>NC_138192.1:3347090-4814083 GCF_964194105.1 Spermophilus citellus | reverse complement strand
CAGCAAATATTTTTTCACACAAACTGGATGATACTTTCAGGTAATGATCAGTACACGAAGGTGACTTGGTTCCCCATATTTCGTTCTCCTATGTTGAAGCGTTCGTTTCCAGTAACAGTTTGAATTTTTAGGTTTCACTCTGTTTTCTCCTATATTGATAGATGTATTTGGAACTCTAAATCCAACACGGTTTGTGCTAGCTTCTTGAAACTTGACACAATAAAGTAGTTTCACGTTCTATCTCTATGTTTTGATTCCTCTTGATGTAGCCCTAAGCAGTGACAGGCGAGAAACACTTTCATGGAAAGGGGTTGCCAAGCTTCCCAAAATTACGAATCTCCAGAAATCTCAGCAAATATTTTTTCACACAAACAGGATGATACTTTCAGGTAATGATCAGTACACTAAGGCGACTTGGTTCCCCAAATATCGTTCTTCTATGTTGAAGCGTTCGTTTCCAGTAACAGTTTGAATTTTTAGGTTTCACTCTCTTTTCTCCTATATTGATAGATGTATTTGGAACTCTAAATCCAACACGGTTTGTGCTAGGTTCTTGAAACTTGACACAATAAAGTAGTTTCACGTTCTATCTCTATGTTTTGTTTCCTCTTGATGTAGCCCTAAGCAGTTACAGGCGAGAAACACTTTCATGGAAAGGGGTTGCCAGGCTTCCCAAAATTACGAATCTCCAGAAATCTCAGCAAATATTTTTCAGCCAAACTGGATGATACTTTCAGGTAACGATCAGTACACGAAGGTGACTTGATTCCCCAAATTTCGTTCTTCTATGTTGAGGCGTTCGTTTCCAGTAACAGTTTGAATTTTTAGGTTTCACTCTGTTTTCTCCTATATTGATAGATGTATTTGGAACTCTAAATCCAACACGGTTTGTGCTAGCTTCTTGAATCTTGACACAATAAAGTAGTTTCACGTTCTATCTCTATGTTTTGTTTCCTCTTGGTGTAGCCCTAAGCAGTGACTGGCGAGAAACACTTTCATAGAAAGGGGTTGCCAGGCTTCCCAAAATTACGAATCTCCAGAAATCTCAGCAAATATTTTTTCACCCAAACAGGATGATACTTTCAGGTAATGATCAGTACACGAAGGCGACTTGGTTCCCCAAATTTCGTTCTTCTATGTTGAAGCGTTCGTTTCCAGTAACAGTTTGAATTTTTAGGTTTCACTCTGTTTTCTCCTATATTGATAGATGTATTTGGAACTCTAAATCCAACACGGTTTGTGCTAGCTTCTTGAAACTTGACACAATAATGTACTTTCACGTTCCATCTCTACGTTTTGTTTTCTCTTGATGTAGCCCTAAGCAGTGACTGGCGAGAAACACTTTCATTGAAAGTGGTTGCCAGGCTTCTCAAAATTACGAATCTCCAGAAATCTCAGCAAATATTTTTTCACCCAAACAGGATGATACTTTCAGGTAATGATAAGAACACGAAGCCGACTTGGTTTCCCAAATTTCGTTCTTATATGTTGAGGCGTCCGTTTCCAGTAACAGTTTGAATTTTTAGGTTTCACTCTGTTTTCTCCTATATTGATAGATGTATTTGGAACTCAAAATCCAACACAGTTTGTGCTAGCTTCTTGAAAGTTGACACAATAAAGTAGTTTCACGTTCTATCTCTACGTTTTGTTTCCTCTTGATGTAGCCCTAAGCAGTGACTGGCGAGAAACACTTTCATGGAAAGGGGTTGCCAGGCTTCCCAAAATTACGAATCTCCAGAAATCTCAGCAAATATTATTTCAGCCAAACTGGATGATACTTTCAGGTAATGATCAGTACACGAGGGCGACTTGGTTCCCCAAATTTCGTTCTTCTATGTTGAAGCGTTCGTTTCCAGTAACAGTTTGAATTTTTAGGTTTCACTCTGTTTTCTCCTATATTGATAGATGTATTTGGAACTCTAAATCCAACACGGTTTGTGCTAGGTTCTTGAAACTTCACACATAAAGTAGTTTCACGTTCTATCTCTATGTTTTGTTTCCTCTTGATGTAGCCCTAAGCAGTGACAGGCGAGAAACACTTTCATGGAAAGGGGTTTCCAGGCTTCCCAAAATTACGAATCTCCAGAAATCTCAGCAAATATTTTTTCAGCCAAACTGGATGATACTTTCAGGTAACGATCAGTACACGAAGGCGACTTGGTTCCCCAAATTTCGTTCTTCTATGTTGAAGCGTTCGTTTCCCGTAACAGTTTGAATTTTTAGGTTTCACTCTGTTTTCTCCTATATTGATAGATGTATTTGGAACTCTAAATCCAACACGGTTTGTGCTAGCTTCTTGAAACTTGACAAAATAAAGTAGTTTCACGTTCTGTCTCTATGTTTTGTTTCCTCTTAATGTAGCCCTAAGCAGTGACAGGCGAGAGACACTTTCATGGAAAGGGGTTGCCAGGCTTCCCAAAATTACGAATCTCCAGAAATCTCAGCAAATATTTTTTCACCCAAACAGGATGATACTTTCAGGTAATGATCAGTACACTAAGGTGACTTGGTTCCCCAAATTTCGTTATTCTATGTTGAAGCGTTCGTTTCCAGTAACAGTTTGAATTTTTAGGTTTCACTCTGTTTTCTCCTATATTGATAGATGTATTTGGAACTCTAAATCCAACACGGTTTGTGCTAGCTTCTTGAAACTTGACACAATAAAGTAGTTTCACGTTCTATGTCTACGTTTTGTTTCCTCTTGATGTAGCCCTAAGCAGTGACAGGCGAGAAACACTTTCATTGAAAGGGGTTGTCAGGCTTCCCAAAATTACGAATCTCCAGAAATCTCAGCAAATATTTTTTCACCCAAACAGGATGATACTTTCAGGTAATGATCAGTACACGAAGGCGACTTGGTTTCCCAAATTACGTTCATCTATGTTGAGGCGTTCGTTTCCAGTAACAGTTTGAATTTTTAGGTTTCAGTCTGTTTTCTCCTATATTGATAGATGTATTTGGAACTCTAAATCCAACACGGTTTGTGCTAGCTTCTTGAAAGTTGACACAATAAAGTAGTTTCACGTTCTATCTCTATGTTTTGATTCCTCTTGATGTAGCCCTAAGCAGTGACAGGCGAGAAACACTTCCATGGAAAGGGGTTGCCAGGCTTCCCAAAATTACGAATCTCCAGAAATCTCAGCAAATACTTTTTCACCCAAACTGGATGATACTTTCAGGTAATGATCACTACACTAAGGCTACTTGGTTCCCCAAATTTCGTTTTTCTATGTTGAAGCGTTCGTTTCCAGTAACAGTTTGAATTTTTAGGTTTCACTCTGTTTTCTCCTATATTGATAGATGTATTTGGAACTCTAAATCCAACACGGTTTGTGCTAGCTTCTTGAAACTTGACAAAATAAAGTAGTTTCACGTTCTATCTCTATGTTTTGATTCCTCTTGATGTAGCCCTAAGCAGTGACTGGCGAGAAACACTTTCAGGGAAAGGGGTTGCCAAGCTTCCCAAAATTAAGAATCTCCAGAAATCTCAGCAATTATTTTTTCACCCAAACTGGATGATACTTTCAGGTAATGATCAGTACACGAAGGTGACTTGGTTCCCCAAATTTTGTTCTTCTAAGTTGAAGCGTTCGTTTCCAGTAACAGTTTGAATAATTAGGTTTCACTCTGTTTTCTCCTATATTGATAGATGTATTTGGAACTCTAAATCCAACACGGTTTGTGCTAGCTTCTTGAAACTTGACACAATAAAGTAGTTTCACGTTCAATCTCTATGTTTTGATTCCTCTTGATGTAGCCCTAAGCAGTGACTGGCGAGAAACACTTTCATGGAAAGGGGTTGCCAGGCTTCCCAAAATTACAAATGTCCAGAAATCTCAGCAAATATTATTTCAGCCAAACTGGATGATACTTTCAGGTAATGATCAGTACACTAAGGCGACTTGGTTCCCCAAATATCGTTCTTCTATGTTGAAGCGTTCTTTTCCAGTAACACTTTGAATTTTTAGATTTCACTCTGTTTTCTCCTATATTGATAGATGTATTTGGAACTCTAAATCCAACACGGTTTGTGCTAGCTTCTTGAAACTTGACACAATAAAGTAGTTTCACGTTCTATCTCTATGTTTGGATTCCTCTTGATGTAGCCCTAAGCAGTGACAGGCGAGAAAAACTTTCATGGAAAGGGGTTGCCAGGCTTCCCAAAATTACGAATCTCCAGAAATCTCAGCAAATATTTTTTCACACAAACTGGATGATACTTTCAGGTAATGATCAGTACACGAAGGTGACTTGGTTCCCCAAATTTCGTTCTCCTATGTTGAAGCGTTCGTTTCCAGTAACAGTTTGAATTTTTAGGTTTCACTCTGTTTTCTCCTATATTGATAGATGTATTTGGAACTCTAAATCCAACACGGTTTGTGCTAGCTTCTTGAAACTTGACACAATAAAGTAGTTTCACGTTCTATCCCTATGTTTTGATTCCTGTTGATGTAGCCCTAAGCAGTGACTGGCGAGAAACAATTTCATGGAAAGGGGTTGCCAGGCTTCCCAAAATTACGAATGTCCAGAAATCTCAGCAAATATTATTTCAGCCACACTGGATGATACTTTCAGGTAATGATCAGTACATGAAGGCGACTTGGTTCCCCAAATATCGTTCTTCTATGTTGAAGCGTTCGTTTCCAGTAACAGTTTGAATTTTTAGGTTTCACTCTGTTTTCTCCTATATTGATAGATGTATTTGGAACTCTAAATCCAACACGGTTTGTGCTAGCTTCTTGAAACTTGACACAATAAAGTAGTTTCACGTTCTATCTCTATGTTTGGATTCCTCTTGCTGTAGCCCTAAGCAGTGACAGGCGAGAAACACTTTCATGGAAAGGGGTTGCCAGGCTTCCCAAAATTACGAATCTCCAGAAATCTCAGCAAATATTTTTTCACACAAACTGGATGATACTTTCAGGTAATGATCAGTACACGAAGGCGACTTGGTTCCCCAAATTTCGTTCTTCTATGGTGAAGCGTTCGTTTCCAGTAACAGTTTGAATTTTTAGGTTTCACTCTGTTTTCTCCTATATTGATAGATGTATTTGGAACTCTAAATCCAACACGGTTTGTGCTAGCTTCTTGAAACTTGACACAATAAAGTAGTTTCATGTTCTATCTCTATGTTTTGTTTCCTCTTGATGTAGCCCTAAGAAGTGACAGGCGAGAAACACTTCCATGGAAAGGGGTTTCCAGGCTTCCCAAAATTACGAATCTCCAGAAATCTCAGCAAATATTTTTTTCACCCAAACTGGATGATACTTTCAGGTAATGATCAGTACACGAAGGTGACTTGGTTCCCCAAATTTCGTTCTCCTATGTTGAAGCGTTCGTTTCCAGTAACAGTTTGAATTTTTAGGTTTCACTCTGTTTTCTCCTATATTGATAGATGTATTTGGAACTCTAAATCCAACACGGTTTGTGCTAGCTTCTTGAAACTTGACACAATAAAGTAGTTTCACGTTCTATCCCTATGTTTTGATTCCTGTTGATGTAGCCCTAAGCAGTGACTGGCGAGAAACAATTTCATGGAAAGGGGTTGCCAGGCTTCCCAAAATTACGAATGTCCAGAAATCTCAGCAAATATTATTTCAGCCAAACTGGATGATACTTTCAGGTAATGATCAGTACATGAAGGCGACTTGGTTCCCCAAATATCGTTCTTCTATGTTGAAGCGTTCGTTTCCAGTAACAGTTTGAATTTTTAGGTTTCACTCTGTTTTCTCCTATATTGATAGATGTATTTGGAACTCTAAATCCAACACGGTTTGTGCTAGCTTCTTGAAACTTGACACAATAAAGTAGTTTCACGTTCTATCTCTATGTTTGGATTCCTCTTGCTGTAGCCCTAAGCAGTGACAGGCGAGAAACACTTTCATGGAAAGGGGTTGCCAGGCTTCCCAAAATTACGAATCTCCAGAAATCTCAGCAAATATTTTTTCACACAAACTGGATAATACTTTCAGGTAATGATCAGTACACGAAGGCGACTTGGTTCCCCAAATTTCGTTCTTCTATGTTGAAGCGTTCGTTTCCAGTAACAGTTTGAATTTTTAGGTTTCACTCTGTTTTCTCCTATATTGATAGATGTATTTGGAACTCCAAATCCAACACGGTTTGTGCTAGCTTCTTGAAACTTGACACAATAAAGTAGTTTCACGTTCCATCTCTATGTTTGGATTCCTCTTGATGTAGCCCTAAGCAGTGACAGGCGAGAAAAACTTTCATAAAAAGGGGTTGCCAGGCTTCCCAAAATTACGAATCTCCAGAAATCTCAGCAAATATTTTTTCACACAAACTGGATGATACTTTCAGGTAATGATCAGTACACGAAGGTGACTTGGTTCCCCATATTTCGTTCTCCTATGTTGAAGCGTTCGTTTCCAGTAACAGTTTGAATTTTTAGGTTTCACTCTGTTTTCTCCTATATTGATAGATGTATTTGGAACTCTAAATCCAACACGGTTTGTGCTAGCTTCTTGAAACTTGACACAATAAAGTAGTTTCACGTTCTATCTCTATGTTTTGATTCCTCTTGATGTAGCCCTAAGCAGTGACAGGCGAGAAACACTTTCATGGAAAGGTGTTGCCAAGCTTCCCAAAATTACGAATCTCCAGAAATCTCAGCAAATATTTTTTCACACAAACAGGATGATACTTTCAGGTAATGATCAGTACACTAAGGCGACTTGGTTCCCCAAATATCGTTCTTCTATGTTGAAGCGTTCGTTTCCAGTAACAGTTTGAATTTTTAGGTTTCACTCTCTTTTCTCCTATATTGATAGATGTATTTGGAACTCTAAATCCAACACGGTTTGTGCTAGGTTCTTGAAACTTGACACAATAAAGTAGTTTCACGTTCTATCTCTATGTTTTGTTTCCTCTTGATGTAGCCCTAAGCAGTTACAGGCGAGAAACACTTTCATGGAAAGGGGTTGCCAGGCTTCCCAAAATTACGAATCTCCAGAAATCTCAGCAAATATTTTTCAGCCAAACTGGATGATACTTTCAGGTAACGATCAGTACACGAAGGTGACTTGATTCCCCAAATTTCGTTCTTCTATGTTGAGGCGTTCGTTTCCAGTAACAGTTTGAATTTTTAGGTTTCACTCTGTTTTCTCCTATATTGATAGATGTATTTGGAACTCTAAATCCAACACGGTTTGTGCTAGCTTCTTGAATCTTGACACAATAAAGTAGTTTCACGTTCTATCTCTATGTTTTGTTTCCTCTTGGTGTAGCCCTAAGCAGTGACTGGCGAGAAACACTTTCATAGAAAGGGGTTGCCAGGCTTCCCAAAATTACGAATCTCCAGAAATCTCAGCAAATATTTTTTCACCCAAACAGGATGATACTTTCAGGTAATGATCAGTACACGAAGGCGACTTGGTTCCCCAAATTTCGTTCTTCTATGTTGAAGCGTTCGTTTCCAGTAACAGTTTGAATTTTTAGGTTTCACTCTGTTTTCTCCTATATTGATAGATGTATTTGGAACTCTAAATCCAACACGGTTTGTGCTAGCTTCTTGAAACTTGACACAATAATGTACTTTCACGTTCCATCTCTACGTTTTGTTTTCTCTTGATGTAGCCCTAAGCAGTGACTGGCGAGAAACACTTTCATTGAAAGTGGTTGCCAGGCTTCTCAAAATTACGAATCTCCAGAAATCTCAGCAAATATTTTTTCACCCAAACAGGATGATACTTTCAGGTAATGATAAGTACACGAAGCCGACTTGGTTTCCCAAATTTCGTTCTTATATGTTGAGGCGTCCGTTTCCAGTAACAGTTTGAATTTTTAGGTTTCACTCTGTTTTCTCCTATATTGATAGATGTATTTGGAACTCAAAATCCAACACAGTTTGTGCTAGCTTCTTGAAAGTTGACACAATAAAGTAGTTTCACGTTCTATCTCTACGTTTTGTTTCCTCTTGATGTAGCCCTAAGCAGTGACTGGCGAGAAACACTTTCATGGAAAGGGGTTGCCAGGCTTCCCAAAATTACGAATCTCCAGAAATCTCAGCAAATATTATTTCAGCCAAACTGGATGATACTTTCAGGTAATGATCAGTACACGAGGGCGACTTGGTTCCCCAAATTTCGTTCTTCTATGTTGAAGCGTTCGTTTCCAGTAACAGTTTGAATTTTTAGGTTTCACTCTGTTTTCTCCTATATTGATAGATGTATTTGGAACTCTAAATCCAACACGGTTTGTGCTAGGTTCTTGAAACTTCACACATAAAGTAGTTTCACGTTCTATCTCTATGTTTTGTTTCCTCTTGATGTAGCCCTAAGCAGTGACAGGCGAGAAACACTTTCATGGAAAGGGGTTTCCAGGCTTCCCAAAATTACGAATCTCCAGAAATCTCAGCAAATATTTTTTCAGCCAAACTGGATGATACTTTCAGGTAACGATCAGTACACGAAGGCGACTTGGTTCCCCAAATTTCGTTCTTCTATGTTGAAGCGTTCGTTTCCCGTAACAGTTTGAATTTTTAGGTTTCACTCTGTTTTCTCCTATATTGATAGATGTATTTGGAACTCTAAATCCAACACGGTTTGTGCTAGCTTCTTGAAACTTGACAAAATAAAGTAGTTTCACGTTCTGTCTCTATGTTTTGTTTCCTCTTAATGTAGCCCTAAGCAGTGACAGGCGAGAGACACTTTCATGGAAAGGGGTTGCCAGGCTTCCCAAAATTACGAATCTCCAGAAATCTCAGCAAATATTTTTTCACCCAAACAGGATGATACTTTCAGGTAATGATCAGTACACTAAGGTGACTTGGTTCCCCAAATTTCGTTATTCTATGTTGAAGCGTTCGTTTCCAGTAACAGTTTGAATTTTTAGGTTTCACTCTGTTTTCTCCTATATTGATAGATGTATTTGGAACTCTAAATCCAACACGGTTTGTGCTAGCTTCTTGAAACTTGACACAATAAAGTAGTTTCACGTTCTATGTCTACGTTTTGTTTCCTCTTGATGTAGCCCTAAGCAGTGACAGGCGAGAAACACTTTCATTGAAAGGGGTTGTCAGGCTTCCCAAAATTACGAATCTCCAGAAATCTCAGCAAATATTTTTTCACCCAAACAGGATGATACTTTCAGGTAATGATCAGTACACGAAGGCGACTTGGTTTCCCAAATTACGTTCATCTATGTTGAGGCGTTCGTTTCCAGTAACAGTTTGAATTTTTAGGTTTCAGTCTGTTTTCTCCTATATTGATAGATGTATTTGGAACTCTAAATCCAACACGGTTTGTGCTAGCTTCTTGAAACTTGACAAAATAAAGTAGTTTCACGTTCTATCTCTATGTTTTGATTCCTCTTGATGTAGCCCTAAGCAGTGACTGGCGAGAAACACTTTCAGGGAAAGGGGTTGCCAAGTTTCCCAAAATTAAGAATCTCCAGAAATCTCAGCAATTATTTTTTCACCCAAACTGGATGATACTTTCAGGTAATGATCAGTACACGAAGGTGACTTGGTTCCCCAAATTTTGTTCTTCTAAGTTGAAGCGTTCGTTTCCAGTAACAGTTTGAATAATTAGGTTTCACTCTGTTTTCTCCTATATTGATAGATCTATTTGGAACTCTAAATCCAACACGGTTTGTGCTAGCTTCTTGAAACTTGACACAATAAAGTAGTTTCACGTTCTATCTCTATATTATGTTTCCTCTTGATGTAGCCCTAAGCAGTGACTGGCGAGAAACACTTTCATGGAAAGGGGTTGCCAGGCTTCCCAAAATTACGAATCTCCAGAAATCTCAGGAAATATTTTTTCACCCAAACAGGATGATACTTTCAGGTAATGATCAGTACACTAAGGCGACTTGGTTCCCCAAATTTCGTTCTTCTATGTTGAAGCGTTCGTTTCCAGTAACAGTTTGAATTTTTAGGTTTCACTCTGTTTTCTCCTATATTGATAGATGTATTTGGAACTCTAAATCCAACACGGTTTGTGCTAGCTTCTTTAAATTTGACACAATAAAGTAGTTTCACGTTCTATCTCTATGTTTTGATTCCTCTTGATGTAGCCCAAAGCAGTGACAGGCGAGAAACACTTTCATGGAAAGGGGTTGCCAGGCTTCCCAAAATTACGAATCTCCAGAAATCTCAGCAAATATTTTTTCACCCAAACAGGATGATACTTTCAGGTAATGATCAGTACACTAAGACGACTTGGTTCCCCAAATTTCGTTCTATATGTTGAACCGTTCGTTTCCAGTAACAGTTTGAATTTTTAGGTTTCACTCTGTTTTCTCCTATATTGATAGATGTATTTGGAACTCTAAATCCAACACGGTTTGTGCTAGCTTCTTGAAACTTGACACACTAAAGTAGTTTCAAGTTCTATCTCTATGTTTTGTTTCCTCTTGATGTAGCCTTAAGCAGTGACTGGCGAGAAACACTTTCATGGAAAGGGGTTGCCAAGCTTCCTAAAATTACGAATCTCCAGAAATCTCAGCAAATATTTTTTCACCCAAACTGGATGATACTTTCAGGTAATGTTCACTACACGAAGGCGACTTGGTTCCCCAAATTTCGTTCTTCTATGTTGAAGCGTTCGTTTCCAGTAACAGTTTGAATTTTTAGGTTTCACTCTGTTTTCTCCTATATTGATAGATGTATTTGGAACTCTAAATCCAACACGGTTTGTGCTAGCTTCTTGAAACTTGACACAATAAAGTAATTTCACGTTCTATCTCTACGTTTTGTTTCCTCTTGATGTAGCCCTAAGCAGTGACTGGCGAGAAACACTTTCATGGAAAGGGGTTGCCAAGCTTCCCAAAATTACGAATCTCCAGAAATCTCAGAAAATATTTTTTCACCCAAACAGGATGATACTTTCAGGTAATGATCAGTACACTAAGGCGACTTGGTTCCCCAAATTTCATTCTTCTATGTTGAAGCGTTCGTTTCCAGTAACAGTTTGAATTTTTAGGTTTCACTCTGTTTTCTCCTATATTGATAGATGTATTTGGAACTCTAAATCCAACATGGTTTGTGCTAGCTTCTTGAAACTTGACACAATAAGGTAGTTTCACGTTCTATATCTATGTTTTGTTTCCTCTTGATGTAGCCCTAAGAGGTGACTGGCGAGAAACACTTTAATGGAAAGGGGTTGCCAGGCTTCCCAAAATTACGAATCTCCAGAAATCTCAGCAAATATTTTTTTCACCCAAACTGGATGATACTTTCAGGTAATGATCAGCACACGAAGGCGACTTGGTTCCCCAAATTTCGTTCTTCTATGTTGAAGCGTTCGTTTCCAGTAACAGTTTGAATTTTTAGGTTTCACTCTCTTTTCTCCTATATTGATAGATGTATTTGGAACTCTAAATCCAACACGGTTTGTGCTAGGTTCTTGAAACTTGACACAATAAAGTAGTTTCACGTTCTATCTCTATGTTTTGTTTCCTCTTGATGTAGCCCTAAGCAGTTACAGGCGAGAAACACTTTCATGGAAAGGGGTTGCCAGGCTTCCCAAAATTACGAATCTCCAGAAATCTCAGCAAATATTTTTTCAGCCAAACTGGATGATACTTTCAGGTAACGATCAGTACACGAAAGTGACTTGATTCCCCAAATTTCGTTCTTCTATGTTGAGGCGTTCGTTTCCAGTAACAGTTTGAATTTTTAGGTTTCACTCTGTTTTCTCCTATATTGATAGATGTATTTGGAACTCTAAATCCAACACGGTTTGTGCTAGCTTCTTGAAACTTGACACAATAAAGTAGTTTCACGTTCTATCTCTATGTTTTGATTCCTCTTGATGTAGCCCTAAGCAGTGACAGGCGAGAAACACTTTCATGGAAAGGGGTTGCCAAGCTTCCCAAAATTACGAATCTCCAGAAATCTCAGCAAATATTTTTTCACACAAACAGGATGATACTTTCAGGTAATGATCAGTACACTAAGGCGACTTGGTTCCCCAAATTTCGTTCTTCTATGTTGAAGCGTCGTTTCCAGTAACAGTTTGAATTTTTAGGTTTCACTCTCTTTTCTCCTATATTGATAGATGTATTTGGAACTCTAAATCCAACACGGTTTGTGCTAGGTTCTTGAAACTTGACACAATAAAGTAGTTTCACGTTCTATCTCTATGTTTTGTTTCCTCTTGATGTAGCCCTAAGCAGTTACAGGCGAGAAACACTTTCATGGAAAGGGGTTGCCAGGCTTCCCAAAATTACGAATCTCCAGAAATCTCAGCAAATATTTTTTCAGCCAAACTGGATGATACTTTCAGGTAACGATCAGTACACGAAGGTGACTTGATTCCCCAAATTTCGTTCTTCTATGTTGAGGCGTTCGTTTCCAGTAACAGTTTGAATTTTTAGGTTTCACTCTGTTTTCTCCTATATTGATAGATGTATTTGGAACTCTAAATCCAACACGGTTTGTGCTAGCTTCTTGAATCTTGACACAATAAAGTAGTTTCACGTTCTATCTCTATGTTTTGTTTCCTCTTGGTGTAGCCCTAAGCAGTGACTGGCGAGAAACACTTTCATAGAAAGGGGTTGCCAGGCTTCCCAAAATTACGAATCTCCAGAAATCTCAGCAAATATTTTTTCACCCAAACAGGATGATACTTTCAGGTAATGATCAGTACACGAAGGCGACTTGGTTCCCCAAATTTCGTTCTTCTATGTTGAAGCGTTCGTTTCCAGTAACAGTTTGAATTTTTAGGTTTCACTCTGTTTTCTCCTATATTGATAGATGTATTTGGAACTCTAAATCCAACACGGTTTGTGCTAGCTTCTTGAAACTTGACACAATAATGTACTTTCACGTTCCATCTCTACGTTTTGTTTTCTCTTGATGTAGCCCTAAGCAGTGACTGGCGAGAAACACTTTCATTGAAAGGGGTTGCCAGGCTTCTCAAAATTACGAATCTCCAGAAATCTCAGCAAATATTTTTTCACCCAAACATAATGATACTTTCAGGTAATGATAAGTACACGAAGGCGACTTGGTTTCCCAAATTTCGTTCTTATATGTTGAGGCGTCCGTTTCCAGTAACAGTTTGAATTTTTAGGTTTCACTCTGTTTTCTCCTATATTGATAGATGTATTTGGAACTCAAAATCCAACACAGTTTGTGCTAGCTTCTTGAAAGTTGACACAATAAAGTAGTTTCACGTTCTATCTCTACGTTTTGTTTCCTCTTGATGTAGCCCTAAGCAGTGACTGGCGAGAAACACTTTCATGGAAAGGGGTTGCCAGGCTTCCCAAAATTACGAATCTCCAGAAATCTCAGCAAATATTATTTCAGCCAAACTGGATGATACTTTCAGGTAACGATCAGTACACGAAGGCGACTTGGTTCCCCAAATTTCGTTCTTCTATGTTGAAGCGTTCGTTTCCAGTAACAGTTTGAATTTTTAGGTTTCACTCTGTTTTCTCCTATATTGATAGATGTATTTGGAACTCTAAATCCAACACGGTTTGTGCTAGCTTCTTGAAACTTGACACAATAATGTACTTTCACGTTCCATCTCTACGTTTTGTTTTCTCTTGATGTAGCCCTAAGCAGTGACTGGCGAGAAACACTTTCATTGAAAGGGGTTGCCAGGCTTCTCAAAATTACGAATCTCCAGAAATCTCAGCAAATATTTTTTCACCCAAACAGGATGATACTTTCAGGTAATGATAAGTACACGAAGGCGACTTGGTTTCCCAAATTTCGTTCTTATATGTTGAGGCGTCCGTTTCCAGTAACAGTTTGAATTTTTAGGTTTCACTCTGTTTTCTCCTATATTGATAGATGTATTTGGAACTCAAAATCCAACACAGTTTGTGCTAGCTTCTTGAAAGTTGACACAATAAAGTAGTTTCACGTTCTATCTCTACGTTTTGTTTCCTCTTGATGTAGCCCTAAGCAGTGACTGGCGAGAAACACTTTCATGGAAAGGGGTTGCCAGGCTTCCCAAAATTACGAATCTCCAGAAATCTCAGCAAATATTATTTCAGCCAAACTGGATGATACTTTCAGGTAACGATCAGTACACGAAGGCGACTTGGTTCCCCAAATTTCGTTCTTCTATGTTGAAGCGTTCGTTTCCAGTAACAGTTTGAATTTTTAGGTTTCACTCTGTTTTCTCCTATATTGATAGATGTATTTGGAACTCTAAATCCAACACGGTTTGTGCTAGGTTCTTGAAACTTCACACATAAAGTAGTTTCACGTTCTATCTCTATGTTTTGTTTCCTCTTGATGTAGCCCTAAGCAGTGACAGGCGAGAAACACTTTCATGGAAAGGGGTTTCCAGGCTTCCCAAAATTACGAATCTCCAGAAATGTCAGCAAATATTTTTTCAGCCAAACTGGATGATACTTTCAAGTAACGATCAGTACACTAAGGCGACTTGGTTCCCCAAATTTCGTTCTTCTATGTTGAAGCGTTCGTTTCCCGTAACAGTTTGAATTTTTAGGTTTCACTCTGTTTTCTCCTATATTGATAGATGTATTTGGAACTCTAAATCCAACACGGTTTGTGCTAGCTTCTTGAAACTTGACAAAATAAAGTAGTTTCACGTTCTGTCTCTATGTTTTGTTTCCTCTTAATGTAGCCCTAAGAGGTGACTGGCGAGAAACACTTTAATGGAAAGGGGTTGCCAGGCTTCCCAAAATTACGAATCTCCAGAAATCTCAGCAAATATTTTTTTCACCCAAACTGGATGATACTTTCAGGTAATGATCAGCACACGAAGGCGACTTGGTTCCCCAAATTTCGTTCTTCTATGTTGAAGCGTTCGTTTCCAGTAACAGTTTGAATTTTTAGGTTTCACTCTCTTTTCTCCTATATTGATAGATGTATTTGGAACTCTAAATCCAACACGGTTTGTGCTAGGTTCTTGAAACTTGACACAATAAAGTAGTTTCACGTTCTATCTCTATGTTTTGTTTCCTCTTGATGTAGCCCTAAGCAGTTACAGGCGAGAAACACTTTCATGGAAAGGGGTTGCCAGGCTTCCCAAAATTACGAATCTCCAGAAATCTCAGCAAATATTTTTTCAGCCAAACTGGATGATACTTTCAGGTAACGATCAGTACACGAAGGTGACTTGATTCCCCAAATTTCGTTCTTCTATGTTGAGGCGTTCGTTTCCAGTAACAGTTTGAATTTTTAGGTTTCACTCTGTTTTCTCCTATATTGATAGATGTATTTGGAACTCTAAATCCAACACGGTTTGTGCTAGCTTCTTGAAACTTGACACAATAAAGTAGTTTCACGTTCTATCTCTATGTTTTGATTCCTCTTGATGTAGCCCTAAGCAGTGACAGGCGAGAAACACTTTCATGGAAAGGGGTTGCCAAGCTTCCCAAAATTACGAATCTCCAGAAATCTCAGCAAATATTTTTTCACACAAACAGGATGATACTTTCAGGTAATGATCAGTACACTAAGGCGACTTGGTTCCCCAAATTTCGTTCTTCTATGTTGAAGCGTCGTTTCCAGTAACAGTTTGAATTTTTAGGTTTCACTCTCTTTTCTCCTATATTGATAGATGTATTTGGAACTCTAAATCCAACACGGTTTGTGCTAGGTTCTTGAAACTTGACACAATAAAGTAGTTTCACGTTCTATCTCTATGTTTTGTTTCCTCTTGATGTAGCCCTAAGCAGTTACAGGCGAGAAACACTTTCATGGAAAGGGGTTGCCAGGCTTCCCAAAATTACGAATCTCCAGAAATCTCAGCAAATATTTTTTCAGCCAAACTGGATGATACTTTCAGGTAACGATCAGTACACGAAGGTGACTTGATTCCCCAAATTTCGTTCTTCTATGTTGAGGCGTTCGTTTCCAGTAACAGTTTGAATTTTTAGGTTTCACTCTGTTTTCTCCTATATTGATAGATGTATTTGGAACTCTAAATCCAACACGGTTTGTGCTAGCTTCTTGAATCTTGACACAATAAAGTAGTTTCACGTTCTATCTCTATGTTTTGTTTCCTCTTGGTGTAGCCCTAAGCAGTGACTGGCGAGAAACACTTTCATAGAAAGGGGTTGCCAGGCTTCCCAAAATTACGAATCTCCAGAAATCTCAGCAAATATTTTTTCACCCAAACAGGATGATACTTTCAGGTAATGATCAGTACACGAAGGCGACTTGGTTCCCCAAATTTCGTTCTTCCATGTTGAAGCGTTCGTTTCCAGTAACAGTTTGAATTTTTAGGTTTCACTCTGTTTTCTCCTATATTGATAGATGTATTTGGAACTCTAAATCCAACACGGTTTGTGCTAGCTTCTTGAAACTTGACACAATAATGTACTTTCACGTTCCATCTCTACGTTTTGTTTTCTCTTGATGTAGCCCTAAGCAGTGACTGGCGAGAAACACTTTCATTGAAAGGGGTTGCCAGGCTTCTCAAAATTACGAATCTCCAGAAATCTCAGCAAATATTTTTTCACCCAAACATAATGATACTTTCAGGTAATGATAAGTACACGAAGGCGACTTGGTTTCCCAAATTTCGTTCTTATATGTTGAGGCGTCCGTTTCCAGTAACAGTTTGAATTTTTAGGTTTCACTCTGTTTTCTCCTATATTGATAGATGTATTTGGAACTCAAAATCCAACACAGTTTGTGCTAGCTTCTTGAAAGTTGACACAATAAAGTAGTTTCACGTTCTATCTCTACGTTTTGTTTCCTCTTGATGTAGCCCTAAGCAGTGACTGGCGAGAAACACTTTCATGGAAAGGGGTTGCCAGGCTTCCCAAAATTACGAATCTCCAGAAATCTCAGCAAATATTATTTCAGCCAAACTGGATGATACTTTCAGGTAACGATCAGTACACGAAGGCGACTTGGTTCCCCAAATTTCGTTCTTCTATGTTGAAGCGTTCGTTTCCAGTAACAGTTTGAATTTTTAGGTTTCACTCTGTTTTCTCCTATATTGATAGATGTATTTGGAACTCTAAATCCAACACGGTTTGTGCTAGCTTCTTGAAACTTGACACAATAATGTACTTTCACGTTCCATCTCTACGTTTTGTTTTCTCTTGATGTAGCCCTAAGCAGTGACTGGCGAGAAACACTTTCATTGAAAGGGGTTGCCAGGCTTCTCAAAATTACGAATCTCCAGAAATCTCAGCAAATATTTTTTCACCCAAACAGGATGATACTTTCAGGTAATGATAAGTACACGAAGGCGACTTGGTTTCCCAAATTTCGTTCTTATATGTTGAGGCGTCCGTTTCCAGTAACAGTTTGAATTTTTAGGTTTCACTCTGTTTTCTCCTATATTGATAGATGTATTTGGAACTCAAAATCCAACACAGTTTGTGCTAGCTTCTTGAAAGTTGACACAATAAAGTAGTTTCACGTTCTATCTCTACGTTTTGTTTCCTCTTGATGTAGCCCTAAGCAGTGACTGGCGAGAAACACTTTCATGGAAAGGGGTTGCCAGGCTTCCCAAAATTACGAATCTCCAGAAATCTCAGCAAATATTATTTCAGCCAAACTGGATGATACTTTCAGGTAACGATCAGTACACGAAGGCGACTTGGTTCCCCAAATTTCGTTCTTCTATGTTGAAGCGTTCGTTTCCAGTAACAGTTTGAATTTTTAGGTTTCACTCTGTTTTCTCCTATATTGATAGATGTATTTGGAACTCTAAATCCAACACGGTTTGTGCTAGGTTCTTGAAACTTCACACATAAAGTAGTTTCACGTTCTATCTCTATGTTTTGTTTCCTCTTGATGTAGCCCTAAGCAGTGACAGGCGAGAAACACTTTCATGGAAAGGGGTTTCCAGGCTTCCCAAAATTACGAATCTCCAGAAATGTCAGCAAATATTTTTTCAGCCAAACTGGATGATACTTTCAAGTAACGATCAGTACACTAAGGCGACTTGGTTCCCCAAATTTCGTTCTTCTATGTTGAAGCGTTCGTTTCCCGTAACAGTTTGAATTTTTAGGTTTCACTCTGTTTTCTCCTATATTGATAGATGTATTTGGAACTCTAAATCCAACACGGTTTGTGCTAGCTTCTTGAAACTTGACAAAATAAAGTAGTTTCACGTTCTGTCTCTATGTTTTGTTTCCTCTTAATGTAGCCCTAAGCAGTGACAGGCGAGAGACACTTTCATGGAAAGGGGTTGCCAGGCTTCCCAAAATTACGAATCTCCAGAAATCTCAGCAAATATTTTTTCACCCAAACAGGATGATACTTTCAGGTAATGATCAGTACACTAAGGTGACTTGGTTCCCCAAATTTCGTTATTCTATGTTGAGGCGTTCGTTTCCAGTAACAGGTTGAATTTTTAGGTTTCACTCTGTTTTCTCCTATATTGATAGATGTATTTGGAACTCTAAATCCAACACGGTTTGTGCTAGCTTTTTGAAACTTGACACAATAAAGCAGTTTTACGTTCTATCTCTATGTTTTGTTTCCTCTTCATGTAGCCCTAAGCAGTGACTGGCGAGAAACACTTTCATGGAAAGGGGTTGCCAGGCTTCCCAAAATTACGAATCTCCAGAAATCTCAGCAAATATTTTTTTCATCCAAACAGGATGATACTTTCAGGTAATGATCAGTACACGAAGGCGACTTGGTTCCCCAAATTTCGTTCTTCTATGTTGAAGCGTTCGTTTCCAGTAACAGTTTGAATTTTTAGGTTTCACTCTGTTTTCTCCTATATTGATAGATGTATTTGGAACTCTAAATCCAACACGGTTTGTGCTAGCTTCTTGAAACTTGACACAATAAAGTAGTTTCACGTTCTATGTCTACGTTTTGTTTCCTCTTGATGTAGCCCTAAGCAGTGACAGGCGAGAAACACTTTCATTGAAAGGGGTTGCCAGGCTTCCCAAAATTACGAATCTCCAGAAATCTCAGCAAATATTTTTTCACCCAAACAGGATGATACTTTCAGGTAATGATCAGTACACGAAGGCGACTTGGTTTCCCAAATTACGTTCATCTATGTTGAGGCGTTCGTTTCCAGTAACAGTTTGAATTTTTAGGTTTCAGTCTGTTTTCTCCTATATTGATAGATGTATTTGGAACTCTAAATCCAACACGGTTTGTGCTAGCTTCTTGAAAGTTGACACAATAAAGTAGTTTCACGTTCTATCTCTATGTTTTGATTCCTCTTGATGTAGCCCTAAGCAGTGACAGGCGAGAAACACTTCCATGGAAAGGGGTTGCCAGGCTTCCCAAAATTACGAATCTCCAGAAATCTCAGCAAATACTTTTTCACCCAAACTGGATGATACTTTCAGGTAATGATCACTACACTAAGGCTACTTGGTTCCCCAAATTTCGTTTTTCTATGTTGAAGCGTTCGTTTCCAGTAACAGTTTGAATTTTTAGGTTTCACTCTGTTTTCTCCTATATTGATAGATGTATTTGGAACTCTAAATCCAACACGGTTTGTGCTAGCTTCTTGAAACTTGACAAAATAAAGTAGTTTCACGTTCTATCTCTATGTTTTGATTCCTCTTGATGTAGCCCTAAGCAGTGACTGGCGAGAAACACTTTCAGGGAAAGGGGTTGCCAAGCTTCCCAAAATTAAGAATCTCCAGAAATCTCAGCAATTATTTTTTCACCCAAACTGGATGATACTTTCAGGTAATGATCAGTACACGAAGGTGACTTGGTTCCCCAAATTTTGTTCTTCTAAGTTGAAGCGTTCGTTTCCAGTAACAGTTTGAATAATTAGGTTTCACTCTGTTTTCTCCTATATTGATAGATCTATTTGGAACTCTAAATCCAACACGGTTTGTGCTAGCTTCTTGAAACTTGACACAATAAAGTAGTTTCACGTTCTATCTCTATATTATGTTTCCTCTTGATGTAGCCCTAAGCAGTGACTGGCGAGAAACACTTTCATGGAAAGGGGTTGCCAGGCTTCCCAAAATTACGAATCTCCAGAAATCTCAGCAAATATTTTTTCACCCAAACAGGATGATACTTTCAGGTAATGATCAGTACACTAAGGCGACTTGGTTCCCCAAATTTCGTTCTTCTATGATGAAGCGTTCGTTTCCAGTAACAGTTTGAATTTTTAGGTTTCACTCTGTTTTCTCCTATATTGATAGATGTATTTGGAACTCTAAATCCAACACGGTTTGTGCTAGCTTCTTTAAATTTGACACAATAAAGTAGTTTCACGTTCTATCTCTATGTTTTGATTCCTCTTGATGTAGCCCAAAGCAGTGACAGGCGAGAAACACTTTCATGGAAAGGGGTTGCCAGGCTTCCCAAAATTACGAATCTCCAGAAATCTCAGCAAATATTTTTTCACCCAAACAGGATGATACTTTCAGGTAATGATCAGTACACTAAGACGACTTGGTTCCCCAAATTTCGTTCTATATGTTGAACCGTTCGTTTCCAGTAACAGTTTGAATTTTTAGGTTTCACTCTGTTTTCTCCTATATTGATAGATGTATTTGGAACTCTAAATCCAACACGGTTTGTGCTAGCTTCTTGAAACTTGACACACTAAAGTAGTTTCACGTTCTATCTCTATGTTTTGATTCCTCTTGATGTAGCCCTAAGCAGTGACTGGCGAGAAACACTTTCAGGGAAAGGGGTTGCCAAGCTTCCCAAAATTAAGAATCTCCAGAAATCTCAGCAATTATTTTTTCACCCAAACTGGATGATACTTTCAGGTAATGATCAGTACACGAAGGTGACTTGGTTCCCCAAATTTTGTTCTTCTAAGTTGAAGCGTTCGTTTCCAGTAACAGTTTGAATAATTAGGTTTCACTCTGTTTTCTCCTATATTGATAGATCTATTTGGAACTCTAAATCCAACACGGTTTGTGCTAGCTTCTTGAAACTTGACACAATAAAGTAGTTTCACGTTCTATCTCTATATTATGTTTCCTCTTGATGTAGCCCTAAGCAGTGACTGGCGAGAAACACTTTCATGGAAAGGGGTTGCCAGGCTTCCCAAAATTACGAATCTCCAGAAATCTCAGCAAATATTTTTTCACCCAAACAGGATGATACTTTCAGGTAATGATCAGTACACTAAGGCGACTTGGTTCCCCAAATTTCGTTCTTCTATGATGAAGCGTTCGTTTCCAGTAACAGTTTGAATTTTTAGGTTTCACTCTGTTTTCTCCTATATTGATAGATGTATTTGGAACTCTAAATCCAACACGGTTTGTGCTAGCTTCTTTAAATTTGACACAATAAAGTAGTTTCACGTTCTATCTCTATGTTTTGATTCCTCTTGATGTAGCCCAAAGCAGTGACAGGCGAGAAACACTTTCATGGAAAGGGGTTGCCAGGCTTCCCAAAATTACGAATCTCCAGAAATCTCAGCAAATATTTTTTCACCCAAACAGGATGATACTTTCAGGTAATGATCAGTACACTAAGACGACTTGGTTCCCCAAATTTCGTTCTATATGTTGAACCGTTCGTTTCCAGTAACAGTTTGAATTTTTAGGTTTCACTCTGTTTTCTCCTATATTGATAGATGTATTTGGAACTCTAAATCCAACACGGTTTGTGCTAGCTTCTTGAAACTTGACACACTAAAGTAGTTTCAAGTTCTATCTCTATGTTTTGTTTCCTCTTGATGTAGCCTTAAGCAGTGACTGGCGAGAAACACTTTCATGGAAAGGGGTTGCCAAGCTTCCTAAAATTACGAATCTCCAGAAATCTCAGCAAATATTTTTTTCACCCAAACTGGATGATACTTTCAGGTAATGATCAGTACACGAAGGCGACTTGGTTCCCCAAATTTCGTTCTTCTATGTTGAAGCGTTCGTTTCCAGTAACAGTTTGAATTTTTAGGTTTCACTCTGTTTTCTCCTATATTGATAGATGTATTTGGAACTCTAAATCCAACACGGTTTGTGCTAGCTTCTTGAAACTTGACACAATAAAGTAATTTCACGTTCTATCTCTACGTTTTGTTTCCTCTTGATGTAGCCCTAAGCAGTGACTGGCGAGAAACACTTTCATGGAAAGGGGTTGCCAAGCTTCCCAAAATTACGAATCTCCAGAAATCTCAGAAAATATTTTTTCACCCAAACAGGATGATACTTTCAGGTAATGATCAGTACACTAAGGCGACTTGGTTCCCCAAATTTCATTCTTCTATGTTGAAGCGTTCGTTTCCAGTAACAGTTTGAATAATTAGGTTTCACTCTGTTTTCTCCTATATTGATAGATCTATTTGGAACTCTAAATCCAACACGGTTTGTGCTAGCTTCTTGAAACTTGACACAATAAAGTAGTTTCACGTTCTGTCTCTATGTTTTGTTTCCTCTTAATGTAGCCCTAAGCAGTGACAGGCGAGAAACACTTCCATGGAAAGGGGTTGCCAGGCTTCCCAAAATTACGAATCTCCAGAAATCTCAGCAAATACTTTTTCACCCAAACTGGATGATACTTTCAGGTAATGATCACTACACTAAGGCTACTTGGTTCCCCAAATTTCGTTTTTCTATGTTGAAGCGTTCGTTTCCAGTAACAGTTTGAATTTTTAGGTTTCACTCTGTTTTCTCCTATATTGATAGATGTATTTGGAACTCTAAATCCAACACGGTTTGTGCTAGCTTCTTGAAACTTGACAAAATAAAGTAGTTTCACGTTCTATCTCTATGTTTTGATTCCTCTTGATGTAGCCCTAAGCAGTGACTGGCGAGAAACACTTTCAGGGAAAGGGGTTGCCAAGCTTCCCAAAATTAAGAATCTCCAGAAATCTCAGCAATTATTTTTTCACCCAAACTGGATGATACTTTCAGGTAATGATCAGTACACGAAGGTGACTTGGTTCCCCAAATTTTGTTCTTCTAAGTTGAAGCGTTCGTTTCCAGTAACAGTTTGAATAATTAGGTTTCACTCTGTTTTCTCCTATATTGATAGATCTATTTGGAACTCTAAATCCAACACGGTTTGTGCTAGCTTCTTGAAACTTGACACAATAAAGTAGTTTCACGTTCTATCTCTATATTATGTTTCCTCTTGATGTAGCCCTAAGCAGTGACTGGCGAGAAACACTTTCATGGAAAGGGGTTGCCAGGCTTCCCAAAATTACGAATCTCCAGAAATCTCAGCAAATATTTTTTCACCCAAACAGGATGATACTTTCAGGTAATGATCAGTACACTAAGGCGACTTGGTTCCCCAAATTTCGTTCTTCTATGTTGAAGCGTTCGTTTCCAGTAACAGTTTGAATTTTTAGGTTTCACTCTGTTTTCTCCTATATTGATAGATGTATTTGGAACTCTAAATCCAACACGGTTTGTGCTAGCTTCTTTAAATTTGACACAATAAAGTAGTTTCACGTTCTATCTCTATGTTTTGATTCCTCTTGATGTAGCCCAAAGCAGTGACAGGCGAGAAACACTTTCATGGAAAGGGGTTGCCAGGCTTCCCAAAATTACGAATCTCCAGAAATCTCAGCAAATATTTTTTCACCCAAACAGGATGATACTTTCAGGTAATGATCAGTACACTAAGACGACTTGGTTCCCCAAATTTCGTTCTATATGTTGAACCGTTCGTTTCCAGTAACAGTTTGAATTTTTAGGTTTCACTCTGTTTTCTCCTATATTGATAGATGTATTTGGAACTCTAAATCCAACACGGTTTGTGCTAGGTTATTGAAACTTTACACAATAAAGTAGTTTCACGTTCTATGTCTACGTTTTGTTTCCTCTTGATGTAGCCCTAAGCAGTGACAGGCGAGAAACACTTTCATTGAAAGGGGTTGCCAGGCTTCCCAAAATTACGAATCTCCAGAAATCTCAGCAAATATTTTTTCACCCAAACAGGATGATACTTTCAGGTAATGATCAGTACACGAAGGCGACTTGGTTTCCCAAATTACGTTCATCTATGTTGAGGCGTTCGTTTCCAGTAACAGTTTGAATTTTTAGGTTTCAGTCTGTTTTCTCCTATATTGATAGATGTATTTGGAACTCTAAATCCAACACGGTTTGTGCTAGCTTCTTGAAAGTTGACACAATAAAGTAGTTTCACGTTCTATCTCTATGTTTTGATTCCTCTTGATGTAGCCCTAAGCAGTGACAGGCGAGAAACACTTCCATGGAAAGGGGTTGCCAGGCTTCCCAAAATTACGAATCTCCAGAAATCTCAGCAAATACTTTTTCACCCAAACTGGATGATACTTTCAGGTAATGATCACTACACTAAGGCTACTTGGTTCCCCAAATTTCGTTTTTCTATGTTGAAGCGTTCGTTTCCAGTAACAGTTTGAATTTTTAGGTTTCACTCTGTTTTCTCCTATATTGATAGATGTATTTGGAACTCTAAATCCAACACGGTTTGTGCTAGCTTCTTGAAACTTGACAAAATAAAGTAGTTTCACGTTCTATCTCTATGTTTTGATTCCTCTTGATGTAGCCCTAAGCAGTGACTGGCGAGAAACACTTTCAGGGAAAGGGGTTGCCAAGCTTCCCAAAATTAAGAATCTCCAGAAATCTCAGCAATTATTTTTTCACCCAAACTGGATGATACTTTCAGGTAATGATCAGTACACGAAGGTGACTTGGTTCCCCAAATTTTGTTCTTCTAAGTTGAAGCGTTCGTTTCCAGTAACAGTTTGAATAATTAGGTTTCACTCTGTTTTCTCCTATATTGATAGATCTATTTGGAACTCTAAATCCAACACGGTTTGTGCTAGCTTCTTGAAACTTGACACAATAAAGTAGTTTCACGTTCTATCTCTATATTATGTTTCCTCTTGATGTAGCCCTAAGCAGTGACTGGCGAGAAACACTTTCATGGAAAGGGGTTGCCAGGCTTCCCAAAATTACGAATCTCCAGAAATCTCAGCAAATATTTTTTCACCCAAACAGGATGATACTTTCAGGTAATGATCAGTACACTAAGGCGACTTGGTTCCCCAAATTTCGTTCTTCTATGATGAAGCGTTCGTTTCCAGTAACAGTTTGAATTTTTAGGTTTCACTCTGTTTTCTCCTATATTGATAGATGTATTTGGAACTCTAAATCCAACACGGTTTGTGCTAGCTTCTTTAAATTTGACACAATAAAGTAGTTTCACGTTCTATCTCTATGTTTTGATTCCTCTTGATGTAGCCCAAAGCAGTGACAGGCGAGAAACACTTTCATGGAAAGGGGTTGCCAGGCTTCCCAAAATTACGAATCTCCAGAAATCTCAGCAAATATTTTTTCACCCAAACAGGATGATACTTTCAGGTAATGATCAGTACACTAAGACGACTTGGTTCCCCAAATTTCGTTCTATATGTTGAACCGTTCGTTTCCAGTAACAGTTTGAATTTTTAGGTTTCACTCTGTTTTCTCCTATATTGATAGATGTATTTGGAACTCTAAATCCAACACGGTTTGTGCTAGCTTCTTGAAACTTGACACACTAAAGTAGTTTCAGGTTCTATCTCTATGTTTTGATTCCTCTTGATGTAGCCCTAAGCAGTGACTGGCGAGAAACACTTTCAGGGAAAGGGGTTGCCAAGCTTCCCAAAATTAAGAATCTCCAGAAATCTCAGCAATTATTTTTTCACCCAAACTGGATGATACTTTCAGGTAATGATCAGTACACGAAGGTGACTTGGTTCCCCAAATTTTGTTCTTCTAAGTTGAAGCGTTCGTTTCCAGTAACAGTTTGAATAATTAGGTTTCACTCTGTTTTCTCCTATATTGATAGATCTATTTGGAACTCTAAATCCAACACGGTTTGTGCTAGCTTCTTGAAACTTGACACAATAAAGTAGTTTCACGTTCTATCTCTATATTATGTTTCCTCTTGATGTAGCCCTAAGCAGTGACTGGCGAGAAACACTTTCATGGAAAGGGGTTGCCAGGCTTCCCAAAATTACGAATCTCCAGAAATCTCAGCAAATATTTTTTCACCCAAACAGGATGATACTTTCAGGTAATGATCAGTACACTAAGGCGACTTGGTTCCCCAAATTTCGTTCTTCTATGATGAAGCGTTCGTTTCCAGTAACAGTTTGAATTTTTAGGTTTCACTCTGTTTTCTCCTATATTGATAGATGTATTTGGAACTCTAAATCCAACACGGTTTGTGCTAGCTTCTTTAAATTTGACACAATAAAGTAGTTTCACGTTCTATCTCTATGTTTTGATTCCTCTTGATGTAGCCCAAAGCAGTGACAGGCGAGAAACACTTTCATGGAAAGGGGTTGCCAGGCTTCCCAAAATTACGAATCTCCAGAAATCTCAGCAAATATTTTTTCACCCAAACAGGATGATACTTTCAGGTAATGATCAGTACACTAAGACGACTTGGTTCCCCAAATTTCGTTCTATATGTTGAACCGTTCGTTTCCAGTAACAGTTTGAATTTTTAGGTTTCACTCTGTTTTCTCCTATATTGATAGATGTATTTGGAACTCTAAATCCAACACGGTTTGTGCTAGCTTCTTGAAACTTGACACACTAAAGTAGTTTCAAGTTCTATCTCTATGTTTTGTTTCCTCTTGATGTAGCCTTAAGCAGTGACTGGCGAGAAACACTTTCATGGAAAGGGGTTGCCAGGCTTCCCAAAATTACGAATCTCCAGAAATCTCAGCAAATATTTTTTTCACCCAAACTGGATGATACTTTCAGGTAATGATCAGTACACGAAGGCGACTTGGTTCCCCAAATTTCGTTCTTCTATGTTGAAGCGTTCGTTTCCAGTAACAGTTTGAATTTTTAGGTTTCACTCTGTTTTCTCCTATATTGATAGATGTATTTGGAACTCTAAATCCAACACGGTTTGTGCTAGCTTCTTGAAACTTGACACAATAAAGTAATTTCACGTTCTATCTCTACGTTTTGTTTCCTCTTGATGTAGCCCTAAGCAGTGACTGGCGAGAAACACTTTCATGGAAAGGGGTTGCCAAGCTTCCCAAAATTACGAATCTCCAGAAATCTCAGAAAATATTTTTTCACCCAAACAGGATGATACTTTCAGGTAATGATCAGTACACTAAGGCGACTTGGTTCCCCAAATTTCATTCTTCTATGTTGAAGCGTTCGTTTCCAGTAACAGTTTGAATAATTAGGTTTCACTCTGTTTTCTCCTATATTGATAGATCTATTTGGAACTCTAAATCCAACACGGTTTGTGCTAGCTTCTTGAAACTTGACACAATAAAGTAGTTTCACGTTCTGTCTCTATGTTTTGTTTCCTCTTAATGTAGCCCTAAGCAGTGACAGGCGAGAAACACTTCCATGGAAAGGGGTTGCCAGGCTTCCCAAAATTACGAATCTCCAGAAATCTCAGCAAATACTTTTTCACCCAAACTGGATGATACTTTCAGGTAATGATCACTACACTAAGGCTACTTGGTTCCCCAAATTTCGTTTTTCTATGTTGAAGCGTTCGTTTCCAGTAACAGTTTGAATTTTTAGGTTTCACTCTGTTTTCTCCTATATTGATAGATGTATTTGGAACTCTAAATCCAACACGGTTTGTGCTAGCTTCTTGAAACTTGACAAAATAAAGTAGTTTCACGTTCTATCTCTATGTTTTGATTCCTCTTGATGTAGCCCTAAGCAGTGACTGGCGAGAAACACTTTCAGGGAAAGGGGTTGCCAAGCTTCCCAAAATTAAGAATCTCCAGAAATCTCAGCAATTATTTTTTCACCCAAACTGGATGATACTTTCAGGTAATGATCAGTACACGAAGGTGACTTGGTTCCCCAAATTTTGTTCTTCTAAGTTGAAGCGTTCGTTTCCAGTAACAGTTTGAATAATTAGGTTTCACTCTGTTTTCTCCTATATTGATAGATCTATTTGGAACTCTAAATCCAACACGGTTTGTGCTAGCTTCTTGAAACTTGACACAATAAAGTAGTTTCACGTTCTATCTCTATATTATGTTTCCTCTTGATGTAGCCCTAAGCAGTGACTGGCGAGAAACACTTTCATGGAAAGGGGTTGCCAGGCTTCCCAAAATTACGAATCTCCAGAAATCTCAGCAAATATTTTTTCACCCAAACAGGATGATACTTTCAGGTAATGATCAGTACACTAAGGCGACTTGGTTCCCCAAATTTCGTTCTTCTATGTTGAAGCGTTCGTTTCCAGTAACAGTTTGAATTTTTAGGTTTCACTCTGTTTTCTCCTATATTGATAGATGTATTTGGAACTCTAAATCCAACACGGTTTGTGCTAGCTTCTTTAAATTTGACACAATAAAGTAGTTTCACGTTCTATCTCTATGTTTTGATTCCTCTTGATGTAGCCCAAAGCAGTGACAGGCGAGAAACACTTTCATGGAAAGGGGTTGCCAGGCTTCCCAAAATTACGAATCTCCAGAAATCTCAGCAAATATTTTTTCACCCAAACAGGATGATACTTTCAGGTAATGATCAGTACACTAAGACGACTTGGTTCCCCAAATTTCGTTCTATATGTTGAACCGTTCGTTTCCAGTAACAGTTTGAATTTTTAGGTTTCACTCTGTTTTCTCCTATATTGATAGATGTATTTGGAACTCTAAATCCAACACGGTTTGTGCTAGGTTATTGAAACTTTACACAATAAAGTAGTTTCACGTTCTATCTCTACGTTTTGTTTCCTCTTGATGTAGCCTTAAGCCGTGACTGGCGAGAAACACTTTCATGGAAAGGGGTTGCCAAGTTTTCTAAAATTACGAATCTCCAGAAATCTCAGCAAATATTTTTTCACCCAAACTGGATGATACTTTCAGGTAATGATCAGTACACTAAGGCGACTTGGTTCCCCAAATTTCGTTCTTCTATGTTGAAGCGTTCGTTTCCAGTAACAGTTTGAATTTTTAGGATTCACTCTGTTTTCTCCTATATTGATAGATGTATTTGGAACTGTAAATCCAACACGGTTTGTGCTAGCTTCTAGAAACTTGACACAATAAAGTAGTTCCACGTTCTATCTCTATGTTTTGTTTCCTCTTGATGGAGCACTAAGCAGTGACTGGCGAGAAACACTTTCATGGAAAGGGGTTGCCAAGCTTCCTAAAATTACGAATCTCCAGAAATCTAGGCAAATATTTTTTCACCCAAACAGGATGATACTTTCAGGTAATGATCAGTACACTAAGACGACTTGGTTCCCCAAATTTCGTTCTATATGTTGAACCGTTCGTTTCCAGTAACAGTTTGAATTTTTAGGTTTCACTCTGTTTTCTCCTATATTGATAGATGTATTTGGAACTCTAAATCCAACACGGTTTGTGCTAGCTTCTTGAAAGTTTACACAATAAAGTAGTTTCACGTTATATCTCTATATTATGTTTCCTCTTGATGTAGCCCTAAGCAGTGACTGGCGAGAAACACTTTCATGGAAAGGGGTTGCCAGGCTTCCCAAAATTACGAATGTCCAGAAATCTCAGCAAATATTTTTTCACCCAAACTGGATGATACTTTCAGGTAATGTTCACTACACTAAGGCGACTTGGTTCCCCAAATTTCGTTCTTCTATGTTGAAGCGTTCGTTTCCAGTAACAGTTTGAATTTTTAGGTTTCACTCTGTTTTCTCCTATATTGATAGATGTATTTGGAACTCTAAATCCAACACGGTTTGTGCTAGCTTCTTGAAACTTGACACAATAAAGTAATTTCACGTTCTATCTCTACGTTTTGTTTCCTCTTGATGTAGCCCTAAGCAGTGACTGGCGAGAAACACTTTCATGGAAAGGGGTTGCCAAGCTTCCCAAAATTACGAATCTCCAGAAATCTCAGAAAATATTTTTTCACCCAAACAGGATGATACTTTCAGGTAATGATCAGTACACTAAGGCGACTTGGTTCCCCAAATTTCATTCTTCTATGTTGAAGCGTTCGTTTCCAGTAACAGTTTGAATAATTAGGTTTCACTCTGTTTTCTCCTATATTGATAGATCTATTTGGAACTCTAAATCCAACACGGTTTGTGCTAGCTTCTTGAAACTTGACACAATAAAGTAGTTTCACGTTCTGTCTCTATGTTTTGTTTCCTCTTAATGTAGCCCTAAGCAGTGACAGGCGAGAAACACTTCCATGGAAAGGGGTTGCCAGGCTTCCCAAAATTACGAATCTCCAGAAATCTCAGCAAATACTTTTTCACCCAAACTGGATGATACTTTCAGGTAATGATCACTACACTAAGGCTACTTGGTTCCCCAAATTTCGTTTTTCTATGTTGAAGCGTTCGTTTCCAGTAACAGTTTGAATTTTTAGGTTTCACTCTGTTTTCTCCTATATTGATAGATGTATTTGGAACTCTAAATCCAACACGGTTTGTGCTAGCTTCTTGAAACTTGACAAAATAAAGTAGTTTCACGTTCTATCTCTATGTTTTGATTCCTCTTGATGTAGCCCTAAGCAGTGACTGGCGAGAAACACTTTCAGGGAAAGGGGTTGCCAAGCTTCCCAAAATTAAGAATCTCCAGAAATCTCAGCAATTATTTTTTCACCCAAACTGGATGATACTTTCAGGTAATGATCAGTACACGAAGGTGACTTGGTTCCCCAAATTTTGTTCTTCTAAGTTGAAGCGTTCGTTTCCAGTAACAGTTTGAATAATTAGGTTTCACTCTGTTTTCTCCTATATTGATAGATCTATTTGGAACTCTAAATCCAACACGGTTTGTGCTAGCTTCTTGAAACTTGACACAATAAAGTAGTTTCACGTTCTATCTCTATATTATGTTTCCTCTTGATGTAGCCCTAAGCAGTGACTGGCGAGAAACACTTTCATGGAAAGGGGTTGCCAGGCTTCCCAAAATTACGAATCTCCAGAAATCTCAGCAAATATTTTTTCACCCAAACAGGATGATACTTTCAGGTAATGATCAGTACACTAAGGCGACTTGGTTCCCCAAATTTCGTTCTTCTATGTTGAAGCGTTCGTTTCCAGTAACAGTTTGAATTTTTAGGTTTCACTCTGTTTTCTCCTATATTGATAGATGTATTTGGAACTCTAAATCCAACACGGTTTGTGCTAGCTTCTTTAAATTTGACACAATAAAGTAGTTTCACGTTCTATCTCTATGTTTTGATTCCTCTTGATGTAGCCCAAAGCAGTGACAGGCGAGAAACACTTTCATGGAAAGGGGTTGCCAGGCTTCCCAAAATTACGAATCTCCAGAAATCTCAGCAAATATTTTTTCACCCAAACAGGATGATACTTTCAGGTAATGATCAGTACACTAAGACGACTTGGTTCCCCAAATTTCGTTCTATATGTTGAACCGTTCGTTTCCAGTAACAGTTTGAATTTTTAGGTTTCACTCTGTTTTCTCCTATATTGATAGATGTATTTGGAACTCTAAATCCAACACGGTTTGTGCTAGGTTATTGAAACTTTACACAATAAAGTAGTTTCACGTTCTATCTCTACGTTTTGTTTCCTCTTGATGTAGCCTTAAGCCGTGACTGGCGAGAAACACTTTCATGGAAAGGGGTTGCCAAGTTTTCTAAAATTACGAATCTCCAGAAATCTCAGCAAATATTTTTTCACCCAAACTGGATGATACTTTCAGGTAATGATCAGTACACTAAGGCGACTTGGTTCCCCAAATTTCGTTCTTCTATGTTGAAGCGTTCGTTTCCAGTAACAGTTTGAATTTTTAGGATTCACTCTGTTTTCTCCTATATTGATAGATGTATTTGGAACTGTAAATCCAACACGGTTTGTGCTAGCTTCTAGAAACTTGACACAATAAAGTAGTTCCACGTTCTATCTCTATGTTTTGTTTCCTCTTGATGGAGCACTAAGCAGTGACTGGCGAGAAACACTTTCATGGAAAGGGGTTGCCAAGCTTCCTAAAATTACGAATCTCCAGAAATCTAGGCAAATATTTTTTCACCCAAACAGGATGATACTTTCAGGTAATGATCAGTACACTAAGACGACTTGGTTCCCCAAATTTCGTTCTATATGTTGAACCGTTCGTTTCCAGTAACAGTTTGAATTTTTAGGTTTCACTCTGTTTTCTCCTATATTGATAGATGTATTTGGAACTCTAAATCCAACACGGTTTGTGCTAGCTTCTTGAAAGTTTACACAATAAAGTAGTTTCACGTTATATCTCTATATTATGTTTCCTCTTGATGTAGCCCTAAGCAGTGACTGGCGAGAAACACTTTCATGGAAAGGGGTTGCCAGGCTTCCCAAAATTACGAATGTCCAGAAATCTCAGCAAATATTTTTTCACCCAAACTGGATGATACTTTCAGGTAATGTTCACTACACTAAGGCGACTTGGTTCCCCAAATTTCGTTCTTCTATGTTGAAGCGTTCGTTTCCAGTAACAGTTTGAATTTTTAGGTTTCACTCTGTTTTCTCCTATATTGATAGATGTATTTGGAACTCTAAATCCAACACGGTTTGTGCTAGCTTCTTGAAACTTGACACAATAAAGTAATTTCACGTTCTATCTCTACGTTTTGTTTCCTCTTGATGTAGCCCTAAGCAGTGACTGGCGAGAAACACTTTCATGGAAAGGGGTTGCCAAGCTTCCCAAAATTACGAATCTCCAGAAATCTCAGAAAATATTTTTTCACCCAAACAGGATGATACTTTCAGGTAATGATCAGTACACTAAGGCGACTTGGTTCCCCAAATTTCATTCTTCTATGTTGAAGCGTTCGTTTCCAGTAACAGTTTGAATTTTTAGGTTTCACTCTGTTTTCTCCTATATTGATAGATGTATTTGGAACTCTAAATCCAACATGGTTTGTGCTAGCTTCTTGAAACTTGACACAATAAGGTAGTTTCACGTTCTATATCTATGTTTTGTTTCCTCTTGATGTAGCCCTAAGCAGTGACTGGCGAGAAACACTTTAATGGAAAGGGGTTGCCAGGCTTCCCAAAATTACGAATCTCCAGAAATCTAAGCAAATATTTTTTTCACCCAAACTGGATGATACTTTCAGGTAATGATCAGCACATGAAGGCGACTTGGTTCCCCAAATTTCGTTCTTCTATGTTGAAGCGTTCGTTTCCAGTAACAGTTTGAATTTTTAGGTTTCACTCTCTTTTCTCCTATATTGATAGATGTATTTGGAACTCTAAATCCAACACGGTTTGTGCTAGGTTCTTGAAACTTGACACAATAAAGTAGTTTCACGTTCTATCTCTATGTTTTGTTTCCTCTTGATGTAGCCCTAAGCAGTTACAGGCGAGAAACACTTTCATGGAAAGGGGTTGCCAGGCTTCCCAAAATTACGAATCTCCAGAAATCTCAGCAAATATTTTTTCAGCCAAACTGGATGATACTTTCAGGTAACGATCAGTACACGAAGGTGACTTGATTCCCCAAATTCCGTTCTTCTATGTTGAGGCGTTCGTTTCCAGTAACAGTTTGAATTTTTAGGTTTCACTCTGTTTTCTCCTATATTGATAGATGTATTTGGAACTCTAAATCCAACACGGTTTGTGCTAGCTTCTTGAAACTTGACACAATAAAGTAGTTTCACGTTCTATCTCTATGTTTTGATTCCTCTTGATGTAGCCCTAAGCAGTGACAGGCGAGAAACACTTTCATGGAAAGGGGTTGCCAAGCTTCCCAAAATTACGAATCTCCAGAAATCTCAGCAAATATTTTTTCACACAAACAGGATGATACTTTCAGGTAATGATCAGTACACTAAGGCGACTTGGTTCCCCAAATTTCGTTCTTCTATGTTGAAGCGTTCGTTTCCAGTAACAGTTTGAATTTTTAGGTTTCACTCTCTTTTCTCCTATATTGATAGATGTATTTGGAACTCTAAATCCAACACGGTTTGTGCTAGGTTCTTGAAACTTGACACAATAAAGTAGTTTCACGTTCTATCTCTATGTTTTGTTTCCTCTTGATGTAGCCCTAAGCAGTTACAGGCGAGAAACACTTTCATGGAAAGGGGTTGCCAGGCTTCCCAAAATTACGAATCTCCAGAAATCTCAGCAAATATTTTTTCAGCCAAACTGGATGATACTTTCAGGTAACGATCAGTACACGAAGGTGACTTGATTCCCCAAATTTCGTTCTTCTATGTTGAGGCGTTCGTTTCCAGTAACAGTTTGAATTTTTAGGTTTCACTCTGTTTTCTCCTATATTGATAGATGTATTTGGAACTCTAAATCCAACACGGTTTGTGCTAGCTTCTTGAATCTTGACACAATAAAGTAGTTTCACGTTCTATCTCTATGTTTTGTTTCCTCTTGGTGTAGCCCTAAGCAGTGACTGGCGAGAAACACTTTCATAGAAAGGGGTTGCCAGGCTTCCCAAAATTACGAATCTCCAGAAATCTCAGCAAATATTTTTTCACCCAAACAGGATGATACTTTCAGGTAATGATCAGTACACTAAGGCGACTTGGTTCCCCAAATTTCGTTCTTCTATGTTGAAGCGTTCGTTTCCAGTAACAGTTTGAATTTTTAGGTTTCACTCTGTTTTCTCCTATATTGATAGATGTATTTGGAACTCTAAATCCAACACGGTTTGTGCTAGCTTCTTTAAATTTGACACAATAAAGTAGTTTCACGTTCTATCTCTATGTTTTGATTCCTCTTGATGTAGCCCAAAGCAGTGACAGGCGAGAAACACTTTCATGGAAAGGGGTTGCCAGGCTTCCCAAAATTACGAATCTCCAGAAATCTCAGCAAATATTTTTTCACCCAAACAGGATGATACTTTCAGGTAATGATCAGTACACTAAGACGACTTGGTTCCCCAAATTTCGTTCTATATGTTGAACCGTTCGTTTCCAGTAACAGTTTGAATTTTTAGGTTTCACTCTGTTTTCTCCTATATTGATAGATGTATTTGGAACTCTAAATCCAACACGGTTTGTGCTAGGTTATTGAAACTTTACACAATAAAGTAGTTTCACGTTCTATCTCTACGTTTTGTTTCCTCTTGATGTAGCCTTAAGCCGTGACTGGCGAGAAACACTTTCATGGAAAGGGGTTGCCAAGTTTTCTAAAATTACGAATCTCCAGAAATCTCAGCAAATATTTTTTCACCCAAACTGGATGATACTTTCAGGTAATGATCAGTACACTAAGGCGACTTGGTTCCCCAAATTTCGTTCTTCTATGTTGAAGCGTTCGTTTCCAGTAACAGTTTGAATTTTTAGGATTCACTCTGTTTTCTCCTATATTGATAGATGTATTTGGAACTGTAAATCCAACACGGTTTGTGCTAGCTTCTAGAAACTTGACACAATAAAGTAGTTCCACGTTCTATCTCTATGTTTTGTTTCCTCTTGATGGAGCACTAAGCAGTGACTGGCGAGAAACACTTTCATGGAAAGGGGTTGCCAAGCTTCCTAAAATTACGAATCTCCAGAAATCTAGGCAAATATTTTTTCACCCAAACAGGATGATACTTTCAGGTAATGATCAGTACACTAAGACGACTTGGTTCCCCAAATTTCGTTCTATATGTTGAACCGTTCGTTTCCAGTAACAGTTTGAATTTTTAGGTTTCACTCTGTTTTCTCCTATATTGATAGATGTATTTGGAACTCTAAATCCAACACGGTTTGTGCTAGCTTCTTGAAAGTTGACACAATAAAGTAGTTTCACGTTATATCTCTATATTATGTTTCCTCTTGATGTAGCCCTAAGCAGTGACTGGCGAGAAACACTTTCATGGAAAGGGGTTGCCAGGCTTCCCAAAATTACGAATGTCCAGAAATCTCAGCAAATATTTTTTCACCCAAACTGGATGATACTTTCAGGTAATGTTCACTACACTAAGGCGACTTGGTTCCCCAAATTTCGTTCTTCTATGTTGAAGCGTTCGTTTCCAGTAACAGTTTGAATTTTTAGGTTTCACTCTGTTTTCTCCTATATTGATAGATGTATTTGGAACTCTAAATCCAACACGGTTTGTGCTAGCTTCTTGAAACTTGACACAATAAAGTAATTTCACGTTCTATCTCTACGTTTTGTTTCCTCTTGATGTAGCCCTAAGCAGTGACTGGCGAGAAACACTTTCATGGAAAGGGGTTGCCAAGCTTCCCAAAATTACGAATCTCCAGAAATCTCAGAAAATATTTTTTCACCCAAACAGGATGATACTTTCAGGTAATGATCAGTACACTAAGGCGACTTGGTTCCCCAAATTTCATTCTTCTATGTTGAAGCGTTCGTTTCCAGTAACAGTTTGAATTTTTAGGTTTCACTCTGTTTTCTCCTATATTGATAGATGTATTTGGAACTCTAAATCCAACATGGTTTGTGCTAGCTTCTTGAAACTTGACACAATAAGGTAGTTTCACGTTCTATATCTATGTTTTGTTTCCTCTTGATGTAGCCCTAAGAGGTGACTGGCGAGAAACACTTTAATGGAAAGGGGTTGCCAGGCTTCCCAAAATTACGAATCTCCAGAAATCTCAGCAAATATTTTTTTCACCCAAACTGGATGATACTTTCAGGTAATGATCAGCACACGAAGGCGACTTGGTTCCCCAAATTTCGTTCTTCTATGTTGAAGCGTTCGTTTCCAGTAACAGTTTGAATTTTTAGGTTTCACTCTCTTTTCTCCTATATTGATAGATGTATTTGGAACTCTAAATCCAACACGGTTTGTGCTAGGTTCTTGAAACTTGACACAATAAAGTAGTTTCACGTTCTATCTCTATGTTTTGTTTCCTCTTGATGTAGCCCTAAGCAGTTACAGGCGAGAAACACTTTCATGGAAAGGGGTTGCCAGGCTTCCCAAAATTACGAATCTCCAGAAATCTCAGCAAATATTTTTTCAGCCAAACTGGATGATACTTTCAGGTAACGATCAGTACACGAAGGTGACTTGATTCCCCAAATTTCGTTCTTCTATGTTGAGGCGTTCGTTTCCAGTAACAGTTTGAATTTTTAGGTTTCACTCTGTTTTCTCCTATATTGATAGATGTATTTGGAACTCTAAATCCAACACGGTTTGTGCTAGCTTCTTGGAACTTGACACAATAAAGTAGTTTCACGTTCTATCTCTATGTTTTGATTCCTCTTGATGTAGCCCTAAGCAGTGACAGGCGAGAAACACTTTCATGGAAAGGGGTTGCCAAGCTTCCCAAAATTACGAATCTCCAGAAATCTCAGCAAATATTTTTTCACACAAACAGGATGATACTTTCAGGTAATGATCAGTACACTAAGGCGACTTGGTTCCCCAAATTTCGTTCTTCTATGTTGAAGCGTTCGTTTCCAGTAACAGTTTGAATTTTTAGGTTTCACTCTCTTTTCTCCTATATTGATAGATGTATTTGGAACTCTAAATCCAACACGGTTTGTGCTAGGTTCTTGAAACTTGACACAATAAAGTAGTTTCACGTTCTATCTCTATGTTTTGTTTCCTCTTGATGTAGCCCTAAGCAGTTACAGGCGAGAAACACTTTCATGGAAAGGGGTTGCCAGGCTTCCCAAAATTACGAATCTCCAGAAATCTCAGCAAATATTTTTTCAGCCAAACTGGATGATACTTTCAGGTAACGATCAGTACACGAAGGTGACTTGATTCCCCAAATTTCGTTCTTCTATGTTGAGGCGTTCGTTTCCAGTAACAGTTTGAATTTTTAGGTTTCACTCTGTTTTCTCCTATATTGATAGATGTATTTGGAACTCTAAATCCAACACGGTTTGTGCTAGCTTCTTGAATCTTGACACAATAAAGTAGTTTCACGTTCTATCTCTATGTTTTGTTTCCTCTTGGTGTAGCCCTAAGCAGTGACTGGCGAGAAACACTTTCATAGAAAGGGGTTGCCAGGCTTCCCAAAATTACGAATCTCCAGAAATCTCAGCAAATATTTTTTCACCCAAACAGGATGATACTTTCAGGTAATGATCAGTACACGAAGGCGACTTGGTTCCCCAAATTTCGTTCTTCTATGTTGAAGCGTTCGTTTCCAGTAACAGTTTGAATTTTTAGGTTTCACTCTGTTTTCTCCTATATTGATAGATGTATTTGGAACTCTAAATCCAACACGGTTTGTGCTAGCTTCTTGAAACTTGACACAATAATGTACTTTCACGTTCCATCTCTACGTTTTGTTTTCTCTTGATGTAGCCCTAAGCAGTGACTGGCGAGAAACACTTTCATTGAAAGGGGTTGCCAGGCTTCTCAAAATTACGAATCTCCAGAAATCTCAGCAAATATTTTTTCACCCAAACAGGATGATACTTTCAGGTAATGATAAGTACACGAAGGCGACTTGGTTTCCCAAATTTCGTTCTTATATGTTGAGGCGTCCGTTTCCAGTAACAGTTTGAATTTTTAGGTTTCACTCTGTTTTCTCCTATATTGATAGGTGTATTTGGAACTCAAAATCCAACACAGTTTGTGCTAGCTTCTTGAAAGTTGACACAATAAAGTAGTTTCACGTTCTATCTCTACGTTTTGTTTCCTCTTGATGTACCCCTAAGCAGTGACTGGCGAGAAACACTTTCATGGAAAGGGGTTGCCAGGCTTCCCAAAATTACGAATCTCCAGAAATCTCAGCAAATATTATTTCAGCCAAACTGGATGATACTTTCAGGTAACGATCAGTACACGAAGGCGACTTGGTTCCCCAAATTTCGTTCTTCTATGTTGAAGCGTTCGTTTCCAGTAACAGTTTGAATTTTTAGGTTTCACTCTGTTTTCTCCTATATTGATAGATGTATTTGGAACTCTAAATCCAACACGGTTTGTGCTAGGTTCTTGAAACTTCACACATAAAGAAGTTTCACATTCTATCTCTATGTTTTGTTTCCTCTTGATGTAGCCCTAAGCAGTGACAGGCGAGAAACACTTTCATGGAATGGGGTTTCCAGGCTTCCCAAAATTACGAATCTCCAGAAATCTCAGCAAATATTTTTTCAGCCAAACTGGATGATACTTTCAGGTAACGATCAGTACACGAAGGCGACTTGGTTCCCCAAATTTCGTTCTTCTATGTTGAAGCGTTCGTTTCCAGTAACAGTTTGAATTTTTAGGTTTCACTCTGTTTTCTCCTATATTGATAGATGTATTTGGAACTCTAAATCCAACACGGTTTGTGGTAGCTTCTTGAAACTTGACACAATAAAGTAGTTTCACGTTCTGTCTCTATGTTTTGTTTCCTCTTAATGTAGCCCTAAGCAGTGACAGGCGAGAGACACTTTCATGGAAAGGGGTTGCCAGGCTTCCCAAAATTACGAATCTCCAGAAATCTCAGCAAATATTTTTTCACCCAAACAGGATGATACTTTCAGGTAATGATCAGTACACTAAGGTGACTTGGTTCCCCAAATTTCGTTATTCTATGTTGAGGCGTTCGTTTCCAGTAACAGTTTGAATTTTTAGGTTTCACTCTGTTTTCTCCTATATTGATAGATGTATTTGGAACTCTAAATCCAACACGGTTTGTGCTAGCTTTTTGAAACTTGACACAATAAAGCAGTTTCACGTTCTATCTCTATGTTTTGTTTCCTCTTGATGTAGCCCTAAGCAGTGACTGGCGAGAAACACTTTCATGGAAAGGGGTTGCCAGGCTTCCCAAAATTACGAATCTCCAGAAATCTCAGCAAATATTTTTTTCACCCAAACAGGATGATACTTTCAGGTAATGATCAGTACACGAAGGCGACTTGGTTCCCCAAATTTCGTTCTTCTATGTTGAAGCGTTCGTTTCCAGTACCAGTTTGAATTTTTAGGTTTCACTCTGTTTTCTCCTATATTGATAGATGTATTTGGAACTCTAAATCCAACACGGTTTGTGCTAGGTTATTGAAACTTTACACAATAAAGTAGTTTCACGTTCTATCTCTACGTTTTGTTTCCTCTTGATGTAGCCTTAAGCCGTGACTGGCGAGAAACACTTTCATGGAAAGGGGTTGCCAAGTTTTCTAAAATTACGAATCTCCAGAAATCTCAGCAAATATTTTTTCACCCAAACTGGATGATACTTTCAGGTAATGATCAGTACACTAAGGCGACTTGGTTCCCCAAATTTCGTTCTTCTATGTTGAAGCGTTCGTTTCCAGTAACAGTTTGAATTTTTAGGATTCACTCTGTTTTCTCCTATATTGATAGATGTATTTGGAACAGTAAATCCAACACGGTTTGTGCTAGCTTCTAGAAACTTGACACAATAAAGTAGTTCCACGTTCTATCTCTATGTTTTGTTTCCTCTTGATGGAGCACTAAGCAGTGACTGGCGAGAAACACTTTCATGGAAAGGGGTTGCCAAGCTTCCTAAAATTACGAATCTCCAGAAATCTAGGCAAATATTTTTTCACCCAAACAGGATGATACTTTCAGGTAATGATCAGTACACTAAGACGACTTGGTTCCCCAAATTTCGTTCTATATGTTGAACCGTTCGTTTCCAGTAACAGTTTGAATTTTTAGGTTTCACTCTGTTTTCTCCTATATTGATAGATGTATTTGGAACTCTAAATCCAACACGGTTTGTGCTAGCTTCTTGAAAGTTGACACAATAAAGTAGTTTCACGTTATATCTCTATATTATGTTTCCTCTTGATGTAGCCCTAAGCAGTGACTGGCGAGAAACACTTTCATGGAAAGGAGTTGCCAGGCTTCCCAAAATTACGAATGTCCAGAAATCTCAGCAAATATTTTTTCACCCAAACTGGATGATACTTTCAGGTAATGTTCACTACACTAAGGTGACTTGGTTCCCCAAATTTCATTCTTCTATGTTGAAGCGTTCGTTTCCAGTAACAGTTTGAATTTTTAGGTTTCACTCTGTTTTCTCCTATATTGATAGATGTATTTGGAACTCTAAATCCAACATGGTTTGTGCTAGCTTCTTGAAACTTGACACAATAAGGTAGTTTCACGTTCTATATCTATGTTTTGTTTCCTCTTGATGTAGCCCTAAGAGGTGACTGGCGAGAAACACTTTAATGGAAAGGGGTTGCCAGGCTTCCCAAAATTACGAATCTCCAGAAATCTCAGCAAATATTTTTTCACCCAAACAGGATGATACTTTCAGGTAATGATCAGTACACGAAGGCGACTTGGTTCCCCATATTTCGTTCTTCTATGTTTAGGCGTTCGTTTCCAGTAACACTTTGATATTTTAGGTTTCACTCTGTTTTCTCCTATATTGATAGATGTATTTGGAACTCTAAATCCAACACGGTTTGTGCTAGCTTCTTGAAACTTGACACAATAAAGTAGTTTCACGTTCTATCTCTACGTTTTGTTTCCTCTTGATGTAGCCCTAAGCAGTGACTGGCGAGAAACACTTTCATTGAAAGGGGTTGCCAGGCTTCCCAAAATTACGAATCTCCAGAAATCTCAGCAAATATTTTTTCACCCAAACAGGATGATACTTTCAGGTAATGATCAGGACACGAAGGCGACTTGGTTTCCCAAATTTCGTTCATCTATGTTGAGGCGTTCGTTTCCAGTAACAGTTTGAATTTTTAGGTTTCACTCTGTTTTCTCCTATATTGATAGATGTATTTGGAACTCTAAATCCAACACGGTTTGTGCTGGCTTCTTGAAAGTTGACACAATAAAGTAGTTTCACGTTCTGTCTCTATGTTTTGATTCCTCTTGATGTAGCCCTAAGCAGTGACAGGCGATAAACACTTCCATTGAAAGGGGTTGCCAGGCTTCCCAAAATTACGAATCTCCAGAAATCTCAGCAAATATTTTTTCACCCAAACTGGATGATACTTTCAGGTAATGATCAGTACACGAAGGCGACTTGGTTCCCCATATTTCGTTCTTCTATGTTGAGGCGTTCGTTTCCAGTAACACTTTGATATTTTAGGTTTTACTCTGTTTTCCCCTATATTGATAGATGTATTTGGAACTCTAAATCCAACACGGTTTGTGCTAGCTTCTTGAAACTTGACACAATAAAGTAGTTTCACGTTCTGTCTCTATGTTTTGTTTCCTCTTAATGTAGCCCTAAGCAGTGACAGGCGAGAAACACTTTCATGGAAAGGGGTTGCCAGGCTTCCCAAAATTACGAATCTCCAGAAATCTCAGCAAATATTTTTTCACCCAAACAGGATGATACTTTCAGGTAATGATCAGTACACTAAGGTGACTTGGTTCCCCAAATTTCGTTCTTCTATGTTGAGGCGTTCGTTTCCAGTAACAGTTTGAATTTTTAGGTTTCACTCTGTTTTCTCCTATATTGATAGATGTATCTGGAACTCTAAATCCAACACGGTTTGTGCTAGCTTTTTGAAACTTGACACAATAAAGCAGTTTCACGTTCTATCTCTATGTTTTGTTTCCTCTTGATGTAGCCCTAAGCAGTGACTGGCGAGAAACACTTTCATGGAAAGGGGTTGCCAGGCTTCCCAAAATTACGAATCTCCAGAAATCTCAGCAAATATTTTTTTCACCCAAACAGGATGATACTTTCAGGTAATGATCAGTACATGAAGGCGACTTGGTTCCCCAAATTTCGTTCTTCTATGTTGAAGCGTTCGTTTCCAGTAACAGTTTGAATTTTTAGGTTTCACTTTGTTTTCTCCTATATTGATAGATGTATTTGGAACTCTAAATCCAACACGGTTTGTGCTACCTTCTTGAAACTTGACACAATAAAGTAGTTTCACGTTCTGTCTCTATGTTTTTTTTTCCTCTTGATGTAGCCCTAAGCAGTGACAGGCGAGAAACACTTTCATGGAAAGGGGTTGCCAGGCTTCCCAAAATTACGAATCTCCAGATATCTCAGCAAATATTTTTTCACCCAAACAGGATGATACTTTCAGGTAATGATCAGTACACGAAGGTGACTAGGTTCCCCAAATTTCGTTCTTCTATGTTGAAGCGTTCGTTTCCAGTAACAGTTTGAATTTTTAGGTTTCACTCTGTTTTCTCCTATATTGATAGATGTATTTGGAACTCTAAATCCAAAACGGTTTGTGCTAGCTTCTTGAAACTTGACACAATAAAGTAATTTCACTTTCTATCTCTACGTTTTGTTTCCTCTTGATGTAGCCCTAAGCAGTGACTGGCGAGAAACACTTTCATGGAAAGGGGTTGCCAAGCTTCCCAAAATTACGAATCTCCAGAAATCTCAGCAAATATTTTTTCAACCAAACAGGATGATACTTTCAGGTAATGATCAGTACACGAAGGCGACTTGGTTCCCCAAATTTTGTTCTTCTATGTTGAGGCGTTCGTTTCCAGTAACAGTTTGAATTTTTAGGTTTCACTCTGTTTTCTCCTATATTGATAGATGTATTTGGAACTCTAAATCCAACACGGTTTGTGCTAGCTTCTTGAAACTTGACACAATAAAGTAGTTTCACGTTCTGTCTCTATGTTTTGTTTCATCTTGATGTAGCCCTAAGCAGTGACTGGCGAGAAACACTTTCATGGAAAGGGGTTGCCAGGCTTCCCAAAATTACGAATCTCCAGAAATCTCAGCAAATATTTTTTCACCCAAACAGGATGATACTTTCAGGTAATGATCAGTACACGAAGGCAACTTGGTTCCCCAAATTTCGTTCTTCTATGTTGAAGCGTTCGTTTCCAGTAACAGTTTGAATTTTTAGGTTTCACTCTGTTTTCTCCTATATTGATAGATGTACTTGGAACTCTAAATCCAACACGGTTTGTGCTAGCTTCTTGAAACTTGACACAATAAAGTAGTTTCACGTTCTATCTCTACATTTTGTTTCCTCTTGATGTAGCCCTAAGCAGTGACTGGCGAGAAACACTTTCATTGAAAGGGGTTGCCAGGCTTCCCAAAATTACGAATCTCCAGAAATCTCAGCAAATATTTTTTCACACAAACAGGATGATACTTTCAGGTAATGAACGGTACACGAAGGCGACTTGGTTTCCAAAATTTCGTTCATCTATTGAGGCGTTCGTTTCCAGTAACAGTTTGAATTTTTAGGTTTCACTCTGTTTTCTCCTATATTGATAGATGTATTTGGAACTCTAAATCCAACACGGTTTGTGCTAGCTTCTTGAAGGTTGACACAATAAAGTAGTTTCATATTCTACCTCTATGTTTTGATTCCTCTTGATGTAGCCCTAAGCAGTGACAGGCGAGAAACACTTCCATGGAAAGGGGTTGCCAGGCTTCCCAAAATTACGAATCTCCAGAAATCTCAGCAAATATTTTTTCACCCAAACTGGATGATACTTTCAGGTAATGATCAGTACACGAAGGCGACTTGGTTCCCCAAATTTCGTTCTTCTATGTTGAAGCGTTCGTTTCCAATAACAGTTTGAATTTTTAGGTTTCACTCTGTTTTCTCCTATATTGATAGATGTATTTGGAACTCTAAATCCAACACGGTTTGTGCTAGCTTCTTGACACTTGACACAATAAAGTAGTTTCACGTTCTATCTCTATGTTTTGTTTCCTCTTGATGTAGCCCTAAGAAGTTACTGGCGAGAAACACTTTCATGGAAAGGGGTTGCCAGGCTTCCCAAAATTACGAATCTCCAGAAATCTCAGCAAATATTTTTTCACCCAAACAGGAAGATAATTTCAGGTAATGATCAGTACACTAAGGTGACTTGGTTCCCCAAATTTCGTTCTTCTATGTTGAAGCGTGCGTTTCCAGTAACAGTTTGAATGTTTAGGTTTCACTCTGTTTTCTCCTATATTGATAGATGTATTTGGAACACTAAATCCAACACGGTTTGTGCTAGGTTCTTGAAACTTGACACAATAAAGTAGTTTCACGTTCTGTCTCTATGTTTTGTTTCCTCTTGATGTAGCCCTAAGCAGTCACTGGAGAGAAACACTTTTATGGAAAGGGGTTGCCAGGCTTCCCAAAATTACAAATCTCCAGAAATCTCAGCAAATATTTTTTCACCCAAACTGGATGATTCTTTCAGGTAATGATCAGTACACGAAGGCGACTTGGTTCCCCAAATATCGTTCTTCTATGTTGAAGCGTTCGTTTCCAGTAACAGTTTCAATTTTTAGGTTTCACTCTGTTTTCTCCTATATTGATAGATGTATTTGGAACTCTAAATCCAACACGGTTTGTGCTAGCTTCTTGAAACTTGACACAATAAAGTAGTTTCACGTTCTATCTCTATGTTTGGATTCCTCTTGATGTAGCCCTAAGCAGTGACAGGCGAGAAACACTTTCATGGAAAGGGGTTGCCAGGCTTCCCAAAATTACCAATCTCCAGAAATCTCAGCAAATATTTTTTACCCAAACAGGATGATAGTTTCAGGTAATGATCAGTACACTAAGGTGACTTGGTGTCCCAAATTTCGTTCTTCTATGTTGAAGCGTTCGTTTCCAGTAACAGTTTGAGGTTTTAGGTTTCACTCTGTTTTCTCCTATATTGATAGATGTATTTGGAACTCTAAATCCAACACGGTTTGGGCTAGCTTCTTGAAACTTGACACAATAAAGTAGTTTCACATTCTGTCTCTATGTTTTGTTTCCTCTTGATGTAGCCCTAAGCAGTGACAGGCGAGAAACACTTCCATGGAAAGGGGTTGCCAGGCTTCCCAAAATTACGAATCTCCAGAAATCTCAGCAAATATTTTTTCACCCAAACTGGATGATACTTTCAGGTAATGATCAGTACACGAAGGCGACTTGGTTCCCCAAAATTCTTTCTTCTATGTTGAAGCGTTCGTTTCCAGTAACAGTTTGAATTTTTAGGTTTCACTCTGTTTTCTCCTATATTGATAGATGTATTTGGAACTCTAAATCCAACACGGTTTGTGCTAGCTTCTTGAAACTTGACACAATAAAGTAGTTTCACGTTCTGTCTCTATGTTTTGTTTCCTCTTGATGTAGCCCTAAGCAGTGACTGGCGAGAAACACTTTCATGGAAAGGGGTTGCCAGGCTTCCCAAAATTACGAATCTCCAGAAATCTCAGCAAATATTTTTTCACCCAAACAGGATGATACTTTCAGGTAATGATCAGTACACTAAGGCGACTTGGTTCCCCAAATTTCATTCTTCTATGTTGAAGCGTTCGTTTCCAGTAACAGTTTGAATTTTTAGGTTACACTCTGTTTTCTCCTATATTGATAGATGTATTTGGAACTCTAAATCCAACACGGTTTGTGCTAGCTTCTTGAAACTTGACACAATAAGGTAGTTTCACGTTCTATCTCTATGTTTTGTTTCCTCTTGATGTAGCCCTAAGAGGTGACTGGCGAGAAACACTTTAATGGAAAGGGGTTGCCAGGCTTCCCAAAATTACGAATCTCTAGAAATCTCAGCAAATATTTTTTCACCCAAACAGGATGATACTTTCAGGTAATGATCAGTACACGAAGGCGACTTGGTTCCCCATATTTCGTTCTTCTATGTTGAGGCGTTCGTTTCCAGTAAAACTTTGATATTTTAGGTTTCACTCTGTTTTCCCCTATATTGATAGATGTATTTGGAACTCTAAATCCAACACGGTTTGTGCTAGCTTCTTGAAAGTTGACACAATAAAGTAGTTTCACGTTCTATCTCTACGTTTTGTTTCCTCTTGCTGTAGCCCTAAGCAGTGACTGGCGAGAAACACTTTCATTGAAATGGGTTGCCAGGCTTCCCAAAATTACGAATCTCCAGAAATCTCAGCAAATATTTTTTCACCCAAACAGGATGATACTTTCAGGTAATGATCAGGACATGAAGGCGACTTGGTTTCCCAAATTTCGTTCATCTATGTTGAGGCGTTCGTTTCCAGTAACAGTTTGAATTTTTAGGTTTCACTCTGTTTTCTCCTATATTGATAGATGTATTTGGAACTCTAAATCCAACACGGTTTGTGCTAGCTTCTTGAAAGTTGACACAATAAAGTAGTTCCACGTTCTATCTCTATGTTTTGATTCCTCTTGATGTAGCCCTAAGCAGTGACAGGTGAGAAACCCTTCCATGGAAAGGGGTTGCCAGGCTTCCCAAAATTACGAATCTCCAGAAATCTCAGCAAATATTTTTTCACCCAAACTGGATGATACTTTCAGGTAATGATCAGTACACGAAGGCGACTTGGTTCCCCAAATTTTGTTCTTCTATGTTGAAGCGTTCGTTTCCAGTAACAGTTTGAATTTTTAGGTTTCACTCTGTTTTCTCCTATATTGATAGATGTATTTGGAACTCTAAATCCAACACGGTTTGTTCTAGCTTCTTGAAACTTGACACAATTAAGTAGTTTCACGTTCTCTCTCTATGTTTTGTTTCCTCTTGATGTAGCCCTCAGCAGTGACTGGCGTGAAACACTTTAATTGAAACGGGTTGCCAGGCTTCCCAAAATTACGAATCTCCAGAAATCTCAGCAAATATTTTTTCACCCAAACAGGATGATACTTTCAGGTAATGATCACTACACGAAGGCGACTTGGTTCCCCAAATTTCTTTCTTCTATGTTGAAGCGTTCGTTTCCAGTAACAGTTTGAATTTTTAGGTTTCACTCTGTTTTCTCCTATATTGATAGATGTATTTGGAACTCTAAATCCAAGACGGTTTGTGCTAGCTTCTTGAAACTTGACACAATAAAGTAGTTTCACGTTCTATCTCTACGTTTTGTTTCCTCTTGATGTAGCCCTAAGCAGTGACTGGCGAGAAACACTTTCATGGAAAGGGGTTGCCAGGCTTCCCAAAATTACGAATCTCCAGAAATCTCAGCAAATATTTTTTCACCCAAACAGGATGATACTTTCAGGTAATGATCAGTACACGAAGGCGACTTGGTTCCCCAAATTTTGTTCTTCTATGTTGAGGCGTTCGTTTCCAGTAACAGTTTGAATTTTTAGGTTTCACTCTGTTTTCTCCTATATTGATAGATGTATTTGGAACTCTAAATCCAACACGGTTTGTGCTAGCTTCTTGAAACTTGACACAATAAAGTAGTTTCACGTTCTGTCTCTATGTTTTGTTTCCTCTTGATGTAGCCCTAAGCAGTGACTGGCGAGAAACACTTTCATGGAAAGGGGTTGCCAGGCTTCCCAAAATTACGAATCTCCAGAAATCTCAGCAGATATTTTTTCACCCAAACAGGATGATACTTTCAGATAATGATCAGTACACGAAGGCGACTTGGTTCCCCAAATTTCGTTCTTCTATGTTGAAGCGTTCGTTTCCAGTAACAGTTTGAATTTTTAGGTTTCACTCTGTTTTCTCCTATATTGATAGATGTACTTGGAACTCTAAATCCAACACGGTTTGTGCTAGCTTCTTGAAACTTGACACAATAAAGTAGTTTCACGTTCTATCTCTACATTTTGTTTCCTCTTGATGTAGCCCTAAGCAGTGACTGGCGAGAAACACTTTCATTGAAAGGGGTTGCCAGGCTTCCCAAAATTACGAATCTCAAGAAATCTCAGCAAATATTTTTTCACCCAAACAGGATGATACTTTCAGGTAATGAAAGGTACACGAAGGTGACTTGGTTTCCCAAATTTCGTTCATCTATGTTGAGGCGTTCGTTTCCAGTAACACTTTGATATTTTAGGTTTCACTCTGTATTCCCCTATATTGATAGATGTATTTGGAACTCTAAATCCAACACGGTTTGTGCTAGCTTCTTGAAACTTGACACAATAAAGTAGTTTCACGTTCTGTCTCTATGTTTTGTTTCCTCTTAATGTAGCCCTAAGCAGTGACAGGCGAGAAACACTTTCATGGAAAGGGGTTGCCAGGCTTCCCAAAATTACGAATCTGCAGAAATCTCAGCAAATATTTTTTCACCCAAACAGGATGATACTTTCAGGTAATGATTGGTACACGAAGGCGACTTGGTTTCCCAAATTTCATTCATCTATGATGAGGCGTTCGTTTCCAGTAACAGTTTGAATTTTTAGGTTTCACTCTGTTTTCTCCTATATTGATAGATGTATTTGGAACTCTAAATCCAACACGGTTTGTGCTAGCTTCTTGAAAGTTGACACAATAAAGTAGTTTCACGTTCTATCTCTACGTTTTGTTTCCTCTTGATGTAGCCCTAAGCAGTGACTGGCGAGAAACACTTTCATTGAAAGGGGTTGCCAGGCTTCCCAAAATTACGAATCTCCAGAAATCTCAGCAAATATTTTTTCACCCAAACAGGATGATACTTTCAGGTAATGATCAGGACACGAAGGCGACTTGGTTTCCCAAATTTCGTTCATCTATGTTGAGGCGTTCGTTTCCAGTAACAGTTTGAATTTTTAGGTTTCACTCTGTTTTCTCCTATATTGATAGATGTATTTGGAACTCTAAATCCAACACGGTTTGTGCTAGCTTCTTGAAAGTTGACACAATAAAGTAGTTCCACGTTCTATCTCTATGTTTTGATTCCTCTTGATGTAGCCCTAAGCAGTGACAGGCGAGAAACACTTCCATGGAAAGGGGTTGCCAGGCTTCCCAAAATTACGAATCTCCAGAAATCTCAGCAAATATTTTTTCACCCAAACTGGATGATACTTTCAGGTAATGATCAGTACACGAAGGCGACTTGGTTCCCCATATTTCGTTCTTCTATGTTGAGGCGTTCGTTTCCAGTAACACTTTGATATTTTAGGTTTTACTCTGTTTTCCCCTATATTGATAGATGTATTTGGAACTCTAAATCCAACACGGTTTGTGCTAGCTTCTTGAAACTTGACACAATAAAGTAGTTTCACGTTCTGTCTCTATGTTTTGTTTCCTCTTAATGTAGCCCTAAGCAGTGACAGGCGAGAAACACTTTCATGGAAAGGGGTTGCCAGGCTTCCCAAAATTACGAATCTCCAGAAATCTCAGCAAATATTTTTTCACCCAAACAGGATGATACTTTCAGGTAATGATCAGTACACTAAGGTGACTTGGTTCCCCAAATTTCGTTCTTCTATGTTGAGGCGTTCGTTTCCAGTAACAGTTTGAATTTTTAGGTTTCACTCTGTTTTCTCCTATATTGATAGATGTATCTGGAACTCTAAATCCAACACGGTTTGTGCTAGCTTTTTGAAACTTGACACAATAAAGCAGTTTCACGTTCTATCTCTATGTTTTGTTTCCTCTTGATGTAGCCCTAAGCAGTGACTGGCGAGAAACACTTTCATGGAAAGGAGTTGCCAGGCTTCCCAAAATTACGAATCTCCAGAAATCTCAGCAAATATTTTTTTCACCCAAACAGGATGATACTTTCAGGTAATGATCAGTACATGAAGGCGACTTGGTTCCCCAAATTTCGTTCTTCTATGTTGAAGCGTTCGTTTCCAGTAAGAGTTTGAATTTTTAGGTTTCACTTTGTTTTCTCCTATATTGATAGATGTATTTGGAACTCTAAATCCAACACGGTTTGTGCTACCTTCTTGAAACTTGACACAATAAGGTAGTTTCACGTTCTCTCTCTATGTTTTGTTTCCTCTTGATGTAGCCCTAAGAGGTGACTGGCGAGAAACACTTTCATGGAAAGGGGTTGCCAGGCTTCCCAAAATTACGAATCTCCAGAAATCTCAGCAAATATTTTTTCACCCAAACAGGATGATACTTTCAGGTAATGATCAGTACACGAAGGCGACTTGGTTCCCCATATTTCGTTCTTCTATGTTGAGGCGTTCGTTTCCAGTAACACTTTGATATTTTAGGTTTCACTCTGTTTTCCCCTATATTGATAGATGTATTTGGAACTCTAAATCCAACACGGTTTGTGCTAGCTGCTTGAAACTTGGCACAATAAAGTAGTTTCAAGTTCTGTCTCTATGTTTTGTTTCCTCTTAATGTAGCCCTAAGCAGTGACAGGCGAGAAACACTTTCATGGAAAGGGGTTGCCAGGCTTCCCAAAATTACGAATCTCCAGAAATCTCAGCAAATATTTTTTCACCCAAACAGGATGATACTTTCAGGTAATGATCAGTACACTAAGGTGACTTGGTTCCCCACATTTCGTTCTTCTATGTTGAGGCGTTCGTTTCCAGTAACAGTTTGAATTTTTAGGTTTCACTCTGTTTTCTCCTATATTGATAGATGTATCTGGAACTCTAAATCAAACACGGTTTGTGCTAGCTTATTGAAACTTGACACAATAAAGCAGTTTCACGTTCTATCTCTATGTTTTGTTTCCTCTTGATGTAGCCCTAAGCAGTGACTGGCGAGAAACACTTTTATGGAAAGGGGTTGCCAGGCTTCCCAAAATTACGAATCTGCAGAAATCTCAGCAAATATTTTTTCACCCAAACAGGATGATACTTTCAGGTAATGATTGGTACACGAAGGCGACTTGGTTTCCCAAATTTCATTCATCTATGATGAGGCGTTCGTTTCCAGTAACAGTTTGAATTTTTAGGTTTCACTCTGTTTTCTCCTATATTGATAGATGTATTTGGAACTCTAAATCCAACACGGTTTGTGCTAACTTCTTGAAAGTTGACAATAAAGTAGTTTCACGTTCTATCTCTACGTTTTGTTTCCTCTTGATGTAGCCCTAAGCAGTGACTGGCGAGAAACACTTTCATTGAAAGGGGTTGCCAGGCTTCCCAAAATTACGAATCTCCATAAATCTCAGCAAATATTTTTTCACCCAAACAGGATGATACTTTCAGGTAATGATCAGGACACGAAGGCGACTTGGTTTCCCAAATTTCGTTCATCTATGTTGAGGCGTTCGTTTCCAGTAACAGTTTGAATTTTTAGGTTTCACTCTGTTTTCTCCTATATTGATAGATGTATTTGGAACTCTAAATCCAACACGGTTTGTGCTAGCTTCTTGAAAGTTGACACAATAAAGTAGTTCCACGTTCTATCTCTATGTTTTGATTCCTCTTGATGTAGCCCTAAGCAGTGACAGGCGAGAAACACTTCCATGGAAAGGGGTTGCCAGGCTTCCCAAAATTACGAATCTCCAGAAATCTCAGCAAATATTTTTTCACCCAAACAGGATGATACTTTCAGGTAATGATCAGTACACGAAGGTGACTTGGTTCCCCAAATTTCGTTCTTCTATGTTGAAGCGTTCGTTTCCAGTAACAGTTTGAATTTTTAGGTTTCACTCTGTTTTCTCCTATATTGATAGATGTATTTGGAACTCTAAATCCAACACGGTTTGTGCTAGCTTCTTGAAACTTGACACAATAAAGTAATTTCACGTTCTATCTCTACGTTTTGTTTCCTCTTGATGTAGCCCTAAGCAGTGACTGGAGAGAAACACTTTCATGGAAAGGGGTTGCCAAGCTTCCCAAAATTACGAATCTCCAGAAATCTCAGCAAATATTTTTTCACCCAAACAGGATGATTCTTTCAGGTAATGATCAGTACACGAAGGCGACTTGGTTCCCCAAATTTTGTTCTTCTATGTTGAGGCGTTCGTTTCCAGTAACAGTTTGAATTTTTAGGTTTCACTCTGTTTTCTCCTATATTGATAGATGTATTTGGAACTCTAAATCCAACACGGTTTGTGCTAGCTTCTTGAAACTTGACACAATAAAGTAGTTTCACGTTCTGTCTCTATGTTTTGTTTCCTCTTGATGTAGCCCTAAGCAGTGACTGGCGAGAAACACTTTCATGGAAAGGGGTTGCCAGGCTTCCCAAAATTACGAATCTCCAGAAATCTCAGCAAATATTTTTTCACCCAAACAGGATGATACTTTCAGGTAATGATCAGTACACGAAGGCGACTTGGTTCCCCAAATTTCGTTCTTCTATGTTGAAGCGTTCGTTTCCAGTAACAGTTTGAATTTTTAGGTTTCACTCTGTTTTCTCCTATATTGATAGACGTATTTGGAACTCTAAATCCAACATGGTTTGTGCTAGCTTCTTGAAACTTGACACAATAAGGTAGTTTCACGTTCTATATCTATGTTTTGTTTCCTCTTGATGTAGCCCTAAGAGGTGACTGGCGAGAAACACTTTAATGGAAAGGGGTTGCCAGGCTTCCCAAAATTACGAATCTCCAGAAATCTCAGCAAATATTTTTTCACCCAAACAGGATGATACTTTCAGGTAATGATCAGTACACGAAGGCGACTTGGTTCCCCATATTTCGTTCTTCTATGTTTAGGCGTTCATTTCCAGTAACACTTTGATATTTTAGGTTTCACTCTGTTTTCTCCTATATTGATAGATGTATTTGGAACTCTAAATCCAACACGGTTTGTGCTAGCTTCTTGAAACTTGACACAATAAAGTAGTTTCACGTTCTATCTCTACGTTTTGTTTCCTCTTGATGTAGCCCTAAGCAGTGACTGGCGAGAAACACTTTCATTGAAAGGGGTTGCCAGGCTTCCCAAAATTACGAATCTCCAGAAATCTCAGCAAATATTTTTTCACCCAAACAGGATGATACTTTCAGGTAATGATCAGGACACGAAGGCGACTTGGTTTCCCAAATTTCGTTCATCTATGTTGAGGCGTTCGTTTCCAGTAACAGTTTGAATTTTTAGGTTTCACACTGTTTTCTCCTATATTGATAGATGTATTTGGAACTCTAAATCCAACACGGTTTGTGCTGGCTTCTTGAAAGTTGACACAATAAAGTAGTTTCACGTTCTGTCTCTATGTTTTGATTCCTCTTGATGTAGCCCTAAGCAGTGACAGGCGATAAACACTTCCATTGAAAGGGGTTGCCAGGCTTCCCAAAATTACGAATCTCCAGAAATCTCAGCAAATATTTTTTCACCCAAACTGGATGATACTTTCAGGTAATGATCAGTACACGAAGGCGACTTGGTTCCCCATATTTCATTCTTCTATGTTGAGGCGTTCGTTTCCAGTAACACTTTGATATTTTAGGTTTTACTCTGTTTTCCCCTATATTGATAGATGTATTTGGAACTCTAAATCCAACACGGTTTGTGCTAGCTTCTTGAAAGTTGACACAATAAAGTAGATTCACGTTCTGTCTCTATGTTTTGTTTCCTCTTAATGTAGCCCTAAGCAGTGACAGGCGAGAAACACTTTCATGGAAAGGGGTTGCCAGGCTTCCCAAAATTACGAATCTCCAGAAATCTCAGCAAATATTTTTTCACCCAAACAGAATGATACTTTCAGGTAATGATCAGTACACTAAGGTGACTTGGTTCCCCAAATTTCGTTCTTCTATGTTGAGGCGTTCGTTTCCAGTAACAGTTTGAATTTTTAGGTTTCACTCTGTTTTCTCCTATATTGATAGATGTATCTGGAACTCTAAATCCAACACGGTTTGTGCTAGCTTTTTGAAACTTGACACAATAAAGCAGTTTCACGTTCTATCTCTATGTTTTGTTTCCTCTTGATGTAGCCCTAAGCAGTGACTGGCGAGAAACACTTTCATGGAAAGGGGTTGCCAGGCTTCCCAAAATTACGAATCTCCAGAAATCTCAGCAAATATTTTTTTCACCCAAACAGGATGATACTTTCAGGTAATGATCAGTACATGAAGGCGACTTGGTTCCCCAAATTTCGTTCTTCTATGTTGAAGCGTTCGTTTCCAGTAACAGTTTGAATTTTTAGGTTTCACTTTGTTTTCTCCTATATTGATAGATGTATTTGGAACTCTAAATCCAACACGGTTTGTGCTACCTTCTTGAAACTTGACACAATAAAGTAGTTTCACGTTCTGTCTCTATGTTTTTTTTTCCTCTTGATGTAGCCCTAAGCAGTGACAGGCGAGAAACACTTTCATTGAAAGGGGTTGCCAGGCTTCCCAAAATTACGAATCTCCAGATATCTCAGCAAATATTTTTTCACCCAAACAGGATGATACTTTCAGGTAATGATCAGTACACGAAGGTGACTAGGTTCCCCAAATTTCGTTCTTCTATGTTGAAGCGTTCGTTTCCAGTAACAGTTTGAATTTTTAGGTTTCACTCTGTTTTCTCCTATATTGATAGATGTATTTGGAACTCTAAATCCAACACGGTTTGTGCTAGCTTCTTAAAACTTGACACAATAAAGTAATTTCACTTTCTATCTCTACGTTTTGTTTCCTCTTGATGTAGCCCTAAGCAGTGACTGGCGAGAAACACTTTCATGGAAAGGGGTTGCCAAGCTTCCCAAAATTACGAATCTCCAGAAATCTCAGCAAATATTTTTTCAACCAAACAGGATGATACTTTCAGGTAATGATCAGTACACGAAGGCGACTTGGTTCCCCAAATTTTGTTCTTCTATGTTGAGGCGTTCGTTTCCAGTAACAGTTTGAATTTTTAGGTTTCACTCTGTTTTCTCCTATATTGATAGATGTATTTGGAACTCTAAATCCAACACGGTTTGTGCTAGCTTCTTGAAAGTTGACACAATAAAGTAGTTTCACATTCTACCTCTATGTTTTGATTCCTCTTGATGTAGCCCTAAGCAGTGACAGGCGAGAAACACTTCCATGGAAAGGGGTTGCCAGGCTTCCCAAAATTACGAATCTCCAGAAATCTCAGCAAATATTTTTTCACCCAAACTGGATGATACTTTCAGGTAATGATCAGTACACGAAGGCGACTTGGTTCCCCAAATTTCGTTCTTCTATGTTGAAGCGTTCGTTTCCAATAACAGTTTGAATTTTTAGGTTTCACTCTGTTTTCTCCTATATTGATAGATGTATTTGGAACTCTAAATCCAACACGGTTTGTGCTAGCTTCTTGACACTTGACACAATAAAGTAGTTTCACGTTCTATCTCTATGTTTTGTTTCCTCTTGATGTAGCCCTAAGAAGTTACTGGCGAGAAACACTTTCATGGAAAGGGGTTGCCAGGCTTCCCAAAATTACGAATCTCCAGAAATCTCAGCAAATATTTTTTCACCCAAACAGGATGATAATTTCAGGTAATGATCAGTACACTAAGGTGACTTGGTTCCCCAAATTTCGTTCTTCTATGTTGAAGCGTGCGTTTCCAGTAACAGTTTGAATGTTTAGGTTTCACTCTGTTTTCTCCTATATTGATAGATGTATTTGGAACACTAAATCCAACACGGTTTGTGCTAGGTTCTTGAAACTTGACACAATAAAGTAGTTTCACGTTCTGTCTCTATGTTTTGTTTCCTCTTGATGTAGCCCTAAGCAGTGACTGGAGAGAAACACTTTCATGGAAAGGGGTTGCCAGGCTTCCCAAAATTACAAATCTCCAGAAATCTCAGCAAATATTTTTTCACCCAAACTGGATGATTCTTTCAGGTAATGATCAGTACACGAAGGCGACTTGGTTCCCCAAATATCGTTCTTCTATGTTGAAGCGTTCGTTTCCAGTAACAGTTTCAATTTTTAGGTTTCACTCTGTTTTCTCCTATATTGATAGATGTATTTGGAACTCTAAATCCAACACGGTTTGTGCTAGCTTCTTGAAACTTGACACAATAAAGTAGTTTCACGTTCTATCTCTATGTTTGGATTCTTCTTGATGTAGCCCTAAGCAGTGACAGGCGAGAAACACTTTCATGGAAAGGGGTTGCCAGGCTTCCCAAAATTACAAATCTCCAGAAATCTCAGAAAATATTTTTTACCCAAACAGGATGATAGTTTCAGGTAATGATCAGTACACTAAGGTGACTTGGTGTCCCAAATTTCGTTCTTCTATGTTGAAGCGTTCGTTTCCAGTAACAGTTTGAGGTTTTAGGTTTCACTCTGTTTTCTCCTATATTGATAGATGTATTTGGAACTCTAAATCCAACACGGTTTGGGCTAGCTTCTTGAAACTTGACACAATAAAGTAGTTTCACGTTCTGTCTCTATGTTTTGTTTCCTCTTGATGTAGCCCTAAGCAGTGACAGGCGAGAAACACTTCCATGGAAAGGGGTTGCCAGGCTTCCCAAAATTACGAATCTCCAGAAATCTCAGCAAATATTTTTTCACCCAAACTGGATGATACTTTCAGGTAATGATCAGTACACGAAGGTGACTTGGTTCCCCAAATTTCTTTCTTCTATGTTGAAGCGTTCGTTTCCAGTAACAGTTTGAATTTTTAGGTTTCACTCTGTTTTCTCCTATATTGATAGATGTATTTGGAACTCTAAATCCAACACGGTTTGTGCTAGCTTCTTGAAACTTGACACAATAAAGTAGTTTCACGTTCTGTCTCTATGTTTTGTTTCCTCTTGATGTAGCCCTAAGCAGTGACAGGCGAGAAACACTTCCATGGAAAGGGGTTGCCAGGCTTCCCAAAATTACGAATCTCCAGAAATCTCAGCAAATATTTTTTCACCCAAACTGGATGATACTTTCAGGTAATGATCAGTACACGAAGGTGACTTGGTTCCCCAAATTTCTTTCTTCTATGTTGAAGCGTTCGTTTCCAGTAACAGTTTGAATTTTTAGGTTTCACTCTGTTTTCTCCTATATTGATAGATGTATTTGGAACTCTAAATCCAACACGGTTTGTGCTAGCTTCTTGAAACTTGACACAATAAAGTAGTTTCACGTTCTGTCTCTATGTTTTGTTTCCTCTTGATGTAGCCCTAAGCAGTGACTGGCGAGAAACACTTTCATGGAAAGGGGTTGCCAGGCTTCCCAAAATTACGAATCTCCAGAAATCTCAGCAAATATTTTTTCACCCAAACAGGATGATACTTTCAGGTAATGATCAGTACACTAAGGCGACTTGGTTCCCCAAATTTCATTCTTCTATGTTGAAGCGTTCGTTTCCAGTAACAGTTTGAATTTTTAGGTTACACTCTGTTTTCTCCTATATTGATAGATGTATGTGGAACTCTAAATCCAACACGGTTTGTGCTAGCTTCTTGAAACTTGACACAATAAGGTAGTTTCACGTTCTATCTCTATGTTTTGTTTCCTCTTGATGTAGCCCTAAGAGGTGACTGGCGAGAAACACTTTAATGGAAAGGGGTTGCCAGGCTTCCCAAAATTACGAATCTCTAGAAATCTCAGCAAATATTTTTTCACCCAAACAGGATGATACTTTCAGGTAATGATCAGTACACGAAGGCGACTTGGTTCCTCATATTTCGTTCTTCTATGTTGAGGCGTTCGTTTCCAGTAAAACTTTGATATTTTAGGTTTCACTCTGTTTTCCCCTATATTGATAGATGTATTTGGAACTCTAAATCCAACACGGTTTGTGCTAGCTTCTTGAAACTTGACACAATAAAGTAGTTTCACGTTCTATCTCTACATTTTGTTTCCTCTTGATGTAGCCCTAAGCAGTGACTGGCGAGAAACACTTTCATTGAAAGGGGTTGCCAGGCTTCCCAAAATTACGAATCTCCAGAAATCTCAGCAAATATTTTTTCACCCAAACAGGATGATACTTTCAGGTAATGAAAGGTACACGAAGGTGACTTGGTTTCCCAAATTTCGTTCATCTATGTTGAGGCGTTCGTTTCCAGTAACACTTTGATATTTTAGGTTTCACTCTGTTTTCCCCTATATTGATAGATGTATTTGGAACTCTAAATCCAACACGGTTTGTGCTAGCTTCTTGAAACTTGACACAATAAAGTAGTTTCACGTTCTGTCTCTATGTTTTGTTTCCTCTTAATGTAGCCCTAAGCAGTGACAGGCGAGAAACACTTTCATGGAAAGGGGTTGCCAGGCTTCCCAAAATTACGAATCTCCAGAAATCTCAGCAAATATTTTTTCACCCAAACAGGATGATACTTTCAGGTAATGATCAGTACACTAAGGTGACTTGGTTCACCAAATTTTGTTCTTCTATGTTGAGGCGTTCGTTTCCAGTAACAGTTTGAATTTTTAGGTTTCACTCTGTTTTCTCCTATATTGATAGATGTATCTGGAACTCTAAATCCAACACGGTTTGTGCTAGCTTTTTGAAACTTGACACAATAAAGCAGTTTCACGTTCTATCTCTATGTTTTGTTTCCTCTTGATGTAGCCCTAAGCAGTGACTGGCAAGAAACACTTTCATGGAAAGGGGTTGCCAGGCTTCCCAAAATTACGAATCTCCAGAAATCTCAGCAAATATTTTTTTCACCCAAACAGGATGATACTTTCAGGTAATGATCGGTACACGAAGGCGACTTGGTTCCCCAAATTTCGTTCTTCTATGTTGAAGCGTTCGTTTCCAGTAACAGTTTGAATTTTTAGGTTTCACTCTGTTTTCTCCTATATTGATAGATGTATTTGGAACTCTAAATCCAACACGGTTTGTGCTACCTTCTTGAAACTTGACACAATAAAGTAGTTTCACGTTCTATCTCTACGTTTTGTTTCCTCTTGATGTAGCCCTAAGCAGTGACTGGCGAGAAACACTTTCATTGAAAGGGGTTGCCAGGCTTCCCAAAATTACGAATCTCCAGAAATCTCAGCAAATATTTTTTCACCCAAACAGGATGATACTTTCAGGTAATGATCAGGACACGAAGGCGACTTGGTTTCCCAAATTTCGTTCATCTATGTTGAGGCGTTCGTTTCCAGTAACAGTTTGAATTTTTAGGTTTCACTCTGTTTTCTCCTATATTGATAGATGTATTTGGAACTCTAAATCCAACACGGTTTGTGCTAGCTTCTTGAAAGTTGACACAATAAAGTAGATTCACGTTCTATCTCTATGTTTTGATTCCTCTTGATGTAGCCCTAAGCAGTGACAGGCGAGAAACACTTCCATGGAAAGGGGTTGCCAGGCTTCCCAAAATTACGAATCTCCAGAAATCTCAGCAAATATTTTTTCACCCAAACTGGATGATACTTTCAGGTAATGATCAGTACACGAAGGCGACTGGGTTCCCCAAATTTCGTTCTTCTATGTTGAAGCGTTCGTTTCCAGTAACAGTTTGAATTTTTAGGTTTCACTCTGTTTTCTCCTATATTGATAGATGTATTTGGAACTCTAAATCCAACACGGTGTGTGCTAGCTTCTTGAAACTTGACACAATAAATCAGTTTCACGTTCTATCTCTATGTTTTGTTTCCTCTTGATGTAGCCCTAAGCAGTGACTGGCGAGAAACACTTTCATGGAAAGGGGTTGCCAGGCTTCCCAAAATTACGAATCTCCAGAAATCTCAGCAAATATTTTTTCACCCACACTGGATGATACTTTCAGGTAATGATCAGTACACGAAGGCGACTTGGTTCCCCAAATATCGTTCTTCTATGTAGAAGCGTTCGTTTCCAGTAACAGTTTGAATTTTTAGGTTTCACTCTGTTTTCTCCTATATTGATAGATGTATTTGGAACTCTAAATCCAACACGGTTTGTGCTATGTTCTTGAAACTTGACACAATAAAGTAGTTTCACCTTCTGTCTCTATGTTTTGTTTCCTCTTGATGTAGCCCTAAGCAGTGACTGGCGAGAAACACTTTCATGGAAAGGGGTTGCCAGGCTTCCCAAAATTACGAATCTCCAGAAATCTCAGCAAATATTTTTTACCCAAACAGGATGATAGTTTCAGGTAATGATCAGTACACTAAGGTGACTTGGTGTCCCAAATTTCGTTCTTCTATGTTGAAGCGTTCGTTTCCAGTAACAGTTTGAGGTTTTAGGTTTCAATCTGTTTTCTCCTATATTGATAGATGTATTTGGAACTCTAAATCCAACACGGTTTGTGCTAGCTTCTTGAAACTTGATACAATAAAGTAGTTTCACGTTCTATCTCTATGTTTGGATTCCTCTTGATGTAGCCCTAAGTAGTGACAGGCGAGAAACACTTTCATGGAAAGGGGTTGCCAGGCTTCCCAAAATTACGAATCTCCAGAAATCTCAGCAAATATTTTTTTACCCAAACTGGATGATACTTTCAGGTTATGATCGGTACACGAAGGCAACTTGGTTCCCCAAATTTCGTTCTTCTATGTTGAAGCGTTCGTTTCCAGTAACAGTTTGAATTTTTAGGTTTCACTCTGTTTTCTCCTATATTGATAGATGTATTTGGAACTCTAAATCCAACACGGTTTGGGCTAGCTTCTTGAAACTTGACACAATAAAGTAATTTCACGTTCTGTCTCTATGTTTTGTTTCCTCTTGATGTAGCCCTAAGCAGTGACAGGCGAGAAACACTTCCATGGAAAGGGGTTGCCAGGCTTCCCAAAATTACGAATCTCCAGAAATCTCAGCAAATATTTTTTCACCCAAACTGGATGATACTTTCAGGTAATGATCAGTACACGAAGGCGACTTGGTTCCCCAAATTTCTTTCTTCTATGTTGAAGCGTTCGTTTCCAGTAACAGTTTGAATTTTTAGGTTTCACTCTGTTTTCTCCTATATTGATAGATGTATTTGGAACTCTAAATCCAACACGGTTTGTGCTAGCTTCTTGAAACTTGACACAATAAAGTAGTTTCACGTTCTGTCTCTATGTTTTGTTTCCTCTTGATGTAGCCCTAAGCAGTGACTGGCGAGAAACACTTTCATGGAAAGGGGTTGCCAGGCTTCCCAAAATTACGAATCTCCAGAAATCTCAGCAAATATTTTTTCACCCAAACAGGATGATACTTTCAGGTAATGATCAGTACACTAAGGCGACTTGGTTCCCCAAATTTCATTCTTCTATGTTGAAGCGTTCATTTCCAGTAACAGTTTGAATTTTTAGGTTTCACTCTGTTTTCTCCTATATTGATAGATGTATTTGGAACTCTAAATCCAACACGGTTTGTGCTAGCTTCTTGAAACTTGACACAATAAGGTAGTTTCACGTTCTATCTCTATGTTTTGTTTCCTCTTGATGTAGCCCTAAGAGGTGACTGGCGAGAAACACTTTAATGGAAAGGGGTTGCCAGGCTTCCCAAAATTACGAATCTCTAGAAATCTCAGCAAATATTTTTTCACCCAAACAGGATGATACTTTCAGGTAATGATCAGTACACGAAGGCGACTTGGTTCCCCATATTTCGTTCTTCTATGTTGAGGCGTTCGTTTCCAGTAAAACTTTGATATTTTAGGTTTCACTCTGTTTTCCCCTATATTGATAGATGTATTTGGAACTCTAAATCCAACACGGTTTGTGCTAGCTTCTTGAAAGTTGACACAATAAAGTAGTTTCACGTTCTATCTCTACGTTTTGTTTCCTCTTGCTGTAGCCCTAAGCAGTGACTGGCGAGAAACACTTTCATTGAAAGGGGTTGCCAGGCTTCCCAAAATTACGAATCTCCAGAAATCTCAGCAAATATTTTTTCACCCAAACAGGATGATACTTTCAGGTAATGATCAGGACATGAAGGCGACTTGGTTTCCCAAATTTCGTTCATCTATGTTGAGGCGTTCGTTTCCAGTAACAGTTTGAATTTTTAGGTTTCACTCTGTTTTCTCCTATATTGATAGATGTATTTGGAACTCTAAATCCAACACGGTTTGTGCTAGATTCTTGAAAGTTGACACAATAAAGTAGTTCCACGTTCTATCTCTATGTTTTGATTCCTCTTGATGTAGCCCTAAGCAGTGACAGGCAAGAAACACTTCCATGGAAAGGGGTTGCCAGGCTTCCCAAAATTACGAATCTCCAGAAATCTCAGCAAATATTTTTTCACCCAAACTGGATGATACTTTCAGGTAATGATCAGTACACGAAGGCGACTTGGTTCCCCAAATTTTGTTCTTCTATGTTGAAGCGTTCGTTTCCAGTAACAGTTTGAATTTTTAGGTTTCACTCTGTTTTCTCCTATATTGATAGATGTATTTGGAACTCTAAATCCAACACGGTTTGTGCTAGCTTCTTGAAACTTGACACAATAAGGTAGTTTCACGTTCTATCTCTATGTTTTGTTTCCTCTTGATGTAGCCCTAAGAGGTGACTGGCGAGAAACACTTTAATGGAAAGGGGTTGCCAGGCTTCCCAAAATTACGAATCTCTAGAAATCTCAGCAAATATTTTTTCACCCAAACAAGATGATACTTTCAGGTAATGATCAGTACACGAAGGCGACTTGGTTCCCCATATTTCGTTCTTCTATGTTGAGGCGTTCGTTTCCAGTAAAACTTTGATATTTTAGGTTTCACTCTGTTTTCCCCTATATTGATAGATGTATTTGGAACTCTAAATCCAACACGGTTTGTGCTAGCTTCTTGAAAGTTGACACAATAAAGTAGTTTCACGTTCTATCTCTACGTTTTGTTTCCTCTTGCTGTAGCCCTAAGCAGTGACTGGCGAGAAACACTTTCATTGAACGGGGTTGCCAGGCTTTCCAAAATTACGAATCTCCAGAAATCTCAGCAAATATTTTTTCACCCAAACAGGATGATACTTTCAGGTAATGATCAGGAAATGAAGGCGACTTGGTTTCCCAAATTTCGTTCATCTATGTTGAGGCGTTCGTTTCCAGTAACAGTTTGAATTTTTAGGTTTCACTCTGTTTTCTCCTATATTGATAGATGTATTTGGAACTCTAAATCCAACACGGTTTGTGCTAGCTTCTTGAAAGTTGACACAATAAAGTAGTTCCACGTTCTATCTCTATGTTTTGATTCCTCTTGATGTAGCCCTAAGCAGTGACAGGCGAGAAACACTTCCATGGAAAGGGGTTGCCAGGCTTCCCAAAATTACGAATCTCCAGAAATCTCAGCAAATATTTTTTCACCCAAACTGGATGATACTTTCAGGTAATGATCAGTACACGAAGGCGACTTGGTTCCCCAAATTTTGTTCTTCTATGTTGAAGCGTTCGTTTCCAGTAACAGTTTGAATTTTTAGGTTTCACTCTGTTTTCTCCTATATTGATAGATGTATTTGGAACTCTAAATCCAACACGGTTTGTGCTAGCTTCTTGAAACTTGACACAATTAAGTAGTTTCACGTTCTCTCTCTATGTTTTGTTTCCTCTTGATGTAGCCCTCAGCAGTGACTGGCGTGAAACACTTTAATGGAAACGGGTTGCCAGGCTTCCCAAAATTACGAATCTCCAGAAATCTCAGCAAATATTTTTTCACCCAAACAGGATGATACTTTCAGGTAATGATCACTACACGAAGGCGACTTGGTTCCCCAAATTTCGTTCTTCTATGTTGAAGCGTTCGTTTCCAGTAACAGTTTGAATTTTTAGGTTTCACTCTGTTTTCTCCTATATTGATAGATGTATTTGGAACTCTAAATCCAACACGGTTTGTGCTAGCTTCTTGAAACTTGACACAATAAAGTAGTTTCACGTTCTATCTCTACGTTTTGTTTCCTCTTGATGTAGCCCTAAGCAGTGACTGTCGAGAAACACTGTCATGGAAAGGGGTTGCCAGGCTTCCCAAAATTACGAATCTCCAGAAATCTCAGCAAATATTTTTTCACCCAAACAGGATGATACTTTCAGGTAATGATCAGTACACGAAGGCGACTTGGTTCCCCAAATTTTGTTTTTCTATGTTGAGGCGTTCGTTTCCAGTAACAGTTTGAATTTTTAGGTTTCACTCTGTTTTCTCCTATATTGATAGATGTATTTGGAACTCTAAATCCAACACGGTTTGTGCTAGCTTCTTGAAACTTGACACAATAAAGTAGTTTCACGTTCTGTCTCTATGTTTTGTTTCCTCTTGATGTAGCCCTAAGCAGTGACTGGCGAGAAACACTTTCATGGAAAGGGGTTGCCAGGCTTCCCAAAATTACGAATCTCCAGAAATCTCAGCAGATATTTTTTCACCCAAACAGGATGATACTTTCAGATAATGATCAGTACACGAAGGCGACTTGGTTCCCCAAATTTCGTTCTTCTATGTTGAAGCGTTCGTTTCCAGTAACAGTTTGAATTTTTAGGTTTCACTCTGTTTTCTCCTATATTGATAGATGTACTTGGAACTCTAAATCCAACACGGTTTGTGCTAGCTTCTTGAAACTTGACACAATAAAGTAGTTTCACGTTCTATCTCTACATTTTGTTTCCTCTTGATGTAGCCCTAAGCAGTGACTGGCGAGAAACACTTTCATTGAAAGGGGTTGCCAGGCTTCCCAAAATTACGAATCTCCAGAAATCTCAGCAAATATTTTTTCACCCAAATAGGATGATACTTTCAGGTAATGAAAGGTACACGAAGGTGACTTGGTTTCCCAAATTTCGTTCATCTATGTTGAGGCGTTCGTTTCCAGTAACACTTTGATATTTTAGGTTTCACTCTGTTTTCCCCTATATTGATAGATGTATTTGGAACTCTAAATCCAACACGGTTTGTGCTAGCTTCTTGAAACTTGACACAATTAAGTAGTTTCACGTTCTCTCTCTATGTTTTGTTTCCTCTTGATGTAGCCCTTAGCAGTGACTGCCGTGAAACACTTTAATGGAAACGGATTGCCAGGCTTCCCAAAATTACGAATCTCCAGAAATCTCAGCAAATATTTTTTCACCCAAACAGGATGATACTTTCAGGTAATGATCACTACATGAAGGCGACTTGGTTCCCCAAATTTCGTTCTTCTATGTTGAAGCGTTCGTTTCCAGTAACAGTTTGAATTTTTAGGTTTCACTCTGTTTTCTCCTATATTGATAGATGTATTTGGAACTCTAAATCCAACACGGTTTGTGCTAGCTTCTTGAAACTTGACACAATAAAGTAGTTTCACGTTCTATCTCTACGTTTTGTTTCCTCTTGATGTAGCCCTAAGCAGTGACTATCGAGAAACACTTTCATGGAAAGGGGTTGCCAGGCTTCCCAAAATTACGAATCTCCAGAAATCTCAGCAAATATTTTTTCACCCAAACAGGATGATACTTTCAGGTAATGATCAGTACACGAAGGCGACTTGGTTCCCCAAATTTTGTTCTTCTATGTTGAGGCGTTCGTTTCCAGTAACAGTTTGAATTTTTAGGTTTCACTCTGTTTTCTCCTATATTGATAGATGTATTTGGAACTCTAAATCCAACACGGTTTGTGCTAGCTTCTTGAAACTTGACACAATAAAGTAGTTTCACGTTCTGTCTCTATGTTTTGTTTCCTCTTGATGTAGCCCTAAGCAGTGACTGGCGAGAAACACTTTCATGGAAAGGGGTTGCCAGGCTTCCCAAAATTACGAATCTCCAGAAATCTCAGCAGATATTTTTTCACCCAAACAGGATGATACTTTCAGATAATGATCAGTACACGAAGGCGACTTGGTTCCCCAAATTTCGTTCTTCTATGTTGAAGCGTTCGTTTCCAGTAACAGTTTGAATTTTTAGGTTTCACTCTGTTTTCTCCTATATTGATAGATGTACTTGGAACTCTAAATCCAACACGGTTTGTGCTAGCTTCTTGAAACTTGACACAATAAAGTAGTTTCACGTTCTATCTCTACATTTTGTTTCCTCTTGATGTAGCCCTAAGCAGTGACTGGCGAGAAACACTTTCATTGAAAGGGGTTGCCAGGCTTCCCAAAATTACGAATCTCCAGAAATCTCAGCAAATATTTTTTCACCCAAACAGGATGATACTTTCAGGTAATGAAAGGTACACGAAGGTGACTTGGTTTCCCAAATTTCGTTCATCTATGTTGAGGCGTTCGTTTCCAGTAACACTTTGATATTTTAGGTTTCACTCTGTTTTCCCCTATATTGATAGATGTATTTGGAACTCTAAATCCAACACGGTTTGTGCTAGCTTCTTGAAACTTGACACAATAAAGTAGTTTCATGTTCTGTCTCTATGTTTTGTTTCCTCTTAATGTAGCCCTAAGCAGTGACAGGCGAGAAACACTTTCATGGAAAGGGGTTGCCAGGCTTCCCAAAATTACGAATCTCCAGAAATCTCAGCAAATATTTTTTCACCCAAACAGGATGATACTTTCAGGTAATGATCAGTACACTAAGGTGACTTGGTTCCCCAAATTTCGTTCTTCTATGTTGAGGCGTTCGTTTCCAGTAACAGTTTGAATTTTTAGGTTTCACTCTGTTTTCTCCTATATTGATAGATGTATCTGGAACTCTAAATCCAACACGGTTTGTGCTAGCTTTTTGAAACTTGACACAATAAAGCAGTTTCACGTTCTATCTCTATGTTTTGTTTCCTCTTGATGTAGCCCTAAGCAGTGACTGGCGAGAAACACTTTCATGGAAAGGGGTTGCCAGGCTTCCCAAAATTACGAATCTCCAGAAATCTCAGCAAATATTTTTTCACCCAAACAGGATGATACTTTCAGGTAATGATCACTACACGAAGGCGACTTGGTTCCCCAAATTTCGTTCTTCTATGTTGAAGCGTTCGTTTCCAGTAACAGTTTGAATTTTTAGGTTTCACTCTGTTTTCTCCTATATTGATAGATGTATTTGGAACTCTAAATCCAACACGGTTTGTGCTAGCTTCTTGAAACTTGACACAATAAAGTAGTTTCACGTTCTATCTCTACGTTTTGTTTCCTCTTGATGTAGCCCTAAGCATTGACGGTCGAGAAACACTTTCATGGAAAGGGGTTGCCAGGCTTCCCAAAATTACGAATCTCCAGAAATCTCAGCAAATATTTTTTCACCCAAACAGGATGATACTTTCAGGTAATGATCAGTACACGAAGGCGACTTGGTTCCCCAAATTTTGTTCTTCTATGTTGAGGCGTTCGTTTCCAGTAACAGTTTGAATTTTTAGGTTTCACTCTGTTTTCTCCTATATTGATAGATGTATTTGGAACTCTAAATCCAACACGGTTTGTGCTAGCTTCTTGAAACTTGACACAATAAAGTAGTTTCACGTTCTGTCTCTATGTTTTGTTTCCTCTTGATGTAGCCCTAAGCAGTGACTGGCGAGAAACACTTTCATGGAAAGGGGTTGCCAGGCTTCCCAAAATTACGAATCTCCAGAAATCTCAGCAGATATTTTTTCACCCAAACAGGATGATACTTTCAGATAATGATCAGTACACGAAGGCGACTTGGTTCCCCAAATTTCGTTCTTCTATTTTGAAGCGTTCCTTTCCAGTAACAGTTTGAATTTTTAGGTTTCACTCTGTTTTCTCCTATATTGATAGATGTACTTGGAACTCTAAATCCAACACGGTTTGTGCTAGCTTCTTGAAACTTGACACAATAAAGTAGTTTCACGTTCTATCTCTACATTTTGTTTCCTCTTGATGTAGCCCTAAGCAGTGACTGGCGAGAAACACTTTCATTGAAAGGGGTTGCCAGGCTTCCCAAAATTACGAATCTCCAGAAATCTCAGCAAATATTTTTTCACCCAAACAGGATGATACTTTCAGGTAATGAAAGGTACACGAAGGTGACTTGGTTTCCCAAATTTCGTTCATCTATGTTGAGGCGTTCGTTTCCAGTAACACTTTGATATTTTAGGTTTCACTCTGTTTTCCCCTATATTGATAGATGTATTTGGAACTCTAAATCCAACACGGTTTGTGCTAGCTTCTTGAAACTTGACACAATAAAGTAGTTTCATGTTTTGTCTCTATGTTTTGTTTCCTCTTAATGTAGCCCTAAGCAGTGACAGGCGAGAAACACTTTCATGGAAAGGGGTTGCCAGGCTTCCCAAAATTACGAATCTCCAGAAATCTCAGCAAATATTTTTTCACCCAAACAGGATGATACTTTCAGGTAATGATCAGTACACTAAGGTGACTTGGTTCACCAAATTTTGTTCTTCTATGTTGAGGCGTTCGTTTCCAGTAACAGTTTGAATTTTTAGGTTTCACTCTGTTTTCTCCTATATTGATAGATGTATCTGGAACTCTAAATCGAACACGGTTTGTGCTAGCTTTTTGAAACTTGACACAATAAAGCAGTTTCACGTTCTATCTCTATGTTTTGTTTCCTCTTGATGTAGCCCTAAGCAGTGACTGGCGAGAAACACTTTCATGGAAAGGGGTTGCCAGGCTTCCCAAAATTACGAATCTCCAGAAATCTCAGCAAATATTTTTTCACCCAAACAGGATGATACTTTCAGGTAATGATCACTACACGAAGGCGACTTGGTTCCCCAAATTTCGTTCTTCTATGTTGAAGCGTTCGTTTCCAGTAACAGTTTGAATTTTTAGGTTTCACTCTGTTTTCTCCTATATTGATAGATGTATTTGGAACTCTAAATCCAACACGGTTTGTGCTAGCTTCTTGAAACTTGACACAATAAAGTAGTTTCACGTTCTATCTCTACGTTTTGTTTCCTCTTGATGTAGCCCTAAGCAGTGACTGTCGAGAAACACTTTCATGGAAAGGGGTTGCCAGGCTTCCCAAAATTACGAATCTCCAGAAATCTCAGCAAATATTTTTTCACCCAAACAGGATGATACTTTCAGGTAATGATCAGTACACGAAGGCGACTTGGTTCCCCAAATTTTGTTCTTCTATGTTGAGGCGTTCGTTTCCAGTAACAGTTTGAATTTTTAGGTTTCACTCTGTTTTCTCCTATATTGATAGATGTATTTGGAACTCTAAATCCAACACGGTTTGTGCTAGCTTCTTGAAACTTGACACAATAAAGTAGTTTCACGTTCTGTCTCTATGTTTTGTTTCCTCTTGATGTAGCCCTAAGCAGTGACTGGCGAGAAACACTTTCATGGAAAGGGGTTGCCAGGATTCCCAAAATTACGAATCTCCAGAAATCTCAGCAGATATTTTTTCACCCAAACAGGATGATACTTTCAGATAATGATCAGTACACGAAGGCGACTTGGTTCCCCAAATTTCGTTCTTCTATGTTGAAGCGTTCGTTTCCAGTAACAGTTTGAATTTTTAGGTTTCACTCTGTTTTCTCCTATATTGATAGATGTACTTGGAACTCTAAATCCAACACGGTTTGTGCTAGCTTCTTGAAACTTGACACAATAAAGTAGTTTCACGTTCTATCTCTACATTTTGTTTCCTCTTGATGTAGCCCTAAGCAGTGACTGGCGAGAAACACTTTCATTGAAAGGGGTTGCCAGGCTTCCCAAAATTACGAATCTCCAGAAATCTCAGCAAATATTTTTTCACCCAAACAGGATGATACTTTCAGGTAATGAAAGGTACACGAAGGTGACTTGGTTTCCCAAATTTCGTTCATCTATGTTGAGGCGTTCGTTTCCAGTGACACTTTGATATTTTAGGTTTCACTCTGTTTTCCCCTATATTGATAGATGTATTTGGAACTCTAAATCCAACACGGTTTGTGCTAGCTTCTTGAAACTTGACACAATAAAGTAGTTTCATGTTCTGTCTCTATGTTTTGTTTCCTCTTAATGTAGCCCTAAGCAGTGACAGGCGAGAAACACTTTCATGGAAAGGGGTTGCCAGGCTTCCCAAAATTACGAATCTCCAGAAATCTCAGCAAATATTTTTTCACCCAAACAGGATGATACTTTCAGGTAATGATCAGTACACTAAGGTGACTTGGTTCACCAAATTTTGTTCTTCTATGTTGAGGCGTTCGTTTCCAGTAACAGTTTGAATTTTTAGGTTTCACTCTGTTTTCTCCTATATTGATAGATGTATCTGGAACTCTAAATCCAACACGGTTTGTGCTAGCTTTTTGAAACTTGACACAATAAAGCAGTTTCACGTTCTATCTCTATGTTTTGTTTCCTCTTGATGTAGCCCTAAGCAGTGACTTGCGAGAAACACTTTCATGGAAAGGGGTTGCCAGGCTTCCCAAAATTACGAATCTCCAGAAATCTCAGCAAATATTTTTTTCACCCAAACAGGATGATACTTTCAGGTAATGATCAGTACATGAAGGCGACTTGGTTCCCCAAATTTCGTTCTTCTATGTTGAAGCGTTCGTTTCCAGTAACAGTTTGAATTTTTAGGTTTCACTCTGTTTTCTCCTATATTGATAGATGTATTTGGAACTCTAAATCCAACACGGTTTGTGCTACCTTCTTGAAACTTGACACAATAAAGTAGTTTCACGTTCTATCTCTACGTTTTGTTTCCTCTTGATGTAGCCCTAAGCAGTGACTGGCGAGAAACACTTTCATGGAAAGGGGTTGCCAGGCTTCCCAAAATTACGAATCTCCAGAAATCTCAGCAAATATTTTTTCACCCAAATTGGATGATACTTTCAGGTAATGATCAGCACACGAAGGCGACTTGGTTCCCCAAATTTCGTTCTTCTATGTTGAACCGTTCGTTTCCAGTAACAGTTTGAATTTTTAGGTTTCACTCTGTTTTCTCCTATATTGATAGATGTATTTGGAACTCTAAATCCAACACGGTTTGTGCTAGCTTCTTGAAACTTGACACAATAAAGTAATTTCACGTTCTATCTCTACGTTTTGTTTCCTCTTGATGTAGCCCTAAGCAGTGACTGGCGAGAAACACTTTCATGGAAAGGGGTTGCCAAGCTTCCCAAAATTACGAATCTCCAGAAATCTCAGCAAATATTTTTTCACCCAAACAGGATGATACTTTCAGGTAATGATCAGTACACTAAGGCGACTTGGTTCCCCAAATTTCATTCTTCTATGTTGAAGCGTTCGTTTCCAGTAACAGTTTGAATTTTTAGGTTTCACTCTGTTTTCTCCTATATTGATAGATGTATTTGGAACTCTAAATACAACACGGTTTGTGCTAGCTTCTTGAAACTTGACACAATAAGGTAGTTTCACGTTCTATCTCTATGTTTTGTTTCCTCTTGAGGTAGCCCTAAGAGGTGACTGGCGAGAAACACTTTAATGGAAAGGGGTTGCCAGGCTTCCCAAAATTACGAATCTCCAGAAATCTCAGCAAATATTTTTTCACCCAAACAGGATGATACTTTGAGGTAATGATCAGTACACGAAGGCGACTTGGTTCCCCATATTTCGTTCTTCTATGTTAAGGCGTTCGTTTCCAGTAACACTTTGATATTTTAGGTTTCACTCTGTTTTCTCCTATATTGATAGATGTATTTGGAACTCTAAATCCAACACGGTTTGTGCTAGCTTCTTGAAACTTGACACAATAATGTAGTTTCACGTTCTATCTCTACGTTTTGTTTCCTCTTGATGTAGCCCTAAGCAGTGACTGGCAAGAAACACTTTCATTGAAAGGGGTTGCCAGGCTTCCCAAATTTACGAATCTCCAGAAATCTCAGCAAATATTTTTTCACCCAAACAGGATGATACTTTCAGGTAATGATCAGGACACGAAGGCGACTTGGTTTCCCAAATTTCGTTCATCTATGTTGAGGCGTTCGTTTCCAGTAACAGTTAGAATTTTTAGGTTTCACTCTGTTTTCTCCTATATTGATAGATGTATTTGGAACTCTAAATCCAACACGGTTTGTGCTGGCTTCTTGAAAGTTGACACAATAAAGTAGTTTCACGTTCTGTCTCTATGTTTTGATTCCTCTTGATGTAGCCCTAAGCAGTGACAGGCGAGAAACACTTCCATGGAAAGGGGTTGCCAGGCTTCCCAAAATTACGAATCTCCAGAAATCTCAGCAAATATTTTTTCACCCAAACTGGATGATACTTTCAGGTAAGGATCAGTACACGAAGGCGACTTGGTTCCCCATATTTCGTTCTTCTATGTTGAGGCGTTCATTTCCAGTAACACTTTGATATTTTAGGTTTCACTCTGTTTTCCCCTATATTGATAGATGTATTTGGAACTCTAATTCCAACACGGTTTGTGCTAGCTTCTTGACACTTGACACAATAAAGTAGTTTCACGTTCTGTCTCTATGTTTTGTTTCCTCTTAATGTAGCCCTAAGCAGTGACAGGCGAGAAACACTTTCATGGAAAGGGGTTGCCAGGCTTCCCAAAATTACGAATCTCCAGAAATCTCAGCAAATATTTTTTCACCCAAACAGGATGATACTTTCAGGTAATGATCAGTACACTAAGGTGACTTGGTTCCCCAAATTTCGTTCTTCTATGTTGAGGCGTTCGTTTCCAGTAACAGTTTGAATTTTTAGGTTTCACTCTGTTTTCTCCTATAAGGATAGATGTATCTGGAACTCTAAATCCAACACGGTTTGTGCTAGCTTTTTGAAACTTGACACAATAAAGCAGTTTCACGTTCTATCTCTATGTTTTGTTTCCTCATGATGTAGCCCTAAGCAGTGACTGGCGAGAAACACTTTCATGGAAAGGGGTTGCCAGGCTTCCCAAAATTACGAATCTCCAGAAATCTCAGCAAATATTTTTTTCACCCAAACAGGATGATACTTTCAGGTAATGATCAGTACATGAAGGCGACTTGGTTCCCCAAATTTCGTTCTTCTATGTTGAAGCGTTCGTTTCCAGTAACAGTTTGAATTTTTAGGTTTCACTCTGTTTTCTCCTATATTGATAGATGTATTTGGAACTCTAAATCCAACACGGTTTGTGCTACCTTCTTGAAACTTGACACAATAAAGTAGTTTCACGTTCGATCTCTACGTTTTGTTTCCTCTTGATGTAGCCCTAAGCAGTGACTGGCGAGAAACACTTTCATTGAAAGGGGTTGCCAGGCTTCCCAAAATTACGAATCTCCAGAAATCTCAGCAAATATTTTTTCACCCAAACAGGATGATACTTTCAGGTAATGATCAGGACACGAAGGCGACTTGGTTTCCCAAATTTCGTTTATCTATGTTGAGGCGTTCGTTTCCAGTAACAGTTTGAATTTTTAGGTTTCACTCTGTTTTCTCCTATATTGATAGATGTATTTGGAACTCTAAATCCAACACGGTTTGTGCTAGCTTCTTGAAAGTTGACACAATAAAGTAGTTTCACGTTCTATCTCTAGTTTTGATTCCTCTTGATGTAGCCCTAAGCAGTGACAGGCGAGAAACACTTCCATGGAAAGGGGTTGCCAGGCTTCCCAAAATTACGAATCTCCAGAAATCTCAGCAAATATTTTTTCACCCAAACTGGATGATACTTTCAGGTAATGATCAGTACACGAAGGCGACTTGGTTCCCCAAATTTCGTTCTTCTATGTTGAAGCGTTCGTTTCCAGTAACAGTTTGAATATTTAGGTTTCATTCTGTTTTCTCCTATATTGATAGATGTATTTGGAACTCTAAATCCAACACGGTTTGTGCTAGCTTCTTGAAACTTGACACAATAAAGTAGTTTCACGTTCTGTCTCTATGTTTTGTTTCCTCTTGATGTAGCCCTAAGCAGTGACAGGCGAGAAACACTTTCATGGAAAGGGGTTGCCAGGCTTCTCAAAATTACGAATCTCCAGATATCTCAGCAAATATTTTTTCACCCAAACAGGATGATACTTTCAGGTAATGATCAGTACACGAAGGTGACTAGGTTCCCCAAATTTCGTTCTTCTATGTTGAAGCGTTCGTTTCCAGTAACAGTTTGAATTTTTAGGTTTCACTCTGTTTTCTCCTATATTGATAGATGTATTTGGAACTCTAAATCCAACACGGTTTGTGCTAGCTTCTTGAAACTTGACACAATAAAGTAATTTCACATTCTCTCTCTACGTTTTGTTTCCTCTTGATGTAGCCCTAAGCAGTGACTGGCGAGAAACACTTTCATGGAAAGGGGTTGCCAAGCTTCCCAAAATTACGAATCTCCAGAAATCTCAGCAAATATTTTTTCACCCAAACAGGATGATACTTTCAGGTAATGATCAGTACACGAAGGCGACTTGGTTCCCCAAATTTTGTTCTTCTATGTTGAGGCGTTCGTTTCCAGTAACAGTTTGAATTTTTAGGTTTCACTCTGTTTTCTCCTATATTGATAGATGTATTTGGAACTCTAAATCCAACACGGTTTGTGCTAGCTTCTTGAAAGTTGACACAATAAAGTAGTTTCACATTCTACCTCTATGTTTTGATTCCTCTTGATGTAGCCTTAAGCAGTGACAGGCGAGAAACACTTCCTTGGAAAGGGGTTGCCAGGCTTCCCAAAATTACGAATCTCCAGAAATCTCAGCAAATATTTTTTCACCCAAACTGGATGATACTTTCAGGTAATGATCAGTACACGAAGGCGACTTGGTTCCCCAAATTTCGTTCTTCTATGTTGAAGCGTTCGTTTCCAATAACAGTTTGAATTTTTAGGTTTCACTCTGTTTTCTCCTATATTGATAGATGTATTTGGAACTCTAAATCCAACACGGTTTGTGCTAGCTTCTTGACACTTGACACAATAAAGTAGTTTCACGTTCTATCTCTATGTTTTGTTTCCTCTTGATGTAGCCCTAAGAAGTTACTGGCGAGAAACACTTTCATGGAAAGGGGTTGCCAGGCTTCCCAAAATTATGAATCTCCAGAAATCTCAGCAAATATTTTTTCACCCAAACAGGATGATAATTTCAGGTAATGATCAGTACACTAAGGTGACTTGGTTCCCCAAATTTCGTTCTTCTATGTTGAAGCGTGCGTTTCCAGTAACAGTTTGAATGTTTAGGTTTCACTCTGTTTTCTCCTATATTGATAGATGTATTTGGAACACTAAATCCAACACGGTTTGTGCTAGCTTCTTGAAACTTGACACAATAAAGTAGTTTCACGTTCTATCTCTATGTTTTGATTACTCTTGATGTAGCCCTAAGCAGTGACAGCCGAGAAACCCTTCCATGGAAAGGGGTTGCCAGGCTTCCCAAAATTACGAATCTCCAGAAATCTCAGCAAATATTTTTTCACCCAAACTGGATGATACTTTCAGATACTGATCAGTACACGAAGGCGACTTGGTTCCCCAAATTTCGTTCTTCTATGTTGAAGCGTTCGTTTCCAGTAACAGTTTGAATTTTTAGGTTTCACTCTGTTTTCTCATATATTGATAGATGTATTTGGAACTCTAAGTCCAACACGGTTTGTGCTAGCTTCTTGAAACTTGACACAATAAAGTAGTTTCACGTTCTGTCTCTATGTTTTGTTTCCTCTTGATGTAGCCCTAAGCAGTGACTGGAGAGAAACACTTTCATGGAAAGGGGTTGCCAGGCTTCCCAAAAATACGAATCTCCAGAAATCTCAGCAAATATTTTTTCACCCAAACTGGATGATACTTTCAGGTAATGATCAGTACACGAAGGCGACTTGGTTCCCCAAATTTCGTTCTTCTATGTTGAAGCGTTCGTTTCCAATAACAGTTTGAATTTTTAGGTTTCACTCTGTTTTCTCCTATATTGATAGATGTATTTGGAACTCTAAATCCAACACGGTTTGTGCTAGCTTCTTGACACTTGACACAATAAAGTAGTTTCACGTTCTATCTCTATGTTTTGTTTCCTCTTGATGTAGCCCTAAGCAGTTACTGGCGAGAAACACTTTCATGGAAAGCGGTTGCCAGGCTTCCCAAAATTACGAATCTCCAGAAATCTCAGCAAATATTTTTTCACCCAAACAGGATGATAATTTCAGGTAATGATCAGTACACTAAGGTGACTTGGTTCCCCAAATTTCGTTCTTCTATGTTGAAGCGTGCGTTTCCAGTAACAGTTTGAATGTATAGGTTTCACTCTGTTTTCTCATATATTGATAGATGTATTTGGAACACTAAATCCAACACGGTTTGTGCTAGGTTCTTGAAACTTGACACAATAAAGTAGTTTCACGTTCTGTCTCTATGTTTTGTTTCCTCTTGATGTAGCCCTAAGCAGTGACTGGAGAGAAACACTTTCATGGAAAGGGGTTGCCAGGCTTCCCAGAATTACAAATCTACAGAAATCTCAGCAAATATTTTTTCACCCAAACTGGATGATTCTTTCAGGTAATGATCAGTACACGAAGGCGACTTGGTTCCCCAAATATCGTTCTTCTATGTTGAAGCGTTCGTTTCCAGTAACAGTTTCAATTTTTAGGTTTCACTCTGTTTTCTCCTATATTGATAGATGTATTTGGAACTCTAAATCCAACACGGTTTGTGCTAGCTTCTTGAAACTTGACACAATAAAGTAATTTCACATTCTCTCTCTACGTTTTGTTTCCTCTTGATGTAGCCCTAAGCAGTGACTGGCGAGAAACACTTTCATGGAAAGGGGTTGCCAAGCTTCCCAAAATTACGAATCTCCAGAAATCTCAGCAAATATTTTTTCACCCAAACAGGATGATACTTTCAGGTAATGATCAGTACACGAAGGCGACTTGGTTCCCCAAATTTTGTTCTTCTATGTTGAGGCGTTCGTTTCCAGTAACAGTTTGAATTTTTAGGTTTCACTCTGTTTTCTCCTATATTGATAGATGTATTTGGAACTCTAAATCCAACACGGTTTGTGCTAGCTTCTTGAAAGTTGACACAATAAAGTAGTTTCACATTCTACCTCTATGTTTTGATTCCTCTTGATGTAGCCTTAAGCAGTGACAGGCGAGAAACACTTCCATGGAAAGGGGTTGCCAGGCTTCCCAAAATTACGAATCTCCAGAAATCTCAGCAAATATTTTTTCACCCAAACTGGATGATACTTTCAGGTAATGATCAGTACACGAAGGCGACTTGGTTCCCCAAATTTCGTTCTTCTATGTTGAAGCGTTCGTTTCCAATAACAGTTTGAATTTTTAGGTTTCACTCTGTTTTCTCCTATATTGATAGATGTATTTGGAACTCTAAATCCAACACGGTTTGTGCTAGCTTCTTGACACTTGACACAATAAAGTAGTTTCACGTTCTATCTCTATGTTTTGTTTCCTCTTGATGTAGCCCTAAGAAGTTACTGGCGAGAAACACTTTCATGGAAAGGGGTTGCCAGGCTTCCCAAAATTATGAATCTCCAGAAATCTCAGCAAATATTTTTTCACCCAAACAGGATGATAATTTCAGGTAATGATCAGTACACTAAGGTGACTTGGTTCCCCAAATTTCGTTCTTCTATGTTGAAGCGTGCGTTTCCAGTAACAGTTTGAATGTTTAGGTTTCACTCTGTTTTCTCCTATATTGATAGATGTATTTGGAACACTAAATCCAACACGGTTTGTGCTAGCTTCTTGAAACTTGACACAATAAAGTAGTTTCACGTTCTATCTCTATGTTTTGTTTCCTCTTGATGTAGCCCTAAGCAGTGACAGGCGAGAAACCCTTCCATGGAAAGGGGTTGCCAGGCTTCCCAAAATTACGAATCTCCAGAAATCTCAGCAAATATTTTTTCACCCAAACTGGATGATACTTTCAGATACTGATCAGTACACGAAGGCGACTTGGTTCCCCAAATTTCGTTCTTCTATGTTGAAGCGTTCGTTTCCAGTAACAGTTTGAATTTTTAGGTTTCACTCTGTTTTCTCATATATTGATAGATGTATTTGGAACTCTAAGTCCAACACGGTTTGTGCTAGCTTCTTGAAACTTGACACAATAAAGTAGTTTCACGTTCTGTCTCTATGTTTTGTTTCCTCTTGATGTAGCCCTAAGCAGTGACTGGAGAGAAACACTTTCATGGAAAGGGGTTGCCAGGCTTCCCAAAAATACGAATCTCCAGAAATCTCAGCAAATATTTTTTCACCCAAACTGGATGATACTTTCAGGTAATGATCAGTACACGAAGGCGACTTGGTTCCCCAAATTTCGTTCTTCTATGTTGAAGCGTTCGTTTCCAATAACAGTTTGAATTTTTAGGTTTCACTCTGTTTTCTCCTATATTGATAGATGTATTTGGAACTCTAAATCCAACACGGTTTGTGCTAGCTTCTTGACACTTGACACAATAAAGTAGTTTCACGTTCTATCTCTATGTTTTGTTTCCTCTTGATGTAGCCCTAAGAAGTTACTGGCGAGAAACACTTTCATGGAAAGGGGTTGCCAGGCTTCCCAAAATTATGAATCTCCAGAAATCTCAGCAAATATTTTTTCACCCAAACAGGATGATAATTTCAGGTAATGATCAGTACACTAAGGTGACTTGGTTCCCCAAATTTCGTTCTTCTATGTTGAAGCGTGCGTTTCCAGTAACAGTTTGAATGTTTAGGTTTCACTCTGTTTTCTCCTATATTGATAGATGTATTTGGAACACTAAATCCAACACGGTTTGTGCTAGCTTCTTGAAACTTGACACAATAAAGTAGTTTCACGTTCTATCTCTATGTTTTGATTACTCTTGATGTAGCCCTAAGCAGTGACAGGCGAGAAACCCTTCCATGGAAAGGGGTTGCCAGGCTTCCCAAAATTACGAATCTCCAGAAATCTCAGCAAATATTTTTTCACCCAAACTGGATGATACTTTCAGATACTGATCAGTACACGAAGGCGACTTGGTTCCCCAAATTTCGTTCTTCTATGTTGAAGCGTTCGTTTCCAGTAACAGTTTGAATTTTTAGGTTTCACTCTGTTTTCTCATATATTGATAGATGTATTTGGAACTCTAAGTCCAACACGGTTTGTGCTAGCTTCTTGAAACTTGACACAATAAAGTAGTTTCACGTTCTGTCTCTATGTTTTGTTTCCTCTTGATGTAGCCCTAAGCAGTGACTGGAGAGAAACACTTTCATGGAAAGGGGTTGCCAGGCTTCCCAAAAATACGAATCTCCAGAAATCTCAGCAAATATTTTTTCACCCAAACTGGATGATACTTTCAGGTAATGATCAGTACACGAAGGCGACTTGGTTCCCCAAATTTCGTTCTTCTATGTTGAAGCGTTCGTTTCCAATAACAGTTTGAATTTTTAGGTTTCACTCTGTTTTCTCCTATATTGATAGATGTATTTGGAACTCTAAATCCAACACGGTTTGTGCTAGCTTCTTGACACTTGACACAATAAAGTAGTTTCACGTTCTATCTCTATGTTTTGTTTCCTCTTGATGTAGCCCTAAGCAGTTACTGGCGAGAAACACTTTCATGGAAAGCGGTTGCCAGGCTTCCCAAAATTACGAATCTCCAGAAATCTCAGCAAATATTTTTTCACCCAAACAGGATGATAATTTCAGGTAATGATCAGTACACTAAGGCGACTTGGTTCCCCAAATTTCGTTCTTCTATGTTGAAGCGTTCGTTTCCAGTAACAGTTTGAATTTTTAGGTTTCACTCTGTTTTCTCATATATTGATAGATGTATTTGGAACACTAAATCCAACACGGTTTGTGCTAGGTTCTTGAAACTTGACACAATAAAGTAGTTTCACGTTCTGTCTCTATGTTTTGTTTCCTCTTGATGTAGCCCTAAGCAGTGACTGGAGAGAAACACTTTCATGGAAAGGGGTTGCCAGGCTTCCCAGAATTACAAATCTACAGAAATCTCAGCAAATATTTTTTCACCCAAACTGGATGATTCTTTCAGGTAATGATCAGTACACGAAGGTGACTTGGTTCCCCAAATATCGTTCTTCTATGTTGAAGCGTTCGTTTCCAGTAACAGTTTCAATTTTTAGGTTTCACTCTGTTTTCTCCTATATTGATAGATGTATTTGGAACTCTAAATCCAACACGGTTTGTGCTAGCTTCTTGAAACTTGACACAATAAAGTTATTTCACATTCTCTCTCTACGTTTTGTTTCCTCTTGATGTAGCCCTAAGCAGTGACTGGCGAGAAACACTTTCATGGAAAGGGGTTGCCAAGCTTCCCAAAATTACGAATCTCCAGAAATCTCAGCAAATATTTTTTCACCCAAACAGGATGATACTTTCAGGTAATGATCAGTACACGAAGGCGACTTGGTTCCCCAAATTTTGTTCTTCTATGTTGAGGCGTTCGTTTCCAGTAACAGTTTGAATTTTTAGGTTTCACTCTGTTTTCTCCTATATTGATAGATGTATTTGGAACTCTAAATCCAACACGGTTTGTGCTAGCTTCTTGAAAGTTGACACAATAAAGTAGTTTCACATTCTACCTCTATGTTTTGATTCCTCTTGATGTAGCCTTAAGCAGTGACAGGCGAGAAACACTTCCATGGAAAGGGGTTGCCAGGCTTCCCAAAATTACGAATCTCCAGAAATCTCAGCAAATATTTTTTCACCCAAACTGGATGATACTTTCAGGTAATGATCAGTACACGAAGGCGACTTGGTTCCCCAAATTTCGTTCTTCTATGTTGAAGCGTTCGTTTCCAATAACAGTTTGAATTTTTAGGTTTCACTCTGTTTTCTCCTATATTGATAGATGTATTTGGAACTCTAAATCCAACACGGTTTGTGCTAGCTTCTTGACACTTGACACAATAAAGTAGTTTCACGTTCTATCTCTATGTTTTGTTTCCTCTTGATGTAGCCCTAAGAAGTTACTGGCGAGAAACACTTTCATGGAAAGGGGTTGCCAGGCTTCCCAAAATTATGAATCTCCAGAAATCTCAGCAAATATTTTTTCACCCAAACAGGATGATAATTTCAGGTAATGATCAGTACACTAAGGTGACTTGGTTCCCCAAATTTCGTTCTTCTATGTTGAAGCGTGCGTTTCCAGTAACAGTTTGAATGTTTAGGTTTCACTCTGTTTTCTCCTATATTGATAGATGTATTTGGAACACTAAATCCAACACGGTTTGTGCTAGCTTCTTGAAACTTGACACAATAAAGTAGTTTCACGTTCTATCTCTATGTTTTGATTACTCTTGATGTAGCCCTAAGCAGTGACAGGCGAGAAACCCTTCCATGGAAAGGGGTTGCCAGGCTTCCCAAAATTACGAATCTCCAGAAATCTCAGCAAATATTTTTTCACCCAAACTGGATGATACTTTCAGATACTGATCAGTACACGAAGGCGACTTGGTTCCCCAAATTTCGTTCTTCTATGTTGAAGCGTTCGTTTCCAGTAACAGTTTGAATTTTTAGGTTTCACTCTGTTTTCTCATATATTGATAGATGTATTTGGAACTCTAAGTCCAACACGGTTTGTGCTAGCTTCTTGAAACTTGACACAATAAAGTAGTTTCACGTTCTGTCTCTATGTTTTGTTTCCTCTTGATGTAGCCCTAAGCAGTGACTGGAGAGAAACACTTTCATGGAAAGGGGTTGCCAGGCTTCCCAAAAATACGAATCTCCAGAAATCTCAGCAAATATTTTTTCACCCAAACTGGATGATACTTTCAGGTAATGATCAGTACACGAAGGCGACTTGGTTCCCCAAATTTCGTTCTTCTATGTTGAAGCGTTCGTTTCCAATAACAGTTTGAATTTTTAGGTTTCACTCTGTTTTCTCCTATATTGATAGATGTATTTGGAACTCTAAATCCAACACGGTTTGTGCTAGCTTCTTGACACTTGACACAATAAAGTAGTTTCACGTTCTATCTCTATGTTTTGTTTCCTCTTGATGTAGCCCTAAGAAGTTACTGGCGAGAAACACTTTCATGGAAAGGGGTTGCCAGGCTTCCCAAAATTATGAATCTCCAGAAATCTCAGCAAATATTTTTTCACCCAAACAGGATGATAATTTCAGGTAATGATCAGTACACTAAGGTGACTTGGTTCCCCAAATTTCGTTCTTCTATGTTGAAGCGTGCGTTTCCAGTAACAGTTTGAATGTTTAGGTTTCACTCTGTTTTCTCCTATATTGATAGATGTATTTGGAACACTAAATCCAACACGGTTTGTGCTAGCTTCTTGAAACTTGACACAATAAAGTAGTTTCACGTTCTATCTCTATGTTTTGATTACTCTTGATGTAGCCCTAAGCAGTGACAGGCGAGAAACCCTTCCATGGAAAGGGGTTGCCAGGCTTCCCAAAATTACGAATCTCCAGAAATCTCAGCAAATATTTTTTCACCCAAACTGGATGATACTTTCAGATACTGATCAGTACACGAAGGCGACTTGGTTCCCCAAATTTCGTTCTTCTATGTTGAAGCGTTCGTTTCCAGTAACAGTTTGAATTTTTAGGTTTCACTCTGTTTTCTCATATATTGATAGATGTATTTGGAACTCTAAGTCCAACACGGTTTGTGCTAGCTTCTTGAAACTTGACACAATAAAGTAGTTTCACGTTCTGTCTCTATGTTTTGTTTCCTCTTGATGTAGCCCTAAGCAGTGACTGGAGAGAAACACTTTCATGGAAAGGGGTTGCCAGGCTTCCCAAAAATACGAATCTCCAGAAATCTCAGCAAATATTTTTTCACCCAAACTGGATGATACTTTCAGGTAATGATCAGTACACGAAGGCGACTTGGTTCCCCAAATTTCGTTCTTCTATGTTGAAGCGTTCGTTTCCAATAACAGTTTGAATTTTTAGGTTTCACTCTGTTTTCTCCTATATTGATAGATGTATTTGGAACTCTAAATCCAACACGGTTTGTGCTAGCTTCTTGACACTTGACACAATAAAGTAGTTTCACGTTCTATCTCTATGTTTTGTTTCCTCTTGATGTAGCCCTAAGCAGTTACTGGCGAGAAACACTTTCATGGAAAGCGGTTGCCAGGCTTCCCAAAATTACGAATCTCCAGAAATCTCAGCAAATATTTTTTCACCCAAACAGGATGATAATTTCAGGTAATGATCAGTACACTAAGGTGACTTGGTTCCCCAAATTTCGTTCTTCTATGTTGAAGCGTGCGTTTCCAGTAACAGTTTGAATGTATAGGTTTCACTCTGTTTTCTCATATATTGATAGATGTATTTGGAACACTAAATCCAACACGGTTTGTGCTAGGTTCTTGAAACTTGACACAATAAAGTAGTTTCACGTTCTGTCTCTATGTTTTGTTTCCTCTTGATGTAGCCCTAAGCAGTGACTGGAGAGAAACACTTTCATGGAAAGGGGTTGCCAGGCTTCCCAGAATTACAAATCTACAGAAATCTCAGCAAATATTTTTTCACCCAAACTGGATGATTCTTTCAGGTAATGATCAGTACACGAAGGCGACTTGGTTCCCCAAATATCGTTCTTCTATGTTGAAGCGTTCGTTTCCAGTAACAGTTTCAATTTTTAGGTTTCACTCTGTTTTCTCCTATATTGATAGATGTATTTGGAACTCTAAATCCAACACGGTTTGTGCTAGCTACTTGAAACTTGACACAATAAAGTAGTTTCACGTTCTATCTCTATGTTTGGATTCCTCTTGATGTAGCCCTAAGCAGTGACAGGCGAGAAACACTTTCATGGAAAGTGGTTGCCAGGCTTCCCAAAATTACGAATCTCCAGAAATCTCAGCAAATATTTTTTCACCCAAACTGGATGATACTTTCAGGTAATGATCAGTACAGGAAGGCGACTTGGTTCCCCAAATTTCGTTCTTCTATGTTGAAGCGTTCGTTTCCAGTAACAGTTTGAATTTTTAGGTTTCACTCTGTTTTCTCCTATATTGATAGATGTATTTGGAACTCTAAATACAACACGGTTTGTGCTAGCTTCTTGAAACTTGACACAATAAAGTAGTTTCAGGTTCTATCTCTATGTTTTGCTTCCTCTTGATGTAGCCCTAAGCAGTGACTGGCGAGAAACACTTTCATGGAAAGGGGTTGCCAGGCTTCCCAAAATTACGAATCTCCAGAAATCTCAGCAAATATTTTTTACCCAAACAGGATGATAGTTTCAGGTAATGATCAGTACACTAAGGTGACTTGGTGTCCCAAATTTCGTTCTTCTATGTTGCAGCGTTCGTTTCCAGTAACAGTTTGAGTTTTTAGGTTTCACTCTGTTTTCTCCTATATTGATAGATGTATTTGGAACTCTAAATCCAACACGGTTTGTGCTAGCTTCTTGAAACTTGACACAATAAAGTAGTTTCACGTTCTATCTCTATGTTTGTTTCCTCTTGATGTAGCCCTAAGCAGTGACTGGCGAGAAACACTTTCATGGAAAGGGGTTGCCAGGCTTCCCAAATTAACGAATCTCCAGAAATCTCAGCAAATATTTTTTACCCAAACAGGATGATACTTTCAGGTAATGATCAGTACACTAAGGTGACTTGGTGCCCCAAATTTCGTTCTTCTATGTTGAAGCGTTCATTTCCAGTAACAGTTTGAATTTTTAGGTTTCACTCTGTTTTCTCCTATATTGATAGATGTATTTGGAACTCTAAATCCAACATGGTTTGTGCTAGCTTCTTGAAACCTGATACAATAAAGTAGTTTCACGTTCTATCTCTATATTTTGATTCCTCTTGATGTAGCCCTAAGCAGTGACTGGCGAGAAACACTTTCATGGAAAGGGTTTGCCATGCTTCCCAAAATTACGAATCTCCAGAAATCTCAGCAAATATTTTTTCACACAAACTGGATGATACTTTCAGGTAATGATCGGTACACGAAGGCGACTTGGTTCCCCAAATTTCGTTCTTCTATGTTGAAGCGTTCGTTTCCAGTAACAGTTTGAATTTTTAGGTTTCACTCTGTTTTCTCCTATATTGATAGATGTATTTGGAACTCAAAATCCAACACGGTTTGTGCTAGCTTCTTGAAACTTGACACAATAAAGTAGTTTCACGTTCTGTCTCTATGTTTTGTTTCCTCTTGATGTAGCCCTAAGCAGTGACAGGCGAGAAACACTTTCATGGAAAGGGGTTGCCAGGCTTCCCAAAATTACGAATCTCCATAAATCTCAGCAAATATTTTTTCACCCAAACATGATGATACTTTCAGGTAATGATCAGTACACGAAGGCGACTTGGTTCCCCAAATATCGTTCTTCTATGTTGAAGCATTCGTTTCCAGTAACAGTTTGAATTTTTAGGTTTCACTCTGTTTTCTCCTATATTGATAGAAGTATTTGGAACTCTAAATCCAACACTGTTTGTGCTAGCTTCTTGAAACTTGACACAATAAAGTAGTTTCACGTTCTATCTCTATGTTTTGATTCCTCTTGATGTAGCCCTAAGCAGTGACAGGCGAGAAACACTTTCATGGAAAGGGGTTGCCAGGCTTCCCAAAATTACGAATCTCCAGAAATCTCAGCAAATATTTTTTCACACAAACAGGATGATAGTTTCAGGTAATGATCAGTACACGAAGGCGACTTGGTTCCCCAAATTTCGTTCTTCTATGTTGAAGCGTTCGTTTCCAGTAACAGTTTGAAATTTTAGGTTTCACTCTGTTTTCTCCTATATTGATAGATGTATTTGGAACCCTAAATCCAACACGGTTTGTGCTAGCTTCTTGAAACTTGACACAATAAAGTAGTTTCACGTTCTATCTCTATGTTTGGATTCCTCTTGATGTAGCCCTAAGCAGTGACAGGCGAGAAACATTTTCATGGAAAGGGGTTGCCAGGCTTCCCAAAATTACGAATCTCCAGAAATCTCAGCAAATATTTTTTCACCCAAACTGGATGATACTTTCAGGTAATGATCAGTACACGAAGGCGACTTGGTTCCCCAAATATCGTTCTTCTATGTTGAAGCGTTCGTTTCCAGTAACAGTTTGAATTTTTAGGTTTCACTCTGTTTTCTCCTATATTGATAGATGTATTTGGAACTCTAAATCCAACACGGTTTGTGCTAGCTTCTTGAAACTTGACACAATAAAGTAGTTTCACGTTCTATCTCTATGTTTGGATTCCTCTTGATGTAGCCCTAAGCAGTGACAGGCGAGAAACACTTTCATGGAAAGGGGTTGCCAGGCTTCCCAAAATTACGAATCTCCAGAAATCTCAGCAAATATTTTTTCAGCCAAACTGGATGATACTTTCAGGTAATGATCAGTACACGAAGGCGACTTGGTTCCCCAAATTTCTTTCTTCTATGTTGAAGCGTTCGTTTCCAGTAACAGTTTGAATTTTTAGGTTTCACTCTGTTTTCTCCTATATTGATAGATGTATTTGGAAATCTAAATCCAACACGGTTTGTGCTAGCTTCTTGAAACTTGACACAATAAAGTAGTTTCATGTTCTATCTCTATGTTTTGTTTCCTCTTGATGTAGCCCTAAGCAGTGACAGGCGAGAAACACTTTCATGGAAAGGGGTTTCCAGGCTTCCCAAAATTACGAATCTCCATAAATCTCAGCAAATATTCTTTTACCCAAACTGGATGATACTTTCAGGTAATGATCAGTACATGAAGGCGACTTGGTTCCCCAAATATCGTTCTTCTATGTTGAAGCGTTCGTTTCCAGTAACAGTTTGAATTTTTAGTTTTCACGCTGTTTTCTCCTATATTGATAGATGTATTTGGAACTCTAAATCCAACACGGTTTGTGCTAGCTTCTTGAAACTTGACACAATAAAGTAGTTTCACGTTCTATCTCTATGTTTGGATTCCTCTTGATGTAGCCCTAAGCAGTGACAGGCGAGAAACACTTTCATGGAAATGGGTTGCCAGGCTTCCCAAAATTACGAATCTCCAGAAATCTCAGCAAATATTTTTTCAGCCAAACTGGATGATACTTTCAGGTAATGATCAGTACACGAAGGCGACTTGGTTCCCCAAATTTCGTTCTTCTATGTTGAAGTGTTCGTTTCCAGTAACAGTTTGAATTTTTAGGTTTCACTCTGTTTTCTCCTATATTGATAGATGTATTTGGAAATCTAAATCCAACACGGTTTGTGCTAGCTTCTTGAAACTTGATACAATAAAGTAGTTTCACGTTCTATCTCTATGTTTTGATTCCTCTTGATGTAGCCCTAAGCAGTGACTGGCGAGAAACACTTTCATGGAAAGGGTTTGCCATGCTTCCCAAAATTACGAATCTCCAGAAATCTCAGCAAATATTTTTTCACACAAACTGGATGATTCTTTCAGGTAATGATCAGTACACGAAGGCGACTTGGTTCCCCAAATTTCGTTCTTCTATGTTGAAGCGTTCGTTTCCAGTAACAGTTTGAATTTTTAGGTTTCACTGTGTTTTCTCCTATATTGATAGATGTATTTGGAACTCTAAATCCAACACGGTTTGTGCTAGCTTCTTGAAACTTGACACAATAAAGTAGTTTCACGTTCTGTCTCTATGATTTGTTTCCTCTTGATGTAGCCCTAAGCAGTGACAGGCGAGAAACACTTCCATGGAAAGGGGTTGCTAGGCTTCCCAAAATTACGAATCTCCAGAAATCTCAGCAAATATTTTTTCACCCAAACTGGATGATACTTTCAGGTAATGATCAGTACACAAAGGCGACTTGGTTCCCCAAATTTTGTTCTTCTATGTTGAAGCGTGCATTTCCAGTAACAGTTTGAATTTTTAGGTTTCACTCTGTTTTCTCCTATATTGATAGATGTATTTGGAACTCTAAATCCAACACGGTTTGTGCTAGCTTCTTGAAACTTGACACAATAAAGTAGTTTCACGTTCTATCTCTATGTTTGGATTCCTCTTGATGTAGCCCTAAGCAGTGACTGGCGAGAAACACTTTCATGGAAAGGGGTTGCCAGCCTTCCCAAAATTACGAATCTCCAGAAATCTCAGCAAATATTTTTTCACACAAACTGGATGATACTTTCAGGTAATGATCAGTACACGAAGGCGACTTGGTTCCCCAAATTTCGTTCTTCTATGTTGAAGCGTTCGTTTCCATTAACAGTTTGGATTTTTAGGTTTCACTCTGTTTTCTCCTATATTGATAGATGTATTTGGAACTCTAAATCCAACACGGTTTGTGCTAGCTTCTTGAAACATGACACAATGAAGTAGTTTCATGTTCTATCTCTATGTTTTGATTCCTCTTGATGTATCCCTAAGCAGTGACAGGCGAGAAACACTTTCATGGAAAGGGGTTGCCAGGCTTCCCAAAATTACGAATCTCCATAAATCTCAGCAAATATTTTTTCACCCAAACTGGATGATACTTTCAGGTAACGATCAGTACAAGAAGGCGACTTGGTTCCCCAAATATCGTTCTTCTATGTTGAAGCGTTCGTTTCCAGTAACAGTTTGAATTTTTAGGTTTCACTCTGTTTTCTCCTATATTGATAGATGTATTTGGAACTCTAAATCCAACACGGTGTGTGCTAGCTTCTTGAAACTTGACACAATAAAGTAGTTTCACGTTCTATCTCTATGTTTGGATTCCTCTTGATGTAGCCCTAAGCAGTGACCGGTGAGAAACAGTTTCATGGAAAGGGGTTGCCAGGCTTCCCAAAATTACGAATCTCTAGAAATCTCAGCAAATATTTTTTCAGCCAAACTGGATTATACTTTCAGGTAATGATCAGTACATGAAGGCGACTTGGTTCCCCAAATTTCGTTCTTCTATTTTGAAGCGTTCGTTTCCAGTAACAGTTTGAATTTTTAGGTTTCACTCTGTTTTCTCCTATATTGATAGATGTATTTGGAACACTATATCCAACACGGTTTGTGCTAGCTTCTTGAAACTTGACACAATAAAGTAGTTTCACGTTCTATCTCTGTTTTGTTTCCTCTTGATGTAGCCCTAAGCAGTGACAGGCGAGAAACACTTTCATGGAAAGGGGTTGCCAGGCTTCCCAAAATTATGAATCTCCATAAATCTCAGCAAATATTTTTTCACCCAAACTTGATGATACTTTCAGGTAATGATCAGTACATGAAGGCGACTTGGTTCCCCAAATATCGTTCTTCTATGTTGAAGCGTTCGTTTCCAGTAACAGTTTGAATTTTTAGTTTTCACTCTGTTTTCTCCTATATTGATAGATGTATTTGGAACTCTAAATCCAACACGGTTTGTGCTAGCTTCTTGAAACTTGACACAATAAAGTAGTTTCACGTTCTATCTCTATGTTTGGAGTCCTCTTGATGTAGCCCTAAGCAGTGACAGGCGAGAAACACTTTCATGAAAATGGGTTGCCAGGCTTCCGAAAATTACGAATCTCCAGAAATCTCAGCAAATATTTTTTCAGCCAAACTGCATGATACTTTCAGGTAATGATCAGTACACGAAGGCGACTTGGTTCCCCAAATTTCGTTCTTCTATATTGAAGCGTTCGTTTCCAGTAACAGTTTGAATTTTTAGGTTTCACTCTGTTTTCTCCTATATTGATAGATGTATTTGGAAATCTAAATCCAACACGGTTTGTGCTAGCTTCTTGAAACTTGACACAATAAAGTAGTTTCACGTTCTATCTCTATGTTTTGTTTCCTCTTGATGTAGCCCTAAGCAGTGACAGGCGAGAAACACTTTCATGGAAAGGGGTTTCCAGGCTTCCCAAAATTACGAATCTCCATAAATCTCAGCAAATATTCTTTTACCCAAACTGGATGATACTTTCAGGTAATGATCAGTACACGAAGGCGACTTGGTTCCCCAAATTTCGTTCTTCTATGTTGAAGCATTCGTTTACAGTAACAGTTTGAATTTTTAGGTTTCACTCTGTTTTCTCCTATATTGATAGATGTATTTGGAACTCTAAATCCAACACGGTTTGTGCTAGCTTCTTGAAACTTGACACAATAAAGTAGTTTCACGTTCTATCTCTATGTTTGGATTCCTCTTGATGTAGCCCTAAGCAGTGACTGGCGAGAAACACTTTCATGGAAAGGGGTTGCCAGGCTTCCCAAAATTACGAATCTCCAGAAATCTCAGCAAATATTTTTTCACCCAAACAGGATGATACTCTCAGGTAATGATCAGTACACTAAGGCGACTTGGTTCCCCAAATTTCGTGCTTCTATGTTGAAGCGTTCGTTTCCAGTAACACTTTGAATTTTTAGGTTTCACTCTGTTTTCTCCTATATTGATAGATGTATTTGGAACTCTAAATCCAACACGGTTTGTGCTAGCTTCTTGAAACTTGACACAGTAAAGTAGTTTCACGTTCTGTCTCTATGTTTTGTTTCCTCTTGATTTAGCCCTAAGCAGTGACTGGCGAGAAACACTTTCATGGAAAGGGGTTGCCAGGCTTCCCAAAATTACGAATCTCCATAAATCTCAGCAAATATTTTTTCATCCAAACTGGATGATACTTTCAGGTAATGATCAGTACACGAAGGCGACTTGGTTCCCCAAATTTCGTTCTTCTATGTTGAAGCGTTCGTTTCCAGTAACAGTTTGAATTTTTAGGTTTCACTCTGTTTTCTCCTATATTGATAGATGTATTTGGAACTCTAAATCCAACACGGTTTGTGCTAGCTTCTTGAAACTTGACACAGTAAAGTAGTTTCACGTTCTGTCTCTATGTTTTGTTTCCTCTTGATTTAGCCCTAAGCAGTGACAGGCGAGAAACACTTTCATGGAAAGGGGTTGCCAGGCTTCCCAAAATTACGAATCTCTAGAAATCTCAGCAAATATTTTTTCAGCCAAACTGGATGATACTTTCAGGTAATGATCAGTACACGAAGGCGACTTGGTTCCCCAAATTTCGTTCTTCTATGTTGAAGCGTTCGTTTCCAGTAACAGTTTGAATTTTTAGGTTTCACTCTGTTTTCTCCTATATTGATAGATGTATTTGGAACTCTAAATCCAACACGGTTTGTGCTAGCTTCTTGAAACTTGACACAATAAAGTAGTTTCACGTTCTATCTCTATGTTTTGTTTCCTCTTGATGTAGCCCTAAGCAGTGACTGGCGAGAAACACTTTCATGGAAAGGGGTTGCCAGGCTTCCCAAAATTACGAATCTCTAGAAATCTCAGCAAATATTTTTTAGCCAAACTGGATGATACTTTCAGGTAATGATCAGTACACGAAGGCGACTTGGTTCCCCAAATTTCGTTCTTCTATGTTGAAGCGTTCGTTTCCAGTAACAGTTTGAATTTTTAGGTTTCACTCTGTTTTCTCCTATATTGATAGATGTATTTGGAACTCTAAATCCAACACGGTTTGTGCTAGCTTCTTGAAACTTGACACAATAAAGTAGTTTCACGTTCTGTCTCTATGTTTTGTTTCCTCTTGATGTAGCCCAAAGCAGTGACTGGCGAGAAACACTTTCATGGAAAGGGGTTGCCAGGCTTCCCAAAATTACGAATCTCCAGAAATCTCAGCAAATATTTTTTCACCCAAACAGGATGATACTTTCAGGTAATGATCAGTACAAGAAGGCGACTTGGTTGCCCAAATTTCGTTCTTCTATGTTGAAGCGTTCGTTTCCAGTAACAGTTTGAATTTTTAGGTTTCACTCTGTTTTCTCCTATATTGATAGATGTATTTGGAACTCTAAATTCAACACGGTTTGTGCTAGCTTCTTGAAACTAGACACAAAAGTAGTTTCACGTTCTATCTCTATGTTTGGATTCCTCTCGATGTAGCCCTAAGCAGTGACAGGCGAGAAACACTTTCATGGAAAGGGGTTGCTAGGCTTCTCAAAATTACGAATCTCCAGAAATCTCAGCAAATATTTTTTCAGCCAAACTGGATGATACTTTCAGGTAATGATCAGTACACGAAGGAGACTTGGTTCCCCAAATTTCGTTCTTCTATGTTGAAGCATTCGTTTCCAGTAACAGTTTGAATTTTTAGGTTTCACTCTGTTTTCTCCTATATTGATAGATGTATTTGGAACTCTAAATCCAACACGGTTTGTGCTAGCTTCTTGAAACTTGACACAATAAAGTAGTTTCACGTTCTATCTCTATGTTTTGATTCCTCTTGATGTAGCCCTAAGCAGTGACAGGCGAGAAACACTTTCATGGAAAGGGGTTTCCAGGCTTCCCAAAATTACGAACCTCCATAAATCTCAGCAAATATTCTTTCACCCAAACTGGATGATACTTTCAGGTAATGATCAGTACACGAAGGCGACTTGGTTCCCCAAATATCGTTCTTCTATGTTGAAGCGTTCGTTTCCAGTAACAGTTTGAATTTTTAGGTTTCACTCTGTTTTCTCCTATATTGATAGATGTATTTGGAACTCTAAATCCAACACGGTTTGTGCTAGCTTCTTGAAAGTTGACACAATAAAGTAGTTTCACGTTCTATCTCTATGTTTGGATTCCTCTTGATGTAGCCCTAAGCAGTGACAGGCGAGAAACACTTTCATGGAAAGGGGTTGCCAGGCTTAACAAAATTACGAATCTCCAGAAATCTCAGCATATATTTTTTCACCCAAACAGGATGATACTTTCAGGTAATGATCAGTACACTAAGGTGACTTGGTGCCCCAAATTTCGTTCTTCTATGTTGAAGCGTTCGTTTCCAGTAACAGTTTGAATTTTTAGGTTTCACTCTGTTTTCTCCTATATTGATAGATGTATTTGGAACTCTAAATCCAACACGGTTTGTGCTAGCTTCTTGAAACTTGACACAATAAAGTAGTTTCACGTTCTATCTCTATGTTTTCTTTCCTCTTGATGTAGCCCTAAGCAGTGACAGGCGAGAAACACTTCCATAAAAAGGGGTTGACAGGCTTCCCAAAATTACGAATCTCCAGAAATCTCAGCAAATATTTTTTCACCCAAACAGGATGATACTTTCAGGTAATGATCAGTACACTAAGGTGACTTGGTGCCCCAAATTTCGTTCTTCTATGTTGAAGCGTTCGTTTCCAGTAACAGTTTGAATTTTTAGGTTTCATTCTGTTTTCTCCTATATTGATAGATGTATTTGGAACTCTAAATCCAACACGGTTTGTGCTAGCTTCTTGAAACTTGACCCAATAGTTTCACGTTCTATCTCTATGTTTGGATTCCTCTTGATGTAGCCCTAAGCAGTGACAGGCGAGAAACACTTTCATGGAAAGGGGTTGCCAGGCTTCCCAAAATTACGAATCTCCAGAAATCTCAGCAAATATTTTTTCACCCAAACTGGATGATACTTTCAGGTAATGATCAGTACACTAAGGCGACTTGGTTCCCCAAATTTCGTTCTTCTATGTTGAAGCGTTCGTTTCCAGTAACAGTTTGAATGTTTAGGTTTCACTCTGTTTTCTCCTATATTGATAGATGTATTTGGAACTCTAAATCCAACACGGTTTGTGCTAGCTTCTTGAAACTTGACACAATAAAGTAGTTTCACGTTCTATCTCTATGTTTGGATTCCTCTTGATGTAGCCCTAAGCAGTGACTTGCGAGAAACACTTTCATGGAACGTGGTTTCCAGGCTTCCCAAAATTACGAATCTCCATAAATCTCAGCAAATATTTTTTCATCCAAACTGGATGATACTTTCAGGTAATGATCAGTACACGAAGGCGACTTGGTTCCCCAAATATCGTTCTTCTATGTTGGAGCGTTCGTTTCCAGTAACAGTTTGAATTTTTAGGTTTCACTCTGTTTTCTCCTATATTGATAGATGTCTTTGGAACTCTAAATCCAACACGGTGTGTGCTAGCTTCTTGAAACTTGACACAATAAAGTAGTTTCACGTTCTATCTCTATGTTTGGATTCCTCTTGATGTAGCCCTAAGCAGTGACAGGCGAGAAACACTTTCATGGAAAGGGGTTGCCAGGCTTAACAAAATTACGAATCTCCAGAAATCTCAGCATATATTTTTTCACCCAAACAGGATGATACTTTCAGGTAATGATCAGTACACTAAGGTGACTTGGTGCCCCAAATTTCGTTCTTCTATGATGAAGCGTTCGTTTCCAGTAACAGTTTGAATTTTTAGGTTTCACTCTGTTTTCTCCTATATTGATAGATGTATTTGGAACTCTAAATACAACACGGTTTGTGCTAGCTTCTTGAAACTTGACACAATAAAGTAGTTTCACGTTCTATCTCTATGTTTTCTTTCCTCTTGATGTAGCCCTAAGCAGTGACAGGCGAGAAACTCTTCCATAAAAAGGGGTTGACAGGCTTCCCAAAATTACGAATCTCCAGAAATCTCAGCAAATATTTTTTCACCCAAACAGGATGATACTTTCAGGTAATGATCAGTACACTAAGGTGACTTGGTGCCCCAAATTTCGTTCTTCTATGTTGAAGCGTTCGTTTCCAGTAACAGTTTGAATTTTTAGGTTTCATTCTGTTTTCTCCTATATTGATAGATGTATTTGGAACTCTAAATCCAACACGATTTGTGCTGGCTTCTTGAAACTTGACCCAATAGTTTCACGTTCTATCTCTATGTTTGGATTCCTCTTGATGTAGCCCTAAGCAGTGACAGGCGAGAAACACTTTCATGGAAAGGGGTTGCCAGGCTTCCCAAAATTACGAATCTCCAGAAATCTCAGCAAATATTTTTTCACCCAAACTGGATGATACTTTCAGGTAATGATCAGTACACTAAGGCGACTTGGTTCCCCAAATTTCGTTCTTCTATGTTGAAGCGTTCGTTTCCAGTAACAGTTTGAATGTTTAGGTTTCACTCTGTTTTCTCCTATATTGATAGATGTATTTGGAACTCTAAATCCAACACGGTTTGTGCTAGCTTCTTGAAACTTGACACAATAAAGTAGTTTCACGTTCTATCTCTATGTTTGGATTCCTCTTGATGTAGCCCTAAGCAGTGACTTGCGAGAAACACTTTCATGGAACGTGGTTTCCAGGCTTCCCAAAATTACGAATCTCCATAAATCTCAGCAAATATTTTTTCATCCAAACTGGATGATACTTTCAGGTAATGATCAGTACACGAAGGCGACTTGGTTCCCCAAATATCGTTCTTCTATGTTGGAGCGTTCGTTTCCAGTAACAGTTTGAATTTTTAGGTTCCACTCTGTTTTCTCCTATATTGATAGATGTATTTGGAACTCTAAATCCAACACGGTTTGTGCTAGCTTCTTGAAACTTGACACAGTAAAGTAGTTTCACGTTCTGTCTCTATGTTTTGTTTCCTCTTGATTTAGCCCTAAGCAGTGACTGGCGAGAAACACTTTCATGGAAAGGGGTTGCCAGGCTTCCCAAAATTACGAATCTCCATAAATCTCAGCAAATATTTTTTCATCCAAACTGGATGATACTTTCAGGTAATGATCAGTACACGAAGGCGACTTGGTTCCCCAAATTTCGTTCTTCTATGTTGAAGCGTTCGTTTCCAGTAACAGTTTGAATTTTTAGGTTTCACTCTGTTTTCTCCTATATTGATAGATGTATTTGGAACTCTAAATCCAACACGGTTTGTGCTAGCTTCTTGAAACTTGACACAGTAAAGTAGTTTCACGTTCTGTCTCTATGTTTTGTTTCCTCTTGATTTAGCCCTAAGCAGTGACAGGCGAGAAACACTTTCATGGAAAGGTGTTGCCAGGCTTCCCAAAATTACGAATCTCTAGAAATCTCAGCAAATATTTTTTCAGCCAAACTGGATGATACTTTCAGGTAATGATCAGTACACGAAGGCGACTTGGTTCCCCAAATTTCGTTCTTCTATGTTGAAGCGTTCGTTTCCAGTAACAGTTTGAATTTTTAGGTTTCACTCTGTTTTCTCCTATATTGATAGATGTATTTGGAACTCTAAATCCAACACGGTTTGTGCTAGCTTCTTGAAACTTGACACAATAAAGTAGTTTCACGTTCTATCTCTATGTTTTGTTTCCTCTTGATGTAGCCCTAAGCAGTGACTGGCGAGAAACACTTTCATGGAAAGGGGTTGCCAGGCTTCCCAAAATTACGAATCTCTAGAAATCTCAGCAAATATTTTTTAGCCAAACTGGATGATACTTTCAGGTAATGATCAGTACACGAAGGCGACTTGGTTCCCCAAATTTCGTTCTTCTATGTTGAAGCGTTCGTTTCCAGTAACAGTTTGAATTTTTAGGTTTCACTCTGTTTTCTCCTATATTGATAGATGTATTTGGAACTCTAAATCCAACACGGTTTGTGCTAGCTTCTTGAAACTTGACACAATAAAGTAGTTTCACGTTCTGTCTCTATGTTTTGTTTCCTCTTGATGTAGCCCAAAGCAGTGACTGGCGAGAAACACTTTCATGGAAAGGGGTTGCCAGGCTTCCCAAAATTACGAATCTCCAGAAATCTCAGCAAATATTTTTTCACCCAAACAGGATGATACTTTCAGGTAATGATCAGTACAAGAAGGCTACTTGGTTGCCCAAATTTCGTTCTTCTATGTTGAAGCGTTCGTTTCCAGTAACAGTTTGAATTTTTAGGTTTCACTCTGTTTTCTCCTATATTGATAGATGTATTTGGAACTCTAAATTCAACACGGTTTGTGCTAGCTTCTTGAAACTAGACACAAAAGTAGTTTCACGTTCTATCTCTATGTTTGGATTCCTCTCGATGTAGCCCTAAGCAGTGACAGGCGAGAAACACTTTCATGGAAAGGGGTTGCTAGGCTTCTCAAAATTACGAATCTCCAGAAATCTCAGCAAATATTTTTTCAGCCAAACTGGATGATACTTTCAGGTAATGATCAGTACACGAAGGAGACTTGGTTCCCCAAATTTCGTTCTTCTATGTTGAAGCATTCGTTTCCAGTAACAGTTTGAATTTTTAGGTTTCACTCTGTTTTCTCCTATATTGATAGATGTATTTGGAACTCTAAATCCAACACGGTTTGTGCTAGCTTCTTGAAACTTGACACAATAAAGTAGTTTCACGTTCTATCTCTATGTTTTGATTCCTCTTGATGTAGCCCTAAGCAGTGACAGGCGAGAAACACTTTCATGGAAAGGGGTTTCCAGGCTTCCCAAAATTACGAACCTCCATAAATCTCAGCAAATATTCTTTCACCCAAACTGGATGATACTTTCAGGTAATGATCAGTACACGAAGGCGACTTGGTTCCCCAAATATCGTTCTTCTATGTTGAAGCGTTCGTTTCCAGTAACAGTTTGAATTTTTAGGTTTCACTCTGTTTTCTCCTATATTGATAGATGTATTTGGAACTCTAAATCCAACACGGTTTGTGCTAGCTTCTTGAAAGTTGACACAATAAAGTAGTTTCACGTTCTATCTCTATGTTTGGATTCCTCTTGATGTAGCCCTAAGCAGTGACAGGCGAGAAACACTTTCATGGAAAGGGGTTGCCAGGCTTAACAAAATTACGAATCTCCAGAAATCTCAGCATATATTTTTTCACCCAAACAGGATGATACTTTCAGGTAATGATCAGTACACTAAGGTGACTTGGTGCCCCAAATTTCGTTCTTCTATGTTGAAGCGTTCGTTTCCAGTAACAGTTTGAATTTTTAGGTTTCACTCTGTTTTCTCCTATATTGATAGATGTATTTGGAACTCTAAATCCAACACGGTTTGTGCTAGCTTCTTGAAACTTGACACAATAAAGTAGTTTCACGTTCTATCTCTATGTTTTCTTTCCTCTTGATGTAGCCCTAAGCAGTGACAGGCGAGAAACACTTCCATAAAAAGGGGTTGACAGGCTTCCCAAAATTACGAATCTCCAGAAATCTCAGCAAATATTTTTTCACCCAAACAGGATGATACTTTCAGGTAATGATCAGTACACTAAGGTGACTTGGTGCCCCAAATTTCGTTCTTCTATGTTGAAGCGTTCGTTTCCAGTAACAGTTTGAATTTTTAGGTTTCATTCTGTTTTCTCCTATATTGATAGATGTATTTGGAACTCTAAATCCAACACGGTTTGTGCTAGCTTCTTGAAACTTGACCCAATAGTTTCACGTTCTATCTCTATGTTTGGATTCCTCTTGATGTAGCCCTAAGCAGTGACAGGCGAGAAACACTTTCATGGAAAGGGGTTGCCAGGCTTCCCAAAATTACGAATCTCCAGAAATCTCAGCAAATATTTTTTCACCCAAACTGGATGATACTTTCAGGTAATGATCAGTACACTAAGGCGACTTGGTTCCCCAAATTTCGTTCTTCTATGTTGAAGCGTTCGTTTCCAGTAACAGTTTGAATGTTTAGGTTTCACTCTGTTTTCTCCTATATTGATAGATGTATTTGGAACTCTAAATCCAACACGGTTTGTGCTAGCTTCTTGAAACTTGACACAATAAAGTAGTTTCACGTTCTATCTCTATGTTTGGATTCCTCTTGATGTAGCCCTAAGCAGTGACTTGCGAGAAACACTTTCATGGAACGTGGTTTCCAGGCTTCCCAAAATTACGAATCTCCATAAATCTCAGCAAATATTTTTTCATCCAAACTGGATGATACTTTCAGGTAATGATCAGTACACGAAGGCGACTTGGTTCCCCAAATATCGTTCTTCTATGTTGGAGCGTTCGTTTCCAGTAACAGTTTGAATTTTTAGGTTTCACTCTGTTTTCTCCTATATTGATAGATGTATTTGGAACTCTAAATCCAACACGGTGTGTGCTAGCTTCTTGAAACTTGACACAATAAAGTAGTTTCACGTTCTATCTCTATGTTTGGATTCCTCTTGATGTAGCCCTAAGCAGTGACAGGCGAGAAACACTTTCATGGAAAGGGGTTGCCAGGCTTAACAAAATTACGAATCTCCAGAAATCTCAGCATATATTTTTTCACCCAAACAGGATGATACTTTCAGGTAATGATCAGTACACTAAGGTGACTTGGTGCCCCAAATTTCGTTCTTCTATGTTGAAGCGTTCGTTTCCAGTAACAGTTTGAATTTTTAGGTTTCACTCTGTTTTCTCCTATATTGATAGATGTATTTGGAACTCTAAATCCAACACGGTTTGTGCTAGCTTCTTGAAACTTGACACAATAAAGTAGTTTCACGTTCTATCTCTATGTTTTCTTTCCTCTTGATGTAGCCCTAAGCAGTGACAGGCGAGAAACACTTCCATAAAAAGGGGTTGACAGGCTTCCCAAAATTACGAATCTCCAGAAATCTCAGCAAATATTTTTTCACCCAAACAGGATGATACTTTCAGGTAATGATCAGTACACTAAGGTGACTTGGTGCCCCAAATTTCGTTCTTCTATGTTGAAGCGTTCGTTTCCAGTAACAGTTTGAATTTTTAGGTTTCATTCTGTTTTCTCCTATATTGATAGATGTATTTGGAACTCTAAATCCAACACGGTTTGTGCTAGCTTCTTGAAACTTGACCCAATAGTTTCACGTTCTATCTCTATGTTTGGATTCCTCTTGATGTAGCCCTAAGCAGTGACAGGCGAGAAACACTTTCATGGAAAGTGGTTGCCAGGCTTCCCAAAATTACGAATCTCCAGAAATCTCAGCAAATATTTTTTCACCCAAACTGGATGATACTTTCAGGTAATGATCAGTACACTAAGGCGACTTGGTTCCCCAAATTTCGTTCTTCTATGTTGAAGCGTTCGTTTCCAGTAACAGTTTGAATGTTTAGGTTTCACTCTGTTTTCTCCTATATTGATAGATGTATTTGGAACTCTAAATCCAACACGGTTTGTGCTAGCTTCTTGAAACTTGACACAATAAAGTAGTTTCACGTTCTATCTCTATGTTTGGATTCCTCTTGATGTAGCCCTAAGCAGTGACTTGCGAGAAACACTTTCATGGAACGTGGTTTCCAGGCTTCCCAAAATTACGAATCTCCATAAATCTCAGCAAATATTTTTTCATCCAAACTGGATGATACTTTCAGGTAATGATCAGTACACGAAGGCGACTTGGTTCCCCAAATATCGTTCTTCTATGTTGGAGCGTTCGTTTCCAGTAACAGTTTGAATTTTTAGGTTTCACTCTGTTTTCTCCTATATTGATAGATGTATTTGGAACTCTAAATCCAACACGGTGTGTGCTAGCTTCTTGAAACTTGACAAAATAAAGTAGTTTCACGTCCTATCTCTATGTTTGGATTCCTCTTGATGTAGCCCTAAGCAGTGACAGGCGAGAAACAGTTTCATGGAAAGGGGTTGCCAGGCTTCCCAAAATTACGAATCTCCAGAAATCTCAGCAAATATTTTTTAGCCAAACTGGATGATACTTTCAGGTAATGATCAGTACACGAAGGCGACTTGGTTCCCCAAATTTCGTTCTTCTATGTTGAAGCGTTCGTTTCCAGTAACAGTTTGAATTTTTAGGTTTCACTCTGTTTTCTCCTATATTGATAGATGTATTTGGAACTCTAAATCCAACACGGTTTGTGCTAGCTTCTTGAAACTTGACACAATAAAGTAGTTTCACGTTCTGTCTCTATGTTTTGTTTCCTCTTGATGTAGCCCTAAGCAGTGACTGGCGAGAAACACTTTCATGGAAAGGGGTTGCCAGGCTTCCCAAAATTACGAATCTCCAGAAATCTCAGCAAATATTTTTTCACCCAAACAGGATGATACTTTCAGGTAATGATCAGTACAAGAAGGCGACTTGGTTGCCCAAATTTCGTTCTTCTATGTTGAAGCGTTCGTTTCCAGTAACAGTTTGAATTTTTAGGTTTCACTTTGTTTTCTCCTATATTGATAGATGTATTTGGAACTCTAAATCCAACACGGTTTGTGCTAGCTTCTTGAAACTTGACACAATAAAGTAGTTTCACGTTCTATCTCTATGTTTTGTTTCCTCTTGATGTAGCCCTGTGCAGTGACTGGCGAGAAACACTTTCATGCAAAGGGGTTGCCAAGCTTCCTAAAATTACGAATCTCCAGAAATCTCAGCAAATATTTTTTCAGCCAAACTCGATGATACTTTCAGGTAATGATCAGTACACTAAGGCGACTTGGTTCCCCAAATTTCGTTCTTCTATGTTGAAGCGTTCGTTTCCAGTAACAGTTTGAATTTTTAGGTTTCACTCTGTTTTCTCCTATATTGATAGATGTATTTGAACTCTAAATGCAACACGGTTTGTGCTAGCTTCTTGAAACTTGACACAATAAAGTAGTTTCACGTTCTTTCTCCATGTTTTGTTTCCTCTTGATGTAGCCCTAAGCAGTGACAGGCGAGAAACACTTTCATGGAAAGGGGTTGCCAGGCTTCCCAAAATTACGAATCTCCAGAAATCTCAGCAAATATTTTTTCACCCAAACTGGATGATACTTTCAGGTAATGATCAGTACATGAAGGCGACTTGGTTCCCCAAATATCGTTCTTCTATGTTGAAGCGTTCGTTTCCAGTAACAGTTTGAATTTTTAGGTTTCACTCTGTTTTCTCCTATATTGATAGATGTATTTGGAACTCTAAATCCAACACGGTTTGTGCTAGCTTCTTGAAACTAGACACAAAAGTAGTTTCACGTTCTATCTCTATGTTTGGATTCCTCTCGATGTAGCCCTAAGCAGTGACAGGCGAGAAACACTTTCATGGAAAGGGGTTGCTAGGCTTCTCAAAATTACGAATCTCCAGAAATCTCAGCAAATATTTTTTCAGCCAAACTGGATGATACTTTCAGGTAATGATCAGTACACGAAGGAGACTTGGTTCCCCAAATTTCGTTCTTCTATGTTGAAGCATTCGTTTCCAGTAACAGTTTGAATTTTTAGGTTTCACTCTGTTTTCTCCTATATTGATAGATGTATTTGGAACTCTAAATCCAACACGGTTTGTGCTAGCTTCTTGAAACTTGACACAATAAAGTAGTTTCACGTTCTATCTCTATGTTTTGATTCCTCTTGATGTAGCCCTAAGCAGTGACAGGCGAGAAACACTTTCATGGAAAGGGGTTTCCAGGCTTCCCAAAATTACGAACCTCCATAAATCTCAGCAAATATTCTTTCACCCAAACTGGATGATACTTTCAGGTAATGATCAGTACACGAAGGCGACTTGGTTCCCCAAATTTCGTTCTTCTATGTTGAAGCGTTCGTTTCCAGTAACAGTTTGAATTTTTAGGTTTCACTCTGTTTTCTCCTATATTGATAGATGTATTTGGAACTCTAAATCCAACACGGTTTGTGCTAGCTTCTTGAAACTTGACACAATAGTTTCACGTTCTATCTCTATGTTTGGATTCCTCTTGATGTAGCCCTAAGCAGTGACAGGCGAGAAACACTTTCATGGAAAGGGGTTGCCAGGCTTCCCAAAATTACGAATCTCCAGAAATCTCAGCAAATATTTTTTCACCCAAACTGGATGATACTTTCAGGTAATGATCAGTACACTAAGGCGACTTGGTTCCCCAAATTTCGTTCTTCTATGTTGAAGCGTTCGTTTCCAGTAACAGTTTGAATGTTTAGGTTTCACTCTGTTTTCTCCTATATTGATAGATGTATTTGGAACTCTAAATCCAAGACGGTTTGTGCTAGCTTCTTGAAACTTGACACAATAAAGTAGTTTCACGTTCTATCTCTATGTTTTGTTTCCTCTTGATGTAGCCCTGTGCAGTGACTGGCGAGAAACACTTTCATGGAAAGGGGTTGCCAGGCTTCCCAAAATTACGAATCTCCAGAAATCTCAGCAAATATTTTTTCAGCCAAACTGGATGATACTTTCAGGTAATGATCAGTACACTAAGGTGACTTGGTTCCCCAAATTTCGTTCTTCTATGTTGAAGCGTTCGTTTCCAGTAACAGTTTGAATTTTTAGGTTTCACTCTGTTTTCTCCTATATTGATAGATGTATTTGAACTCTAAATGCAACACGGTTTGTGCTAGCTTCTTGAAACTTGACACAATAAAGTAGTTTCACGTTCTTTCTCCATGTTTTGTTTCCTCTTGATGTAGCCCTAAGCAGTGACAGGCGAGAAACACTTTCATGGAAAGGGGTTGCCAGGCTTCCCAAAATTACGAATCTCCAGAAATCTCAGCAAATATTTTTTCACCCAAACTGGATGATACTTTCAGGTAATGATCAGTACACGAAGGCGACTTGGTTCCCCAAATTTCGTTCTTCTATGTTGAAGCGTTCGTTTCCAGTAACAGTTTGAATTTTTAGGTTTCACTCTGTTTTCTCCTATATTGATAGATGTATTTGGAACTCTAAATCCAACACGGTTTGTGCTAGCTTCTTGAAACTTGACACAATAAAGTAGTTTCACGTTCTATCTCTATGTTTGGATTCCTCTCGATGTAGCCCTAAGCAGTGACAGGCGAGAAACACTTTCATGGAAAGGGGTTTCCAGGCTTCCCAAAATTACGAACCTCCATAAATCTCAGCAAATATTCTTTCACCCAAACTGGATGATACTTTCAGGTAATGATCAGTACACGAAGGCGACTTGGTTCCCCAAATATCGTTCTTCTATGTTGAAGCGTTCGTTTCCAGTAACAGTTTGAATTTTTAGGTTTCACTCTGTTTTCTCCTATATTGATAGATGTATTTGGAACTCTAAATCCAACACGGTTTGTGCTAGCTTCTTGAAAGTTGACACAATAAAGTAGTTTCACGTTCTATCTCTGTGTTTGGATTCCTCTTGATGTAGCCCTAAGCAGTGACAGGCGAGAAACTCTTTCATGGAAAGGGGTTGCCAGGCTTCCCAAAATTACGATTCTCCAGAAATCTCAGCAAATATTTTTTCAGCCAAACTGGATGATACTTTCAGGTAATGATCAGTACACTAAGGCGACTTGGTTCCCCAAATTTCGTTCTTCTATATTGAAGCGTTCGTTTCCAGTAACACTTTGAATTTTTAGGTTTCACTCTGTTTTCTCCTATATTGATAGATGTATTTGGAACTCTAAATCCAACACGGTTTGTGCTAGGTTCTTGAAACTTGACACAATAAAGTAGTTTCACGTTCTGTCTCTATGTTTTGTTTCCTCTTAATGTAGCCCTAAGCAGTGACTGGCGAGAAACACTTTCATGGATAGGGGTTGCCAGGCTTCCAAAAATTACGAATCTCCAGAAATCTCAGCATATATTTTTTCACCAAACAGGATGATACTTTCAGGTAATGATCAGTACACTAAAGTGACTTGGTGCCCCAAATTTCGTTCTTCTATGTTGAAGCGTTCGTTTCCAGTAACAGTTTGAATTTTTAGGTTTCACTCTGTTTTCTCCTATATTGATAGATGTATTTGGAACTCTAAATCCAACACGGTTTGTGCTAGCTTCTTGAAACTTGACACAATAAAGTAGTTTCACGTTCTATCTCTATGTTTTCTTTCCTCTTGATGTAGCCCTAAGCAGTGACAGGCGAGAAACACTTCCATAAAAAGGGGTTGACAGGCTTCCCAAAATTACGAATCTCCAGAAATCTCAGCAAATATTTTTTCACCCAAACAGGATGATACTTTCAGGTAATGATCAGTACACTAAGGTGACTTGGTGCCCCAAATTTCGTTCTTCTATGTTGAAGCGTTCGTTTCCAGTAACAGTTTGAATTTTTAGGTTTCACTCTGTTTTCTCCTATATTGATAGATGTATTTGGAACTCTAAATCCAACACGGTTTGTGCTAGCTTCTTGAAACTTGACACAATAAAGTAGTTTCACATTCTATCTCTATGTTTGGATTCCTCTTGATGTAGCCCTAAGCAGTGACAGGCGAGAAACACTTCCATAAAAAGGGGTTGACAGGCTTCCCAAAATTACGAATCTCCAGAAATCTCAGCAAATATTTTTTCACCCAAACTGGATGATACTTTCAGGTAATGATCAGTACACTAAGGCGACTTGGTTCCCCAAATTTCCTTCTTCTATGTTGAAGCGTTCGTTTCCAGTAACAGTTTGAATGTTTAGGTTTCACTCTGTTTTCTCCTATATTGATAGATGTATTTGGAACTCTAAATCCAAGACGGCTTGTGCTAGCTTCTTGAAACTTGACACAATAAAGTAGTTTCACGTTCTATCTCTATGTTTTGTTTCCTCTTGATGTAGCCCTGTGCAGTGACTGGCGAGAAACACTTTCATGGAAAGGGGTTGCCAGGCTTCCCAAAATTACGAATCTCCAGAAATCTCAGCAAATATTTTTTCAGCCAAACTGGATGATACTTTCAGGTAATGATCAGTACACAAAGGCGACTTGGTTCCCCAAATTTCGTTCTTCTATGTTGAAGCATTCGTTTCCAGTAACAGTTTGAATTTTTAGGTTTCACTCTGTTTTCTCCTATATTGATAGATGTATTTGAACTCTAAATGCAACACGGTTTGTGCTAGCTTCTTGAAACTTGACACAATAAAGTAGTTTCACGTTCTTTCTCCATGTTTTGTTTCCTCTTGATGTAGCCCTAAGCAGTGACAGGCGAGAAACACTTTCATGGAAAGGGGTTGCCAGGCTTCCCAAAATTACGAATCTCCAGAAATCTCAGCAAATATTTTTTCACCCAAACTGGATGATACTTTCAGGTAATGATCAGTACATGAAGGCGACTTGGTTCCCCAAATATCGTTCTTCTATGTTGAAGCGTTCGTTTCCAGTAACAGTTTGAATTTTTAGGTTTCACTCTGTTTTCTCCTATATTGATAGATGTATTTGGAACTCTAAATCCAACACGGTTTGTGCTAGCTTCTTGAAACTAGACACAAAAGTAGTTTCACGTTCTATCTCTATGTTTGGATTCCTCTCGATGTAGCCCTAAGCAGTGACAGGCGAGAAAGACTTTCATGGAAAGGGGTTGCTAGGCTTCTCAAAATTACGAATCTCCAGAAATCTCAGCAAATATTTTTTCAGCCAAACTGGATGATACTTTCAGGTAATGATCAGTACACGAAGGCGACTTGGTTCCCCAAATATCGTTCTTCTATGTTGAAGCGTTCGTTTCCAGTAACAGTTTGAATTTTTAGGTTTCACTCTGTTTTCTCCTATATTGATAGATGTATTTGGAACTCTAAATCCAACACGGTTTGTGCTAGCTTCTTGAAAGTTGACACAATAAAGTAGTTTCACGTTCTATCTCTATGTTTGGATTCCTCTTGATGTAGCCCTAAGCAGTGACAGGCGAGAAACACTTTCATGGAAAGGGGTTGCCAGGCTTAACAAAATTACGAATCTCCAGAAATCTCAGCAAATATTTTTTCACCCAAACAGGATGATACTTTCAGGTAATGATCAGTACACTAAGGCGACTTGGTTCCCCAAATTTCGTTATTCTATATTGAAGCGTTCGTTTCCAGTAACACTTTGAATTTTTAGGTTTCACTCTGTTTTCTCCTATATTGATAGATGTATTTGGAACTCTAAATCCAACACGGTTTGTGCTAGGTTCTTGAAACTTGACACAATAAAGTAGTTTCACGTTCTGTCTCTATGTTTTGTTTCCTCTTAATGTAGCCCTAAGCAGTGACTGGCGAGAAACACTTTCATGGATAGGGGTTGCCAGGCTTCCAAAAATTACGAATCTCCAGAAATCTCAGCATATATTTTTTCACCCAAACAGGATGATACTTTCAGGTAATGATCAGTACACTAAGGTGACTTGGTGCCCCAAATTTCGTTCTTCTATGTTGAAGCGTTCGTTTCCAGTAACAGTTTGAATTTTTAGGTTTCACTCTGTTTTCTCCTATATTGATAGATGTATTTGGAACTCTAAATCCAACACGGTTTGTGCTAGCTTCTTGAAACTTGACACAATAAAGTAGTTTCACGTTCTATCTCTATGTTTTCTTTCCTCTTGATGTAGCCCTAAGCAGTGACAGGCGAGAAACACTTCCATAAAAAGGGGTTGACAGGCTTCCCAAAATTACGAATCTCCAGAAATCTCAGCAAATATTTTTTCACCCAAACAGGATGATACTTTCAGGTAATGATCAGTACACTAAGGTGACTTGGTGCCCCAAATTTCGTTCTTCTATGTTGAAGCGTTCGTTTCCAGTAACAGTTTGAATTTTTAGGTTTCACTCTGTTTTCTCCTATATTGATAGATGTATTTGGAACTCTAAATTCAACACGGTTTGTGCTAGCTTCTTGAAACTTGACACAATAAAGTAGTTTCACATTCTATCTCTATGTTTGGATTCCTCTTGATGTAGCCCTAAGCAGTGACAGGCGAGAAACACTTTCATGGAAAGGGGTTGCCAGGCTTCCCAAAATTACGAATCTCCAGAAATCTCAGCAAATATTTTTTCACCCAAACTGGATGATACTTTCAGGTAATGATCAGTACACTAAGGTGACTTGGTTCCCCAAATTTCGTTCTTCTATGTTGAAGCGTTCGTTTCCAGTAACAGTTTGAATTTTTAGGTTTCACTCTGTTTTCTCCTATATTGATAGATGTATTTGGAACTCTAAATCGAACACGGTTTGTGCTAGCTTCTTGAAACTTGACACAATAAAGTAGTTTCACGTTCTATCTCTATGTTTGGATCCCTCTTGATGTAGTCCTAAGCAGTGACAGGCGAGAAACACTTTCATGGAAAGGGGTTGCCAGGCTTCCCAAAATTACGAATCTCCAGAAATCTCAGCAAATATTTTTTCAGCCAAACTGGATGATACTTTCAGGTAATGATCAGTACACTAAGGCGACTTGGTTCCCCAAATTTCGTTCTTCTATGTTGAAGCGTTCGTTTCCAGTAACACTTTGAATTTTTAGGTTTCACTCTGTTTTCTCCTATATTGATAGATGTATTTGGAACTCTAAATCCAACACGGTTTGTGCTAGGTTCTTGAAACTTGACACAATAAAGTAGTTTCACGTTCTGTCTCTATGTTTTGTTTCCTCTTAATGTAGCCCTAAGCAGTGACTGGCGAGAAACACTTTCATGGATAGGGGTTGCCAGGCTTCCAAAAATTACGAATCTCCAGAAATCTCAGCATATATTTTTTCACAAAACAGGGTGATACTTTCAGGTAATGATCAGTACACTAAGGTGACTTGGTGCCCCAAATTTCGTTCTTCTATGTTGAAGCGTTCGTTTCCAGTAACAGTTTGAATTTTTAGGTTTCACTCTGTTTTCTCCTATATTGATAGATGTATTTGGAACTCTAAATCCAACACGGTTTGTGCTAGCTTCTTGAAACTTGACACAATAAGGTAGTTTCACATTCTATCTCTATGTTTTGTTTCCTCTTGATGTAGCCCTAAGCAGTGACAGGCGAGAAACACTTCCATAAAAAGGGGTTGACAGGCTTCCCAAAATTACGAATCTCCAGAAATCTCAGCAAATATTTTTTCACCCAAACTGGATGATACTTTAAGGTAATGATCAGTACACGAAGGCGACTTGGTTCCCCAAATTTCGTTCTTCTATGTTGAAGCTTTCGTTTCCAGTAACAGTTTGAATTTTTAGGTTTCACTCTGTTTTCTCCTATATTGATAGATGTATTTGGAACTCTAAATCCAACACGGTTTGTGCTAGCTTCTTGAAACTTGACAAAATAAAGTAGTTTCACGTTCTATCTCTATGTTTTGATTCCTCTTGATGTAGCCCTAAGCAGTGACAGGCGAGAAACACTTTCATGGAAAGGGGTTGCCAGGCTTCCCAAAATTACGAATCTCCAGAAATCTCAGCAAATATTTTTTCACCCAAACTGGATGATACTTTCAGGTAATGATCAGTACATGAAGGCGACTTGGTTCCCCAAATATCGTTCTTCTATGTTGAAGCGTTCGTTTCCAGTAACAGTTTGAATTTTTAGGTTTCACTCTGTTTTCTCCTATATTGATAGATGTATTTGGAACTCTAAATCCAACACGGTTTGTGCTAGCTTCTTGAAACTAGACACAAAAGTAGTTTCACGTTCTATCTCTATGTTTGGATTCCTCTCGATGTAGCCCTAAGCAGTGACAGGCGAGAAAGACTTTCATGGAAAGGGGTTGCTAGGCTTCTCAAAATTACGAATCTCCAGAAATCTCAGCAAATATTTTTTCAGCCAAACTGGATGATACTTTCAGGTAATGATCAGTACACGAAGGCGACTTGGTTCCCCAAATATCGTTCTTCTATGTTGAAGCGTTCGTTTCCAGTAACAGTTTGAATTTTTAGGTTTCACTCTGTTTTCTCCTATATTGATAGATGTATTTGGAACTCTAAATCCAACACGGTTTGTGCTAGCTTCTTGAAAGTTGACACAATAAAGTAGTTTCACGTTCTATCTCTATGTTTGGATTCCTCTCGATGTAGCCCTAAGCAGTGACAGGCGAGAAACACTTTCATGGAAAGGGGTTGCCAGGCTTAACAAAATTACGAATCTCCAGAAATCTCAGCAAATATTTTTTCAGCCAAACTGGATGATACTTTCAGGTAATGATCAGTACACTAAGGCGACTTGGTTCCCCAAATTTCGTTATTCTATATTGAAGCGTTCGTTTCCAGTAACACTTTGAATTTTTAGGTTTCACTCTGTTTTCTCCTATATTGATAGATGTATTTGGAACTCTAAATCCAACACGGTTTGTGCTAGGTTCTTGAAACTTGACACAATAAAGTAGTTTCACGTTCTGTCTCTATGTTTTGTTTCCTCTTAATGTAGCCCTAAGCAGTGACTGGCGAGAAACACTTTCATGGATAGGGGTTGCCAGGCTTCCAAAAATTACGAATCTCCAGAAATCTCAGCATATATTTTTTCACCCAAACAGGATGATACTTTCAGGTAATGATCAGTACACTAAGGTGACTTGGTGCCCCAAATTTCGTTCTTCTATGTTGAAGCGTTCGTTTCCAGTAACAGTTTGAATTTTTAGGTTTCACTCTGTTTTCTCCTATATTGATAGATGTATTTGGAACTCTAAATCCAACACGGTTTGTGCTAGCTTCTTGAAACTTGACACAATAAAGTAGTTTCACGTTCTATCTCTATGTTTTCTTTCCTCTTGATGTAGCCCTAAGCAGTGACAGGCGAGAAACACTTCCATAAAAAGGGGTTGACAGGCTTCCCAAAATTACGAATCTCCAGAAATCTCAGCAAATATTTTTTCACCCAAACAGGATGATACTTTCAGGTAATGATCAGTACACTAAGGTGACTTGGTGCCCCAAATTTCGTTCTTCTATGTTGAAGCGTTCGTTTCCAGTAACAGTTTGAATTTTTAGGTTTCACTCTGTTTTCTCCTATATTGATAGATGTATTTGGAACTCTAAATCCAACACGGTTTGTGCTAGCTTCTTGAAACTTGACACAATAAAGTAGTTTCACATTCTATCTCTATGTTTGGATTCCTCTTGATGTAGCCCTAAGCAGTGACAGGCGAGAAACACTTCCATAAAAAGGGGTTGACAGGCTTCCCAAAATTACGAATCTCCAGAAATCTCAGCAAATATTTTTTCACCCAAACTGGATGATACTTTCAGGTAATTATCAGTACACGAAGGCGACTTGGTTCCCCAAATTTCGTTCTTCTATGTTGAAGCGTTCGTTTCCAGTAACAGTTTGAATTTTTAGGTTTCACTCTGTTTTCTCCTATATTGATAGATGTATTTGAAACTCTAAATCCAACACGGTTTGTGCTAGCTTCTTGAAACTTGACACAATAGTTTCACGTTCTATCTCTATGTTTGGATTCCTCTTGATGTAGCCCTAAGCAGTGACAGGCGAGAAACACTTTCATGGAAAGGGGTTGCCAGGCTTCCCAAAATTACGAATCTCCAGAAATCTCAGCAATTATTTTTTCACCCAAACTGGATGATACTTTCAGGTAATGATCAGTACACTAAGGTGACTTGGTTCCCCAAATTTCGTTCTTCTATGTTGAAGCGTTCGTTTCCAGTAACAGTTTGAATTTTTAGGTTTCACTCTGTTTTCTCCTATATTGATAGATGTATTTGGAACTCTAAATCCAACACGGTTTGTGCTAGCTTCTTGAAACTTGACACAATAAAGTAGTTTCACGTTCTATCTCTATGTTTGGATTCCTCTTGATGTAGTCCTAAGCAGTGACAGGCGAGAAACACTTTCATGGAAAGGGGTTGCCAGGCTTCCCAAAATTACGAATCTCCAGAAATCTCAGCAAATATTTTTTCAGCCAAACTGGATGATACTTTCAGGTAATGATCAGTACACTAAGGCGACTTGGTTCCCCAAATTTCGTTCTTCTATGTTGAAGCGTTCGTTTCCAGTAACACTTTGAATTTTTAGGTTTCACTCTGTTTTCTCCTATATTGATAGATGTATTTGGAACTCTAAATCCAACACGGTTTGTGCTAGGTTCTTGAAACTTGACACAATAAAGTAGTTTCACGTTCTGTCTCTATGTTTTGTTTCCTCTTAATGTAGCCCTAAGCAGTGACTGGCGAGAAACACTTTCATGGATAGGGGTTGCCAGGCTTCCAAAAATTACGAATCTCCAGAAATCTCAGCATATATTTTTTCACAAAACAGGGTGATACTTTCAGGTAATGATCAGTACACTAAGGTGACTTGGTGCCCCTAATTTCGTTCTTCTATGTTGAAGCGTTCGTTTCCAGTAACAGTTTGAATTTTTAGGTTTCACTCTGTTTTCTCCTATATTGATAGATGTATTTGGAACTCTAAATCCAACACGGTTTGTGCTAGCTTCTTGAAACTTGACACAATAAGGTAGTTTCACATTCTATCTCTATGTTTTGTTTCCTCTTGATGTAGCCCTAAGCAGTGACAGGCGAGAAACACTTCCATAAAAAGGGGTTGACAGGCTTCCCAAAATTACGAATCTCCAGAAATCTCAGCAAATATTTTTTCACCCAAACTGGATGATACTTTAAGGTAATGATCAGTACACGAAGGCGACTTGGTTCCCCAAATTTCGTTCTTCTATGTTGAAGCTTTCGTTTCCAGTAACAGTTTGAATTTTTAGGTTTCACTCTGTTTTCTCCTATATTGATAGATGTATTTGGAACTCTAAATCCAACACGGTTTGTGCTAGCTTCTTGAAACTTGACACAATAAAGTAGTTTCACGTTCTATCTCTATGTTTGGATTCCTCTTGATGTAGCCCTAAGCAGTGACAGGCGAGAAACACTTTCATGGAAAGGGGTTGCCAGGCTTCCCAAAATTACGAATCTCCAGAAATCTCAGCAAATATTTTTTCAGCCAAACTGGATGATACTTTCAGGTAATGATCAGTACACTAAGGCGACTTGGTTCCCCAAATTTCGTTCTTCTATGTTGAAGCGTTCGTTTCCAGTAACAGTTTGAATTTTTAGGTTTCACTCTGTTTTCTCCTATATTGATAGATGTATTTGAACTCTAAATGCAACACGGTTTGTGCTAGCTTCTTGAAACTTGACACAATAAAGTAGTTTCACGTTCTTTCTCCATGTTTTGTTTCCTCTTGATGTAGCCCTAAGCAGTGACAGGCGAGAAACACTTTCATGGAAAGGGGTTGCCAGGCTTCCCAAAATTACGAATCTCCAGAAATCTCAGCAAATATTTTTTCACCCAAACTGGATGATACTTTCAGGTAATGATCAGTACATGAAGGCGACTTGGTTCCCCAAATATCGTTCTTCTATGTTGAAGCGTTCGTTTCCAGTAACAGTTTGAATTTTTAGGTTTCACTCTGTTTTCTCCTATATTGATAGATGTATTTGGAACTCTAAATCCAACACGGTTTGTGCTAGCTTCTTGAAACTAGACACAAAAGTAGTTTCACGTTCTATCTCTATGTTTGGATTCCTCTCGATGTAGCCCTAAGCAGTGACAGGCGAGAAACACTTTCATGGAAAGGGGTTGCTAGGCTTCTCAAAATTACGAATCTCCAGAAATCTCAGCAAATATTTTTTCAGCCAAACTGGATGATACTTTCAGGTAATGATCAGTACACGAAGGCGACTTGGTTCCCCAAATATCGTTCTTCTATGTTGAAGCGTTCGTTTCCAGTAACAGTTTGAATTTTTAGGTTTCACTCTGTTTTCTCCTATATTGATAGATGTATTTGGAACTCTAAATCCAACACGGTTTGTGCTAGCTTCTTGAAAGTTGACACAATAAAGTAGTTTCACGTTCTATCTCTATGTTTGGATTCCTCTCGATGTAGCCCTAAGCAGTGACAGGCGAGAAACACTTTCATGGAAAGGGGTTGCCAGGCTTAACAAAATTACGAATCTCCAGAAATCTCAGCAAATATTTTTTCAGCCAAACTGGATGATACTTTCAGGTAATGATCAGTACACTAAGGCGACTTGGTTCCCCAAATTTCGTTCTTCTATATTGAAGCGTTCGTTTCCAGTAACACTTTGAATTTTTAGGTTTCACTCTGTTTTCTCCTATATTGATAGATGTATTTGGAACTCTAAATCCAACACGGTTTGTGCTAGGTTCTTGAAACTTGACACAATAAAGTAGTTTCACGTTCTGTCTCTATGTTTTGTTTCCTCTTAATGTAGCCCTAAGCAGTGACTGGCGAGAAACACTTTCATGGATAGGGGTTGCCAGGCTTCCAAAAATTACGAATCTCCAGAAATCTCAGCATATATTTTTTCACCCAAACAGGATGATACTTTCAGGTAATGATCAGTACACTAAGGTGACTTGGTGCCCCAAATTTCGTTCTTCTATGTTGAAGCGTTCGTTTCCAGTAACAGTTTGAATTTTTAGGTTTCACTCTGTTTTCTCCTATATTGATAGATGTATTTGGAACTCTAAATCCAACACGGTTTGTGCTAGCTTCTTGAAACTTGACACAATAAAGTAGTTTCACGTTCTATCTCTATGTTTTCTTTCCTCTTGATGTAGCCCTAAGCAGTGACAGGCGAGAAACACTTCCATAAAAAGGGGTTGACAGGCTTCCCAAAATTACGAATCTCCAGAAATCTCAGCAAATAATTTTTACCCAAACAGGATGATACTTTCAGGTAATGATCAGTACACTAAGGTGACTTGGTGCCCCAAATTTCGTTCTTCTATGTTGAAGCGTTCGTTTCCAGTAACAGTTTGAATTTTTAGGTTTCACTCTGTTTTCTCCTATATTGATAGATGTATTTGGAACTCTAAATCCAACACGGTTTGTGCTAGCTTCTTGAAACTTGACACAATAAAGTAGTTTCACATTCTATCTCTATGTTTGGATTCCTCTTGATGTAGCCTTAAGCAGTGACAGGCGAGAAACACTTCCATAAAAAGGGGTTGACAGGCTTCCCAAAATTACGAATCTCCAGAAATCTCAGCAAATATTTTTTCACCCAAACTGGATGATACTTTCAGGTAATTATCAGTACACGAAGGCGACTTGGTTCCCCAAATTTCGTTCTTCTATGTTGAAGCGTTCGTTTCCAGTAACAGTTTGAATTTTTAGGTTTCACTCTGTTTTCTCCTATATTGATAGATGTATTTGGAACTCTAAATCCAACACGGTTTGTGCTAGCTTCTTGAAACTTGACACAATAGTTTCACGTTCTATCTCTATGTTTGGATTCCTCTTGATGTAGCCCTAAGCAGTGACAGGCGAGAAACACTTTCATGGAAAGGGGTTGCCAGGCTTCCCAAAATTACGAATCTCCAGAAATCTCAGCAAATATTTTTTAACCCAAACTGGATGATACTTTCAGGTAATGATCAGTACACTAAGGTGACTTGGTTCCCCAAATTTCGTTCTTCTATGTTGAAGCGTTCGTTTCCAGTAACAGTTTGAATTTTTAGGTTTCACTCTGTTTTCTCCTATATTGATAGATGTATTTGGAACTCGAAATCCAACACGGTTTGTGCTAGCTTCTTGAAACTTGACACAATAAAGTAGTTTCACGTTCTATCTCTATGTTTGGATTCCTCTTGATGTAGTCCTAAGCAGTGACAGGCGAGAAACACTTTCATGGAAAGGGGTTGCCAGGCTTCCCAAAATTACGAATCTCCAGAAATCTCAGCAAATATTTTTTCAGCCAAACTGGATGATACTTTCAGGTAATGATCAGTACACTAAGGCGACTTGGTTCCCCAAATTTCGTTCTTCTATGTTGAAGCGTTCGTTTCCAGTAACACTTTGAATTTTTAGGTTTCACTCTGTTTTCTCCTATATTGATAGATGTATTTGGAAGTCTAAATCCAACACGGTTTGTGCTAGGTTCTTGAAACTTGACACAATAAAGTAGTTTCACGTTCTGTCTCTATGTTTTGTTTCCTCTTAATGTAGCCCTAAGCAGTGACTGGCGAGAAACACTTTCATGGATAGGGGTTGCCAGGCTTCCAAAAATTACGAATCTCCAGAAATCTCAGCATATATTTTTTCACAAAACAGGATGATACTTTCAGGTAATGATCAGTACACTAAGGTGACTTGGTGCCCCAAATTTCGTTCTTCTATGTTGAAGCGTTCGTTTCCAGTAACAGTTTGAATTTTTAGGTTTCACTCTGTTTTCTCCTATATTGATAGATGTATTTGGAACTCTAAATCCAACACGGTTTGTGCTAGCTTCTTGAAACTTGACACAATAAGGTAGTTTCACATTCTATCTCTATGTTTTGTTTCCTCTTGATGTAGCCCTAAGCAGTGACAGGCGAGAAACACTTCCATAAAAAGGGGTTGACAGGCTTCCCAAAATTACGAATCTCCAGAAATCTCAGCAAATATTTTTTCACCCAAACTGGATGATACTTTAAGGTAATGATCAGTACACGAAGGCGACTTGGTTCCCCAAATTTCGTTCTTCTATGTTGAAGCTTTCGTTTCCAGTAACAGTTTGAATTTTTAGGTTTCACTCTGTTTTCTCCTATATTGATAGATGTATTTGGAACTCTAAATCCAACACGGTTTGTGCTAGCTTCTTGAAACTTGACACAATAAAGTAGTTTCACGTTCTATCTCTATGTTTGGATTCCTCTTGATGTAGCCCTAAGCAGTGACAGGCGAGAAACACTTTCATGGAAAGGGGTTGCCAGGCTTCCCAAAATTACGAATCTCCAGAAATCTCAGCAAATATTTTTTCACCCAAACTGGATGATACTTTCAGGTAATGATCAGTACACTAAGGCGACTTGGTTCCCCAAATTTCGTTCTTCTATGTTGAAGCGTTCGTTTCCAGTAACAGTTTGAATTTTTAGGTTTCACTCTGTTTTCTCCTATATTGATAGATGTATTTGGAACTCTAAATCCAACACGGTTTGTGCTAGCTTCTTGAAACTTGACACAATAAAGTATTTTCACGTTCTATCTCTATGTTTGGATTCCTCTTGATGTAGCCCTAAGCAGTGACAGGCGAGAAACACTTTCATGGAAAGGGGTTGCCAGGCTTCCCAAAATTACGAATCTCCAGAAATCTCAGCAAATATTTTTTCACCCAAACTGGATGATACTTTCAGGTAATGATCAGTACACTAAGGTGACTTGGTTCCCCAAATTTCGTTCTTCTATGTTGAAGCGTTCGTTTCCAGTAACAGTTTGAATTTTTAGGTTTCACTCTGTTTTCTCCTATATTGATAGATGTATTTGGAACTCTAAATCCAACACGGTTTGTGCTAGCTTCTTGAAACTTGACACAATAAAGTAGTTTCACGTTCTATCTCTATGTTTTGTTTCCTCTTGATGTAGCCCTAAGCAGTGACTGGCGAGAAACACTTTCATGGAAAGGGGATGCCAGGCTTCCCAAAATTACGAATCTCCAGAAATCTCAGCAAATATTTTTTCACCCAAACAGGATGATACTTTCAGGTAATGATCAGTACATGAAGGCGACTTGGTTCCCCAAATATCGTTCTTCTATGGTGAAGCGTTCGTTTCCAGTAACAGTTTGAATATTTAGGTTTCACTCTGTTTTCTAATATATTGATAGATGTATTTGGAACTATAAATCCAACACGGTTTGTGCTAGCTTCTTGAAACTTGACACAATAAAATAGTTTCACGTTCTATCTCTATTTTTTGATTCCTCATGATGTAGCCCTAAGCAGTGACTGGCGAGAAACACTTTCATGGAAAGGGGTTGCCAGGCTACCCAAAATTACGAATCTCCAGAAATCTCAGCAAATATTTTTTCACCCAAACAGGATGATACTTTCAGGTAATGATCAGTACACTAAGGTGACTTGGTTCCCCAAATTTCGTTCTTCTATGTTGAAGCGTTCGTTTCCAGTAAGAGTTTGAATTTTTACGTTTCACTCTGTTTTCTCCTATATTGATAGATGTATTTGGAACTCTAAATCCAAAACGGTTTGTGCTAGCTTCTTGAAACTTGACACAATAAAGTAGATTCACGTTCTATCTCTATGTTTTGATTCCTCTTGATGAAGCCCTAAGCAGTGACTGGCGAGAAACACTTTCATGGAAAGGGGTTGCCAGGCTTCCCAAAATTACGAATCTCCAGAAATCTCAGCAATTATTTTTTCACCCAAACTGGATGATACTTTCAGGTAATGATCACTACACGAAAGTGACTTGGTTCCCCAAATTTCGTTCTTCTATGTTGAAGCGTTCGTTTCCAGTAACAGTTTGAATTTTTAGGTTTCACTCTGTTTTCTCCTATATTGATAGATGTATGTGGAATTCTAAATCCAACACGGTTTGTGCTAGCTTCTTGAAACTTGACACAATTAAGTAGTTTCATGTTCTGTCTCTATGTTTTGTTTCCTCTTGATGTAGCCCTCAGCAGTGACTGGTGTGAAACACTTGCATGGAAACGGGTTGCCAAGCTTCCTAAAATTACGAATCTCCAGAAATCTCAGCAAATATTTTTTCACCCAAACAGGATGATACTTTCAGGTAATGATCAGTACACTAAGGTGACTTGGTTCCCCAAATTTCGGTCTTCTATGTTGAAGCGTTCGTTTCCAGTAACAGTTTGAATTTTTAGGTTTCACTCTGTTTTCTCCTATATTGATAGATGTATTTGTAACTCTAAATCCAACACGGGTTGTGCTACCTTCTTGAAACTTGACACAATAAAGTAGTTTCACGTTCTTTCTCTATGTTTTGTTTCCTCTTGATGTAGCCCTAAGCAGTGACTGGCGAGAAACACTTTCATGGAAAGGGGTTGCCAGGCTTCCCAAAATTACGAATCTCCAGAAATCTCAGCAAATATTTTTTCACCCAAACAGGATGATACTTTCAGGTAATGATCAGTACACTAAGGTGACTTGGTTCCCCAAATTTCGTTCTTCTATGTTGAAGCGTTCGTTTCCAGTAACAGTTTGAATTTTTAGGTTTCACTCTGTTTTCTCCTATATTGATAGATGTATTTGGAACTCTAAATCCAACACGGTTTGTGCTAGCTTCTTGAAACTTGACACAATAAAGTAGATTCACGTTCTATCTCTATGTTTTGATTCCTCTTGATGTAGCCCTAAGCAGTGACTCCCGAGAAACACTTTCATGGAAAGGGGTTGCCAGGCTTCCCAAAATTACGAATCTCCAGAAATCTCAGCAATTATTTTTTCACCCAAACTGGATGATACTTTCAGGTAATGATCACTACACGAAAGCGACTTGGTTCCCCAAATTTCGTTCTTCTATGTTGAAGCGTTCGTTTCCAGTAACAGTTTGAATTTTTAGGTTTCACTCTGTTTTCTCCTATATTGATAGATGTATGTGGAATTCTAAATCCAACACGGTTTGTGCTAGCTTCTTGAAACTTGACACAATAAAGTAGTTTCACGTTCTATCTCTGTTTTGATTCCTCTTGACGAAGCCCTAAGCTGTGACTGGCCAGAAACACTTTCATGGAAAGGGGTTGCCAGGCTTCCCAAAATTACGAATCTCCAGAAATCTCAGCAAATATTTTTTCACCCCAACTGGATGATAATTTCAGGTAATGATCACTACACTAAGGCGACTTGCTTCCCCAAATTTCGTTCTTCTATGTTGAAGCGTTCGTTTCCAGTAACAGTTTGAATTTTTAGGTTTCACTCTGTTTTCTCCTATATTGATAGATGTATTTGGAACTCTAAATCCAACACGGTTTGTGCTAGCTTCTTGAAACTTGACACAATAAAGTAGTTTCACGTTCTATCTCTATGTTTTGTTTCCTCTTGATGTAGCCCTGTGCAGTGACTGGCGAGAAACACTTTCATGGAAAGGGGTTGCCAGGCTTCCCAAAATTACGAATCTCCAGAAATCTCAGCAAATATTTTTTCACCCAAACAGGATGATACTTTCAGGTAATGATCAGTACACTAAGGTGACTTGGTTCCCCAAATTTCGTTCTTCTATGTTGAAGCGTTCGTTTCCAGTAACAGTTTGAATTTTTAGGTTTCACTCTGTTTTCTCCTATATTGATAGATGTATTTGGAACTCTAAATCCAAGACGGTTTGTGCTAGCTTCTTGAAACTTGACACAATAAAGTAGTTTCACGTTCTATCTCTATGTTTTGATTCCTCTTGATGTAGCCCTAAGCACTGACAGGCGGGAAACTTTTTCATGGAAAGGGGTTGCCAGGCTTCCCAAAATTACGAATCTCCAGAAATCTCAGCAAATATTTTTTTCACCCACACTGGATGATACTTTCAAGTAATGATCAGTACACGAAGGCGACTTGGTTCCCCAAATTTCGTTCTTCTATGTTGAAGCGTTCGTTTCCAGTAACAGTTTGAATTTTTAGGTTTCACTCTGTTTTCTCCTATATTGATAGATGTATTTGGAACTCTAAATCCAACACGGTTTGTGCTAGGTTCTTGAAACTTGACACAATAAAGTAGTTTCACGTTCTGTCTCTATGTTTTGTTTCCTCTTGATGTAGCCCTAAGCAGTGACTGGCGAGAAACACTTTAATGGAAAGGGGTTGCCAGGCTTCCCAAAATTACGAATCTCCAGAAATCTCAGCAAATATTTTTTCACCCAAACAGGATGATACTTTCAGGTAATGATCAGTACACTAGGTGACTTGGTTCCCCAAATTTCGTTCTTCTATGTTGAAGCGTTCGTTTCCAGTAACAGTTTGAATTTTTAGGTTTCACTCTGTTTTCTCCTATATTGATAGATGTATTTGGAACTCTAAATCCAACACGGTTTGTGCTAGCTTCTTGAAACTTGACACAATAAAGTAGTTTCACGTTCTATCTCTATGTTTTGATTCCTCTTGATGTAGCTCTAAGCAGTGACTGGCGAGAAACATTTTCATGGAAAGGGGTTGCCAGGCTTCCAAAAATTACGAATCTCCAGAAATCTCAGCAAATATTTTTTCACCCACACTGGATGATACTTTCAGGTAATGATCAGTACACGAAGGCGACTTGGTTCCCCAAATTTCGTTCTTCTATGTTGAAGCGTTCGTTTCCAGTAACAGTTTGAATTTTTAGGTTTCACTCTGTTTTCTCCTATATTGATAGATGTATTTGGAACTCTAAATCCAACACGGTTTGTGCTAGCTTCTTGAAACTTGACACAATAAAGTAGTTTCGCGTTCTGTCTCTATGTTTTGTTTCCTCTTGATGTAGACCTCAGCAGTGACAGGCGAGAAACACTTTCATGGAAAGGGGTTGCCAGGCTTCCCAAAATTACGAATCTCCAGAAATCTCAGCAAATATTTTTTCACCCAAACAGGATGATACTTTCAGGTAATGATCAGTACACTAAGGTGACTTGGTTCCCCAAATTTCGTTCTTCTATGTTGAAGCGTTCATTTCCAGTAACAGTTTGAATTTTTATGTTTCACTCTGTTTTCTCCTATATTGATAGATGTATTTGGAACTCTAAATCCAACACGGTTTGTGCTAGCTTCTTGAAACTTGACACAATAAAGTAGTTTCACGTTCTATCCCTATGTTTTGATTCCTCTTGATGTAGCCCTAAGCAGTGACTGGCGAGAAACACTTTCATGGAAAGGGGTTGCCAGGCTTCCCAAAATTATGAATGTCCAGAAATCTCAGCAAATATTATTTAAGCCAAACTGGATGACACTTTCAGGTAATGATCAGTATATGAAGGCGACTTGGTTCCCCAAATATCGTTCTTCTATGTTGAAGCGTTCGTTTCCAGTAACAGTTTGAATTTTTAGGTTTCACTCTGTTTTCTCCTATATTGATAGATGTATTTGGAACTCTAAATCCAACACGGTTTGTGCTAGGTTCTTGAAACTTCACACAATAAAGTAGTTTCACGTTCTATCTCTATGTTTTGTTTCCTCTTGATGTAGCCCTAAGCAGTGACAGGCGAGAAACACTTTCATGGAAAGGGGTTTCCAGGCTTCCCAAAATTACGAATCTCCAGAAATCTAAGCAAATATTTTTTCAGCCAAACTGGATGATACTTTCAGGTAACGATCAGTACACGAAGGCGACTTGGTTCCCCAAATTTCGTTCTTCTATGTTGAAGCGTTCGTTTCCAGTAACAGTTTGAATTTTTAGGTTTCACTCTGTTTTCTCCTATATTGATAGATGTATTTGGAACTCTAAATCCAACACGGTTTGTGCTACCTTCTTGAAACTTGACACAATAAAGTAGTTTCACGTTCTGTCTCTGTGTTTTGTTTCCTCTTAATGTAGCCCTAAGCAGTGACAGGCGAGAAACACTTTCATGGAAAGGGGTTGCCAGGCTTCCCAAAATTACGAATCTCCAGAAATCTCAGCAAATATTTTTTCACCCAAACAGAATGATACTTTCAGGTAATGATCAGTACACTAAGGTGACTTGTTCCCCAAATTTCGTTCTTCTATGTTGAGGCGTTCGTTTCCAGTAACAGTTTGAATTTTTAGGTTTCACTCTGTTTTCTCCTATATTGATAGATGTATTTGGAACTCTAAATCCAACACGGTTTGTGCTAGCTTTTTGAAACTTGACACAATAAACCAGTTTCACGTTCTATCTCTATGTTTTGTTTCCTCTTGATGTAGCCCTAAGCAGTGACTGGCGAGAAACACTTTCATGGAAAGGGGTTGCCAGGCTTCCCAAAATTACGAATCTCCAGAAATCTCAGCAAATATTTTTTTCACCCAAACAGGATGATACTTTCAGGTAATGATCAGTACATGAAGGCGACTTGGTTCCCCAAATTTCGTTCTTCTATGTTGAAGCGTTCGTTTCCAGTAACAGTTTGAATTTTTAGGTTTCACTCTGTTTTCTCCTATATTGATAGATGTATTTGGAACTCTAAATCCAACACGGTTTGTGCTAGCTTCTTGAAACTTGACACAATAAAGTAGTGTCACGTTCTATCTCTATGTTTTGTTTCCTCTTGATGTAGCCCTAAGCAGTGACAGGCGAGAAACACTTCCATGGAAAGGGGTTGCCAGGCTTCCCAAAATTACGAATCTCCAGAAATCTCAGCAAATATTTTTTCACCCAAACTGGATGATACTTTCAGGTAATGATCCCTACACTAAGGCGACTTGGTTCCCCAAATTTCGTTCTTCTATGTTGAAGCGTTCGTTTCCAGTAACAGTTTGAATTTTTAGGTTTCACTCTGTTTTCTCCTATATTGATAGATGTATTTGAACTCTAAATGCAACACGGTTTTTGCTAGCTTCTTGAAACTTGACACAATAAAGTAGTTTCACGTTCTGTTTCCATGTTTTGTTTCCTCTTGATGTAACCCTAAGCAGTGACTGGCGAGAAACACTTTCATGGAAAGGGGTTGCCCGGCTTCCCAAAATTACGGATCTCCAGAAATCTCAGCAAATATTTTTTCACCCAAACAGGATTATACTTTCAGGTAATGATCAGTACACTAAGGTGACTTGGTTCCCCAAATTTCGTTCTTCTATGTTGAAGCGTTCGTTTCCAGTAACAGTTTGAATTTTTAGGTTTCACTCTGTTTTCTCCTATATTGATAGATGTATTTGGAACTCTAAATCCAACACGGTTTGTGCTAGCTTCTTGAAACTTGACACAATAAAGTAGTTTCACGTTCTATCTCTATGTTTTGATTCCTCTTGATGTAGCCCTAAGCCGTGACTGGCGAGAAACACTTTCATGGAAAGGGGTTGCCAAGCTTCCCAAAATTAAGAATCTCCAGAAATCTCAGCAATTATTTTTTCACCCAAACTGGATGATACTTTCAGGTAATGATCAGTACACGAAGGTGACTTGGTTCCCCAAATTTCGTTCTTCTAAGTTGAAGCGTTCGTTTCCAGTAACAGTTTGAATATTTAGGTTTCACTCTGTTTTCTCCTATATTGATAGATGTATTTGGAACTCTAAATCCAACACGGTTTGTGCTAGCTTCTTGAAACTTGACACAATAAAGTAGTTTCACATTCTATACCTATGTTTTGTTTCCTCTTGATGTAGCCCTAAGCATTGACAGGCGAGAAACACTTCCATGGAAAGGGGTTGCCAGGCTTCCCAAAATTACGAATCTCCAGAAATCTCAGCAAATATTTCTTCACCCAAACTGGATGACACTTTCAGGTAATGATCAGTACATGAAGGCGACTTGGTTCCCCAAATTTCGTTCTTCTATGTTGAAGCGTTCGTTTCCAGTAACAGTTTGAATTTTTAGGTTTCACTCTGTTTTCTCCTATATTGATAGATGTATTTGGAACTCTAAATCCAACACGGTTTGTGCTAGGTTCTTGAAACTTGACAAAATAAAGTAGTTTCACGTTCTGTCTCTATGTTTTGTTTCCTCTTAATGTAGCCCTAAGCAGTGACTGGCGAGAAACACTTTCATGGATAGGGGTTGCCAGGCTTCCAAAAATTACGAATCTCCAGAAATCTCAGCATATATTTTTTCACCCAAACAGGATGATACTTTCAGGTAATGATCAGTACACTAAGGTGACTTGGTGCCCCAAATTTCGTTCTTCTATGTTGAAGCGTTCGTTTCCAGTAACAGTTTGAATTTTTAGGTTTCACTCTGTTTTCTCCTATATTGATAGATGTATTTGGAACTCTAAATCCAACACGGTTTGTGCTAGGTTCTTGAAACTTGACACAATAAAGTAGTTTCACGTTCTATCTCTATGTTTTCTTTCCTCTTGATGTAGCCCTAAGCAGTGACAGGCGAAAAACACTTCCATAAAAAGGGGTTGACAGGCTTCCCAAAATTACGAATCTCCAGAAATCTCAGCAAATAATTTTTACCCAAACAGGATGATACTTTCAGGTAATGATCAGTACACTAAGGTGACTTGGTGCCCCAAATTTCGTTCTTCTATGTTGAAGCGTTCGTTTCCAGTAACAGTTTGAATTTTTAGGTTTCACTCTGTTTTCTCCTATATTGATAGATGTATTTGGAACTCTAAATCCAACACGGTTTGTGCTAGCTTCTTGAAACTTGACACAATAAAGTAGTTTCACATTCTATCTCTATGTTTGGATTCCTCTTGATGTAGTCCTAAGCAGTGACAGGCGAGAAACACTTCCATAAAAAGGGGTTGACAGGCTTCCCAAAATTACGAATCTCCAGAAATCTCAGCAAATATTTTTTCACCCAAACTGGATGATACTTTCAGGTAATTATCAGTACACGAAGGCGACTTGGTTCCCCAAATTTCGTTCTTCTATGTTGAAGCGTTCGTTTCCAGTAACAGTTTGAATTTTTAGGTTTCACTCTGTTTTCTCCTATATTGATAGATGTATTTGTAACTCTAAATCCAACACGGTTTGTGCTAGCTTCTTGAAACTTGACACAATAAAGTAGTTTCACGTTCTTTCTCTATGTTTTGTTTCCTCTTGATGTAGCCCTAAGCAGTGACTGGCGAGTAACACTTTCATGGAAAGGGGTTGCCAGGCTTCCCAAAATTACGAATCTCCAGAAATCTCAGCAAATATTTTTTCACCCAAACTGGATGATACTTTCAGGTAATTATCAGTACACGAAGGCGACTTGGTTCCCCAAATTTCGTTCTTCTATGTTGAAGCATTCGCTTCCAGTAACAGTTTGAATTTTTAGGTTTCACTCTGTTTTCTCCTATATTGATAGATGTATTTGTAACTCTAAATCCAACACGGGTTGTGCTAGCTTCTTGAAACTTGACACAATAAAGTAGTTTCACGTTCTTTCTCTATGTTTTGTTTCCTCTTGATGTAGCCCTAAGCAGTGACTGGCGAGAAACACTTTCATGGAAAGGGGTTGCCAGGCTTCCCAAAATTACGAATCTCCAGAAATCTCAGCAAATATTTTTTCACCCAAACAGGATGATACTTTCAGGTAATGATCAGTACACTAAGGTGACTTGGTTCCCCAAATTTCGTTCTTCTATGTTGAAGCGTTCGTTTCCAGTAACAGTTTGAATTTTTAGGTTTCACTCTGTTTTCTCCTATATTGATAGATGTATTTGGAACTCTAAATCCAACACGGTTTGTGCTAGCTTCTTGAAACTTGACACAATAAAGTAGATTCACGTTCTATCTCTATGTTTTGATTCCTCTTGATGTAGCCCTAAGCAGTGACTCCCGAGAAACACTTTCATGGAAAGGGGTTGCCAGGCTTCCCAAAATTACGAATCTCCAGAAATCTCAGCAATTATTTTTTCACCCCAACTGGATGATACTTTCAGGTAATGATCACTACACGAAAGCGACTTGGTTCCCCAAATTTCGTTCTTCTATGTTGAAGCGTTCGTTTCCAGTAACAGTTTGAATTTTTAGGTTTCACTCTGTTTTCTCCTATATTGATAGATGTATGTGGAATTCTAAATCCAACACGGTTTGTGCTAGCTTCTTGAAACTTGACACAATAAAGTAGTTTCACGTTCTATCTCTGTTTTGATTCCTCTTGACGAAGCCCTAAGCTGTGACTGGCCAGAAACACTTTCATGGAAAGGGGTTGCCAGGCTTCCCAAAATTACGAATCTCCAGAAATCTCAGCAAATATTTTTTCACCCCAACTGGATGATACTTTCAGGTAATGATCAGTACACTAAGGCGACTTGGTTCCCCAAATTTCGTTCTTCTATGTTGAAGCGTTCGTTTCCAGTAACAGTTTGAATTTTTAGGTTTCACTCTGTTTTCTCCTATATTGATAGATGTATTTGGAACTCTAAATCCAACACGGTTTGTGCTAGCTTCTTGAAACTTGACACAATAAAGTAGTTTCACGTTCTATCTCTATGTTTTGTTTCCTCTTGATGTAGCCCTGTGCAGTGACTGGCGAGAAACACTTTCATGGAAAGGGGTTGCCAGGCTTCCCAAAATTACGAATCTCCAGAAATCTCAGCAAATATTTTTTCACCCAAACAGGATGATACTTTCAGGTAATGATCAGTACACTAAGGTGACTTGGTTCCCCAAATTTCGTTCTTCTATGTTGAAGCGTTCGTTTCCAGTAACAGTTTGAATTTTTAGGTTTCACTCTGTTTTCTCCTATATTGATAGATGTATTTGGAACTCTAAATCCAAGACGGTTTGTGCTAGCTTCTTGAAACTTGACACAATAAAGTAGTTTCACGTTCTATCTCTATGTTTTGATTCCTCTTGATGTAGCCCTAAGCACTGACAGGCGAGAAACTTTTTCATGGAAAGGGGTTGCCAGGCTTCCCAAAATTACGAATCTCCAGAAATCTCAGCAAATATTTTTTTCACCCACACTGGATGATACTTTCAAGTAATGATCAGTACACGAAGGCGACTTGGTTCCCCAAATTTCGTTCTTCTATGTTGAAGCGTTCGTTTCCAGTAACAGTTTGAATTTTTAGGTTTCACTCTGTTTTCTCCTATATTGATAGATGTATTTGGAACTCTAAATCCAACACGGTTTGTGCTAGGTTCTTGAAACTTGACACAATAAAGTAGTTTCACGTTCTGTCTCTATGTTTTGTTTCCTCTTGATGTAGCCCTAAGCAGTGACTGGCGAGAAACACTTTAATGGAAAGGGGTTGCCAGGCTTCCCAAAATTACGAATCTCCAGAAATCTCAGCAAATATTTTTTCACCCAAACAGGATGATACTTTCAGGTAATGATCAGTACACTAGGTGACTTGGTTCCCCAAATTTCGTTCTTCTATGTTGAAGCGTTCGTTTCCAGTAACAGTTTGAATTTTTAGGTTTCACTCTGTTTTCTCCTATATTGATAGATGTATTTGGAACTCTAAATCCAACACGGTTTGTGCTAGCTTCTTGAAACTTGACACAATAAAGTAGTTTCACGTTCTATCTCTATGTTTTGATTCCTCTTGATGTAGCTCTAAGCAGTGACTGGCGAGAAACATTTTCATGGAAAGGGGTTGCCAGGCTTCCAAAAATTACGAATCTCCAGAAATCTCAGCAAATATTTTTTCACCCACACTGGATGATACTTTCAGGTAATGATCAGTACACGAAGGCGACTTGGTTCCCCAAATTTCGTTCTTCTATGTTGAAGCGTTCGTTTCCAGTAACAGTTTGAATTTTTAGGTTTCACTCTGTTTTCTCCTATATTGATAGATGTATTTGGAACTCTAAATCCAACACGGTTTGTGCTAGCTTCTTGAAACTTGACACAATAAAGTAGTTTCGCGTTCTGTCTCTATGTTTTGTTTCCTCTTGATGTAGACCTCAGCAGTGACAGGCGAGAAACACTTTCATGGAAAGGGGTTGCCAGGCTTCCCAAAATTACGAATCTCCAGAAATCTCAGCAAATATTTTTTCACCCAAACAGGATGATACTTTCAGGTAATGATCAGTACACTAAGGTGACTTGGTTCCCCAAATTTCGTTCTTCTATGTTGAAGCGTTCATTTCCAGTAACAGTTTGAATTTTTATGTTTCACTCTGTTTTCTCCTATATTGATAGATGTATTTGGAACTCTAAATCCAACACGGTTTGTGCTAGCTTCTTGAAACTTGACACAATAAAGTAGTTTCACGTTCTATCCCTATGTTTTGATTCCACTTGATGTAGCCCTAAGCAGTGACTGGCGAGAAACACTTTCATGGAAAGGGGTTGCCAGGCTTCCCAAAATTATGAATGTCCAGAAATCTCAGCAAATATTATTTAAGCCAAACTGGATGATACTTTCAGGTAATGATCAGTATATGAAGGCGACTTGGTTCCCCAAATATCGTTCTTCTATGTTGAAGCGTTCGTTTCCAGTAACAGTTTGAATTTTTAGGTTTCACTCTGTTTTCTCCTATATTGATAGATGTATTTGGAACTCTAAATCCAACACGGTTTGTGCTAGGTTCTTGAAACTTCACACAATAAAGTAGTTTCACGTTCTATCTCTATGTTTTGTTTCCTCTTGATGTAGCCCTAAGCAGTGACAGGCGAGAAACACTTTCATGGAAAGGGGTTTCCAGGCTTCCCAAAATTACGAATCTCCAGAAATCTAAGCAAATATTTTTTCAGCCAAACTGGATGATACTTTCAGGTAACGATCAGTACACGAAGGCGACTTGGTTCCCCAAATTTCGTTCTTCTATGTTGAAGCGTTCGTTTCCAGTAACAGTTTGAATTTTTAGGTTTCACTCTGTTTTCTCCTATATTGATAGATGTATTTGGAACTCTAAATCCAACACGGTTTGTGCTACCTTCTTGAAACTTGACACAATAAAGTAGTTTCACGTTCTGTCTCTGTGTTTTGTTTCCTCTTAATGTAGCCCTAAGCAGTGACAGGCGAGAAACACTTTCATGGAAAGGGGTTGCCAGGCTTCCCAAAATTACGAATCTCCAGAAATCTCAGCAAATATTTTTTCACCCAAACAGGATGATACTTTCAGGTAATGATCAGTACACTAAGGTGACTTGTTCCCCAAATTTCGTTCTTCTATGTTGAGGCGTTCGTTTCCAGTAATGTTTGAATTTTTAGGTTTCACTCTGTTTTCTCCTATATTGATAGATGTATTTGGAACTCTAAATCCAACACGGTTTGTGCTAGCTTTTTGAAACTTGACACAATAAACCAGTTTCACGTTCTATCTCTATGTTTTGTTTCCTCTTGATGTAGCCCTAAGCAGTGACTGGCGAGAAACACTTTCATGGAAAGGGGTTGCCAGGCTTCCCAAAATTACGAATCTCCAGAAATCTCAGCAAATATTTCTTCACCCAAACTGGATGACACTTTCAGGTAATGATCAGTACATGAAGGCGACTTGGTTCCCCAAATTTCGTTCTTCTATGTTGAAGCGTTCGTTTCCAGTAACAGTTTGAATTTTTAGGTTTCACTCTGTTTTCTCCTATATTGATAGATGTATTTGGAACTCTAAATCCAACACGGTTTGTGCTAGGTTCTTGAAACTTGACAAAATAAAGTAGTTTCACGTTCTGTCTCTATGTTTTGTTTCCTCTTAATGTAGCCCTAAGCAGTGACTGGCGAGAAACACTTTCATGGATAGGGGTTGCCAGGCTTCCAAAAATTACGAATCTCCAGAAATCTCAGCATATATTTTTTCACCCAAACAGGATGATACTTTCAGGTAATGATCAGTACACTAAGGTGACTTGGTGCCCCAAATTTCGTTCTTCTATGTTGAAGCGTTCGTTTCCAGTAACAGTTTGAATTTTTAGGTTTCACTCTGTTTTCTCCTATATTGATAGATGTATTTGGAACTCTAAATCCAACACGGTTTGTGCTAGCTTCTTGAAACTTGACACAATAAAGTAGTTTCACGTTCTATCTCTATGTTTTCTTTCCTCTTGATGTAGCCCTAAGCAGTGACAGGCGAAAAACACTTCCATAAAAAGGGGTTGACAGGCTTCCCAAAATTACGAATCTCCAGAAATCTCAGCAAATAATTTTTACCCAAACAGGATGATACTTTCAGGTAATGATCAGTACACTAAGGTGACTTGGTGCCCCAAATTTCGTTCTTCTATGTTGAAGCGTTCGTTTCCAGTAACAGTTTGAATTTTTAGGTTTCACTCTGTTTTCTCCTATATTGATAGATGTATTTGGAACTCTAAATCCAACACGGTTTGTGCTAGCTTCTTGAAACTTGACACAATAAAGTAGTTTCACATTCTATCTCTATGTTTGGATTCCTCTTGATGTAGCCCTAAGCAGTGACAGGCGAGAAACACTTCCATAAAAAGGGGTTGACAGGCTTCCCAAATTACGAATCTCCAGAAATCTCAGCAAATATTTTTTCACCCAAACTGGATGATACTTTCAGGTAATGATCAGTACACGAAGGCGACTTGGTTCCCCAAATTTCGTTCTTCTATGTTGAAGCGTTCGTTTCCAGTAACAGTTTGAATTTTTAGGTTTCACTCTGTTTTCTCCTATATTGATAGATGTATTTGTAACTCTAAATCCAACACGGGTTGTGCTAGCTTCTTGAAACTTGACACAATAAAGTAGTTTCACGTTCTTTCTCTATGTTTTGTTTCCTCTTGATGTAGCCCTAAGCAGTGACTGGCGAGAAACACTTTCATGGAAAGGGGTTGCCAGGCTTCCCAAAATTACGAATCTCCAGAAATCTCAGCAAATATTTTTTCACCCAAACTGGATGATACTTTCAGGTAATTATCAGTACACGAAGGCGACTTGGTTCCCCAAATTTCGTTCTTCTATGTTGAAGCGTTCGTTTCCAGTAACAGTTTGAATTTTTAGGTTTCACTCTGTTTTCTCCTATATTGATAGATGTATTTGTAACTCTAAATCCAACACGGGTTGTGCTAGCTTCTTGAAACTTGACACAATAAAGTAGTTTCACGTTCTTTCTCTATGTTTTGTTTCCTCTTGATGTAGCCCTAAGCAGTGACTGGCGAGAAACACTTTCATGGAAAGGGGTTGCCAGGCTTCCCAAAATTACGAATCTCCAGAAATCTCAGCAAATATTTTTTCACCCAAACAGGATGATACTTTCAGGTAATGATCAGTACACTAAGGTGACTTGGTTCCCCAAATTTCGTTCTTCTATGTTGAAGCGTTCGTTTCCAGTAACAGTTTGAATTTTTAGGTTTCACTCTGTTTTCTCCTATATTGATAGATGTATTTGGAACTCTAAATCCAACACGGTTTGTGCTAGCTTCTTGAAACTTGACACAATAAAGTAGATTCACGTTCTATCTCTATGTTTTGATTCCTCTTGATGTAGCCCTAAGCAGTGACTCCCGAGAAACACTTTCATGGAAAGGGGTTGCCAGGCTTCCCAAAATTACGAATCTCCAGAAATCTCAGCAATTATTTTTTCACCCAAACTGGATGATACTTTCAGGTAATGATCACTACACGAAAGCGACTTGGTTCCCCAAATTTCGTTCTTCTATGTTGAAGCGTTCGTTTCCAGTAACAGTTTGAATTTTTAGGTTTCACTCTGTTTTCTCCTATATTGATAGATGTATGTGGAATTCTAAATCCAACACGGTTTGTGCTAGCTTCTTGAAACTTGACACAATAAAGTAGTTTCACGTTCTATCTCTGTTTTGATTCCTCTTGACGAAGCCCTAAGCTGTGACTGGCCAGAAACACTTTCATGGAAAGGGGTTGCCAGGCTTCCCAAAATTACGAATCTCCAGAAATCTCAGCAAATATTTTTTCACCCCAACTGGATGATACTTTCAGGTAATGATCACTACACTAAGGCGAATTGGTTCCCCAAATTTTGTTCTTCTATGTTGAAGCGTTCGTTTCCAGTAACAGTTTGAATTTTTAGGTTTCACTCTGTTTTCTCCTATATTGATAGATGTATTTGGAACTCTAAATCCAACACGGTTTGTGCTAGCTTCTTGAAACTTGACACAATAAAGTAGTTTCACGTTCTGTCTCTATGTTTTGTTTCCTCTTGATGTAGCCCTGTGCAGTGACTGGCGAGAAACACTTTCATGGAAAGGGGTTGCCAGGCTTCCCAAAATTACGAATCTCCAGAAATCTCAGCAAATATTTTTTCACCCAAACAGGATGATACTTTCAGGTAATGATCAGTACACTAAGGTGACTTGGTTCCCCAAATTTCGTTCTTCTATGTTGAAGCGTTCGTTTCCAGTAACAGTTTGAATTTTTAGGTTTCACTCTGTTTTCTCCTATATTGATAGATGTATTTGGAACTCTAAATCCAAGACGGTTTGTGCTAGCTTCTTGAAACTTGACACAATAAAGTAGTTTCACGTTCTATCTCTATGTTTTGATTCCTCTTGATGTAGCCCTAAGCACTGACAGGCGAGAAACTTTTTCATGGAAAGGGGTTGCCAGGCTTCCCAAAATTACGAATCTCCAGAAATCTCAGCAAATATTTTTTTCACCCACACTGGATGATACTTTCAAGTAATGATCAGTACACGAAGGCGACTTGGTTCCCCAAATTTCGTTCTTCTATGTTGAAGCGTTCGTTTCCAGTAACAGTTTGAATTTTTAGGTTTCACTCTGTTTTCTCCTATATTGATAGATGTATTTGGAACTCTAAATCCAACACGGTTTGTGCTAGGTTCTTGAAACTTGACACAATAAAGTAGTTTCACGTTCTGTCTCTATGTTTTGTTTCCTCTTGATGTAGCCCTAAGCAGTGACTGGCGAGAAACACTTTAATGGAAAGGGGTTGCCAGGCTTCCCAAAATTACGAATCTCCAGAAATCTCAGCAAATATTTTTTCACCCAAACAGGATGATACTTTCAGGTAATGATCAGTACACTAGGTGACTTGGTTCCCCAAATTTCGTTCTTCTATGTTGAAGCGTTCGTTTCCAGTAACAGTTTGAATTTTTAGGTTTCACTCTGTTTTCTCCTATATTGATAGATGTATTTGGAACTCTAAATCCAACACGGTTTGTGCTAGCTTCTTGAAACTTGACACAATAAAGTAGTTTCACGTTCTATCTCTATGTTTTGATTCCTCTTGATGTAGCTCTAAGCAGTGACTGGCGAGAAACATTTTCATGGAAAGGGGTTGCCAGGCTTCCAAAAATTACGAATCTCCAGAAATCTCAGCAAATATTTTTTCACCCACACTGGATGATACTTTCAGGTAATGATCAGTACACGAAGGCGACTTGGTTCCCCAAATTTCGTTCTTCTATGTTGAAGCGTTCGTTTCCAGTAACAGTTTGAATTTTTAGGTTTCACTCTGTTTTCTCCTATATTGATAGATGTATTTGGAACTCTAAATCCAACACGGTTTGTGCTAGCTTCTTGAAACTTGACACAATAAAGTAGTTTCACGTTCTATCCCTATGTTTTGATTCCTCTTGATGTAGCCCTAAGCAGTGACTGGCGAGAAACACTTTCATGGAAAGGGGTTGCCAGGCTTCCCAAAATTATGAATGTCCAGAAATCTCAGCAAATATTATTTAAGCCAAACTGGATGATACTTTCAGGTAATGATCAGTATATGAAGGCGACTTGGTTCCCCAAATATCGTTCTTCTATGTTGAAGCGTTCGTTTCCAGTAACAGTTTGAATTTTTAGGTTTCACTCTGTTTTCTCCTATATTGATAGATGTATTTGGAACTCTAAATCCAACACGGTTTGTGCTAGGTTCTTGAAACTTCACACAATAAAGTAGTTTCACGTTCTATCTCTATGTTTTCTTTCCTCTTGATGTAGCCCTAAGCAGTGACAGGCGAAAAACACTTCCATAAAAAGGGGTTGACAGGCTTCCCAAAATTACGAATCTCCAGAAATCTCAGCAAATAATTTTTACCCAAACAGGATGATACTTTCAGGTAATGATCAGTACACTAAGGTGACTTGGTGCCCCAAATTTCGTTCTTCTATGTTGAAGCGTTCGTTTCCAGTAACAGTTTGAATTTTTAGGTTTCACTCTGTTTTCTCCTATATTGATAGATGTATTTGGAACTCTAAATCCAACACGGTTTGTGCTAGCTTCTTGAAACTTGACACAATAAAGTAGTTTCACATTCTATCTCTATGTTTGGATTCCTCTTGATGTAGCCCTAAGCAGTGACAGGCGAGAAACACTTCCATAAAAAGGGGTTGACAGGCTTCCCAAATTACGAATCTCCAGAAATCTCAGCAAATATTTTTTCACCCAAACTGGATGATACTTTCAGGTAATGATCAGTACACGAAGGCGACTTGGTTCCCCAAATTTCGTTCTTCTATGTTGAAGCGTTCGTTTCCAGTAACAGTTTGAATTTTTAGGTTTCACTCTGTTTTCTCCTATATTGATAGATGTATTTGTAACTCTAAATCCAACACGGGTTGTGCTAGCTTCTTGAAACTTGACACAATAAAGTAGTTTCACGTTCTTTCTCTATGTTTTGTTTCCTCTTGATGTAGCCCTAAGCAGTGACTGGCGAGAAACACTTTCATGGAAAGGGGTTGCCAGGCTTCCCAAAATTACGAATCTCCAGAAATCTCAGCAAATATTTTTTCACCCAAACTGGATGATACTTTCAGGTAATTATCAGTACACGAAGGCGACTTGGTTCCCCAAATTTCGTTCTTCTATGTTGAAGCGTTCGTTTCCAGTAACAGTTTGAATTTTTAGGTTTCACTCTGTTTTCTCCTATATTGATAGATGTATTTGTAACTCTAAATCCAACACGGGTTGTGCTAGCTTCTTGAAACTTGACACAATAAAGTAGTTTCACGTTCTTTCTCTATGTTTTGTTTCCTCTTGATGTAGCCCTAAGCAGTGACTGGCGAGAAACACTTTCATGGAAAGGGGTTGCCAGGCTTCCCAAAATTACGAATCTCCAGAAATCTCAGCAAATATTTTTTCACCCAAACAGGATGATACTTTCAGGTAATGATCAGTACACTAAGGTGACTTGGTTCCCCAAATTTCGTTCTTCTATGTTGAAGCGTTCGTTTCCAGTAACAGTTTGAATTTTTAGGTTTCACTCTGTTTTCTCCTATATTGATAGATGTATTTGGAACTCTAAATCCAACACGGTTTGTGCTAGCTTCTTGAAACTTGACACAATAAAGTAGATTCACGTTCTATCTCTATGTTTTGATTCCTCTTGATGTAGCCCTAAGCAGTGACTCCCGAGAAACACTTTCATGGAAAGGGGTTGCCAGGCTTCCCAAAATTACGAATCTCCAGAAATCTCAGCAATTATTTTTTCACCCAAACTGGATGATACTTTCAGGTAATGATCACTACACGAAAGCGACTTGGTTCCCCAAATTTCGTTCTTCTATGTTGAAGCGTTCGTTTCCAGTAACAGTTTGAATTTTTAGGTTTCACTCTGTTTTCTCCTATATTGATAGATGTATGTGGAATTCTAAATCCAACACGGTTTGTGCTAGCTTCTTGAAACTTGACACAATAAAGTAGTTTCACGTTCTATCTCTGTTTTGATTCCTCTTGACGAAGCCCTAAGCTGTGACTGGCCAGAAACACTTTCATGGAAAGGGGTTGCCAGGCTTCCCAAAATTACGAATCTCCAGAAATCTCAGCAAATATTTTTTCACCCCAACTGGATGATACTTTCAGGTAATGATCACTACACTAAGGCGAATTGGTTCCCCAAATTTTGTTCTTCTATGTTGAAGCGTTCGTTTCCAGTAACAGTTTGAATTTTTAGGTTTAACTCTGTTTTCTCCTATATTGATAGATGTATTTGGAACTCTAAATCCAACACGGTTTGTGCTAGCTTCTTGAAACTTGACACAATAAAGTAGTTTCACGTTCTGTCTCTATGTTTTGTTTCCTCTTGATGTAGCCCTGTGCAGTGACTGGCGAGAAACACTTTCATGGAAAGGGGTTGCCAGGCTTCCCAAAATTACGAATCTCCAGAAATCTCAGCAAATATTTTTTCACCCAAACAGGATGATACTTTCAGGTAATGATCAGTACACTAAGGTGACTTGGTTCCCCAAATTTCGTTCTTCTATGTTGAAGCGTTCGTTTCCAGTAACAGTTTGAATTTTTAGGTTTCACTCTGTTTTCTCCTATATTGATAGATGTATTTGGAACTCTAAATCCAAGACGGTTTGTGCTAGCTTCTTGAAACTTGACACAATAAAGTAGTTTCACGTTCTATCTCTATGTTTTGATTCCTCTTGATGTAGCCCTAAGCACTGACAGGCGAGAAACTTTTTCATGGAAAGGGGTTGCCAGGCTTCCCAAAATTACGAATCTCCAGAAATCTCAGCAAATATTTTTTTCACCCACACTGGATGATACTTTCAAGTAATGATCAGTACACGAAGGCGACTTGGTTCCCCAAATTTCGTTCTTCTATGTTGAAGCGTTCGTTTCCAGTAACAGTTTGAATTTTTAGGTTTCACTCTGTTTTCTCCTATATTGATAGATGTATTTGGAACTCTAAATCCAACACGGTTTGTGCTAGGTTCTTGAAACTTGACACAATAAAGTAGTTTCACGTTCTGTCTCTATGTTTTGTTTCCTCTTGATGTAGCCCTAAGCAGTGACTGGCGAGAAACACTTTAATGGAAAGGGGTTGCCAGGCTTCCCAAAATTACGAATCTCCAGAAATCTCAGCAAATATTTTTTCACCCAAACAGGATGATACTTTCAGGTAATGATCAGTACACTAGGTGACTTGGTTCCCCAAATTTCGTTCTTCTATGTTGAAGCGTTCGTTTCCAGTAACAGTTTGAATTTTTAGGTTTCACTCTGTTTTCTCCTATATTGATAGATGTATTTGGAACTCTAAATCCAACACGGTTTGTGCTAGCTTCTTGAAACTTGACACAATAAAGTAGTTTCACGTTCTATCTCTATGTTTTGATTCCTCTTGATGTAGCTCTAAGCAGTGACTGGCGAGAAACATTTTCATGGAAAGGGGTTGCCAGGCTTCCAAAAATTACGAATCTCCAGAAATCTCAGCAAATATTTTTTCACCCACACTGGATGATACTTTCAGGTAATGATCAGTACACGAAGGCGACTTGGTTCCCCAAATTTCGTTCTTCTATGTTGAAGCGTTCGTTTCCAGTAACAGTTTGAATTTTTAGGTTTCACTCTGTTTTCTCCTATATTGATAGATGTATTTGGAACTCTAAATCCAACACGGTTTGTGCTAGCTTCTTGAAACTTGACACAATAAAGTAGTTTCACGTTCTATCCCTATGTTTTGATTCCTCTTGATGTAGCCCTAAGCAGTGACTGGCGAGAAACACTTTCATGGAAAGGGGTTGCCAGGCTTCCCAAAATTATGAATGTCCAGAAATCTCAGCAAATATTATTTAAGCCAAACTGGATGATACTTTCAGGTAATGATCAGTATATGAAGGCGACTTGGTTCCCCAAATATCGTTCTTCTATGTTGAAGCGTTCGTTTCCAGTAACAGTTTGAATTTTTAGGTTTCACTCTGTTTTCTCCTATATTGATAGATGTATTTGGAACTCTAAATCCAACACGGTTTGTGCTAGGTTCTTGAAACTTCACACAATAAAGTAGTTTCACGTTCTATCTCTATGTTTTGTTTCCTCTTGATGTAGCCCTAAGCAGTGACAGGCGAGAAACACTTTCATGGAAAGGGGTTTCCAGGCTTCCCAAAATTACGAATCTCCAGAAATCTAAGCAAATATTTTTTCAGCCAAACTGGATGATACTTTCAGGTAACGATCAGTACACGAAGGCGACTTGGTTCCCCAAATTTCGTTCTTCTATGTTGAAGCGTTCGTTTCCAGTAACAGTTTGAATTTTTAGGTTTCACTCTGTTTTCTCCTATATTGATAGATGTATTTGGAACTCTAAATCCAACACGGTTTGTGCTACCTTCTTGAAACTTGACACAATAAAGTAGTTTCACGTTCTGTCTCTGTGTTTTGTTTCCTCTTAATGTAGCCCTAAGCAATGACAGGCGAGAAACACTTTCATGGAAAGGGGTTGCCAGGCTTCCCAAAATTACGAATCTCCAGAAATCTCAGCAAATATTTTTTCACCCAAACAGGATGATACTTTCAGGTAATGATCAGTACACTAAGGTGACTTGTTCCCCAAATTTTGTTCTTCTATGTTGAGGCGTTCGTTTCCAGTAACAGTTTGAATTTTTAGGTTTCACTCTGTTTTCTCCTATATTGATAGATGTATTTGGAACTCTAAATCCAACACGGTTTGTGCTAGCTTTTTGAAACTTGACACAATAAACCAGTTTCACGTTCTATCTCTATGTTTTGTTTCCTCTTGATGTAGCCCTAAGCAGTGACTGGCGAGAAACACTTTCATGGAAAGGGGTTGCCAGGCTTCCCAAAATTACGAATCTCCAGAAATCTCAGCAAATATTTTTTTCACCCAAACAGGATGATACTTTCAGGTAATGATCAGTACATGAAGGCGACTTGGTTCCCCAAATTTCGTTCTTCTATGTTGAAGCGTTCGTTTCCAGTAACAGTTTGAATTTTTAGGTTTCACTCTGTTTTCTCCTATATTGATAGATGTATTTGGAACTCTAAATCCAACACGGTTTGTGCTAGCTTCTTGAAACTTGACACAATAAAGTAGTGTCACGTTCTATCTCTATGTTTTGTTTCCTCTTGATGTAGCCCTAAGCAGTGACAGGCGAGAAACACTTCCATGGAAAGGGGTTGCCAGGCTTCCCAAAATTACGAATCTCCAGAAATCTCAGCAAATATTTTTTCACCCAAACTGGATGATACTTTCAGGTAATGATCCCTACACTAAGGCGACTTGGTTCCCCAAATTTCGTTATTCTATGTTGAAGCGTTCGTTTCCAGTAACAGTTTGAATTTTTAGGTTTCACTCTGTTTTCTCCTATATTGATAGATGTATTTGAACTCTAAATGCAACACGGTTTTTGCTAGCTTCTTGAAACTTGACACAATAAAGTAGTTTCACGTTCTGTTTCCATGTTTTGTTTCCTCTTGATGTAACCCTAAGCAGTGACTGGCGAGAAACACTTTCATGGAAAGGGGTTGCCAGGCTTCCCAAAATTACGGATCTCCAGAAATCTCAGCAAATATTTTTTCACCCAAACAGGATGATAATTTCAGGTAATGATCAGTACACTAAGGTGACTTGGTTCCCCAAATTTCGTTCTTCTATGTTGAAGCGTTCGTTTCCAGTAACAGTTTGAATTTTTAGGTTTCACTCTGTTTTCTCCTATATTGATAGATGTATTTGGAACTCTAAATCCAACACGGTTTGTGCTAGCTTCTTGAAACTTGACACAATAAAGTAGTTTCACGTTCTATCTCTATGTTTTGATTCCTCTTGATTTAGCCCTAAGCAGTGACTGGCGAGAAACACTTTCATGGAAAGGGGTTGCCAAGCTTCCCAAAATTAAGAATCTCCAGAAATCTCAGCAATTATTTTTTCACCCAAACTGGATGATACTTTCAGGTAATGATCAGTACACGAAGGTGACTTGGTTCCCCAAATTTCGTTCTTCTAAGTTGAAGCGTTCGTTTCCAGTAACAGTTTGAATATTTAGGTTTCACTCTGTTTTCTCCTATATTGATAGATGTATTTGGAACTCTAAATCCAACACGGTTTGTGCTAGCTTCTTGAAACTTGACACAATAAAGTAGTTTCACATTCTATATCTATGTTTTGTTTCCTCTTGATGTAGCCCTAAGCATTGACAGGCGAGAAACACTTCCATGGAAAGGGGTTGCCAGGCTTCCCAAAATTACGAATCTCCAGAAATCTCAGCAAATATTTCTTCACCCAAACTGGATGACACTTTCAGGTAATGATCAGTACATGAAGGCGACTTGGTTCCCCAAATTTCGTTCTTCTATGTTGAAGCGTTCGTTTCCAGTAACAGTTTGAATTTTTAGGTTTCACTCTGTTTTCTCCTATATTGATAGATGTATTTGGAACTCTAAATCCAACACGGTTTGTGCTAGCTTCTTGAAACTTGACACAATAAAGTAGTTTCACGTTCTATCCCTATGTTTTGATTCCTCTTGATGTAGCCCTAAGCAGTGACTGGCGAGAAACACTTTCATGGAAAGGGGTTGCCAGGCTTCCCAAAATTGCGAATGTCCAGAAATCTCAGCAAATATTATTTCAGCCAAACTGGATGATACTTTCAGGTAATGATCAGTACATGAAGGCGACTTGGTTCCCCAAATATCGTTCTTCTATGTTGAAGCGTTCGTTTCCAGTAACAGTTTGAATTTTTAGGTTTCACTCTGTTTTCTCCTATATTGATAGATGTATTTGGAACTCTAAATCCAACACGGATTTTGCTAGCTTCTTGAAACTTGACACAATAAAGTAGTTTCACGTTCTATCTCTATGTTTGGATTCCTCTTGCTGTAGCCCTAAGCAGTGACAGGCAAGAAACATTTTCATGGAAAGGGGTTGCCAGGCTTCCCAAAATTACGAATCTCCAGAAATCTCAGCAAATATTTTTTCACCCAAACAGGATGATACTTTCAGGTAATGATCAATAACCTAAGGCGACTTGGTTCCCCAAATTTCGTTCTTCTATGTTGAAGCGTTCGTTTCCAGTAACAGTTTGAATTTTTAGGTTTCACTCTGTTTTCTCCTATATTGATAGATGTATTTGGAACTCTAAATCCAACACGGTTTGTGCTAGCTTCTTGAAACTTGACACAATAAAGTAGTTTCACATTCTATCTCTATGTTTGGATTCCTATTGATGTAGCTCTAAGCACTGACAGGCGAGAAACACTTTCATGGAAAGGGGTTGCCAAGCTTCCCAAAATTACGAATCTCCAGAAATCTCAGCAAATATTTTTTCACCCAAACAGGATGATACTTTCAGGTAAAGATCAGTACACTAAGGCGACTTGGTTCCCCAAATTTAGTTCTTCTATGTTGAAGCGTTCGTTTCCAGTAACACTTTGAATTTTTAGGTTTCACTCTGTTTTCTCCTATATTGATAGATGTATTTGGAACTCTAAATCCAACACGGTTTGTGCTAGGTTCTTGAAACTTGACACAATAAAGTAGTTTCACGTTCTATCTCTATGTTTTGTTTCCTCTTGATGTAGCCCTAAGCAGTGACAGGCGAGAAACACTTTCATGGAAAGGGGTTGCCAGGCTTCCCAAAATTACGAATCTCCAGAAATCTCAGCAAATATTTTTTCAGCCAAACTGGATGATACTTTCAGGTAACGATCAGTACACGAAGGTGACTTGATTCCCCAAATTTCGTTCTTCTATGTTGAGGCGTTCGTTTCCAGTAACAGTTTGAATTTTTAGGTTTCACTCTGTTTTCTCCTATATTGATAGATGTATTTGGAACTCTAAATCCAACACGGTTTGTGCTAGCTTCTTGAAACTTGACACAATAATGTAGTTTCAGTTCCATCTCTATGTTTTGTTTCCTCTTGATGTAGCCCTAAGCAGTGACTGGCGAGAAACACTTTCATTGAACGGGGTTGCCAGGCTTCTCAAAATTACAAATCTCCAGAAATCTCAGCAAATATTTTTTCACCCAAACAGGATGATACTTTCAGGTAATGATAAGTACACGAAGGCGACTTGGTTCCCCAAATTTCGTTCTTCTATGTTGAGGCGTTCGTTTCCAGTAACAGTTTGAATTTTTATTTTTCACTCTGTTTTCTCCTATATTGATAGATGTATTTGTAACTCAAAATCCAACACGGTTTGTGCTAGCTTCTTGAAACTTGACACAATAAAATAGTTTCACGTTCTATCTCTACGATTTGTTTCCTCTTGATGTAGCCCTAAGCAGTGACTGGCGAGAAACACTTTCATGGAAAGGGGCTGCCAGGCTTCCCAAAATTACGAATCTCCAGAAATCTCAGCAAATATTTCTTCACCCAAACAGGATGATACTTTCAGGTAATGATCAGTACACTAAGGCGACTTGGTTCCCCAAATTTCGTTCTTCTATGTTGAAGCGTTCGTTTCCAGTAACAGTTTGAATTTTTAGGTTTCACTCTGTTTTCTCCTATATTGATAGATGTATTTGGAACTCTAAATCCAACACGGTTTGTGCTAGCTTCTTGAAACTTGACACAATAAAGTAGTTTCACGTTCTATCTCTATGTTTGGATTCCTCTTGATGTAGCCCTAAGCAGTGACAGGCGAGAAACACTTTCATGGAAAGGGGTTGCCAGGCTTCCCAAAATTACGAATCTCCAGAAATCTCAGCAAATATTTTTTCAGCCAAACTGGATGATACTTTCAGATAACGATCAGTACACGAAGGCGACTTGGTTCCCCAAATTTCGTTCTTCTATGTTGAAGCGTTCGTTTCCAGTAACACTTTGAATTTTTAGGTTTCACTCTGTTTTCTCCTATATTGATAGATGTATTTGGAACTCTAAATCCAACACGGTTTGTGCTAGCTTCTTGAAACTTGACACAATAAAGTAGTTTCACGTTCTATCTCTACGTTTTGATTCCTCTTGATGTAGCCCTAAGCAGTGACTGGCGAGAAACACTTTCATGGAAAGGGGCTGCAGGCTTCCCAAAATTACGAATCTCCAGAAATCTCAGCAAATATTTCTTCACCCAAACAGGATGATACTTTCAGGTAATGCTCAGTACACTAAGGCGACTTGGTTCCCCAAATTCCGTTCTTCTATGTTGAAGCGTTCGTTTCCAATAACAGTTTGAATTTTTAGGTTTCACTGTGTTTTCTCCTATATTGATAGATGTATTTGGAACTCTAAATCCAACACGGTTTGTGCTAGCTTCTTGAAAGTTGACACAATAAAGTAGTTTCACATTCTATCTCTATGTTTGGATTCCTCTTGATGTAGCCCTAAGCAGTGACAGGCGAGAAACACTTTCATGGAAAGGGGTTGCCAGGCTTCCCAAAATTACGAATCTCCAGAAATCTCAGCAAATATTTTTTCAGCCAAACTGGATGATACTTTCAGGTAACGATCAGTACACGAAGGCAACTTGGTTCCCCAAATTTCGTTCTTCTATGTTGAAGCGTTCGTTTCCAGTAACAGTTTGAATTTTTAGGTTTCACTCTGTTTTCTCCTATATTGATAGATGTATTTGGAACTCTAAATCCAACACGGTTTGTGCTAGGTTCTTGAAACTTCACACAATAAAGTAGTTTCACGTTCTATCTCTATGTTTTGTTTCCTCTTGATGTAGCCCTAAGCAGTGACAGGCGAGAAACACTTTCATGGAAAGGGGTTTCCAGGCTTCCCAAAATTACGAATCTCCAGAAATCTAAGCAAATATTTTTTCAGCCAAACTGGATGATACTTTCAGGTAACGATCAGTACACGAAGGCGACTTGGTTCCCCAAATTTCGTTCTTCTATGTTGAAGCGTTCGTTTCCAGTAACAGTTTGAATTTTTAGGTTTCACTCTGTTTTCTCCTATATTGATAGATGTATTTGGAACTCTAAATCCAACACGGTTTGTGCTACCTTCTTGAAACTTGACACAATAAAGTAGTTTCACGTTCTGTCTCTGTGTTTTGTTTCCTCTTAATGTAGCCCTAAGCAGTGACAGGCGAGAAACACTTTCATGGAAAGGGGTTGCCAGGCTTCCCAAAATTACGAATCTCCAGAAATCTCAGCAAATATTTTTTCACCCAAACAGGATGATACTTTCAGGTAATGATCAGTACACTAAGGTGACTTGTTCCCCAAATTTCGTTCTTCTATGTTGAGGCGTTCGTTTCCAGTAACAGTTTGAATTTTTAGGTTTCACTCTGTTTTCTCCTATATTGATAGATGTATTTGGAACTCTAAATCCAACACGGTTTGTGCTAGCTTTTTGAAACTTGACACAATAAACCAGTTTCACGTTCTATCTCTATGTTTTGTTTCCTCTTGATGTAGCCCTAAGCAGTGACTGGCGAGAAACACTTTCATGGAAAGGGGTTGCCAGGCTTCCCAAAATTACGAATCTCCAGAAATCTCAGCAAATATTTTTTTCACCCAAACAGGATGTTACTTTCAAGTAATGATCAGTACATGAAGGCGACTTGGTTCCCCAAATTTCGTTCTTCTATGTTGAAGCGTTCGTTTCCAGTAACAGTTTGAATTTTTAGGTTTCACTCTGTTTTCTCCTATATTGATAGATGTATTTGGAACTCTAAATCCAACACGGTTTGTGCTAGCTTCTTGAAACTTGACACAATAAGGTAGTGTCAAGTTCTATCTCTATGTTTTGTTTCCTCTTGATGTAGCCCTAAGCAGTGACAGGCGAGAAACACTTCCATGGAAAGGGGTTGCCAGGCTTCCCAAAATTACGAATCTCCAGAAATCTCAGCAAATATTTTTTCACCCAAACTGGATGATACTTTCAGGTAATGATCCCTACACTAAGGCGACTTGGTTCCCCAAATTTCGTTCTTCTATGTTGAAGCGTTCGTTTCCAGTAACAGTTTGAATTTTTAGGTTTCACTCTGTTTTCTCCTATATTGATAGATGTATTTGGAACTCTAAATCCAACACGGTTTGTGCTAGCTTCTTGAAACTTGACACCATAAAGTAGTTTCACGTTCAATCTCTACGTTTTGATTCCTCTTGATGTAGCCCTAAGCAGTGACTGGCGAGAAACACTTTCATTGAAAGGGGTTGCCAGGCTTCTCAAAATTACGAATCTCCAGAAATCTCAGCAAATATTTTTTCACCCAAACAGGATGATACTTTCAGGTAATGATAAGTACACGAAGGCGACTTGGTTTCCCAAATTTCGTTCTTCTATGTTGAGGCGTTCGTTTCCAGTAACAGTTTGAATTTTTAGGTTTCACTCTGTTTTCTCCTATATTGATAGATGTATTTGGAACTCAAAATCCAACACGGTTTGTGCTAGCTTCTTGAAACTTGACACAATAAAGTAGTTTCACGTTCTATTTCTACGTTTTGTTTCCTCTTAATGTAGCCCTAAGCAGTGACTGGCGAGAAACACTTTCATGGAAAGGGGCTGCCAGGCTTCCCAAAATTACGAATTTCCAGAAATCTCAGCAAATATTTCTTCTCCCAAACAGGATGATACTTTCAGGTAATGATCAGTACACTAAGGCGACTTGGTTCCCCAAATTTCGTTCTTCTATGTTGAAGCGTTCGTTTCCAATAACAGTTTGAATTTTTAGGTTTCACTCTGTTTTCTCCTATATTGATAGATGTATTTGGAACTCTAAATCCAACACGGTTTGTGCTAGCTTCTTGAAAGTTGACACAATAAAGTAGTTTCACGTTCTATCTCTATGTTTGGATTCCTCTTGATGTAGCCCTAAGCAGTGACAGGCGAGAAACACTTTCATGGAAAGGGGTTGCCAGGCTTCCCAAAATTACGAATGTCCAGAAATCTCAGCAAATATTATTTCAGCCAAACTGGATGATACTTTCAGGTAATGATCAGTACACGAAGGCGACTTTGTTCCCCAAATATCGTTCTTCTATGTTGAAGCGTTCTTTTCCAGTAACAGTTTGAATTTTTAGGTTTCACTCTGTTTTCTCCTATATTGATAGATGTATTTGGAACTCTAAATCCAACACGGTTTGTGCTAGCTTCTTGAAACTTGACACAATAAAGTAGTTTCACGTTCTATCTCTATGTTTGGATTCCTCTTGCTGTAGCCCTAAGCAGTGACAGGCGAGAAACACTTTCATGGAAAGGGGTTGCCAGGCTTCCCAAAATTACGAATCTCCAGAAATCTCAGCAAATATTTTTTCACACAAACTGGATGATACTTTCAGGTAACGATCAGTACACGAAGGCGACTTGGTTCCCCAAATTTTGTTCTTCTATGTTGAAGCGTTCGTTTCCAGTAACAGTTTGAATTTTTAGGTTTCACTCTGTTTTCTCCTATATTGATAGATGTATTTGGAACTCTAAATCCAACACGGTTTGTGCTAGCTTCTTGAAACTTGACACAATAAAGTAGTTTCACCTTCTGTCTCTATGTTTTGTTTCCTCTTGATGTAGCCCTAAGAAGTGACATGCGAGAAACACTTCCATGGAAAGAGGTTGCCAGGCTTCCCAAAATTACGAATCTCCAGAAATCTCAGCAAATATTTTTTTCACCCAAACTGGATGATACTTTCAGGTAATGATCAGCACACGAAGGCGACTTGGTTCCCCAAATTTCGTTCTTCTATGTTGAAGCGTTCGTTTCCAGTAACAGTTTGAATTTTTAGGTTTCACTCTGTTTTCTCCTATATTGATAGATGTATTTGGAACTCTAAATCCAACACGGTTTGTGCTAGCTTCTTGAAACTTGACACCATAAAGTAGTTTCACATTCAATCTCTACGTTTTGATTCCTCTTGATGTAGCCCTAAGCAGTGACTGGCGAGAAACACTTTCATTGAAAGGGGTTGCCAGGCTTCTCAAAATTACGAATCTCCCGAAATCTCAGCAAATATTTTTTCACCCAAACAGGATGATACTTTCAGGTAATGATAAGTACACGAAGGCGACTTGGTTTCCCAAATTTCGTTCTTCTATGTTGAGGCGTTCGTTTCCAGTAACAGTTTGAATTTTTAGGTTTCACTCTGTTTTCTCCTATATTGATAGATGTATTTGGAACTCAAAATCCAACACGGTTTGTGCTAGCTTCTTGAAACTTGACACAATAAAGTAGTTTCACGTTCTATTTCTACGTTTTGTTTCCTCTTAATGTAGCCCTAAGCAGTGACTGGCGAGAAACACTTTCATGGAAAGGGGCTGCCAGGCTTCCCAAAATTACGAATCTCCAGAAATCTCAGCAAATATTTCTTCACCCAAACAGGATGATACTTTCAGGTAATGATCAGTACACTAAGGCGACTTGGTTCCCCAAATTTCGTTCTTCTATGTTGAAGCGTTCGTTTCCAATAACAGTTTGAATTTTTAGGTTTCACTCTGTTTTCTCCTATATTGATAGATGTATTTGGAACTCTAAATCCAACACGGTTTGTGCTAGCTTCTTGAAAGTTGACACAATAAAGTAGTTTCACATTCAATCTCTACGTTTTGATTCCTCTTGATGTAGCCCTAAGCAGTGACTGGCGAGAAACACTTTCATGGAAAGGGGTTGCCAGCCTTCCCAAAATTACGAATCTCCAGAAATCTCAGCAAATATTTTTTCACCCAAACAGGATGATACTTTCAGGTAATGATCAGTACACTAAAGCGACTTGGTTCCCCAAATTTCGTTCTTCTATGTTGAAGCGTTCGTTTCCAGTAACACTTTGAATTTTTAGGTTTCACTCTGTTTTCTCCTATATTGATAGATGTATTTGGAACTCTAAATCCAACACGGTTTGTTCTAGCTTCTTGAAACTTGACACAATAAAGTAGTTTGACGTTCTATCCCTATGTTTTGATTCCTCTTGATGTAGCCCTAAGCAGTGACTGGCGAGAAACACTTTCATGGAAAGGGGTTGCCAGGCTTCCCAAAATTACGAATGTCCAGAAATCTCAGCAAATATTATTTGAGCCGAACTGGATGATACTTTCAGGTAACGATCAGTACACGAAGGTGACTTGATTCCCCAAATTTCGTTCTTCTATGTTGAGGCATTCGTTTCCAGTAACAGTTTGAATTTTTAGGTTTCACTCTGTTTTCTCCTATATTGATAGATGTATTTGGAACTCTAAATCCAACACGGTTTGTGCTAGCTTCTTGAAACTTGACACAATAAAGTAGTTTCACGTTCTATCTCTATGTTTTGTTTCCTCTTGGTGTAGCCCTAAGCAGTGACTGGCGAGAAACACTTTCATGGAAAGGGGTTGCCAGGCTTCCCAAAATTACGAATCTCCAGAAATCTCAGCAAATATTTTTTCACCCAAACAGGATGATACTTTCAGGTAATGATCAGTACACGAAGGCGACTTGGTTCCCCAAATTTCGTTCTTCTATGTTGAAGCGTTCGTTTCCAGTAACAGTTTGAATTTTTAGGTTTCACTCTGTTTTCTCCTATACTGATAGATGTATTTGGAACTCTAAATCCAACATGGATTGTGCTAGCTTCTTGAAACTGGACACAATAATGTAGTTTCACGTTCCATCTCTATGTTTTGTTTCCTCTTGATGTAGCCCTAAGCAGTGACTGGCGAGAAACACTTTCATTGAAAGGGGTTGCCAGGCTTCTCAAAATTACGAATCTCCAGAAATCTCAGCAAATATTTTTTCACCCAAACAGGATGATATTTTCAGGTAATGATAAGTACACGAATGCGACTTGGTTTCCCAAATTTCGTTCTTCTATGTTGAGGCGTTCGTTTCCAGTAAGAGTTTGAATTTTTAGGTTTCACTCTGTTTTCTCCTATATTGATAGATGTATTTGGAACTCAAAATCCAACACGGTTTGTGCTAGCTTCTTGAAACTTGACACAATAAAGTAGTTTCACGTTCTATCTCTACGTTTTGTTTCCTCTTGATGTAGCCCTAAGCAGTGACTGGCGAGAAACACTTTCAAGGAAAGGGGCTGCCAGGCTTCCCAAAATTACAAATCTCCAGAAATCTCAGCAAATATTTCTTCACCCAAACAGGATGATACTTTCAGGTAATGATCAGTACACTAAGGCGACTTGGTTCCCCAAATTTCGTTCTTCTATGTTGAAGCGTTCGTTTCCAATAACAGTTTGAATTTTTAGGTTTCACTCTGTTTTCTCCTATATTGATAGATGTATTTGGAACTCTAAATCCAACACGGTTTGTGCTAGCTTCTTGAAAGTTGACACAATAAAGTAGTTTCACGTTCTATCTCTATGTTTGGATTCCTCTTGATGTAGCCCTAAGCAGTGACAGGCGAGAAACACTTTCATGGAAAGGGGTTGCCAGGCTTCCCAAAATTACGAATCTCCAGAAATCTCAGCAAATATTTTTTCAGCCAAACTGGATGATACTTTCAGGTAACGATCAGTACACGAAGGCGACTTGGTTCCCCAAATTTCGTTCTTCTATGTTGAAGCGTTCGTTTCCAGTAACACTTTGAATTTTTAGGTTTCACTCTGTTTTCTCCTATATTGATAGATGTATTTGGAACTCTAAATCCAACACGGTTTGTGCTAGCTTCTTGAAACTTCACACAATAAAGTAGTTTCACGTTCTATCTCTATGTTTTGTTTCCTCTTGATGTAGCCCTAAGCAGTGACAGGCGAGAAACACTTTCATGGAAAGGGGTTTCCAGGCTTCCCAAAATTACGAATTTCCAGAAATCTAAGCAAATATTTTTTCAGCCAAACTGGATGATACTTTCAGGTAACGATCAGTACACGAAGGCGACTTGGTTCCCCAAATTTCGTTCTTCTATGTTGAAGCGTTCGTTTCCAGTAACAGTTTGAATTTTTAGGTTTCACTCTGTTTTCTCCTATATTGATAGATGTATTTGGAACTCTAAATCCAACACGGTTTGTGCTAGCTTCTTGAAACTTGACACAATAAAGTAGTTTCACGTTCTGTCTCTGTGTTTTGTTTCCTCTTAATGTAGCCCTAAGCAGTGACAGGCGAGAAACACTTTCATGGAAAGGGGTTGCCAGGCTTCCCAAAATTACGAATCTCCAGAAATCTCAGCAAATATTTTTTCACCCAAACAGGATGATACTTTCAGGTAATGATCAGTACACTAAGGCGACTTGGTTCCCCAAATTTTGTTCTTCTATGTTGAAGCGTTCGTTTCCAGTAACAGTTTGAATTTTTAGGTTTCACTCTGTTTTCTCCTATATTGATAGATGTATTTGGAACTCTAAATCCAACACGGTTTGTTCTAGCTTCTTGAAACTTGACACAATAAAGTAGTTTGACGTTCTATCCCTATGTTTTGATTCCTCTTGATGTAGCCCTAAGCAGTGACTGGCGAGAAACACTTTCATGGAAAGGGGTTGCCAGGCTTCCCAAAATTACGAATGTCCAGAAATCTCAGCAAATATTATTTCAGCCAAACTGGATGATACTTTCAGGTAATGATCAGTACACGAAGGCGACTTGGTTCCCCAAATATCGTTCTTCTATGTTGAAGCGTTCGTTTCCAGTAAAAGTTTGAATTTTTAGGTTTCACTCTGTTTTCTCCTATATTGATAGATGTATTTGGAACTCTAAATCCAACACAGTTTGTGCTAGCTTCTTGAAACTTGACACAATAAAGTAGTTTCACGTTCAATCTCTACGTTTTGATTCCTCTTGATGTAGCCCTAAGCAGTGACTGGCGAGAAACACTTTCATGGAAAGGGGTTGCCAGCCTTCCCAAAATTACGAATCTCCAGAAATCTCAGCAAATATTTTTTCACCCAAACAGGATGATACTTTCAGGTAATGATCAGTACACTAAGGCGACTTGGTTCCCCAAATTTCGTTCTTCTATGTTGAAGCGTTCGTTTCCAGTAACACTTTGAATTTTTAGGTTTCACTCTGTTTTCTCCTATACTGATAGATGTATTTGGAACTCTAAATCCAACACGGTTTGTGCTAGCTTCTTGAAACTTGACACAATAAAGTAGTTTCACGTTCTATTTCTATGTTTGGATTCCTATTGATGTAGCTCTAAGCAGTGACAGGCGAGAAACACTTTCATGGAAAGGGGTTGCCAAGCTTCCCAAAATTACGAATCTCCAGAAATCTCAGCAAATATTTTTTCACCCAAACAGGATGATACTTTCAGGTAATGATCAGTACACTAAGGCGACTTGGTTCCCCAAATTTCGTTCTTCTATGTTGAGGCGTTCGTTTCCAGTAACAGTTTGAATTTTTAGGTTTCACTCTGTTTTCTCCTATATTGATAGATGTATTTGGAACTCAAAATCCAACATGGTTTGTGCTAGCTTCTTGAAACTTGACACAATAAAGTAGTTTCATGTTCTATCTCTACGTTTTGTTTCCTCTTGATGTAGCCCTAAGCAGTGACTGGCGAGAAACACTTTCATGGAAAGGGGCTGCCAGGCTTCCCAAAATTACGAATCTCCAGAAATCTCAGCAAATATTTCTTCACCCAAACAGGATGATACTTTCAGGTAATGATCAGTACAATAAGGCGACTTTGTTCCCCAAATTTCGTTCTTCTATGTTGAAGTGTTCGTTTCCAATAACAGTTTGAATTTTTAGGTTTCACTCTGTTTTCTCCTATATTGATAGATGTATTTGGAACTCTAAATCCAACACGGTTTGTGCTAGCTTCTTGAAACTTGACACAATAAAGTAATTTCACGTTCTATCTCTACGTTTTGTTTCCTCTTGATGTAGCCCTAAGCAGTGACTGGCGAGAAACACTTTCATGGAAATGGGTTGCCAGGCTTCCCAAAATTACGGATCTCCAGAAATCTCAGCAAATATTTTTTCACCCAAACAGGATGATACTTTCAGGTAATGATCAGTACACGAAGGCGACTTGGTTCCCCAAATTTCGTTCTTCTATGTTGAAGCGTTCGTTTCCAGTAACAGTTTGAATTTTTAGGTTTCACTCTGTTTTCTCCTATATTGATAGATGTATTTGGAACTCTAAATCCAACACGGTTTGTGCTAGCGTCTTGAAACTTGGCACAATAAAGTAGTTTCAAGTTCTATCTCTATGTTTTGATTCCTCTTGATGTAGCCCTAAGCAGTGACTGGCGAGAAACACTTTCATGGAAAGGGGTTGCCAAGCTTCCCAAAATTAAGAATCTCCAGAAATCTCAGCAATTATTTTTTCACCCAAACTGGATGATACTTTCAGGTAATGATCAGTACACGAAGGTGACTTGGTTCCCTAAATTCCGTTCTTCTAAGTTGAAGCGTTCGTTTCCAGTAACAGTTTGAATTTTTAGGTTTCACTCTGTTTTCTCCTATATTGATAGATGTATTTGGAACTCTAAATCCAACAAGGTTTGTGCTAGCTTTTTGAAACTTGACACAATAAAGCAGTTTCACGTTCTATCTCTATGTTTTGTTTCCTCTTGATGTAGCCCTAAGCAGTGACTGGCGAGAAACACTTTCATTGAAAGGGGTTGCCAGGCTTCCCAAAATTACGAATCTCCAGAAATCTCAGCAAATATTTTTTCACCCAAACAGGATGATACTTTCAGGTAATGATCAGTACACGAAGGCGACTTGGTTTCCCAAATTTCGTTCATCTATGTTGAGGCGTTCGTTTCCAGTAACAGTTTGAATTTTTAGGTTTCAGTCTGTTTTCTCCTATATTGATAGATGTATTTGGAACTCTAAATCCAAAACGGTGTGTGCTAGCTTCTTGAAAGTTGACACAATAAAGTAGTTTCACGTTCTATCTCTACGTTTTGATTCCTCTTGATGTAGCCCTAAGCAGTGACAGGCGAGAAACTCTTCCAGGGAAAGGGGTTGCCAGGCTTCCCAAAATTACGAATCTCCAGAAATCTCAGCAAATATTTTTTCACCCAAACTGGATGATACTTTCAGGTAATGATCACTACACTAAGGCGACTTGGTTCCCCAAATTTCGTTCGTCTATGTTGAAGCGTTCGTTTCCAGTAACAGTTTTAATTTTTAGGTTTCACTCTGTTTTCTCCTATATTGATAGATGTATTTGAACTCTAAATGCAACACGGTTTGTGCTAGCTTCTTGAAACTTGACACAATAAAGTAGTTTCACGTTCTGTTTCCATGTTTTGTTTCCTCTTGATGTAAACCTAAGCAGTGACTGGCGAGTAACACTTTCATGGAAAGGGGTTGCCAGGCTTCCCAAAATTACGGATCTCCAGAAATCTCAGCAAATATTTTTTCACCCAAACAGGATGATACTTTCAGGTAATGATCAGTACACTAAGGTGACTTGGTTCCCCAAATTTCGTTCTTCTAAGTTGAAGCGTTCGTATCCAGTAACAGTTTGAATATTTAGGTTTCACTCTGTTTTCTCCTATATTGATAGATCTATTTGGAACTCTAAATCCAACACGGTTTGTGCTAGCTTCTTGAAACTTGACACAATAAAGTAGTTTCACGTTCTATCTCTATATTTTGTTTCCTCTTGATGTAGCCCTAAGCAGTGACTGGCGAGAAACACCTTCATGGAAAGGGGTTGCCAGGCTTCCCAAAATTACGAATCTCCAGAAATCTCAGCAAATATTTTTTCACCCAAACAGGATGATACTTTCAGGTAATGATCAGTACACTAAGGCGACTTGGTTCCCCAAATTTTGTTCTTCTATGTTGAAGCGTTCGTTTCCAGTAACAGTTTTAATTTTTAGGTTTCACTCTGTTTTCTCCTATATTGATAGATGTATTTGGAACTCTAAATCCAACACGGTTTGTTCTAGCTTCTTGAAACTTGACACAATAAAGTAGTTTGACGTTCTATCCCTATGTTTTGATTCCTCTTGATGTAGCCCTAAGCAGTGACTGGCGAGAAACACTTTCATGGAAAGGGGTTGCCAGGCTTCCCAAAATTACGAATGTCCAGAAATCTCAGCAAATATTATTTCAGCCAAACTGGATGATACTTTCAGGTAATGATCAGTACACGAAGGCGACTTGGTTCCCCAAATATCTTTCTTCTATGTTGAAGCGTTCTTTTCCAGTAACACTTTGAATTTTTAGGTTTCACTCTGTTTTCTCCTATATTGATAGATGTATTTGGAACTCTAAATCCAACACGGTTTGTGCTAGCTTCTTGAAACTTGACACAATAAAGTAGTTTCACGTTCTATCTCTATGTTTGGATTCCTCTTGATGTAGCCCTAAGCAGTGACAGGCGAGAAAAACTTTCATGGAAAGGGGTTGCCAGGCTTCCCAAAATTACGAATCTCCAGAAATCTCAGCAAATATTTTTTCACACAAACTGGATGATACTTTCAGGTAATGATCAGTACACGAAGGTGACTTGGTTCCCCAAATTTCGTTCTCCTATGTTGAAGCGTTCGTTTCCAGTAACAGTTTGAATTTTTAGGTTTCACTCTGTTTTCTCCTATATTTATAGATGTATTTGGAACTCTAAATCCAACACGGTTTGTGCTAGCTTGTTGAAACTTGACACAATAAAGGAGTTTCACGTTCTATCCCTATGTTTTGATTCCTGTTGATGTAGCCCTAAGCAGTGACTGGCGAGAAACAATTTCATGGAAAGGGGTTGCCAGGCTTCCCAAAATTACGAATGTCCAGAAATCTCAGCAAATATTATTTCAGCCACACTGGATGATACTTTCAGGTAATGATCAGTACATGAAGGCGACTTGGTTCCCCAAATATCGTTCTTCTATGTTGAAGCGTTCTTTTCCAGTAACAGTTTGAATTTATAGGTTTCACTCTGTTTTCTCCTATATTGATAGATGTATTTGGAACTCTAAATCCAACACGGTTTGTGCTAGCTTCTTGAAAGTTGACACAATAAAGTAGTTTCACGTTCTATCTCTATGTTTGGATTCCTCTTGCTGTAGCCCTAAGCAGTGACAGGCGAGAAACACTTTCATGGAAAGGGGTTGCCAGGCTTCCCAAAATTACGAATCTCCAGGAATCTCAGCAAATATTTTTTCACACAAACTGGATGATACTTTCAGGTAATGATCAGTACACGAAGGCGACTTGGTTCCCCAAATTTCGTTCTTCTATGTTGAAGCGTTCGTTTCAAGTAACAGTTTGAATTTTTAGGTTTCACTCTGTTTTCTCCTATATTGATAGATGAATTGGAACTCTAAATCCAACACGGTTTGTGCTAGCTTCTTGAAACTTGACACAATAAAGTAGTTTCATGTTCTATCTCTATGTTTTGTTTCCTCTTGATGTAGCCCTAAGAAGTGACAGGCGAGAAACACTTCCATGGAAAGGGGTTGCCAGGCTTCCCAAAATTACGAATCTCCAGAAATCTCAGCAAATATTTTTTTCACCCAAACTGGATGATATTTTCAGGTAATGATCAGCACAGGAAGGCGACTTGGTTCCCCAAATTTTGTTCTTCTATGTTGAAGCGTTCGTTTCTAGTAACAGTTTGAATTTTTAGGTTTCACTCTGTTTTCTCCTATATTGATAGATGTATTTGGAACTCTAAATCCAACACGGTTTGTGCTAGCTTCTTGAAACTTGACACAATAAAGTAGTTTCACGTTCAATCTCTATGTTTTGATTCCTCTTGATGTAGCCCTAAGCAGTGACTGGCGAGAAACACTTTCATGGAAAGGGGTTGCCAGGCTTCCCAAAATTACAAATGTCCAGAAATCTCAGCAAATATTATTTCAGCCAAACTGGATGATACTTTCAGGTAATGATCAGTACACGAAGGCGACTTGGTTCCCCAAATATCGTTCTTCTATGTTGAAGCGTTCTTTTCCAGTAACACTTTGAATTTTTAGATTTCACTCTGTTTTCTCCTATATTGATAGATGTATTTGGAACTCTAAATCCAACACGGTTTGTGCTAGCTTCTTGAAACTTGACACAATAAAGTAGTTTCACGTTCTATCTCTATGTTTGGATTCCTCTTGATGTAGCCCTAAGCAGTGACAGGCGAGAAAAACTTTCATGGAAAGGGGTTGCCAGGCTTCCCAAAATTACGAATCTCCAGAAATCTCAGCAAATATTTTTTCACACAAACTGGATGATACTTTCAGGTAATGATCAGTACACGAAGGTGACTTGGTTCCCCAAATTTCGTTCTCCTATGTTGAAGCGTTCGTTTCCAGTAACAGTTTGAATTTTTAGGTTTCACTCTGTTTTCTCCTATATTGATAGATGTATTTGGAACTCTAAATCCAACACGGTTTGTGCTAGCTTCTTGAAACTTGACACAATAAAGTAGTTTCACGTTCTATCCCTATGTTTTGATTCCTGTTGATGTAGCCCTAAGCAGTGACTGGCGAGAAACAATTTCATGGAAAGGGGTTGCCAGGCTTCCCAAAATTACGAATGTCCAGAAATCTCAGCAAATATTATTTCAGCCACACTGGATGATACTTTCAGGTAATGATCAGTACATGAAGGCGACTTGGTTCCCCAAATATCGTTCTTCTATGTTGAAGCGTTCGTTTCCAGTAACAGTTTGAATTTTTAGGTTTCACTCTGTTTTCTCCTATATTGATAGATGTATTTGGAACTCTAAATCCAACACGGTTTGTGCTAGCTTCTTGAAACTTGACACAATAAAGTAGTTTCACGTTCTATCTCTATGTTTGGATTCCTCTTGCTGTAGCCCTAAGCAGTGACAGGCGAGAAACACTTTCATGGAAAGGGTTTGCCAGGCTTCCCAAAATTACGAATCTCCAGAAATCTCAGCAAATATTTTTTCACACAAACTGGATGATACTTTCAGGTAATGATCAGTACACGAAGGCGACTTGGTTCCCCAAATTTCGTTCTTCTATGGTGAAGCGTTCGTTTCCAGTAACAGTTTGAATTTTTAGGTTTCACTCTGTTTTCTCCTATATTGATAGATGTATTTGGAACTCTAAATCCAACACGGTTTGTGCTAGCTTCTTGAAACTTGACACAATAAAGTAGTTTCATTTTCTATCTCTATGTTTTGTTTCCTCTTGATGTAGCCCTAAGAAGTGACAGGCGAGAGACACTTCCATGGAAAGGGGTTGCCAGGCTTCCCAAAATTACGAATCTCCAGAAATCTCAGCAAATATTTTTTTCACCCAAACTGGATGATACTTTCAGGTAATGATCAGTACACGAAGGTGACTTGGTTCCCCAAATTTCGTTCTCCTATGTTGAAGCGTTCGTTTCCAGTAACAGTTTGAATTTTTAGGTTTCACTCTGTTTTCTCCTATATTGATAGATGTATTTGGAACTCTAAATCCAACACGGTTTGTGCTAGCTTCTTGAAACTTGACACAATAAAGTAGTTTCACGTTCTATCCCTATGTTTTGATTCCTGTTGATGTAGCCCTAAGCAGTGACTGGCGAGAAACAATTTCATGGAAAGGGGTTGCCAGGCTTCCCAAAATTACGAATGTCCAGAAATCTCAGCAAATATTATTTCAGCCACACTGGATGATACTTTCAGGTAATGATCAGTACATGAAGGCGACTTGGTTCCCCAAATATCGTTCTTCTATGTTGAAGCGTTCTTTTCCAGTAACAGTTTGAATTTATAGGTTTCACTCTGTTTTCTCCTATATTGATAGATGTATTTGGAACTCTAAATCCAACACGGTTTGTGCTAGCTTGTTGAAACTTGACACAATAAAGGAGTTTCACGTTCTATCCCTATGTTTTGATTCCTGTTGATGTAGCCCTAAGCAGTGACTGGCGAGAAACAATTTCATGGAAAGTGGTTGCCAGGCTTCCCAAAATTACGAATGTCCAGAAATCTCAGCAAATATTATTTCAGCCACACTGGATGATACTTTCAGGTAATGATCAGTACATGAAGGCGACTTGGTTCCCCAAATATCGTTCTTCTATGTTGAAGCGTTCTTTTCCAGTAACAGTTTGAATTTATAGGTTTCACTCTGTTTTCTCCTATATTGATAGATGTATTTGGAACTCTAAATCCAACACGGTTTGTGCTAGCTTCTTGAAAGTTGACACAATAAAGTAGTTTCATGTTCTATCTCTATGTTTTGTTTCCTCTTGATGTAGCCCTAAGAAGTGACAGGCGAGAAACACTTCCATGGAAAGGGGTTGCCAGGCTTCCCAAAATTACGAATCTCCAGAAATCTCAGCAAATATTTTTTTCACCCAAACTGGATGATACTTTCAGGTAATGATCAGCACACGAAGGCGACTTGGTTCCCCAAATTTCGTTCTTCTATGTTGAAGCGTTCGTTTCTAGTAACAGTTTGAATTTTTAGGTTTCACTCTGTTTTCTCCCATATTGATAGATGTATTTGGAACTCTAAATCCAACACGGTTTGTGCTAGCTTCTTGAAACTTGACACAATAAAGTAGTTTCACGTTCAATCTCTATGTTTTGATTCCTCTTGATGTAGCCCTAAGCAGTGACTGGCGAGAAACACTTTCATGGAAAGGGGTTGCCAGGCTTCCCAAAATTACAAATGTCCAGAAATCTCAGCAAATATTATTTCAGCCAAACTGGATGATACTTTCAGGTAATGATCAGTACACGAAGGCGACTTGGTTCCCCAAATATCGTTCTTCTATGTTGAAGCGTTCTTTTCCAGTAACACTTTGAATTTTTAGATTTCACTCTGTTTTCTCCTATATTGATAGATGTATTTGGAACTCTAAATCCAACACGGTTTGTGCTAGCTTCTTGAAACTTGACACAATAAAGTAGTTTCACGTTCTATCTCTATGTTTGGATTCCTCTTGATGTAGCCCTAAGCAGTGACAGGCGAGAAAAACTTTCATGGAAAGGGGTTGCCAGGCTTCCCAAAATTACGAATCTCCAGAAATCTCAGCAAATATTTTTTCACACAAACTGGATGATACTTTCAGGTAATGATCAGTACACGAAGGTGACTTGGTTCCCCAAATTTCGTTCTCCTATGTTGAAGCGTTCGTTTCCAGTAACAGTTTGAATTTTTAGGTTTCACTCTGTTTTCTCCTATATTGATAGATGTATTTGGAACTCTAAATCCAACACGGTTTGTGCTAGCTTCATGAAACTTGACACAATAAAGTAGTTTCACGTTCTATCCCTATGTTTTGATTCCTGTTGATGTAGCCCTAAGCAGTGACTGGCGAGAAACAATTTCATGGAAAGGGGTTGCCAGGCTTCCCAAAATTACGAATGTCCAGAAATCTCAGCAAATATTATTTCAGCCACACTGGATGATACTTTCAGGTAATGATCAGTACATGAAGGCGACTTGGTTCCCCAAATATCGTTCTTCTATGTTGAAGCGTTCGTTTCCAGTAACAGTTTGAATTTTTATGTTTCACTCTGTTTTCTCCTATATTGATAGATGTATTTGGAACTCTAAATCCAACACGGTTTGTGCTAGCTTCTTGAAACTTGACACAATAAAGTAGTTTCACGTTCTATCTCTATGTTTGGATTCCTCTTGCTGTAGCCCTAAGCAGTGACAGGCGAGAAACACTTTCATGGAAAGGGGTTGCCAGGCTTCCCAAAATTACGAATCTCCAGAAATCACAGCAAATATTTTTTCACACAAACTGGATGATACTTTCAGGTAATGATCAGTACACGAAGGCGACTTGGTTCCCCAAATTTCGTTCTTCTATGTTGAAGCGTTCGTTTCCAGTAACAGTTTTAATTTTTAGGTTTCACTCTGTTTTCTCCTATATTGATAGATGTATTTGAACTCTAAATGCAACACGGTTTGTGCTAGCTTCTTGAAACTTGACAAAATAAAGTAGTTTCACGTTCTGTTTCCATGTTTTGTTTCCTCTTGATGTAAACCTAAGCAGTGACTGGCGAGTAACACTTTCATGGAAAGGGGTTGCCAGGCTTCCCAAAATTACGGATCTCCAGAAATCTCAGCAAATATTTTTTCACCCAAACAGGATGATACTTTCAGGTAATGATCAGTACACTAAGGTGACTTGGTTCCCCAAATTTCGTTCTTCTAAGTTGAAGCGTTCGTATCCAGTAACAGTTTGAATATTTAGGTTTCACTCTGTTTTCTCCTATATTGATAGATCTATTTGGAACTCTAAATCCAACACGGTTTGTGCTAGCTTCTTGAAACTTGACACAATAAAGTAGTTTCACGTTCTATCTCTATATTTTGTTTCCTCTTGATGTAGCCCTAAGCAGTGACTGGCGAGAAACACTTTCATGGAAAGGGGTTGCCAGGCTTCCCAAAATTACGAATCTCCAGAAATCTCAGCAAATATTTTTTCACCCAAACAGGATGATACTTTCAGGTAATGATCAGTACACTAAGGCGACTTGGTTCCCCAAATTTTGTTCTTCTATGTTGAAGCGTTCGTTTCCAGTAACAGTTTGAATTTTTATGTTTCACTCTGTTTTCTCCTATATTGATAGATGTATTTGGAACTCTAAATCCAACACGGTTTGTTCTAGCTTCTTGAAACTTGACACAATAAAGTAGTTTGACGTTCTATCCCTATGTTTTGATTCCTCTTGATGTAGCCCTAAGCAGTGACTGGCGAGAAACACTTTCATGGAAAGGGGTTGCCAGGCTTCCCAAAATTACGAATGTCCAGAAATCTCAGCAAATATTATTTCAGCCAAACTGGATGATACTTTCAGGTAATGATCAGTACACGAAGGCGACTTGGTTCCCCAAATATCTTTCTTCTATGTTGAAGCGTTCTTTTCCAGTAACACTTTGAATTTTTAGGTTTCACTCTGTTTTCTCCTATATTGATAGATGTATTTGGAACTCTAAATCCAACACGGTTTGTGCTAGCTTCTTGAAACTTGACACAATAAAGTAGTTTCACGTTCTATCTCTATGTTTGGATTCCTCTTGCTGTAGCCCTAAGCAGTGACAGGCGAGAAACACTTTCATGGAAAGGGGTTGCCAGGCTTCCCAAAATTACGAATCTCCAGGAATCTCAGCAAATATTTTTTCACACAAACTGGATGATACTTTCAGGTAATGATCAGTACACGAAGGCGACTTGGTTCCCCAAATTTCGTTCTTCTATGTTGAAGCGTTCGTTTCAAGTAACAGTTTGAATTTTTAGGTTTCACTCTGTTTTCTCCTATATTGATAGATGAATTGGAACTCTAAATCCAACACGGTTTGTGCTAGCTTCTTGAAACTTGACACAATAAAGTAGTTTCATGTTCTATCTCTATGTTTTGTTTCCTCTTGATGTAGCCCTCAACAGTGACAGGCGAGAAACACTTTCATGGAAAGGGGTTGCCAGGCTTCCCAAAATTACGAATCTCCAGAAATCTCAGCAAATATTTTTTCACCCAAACTGGATGATACTTTCAGGTAATGATCAGTACACGAAGGCGACTTGGTTCCCCAAATTTCGTTCTTCTATGTTGAAGCGTTCGTTTCCAGTAACAGTTTGAATTTTTAGGTTTCACTCTGTTTTCTCCTATATTGATAGATGTATTTGGAACTCTAAATCCAACACGGTTTGTGCTAGCTTCTTTAAATTTGACACAATAAAGTAGTTTCACGTTCTATCTCTATGTTTTGTTTCCTCTTGATGTAGCCCTCAACAGTGACAGGCGAGAAACACTTTCATGGAAAGGGGTTGCCAGGCTTCCCAAAATTACGAATCTCCAGAAATCTCAGCAAATATTTTTTCACCCAAACTGGATGATACTTTCAGGTAATGATCAGTACACGAAGGCGACTTGGTTCCCCAAATTTCGTTCTTCTATGTTGAAGCGTTCGTTTCCAGTAACAGTTTGAATTTTTAGGTTTCACTCTGTTTTCTCCTATATTGATAGATGTATTTGGAACTCTAAATCCAACACGGTTTGTGCTAGCTTCTTTAAATTTGACACAATAAAGTGGTTTCACGTTCTATCTCTATGTTTTGATTCCTCTTGATGTAGCCCAAAGCAGTGACTGGCGAGAAACACTTTCAGGGAAAGGGGTTGCCAGGCTTCCCAAAATTACGAATCTCCAGAAATCTCAGCAAATATTTTTTCACCCACACTGGATGATACTTTCAGGTAATGATCAGTACACAAAGGCGACTTGGTTCCCCAAATTTCGTTCTTCTATGTTGAAGCGTTCGTTTCCAGTAACAGTTTGAATTTTTAGGTTTCACTCTGTTTTCTCCTATATTGATAGATGTATTTGGAACTCTAAATCCAACACGGTGTGTGGTAGCTTCTTGAAACTTGACACAATAAAGTAGTTTTGCGTTCTGTCTCTATGTTTTGTTTCCTCTTGATGTAGCCCTCAGCAGTGACAGGCGAGAAACACTTTCATGGAAAGGGGTTGCCAGGCTTCCCAAAATTACGAATCTCCAGAAATCTCAGCAAATATTTTTTCACCCAAACTGGATGATACTTTCAGGTAATGATCAGTACACGAAGGCGACTTGGTTCCCCAAATTTCGTTCTTCTATGTTGAAGCGTTCGTTTCCAGTAACAGTTTGAATTTTTAGGTTTCACTCTGTTTTCCCCTATATTGATAGATTTATTTGGAACTCTAAATCCAACACGGTTTGTGCTAGCTTCTTGAAACATGACACAATAAAGTAGTTTCACGTTCTATCTCTATGTTTTGTTTCCTCTTGATGTAGCCCTAAGCAGTGACTGGCGAGAAACACTTTCATGGAAAGGGGTTGCCAGGCTTCCCAAAATTACGAATCACCAGTAATCTCAGGAAATATTTTTTCACCCAAACAGGATGATACTTTCAGGTAATGATCAGTACACGAAGGCGACTTGGTTCCCCAAATTTCGTTCTTCTATGTTGAAGCGTTCGTTTCCAGTAACAGTTTGAATTTTTAGGTTTCACTCTGTTTTCTCCTATATTGATAGATGTATTTGGAACTCTAAATCCAACACGGTTTGTGCTAGCTTCTTGAAACTTGACACAATAAAGTAGTTTCACGTTCTATCTCTATGTTTTGTTTCCTCTTGATGTAGCCCTGTGCAGTGACTGGCGAGAAACACTTTCATGGAAAGGGGTTGCCAAGCTTCCTAAAATTACGAATCTCCAGAAATCTCAGCAAATATTTTTTCAGCCATACTGGATGATACTTTCAGGTAATGATCAGGATACGAAGGCAACTTGGTTCCCCAAATTTCGTTCTTCTATGTTGAAGCGTTTGTTTCCAGTAACAGTTTGAATTTTTAGGTTTCACTCTGTTTTCTCCTATATTGATAGATGTATTTGGAACTCTAAATCCAACACGGTTTGTGCTAGCTTCTTGAAACTTGACACAATAAAGTAGTTTCACGTTCTATCTCTATGTTTTGATTCCTCTTGATGCAGCCCTAAGCAGTGACTGGCGAGAAACACTTTCATGGAAAGGGGTTTCCAGGCTTCCCAAAATTACGAATCTCCAGAAATCTCAGCAAATATTTTTTCACCCAAACTGGATGATACTTTCAGGTAATGATCAGTACACGAAGGCGACTTGGTTCCCCAAATTTTGTTCTTCTATGTTGAAGCGTTCGTTTCCAGTAACAGTTTGAATTTTTAGGTTTCACTCTGTTTTCTCCTATATTGATAGATGTATTTGGAACTCTAAATCCAACACGGTTTGTGCTATCTTCTTGAAACTTGACACAATAAAGTAGTTTCACGTTCTATCTCTATGTTTTGTTTCCTCTTGATGTAGCCCTGTGCAGTGACTGGCGAGAAACACTTTCATGGAAAGGGGTTGCCAAGCTTCCTAAAATTACGAATCTCCAGAAATCTCAGCAAATATTTTTTCAGCCAAACTGGATGATACTTTCAGGTAATGATCAGTACACGAAGGCGACTTGGTATCCCAAATTTCGTTCTTCTATGTTGAAGCGTTCGTTTCCAGTAACAGTTTGAATTTTTAGGTTTCACTCTGTTTTCTCCTATATTGATAGATGTGTTTGAACTCTAAATTCAACACGGTTTGTGCTAGCTTCTTGAAACTTGACACAATAAAGTAGTTTCACGTTCTGTCTCCATGTTTTCTTTCCTCTTGATGTAGCCCTAAGCAGTGACTGGCGAGAAACACTTTCATGGAAAGGGGTTGCCAGGCTTCCCAAATTTACGAATCTCCAGAAATCTCAGCAAATATTTTTTCACCCAAACAGGATGATACTTTCAGGTAATGATCAGTACACGAAGGCGACTTGGTTCCCGAAATTTCCTTCTTCTATGTTGAAGCGTTCGTTTCCAGTAACAGTTTTAATTTTTAGGTTTCACTCTGTTTTCTCCTATATTGATAGATGTATTTGGAACTCTAAATCCAACACGGTTTGTGCTAGCTTCTTGAAACTTGACACAATAAAGTAGTTTCACGTTCTATCTCTATGTTTTGATTCCTCTTGATGCAGCCCTAAGCAGTGACTGGCGAGAAACACTTTCATGGAAAGGGGTTTCCAGGCTTCCCAAAATTACGAATCTCCAGAAATCTCAGCAAATATTTTTTCACCCAAACTGGATGATACTTTCAGGTAATGATCAGTACACGAAGGCGACTTGGTTCCCCAAATTTTGTTCTTCTATGTTGAAGCGTTCGTTTCCAGTAACAGTTTGAATTTTTAGGTTTCACTCTGTTTTCTCCTATATTGATAGATGTATTTGGAACTCTAAATCCAACACGGTTTGTGCTATCTTCTTGAAACTTGACACAATAAAGTAGTTTCACGTTCTATCTCTATGTTTTGTTTCCTCTTGATGTAGCCCTGTGCAGTGACTGGCGAGAAACACTTTCATGGAAAGGGGTTGCCAAGCTTCCTAAAATTACGAATCTCCAGAAATCTCAGCAAATATTTTTTCAGCCAAACTGGATGATACTTTCAGGTAATGATCAGTACACGAAGGCGACTTGGTTCCCCAAATTTCGTTCTTCTATGTTGAAGCGTTCGTTTCCAGTAACAGTTTGAATTTTTAGGTTTCACTCTGTTTTCTCCTATATTGATAGATGTGTTTGAACTCTAAATTCAACACGGTTTGTGCTAGCTTCTTGAAACTTGACACAATAAAGTAGTTTCACGTTCTGTCTCCATGTTTTCTTTCCTCTTGATGTAGCCCTAAGCAGTGACAGGCGAGAAACACTTTCATGGAAAGGGGTTGCCAGGCTTCCCAAATTTACGAATCTCCAGAAATCTCAGCAAATATTTTTTCACCCAAACAGGATGATACTTTCAGGTAATGATCAGTACACGAAGGCGACTTGGTTCCCGAAATTTCCTTCTTCTATGTTGAAGCGTTCGTTTCCAGTAACAGTTTTAATTTTTAGGTTTCACTCTGTTTTCTCCTATATTGATAGATGTATTTGGAACTCTAAATCCAACACGGTTTGTGCTAGCTTCTTGAAACTTGACACAATAAAGTAGTTTCACGTTCTATCTCTATATTTTGTTTCCTCTTGATGTAGCCCTGTGCAGTGACTGGCGAGAAACACTTTCATGGAAAGGGGTTGCCAAGCTTCCTAAAATTACGAATCTCCAGAAATCTCAGCAAATATTTTTTCAGCCATACTGGATGATACTTTCAGGTAATGATCAGGACACGAAGGCAACTTGGTTCCCCAAATTTCGTTCTTCTATGTTGAAGCGTTTGTTTCCAGTAACAGTTTGAATTTTTAGGTTTCACTCTGTTTTCTCCTATATTGATAGATGTATTTGGAACTCTAAATCCAACACGGTTTGTGCTAGCTTCTTGAAACTTGACACAATAAAGTAGTTTCACGTTCTATCTCTATGTTTTGATTCCTCTTGATGTAGCCCTAAGCAGTGACTGGCGAGAAACACTTTCATGGAAAGGGGTTTCCAGGCTTCCCAAAATTACGAATCTCCAGAAATCTCAGCAAATATTTTTTCACCCAAACTGGATGATACTTTCAGGTAATGATCAGTACACGAAGGCGACTTGGTTCCCCAAATTTCGTTCTTCTATGTTGAAGCGTTCGTTTCCAGTAACAGTTTGAATTTTTAGGTTTCACTCTGTTTTCTCCTATATTGATAGATGTATTTGGAACTCTAAATCCAACACGGTTTGTGCTAGCTTCTTGAAACTTGACACAATAAAGTAGTTTCACGTTCTATCTCTATGTTTTGTTTCCTCTTGATGTAGCCCTGTGCAGTGACTGGCGAGGAACACTTTCATGGAAAGGGGTTGCCAAGCTTCCTAAAATTACGAATCTCCAGAAATCTCAGCAAATATTTTTTCAGCCAAACTGGATGATACTTTTAGGTAATGATCAGTACACGAAGGCGACTTGGTTCCCCAAATTTCGTTCTTCTATGTTGAAGCGTTCGTTTCCAGTAACAGTTTGAATTTTTAGGTTTCACTCTGTTTTCTCCTATATTGATAGATGTGTTTGAACTCTAAATTCAACACGGTTTGTGCTAGCTTCTTGAAACTTGACACAATAAAGTAGTTTCACGTTCTGTCTCCATGTTTTCTTTCCTCTTGATGTAGCCCTAAGCAGTGACTGGCGAGAAACACTTTCATGGAAAGGGGTTGCCAGGCTTCCCAAATTTACGAATCTCCAGAAATCTCAGCAAATATTTTTTCACACAAACAGGATGATACTTTCAGGTAATGATCAGTACATGAAGGCGACTTGGTTCCCGAAATTTCCTTCTTCTATGTTGAAGCGTTCGTTTCCAGTAACAGTTTGAATTTTTAGGTTTCACTCTGTTTTCTCCTATATTGATAGATGTATTTGGAACTCTAAATCCAACACGGTGTGTGGTAGCTTCTTGAAACTTGACACAATAAAGTAGTTTTGCGTTCTGTCTCTATGTTTTGTTTCCTCTTGATGTAGCCCTCAGCAGTGACAGGCGAGAAACACTTTCATGGAAAGGGGTTGCCAGGCTTCCCAAAATTACGAATCTCCAGAAATCTCAGCAAATATTTTTTCACCCAAACTGGATGATACTTTCAGGTAATGATCAGTACACGAAGGCGACTGGGTTCCCCAAATTTCGTTCTTCTATGTTGAAGCGTTCGTTTCCAGTAACAGTTTGAATTTTTAGGTTTCACTCTGTTTTCTCCTATATTGATAGATGTATTTGGAACTCTAAATCCAACACGGTTTGTGCTAGCTTCTTGAAACTTGACACAATAAAGTAGTTTCACGTTCTATCTATATGTTTTGATTTTTCTTGATGTAGCCCTAAGCAGTGACTGGCGAGAAACACTTTCATGGAAAGGGGTTTCCAGGCTTCCCAAAATTACGAATCTCCAGAAATCTCAGGAAATATTTTTTCACCCAAACAGGATGATACATTCAGGTAATGATCAGTACACTAAGGTGACTTGGTTCCCCAAATATCGTTCTTCTATGTTGAAGCGTTCGTTTCCAGTAACAGTTTGAATTTTTAGGTTTCACTCTGTTTTCTCCTATATTGATAGATGTATTTGGAACTCTAAATCCAACACGGTTTGTGCTAGCTTCTTTAAATTTGACACAATAAAGTAGTTTCACGTTCTATCTCTATGTTTTGATTCCTCTTGATGTAGCCCAAAGCAGTGACTGGCGAGAAACACTTTCATGGAAAGGGGTTGCCAGGCTTCCCAAAATTACGAATCTCCAGAAATCTCAGCAAATATTTTTTCACCCACACTGGATGATACTTTCAGGTAATGATCAGTACACAAAGGCGACTTGGTTCCCCAAATTTCGTTCTTCTATGTTGAAGCGTTCGTTTCCAGTAACAGTTTGAATTTTTAGGTTTCACTCTGTTTTCTCCTATATTGATAGATGTATTTGGAACTCTAAATCCAACACGGTGTGTGGTAGCTTCTTGAAACTTGACACAATAAAGTAGTTTTGCGTTCTGTCTCTATGTTTTGTTTCCTCTTGATGTAGCCCTCAGCAGTGACAGGCGAGAAACACTTTCTTGGAAAGGGGTTGCCAGGCTTCCCAAAATTACGAATCTCCAGAAATCTCAGCAAATATTTTTTCACCCAAACTGGATGATACTTTCAGGTAATGATCAGTACACGAAGGCGACTTGGTTCCCCAAATTTCGTTCTTCTATGTTGAAGCGTTCGTTTCCAGTAACAGTTTGAATTTTTAGGTTTCACTCTGTTTTCCCCTATATTGATAGATTTATTTGGAACTCTAAATCCAACACGGTTTTTGCTAGCTTCTTGAAACATGACAATAAAGTAGTTTCACGTTCTATCTCTATGTTTTGTTTCCTCTTGATGTAGCCCTAAGCAATGACTGGCGAGAAACACTTTCATGGAAAGGGGTTGCCAGGCTTCCCAAAATTACGAATCACCAGTAATCTCAGGAAATATTTTTTCACCCAAACAGGATGATACTTTCAGGTAATGATCAGTACACGAAGGCGACTTGGTTCCCCAAATTTCGTTCTTCTATGTTGAAGCGTTCGTTTCCAGTAACAGTTTGAATTTTTAGGTTTCACTCTGTTTTCTCCTATATTGATAGATGTATTTGGAACTCTAAATCCAACACGGTTTGTGCTAGCTTCTTGAAACTTGACACAATAAAGTAGTTTCACGTTCTATCTCTATGTTTTGTTTCCTCTTGATGTAGCCCTGTGCAGTGACTGGCGAGAAACACTTTCATGGAAAGGGGTTGCCAAGCTTCCTAAAATTACGAATCTCCAGAAATCTCAGCAAATATTTTTTCAGCCATACTGGATGATACTTTCAGGTAATGATCAGGACACGAAGGCAACTTGGTTCCCCAAATTTCATTCTTCTATGTTGAAGCGTTCGTTTCCAGTAACAGTTTGAATTTTTAGGTTTCACTCTGTTTTCTCCTATATTGATAGATGTATTTGGAACTCTAAATCCAACACGGTTTGTGCTAGCTTCTTGAAACTTGACACAATAAAGTAGTTTCACGTTCTATCTCTATGTTTTGATTCCTCTTGATGCAGCCCTAAGCAGTGACTGGCGAGAAACACTTTCATGGAAAGGGGTTTCCAGGCTTCCCAAAATTACGAATCTCCAGAAATCTCAGCAAATATTATTTCAGCCACACTGGATGATACTTTCAGGTAATGATCAGTACATGAAGGCGACTTGGTTCCCCAAATATCGTTCTTCTATGTTGAAGCGTTCTTTTCCAGTAACAGTTTGAATTTATAGGTTTCACTCTGTTTTCTCCTATATTGATAGATGTATTTGGAACTCTAAATCCAACACGGTTTGTGCTAGCTTGTTGAAACTTGACACAATAAAGGAGTTTCACGTTCTATCCCTATGTTTTGATTCCTGTTGATGTAGCCCTAAGCAGTGACTGGCGAGAAACAATTTCATGGAAAGTGGTTGCCAGGCTTCCCAAAATTACGAATGTCCAGAAATCTCAGCAAATATTATTTCAGCCACACTGGATGATACTTTCAGGTAATGATCAGTACATGAAGGCGACTTGGTTCCCCAAATATCGTTCTTCTATGTTGAAGCGTTCTTTTCCAGTAACAGTTTGAATTTATAGGTTTCACTCTGTTTTCTCCTATATTGATAGATGTATTTGGAACTCTAAATCCAACACGGTTTGTGCTAGCTTCTTGAAAGTTGACACAATAAAGTAGTTTCATGTTCTATCTCTATGTTTTGTTTCCTCTTGATGTAGCCCTAAGAAGTGACAGGCGAGAAACACTTCCATGGAAAGGGGTTGCCAGGCTTCCCAAAATTACGAATCTCCAGAAATCTCAGCAAATATTTTTTTCACCCAAACTGGATGATACTTTCAGGTAATGATCAGCACACGAAGGCGACTTGGTTCCCCAAATTTCGTTCTTCTATGTTGAAGCGTTCGTTTCTAGTAACAGTTTGAATTTTTAGGTTTCACTCTGTTTTCTCCCATATTGATAGATGTATTTGGAACTCTAAATCCAACACGGTTTGTGCTAGCTTCTTGAAACTTGACACAATAAAGTAGTTTCACGTTCAATCTCTATGTTTTGATTCCTCTTGATGTAGCCCTAAGCAGTGACTGGCGAGAAACACTTTCATGGAAAGGGGTTGCCAGGCTTCCCAAAATTACAAATGTCCAGAAATCTCAGCAAATATTATTTCAGCCAAACTGGATGATACTTTCAGGTAATGATCAGTACACGAAGGCGACTTGGTTCCCCAAATATCGTTCTTCTATGTTGAAGCGTTCTTTTCCAGTAACACTTTGAATTTTTAGATTTCACTCTGTTTTCTCCTATATTGATAGATGTATTTGGAACTCTAAATCCAACACGGTTTGTGCTAGCTTCTTGAAACTTGACACAATAAAGTAGTTTCACGTTCTATCTCTATGTTTGGATTCCTCTTGATGTAGCCCTAAGCAGTGACAGGCGAGAAAAACTTTCATGGAAAGGGGTTGCCAGGCTTCCCAAAATTACGAATCTCCAGAAATCTCAGCAAATATTTTTTCACACAAACTGGATGATACTTTCAGGTAATGATCAGTACACGAAGGTGACTTGGTTCCCCAAATTTCGTTCTCCTATGTTGAAGCGTTCGTTTCCAGTAACAGTTTGAATTTTTAGGTTTCACTCTGTTTTCTCCTATATTGATAGATGTATTTGGAACTCTAAATCCAACACGGTTTGTGCTAGCTTCATGAAACTTGACACAATAAAGTAGTTTCACGTTCTATCCCTATGTTTTGATTCCTGTTGATGTAGCCCTAAGCAGTGACTGGCGAGAAACAATTTCATGGAAAGGGGTTGCCAGGCTTCCCAAAATTACGAATGTCCAGAAATCTCAGCAAATATTATTTCAGCCACACTGGATGATACTTTCAGGTAATGATCAGTACATGAAGGCGACTTGGTTCCCCAAATATCGTTCTTCTATGTTGAAGCGTTCGTTTCCAGTAACAGTTTGAATTTTTATGTTTCACTCTGTTTTCTCCTATATTGATAGATGTATTTGGAACTCTAAATCCAACACGGTTTGTGCTAGCTTCTTGAAACTTGACACAATAAAGTAGTTTCACGTTCTATCTCTATGTTTGGATTCCTCTTGCTGTAGCCCTAAGCAGTGACAGGCGAGAAACACTTTCATGGAAAGGGGTTGCCAGGCTTCCCAAAATTACGAATCTCCAGAAATCACAGCAAATATTTTTTCACACAAACTGGATGATACTTTCAGGTAATGATCAGTACACGAAGGCGACTTGGTTCCCCAAATTTCGTTCTTCTATGTTGAAGCGTTCGTTTCCAGTAACAGTTTTAATTTTTAGGTTTCACTCTGTTTTCTCCTATATTGATAGATGTATTTGAACTCTAAATGCAACACGGTTTGTGCTAGCTTCTTGAAACTTGACAAAATAAAGTAGTTTCACGTTCTGTTTCCATGTTTTGTTTCCTCTTGATGTAAACCTAAGCAGTGACTGGCGAGTAACACTTTCATGGAAAGGGGTTGCCAGGCTTCCCAAAATTACGGATCTCCAGAAATCTCAGCAAATATTTTTTCACCCAAACAGGATGATACTTTCAGGTAATGATCAGTACACTAAGGTGACTTGGTTCCCCAAATTTCGTTCTTCTAAGTTGAAGCGTTCGTATCCAGTAACAGTTTGAATATTTAGGTTTCACTCTGTTTTCTCCTATATTGATAGATCTATTTGGAACTCTAAATCCAACACGGTTTGTGCTAGCTTCTTGAAACTTGACACAATAAAGTAGTTTCACGTTCTATCTCTATATTTTGTTTCCTCTTGATGTAGCCCTAAGCAGTGACTGGCGAGAAACACTTTCATGGAAAGGGGTTGCCAGGCTTCCCAAAATTACGAATCTCCAGAAATCTCAGCAAATATTTTTTCACCCAAACAGGATGATACTTTCAGGTAATGATCAGTACACTAAGGCGACTTGGTTCCCCAAATTTTGTTCTTCTATGTTGAAGCGTTCGTTTCCAGTAACAGTTTGAATTTTTATGTTTCACTCTGTTTTCTCCTATATTGATAGATGTATTTGGAACTCTAAATCCAACACGGTTTGTTCTAGCTTCTTGAAACTTGACACAATAAAGTAGTTTGACGTTCTATCCCTATGTTTTGATTCCTCTTGATGTAGCCCTAAGCAGTGACTGGCGAGAAACACTTTCATGGAAAGGGGTTGCCAGGCTTCCCAAAATTACGAATGTCCAGAAATCTCAGCAAATATTATTTCAGCCAAACTGGATGATACTTTCAGGTAATGATCAGTACACGAAGGCGACTTGGTTCCCCAAATATCTTTCTTCTATGTTGAAGCGTTCTTTTCCAGTAACACTTTGAATTTTTAGGTTTCACTCTGTTTTCTCCTATATTGATAGATGTATTTGGAACTCTAAATCCAACACGGTTTGTGCTAGCTTCTTGAAACTTGACACAATAAAGTAGTTTCACGTTCTATCTCTATGTTTGGATTCCTCTTGCTGTAGCCCTAAGCAGTGACAGGCGAGAAACACTTTCATGGAAAGGGGTTGCCAGGCTTCCCAAAATTACGAATCTCCAGGAATCTCAGCAAATATTTTTTCACACAAACTGGATGATACTTTCAGGTAATGATCAGTACACGAAGGCGACTTGGTTCCCCAAATTTCGTTCTTCTATGTTGAAGCGTTCGTTTCAAGTAACAGTTTGAATTTTTAGGTTTCACTCTGTTTTCTCCTATATTGATAGATGAATTGGAACTCTAAATCCAACACGGTTTGTGCTAGCTTCTTGAAACTTGACACAATAAAGTAGTTTCATGTTCTATCTCTATGTTTTGTTTCCTCTTGATGTAGCCCTCAACAGTGACAGGCGAGAAACACTTTCATGGAAAGGGGTTGCCAGGCTTCCCAAAATTACGAATCTCCAGAAATCTCAGCAAATATTTTTTCACCCAAACTGGATGATACTTTCAGGTAATGATCAGTACACGAAGGCGACTTGGTTCCCCAAATTTCGTTCTTCTATGTTGAAGCGTTCGTTTCCAGTAACAGTTTGAATTTTTAGGTTTCACTCTGTTTTCTCCTATATTGATAGATGTATTTGGAACTCTAAATCCAACACGGTTTGTGCTAGCTTCTTTAAATTTGACACAATAAAGTAGTTTCACGTTCTATCTCTATGTTTTGTTTCCTCTTGATGTAGCCCTCAACAGTGACAGGCGAGAAACACTTTCATGGAAAGGGGTTGCCAGGCTTCCCAAAATTACGAATCTCCAGAAATCTCAGCAAATATTTTTTCACCCAAACTGGATGATACTTTCAGGTAATGATCAGTACACGAAGGCGACTTGGTTCCCCAAATTTCGTTCTTCTATGTTGAAGCGTTCGTTTCCAGTAACAGTTTGAATTTTTAGGTTTCACTCTGTTTTCTCCTATATTGATAGATGTATTTGGAACTCTAAATCCAACACGGTTTGTGCTAGCTTCTTTAAATTTGACACAATAAAGTGGTTTCACGTTCTATCTCTATGTTTTGATTCCTCTTGATGTAGCCCAAAGCAGTGACTGGCGAGAAACACTTTCAGGGAAAGGGGTTGCCAGGCTTCCCAAAATTACGAATCTCCAGAAATCTCAGCAAATATTTTTTCACCCACACTGGATGATACTTTCAGGTAATGATCAGTACACAAAGGCGACTTGGTTCCCCAAATTTCGTTCTTCTATGTTGAAGCGTTCGTTTCCAGTAACAGTTTGAATTTTTAGGTTTCACTCTGTTTTCTCCTATATTGATAGATGTATTTGGAACTCTAAATCCAACACGGTGTGTGGTAGCTTCTTGAAACTTGACACAATAAAGTAGTTTTGCGTTCTGTCTCTATGTTTTGTTTCCTCTTGATGTAGCCCTCAGCAGTGACAGGCGAGAAACACTTTCATGGAAAGGGGTTGCCAGGCTTCCCAAAATTACGAATCTCCAGAAATCTCAGCAAATATTTTTTCACCCAAACTGGATGATACTTTCAGGTAATGATCAGTACACGAAGGCGACTTGGTTCCCCAAATTTCGTTCTTCTATGTTGAAGCGTTCGTTTCCAGTAACAGTTTGAATTTTTAGGTTTCACTCTGTTTTCCCCTATATTGATAGATTTATTTGGAACTCTAAATCCAACACGGTTTGTGCTAGCTTCTTGAAACATGACACAATAAAGTAGTTTCACGTTCTATCTCTATGTTTTGTTTCCTCTTGATGTAGCCCTAAGCAGTGACTGGCGAGAAACACTTTCATGGAAAGGGGTTGCCAGGCTTCCCAAAATTACGAATCACCAGTAATCTCAGGAAATATTTTTTCACCCAAACAGGATGATACTTTCAGGTAATGATCAGTACACGAAGGCGACTTGGTTCCCCAAATTTCGTTCTTCTATGTTGAAGCGTTCGTTTCCAGTAACAGTTTGAATTTTTAGGTTTCACTCTGTTTTCTCCTATATTGATAGATGTATTTGGAACTCTAAATCCAACACGGTTTGTGCTAGCTTCTTGAAACTTGACACAATAAAGTAGTTTCACGTTCTATCTCTATGTTTTGTTTCCTCTTGATGTAGCCCTGTGCAGTGACTGGCGAGAAACACTTTCATGGAAAGGGGTTGCCAAGCTTCCTAAAATTACGAATCTCCAGAAATCTCAGCAAATATTTTTTCAGCCATACTGGATGATACTTTCAGGTAATGATCAGGATACGAAGGCAACTTGGTTCCCCAAATTTCGTTCTTCTATGTTGAAGCGTTTGTTTCCAGTAACAGTTTGAATTTTTAGGTTTCACTCTGTTTTCTCCTATATTGATAGATGTATTTGGAACTCTAAATCCAACACGGTTTGTGCTAGCTTCTTGAAACTTGACACAATAAAGTAGTTTCACGTTCTATCTCTATGTTTTGATTCCTCTTGATGCAGCCCTAAGCAGTGACTGGCGAGAAACACTTTCATGGAAAGGGGTTTCCAGGCTTCCCAAAATTACGAATCTCCAGAAATCTCAGCAAATATTTTTTCACCCAAACTGGATGATACTTTCAGGTAATGATCAGTACACGAAGGCGACTTGGTTCCCCAAATTTTGTTCTTCTATGTTGAAGCGTTCGTTTCCAGTAACAGTTTGAATTTTTAGGTTTCACTCTGTTTTCTCCTATATTGATAGATGTATTTGGAACTCTAAATCCAACACGGTTTGTGCTATCTTCTTGAAACTTGACACAATAAAGTAGTTTCACGTTCTATCTCTATGTTTTGTTTCCTCTTGATGTAGCCCTGTGCAGTGACTGGCGAGAAACACTTTCATGGAAAGGGGTTGCCAAGCTTCCTAAAATTACGAATCTCCAGAAATCTCAGCAAATATTTTTTCAGCCAAACTGGATGATACTTTCAGGTAATGATCAGTACACGAAGGCGACTTGGTATCCCAAATTTCGTTCTTCTATGTTGAAGCGTTCGTTTCCAGTAACAGTTTGAATTTTTAGGTTTCACTCTGTTTTCTCCTATATTGATAGATGTGTTTGAACTCTAAATTCAACACGGTTTGTGCTAGCTTCTTGAAACTTGACACAATAAAGTAGTTTCACGTTCTGTCTCCATGTTTTCTTTCCTCTTGATGTAGCCCTAAGCAGTGACTGGCGAGAAACACTTTCATGGAAAGGGGTTGCCAGGCTTCCCAAATTTACGAATCTCCAGAAATCTCAGCAAATATTTTTTCACCCAAACAGGATGATACTTTCAGGTAATGATCAGTACACGAAGGCGACTTGGTTCCCGAAATTTCCTTCTTCTATGTTGAAGCGTTCGTTTCCAGTAACAGTTTTAATTTTTAGGTTTCACTCTGTTTTCTCCTATATTGATAGATGTATTTGGAACTCTAAATCCAACACGGTTTGTGCTAGCTTCTTGAAACTTGACACAATAAAGTAGTTTCACGTTCTATCTCTATGTTTTGATTCCTCTTGATGCAGCCCTAAGCAGTGACTGGCGAGAAACACTTTCATGGAAAGGGGTTTCCAGGCTTCCCAAAATTACGAATCTCCAGAAATCTCAGCAAATATTTTTTCACCCAAACTGGATGATACTTTCAGGTAATGATCAGTACACGAAGGCGACTTGGTTCCCCAAATTTTGTTCTTCTATGTTGAAGCGTTCGTTTCCAGTAACAGTTTGAATTTTTAGGTTTCACTCTGTTTTCTCCTATATTGATAGATGTATTTGGAACTCTAAATCCAACACGGTTTGTGCTATCTTCTTGAAACTTGACACAATAAAGTAGTTTCACGTTCTATCTCTATGTTTTGTTTCCTCTTGATGTAGCCCTGTGCAGTGACTGGCGAGAAACACTTTCATGGAAAGGGGTTGCCAAGCTTCCTAAAATTACGAATCTCCAGAAATCTCAGCAAATATTTTTTCAGCCAAACTGGATGATACTTTCAGGTAATGATCAGTACACGAAGGCGACTTGGTTCCCCAAATTTCGTTCTTCTATGTTGAAGCGTTCGTTTCCAGTAACAGTTTGAATTTTTAGGTTTCACTCTGTTTTCTCCTATATTGATAGATGTGTTTGAACTCTAAATTCAACACGGTTTGTGCTAGCTTCTTGAAACTTGACACAATAAAGTAGTTTCACGTTCTGTCTCCATGTTTTCTTTCCTCTTGATGTAGCCCTAAGCAGTGACAGGCGAGAAACACTTTCATGGAAAGGGGTTGCCAGGCTTCCCAAATTTACGAATCTCCAGAAATCTCAGCAAATATTTTTTCACCCAAACAGGATGATACTTTCAGGTAATGATCAGTACACGAAGGCGACTTGGTTCCCGAAATTTCCTTCTTCTATGTTGAAGCGTTCGTTTCCAGTAACAGTTTTAATTTTTAGGTTTCACTCTGTTTTCTCCTATATTGATAGATGTATTTGGAACTCTAAATCCAACACGGTTTGTGCTAGCTTCTTGAAACTTGACACAATAAAGTAGTTTCACGTTCTATCTCTATATTTTGTTTCCTCTTGATGTAGCCCTGTGCAGTGACTGGCGAGAAACACTTTCATGGAAAGGGGTTGCCAAGCTTCCTAAAATTACGAATCTCCAGAAATCTCAGCAAATATTTTTTCAGCCATACTGGATGATACTTTCAGGTAATGATCAGGACACGAAGGCAACTTGGTTCCCCAAATTTCGTTCTTCTATGTTGAAGCGTTTGTTTCCAGTAACAGTTTGAATTTTTAGGTTTCACTCTGTTTTCTCCTATATTGATAGATGTATTTGGAACTCTAAATCCAACACGGTTTGTGCTAGCTTCTTGAAACTTGACACAATAAAGTAGTTTCACGTTCTATCTCTATGTTTTGATTCCTCTTGATGTAGCCCTAAGCAGTGACTGGCGAGAAACACTTTCATGGAAAGGGGTTTCCAGGCTTCCCAAAATTACGAATCTCCAGAAATCTCAGCAAATATTTTTTCACCCAAACTGGATGATACTTTCAGGTAATGATCAGTACACGAAGGCGACTTGGTTCCCCAAATTTCGTTCTTCTATGTTGAAGCGTTCGTTTCCAGTAACAGTTTGAATTTTTAGGTTTCACTCTGTTTTCTCCTATATTGATAGATGTATTTGGAACTCTAAATCCAACACGGTTTGTGCTAGCTTCTTGAAACTTGACACAATAAAGTAGTTTCACGTTCTATCTCTATGTTTTGTTTCCTCTTGATGTAGCCCTGTGCAGTGACTGGCGAGGAACACTTTCATGGAAAGGGGTTGCCAAGCTTCCTAAAATTACGAATCTCCAGAAATCTCAGCAAATATTTTTTCAGCCAAACTGGATGATACTTTTAGGTAATGATCAGTACACGAAGGCGACTTGGTTCCCCAAATTTCGTTCTTCTATGTTGAAGCGTTCGTTTCCAGTAACAGTTTGAATTTTTAGGTTTCACTCTGTTTTCTCCTATATTGATAGATGTGTTTGAACTCTAAATTCAACACGGTTTGTGCTAGCTTCTTGAAACTTGACACAATAAAGTAGTTTCACGTTCTGTCTCCATGTTTTCTTTCCTCTTGATGTAGCCCTAAGCAGTGACTGGCGAGAAACACTTTCATGGAAAGGGGTTGCCAGGCTTCCCAAATTTACGAATCTCCAGAAATCTCAGCAAATATTTTTTCACACAAACAGGATGATACTTTCAGGTAATGATCAGTACATGAAGGCGACTTGGTTCCCGAAATTTCCTTCTTCTATGTTGAAGCGTTCGTTTCCAGTAACAGTTTGAATTTTTAGGTTTCACTCTGTTTTCTCCTATATTGATAGATGTATTTGGAACTCTAAATCCAACACGGTGTGTGGTAGCTTCTTGAAACTTGACACAATAAAGTAGTTTTGCGTTCTGTCTCTATGTTTTGTTTCCTCTTGATGTAGCCCTCAGCAGTGACAGGCGAGAAACACTTTCATGGAAAGGGGTTGCCAGGCTTCCCAAAATTACGAATCTCCAGAAATCTCAGCAAATATTTTTTCACCCAAACTGGATGATACTTTCAGGTAATGATCAGTACACGAAGGCGACTGGGTTCCCCAAATTTCGTTCTTCTATGTTGAAGCGTTCGTTTCCAGTAACAGTTTGAATTTTTAGGTTTCACTCTGTTTTCTCCTATATTGATAGATGTATTTGGAACTCTAAATCCAACACGGTTTGTGCTAGCTTCTTGAAACTTGACACAATAAAGTAGTTTCACGTTCTATCTATATGTTTTGATTTTTCTTGATGTAGCCCTAAGCAGTGACTGGCGAGAAACACTTTCATGGAAAGGGGTTTCCAGGCTTCCCAAAATTACGAATCTCCAGAAATCTCAGGAAATATTTTTTCACCCAAACAGGATGATACATTCAGGTAATGATCAGTACACTAAGGTGACTTGGTTCCCCAAATATCGTTCTTCTATGTTGAAGCGTTCGTTTCCAGTAACAGTTTGAATTTTTAGGTTTCACTCTGTTTTCTCCTATATTGATAGATGTATTTGGAACTCTAAATCCAACACGGTTTGTGCTAGCTTCTTTAAATTTGACACAATAAAGTAGTTTCACGTTCTATCTCTATGTTTTGATTCCTCTTGATGTAGCCCAAAGCAGTGACTGGCGAGAAACACTTTCATGGAAAGGGGTTGCCAGGCTTCCCAAAATTACGAATCTCCAGAAATCTCAGCAAATATTTTTTCACCCACACTGGATGATACTTTCAGGTAATGATCAGTACACAAAGGCGACTTGGTTCCCCAAATTTCGTTCTTCTATGTTGAAGCGTTCGTTTCCAGTAACAGTTTGAATTTTTAGGTTTCACTCTGTTTTCTCCTATATTGATAGATGTATTTGGAACTCTAAATCCAACACGGTGTGTGGTAGCTTCTTGAAACTTGACACAATAAAGTAGTTTTGCGTTCTGTCTCTATGTTTTGTTTCCTCTTGATGTAGCCCTCAGCAGTGACAGGCGAGAAACACTTTCTTGGAAAGGGGTTGCCAGGCTTCCCAAAATTACGAATCTCCAGAAATCTCAGCAAATATTTTTTCACCCAAACTGGATGATACTTTCAGGTAATGATCAGTACACGAAGGCGACTTGGTTCCCCAAATTTCGTTCTTCTATGTTGAAGCGTTCGTTTCCAGTAACAGTTTGAATTTTTAGGTTTCACTCTGTTTTCCCCTATATTGATAGATTTATTTGGAACTCTAAATCCAACACGGTTTTTGCTAGCTTCTTGAAACATGACAATAAAGTAGTTTCACGTTCTATCTCTATGTTTTGTTTCCTCTTGATGTAGCCCTAAGCAATGACTGGCGAGAAACACTTTCATGGAAAGGGGTTGCCAGGCTTCCCAAAATTACGAATCACCAGTAATCTCAGGAAATATTTTTTCACCCAAACAGGATGATACTTTCAGGTAATGATCAGTACACGAAGGCGACTTGGTTCCCCAAATTTCGTTCTTCTATGTTGAAGCGTTCGTTTCCAGTAACAGTTTGAATTTTTAGGTTTCACTCTGTTTTCTCCTATATTGATAGATGTATTTGGAACTCTAAATCCAACACGGTTTGTGCTAGCTTCTTGAAACTTGACACAATAAAGTAGTTTCACGTTCTATCTCTATGTTTTGTTTCCTCTTGATGTAGCCCTGTGCAGTGACTGGCGAGAAACACTTTCATGGAAAGGGGTTGCCAAGCTTCCTAAAATTACGAATCTCCAGAAATCTCAGCAAATATTTTTTCAGCCATACTGGATGATACTTTCAGGTAATGATCAGGACACGAAGGCAACTTGGTTCCCCAAATTTCATTCTTCTATGTTGAAGCGTTCGTTTCCAGTAACAGTTTGAATTTTTAGGTTTCACTCTGTTTTCTCCTATATTGATAGATGTATTTGGAACTCTAAATCCAACACGGTTTGTGCTAGCTTCTTGAAACTTGACACAATAAAGTAGTTTCACGTTCTATCTCTATGTTTTGATTCCTCTTGATGCAGCCCTAAGCAGTGACTGGCGAGAAACACTTTCATGGAAAGGGGTTTCCAGGCTTCCCAAAATTACGAATCTCCAGAAATCTCAGCAAATATTTTTTCACCCAAACTGGATGATACTTTCAGGTAATGATCAGTACACGAAGGCGACTTGGTTCCCCAAATTTCGTTCTTCTATGTTGAAGCGTTCGTTTCCAGTAACAGTTTGAATTTTTAGGTTTCACTCTGTTTTCTCCTATATTGATAGATGTATTTGGAACTCTAAATCCAACACGGTTTGTGCTATCTTCTTGAAACTTGACACAATAAAGTAGTTTCACGTTCTATCTCTATGTTTTGTTTCCTCTTGATGTAGCCCTGTGCAGTGACTGGCGAGAAACACTTTCATGGAAAGGGGTTGCCAAGCTTCCTAAAATTACGAATCTCCAGAAATCTCAGCAAATATTTTTTCAGCCAAACTGGATGATACTTTCAGGTAATGATCAGTACACGAAGGCGACTTGGTTCCCCAAATTTCGTTCTTCTATGTTGAAGCGTTCGTTTCCAGTAACAGTTTGAATTTTTAGGTTTCACTCTTTTTTCTCCTATATTGATAGATGTGTTTGAACTCTAAATTCAACACGGTTTGTGCTAGCTTCTTGAAACTTGACACAATAAAGTAGTTTCACGTTCTGTCTCCATGTTTTCTTTCCTCTTGATGTAGCCCTAAGCAGTGACTGGCGAGAAACACTTTCATGGAAAGGGGTTGCCAGGCTTCCCAAATTTACGAATCTCCAGAAATCTCAGCAAATATTTTTTCACCCAAACAGGATGATACTTTCAGGTAATGATCAGTACACGAAGGCGACTTGGTTCCCGAAATTTCCTTCTTCTATGTTGAAGCGTTCGTTTCCAGTAACAGTTTTAATTTTTAGGTTTCACTCTGTTTTCTCCTATATTGATAGATGTATTTGGAACTCTAAATCCAACACGGTGTGTGGTAGCTTCTTGAAACTTGACACAATAAAGTAGTTTTGCGTTCTGTCTCTATGTTTTGTTTCCTCTTGATGTAGCCCTCAGCAGTGACAGGCGAGAAACACTTTCATGGAAAGGGGTTGCCAGGCTTCCCAAAATTACGAATCTCCAGAAATCTCAGCAAATATTTTTTCACCCAAACTGGATGATACTTTCAGGTAATGATCAGTACACGAAGGCGACTTGGTTCCCCAAATTTCGTTCTTCTATGTTGAAGCGTTCGTTTCCAGTAACAGTTTGAATTTTTAGGTTTCACTCTGTTTTCTCCTATATTGATAGATGTATTTGGAACTCTTAATCCAACACGGTTTGTGCTAGCTTCTTGAAACTTGACACAATAAAGTAGTTTCACGTTCTATCTCTATGTTTTGATTTTTCTTGATGTAGCCCTAAGCAGTGACTGGCGAGAAACACTTTCATGGAAAGGGGTTTCCAGGCTTCCCAAAATTACGAATCTCCAGAAATCTCAGGAAATATTTTTTCACCCAAACAGGATGATACATTCAGGTAATGATCAGTACACTAAGGTGACTTGGTTCCCCAAATATCGTTCTTCTATGTTGAAGCGTTCGTTTCCAGTAACAGTTTGAATTTTTAGGTTTCACTCTGTTTTCTCCTATATTGATAGATGTATTTGGAACTCTAAATCCAACACGGTTTGTGCTAGCTTCTTTAAATTTGACACAATAAAGTAGTTTCACGTTCTATCTCTATGTTTTGATTCCTCTTGATGTAGCCCAAAGCAGTGACTGGCGAGAAACACTTTCAGGGAAAGGGGTTGCCAGGCTTCCCAAAATTACGAATCTCCAGAAATCTCAGCAAATATTTTTTCACCCACACTGGATGATACTTTCAGGTAATGATCAGTACACAAAGGCGACTTGGTTCCCCAAATTTCGTTCTTCTATGTTGAAGCGTTCGTTTCCAGTAACAGTTTGAATTTTTAGGTTTCACTCTGTTTTCTCCTATATTGATAGATGTATTTGGAACTCTAAATCCAACACGGTGTGTGGTAGCTTCTTGAAACTTGACACAATAAAGTAGTTTTGCGTTCTGTCTCTATGTTTTGTTTCCTCTTGATGTAGCCCTCAGCAGTGACAGGCGAGAAACACTTTCATGGAAAGGGGTTGCCAGGCTTCCCAAAATTACGAATCTCCAGAAATCTCAGCAAATATTTTTTCACCCAAACTGGATGATACTTTCAGGTAATGATCAGTACACGAAGGCGACTTGGTTCCCCAAATTTCGTTCTTCTATGTTGAAGCGTTCGTTTCCAGTAACAGTTTGAATTTTTAGGTTTCACTCTGTTTTCCCCTATATTGATAGATTTATTTGGAACTCTAAATCCAACACGGTTTGTGCTAGCTTCTTGAAACATGACACAATAAAGTAGTTTCACGTTCTATCTCTATGTTTTGTTTCCTCTTGATGTAGCCCTAAGCAGTGACTGGCGAGAAACACTTTCATGGAAAGGGGTTGCCAGGCTTCCCAAAATTACGAATCACCAGTAATCTCAGGAAATATTTTTTCACCCAAACAGGATGATACTTTCAGGTAATGATCAGTACACGAAGGCGACTTGGTTCCCCAAATTTCGTTCTTCTATGTTGAAGCGTTCGTTTCCAGTAACAGTTTGAATTTTTAGGTTTCACTCTGTTTTCTCCTATATTGATAGATGTATTTGGAACTCTAAATCCAACACGGTTTGTGCTAGCTTCTTGAAACTTGACACAATAAAGTAGTTTCACGTTCTATCTCTATGTTTTGTTTCCTCTTGATGTAGCCCTGTGCAGTGACTGGCGAGAAACACTTTCATGGAAAGGGGTTGCCAAGCTTCCTAAAATTACGAATCTCCAGAAATCTCAGCAAATATTTTTTCAGCCAAACTGGATGATACTTTCAGGTAATGATCAGTACACGAAGGCGACTTGGTTCCCCAAATTTCGTTCTTCTATGTTGAAGCGTTCGTTTCCAGTAACAGTTTGAATTTTTAGGTTTCACTCTGTTTTCTCCTATATTGATAGATGTGTTTGAACTCTAAATTCAACACGGTTTGTGCTAGCTTCTTGAAACTTGACACAATAAAGTAGTTTCACGTTCTGTCTCCATGTTTTCTTTCCTCTTGATGTAGCCCTAAGCAGTGACTGGCGAGAAACACTTTCATGGAAAGGGGTTGCCAGGCTTCCCAAATTTACGAATCTCCAGAAATCTCAGCAAATATTTTTTCACCCAAACAGGATGATACTTTCAGGTAATGATCAGTACACGAAGGCGACTTGGTTCCCGAAATTTCCTTCTTCTATGTTGAAGCGTTCGTTTCCAGTAACAGTTTGAATTTTTAGGTTTCACTCTGTTTTCTCCTATATTGATAGATGTATTTGGAACTCTAAATCCAACACGGTTTGTGCTAGCTTCTTGAAACTTGACACAATAAAGTAGTTTCACGTTCTATCTCTATGTTTTGTTTCCTCTTGATGTAGCCCTGTGCAGTGACTGGCGAGAAACACTTTCATGGAAAGGGGTTGCCAAGCTTCCTAAAATTACGAATCTCCAGAAATCTCAGCAAATATTTTTTCAGCCATACTGGATGATACTTTCAGGTAATGATCAGGACACGAAGGCAACTTGGTTCCCCAAATTTCGTTCTTCTATGTTGAAGCGTTTGTTTCCAGTAACAGTTTGAATTTTTAGGTTTCACTCTGTTTTCTCCTATATTGATAGATGTATTTGGAACTCTAAATCCAACACGGTTTGTGCTAGCTTCTTGAAACTTGACACAATAAAGTAGTTTCACGTTCTATCTCTATGTTTTGATTCCTCTTGATGTAGCCCTAAGCAGTGACTGGCGAGAAACACTTTCATGGAAAGGGGTTTCCAGGCTTCCCAAAATTACGAATCTCCAGAAATCTCAGCAAATATTTTTTCACCCAAACTGGATGATACTTTCAGGTAATGATCAGTACACGAAGGTGACTTGGTTCCCCAAATTTCGTTCTTCTATGCTGAAGCGTTCGTTTCCAGTAACAGTTTGAATTTTTAGGTTTCACTCTGTTTTCTCCTATATTGATAGATGTATTTGGAACTCTAAATCCAACACGGTTTGTGCTAGCTTCTTGAAACTTGACACAATAAAGTAGTTTCACGTTCTATCTCTATGTTTTGTTTCCTCTTGATGTAGCCCTGTGCAGTGACTGGCGAGAAACACTTTCATGGAAAGGTGTTGCCAAGCTTCCTAAAATTACGAATCTCCAGAAATCTCAGCAAATATTTTTTCAGCCAAACTGGATGATACTTTCAGGTAATGATCAGTACACGAAGGCGACTTGGTTCCCCAAATTTCGTTCTTCTATGTTGAAGCGTTCGTTTCCAGTAACAGTTTGAATTTTTAGGTTTCACTCTCTTTTCCCCTATATTGATAGATTTATTTGGAACTCTAAATCCAACACGGTTTGTGCTAGCTTTTTGAAACTTGACACAATAAAGCAGTTTCACGTTCTATCTCTATGTTTTGTTTCCTCTTGATGTAGCCCTAAGCAGTGACTGGCGAGAAACACTTTCATGGAAAGGGGTTGCCAGGCTTCCCAAAATTACGAATCTCCAGAAATCTCAGCAAATATTTTTTTCACCCAAACAGGATGATACTTTCAGGTAATGATCAGTACACGAAGGCGACTTGGTTCCCCAAATTTCGTTCTTCTATGTTGAAGCGTTCGTTTCCAGTAACAGTTTGAATTTTTAGGTTTCACTCTGTTTTCTCCTATATTGATAGATGTATTTGGAACTCTAAATCCAACACGGTTTGTGCTAGCTTCTTGAAACTTGACACAATAAAGTAGTTTCACGTTCTATGTCTACGTTTTGTTTCCTCTTGATGTAGCCCTAAGCAGTGACAGGCGAGAAACACTTTCATTGAAAGGGGTTGCCAGGCTTCCCAAAATTACGAATCTCCAGAAATCTCAGCAAATATTTTTTCACCCAAACAGGATGATACTTTCAGGTAATGATCAGTACACGAAGGCGACTTGGTTTCCCAAATTTCGTTCATCTATGTTGAGGCGTTCGTTTCCAGTAACAGTTTGAATTTTTAGGTTTCAGTCTGTTTTCTCCTATATTGATAGATGTATTTGGAACTCTAAATCCAACACGGTTTGTGCTAGCTTCTTGAAAGTTGACACAATAAAGTAGTTTCACGTTCTATCTCTATGTTTTGATTCCTCTTGATGTAGCCCTAAGCAGTGACAGGCGAGAAACACTTCCATGGAAAGGGGTTGCCAGGCTTCCCAAAATTACGAATCTCCAGAAATATCAGCAAATACTTTTTCACCCAAACTGGATGATACTTTCAGGTAATGATCACTACACTAAGGCTACTTGGTTCCCCAAATTTCGTTTTTCTATGTTGAAGCGTTCGTTTCCAGTAACAGTTTGAATTTTTAGGTTTCACTCTGTTTTCTCCTATATTGATAGATGTATTTGGAACTCTAAATCCAACACGGTTTGTGCTAGCTTCTTGAAACTTGACACAATAAAGTAGTTACACGTTCTATCTCTATGTTTTGTTTCCTCTTGATGTAGCCCTAAGCAGTGACTGGCGAGAAACACTTTCATGGAAAGGGGTTGCCAGGCTTCCCAAAATTATGAATCTCCAGAAATCTCAGCAAATATTTTTTCACCCAGACAGGATGATACTTTCAGGTAATGATAAGTACACTAAGGTGACTTAGTTCCCCAAATTTCGTTCTTCTATGTTGAAGCGTTCGTTTCCAGTAACAGTTTGAATTTTTAGGTTTCACTCTGTTTTCTCCTATATTGATAGATGTATTTGGAACTCTAAATCCAACACGGTTTGTGCTAGGTTCTTGAAACTTGACACAATAAAGTAGTTTCACGTTCTATCTCTATGTTTTGATTCCTCTTGATGTAGCCCTAAGCAGTGACTGGCGAGAAACACTTTCAGGGAAAGGGGTTGCCAAGCTTCCCAAAATTAAGAATCTCCAGAAATCTCAGCAATTATTTTTTCACCCAAACTGGATGATACTTTCAGGTAATGATCAGTACACGAAGGTGACTTGGTTCCCCAAATTTTGTTCTTCTAAGTTGAAGCGTTCGTTTCCAGTAACAGTTTGAATAATTAGGTTTCACTCTGTTTTCTCCTATATTGATAGATCTATTTGGAACTCTAAATCCAACACGGTTTGTGCTAGCTTCTTGAAACTTGACACAATAAAGTAGTTTCACGTTCTATCTCTATATTATTTTTCCTCTTGATGTAGCCCTAAGCAGTGACTGGCGAGAAACACTTTCATGGAAAGGGGTTGCCAGGCTTCCCAAAATTACGAATCTCCAGAAATCTCAGGAAATATTTTTTCACCCAAACAGGATGATACTCTCAGGTAATGATCAGTACACTAAGGCGACTTGGTTCCCCAAATTTCGTTCTTCTATGTTGAAGCGTTCGTTTCCAGTAACAGTTTGAATTTTTAGGTTTCACTCTGTTTTCTCCTATATTGATAGATGTATTTGGAACTCTAAATCCAACACGGTTTGAGCTAGCTTCTTGAAACTTGACACAATAAAGTAGTTTCACGTTCTATCTCTATGTTTTGTTTCCTCTTGATGGAGCACTAAGCAGTGACTGGCGAGAAACACTTTCATGGAAAGGGGTTGCCAAGCTTCCTAAAATTACGAATCTCCAGAAATCTCAGCAAATATTTTTTCAGCCATACTGGATGATACTTTCAGGTAATGATCAGGACACGAAGGCAACTTGGTTCCCCAAATTTCGTTCTTCTATGTTGAAGCGTTCGTTTCCAGTAACAGTTTGAATTTTTAGGTTTCACTCTGTTTTCTCCTATATTGATAGATGTATTTGGAACTCTAAATCCAACACGGTTTGTGCTAGCTTCTTGAAACTTGACACAATAAAGTAGTTTCACGTTCTATCTCTATGTTTTGATTCCTCTTGATGCAGCCCTAAGCAGTGACTGGCGAGAAACACTTTCATGGAAAGGGGTTTCCAGGCTTCCCAAAATTACGAATCTCCAGAAATCTCAGCAAATATTTTTTCACCCAAACTGGATGATACTTTCAGGTAATGATCAGTACACGAAGGCGACTTGGTTCCCCAAATTTCGTTCTTCTATGTTGAAGCGTTCGTTTCCAGTAACAGTTTGAATTTTTAGGTTTCACTCTGTTTTCTCCTATATTGATAGATGTATTTGGAACTCTAAATCCAACACGGTTTGTGCTAGCTTCTTGAAACTTGACACAATAAAGTAGTTTCACGTTCTATCTCTATGTTTTGTTTCCTCTTGATGTAGCCCTGTGCAGTGACTGGCGAGAAACACTTTCATGGAAAGGGGTTGCCAAGCTTCCTAAAATTACGAATCTCCAGAAATCTCAGCAAATATTTTTTCAGCCAAACTGGATGATACTTTCAGGTAATGATCAGTACACGAAGGCGACTTGGTTCCCCAAATTTCGTTCTTCTATGTTGAAGCGTTCGTTTCCAGTAACAGTTTGAATTTTTAGGTTTCACTCTTTTTTCTCCTATATTGATAGATGTGTTTGAACTCTAAATTCAACACGGTTTGTGCTAGCTTCTTGAAACTTGACACAATAAAGTAGTTTCACGTTCTGTCTCCATGTTTTCTTTCCTCTTGATGTAGCCCTAAGCAGTGACTGGCGAGAAACACTTTCATGGAAAGGGGTTGCCAGGCTTCCCAAATTTACGAATCTCCAGAAATCTCAGCAAATATTTTTTCACCCAAACAGGATGATACTTTCAGGTAATGATCAGTACACGAAGGCGACTTGGTTCCCGAAATTTCCTTCTTCTATGTTGAAGCGTTCGTTTCCAGTAACAGTTTTAATTTTTAGGTTTCACTCTGTTTTCTCCTATATTGATAGATGTATTTGGAACTCTAAATCCAACACGGTGTGTGGTAGCTTCTTGAAACTTGACACAATAAAGTAGTTTTGCGTTCTGTCTCTATGTTTTGTTTCCTCTTGATGTAGCCCTCAGCAGTGACAGGCGAGAAACACTTTCATGGAAAGGGGTTGCCAGGCTTCCCAAAATTACGAATCTCCAGAAATCTCAGCAAATATTTTTTCACCCAAACTGGATGATACTTTCAGGTAATGATCAGTACACGAAGGCGACTTGGTTCCCCAAATTTCGTTCTTCTATGTTGAAGCGTTCGTTTCCAGTAACAGTTTGAATTTTTAGGTTTCACTCTGTTTTCTCCTATATTGATAGATGTATTTGGAACTCTTAATCCAACACGGTTTGTGCTAGCTTCTTGAAACTTGACACAATAAAGTAGTTTCACGTTCTATCTCTATGTTTTGATTTTTCTTGATGTAGCCCTAAGCAGTGACTGGCGAGAAACACTTTCATGGAAAGGGGTTTCCAGGCTTCCCAAAATTACGAATCTCCAGAAATCTCAGGAAATATTTTTTCACCCAAACAGGATGATACATTCAGGTAATGATCAGTACACTAAGGTGACTTGGTTCCCCAAATATCGTTCTTCTATGTTGAAGCGTTCGTTTCCAGTAACAGTTTGAATTTTTTAGGTTTCACTCTGTTTTCTCCTATATTGATAGATGTATTTGGAACTCTAAATCCAACACGGTTTGTGCTAGCTTCTTTAAATTTGACACAATAAAGTAGTTTCACGTTCTATCTCTATGTTTTGATTCCTCTTGATGTAGCCCAAAGCAGTGACTGGCGAGAAACACTTTCAGGGAAAGGGGTTGCCAGGCTTCCCAAAATTACGAATCTCCAGAAATCTCAGCAAATATTTTTTCACCCACACTGGATGATACTTTCAGGTAATGATCAGTACACAAAGGCGACTTGGTTCCCCAAATTTCGTTCTTCTATGTTGAAGCGTTCGTTTCCAGTAACAGTTTGAATTTTTAGGTTTCACTCTGTTTTCTCCTATATTGATAGATGTATTTGGAACTCTAAATCCAACACGGTGTGTGGTAGCTTCTTGAAACTTGACACAATAAAGTAGTTTTGCGTTCTGTCTCTATGTTTTGTTTCCTCTTGATGTAGCCCTCAGCAGTGACAGGCGAGAAACACTTTCATGGAAAGGGGTTGCCAGGCTTCCCAAAATTACGAATCTCCAGAAATCTCAGCAAATATTTTTTCACCCAAACTGGATGATACTTTCAGGTAATGATCAGTACACGAAGGCGACTTGGTTCCCCAAATTTCGTTCTTCTATGTTGAAGCGTTCGTTTCCAGTAACAGTTTGAATTTTTAGGTTTCACTCTGTTTTCCCCTATATTGATAGATTTATTTGGAACTCTAAATCCAACACGGTTTGTGCTAGCTTCTTGAAACATGACACAATAAAGTAGTTTCACGTTCTATCTCTATGTTTTGTTTCCTCTTGATGTAGCCCTAAGCAGTGACTGGCGAGAAACACTTTCATGGAAAGGGGTTGCCAGGCTTCCCAAAATTACGAATCACCAGTAATCTCAGGAAATATTTTTTCACCCAAACAGGATGATACTTTCAGGTAATGATCAGTACACGAAGGCGACTTGGTTCCCCAAATTTCGTTCTTCTATGTTGAAGCGTTCGTTTCCAGTAACAGTTTGAATTTTTAGGTTTCACTCTGTTTTCTCCTATATTGATAGATGTATTTGGAACTCTAAATCCAACACGGTTTGTGCTAGCTTCTTGAAACTTGACACAATAAAGTAGTTTCACGTTCTATCTCTATGTTTTGTTTCCTCTTGATGTAGCCCTGTGCAGTGACTGGCGAGAAACACTTTCATGGAAAGGGGTTGCCAAGCTTCCTAAAATTACGAATCTCCAGAAATCTCAGCAAATATTTTTTCAGCCAAACTGGATGATACTTTCAGGTAATGATCAGTACACGAAGGCGACTTGGTTCCCCAAATTTCGTTCTTCTATGTTGAAGCGTTCGTTTCCAGTAACAGTTTGAATTTTTAGGTTTCACTCTGTTTTCTCCTATATTGATAGATGTGTTTGAACTCTAAATTCAACACGGTTTGTGCTAGCTTCTTGAAACTTGACACAATAAAGTAGTTTCACGTTCTGTCTCCATGTTTTCTTTCCTCTTGATGTAGCCCTAAGCAGTGACTGGCGAGAAACACTTTCATGGAAAGGGGTTGCCAGGCTTCCCAAATTTACGAATCTCCAGAAATCTCAGCAAATATTTTTTCACCCAAACAGGATGATACTTTCAGGTAATGATCAGTACACGAAGGCGACTTGGTTCCCGAAATTTCCTTCTTCTATGTTGAAGCGTTCGTTTCCAGTAACAGTTTGAATTTTTAGGTTTCACTCTGTTTTCTCCTATATTGATAGATGTATTTGGAACTCTAAATCCAACACGGTTTGTGCTAGCTTCTTGAAACTTGACACAATAAAGTAGTTTCACGTTCTATCTCTATGTTTTGTTTCCTCTTGATGTAGCCCTGTGCAGTGACTGGCGAGAAACACTTTCATGGAAAGGGGTTGCCAAGCTTCCTAAAATTACGAATCTCCAGAAATCTCAGCAAATATTTTTTCAGCCATACTGGATGATACTTTCAGGTAATGATCAGGACACGAAGGCAACTTGGTTCCCCAAATTTCGTTCTTCTATGTTGAAGCGTTTGTTTCCAGTAACAGTTTGAATTTTTAGGTTTCACTCTGTTTTCTCCTATATTGATAGATGTATTTGGAACTCTAAATCCAACACGGTTTGTGCTAGCTTCTTGAAACTTGACACAATAAAGTAGTTTCACGTTCTATCTCTATGTTTTGATTCCTCTTGATGTAGCCCTAAGCAGTGACTGGCGAGAAACACTTTCATGGAAAGGGGTTTCCAGGCTTCCCAAAATTACGAATCTCCAGAAATCTCAGCAAATATTTTTTCACCCAAACTGGATGATACTTTCAGGTAATGATCAGTACACGAAGGTGACTTGGTTCCCCAAATTTCGTTCTTCTATGCTGAAGCGTTCGTTTCCAGTAACAGTTTGAATTTTTAGGTTTCACTCTGTTTTCTCCTATATTGATAGATGTATTTGGAACTCTAAATCCAACACGGTTTGTGCTAGCTTCTTGAAACTTGACACAGTAAAGTAGTTTCACGTTCTATCTCTATGTTTTGTTTCCTCTTGATGTAGCCCTGTGCAGTGACTGGCGAGAAACACTTTCATGGAAAGGGGTTGCCAAGCTTCCTAAAATTACGAATCTCCAGAAATCTCAGCAAATATTTTTTCAGCCAAACTGGATGATACTTTCAGGTAATGATCAGTACACGAAGGCGACTTGGTTCCCCAAATTTCGTTCTTCTATGTTGAAGCGTTCGTTTCCAGTAACAGTTTGAATTTTTAGGTTTCACTCTCTTTTCCCCTATATTGATAGATTTATTTGGAACTCTAAATCCAACACGGTTTGTGCTAGCTTTTTGAAACTTGACACAATAAAGCAGTTTCACGTTCTATCTCTATGTTTTGTTTCCTCTTGATGTAGCCCTAAGCAGTGACTGGCGAGAAACACTTTCATGGAAAGGGGTTGCCAGGCTTCCCAAAATTACGAATCTCCAGAAATCTCAGCAAATATTTTTTTCACCCAAACAGGATGATACTTTCAGGTAATGATCAGTACACGAAGGCGACTTGGTTCCCCAAATTTCGTTCTTCTATGTTGAAGCGTTCGTTTCCAGTAACAGTTTGAATTTTTAGGTTTCACTCTGTTTTCTCCTATATTGATAGATGTATTTGGAACTCTAAATCCAACACGGTTTGTGCTAGCTTCTTGAAACTTGACACAATAAAGTAGTTTCACGTTCTATGTCTACGTTTTGTTTCCTCTTGATGTAGCCCTAAGCAGTGACAGGCGAGAAACACTTTCATTGAAAGGGGTTGCCAGGCTTCCCAAAATTACGAATCTCCAGAAATCTCAGCAAATATTTTTTCACCCAAACAGGATGATACTTTCAGGTAATGATCAGTACACGAAGGCGACTTGGTTTCCCAAATTTCGTTCATCTATGTTGAGGCGTTCGTTTCCAGTAACAGTTTGAATTTTTAGGTTTCAGTCTGTTTTCTCCTATATTGATAGATGTATTTGGAACTCTAAATCCAACACGGTTTGTGCTAGCTTCTTGAAAGTTGACACAATAAAGTAGTTTCACGTTCTATCTCTATGTTTTGATTCCTCTTGATGTAGCCCTAAGCAGTGACAGGCGAGAAACACTTCCATGGAAAGGGGTTGCCAGGCTTCCCAAAATTACGAATCTCCAGAAATATCAGCAAATACTTTTTCACCCAAACTGGATGATACTTTCAGGTAATGATCACTACACTAAGGCTACTTGGTTCCCCAAATTTCGTTTTTCTATGTTGAAGCGTTCGTTTCCAGTAACAGTTTGAATTTTTAGGTTTCACTCTGTTTTCTCCTATATTGATAGATGTATTTGGAACTCTAAATCCAACACGGTTTGTGCTAGCTTCTTGAAACTTGACACAATAAAGTAGTTACACGTTCTATCTCTATGTTTTGTTTCCTCTTGATGTAGCCCTAAGCAGTGACTGGCGAGAAACACTTTCATGGAAAGGGGTTGCCAGGCTTCCCAAAATTATGAATCTCCAGAAATCTCAGCAAATATTTTTTCACCCAGACAGGATGATACTTTCAGGTAATGATAAGTACACTAAGGTGACTTAGTTCCCCAAATTTCGTTCTTCTATGTTGAAGCGTTCGTTTCCAGTAACAGTTTGAATTTTTAGGTTTCACTCTGTTTTCTCCTATATTGATAGATGTATTTGGAACTCTAAATCCAACACGGTTTGTGCTAGGTTCTTGAAACTTGACACAATAAAGTAGTTTCACGTTCTATCTCTATGTTTTGATTCCTCTTGATGTAGCCCTAAGCAGTGACTGGCGAGAAACACTTTCAGGGAAAGGGGTTGCCAAGCTTCCCAAAATTAAGAATCTCCAGAAATCTCAGCAATTATTTTTTCACCCAAACTGGATGATACTTTCAGGTAATGATCAGTACACGAAGGTGACTTGGTTCCCCAAATTTTGTTCTTCTAAGTTGAAGCGTTCGTTTCCAGTAACAGTTTGAATAATTAGGTTTCACTCTGTTTTCTCCTATATTGATAGATCTATTTGGAACTCTAAATCCAACACGGTTTGTGCTAGCTTCTTGAAACTTGACACAATAAAGTAGTTTCACGTTCTATCTCTATATTATGTTTCCTCTTGATGTAGCCCTAAGCAGTGACTGGCGAGAAACACTTTCATGGAAAGGGGTTGCCAGGCTTCCCAAAATTACGAATCTCCAGAAATCTCAGGAAATATTTTTTCACCCAAACAGGATGATACTCTCAGGTAATGATCAGTACACTAAGGCGACTTGGTTCCCCAAATTTCGTTCTTCTATGTTGAAGCGTTCGTTTCCAGTAACAGTTTGAATTTTTAGGTTTCACTCTGTTTTCTCCTATATTGATAGATGTATTTGGAACTCTAAATCCAACACGGTTTGAGCTAGCTTCTTGAAACTTGACACAATAAAGTAGTTTCACGTTCTATCTCTATGTTTTGTTTCCTCTTGATGGAGCACTAAGCAGTGACTGGCGAGAAACACTTTCATGGAAAGGGGTTGCCAAGCTTCCTAAAATTACGAATCTCCAGAAATCTAGGCAAATATTTTTTCACCCAAACAGGATGATACTTTCAGGTAATGATCAGTACACTAAGACGACTTGGTTCCCCAAATTTCGTTCTATATGTTGAACCGTTCGTTTCCAGTAACAGTTTGAATTTTTAGGTTTCACTCTGTTTTCTCCTATATTGATAGATGTATTTGGAAATCTAAATCCAACACGGTTTGTGCTAGCTTCTTGAAAGTTGACACAATAAAGTAGTTTCACGTTATATCTCTATATTATGTTTCCTCTTGATGTAGCCCTAAGCAGTGACTGGCGAGAAACACTTTCATGGAAAGGGGTTGCCAGGCTTCCCAAAATTACGAATATCCAGAAATCTCAGCAAATATTTTTTCACCCAAACTGGATGATACTTTCAGGTAATGTTCACTACACTAAGGCGACTTGGTTCCCCAAATTTCGTTCTTCTATGTTGAAGCGTTCGTTTCCAGTAACAGTTTGAATTTTTAGGTTTCACTCTGTTTTCTCCTATATTGATAGATGTATTTGGAACTCTAAATCCAACACGGTTTGTGCTAGCTTCTTGAAACTTGACACAATAAAGTAGTTTCACGTTCTATCTCTATGTTTTGTTTCCTCTTGATGTAGCCCTGTGCAGTGACTGGCGAGAAACACTTTCATGGAAAGGGGTTGCCAAGCTTCCTAAAATTACGAATCTCCAGAAATCTCAGCAAATATTTTTTCAGCCAAACTGGATGATACTTTCAGGTAATGATCACTACACTAAGGCGACTTGGTTCCCCAAATTTCGTTCTTCTATGTTGAAGCGTTCGTTTCCAGTAACAGTTTGAATTTTTAGGTTTCACTCTGTTTTCTCCTATATTGATAGATGTATTTGAACTCTAAATGCAACACGGTTTGTGCTAGCTTCTTGAAACTTGACACAATAAAGTAGTTTCATGTTCTGTCTCCATATTTTGTTTCCTCTTGATGTAGCCCTAAGCAGTGACTGGAGAGAAACACTTTCATGGAAAGGGGTTGCTAGGCTTCCCAAAATTACGAATCTCCAGAAATCTCAGCAATTATTTTTTCACCCATACTGGATGATACTTTCAGGTAATGATCAGTACACGAAGGTGACTTGGTTCCCCAAATTTCGTTCTTCTAAGTTGAAGCGTTCGTTTCCAGTAACAGTTTGAATTTTTAGGTTTCACTCTGTTTTCTCCTATATTGATAGATCTATTTGGAACTCTAAATACAACACGGTTTGTGCTAGCTTCTTGACACTTGACACAATAAAGTAGTTTCACGTTCTATCTCTATATTATGTTTCCTCTTGATGTAGCCCTAAGCAGTGACAGGCGAGAAACACTTTCATGGAAAGGGGTTGCCAGGCTTCCCAAAATTACGAATCTCCAGAAATCTCAGGAAATATTTTTTCACCCAAACAGGATGATACTTTCAGGTAATGATCAGTACACTAAGGTGACTTGGTTCCCCAAATATCGTTCTTCTATGTTGAAGCGTTCGTTTCCAGTAACAGTTTGAATTTTTAGGTTTCACTCTGTTTTCTCCTATATTGATAGATGTATTTGGAACTCTAAATCCAACACGGTTTGTGCTAGCTTCTTTAAATTTGACACAATAAAGTAGTTTCACGTTCCATCTCTATGTTTTGATTCCTCTTGATGTAGCCCAAAGCAGTGACTGGCGAGAAACACTTTCATGGAAAGGGGTTGCCAGGCTTCCCAAAATTACGAATCTCCAGAAATCTCAGCAAATATTTTTTCACCCACACTGGATGATACTTTCAGGTAATGATCAGTACACGAAGGCGACTTGGTTCCCCAAATTTCGTTCTTCTATGTTGAAGCGTTCGTTTCCAGTAACAGTTTGAATTTTTAGGTTTCACTCTGTTTTCTCCTATATTGATAGATGTATTTGGAACTCTAAATCCAACACGGTGTGTGGTAGCTTCTTGAAACTTGACACAATAAAGTAGTTTTGCGTTCTGTCTCTATGTTTTGTTTCCACTTGATGTAGCCCTCAGCAGTGACAGGCGAGAAACACTTTCATGGAAAGGGGTTGCCAGGCTTCCCAAAATTACGAATCTCCAGAAATCTCAGCAAATATTTTTTCACCCAAACTGGATGATACTTTCAGGTAATGATCAGTACACGAAGGCGACTTGGTTCCCCAAATTTCGTTCTTCTATGTTGAAGCGTTCGTTTCCAGTAACAGTTTGAATTTTTAGGTTTCACTCTGTTTTCCCCTATATTGATAGATTTATTTGGAACTCTAAATCCAACACGGTTTGTGCTAGCTTCTTGAAACATGACACAATAAAGTAGTTTCACGTTCTATCTCTATGTTTTGTTTCCTCTTGATGTAGCCCTAAGCAGTGACTGGCGAGAAACACTTTCATGGAAAGGGGTTGCCAGGCTTCCCAAAATTACGAATCACCAGTAATCTCAGGAAATATTTTTTCACCCAAACAGGATGATACTTTCAGGTAATGATCAGTACACGAAGGCGACTTGGTTCCCCAAATTTCGTTCTTCTATGTTGAAGCGTTCGTTTCCAGTAACAGTTTGAATTTTTAGGTTTCACTCTGTTTTCTCCTATATTGATAGATGTATTTGGAACTCTAAATCCAACACGGTTTGTGCTAGCTTCTTGAAACTTGACACAATAAAGTAGTTTCACGTTCTATCTCTATGTTTTGTTTCCTCTTGATGTAGCCCTGTGCAGTGACTGGCGAGAAACACTTTCATGGAAAGGGGTTGCCAAGCTTCCTAAAATTACGAATCTCCAGAAATCTCAGCAAATATTTTTTCAGCCAAACTGGATGATACTTTCAGGTAATGATCAGTACACGAAGGCGACTTGGTTCCCCAAATTTCGTTCTTCTATGTTGAAGCGTTCGTTTCCAGTAACAGTTTGAATTTTTAGGTTTCACTCTGTTTTCTCCTATATTGATAGATGTGTTTGAACTCTAAATTCAACACGGTTTGTGCTAGCTTCTTGAAACTTGACACAATAAAGTAGTTTCACGTTCTGTCTCCATGTTTTCTTTCCTCTTGATGTAGCCCTAAGCAGTGACTGGCGAGAAACACTTTCATGGAAAGGGGTTGCCAGGCTTCCCAAATTTACGAATCTCCAGAAATCTCAGCAAATATTTTTTCACCCAAACAGGATGATACTTTCAGGTAATGATCAGTACACGAAGGCGACTTGGTTCCCGAAATTTCCTTCTTCTATGTTGAAGCGTTCGTTTCCAGTAACAGTTTGAATTTTTAGGTTTCACTCTGTTTTCTCCTATATTGATAGATGTATTTGGAACTCTAAATCCAACACGGTTTGTGCTAGCTTCTTGAAACTTGACACAATAAAGTAGTTTCATGTTCTATCTCTATGTTTTGTTTCCTCTTGATGTAGCCCTGTGCAGTGACTGGCGAGAAACACTTTCATGGAAAGGGGTTGCCAAGCTTCCTAAAATTACGAATCTCCAGAAATCTCAGCAAATATTTTTTCAGCCATACTGGATGATACTTTCAGGTAATGATCAGGACACGAAGGCAACTTGGTTCCCCAAATTTCGTTCTTCTATGTTGAAGCGTTTGTTTCCAGTAACAGTTTGAATTTTTAGGTTTCACTCTGTTTTCTCCTATATTGATAGATGTATTTGGAACTCTAAATCCAACACGGTTTGTGCTAGCTTCTTGAAACTTGACACAATAAAGTAGTTTCACGTTCTATCTCTATGTTTTGATTCCTATTGATGTAGCCCTAAGCAGTGACTGGCGAGAAACACTTTCATGGAAAGGGGTTTCCAGGCTTCCCAAAATTACGAATCTCCAGAAATCTCAGCAAATATGTTTTCACCCAAACTGGATGATACTTTCAGGTAATGATCAGTACACGAAGGCGACTTGGTTCCCCAAATTTCGTTCTTCTATGTTGAAGCGTTCGTTTCCAGTAACAGTTTGAATTTTTAGGTTTCACTCTGTTTTCTCCTATATTGATAGATGTATTTGGAACTCTAAATCCAACACGGTTTGTGCTAGCTTCTTGAAACATGACACAATAAAGTAGTTTCACGTTCTATCTCTATGTTTGGATTCCTCTTGCTGTAGCCCTAAGCAGTGACAGGCGAGAAACACTTTCATGGAAAGGGGTTGCCAGGCTTCCCAAAATTACGAATCTCCAGAAAAAACAGCAAATATTTTTTCACACAAACTGGATGATACTTTCAGTTACTGATCAGTACACGAAGGCGACTTGGTTCCCCAAATTTCGTTCTTCTATGTTGAAGCGTTCGTTTCCAGTAACAGTTTGAATTTTTAGGTTTCACTCTGTTTTCTCCTATATTGATAGATGTATTTGGAACTCTAAATCCAACACGGTTTGTGCTAGCTTCTTGAAACTTGACACAATAAAGTAGTTTCACGTTCTATCTCTATGTTTTGTTTCCTCTTGATGTAGCCCTGTGCAGTGACTGGCGAGAAACACTTTCATGGAAAGGGGTTGCCAAGCTTCCTAAAATTACGAATCTCCAGAAATCTCAGCAAATATTTTTTCAGCCATACTGGATGATACTTTCAGGTAATGATCAGGACACGAAGGCGACTTGGTTCCCCAAATTTCGTTCTTCTATGTTGAAGCGTTCGTTTCCAGTAACAGTTTGAATTTTTAGGTTTCAGTCTGTTTTCTCCTATATTGATAGATGTATTTGGAACTCTAAATCCAACACGGTTTGTGCTAGCTTCTTGAAACTTGACACAATAAAGTAGTTTCACGTTCTATCTCTATGTTTTGATTCCTCTTGATGTAGCCCTAAGCAGTGACTGGCGAGAAACACTTTCATGGAAAGGGGTTTCCAGGCTTCCCAAAATTACGAATCTCCAGAAATCTCAGCAAATATTTTTTCACCCAAACTGGATGATACTTTCAGGTAATGATCAGTACACGAAGGCGACTTGGTTCCCCAAATTTCGTTCTTCTATGTTGAAGCGTTCGTTTCCAGTAACAGTTTGAATTTTTAGGTTTCACTCTGTTTTCTCCTATATTGATAGATGTATTTGGAACTCTAAATCCAACACGGTTTGTGCTAGCTTCTTGAAACTTGACACAATAAAGTAGTTTCACGTTCTATCTCTATGTTTTGTTTCCTCTTGATGTAGCCATGTGCAGTGACTGGCGAGAAATACTTTCATGGAAAGGGGTTGCCAAGCTTCCTAAAATTACGAATCTCCAGAAATCTCAGCAAATATTTTTTCAGCCAAACTGGATGATACTTTCAGGTAATGATCAGTACACGAAGGCGACTTGGTTCCCCAAATTTCGTTCTTCTATGTTGAAGCGTTCGTTTCCAGTAACAGTTTGAATTTTTAGGTTTCACTCTGTTTTCTCCTATATTGATAGATGTTTTTGAACTCTAAATGCAACACGGTTTGTGCTAGCTTCTTGAAACTTGACACAATAAAGTAGTTTCACGTTCTATCTCTATGTTTTGTTTCCTCTTGATGTAGCCATGTGCAGTGACTGGCGAGAAACACTTTCATGGAAAGGGGTTGCCAGGCTTCCCAAAATTACGTATCTCCAGAAATCTCAGCAAATATTTTTTCACCCAAACTGGATGATACTTTCAGGTAATGATCAGTACACTAAGGCGACTTGGTTCCCCAAATTTCGTTCTTCTATGTTGAAGCGTTCGTTTCTAGTAACAGTTTGAATTTTTAGGTTTCACTCTGTTTTCTCCTATATTGATAGATGTATTTGGAACTCTAAATCCAACACGGTTTGTGCTAGCTTCTTGAAACTTGACACAATAAAGTAGTTTCACGTTCTGTCTCTATGTTTTGTTTCCTCTTGATGTAGCCCTGTGCAGTGACTGGCGAGAAACACTTTCATGGAAAGGGGTTGCCAAGCTTCCTAAAATTACGAATCTCCAGAAATCTCAGCAAATATTTTTTCAGCCATACTGGATGATACTTTCAGGTAATGATCAGGACACGAAGGCAACTTGGTTCCCCAAATTTCGTTCTTCTATGTTGAAGCGTTTGTTTCCAGTAACAGTTTGAATTTTTAGGTTTCACTCTGTTTTCTCCTATATTGATAGATGTGTTTGAACTCTAAATGCAACACGGTTTGTGCTAGCTTCTTGAAACTTGACACAATAAAGTAGTTTCACGTTCTGTCTCCATGTTTTGTTTCCTCTTGATGTAGCCCTAAGCAGTGACTGGCGAGAAACACTTTCATGGAAAGGGGTTGCCAGGCTTCCCAAATTTACGAATCTCCAGAAATCTCAGCAAATATTTTTTCACCCAAACAGGATGATACTTTCAGGTAATGATCAGTACACGAAGGCGACTTGGTTCCCCAAATTTCGTTCTTCTATGTTGAAGCGTTCGTTTCCAGTAACAGTTTTAATTTTTAGGGTTCACTCTGTTTTCCCCTATATTGATAGATTTATTTGGAACTCTAAATCCAACACGGTTTGTGCTAGCTTCTTGAAACATGACACAATAAAGTAGTTTCACGTTCTATCTCTATGTTTTGTTTCCTCTTGATGTAGCCCTAAGCAGTGACTGGCGAGAAACACTTTCATGGAAAGGGGTTGCCAGGCTTCCCAAAATTACGAATCCCCAGTAATCTCAGGAAATATTTTTTCACCCAAACAGGATGATACTTTCAGGTAATGATCAGTACACGAAGGCGACTTGGTTCCCCAAATTTCGTTCTTCTATGTTGAAGCGTTCGTTTCCAGTAACAGTTTGAATTTTTAGGTTTCACTCTGTTTTCTCCTATATTGATAGATGTATTTGGAACTCTAAATCCAACACGGTTTGTGCTAGCTTCTTGAAACTTGACACAATAAAGTAGTTTCACATTCTATCTCTATGTTTTGTTTCCTCTTGATGTAGCCCTGTGCAGTGACTGGCGAGAAACACTTTCATGGAAAGGGGTTGCCAAGCTTCCTAAAATTACAAATCTCCAGAAATCTCAGCAATTTTTTTTTCAGCCATACTGGATGATACTTTCAGGTATTGATCAGGACACGAAGGCAACTTGGTTCCCCAAATTTCGTTCTTCTATGTTGAAGCGTTTGTTTCCAGTAACAGTTTGAATTTTTAGGTTTCACTCTGTTTTCTCCTATATTGATAGATGTATTTGGAACTCTAAATCCAACACGGTTTGTGCTAGCTTCTTGAAACTTGACACAATAAAGTAGTTTCACGTTCTATCTCTATGTTTTGATTCCTATTGATGTAGCCCTAAGCAGTGACTGGCGAGAAACACTTTCATGGAAAGGGGTTTCCAGGCTTCCCAAAATTATGAATCTCCAGAAATCTCAGCAAATATGTTTTCACACAAACTGGATGATACTTTCAGGTAATGATCAGTACACGAAGGCGACTTGGTTCCACAAATTTCGTTCTTCTATGTTGAAGCGTTCGTTTCCAGTAACAGTTTGAATTTTTAGGTTTCACTCTGTTTTCTCCTATATTGATAGATGTATTTGGAACTCTAAATCCAACACGGTTTGTGCTAGCTTCTTGAAACTTGACACAATAAAGTAGTTTCACGTTCTATCTCTATGTTTTGTTTCCTCTTGATGTAGCCCTGTGCAGTGACTGGCGAGAAACACTTTCATGGAAAGGGGTTGCCAAGCTTCCTAAAATTACGAATCTCCAGAAATCTCAGCAAATATTTTTTCTGCCAAACTGGATGATACTTTCAGGTAATGATCACTACACTAAGGCGACTTGGTTCCCCAAATTTCGTTCTTCTATGTTGAAGCGTTCGTTTCCAGTAACAGTTTGAATTTTTAGGTTTCACTCTGTTTTCTCCTATATTGATAGATGTGTTTGAACTCTAAATCCAACACGGTTTGTGCTAGCTTCTTGAAACTTGACACAATAAAGTAGTTTCACGTTCTATCTCTGTTTTAATTCCTCTTGATGTAGCACTAAGCAGTGACTGGCGAGAAACACTTTCATGGAAAGGGGTTGCCAGGCTTCCCAAAATTACGAATCTCCAGAAGTCTCAGCAAATATTTTTTCACCCAAACTGGATGATACTTTCAGGTAATGATCAGTACACTAAGGCGACTTGGTTCCCCAAATTTCGTTCTTCTATGTTGAAGCGTTCGTTTCCAATAACAGTTTGAATTTTTAGGTTTCACTCTGTTTATTCCTATATTGATAGATGTATTTGGAACTCTAAATCCAACACGGTTTGTGCTAGCTTCTTGAAACTTGACACAATAAAGTAGTTTCACGTTCTATCTGTATGTTTTGATTTTTCTTGATGTAGCCCTAAGCAGTGACTGGCGAGAAACACTTTCATGGAAAGGGGTTTCCAGGCTTCCCAAAATTACGAATCTCCATAAATCTCAGCAAATATTTTTTCACCCAAACTGGATGATACTTTCAGGTAATGATCAGTACACGAAGGCGACTTGGTTCCTCAAATTTCGTTCTTCATGTTGAAGCGTTCATTTCCAGTAACAGTTTGAATTTTTAGGTTTCACTCTGTTTTCCCCTATATTGATAGATTTATTTGGAACTCTAAATCCAACACGGTTTGTGCTAGCTTCTTGAAACTTGAAACAATAAAGTAGTTTCACGTTCTATCTCTATGTTTTGTTTCCTCTTGATGTAGCCCTAAGCAGTGACAGGCGAGAAACACTTTCATGGAAAGGGGTTGCCAGGCTTCCCAAAATTACGAATCTCCAGAAATCTCAGCAAATATTATTTCAGCCAAACTGGATGATACTTTCAGGTAATGATCAGTACACGAAGGCGACTTGGTTCTCCAAATATCGTTCTTCTATGTTGAAGCGTTCATTTCCAGTAACAGTTTGAATTTTTAGGTTTCACTCTGTTTTCTCCTATATTGATAGATGTATTTGGAACTCTAAATCCAACACGGTTTGTGCTAGCTTCTTGAAACTTGAAACAATAAAGTAGTTTCACGTTCTATCTCTATGTTTTGTGTCCTCTTGATGTAGCCCTAAGCAGTGACAGGCGAGAAACACTTTCATGGAAAGGGGTTGCCAGGCTTCCCAAAATTACGAATCTCCAGAAATCTCAGCAAATATTATTTCAGCCAAACTGGATGATACTTTCAGGTAATGATCAGTACACGAAGGCGACTTGGTTCTCCAAATATCGTTCTTCTATGTTGAAGCGTTCTTTTCCAGTAACAGTTTGAATTTTTAGGTTTCACTCTGTTTTCTCCTATATTGATAGATGTATTTGGAACTCTAAATCCAACATGGTTTGTGCTAGCTTCTTGAAACTTGACACAATAAAGTAGTTTCACATTCTATCTCTATGTTTGGATTCCTCTTGATGTAGCCCTAAGCAGTGACAGGCGAGAAACACTTTCATGGAAAGGGGTTGCCAGGCTTCCCAAAATTACGAATCTCCAGAAATCTCAGCAAATATTTTTTCACACAAACTGGATGATACTTTCAGGTAATGATCAGTACACGAATGCGACTTGGTTCCCCAAATTTCGTTCTTCTATGTTGAAGCGTTCGTTTCCAGTAACAGTTTGAATTTTTAGGTTTCACTCTGTTTTCTCCTATATTGATAGATGTATTTGGAACTCTAAATCCAACACGGTTTGTGCTAGCTTCTTGAAACTTGACACAATAAAGTAGTTTCACGTTCTATCTCTACGTTTTGTTTCCTCTTGATGTAGCCCTAAGCAGTGACTGGCGAGAAACAATTTCAAGGAAAGGGGATGCCAGGCTTCCCAAAATTACGAATCTCCAGAAATCTCAGCAAATATTTTTTCACCCAAACAGGATGATACTTTCAGGTAATGATCAGTACACTAAGGCGACTTGGTTCCACAAATTTCGTTCTTCTATGTTGAAGCGTTCGTTTCCAGTAACAGTTTGAATTTTTAGGTTTCACTCTGTTTTCTCCTATATTGATAGATGTATTTGGAACTTTAAATCCAACACGGTTTGTGCTAGCTTCTTGAAACTTGACACAATAAAGTAGTTTCACGTTCTATCCCTATGTTTTGATTCCTCTTGATGTAGCCCTAAGCAGTGACTGGCGAGAAACACTTTCATGGAAAGGGGTTGCCAGGCTTCCCAAAATTACGAATCTCTAGAAATCTCAGCAAATATTTTTTAACCCAAGCTGGATGATACTTTCAGGTAATGATCAGTACATGAAGGCGACTTGGTTCCCCAAATATCGTTCTTCTATGGTGAAGCGTTCGTTTCCAGTAACAGTTTGAATTTTTAGGTTTCACTCTGTTTTCTCCTATATTGATAGATGTATTTGGAACTCTAAATCCAACACGGTTTGTGCTAGCTTCTTGAAACTTGACACAATAAATTAGTTTCACGTTCTATCTCTATGTTTTGTTTCCTCTTGATGTAGCCCTAAGCAGTGACAGGCGAGAAACACTTCCATGGAAAGGGGTTGCCAGGCTTCCCAAAATTACGAATGTCCAGAAATCTCAGCAAATATTTTTTCACCCAAACAGGATGATACTTTCAGGTAATGATCAGTACACGAAGGCGACTTGGTTCCCCAAATTTCGTTCTTCTATATTGAGGTGTTCGTTTCCAGTAACAGTTTGAATTTTTAGGTTTCACTCTGTTTTCTCCTATATTGATAGATGTATTTGGAACTCTAAATCCAACACGGTTTGTGCTAGCTTCTTGAAACTTGACACAACAAAGTAGTTTCACGTTCTATCTCTACGTTTTGTTTCCTCTTGATGTAGCCCTAAGCAGTGACTGGCGAGAAACACTTTCAAGGACAGGGGATGCCAGGCTTCCCAAAATTACGAATCTCCAGAAATCTCAGCAAATATTTTTTCACCCAAACAGGATGATACTTACAGGTAATGATCAGTACACTAAGGCGACTTGGTTCCCCAAATTTCGTTCTTCTATGTTGAAGCGTTCGTTTCCAGTAACAGTTTGAATTTTTAGGTTTTACTCTGTTTTCTCCTATATTGATAGATGTATTTGGAACTCTAAATCCAACACGGTTTGTGCTAGCTTCTTGAAACTTGACACAATAAAGTAGTTTCACGTTCTATCTCTATGTTTTGATTCCTCTTGATGTAGCCCTAAGATGTGACTGGCGAGAAACACTTTCATGGAAAGGGGTTTCCAGGCTTCCCAAAATTACGAATCTCCATAAATCTCAGCAAATATTTTTTCACCCAAACTGGATGATACTTTCAGGTAATGATCAGTACACTAAGGTGACTTGGTTCCCCAAATTTCGTTATTGTATGTTGAAGCGTTCGTTTCCAGTAACAGTTTGAATATTTAGTTTTCACTCTGTTTTCTCCTATATTGATAGATGTATTTGGAACTCTAAATCCAACACGGTTTGTGGTAGCTTCTTTAAACTTGACAGAGTAAAGTACTTTCACGTTCTATCTCTATGTTTTGTTTCCTCTTGATGTAGCCCTAAGCAGTGACTGGCGAGAAACACTTTCATGGAAAAAGGTTGGCAGGCTTCCCAAAATTACGAATCTCCAGAAATCTCAGCAAATATTTTTTCACACAAACAGGATGATACTTTCAGGTAATAATCAGTACACTAAGGTGACTTGGTTCCCCAAATTTCGTTCTTCTATGTTGAAGCGTTCGTTTCCAGTAACAGTTTGAATTTTTAGGTTTCACTCTGTTTTCTCCTATATTGATAGATGTATTTGGAACTCTAAATCCAACACGGTTTGTGCTAGCTTCTTGAAACTTGACACAATAAAGTAGTTTAACATTCTATCACTATGTTTTGTTTCCTCTTGATGTACCCCTAAGCAGTGACAGGCGAGAAACACTTTCATGGAAAGGGGTTGCCATGCTTCCCAAAATTACGAATCTCCAGAAATCTCAGCAAATATTTTTTCACCCAAACAGGATGATACTTTCAGGTAATGATCAGTACACGAAGGCGACTTGGTTCCCCAAATTTTGTTGTTCTATGTTGAAGCGATCGTTTCCAGTAACAGTTTGAAATTTAGGTTTCACTCTGTTTTCTCCTATATTGATAGATGTATTTGGAACTCTAAATCCAACACGGTTTGTGCTAGCTTCTTGAAACTTGACACAATAAAGTAGTTTCACGTTCTATATCTATGTTTTGTTTCCTCTTGATGTAGCCCTAAGCAGTGACAGGCGAGAAACACTTTTATGGAAAGGGGTTGCCAGGCTTCCCAAAATTACGAATCGCCAGAAATCTCAGCAAATATTTTTTCACCCAAACAGGATGATACTTTCAGGTAATGATCAGTACACGAAGGCGACTTGGTTCCCCAAATTTTGTTCTTCTATGTTGAAGCGTTCGTTTCCAGTAACAGTTTGAATTTTTAGGTTTCACTCCGTTTTCTCCTATATTGATAGATGTATTTGGAACTCTAAATCCAACACGGTTTGTGCTAGCTTCTTGAAACTTGACACAATAAAGTAGTTTCACGTTCTATCTCTATGTTTTGATTCCTCTTGATGTAGCCGTAAGCAGTGACTGGCGAGAAACACTTTCATGGAAAGGGGTTTCCAGGCTTCCCAAAATTACGAATCTCCAGAAATCTCAGCAAATATTTTTTCACACAAACTGGATGATACTTTCAGGTAATGATCAGTACACGAAGGCAACTTGGTTCTCCAAATATCGTTCTTCTATGTTGAAGCGTTTGTTTCCAGTAACAGTTTGAATTTTTAGGTTTCACTCTGTTTTCTCCTATATTGATAGATGTATTTGGAACTCTAAATCCAACACGGTTTGTGCTAGCTTCTTGAAACTTGACACTATAAAGTAGTTTCACGTTCTATCTCTATGTTTGGATTCCTCTTGATGTAGCCCTAAGCAGTGACAGGCGAGAAACACTTTAATGGAAAGGGGTTGCCAGGCTTCCCAAAATTACGAATCTCCAGAAATCTCAGCAAATATTTTTTCTCACAAACTGGTTGATACTTTCAGGTAATGATCAGTACACGAAGGCGACTTGGTTCCCCAAATTTCGTTCTTCTATGTTGAAGCGTGCATTTCCAGTAACAGTTTGAATTTTTAGGTTTCACTCTGTTTTCTCCTATATTGATAGATGTATTTGGAACTCTAAATCCAACACGGTTTGTGCTAGCTTCTTGAAACTTGACACAATAAAGTAGTTTCACGTTCTATCTGTATGTTTTGTTTCCTCTTGAGGTAGCCCTAAGCAGTGACAGGCGAGAAACACTTTCATGGAAAGGGGTTGCCAGGCTTCCCAAAATTACGAATCTCCAGAAATCTCAGCAAATATTTTTTCAGCCAAACTGGATGATACTTTCAGGTAACGATCAGTACACGAAGGTGACTTGGTTCCCCAAATTTCGTTCTTCTATGTTGAAGCGTTCGTTTCCAGTAACAGTTTGAATTTTTAGGTTTCACTCTGTTTTCTCCTATATTGATAGATGTATTTGGAACTCTAAATCCAACACGGTTTGTGCTAGCTTCTTGAAACTTGACAAAATAAAGTAGTTTCACGTTCTATCTCTATGTTTTGTTTCCTCTTGATGTAGCCCTAAGCAGTGACTGGCGAGAAACACTTTCATGGAAAGGGGTTGCCAGGCTTCCCAAAATTACGAATCTCCAGAAATCTCAGCAAATATTTTTTCACCCAAACAGGATGATACTTACAGGTAATGATCAGTACACTAAGGCGACTTGGTTCCCCAAATTTCGTTCTTCTATGTTGAAGCGTTCGTTTCCAGTAACAGTTTGAATTTTTAGGTTTCACTCTGTTTTCTCCTATATTGATAGATGTATTTGGAACTCTAAATCCAACACGGTTTGTGCTAGCTTCTTGAAACTTGACACAATAAAGTAGTTTCACGTTCTATCTCTATGTTTTGTTTCCTCTTAATGTAGCCCTAAGCAGTGACAGGCGAGAAACACTTTCATGGAAAGGGGTTGCCAGGCTTCCCAAAATTACGAATCTCCAGAAATATCAGCAAATATTTTTTCACCCAAACAGGATGATACTTTCAGGTAATGATCAGTAAACGAAGGCGACTTGGTTCCCCAAATTTTGTTCTTCTATGTTGAAGCGTTCTTTTCCAGTAACATTTTGAATTTTTAGGTTTCACTCTGTTTTCTCCTATATTGATAGATGTATTTGGAACTCTAAATCCAACACGGTTTGTGCTAGCTTCTTGAAACTTGAAACAATAAAGTAGTTTCACGTTCTATCTCTATGTTTTTTTTCCTCTTGATGTAGCCCTAAGCAGTGACAGGCGAGAAACACTTTCATGGAAAGGGGTTGCCAGGCTTCCCAAAATTACGAATGTACAGAAATCTCAGCAAATATTATTTCAGCCAAACTGGATGATACTTTCAGGTAATGATCAGTACACGAAGGCGACTTGGTTCTCCAAATATCGTTCTTCTATGTTGAAGCGTTCGTTTCCAGTAACAGTTTGAATTTTTAGGTTTCACTCTGTTTTCTCCTATATTGATAGATGTATTTGGAACTCTAAATCCAACACGGTTTGTGCTAGCTTCTTGAAACTTGACACAATAAAGTAGTTTCACATTCTATCTCTATGTTTGGATTCCTCTTGATGTAGCCCTAAGCAGTGACAGGCGAGAAACACTTTCATGGAAAGGGGTTGCCAGGCTTCCCAAAATTACGAATCTCCAGAAATCTCAGCAAATATTTTTTCACACAAACTGGATGATACTTTCAGGTAATGATCAGTACACGAAGGCGACTTGGTTCCCCAATTTTCGTTCTTCTATGTTGAAGCGTTCGTTTCCAGTAACAGTTTGAATTTTTAGGTTTCACTCTGTTTTCTCCTATATTGATAGATGTATTTGGAACTCTAAATCCAACACGGTTTGTGCTAGCTTCTTGAAACTTGACACAATAAAGTAGTTTCACGTTCTATCCCTATGTTTTGATTCCTCTTGATGTAGCCCTAAGCAGTGACTGGCGAGAAACACTTTCATGGAAAGGGGTTGCCAGGCTTCCCAAAATTACGAATGTCCAGAAATCTCAGCAAATATTATTTCAGCCAAACTGGATGATACTTTCAGGTAATGATCAGTACATGAGGGCGACTTGGTTCCCCAAATATCGTTCTTCTATGTTGAAGCGTTCGTTTCCAGTAACAGTTTGAATTTTTAGGTTTCACTCTGTTTTCTCCTATATTGATAGATGTATTTGGAACTCTAAATCCAACACGGTTTGTGCTAGCTTCTTGAAACTTGACACAATAAAGTAGTTTCACGTTCCATCCCTATGTTTTGATTCCTCTTGATGTAGCCCTAAGCAGTGACAGGCGAGAAACACTTTCATGGAAAGGGGTTGCCAGGCTTCCCAAAATTACGAATCTCTAGAAATCTCAGCAAATATTTTTTCACCCAAGCTGGATGATACTTTCAGGTAATGATCAGTACATGAAGGCGACTTGGTTCCCCAAATATCGTTCTTCTATGGTGAAGCGTTCGTTTCCAGTAACACTTTGAATTTTTAGGTTTCACTCTGTTTTCTCCTATATTGATAGATGTGTTTGAACTCTAAATCCAACACGGTTTGTGCTAGCTTCTTGAAACTTGACACAATAAATTAGTTTCACGTTCTATCTCTATGTTTTGTTTCCTCTTGATGTAGCCCTAAGCAGTGACAGGCGAGAAACACTTCCATGGAAAGGGGTTGCCAGGCTTCCCAAAATTACGAATGTCCAGAAATCTCAGCAAATATTTTTTCACCCAAACAGGATGATACTTTCAGGTAATGATCAGTACACGAAGGCGACTTGGTTCCCCAAATTTCGTTCTTCTATATTGAGGCGTTCGTTTCCAGTAACAGTTTGAATTTTTAGGTTTCACTCTGTTTTCTCCTATATTGATAGATGTATTTGGAACTCTAAATCCAACACGGTTTGTGCTAGCTTCTTGAAACTTGACACAATAAAGTAGTTTCACGTTCTATCTCTACCTTTTGTTTCCTCTTGATGTAGCCCTAAGCAGTGACTGGCGAGAAACACTTTCAAGGAAAGGGGATGCCAGGCTTCCCAAAATTACGAATCTCCAGAAATCTCAGCAAATATTTTTTCACCCAAACAGGATGATACTTACAGGTAATGATCAGTACACTAAGGCGACTTGGTTCCCCAAATTTCGTTCTTCTATGTTGAAGCGTTCGTTTCCAGTAACAGTTTGAATTTTTAGGTTTCACTCTGTTTTCTCCTATATTGATAGATGTATTTGGAACTCTAAATCCAACACGGTTTGTGCTAGCTTCTTGAAACTTGACACAATAAAGTAGTTTCACGTTCTATCTCTATGTTTTGTTTCCTCTTAATGTAGCCCTAAACAGTGACAGGCGAGAAACACTTTCATGGAAAGGGGTTGCCAGGCTTCCCAAAATTACGAATCTCCAGAAATATCAGCAAATATTTTTTCACCCAAACAGGATGATACTTTCAGGTAATGATCAGTAAATGAAGGCGACTTGGTTCCCCAAATTTTGTTCTTCTATGTTGAAGCGTTCTTTTCCAGTAACATTTTGAATTTTTAGGTTTCACTCTGTTTTCTCCTATATTGATAGATGTATTTGGAACTCTAAATCCAACACGGTTTGTGCTAGCTTCTTGAAACTTGAAACAATAAAGTAGTTTCACGTTCTATCTCTATGTTTTGTTTCCTCTTGATGTAGCCCTAAGCAGTGACAGGCGAGAAACACTTTCATGGAAAGGGGTTGCCAGGCTTCCCAAAATTACGAATGTACAGAAATCTCAGCAAATATTATTTCAGCCAAACTGGATGATACTTTCAGGTAATGATCAGTACACGAAGGCGACTTGGTTCTCCAAATATCGTTCTTCTATGTTGAAGCGTTCTTTTCCAGTAACAGTTTGAATTTTTAGGTTTCACTCTGTTTTCTCCTATATTGATAGATGTATTTGGAACTCTAAATCCAACACGGTTTGTGCTAGCTTCTTGAAACTTGACACAATAAAGTAGTTTCACGTTCTATCCCTATGTTTTGATTCCTCTTGATGTAGCCCTAAGCAGTGACTGGCGAGAAACACTTTCATGGAAAGGGGTTGCCAGGGTTCCCAAAATTACGAATGTCCAGAAATCTCAGCAAATATTATTTCAGCCAAACTGGATGATACTTTCAGGTAATGATCAGTATACGAAGGCGACTTGGTTCCCCAAATATCGTTCTTCTATTTTGAAGCGTTCGTTTCCAGTAACAGTTTGAATTTTTAGGTTTCACTCTGTTTTCTCCTATATTGATAGATGTATTTGGAACTCTAAATCCAACACGGTTTGTGCTAGATTCTTGAAACTTGACACAATAAAGTAGTTTCACGTTCTATCTCTATGTTTGGATTCCTCTTGATGTAGCCCTAAGCAGTGACAGGCGAGAAACAATTTCATGGAAAGGGGTTGCCAGGCTTCCCAAAATTACGAATCTCCAGAAATCTCAGCAAATATTTTTTCACACAAACTGGATGATAATTTCAGGTAATGATCAGTACACGAAGGCGACTTGGTTCCCCAAATTTCGTTCTTCTATGTTGAAGCGTTCGTTTCCAGTAACAGTTTGAATTTTTAGGTTTCACTCTGTTTTCTCCTATATTGATAGATGTATTTGGAACTCTAAATCCAACACGGTTTGTGCTAGCTTCTTGAAACTTGACACAATAAAGTAGTTTCACGTTCTATCCCTATGTTTTGATTCCTCTTGATGTAGCCCTAAGCAGTGACTGGCGAGAAACACTTTCATGGAAAGGGGTTGCCAGGCTTCCCAAAATTACGAATGTCCAGAAATCTCAGCAAATATTATTTCAGCCAAACTGGATGATACATTCAGGTAATGATCAGTACATGAAGGCGACTTGGTTCCCCAAATATCGTTCTTCTATGTTGAAGCGTTCGTTTCCAGTAACAGTTTGAATTTTTAGGTTTCACTCTGTTTTCTCCTATATTGATAGATGTATTTGGAACTCTAAATCCAACACGGTTTGTGCTAGCTTCTTGAAACTTGACACAATAAAGTAGTTTCACGTTCTATCTCTATGTTTTGTTTCCTCTTGATGTAGCCCTAAGCAGTGACAGGCGAGAAACACTTTCATGGAAAGGGGTTGCCAGGCTTCCCAAAATTACGAATCTCCAGAAATCTCAGCAAATATTTTTTCACACAAACTGGATGATACTTTCAGGTAATGATCAGTACACGAAGGCGACTTGGTTCCCCAAATTTCGTTCTTCTATGTTGAAGCGTTCGTTTCCAGTAACAGTTTGAATTTTTAGGTTTCACTCTGTTTTCTCCTATATTGATAGATGTATTTGGAACTCTAAATCCAACACGGTTTGTGCTAGCTTCTTGAAACTTGACACAATAAAGTAGTTTCACGTTCTATCCCTATGTTTTGATTCCTCTTGATGTAGCCCTAAGCAGTGACTGGCGAGAAACACTTTCATGGAAAAGGGTTGCCAGGCTTCCCAAAATTACGAATGTCCAGAAATCTCAGCAAATATTATTTCAGCCAAACTGGATGATACTTTCAGGTAATGATCAGTACATGAAGGCGACTTGGTTCCCCAAATATCGTTCTTCTATGTTGAAGCGTTCGTTTCCAGTAACAGTTTGAATTTTTAGGTTTCACTCTGTTTTCTCCTATATTGATAGATGTATTTGGAACTCTAAATCCAACACGGTTTGTGCTAGCTTCTTGAAACTTGACACAATAAAGTAGTTTCACGTTCTATCCCTATGTTTTGATTCCTCTTGATGTAGCCCTAAGCAGTGACTGGCGAGAAACACTTTCATGGAAAGGGGTTGCCAGGCTTCCCAAAATTACGAATCTCTAGAAATCTCAGCAAATATTTTTTCACCCAAGCTGGATGATACTTTCAGGTAATGATCAGTACATGAAGGCGACTTGGTTCCCCAAATATCGTTCTTCTATGGTGAAGCGTTCGTTTCCAGTAACAGTTTGAATTTTTAGGTTTCACTCTGTTTTCTCCTATATTGATAGATGTATTTGGAACTCTAAATCCAACACGGTTTGTGCTAGCTTCTTGAAACTTGACACAATAAAGTAGTTTCACGTTCTATCACTATGTTTTGATTCCTCTTGATGTAGCCCTAAGCAGTGACTGGCGAGAAACACTTTCATGGAAAGGGGTTGCCAGGCTTCCCAAAATTACGAATGTCCAGAAATCTCAGCAAATATTATTTCAGCCAAACTGGATGATACTTTCAGGTAATGATCAGTACATGAAGGCGACTTGGTTCCCCAAATATCGTTCTTCTATGTTGAAGCGTTCGTTTCCAGTAACAGTTTGAATTTTTAGGTTTCACTCTGTTTTCTCCTATATTGATAGATGTATTTGGAACTCTAAATCCAACACGGTTTGTGCTAGCTTCTTGAAACTTGACACAATAAAGTAGTTTCACGTTCTATCTCTATGTTTTGTTTCCTCTTGATGTAGCCCTAAGCAGTGACAGGCGAGAAACACTTTCATGGAAAGGGGTTGCCAGGCTTCCCAAAATTACGAATCTCCAGAAATCTCAGCAAATATTTTTTCACACAAACTGGATGATACTTTCAGGTAATGATCAGTACACGAAGGCGACTTGGTTCCCCAAATTTCGTTCTTCTATGTTGAAGCGTTCGTTTCCATAACAGTTTGAATTTTTAGGTTTCACTCTGGTTTCTCCTATATTGATAGATGTATTTGGAACTCTAAATCCAACACGGTTTGTGCTAGCTTCTTGAAACTTGACACAATAAATTAGTTTCACGTTCTATCTCTATGTTTTGTTTCCTCTTGATGTAGCCCTAAGAAGTGACAGGCGAGAAACACTTCCATGGAAAGGGGTTGCCAGGCTTCCCAAAATTACGAATGTCCAGAAATCTCAGCAAATATTATTTCACCCAAACTGGATGATACTTTCAGGTAATGATCAGCACACGAAGGCGTCTTGGTTCCCCAAATTTCGTTCTTCTATGTTGAAGCGTTCGTTTCCAGTAACAGTTTGAATTTTTAGGTTTCACTCTGTTTTCTCCTATATTGATAGATGTATTTGGAACTCTAAATCCAACACGGTTTGTGCTGGCTTCTTGAAAATTGACACAATAAAGTAGTTTCACTTTCTATCTCTATGTTTTGATTCCACTTGATGTATCCCTAAGCAGTGACTGGCCTGAAACACTTTCATGGAAAGGGGTTGCCAGGCTTCCAAAAATTACGAATCTCCATAAATCTCAGCAAATATTTTTTCACCCAAAATGGATGATACTTTCAGGTAATGATCAGTACATGAAGGCGACTTGGTTCCCCAAATATCGTTCTTCTATTTTGAAGCGTTCGTTTCCAGTAACAGTTTGAATTTTTAGGTTTCACTCTGTTTTCTCCTATATTGATAGATGTATTTGGAACTCTAAATCCAACACGGTTTGTGCTAGCTTCTTGAAACTTGACACAATAAAGTAGTTTCACGTTCTATCTCTATGTTTTGTTTCCTCTTGATGTAGCCCTAAGCAGTGACTGGCGAGAAACACTTTCATGGAAAGGGGTTGCCAGGCTTCCCAAAATTACGAATCTCCAGAAATCTCAGCAAATATTTTTTCACCCAAACAGGATGATACTTTCAGGTAATGATCAGTACACGAAGGCAACTTGGTTTCCCAAATTTCGTTCTTCTATGTTGAGGCGTTCGTTTCCAGTAACAGTATGAATTTTTAGGTTTCACTCTGTTTTCTCCTATATTGATAGATGTATTTGGAACTCTAAATCCAACACGGTTTGTGCTAGCTTCTTGAAACTTGACACAATAATGTAGTTTCACATTCTATCTCTACGTTTTGTTTCCTCTTGATGTAGCCCTAAGCAGTGACTGGCGAGAAACACTTTCAAGGAAAGGGGCTGCCAGGCTTCCCAAAATTACGAATCTCCAGAAATCTCAGCAAATATTTTTTCACCCAAACAGGATGATAATTTCAGGTAATGATCAGTACACTAAGGCGACTTGGTTCCCCAAATATCGTTCTTCTATGTTGAAGCGTTCGTTTCCAGTAACAGTTTGAATTTTTAGGTTTCACTCTGTTTTCTCCTATATTGATAGATGTATTTGGAACTCTAAATCCAACACGGTTTGTGCTAGCTTCTTGAAACTTGACACAATAAAGTAGTTTCACGTTCTATCTCTATGTTTTGTTTCCTCTTGATGTAGCCCTAAGCAGTGACAGGCGAGAAACACTTTCATGGAAAGGGGTTGCCAGGCTTCCCAAAATTACGAATCTCCAGAAATATCAGCAAATATTTTTTCACCCAAACAGGATGATACTTTCAGGTAATGATCAGTACACGAAGGCGACTTGGTTCCCCAAATTTTGTTCTTCTATGTTGAAGCGTTCGTTTCCAGTAACAGTTTGAATTTTTAGGTTTTACTCTGTTTTCTCCTATATTGATAGATGTATTTGGAACTCTAAATCCAACACGGTTTGTGCTAGCTTCTTGAAACTTGACACAATAAAGTAGTTCACGTTCTATCTCTATGTTTTGTTTCCTCTTGATGTAGCCCTAAGCAGTGACAGGCGAGAAACACTTCCATGGAAAGGGGTTGCCAGGCTTCCCAAAATTACGAATCTCCAGAAATCTCAGCAAATATTTTTCACCCAAACGTGATGATACTTTCAGGTAATGATCAGTACATGAAGGCGACTTGGTTCCCCAAATTTCGTTCTTCTATGTTGAAGCGTTCGTTTCCAGTAACAGTTTGAATTTTTAGGTTTCACTCTGTTTTCTCCTATATTGATAGATGTATTTGGAACTCTAAATCCAACACGGTCTGTGCTAGCTTCTTGAAACTTGACACAATAAAGTAGTTTCACGTTCTATCCCTATGTTTTGATTCCTCTTGATGTAGCCCTAAGCAGTGACAGGCGAGAAACACTTTCATGGAAAGGGGTTGCCAGGCTTCCCAAAATTACGAATCTCCAGAAATCTCAGCAAATATTTTTTCACACAAACTGGATGATACTTTCAGGTAATGATCAGTACACGAAGGCGACTTGGTTCCCCAAATTTCGTTCTTCTATGTTGAAGCGTTCGTTTCCAGTAACAGTTTGAATTTTTAGGTTTCACTCTGTTTTCTCCTATATTGATAGATGTATTTGGAACTCTAAATCCAACACGGTTTGTGCTAGCTTCTTGAAACTTGACACAATAAAGTAGTTTCAAGTTCTATCTCTATGTTTTGTTTCCTCTTGATGTAGCCCTAAGAAGTGACAGGCGAGAAACACTTTCATGGAAAGGGGTTGCCAGGCTTCCCAAAATTACGAATCTCCAGAAATCTCAGCAAATATTTTTTCACACAAACTGGATGATACTTTCAGGTAATGATCAGTACATGAAGGCGACTTGGTTCCCCAAATTTCGTTCTTCTATGTTGAAGCATTCGTTTCCAGTAACAGTTTGAATTTTTAGGTTTCACTCTGTTTTCTCCTATATTGATAGATGTATTTGGAACTCTAAATCCAACACGGTTTGTGCTAGCTTCTTGAAAATTGACACAATAAAGTATTTTCACTTTCTATCTCTATGTTTTGATTCCTCTTGATGTAGCCCTAAGCAGTGATTGGCCTGAAACACTTTCATGGAAAGGGGTTGCCAGGCTTCCAAAAATTACGAATCTCCATAAATCTCAGCAAATATTTTTTCACCCAAAATGGATGATACTTTCATGTAATGATCAGTACATGAAGGCGACTTGGTTCCCCAAATATCGTTCTTCTATGTTGAAGCGTTCGTTTCCAGTAACAGTTTGAATTTTTAGGTTTTACTCTGTTTTCTCCTATATTGATAGATGTATTTGGAACTCTAAATCCAACACGGTTTGTGCTAGCTTCTTGAAACTTGACACAATAATGTAGTTTCACATTCTATCTCTACGTTTTGTTTCCTCTTGATGTAGCCCTAAGCAGTGACTGGCGAGAAACACTTTCAAGGAAAGGGGCTGCCAGGCTTCCCAAAATTACGAATCTCCAGAAATCTCAGCAAATATTTTTTCACCCAAACAGGATGATAATTTCAGGTAATGATCAGTACACTAAGGCGACTTGGTTCCCCAAATATCGTTCTTCTATGTTGAAGCGTTCGTTTCCAGTAACAGTTTGAATTTTTAGGTTTCACTCTGTTTTCTCCTATATTGATAGATGTATTTGGAACTCTAAATCCAACACGGTTTGTGCTAGCTTCTTGAAACTTGACACAATAAAGTAGTTTCACGTTCTATCTCTATGTTTTGTTTCCTCTTGATGTAGCCCTAAGCAGTGACAGGCGAGAAACACTTTCATGGAAAGGGGTTGCCAGGCTTCCCAAAATTACGAATGTCCAGAAATCTCAGCAAATATTTTTTCACACAAACTGGATGATACTTTCAGGTAATGATCAGTACACGAAGGCGACTTGGTTCCCCAAATTTTGTTCTTCTATGTTGAAGCGTTCGTTTCCAGTAACAGTTTGAATTTTTAGGTTTTACTCTGTTTTCTCCTATATTGATAGATGTATTTGGAACTCTAAATCCAACACGGTTTGTGCTAGCTTCTTGAAACTTGACACAATAAAGTAGTTCACGTTCTATCTCTATGTTTTGTTTCCTCTTGATGTAGCCCTAAGCAGTGACAGGCGAGAAACACTTCCATGGAAAGGGGTTGCCAGGCTTCCCAAAATTACGAATCTCCAGAAATCTCAGCAAATATTTTTCACCCAAACGTGATGATACTTTCAGGTAATGATCAGTACATGAAGGCGACTTGGTTCCCCAAATTTCGTTCTTCTATGTTGAAGCGTTCGTTTCCAGTAACAGTTTGAATTTTTAGGTTTCACTCTGTTTTCTCCTATATTGATAGATGTATTTGGAACTCTAAATCCAACACGGTCTGTGCTAGCTTCCTGAAACTTGACACAATAAAGTAGTTTCACGTTCTATCCCTATGTTTTGATTCCTCTTGATGTAGCCCTAAGCAGTGACAGGCGAGAAACACTTTCATGGAAAGGGGTTGCCAGGCTTCCCAAAATTACGAATCTCCAGAAATCTCAGCAAATATTTTTTCACACAAACTGGATGATACTTTCAGGTAATGATCAGTACACGAAGGCGACTTGGTTCCCCAAATTTCGTTCTTCTATGTTGAAGCGTTCGTTTCCAGTAACAGTTTGAATTTTTAGGTTTCACTCTGTTTTCTCCTATATTGATAGATGTATTTGGAACTCTAAATCCAACACGGTTTGTGCTAGCTTCTTGAAACTTGACACAATAAAGTAGTTTCACGTTCTATCTCTATGTTTTGTTTCCTCTTGATGTAGCCCTAAGCAGTGACAGGCGAGAAACACTTTCATGGAAAGGGGTTGCCAGGCTTCCCAAAATTCCGAATGTCCAGAAATCTCAGCAAATATTTTTTCACCCAAACTGGATGATACTTTCAGGTAATGATCAGTACACGAAGGCGACTTGGTTCCCCAAATTTTGTTCTTCTATGTTGAAGCGTTCGTTTCCAGTAACAGTTTGAATTTTTAGGTTTTACTCTGTTTTCTCCTATATTGATAGATGTATTTGGAACTCTAAATCCAACACGGTTTGTGCTAGCTTCTTGAAACTTGACACAATAAAGTAGTTCACGTTCTATCTCTATGTTTTGTTTCCTCTTGATGTAGCCCTAAGCAGTGACAGGCGAGAAACACTTCCATGGAAAGGGGTTGCCAGGCTTCCCAAAATTACGAATCTCCAGAAATCTCAGCAAATATTTTTCACCCAAACGTGATGATACTTTCAGGTAATGATCAGTACATGAAGGCGACTTGGTTCCCCAAATTTCGTTCTTCTATGTTGAAGCGTTCGTTTCCAGTAACAGTTTGAATTTTTAGGTTTCACTCTGTTTTCTCCTATATTGATAGATGTATTTGGAACTCTAAATCCAACACGGTCTGTGCTAGCTTCCTGAAACTTGACACAATAAAGTAGTTTCACGTTCTATCCCTATGTTTTGATTCCTCTTGATGTAGCCCTAAACAGTGACTGGCGAGAAACACTTTCATGGAAAGGGGTTGCCAGGCTTCCCAAAATTACGAATCTCCAGAAATCTCAGCAAATATTTTTTCACACAAACTGGATGATACTTTCAGGTAATGATCAGTACACGAAGGCGACTTGGTTCCCCAAATTTCGTTCTTCTATGTTGAAGCGTTCGTTTCCAGTAACAGTTTGAATTTTTAGGTTTCACTCTGTTTTCTCCTATATTGATAGATGTATTTGGAACTCTAAATCCAACACGGTTTGTGCTAGCTTCTTGAAACTTGACACAATAAAGTAGTTTCAAGTTCTATCTCTATGTTTTGTTTCCTCTTGATGTAGCCCTAAGCAGTGACAGGCGAGAAACACTTTCATGGAAAGGGGTTGCCAGGCTTCCCAAAATTACGAATCTCCAGAAATCTCAGCAAATATTTTTTCACACAAACTGGATGATACTTTCAGGTAATGATCAGTACATGAAGGCGACTTGGTTCCCCAAATTTCGTTCTTCTATGTTGAAGCGTTCGTTTCCAGTAACAGTTTGAATTTTTAGGTTTCACTCTGTTTTCTCCTATATTGATAGATGTACTTGGAACTCTAAATCCAACACGGTTTGTGCTAGCTTCTTGAAACTTGACACAATAAAGTAGTTTCACTTTCTATCTCTATGTTTTGATTCCTCTTGATGTAGCCCTAAGCAGTGATTGGCCTGAAACACTTTCATGGAAAGGGGTTGCCAGGCTTCCAAAAATTACGAATCTCCATAAATCTCAGCAAATATTTTTTCACCCAAAATGGATGATACTTTCAGGTAATGATCAGTACATGAAGGCGACTTGGTTCCCCAAATATCGTTCTTCTATGTTGAAGCGTTCGTTTCCAGTAACAGTTTGAATTTTTAGGTTTCACTCTGTTTTCTCCTATATTGATAGATGTATTTGGAACTCTAAATCCAACACGGTTTGTGCTAGCTTCTTGAAACTTGACACAATAAAGTAGTTTCACGTTCTATCTCTATGTTTTGTTTCCTCTTGATGTAGCCCTAAGCAGTGACTGGCGAGAAACACTTTCATGGAAAGGGGTTGCCAGGCTTCCCAAAATTACGAATCTCCAGAAATCTCAGCAAATATTTTTTCACCCAAACTGGATGATACTTTCAGGTAATGATCAGTACATGAAGGCGACTTGGTTCCCCAAATTTCGTTCTTCTATGTTGAGGCGTTCGTTTCCAGTAACAGTTTGAATTTTTAGGTTTCACTCTGTTTTCTCCTATATTGATAGATGTATTTGGAACTCTAAATCCAACACGGTTTGTGCTAGCTTCTTGAAACTTGACACAATAAAGTAGTTTCACATTCTATCTCTACGTTTTGTTTCCTCTTGATGTAGCCCTAAGCAGTGACTGGTGAGAAACACTTTCAAGGAAAGGGGCTGCCAGGCTTCCCAAAATTACGAATCTCCAGAAATCTCAGCAAATATTTTTTCACCCAAACAGGATGATAATTTCAGGTAATGATCAGTACACTAAGGCGACTTGGTTCCCCAAATATCGTTCTTCTATGTTGAAGCGTTCGTTTCCAGTAACAGTTTGAATTTTTAGGTTTCACTCTGTTTTCTCCTATATTGATAGATGTATTTGGAACTCTAAATCCAACACGGTTTGTGCTAGCTTCTTGAAACTTGACACAATAAAGTAGTTTCACGTTCTATCTCTATGTTTTGTTTCCTCTTGATGTAGCCCTAAGCAGTGACAGGCGAGAAACACTTTCATGGAAAGGGGTTGCCAGGCTTCCCAAAATTACGAATCTCCAGAAATATCAGCAAATATTTTTTCACCCAAACAGGATGATACTTTCAGGTAATGATCAGTACACGAAGGCGACTTGGTTCCCCAAATTTGGTTCTTCTATGTTGAAGCGTTCGTTTCCAGTAACAGTTTGAATTTTTAGGTTTTACTCTGTTTTCTCCTATATTGATAGATGTATTTGGAACTCTAAATCCAACACGGTTTGTGCTAGCTTCTTGAAACTTGACACAATAAAGTAGTTCACGTTCTATCTCTATGTTTTGTTTCCTCTTGATGTAGCCCTAAGCAGTGACAGGCGAGAAACACTTCCATGGAAAGGGGTTGCCAGGCTTCCCAAAATTACGAATGTCCAGAAATCTCAGCAAATATTTTTCACCCAAACGTGATGATACTTTCAGGTAATGATCAGTACATGAAGGCGAATTGGTTCCCCAAATTTCCTTCTTCTATGTTGAAGCGTTCGTTTCCAGTAACAGTTTGAATTTTTAGGTTTCACTCTGTTTTCTCCTATATTGATAGATGTATTTGGAACTCTAAATCCAACACGGTCTGTGCTAGCTTCCTGAAACTTGACACAATAAAGTAGTTTCACGTTCTATCCCTATGTTTTGATTCCTCTTGATGTAGCCCTAAGCAGTGACAGGCGAGAAACACTTTCATGGAAAGGGGTTGCCAGGCTTCCCAAAATTACGAATCTCCAGAAATCTCAGCAAATATTTTTTCACACAAACTGGATGATACTTTCAGGTAATGATCAGTACACGAAGGCGACTTGGTTCCCCAAATTTCGTTCTTCTATGTTGAAGCGTTCGTTTCCAGTAACAGTTTGAATTTTTAGGTTTCACTCTGTTTTCTCCTATATTGATAGATGTATTTGGAACTCTAAATCCAACACGGTTTGTGCTAGCTTCTTGAAACTTGACACAATAAAGTAGTTTCAAGTTCTATCTCTATGTTTTGTTTCCTCTTGATGTAGCCCTAAGAAGTGACAGGCGAGAAACACTTTCATGGAAAGGGGTTGCCAGGCTTCCCAAAATTACGAATCTCCAGAAATCTCAGCAAATATTTTTTTCACACAAACTGGATGATACTTTCAGGTAATGATCAGTACATGAAGGCGACTTGGTTCCCCAAATTTCGTTCTTCTATGTTGAAGCATTCGTTTCCAGTAACAGTTTGAATTTTTAGGTTTCACTCTGTTTTCTCCTATATTGATAGATGTATTTGGAACTCTAAATCCAACACGGTTTGTGCTAGCTTCTTGAAAATTGACACAATAAAGTAGTTTCACTTTCTATCTCTATGTTTTGATTCCTCTTGATGTAGCCCTAAGCAGTGACTGGCCTGAAACACTTTCATGGAAAGGGGTTGCCAGGCTTCCAAAAATTACGAATCTCCATAAATCTCAGCAAATATTTTTTCACCCAAAATGGATGATACTTTCAGGTCATGATCAGTACATGAAGGCGACTTGGTGCCCCAAATATCGTTCTTCTATGTTGAAGCGTTCGTTTCCAGTAACAGTTTGAATTTTTAGGTTTCACTCTGTTTTCTCCTATATTGATAGATGTATTTGGAACTCTAAATCCAACACGGATTGTGCTAGCTTCTTGAAACTTGACACAATAAAGTAGTTTCACGTTCTATCTCTATGTTTTGTTTCCTCTTGATGTAGCCCTAAGCAGTGACAGGCGAGAAACACTTTCATGGAAAGGGGTTGCCAGGCTTCCCAAAATTACGAATCTCCAGAAATCTCAGCAAATATTTTTTCACACAAACTGGATGATACTTTCAGGTAATGATCAGTACACGAAGGCGACTTGGTTCCCCAAATTTCGTTCTTCTATGTTGAAGCGTTCGTTTCCAGTAACAGTTTGAATTTTTAGGTTTCACTCTGTTTTCTCCTATATTGATAGATGTATTTGGAACTCTAAATCCAACACGGTTTGTGCTAGCTTCTTGAAACTTGACACAATAAAGTAGTTTCACGTTCTATCTCTATGTTTTGTTTCCTCTTGATGTAGCCCTAAGAAGTGACAGGCGAGAAACACTTCCATGGAAAGGGGTTGCCAGGCTTCCCAAAATTATGAATGTCCAGAAATCTCAGCAAATATTATTTCACCCAAACTGGATGATACTTTCAGGTAATGATCAGCACACGAAGGCGTCTTGGTTCCCCAAATTTCGTTCTTCTATGTTGAAGCGTTCGTTTCCAGTAACAGTTTGAATTTTTAGGTTTCACTCTGTTTTCTCCTATATTGATAGATGTATTTGGAACTCTAAATTCAACACGGTTTGTGCTAGCTTCTTGAAAATTGACACAATAAAGTAGTTTCACGTTCTATCTCTATGTTTTGATTCCTCTTGATGTATCCCTAACAGTGACTGGCGAGAAACACTTTCATGGAAAGGGGTTGCCAGGCTTCCCAAAATTACGAATCTCCAGAAATATCAGCAAATATTTTTTCACCCAAACTGGATGATACTTACAGGTAATGATCAGTACATGAAGGCGACTTGGTTCCCCAAATATCGTTCTTCTATGTTGAAGCGTTCGTTTCCAGTAACAGTTTGAATTTTTAGGTTTCACTCTGTTTTCTCCTATATTGATAGATGTATTTGGAACTCTAAATCCAACACGGTTTGTGCTAGCTTCTTGAAACTTGACACAATAAAGTAGTTTCACGTTCTATCTCTATGTTTTGTTTCCTCTTGATGTAGCCCTAAGCAGTGACAGGCGAGAAACACTTTCATGGAAAGGGGTTGCCAGGCTTCCCAAAATTACGAATCTCCAGAAATATCAGCAAATATTTTTTCACCCAAACAGGATGACACTTTCAGGTAATGATCAGTACACGAAGGCGACTTGGTTCCCCAAATTTTGTTCTTCTATGTTGAAGCGTTCGTTTCCAGTAACAGTTTGAATTTTTAGGTTTTACTCTGTTTTCTCCTATATTGATAGATGTATTTGGAACTCTAAATCCAACACGGTTTGTGCTAGCTTCTTGAAACTTGACACAATAAAGTAGTTCACGTTCTATCTCTATGTTTTGTTTCCTCTTGATGTAGCCCTAAGCAGTGACAGGCGAGAAACACTTCCATGGAAAGGGGTTGCCAGGCTTCCCAAAATTACGAATCTCCAGAAATCTCAGCAAATATTTTTCACCCAAACGTGATGATACTTTCAGGTAATGATCAGTACATGAAGGCGAATTGGTTCCCCAAATTTCGTTCTTCTATGTTGAAGCGTTCGTTTCCAGTAACAGTTTGAATTTTTAGGTTTCACTCTGTTTTCTCCTATATTGATAGATGTATTTGGAACTCTAAATCCAACACGGTCTGTGCTAGCTTCCTGAAACTTGACACAATAAAGTAGTTTCACGTTCTATCCCTATGTTTTGATTCCTCTTGATGTAGCCCTAAGCAGTGACAGGCGAGAAACACTTTCATGGAAAGGGGTTGCCAGGCTTCCCAAAATTACGAATCTCCAGAAATCTCAGCAAATATTTTTTCACACAAACTGGATGATACTTTCAGGTAATGATCAGTACACGAAGGCGACTTGGTTCCCCAAATTTCGTTCTTCTATGTTGAAGCGTTCGTTTCCAGTAACAGTTTGAATTTTTAGGTTTCACTCTGTTTTCTCCTATATTGATAGATGTATTTGGAACTCTAAATCCAACACGGTTTGTGCTAGCTTCTTGAAACTTGACACAATAAAGTAGTTTCAAGTTCTATCTCTATGTTTTGTTTCCTCTTGATGTAGCCCTAAGAAGTGACAGGCGAGAAACACTTTCATGGAAAGGGGTTGCCAGGCTTCCCAAAATTACGAATCTCCAGAAATCTCAGCAAATATTTTTTTCACACAAACTGGATGATACTTTCAGGTAATGATCAGTACATGAAGGCGACTTGGTTCCCCAAATTTTGTTCTTCTATGTTGAAGCATTCGTTTCCAGTAACAGTTTGAATTTTTAGGTTTCACTCTGTTTTCTCCTATATTGATAGATGTATTTGGAACTCTAAATCCAACACGGTTTGTGCTAGCTTCTTGAAAATTGACACAATAAAGTAGTTTCACATTCTATCTCTATGTTTTGTTTCCTCTTGATGTAGCCCTAAGCAGTGACAGGCGAGAAACACTTCCATGGAAAGGGGTTGCCAGGCTTCCCAAAATTACGAATGTCCAGAAATCTCAGCAAATATTTTTCACCCAAACGTGATGATACTTTCAGGTAATGATCAGTACATGAAGGCGACTTGGTTCCCCAAATTTCCTTCTTCTATGTTGAAGCGTTCGTTTCCAGTAACAGTTTGAATTTTTAGGTTTCACTCTGTTTTCTCCTATATTGATAGATGTATTTGGAACTCTAAATCCAACACGGTCTGTGCTAGCTTCGTGAAACTTGACACAATAAAGTAGTTTGACGTTCTATCCCTATGTTTTGATTCCTCTTGATGTAGCCCTAAGCAGTGACTGGCGAGAAACACTTTCATGGAAAGGGGTTGCCAGGCTTCCCAAAATTACGAATGTCCAGAAATCTCAGCAAATATTTTTTCACCCAAACTGGATGATACTTTCAGGTAATGATCAGTACATGAAGGCGACTTGGTTCCCCAAATATCGTTCTTCTATGTTGAAGCGTTCGTTTCCAGTAATAGTTTGAATTTTTAGGTTTCACTCTGTTTTCTCCTATATTGATAGATGTATTTGGAACTCTAAATCCAACACGGATTGTGCTAGCTTCTTGAAACTTGACACAATAAAGTAGTTTCACGTTCTATCTCTATGTTTTGTTTCCTCTTGATGTAGCCCTAAGCAGTGACAGGCGAGAAACATTTTCATGGAAAGGGGTTGCCAGGCTTCCCAAAATTACGAATCTCCAGAAATATCAGCAAATATTTTTTCACCCAAACAGGATGATACTTTCAGGTAATGATCAGTACACGAAGGCGACTTGGTTCCCCAAATTTTGTTCTTCTATGTTGAAGCGTTCGTTTCCAGTAACAGTTTGAATTTTTAGGTTTTACTCTGTTTTCTCCTATATTGATAGATGTATTTGGAACTCTAAATCCAACACGGTTTGTGCTAGCTTCTTGAAACTTGACACAATAAAGTAGTTCACGTTCTATCTCTATGTTTTGTTTCCTCTTGATGTAGCCCTAAGCAGTGACAGGCGAGAAACACTTCCATGGAAAGGGGTTGCCAGGCTTCCCAAAATTACGAATCTCCAGAAATCTCAGCAAATATTTTTCACCCAAACGTGATGATACTTTCAGGTAATGATCAGTACATGAAGGCGAATTGGTTCCCCAAATTTCGTTCTTCTATGTTGAAGCGTTCGTTTCCAGTAACAGTTTGAATTTTTAGGTTTCACTCTGTTTTCTCCTATATTGATAGATGTATTTGGAACTCTAAATCCAACACGGTCTGTGCTAGCTTCCTGAAACTTGACACAATAAAGTAGTTTCACGTTCTATCCCTATGTTTTGATTCCTCTTGATGTAGCCCTAAGCAGTGACAGGCGAGAAACACTTTCATGGAAAGGGGTTGCCAGGCTTCCCAAAATTACGAATCTCCAGAAATCTCAGCAAATATTTTTTCACACAAACTGGATGATACTTTCAGGTAATGATCAGTACACGAAGGCGACTTGGTTCCCCAAATTTCGTTCTTCTATGTTGAAGCGTTCGTTTCCAGTAACAGTTTGAATTTTTAGGTTTCACTCTGTTTTCTCCTATATTGATAGATGTATTTGGAACTCTAAATCCAACACGGTTTGTGCTAGCTTCTTGAAACTTGACACAATAAAGTAGTTTCAAGTTCTATCTCTATGTTTTGTTTCCTCTTGATGTAGCCCTAAGAAGTGACAGGCGAGAAACACTTTCATGGAAAGGGGTTGCCAGGCTTCCCAAAATTACGAATCTCCAGAAATCTCAGCAAATATTTTTTTCACACAAACTGGATGATACTTTCAGGTAATGATCAGTACATGAAGGCGACTTGGTTCCCCAAATTTCGTTCTTCTATGTTGAAGCATTCGTTTCCAGTAACAGTTTGAATTTTTAGGTTTCACTCTGTTTTCTCCTATATTGATAGATGTATTTGGAACTCTAAATCCAACATGGTTTGTGCTAGCTTCTTGAAAATTGACACAATAAAGTAGTTTCACTTTCTATCTCTATGTTTTGATTCCTCTTGATGTAGCCCTAAGCAGTGACTGGCCTGAAACACTTTCATGGAAAGGGGTTGCCAGGCTTCCAAAAATTACGAATCTCCATAAATCTCAGCAAATATTTTTTCACCCAAAATGGATGATACTTTCAGGTAATGATCAGTACATGAAGGCGACTTGGTGCCCCAAATATCGTTCTTCTTTGTTGAAGCGTTCGTTTCCAGTAACAGTTTGAATTTTTAGGTTTCACTCTGTTTTCTCCTATATTGATAGATGTATTTGGAACTCTAAATCCAACACGGTTTGTGCTAGCTTCTTGAAACTTGACACAATAAAATAGTTTCACGTTCTATCTCTATGTTTTGTTTCCTCTTGATGTAGCCCTAAGCAGTGACTGGCGAGAAACACTTTCATGGAAAGGGGTTGCCAGGCTTCCCAAAATTACGAATCTCCAGAAATCTCAGCAAATATTTTTTCACCCAAACAGGATGATACTTTCAGGTAATGATCAGTACACGAAGGCGACTTGGTTTCCCAAATTTCGTTCTTCTATGTTGCGGCGTTCGTTTCCAGTAACAGTATGAATTTTTAGGTTTCACTCTGTTTTCTCCTATATTGATAGATGTATTTGGAACTCTAAATCCAACACGGTTTGTGCTAGCTTCTTGAAACTTGACACAATAAAGTAGTTCACGTTCTATCTCTATGTTTTGTTTCCTCTTGATGTAGCCCTAAGCAGTGACAGGCGAGAAACACTTCCATGGAAAGGGGTTGCCAGGCTTCCCAAAATTACGAATGTCCAGAAATCTCAGCAAATATTTTTCACCCAAACGTGATGATACTTTCAGGTAATGATCAGTACATGAAGGCGACTTGGTTCCCCAAATTTCCTTCTTCTATGTTGAAGCGTTCGTTTCCAGTAACAGTTTGAATTTTTAGGTTTCACTCTGTTTTCTCCTATATTGATAGATGTATTTGGAACTCTAAATCCAACACGGTCTGTGCTAGCTTCCTGAAACTTGACACAATAAAGTAGTTTGACGTTCTATCCCTATGTTTTGATTCCTCTTGATGTAGCCCTAAGCAGTGACTGGCGAGAAACACTTTCATGGAAAGGGGTTGCCAGGCTTCCCAAAATTACGAATGTCCAGAAATCTCAGCAAATATTTTTTCACCCAAACTGGATGATACTTTCAGGTAATGATCAGTACATGAAGGCGACTTGGTTCCCCAAATATCGTTCTTCTATGTTGAAGCGTTCGTTTCCAGTAAGAGTTTGAATTTTTAGGTTTCACTCTGTTTTCTCCTATATTGATAGATGTATTTGGAACTCTAAATCCAACACGGATTGTGCTAGCTTCTTGAAACTTGACACAATAAAGTAGTTTCACGTTCTATCTCTATGTTTTGTTTCCTCTTGATGTAGCCCTAAGCAGTGACAGGCGAGAAACACTTTCATGGAAAGGGGTTGCCAGGCTTCCCAAAATTACGAATCTCCAGAAATCTCAGCAAATATTTTTTCACACAAACTGGATGATACTTTCAGGTAATGATCAGTACACGACGGCGACTTGGTTCCCCAAATTTCGTTCTTCTATGTTGAAGCGTTCGTTTCCAGTAACAGTTTGAATTTTTAGGTTTCACTCTGTTTTCTCCTATATTGATAGATGTATTTGGAACTCTAAATCCAACACGGTTTGTGCTAGCTTCTTGAAACTTGACACAATAAAGTAGTTTCACGTTCTATCTCTATGTTTTGTTTCCTCTTGATGTAGCCCTAAGAAGTGACAGGCGAGAAACACTTCCATGGAAAGGGGTTGCCAGGCTTCCCAAAATTACGAATGTCCAGAAATCTCAGCAAATATTATTTCACCCAAACTGGATGATACTTTCAGGTAATGATCAGCACACGAAGGCGTCTTGGTTCCCCAAATTTCGTTCTTCTATGTTGAAGCGTTCGTTTCCAGTAACAGTTTGAATTTTTAGGTTTCACTCTGTTTTCTCCTATATTGATAGATGTATTTGGAACTCTAAATTCAACACGGTTTGTGCTAGCTTCTTGAAAATTGACACAATAAAGTAGTTTCACGTTCTATCTCTATGTTTTGATTCCTCTTGATGTATCCCTAACAGTGACTGGCGAGAAACACTTTCATGGAAAGGGGTTGCCAGGCTTCCCAAAATTACGAATGTCCAGAAATCTCAGCAAATATTTTTTCACCCAAACTGGATGATACTTACAGGTAATGATCAGTACATGAAGGCGACTTGGTTCCCCAAATATCGTTCTTCTATGTTGAAGCGTTCGTTTCCAGTAACAGTTTGAATTTTTAGGTTTCACTCTGTTTTCTCCTATATTGATAGATGTATTTGGAACTCTAAATCCAACACGGTGTGTGCTAGCTTCTTGAAACTTGACACAATAAAGTAGTTTCACGTTCTATCTCTATGTTTTGTTTCCTCTTGATGTAGCCCTAAGCAGTGACAGGCGAGAAACACTTCCATGGAAAGGGGTTGCCAGGCTTCCCAAAATTACGAATCTCCAGAAATCTCAGCAAATATTTTTTCACCCAAACTGGATGATACTTTCAGGTAATGATCAGTACATGAAGGCGATTTGGTTCCCCAAATTTCGTTCTTCTATGTTGAATCGTTCGTTTCCAGTAACAGTTTGAATTTTTAGGTTTCACTCTGTTTTCTCCTATATTGATAGATGTATTTGGAACTCTAAATCCAACACGGTTTGTGCTAGCTTCTTGAAACTTGACACAATAAAGTAGTTTCACGTTCTATCCTTATGTTTTGATTCCTCTTGATTTAGCCCTAAGCAGTGACTGGCGAGAAACACTTTCATGGAAAGGGGTTGCCAGGCTTCCCAAAATTACGAATGTCCAGAAATCTCAGCAAATATTATTTCAGCCAATGGATGATACTTTCAGGTAATGATCAGTATACGAAGGCGACTTGGTTCCCCAAATATCGTTCTTCTATTTTGAAGCGTTCGTTTCCAGTAACAGTTTGAATTTTTAGGTTTCACTCTGTTTTCTCCTATATTGATAGATGTATTTGGAACTCTAAATCCAACACGGTTTGTGCTAGATTCTTGAAACTTGACACAATAAAGTAGTTTCACGTTCTATATCTATGTTTGGATTCCTCTTGATGTAGCCCTAAGCAGTGACAGGCGAGAAACACTTTCATGGAAAGAAGTTGCCAGGCTTCCCAAAATTACGAATCTCCAGAAATCTCAGCAAATATTTTTTCACAGAAACTGGATGATTATTTCCGGTAATGATCAGTACACGAAGGCGACATGGTTCCCCAAATTTCGTTCTTCTATGTTGAAGCGTTCGTTTCCAAAAACAGTTTGAATTTTTAGGTTTCACTCTGTTTTCTCCTATATTGATAGATGTATTTGGAACTCTAAATCCAACACGGTTTGTGCTAGCTTCTTGAAACTTGACACAATAAAGTAGTTTCACGTTCTATCTCTATGTTTTGTTTCCTCTTGATGTAGCCCTAAGAAGTGACAGGCGAGAAACACTTCCATGGAAAGGGGTTGCCAGGCTTCCCAAAATTACGAATCTCCAGAAATCACAGCAAATATTTTTTCACCCAAACTGGATGATACTTTCAGGTAATGATCAGCACACGAAGGCGACTTGGTTCCCCAAATTTCGTTCTATGTTGAAGCGTTCGTTTCCAGTAACAGTTTGAATTTTTAGGTTTCACTCTGTTTTCTCCTATATTGATAGATGTATTTGGAACTCTAAATCCAACACGGTTTGTGCTAGCTTCTTGAAACTTGACACAATAAAGTAGTTTCACGTTCTATCTCTATGTTTTGTTTCCTCTTGATGTAGCCCTAAGCAGTGACTGGCGAGAAACACTTTCATGGAAAGGGGTTGCCAGGCTTCCCAAAATTACGAATCTCCAGAAATCTCAGCAAATATTTTTTCACCCAAACAGGATGATACTTTCAGGTAATGATCAGTACACGAAGGCGACTTGGTTTCCCAAATTTCGTTCTTCTATGTTGAGGCGTTCGTTTCCAGTAACAGTTTGAATTTTTAGGTTTCGCTCTGTTTTCTCCTATATTGATAGATGTATTTGGAACTCTAAATCCAACACGGTTTGTGCTAGCTTCTTGAAACTTGACACAATAAAGTAGTTTCACGTTCTCTCTCTACGTTTTGTTTCCTCTTGATGTAGCCCTAAGCAGTGACTGGCGAGAAACACTTTCATGGAAAGGGGTTGCCAGGCTTCCCAAAATTACGAATCTCCAGAAATCTCAGCAAATATTTTTTCACACAAACTGGATGATACTTTCAGGTAATGATCAGTACACGAAGGCGACTTGGTTCCCCAAATTTCGTTCTTCTATGTTGAAGCGTTCGTTTCCAGTAACAGTTTGAATTTTTAGGTTTCACTCTGTTTTCTCCTATATTGATAAATGTATTTGGAACTCTAAATCCAACACGGTTTGTGCTAGCTTCTTGAAACTTGACACAATAAAGTAGTTTCAAGTTCTATCTCTATGTTTTGTTTCCTCTTGATGTAGCCCTAAGAAGTGACAGGCGAGAAACACTTTCATGGAAAGGGGTTGCCAGGCTTCCCAAAATTACGAATCTCCAGAAATCTCAGCAAATATTTTTTTCACACAAACTGGATGATACTTTCAGGTAATGATCAGTACATGAAGGCGACTTGGTTCCCCAAATTTCGTTCTTCTATGTTGAAGCATTCGTTTCCAGTAACAGTTTGAATTTTTAGGTTTCACTCTGTTTTCTCCTATATTGATAGATGTATTTGGAACTCTAAATCCAACACGGTTTGTGCTAGCTTCTTGAAAATTGACACAATAAAGTAGTTTCACTTTCTATCTCTATGTTTTGATTCCTCTTGATGTAGCCCTAAGCAGTGACTGGCCTGAAACACTTTCATGGAAAGGGGTTGCCAGGCTTCCAAAAATTACGAATCTCCATAAATCTCAGCAAATATTTTTTCACCCAAAATGGATGATACTTTCAGGTAATGATCAGTACATGAAGGCGACTTGGTGCCCCAAATATCGTTCTTCTATGTTGAAGCGTTCGTTTCCAGTAACAGTTTGAATTTTTAGGTTTCACTCTGTTTTCTCCTATATTGATAGATGTATTTGGAACTCTAAATCCAACACGGTTTGTGCTAGCTTCTTGAAACTTGACACAATAAAATAGTTTCACGTTCTATCTCTATGTTTTGTTTCCTCTTGATGTAGCCCTAAGCAGTGACTGGCGAGAAACACTTTCATGGAAAGGGGTTGCCAGGCTTCCCAAAATTACGAATCTCCAGAAATCTCAGCAAATATTTTTTCACCCAAACAGGATGATACTTTCAGGTAATGATCAGTACACGAAGGCGACTTGGTTTCCCAAATTTCGTTCTTCTATGTTGCGGCGTTCGTTTCCAGTAACAGTATGAATTTTTAGGTTTCACTCTGTTTTCTCCTATATTGATAGATGTATTTGGAACTCTAAATCCAACACGGTTTGTGCTAGCTTCTTGAAACTTGACACAATAAAGTAGTTCACGTTCTATCTCTATGTTTTGTTTCCTCTTGATGTAGCCCTAAGCAGTGACAGGCGAGAAACACTTCCATGGAAAGGGGTTGCCAGGCTTCCCAAAATTACGAATGTCCAGAAATCTCAGCAAATATTTTTCACCCAAACGTGATGATACTTTCAGGTAATGATCAGTACATGAAGGCGACTTGGTTCCCCAAATTTCCTTCTTCTATGTTGAAGCGTTCGTTTCCAGTAACAGTTTGAATTTTTAGGTTTCACTCTGTTTTCTCCTATATTGATAGATGTATTTGGAACTCTAAATCCAACACGGTCTGTGCTAGCTTCCTGAAACTTGACACAATAAAGTAGTTTGACGTTCTATCCCTATGTTTTGATTCCTCTTGATGTAGCCCTAAGCAGTGACTGGCGAGAAACACTTTCATGGAAAGGGGTTGCCAGGCTTCCCAAAATTACGAATGTCCAGAAATCTCAGCAAATATTTTTTCACCCAAACTGGATGATACTTTCAGGTAATGATCAGTACATGAAGGCGACTTGGTTCCCCAAATATCGTTCTTCTATGTTGAAGCGTTCGTTTCCAGTAAGAGTTTGAATTTTTAGGTTTCACTCTGTTTTCTCCTATATTGATAGATGTATTTGGAACTCTAAATCCAACACGGATTGTGCTAGCTTCTTGAAACTTGACACAATAAAGTAGTTTCACGTTCTATCTCTATGTTTTGTTTCCTCTTGATGTAGCCCTAAGCAGTGACAGGCGAGAAACACTTTCATGGAAAGGGGTTGCCAGGCTTCCCAAAATTACGAATCTCCAGAAATCTCAGCAAATATTTTTTCACACAAACTGGATGATACTTTCAGGTAATGATCAGTACACGAAGGCGACTTGGTTTCCCAAATTTCGTTCTTCTATGTTGAGGCGTTCGTTTCCAGTAACAGTTTGAATTTTTAGGTTTCACTCTGTTTTCTCCTATATTGATAGATGTATTTGGAACTCTAAATCCAACACGGTTTGTGCTAGCTTCTTGAAACTTGACACAATAAAGTAGTTTCACGTTCTCTCTCTACGTTTTGTTTCCTCTTGATGTAGCCCTAAGCAGTGACTGGCGAGAAACACTTTCATGGAAAGGGGTTGCCAGGCTTCCCAAAATTACGAATCTCCAGAAATCTCAGCAAATATTTTTTCACACAAACTGGATGATACTTTCAGGTAATGATCAGTACACGAAGGCGACTTGGTTCCCCAAATTTCGTTCTTCTATGTTGAAGCGTTCGTTTCCAGTAACAGTTTGAATTTTTAGGTTTCACTCTGTTTTCTCCTATATTGATAAATGTATTTGGAACTCTAAATCCAACACGGTTTGTGCTAGCTTCTTGAAACTTGACACAATAAAGTAGTTTCAAGTTCTATCTCTATGTTTTGTTTCCTCTTGATGTAGCCCTAAGAAGTGACAGGCGAGAAACACTTTCATGGAAAGGGGTTGCCAGGCTTCCCAAAATTACGAATCTCCAGAAATCTCAGCAAATATTTTTTTCACACAAACTGGATGATACTTTCAGGTAATGATCAGTACATGAAGGCGACTTGGTTCCCCAAATTTCGTTCTTCTATGTTGAAGCATTCGTTTCCAGTAACAGTTTGAATTTTTAGGTTTCACTCTGTTTTCTCCTATATTGATAGATGTATTTGGAACTCTAAATCCAACACGGTTTGTGCTAGCTTCTTGAAAATTGACACAATAAAGTAGTTTCACTTTCTATCTCTATGTTTTGATTCCTCTTGATGTAGCCCTAAGCAGTGACTGGCCTGAAACACTTTCATGGAAAGGGGTTGCCAGGCTTCCAAAAATTACGAATCTCCATAAATCTCAGCAAATATTTTTTCACCCAAAATGGATGATACTTTCAGGTAATGATCAGTACATGAAGGCGACTTGGTGCCCCAAATATCGTTCTTCTATGTTGAAGCGTTCGTTTCCAGTAACAGTTTGAATTTTTAGGTTTCACTCTGTTTTCTCCTATATTGATAGATGTATTTGGAACTCTAAATCCAACACGGTTTGTGCTAGCTTCTTGAAACTTGACACAATAAAATAGTTTCACGTTCTATCTCTATGTTTTGTTTCCTCTTGATGTAGCCCTAAGCAGTGACTGGCGAGAAACACTTTCATGGAAAGGGGTTGCCAGGCTTCCCAAAATTACGAATCTCCAGAAATCTCAGCAAATATTTTTTCACCCAAACAGGATGATACTTTCAGGTAATGATCAGTACACGAAGGCGACTTGGTTTCCCAAATTTCGTTCTTCTATGTTGCGGCGTTCGTTTCCAGTAACAGTATGAATTTTTAGGTTTCACTCTGTTTTCTCCTATATTGATAGATGTATTTGGAACTCTAAATCCAACACGGTTTGTGCTAGCTTCTTGAAACTTGACACAATAAAGTAGTTCACGTTCTATCTCTATGTTTTGTTTCCTCTTGATGTAGCCCTAAGCAGTGACAGGCGAGAAACACTTCCATGGAAAGGGGTTGCCAGGCTTCCCAAAATTACGAATGTCCAGAAATCTCAGCAAATATTTTTCACCCAAACGTGATGATACTTTCAGGTAATGATCAGTACATGAAGGCGACTTGGTTCCCCAAATTTCCTTCTTCTATGTTGAAGCGTTCGTTTCCAGTAACAGTTTGAATTTTTAGGTTTCACTCTGTTTTCTCCTATATTGATAGATGTATTTGGAACTCTAAATCCAACACGGTCTGTGCTAGCTTCCTGAAACTTGACACAATAAAGTAGTTTGACGTTCTATCCCTATGTTTTGATTCCTCTTGATGTAGCCCTAAGCAGTGACTGGCGAGAAACACTTTCATGGAAAGGGGTTGCCAGGCTTCCCAAAATTACGAATGTCCAGAAATCTCAGCAAATATTTTTTCACCCAAACTGGATGATACTTTCAGGTAATGATCAGTACATGAAGGCGACTTGGTTCCCCAAATATCGTTCTTCTATGTTGAAGCGTTCGTTTCCAGTAAGAGTTTGAATTTTTAGGTTTCACTCTGTTTTCTCCTATATTGATAGATGTATTTGGAACTCTAAATCCAACACGGATTGTGCTAGCTTCTTGAAACTTGACACAATAAAGTAGTTTCACGTTCTATCTCTATGTTTTGTTTCCTCTTGATGTAGCCCTAAGCAGTGACAGGCGAGAAACACTTTCATGGAAAGGGGTTGCCAGGCTTCCCAAAATTACGAATCTCCAGAAATCTCAGCAAATATTTTTTCACACAAACTGGATGATACTTTCAGGTAATGATCAGTACACGAAGGCGACTTGGTTCCCCAAATTTCGTTCTTCTATGTTGAAGCGTTCGTTTCCAGTAACAGTTTGAATTTTTAGGTTTCACTCTGTTTTCTCCTATATTGATAGATGTATTTGGAACTCTAAATCCAACACGGTTTGTGCTAGCTTCTTGAAACTTGACACAATAAAGTAGTTTCACGTTCTATCTCTATGTTTTGTTTCCTCTTGATGTAGCCCTAAGAAGTGACAGGCGAGAAACACTTCCATGGAAAGGGGTTGCCAGGCTTCCCAAAATTACGAATGTCCAGAAATCTCAGCAAATATTATTTCACCCAAACTGGATGATACTTTCAGGTAATGATCAGCACACGAAGGCGTCTTGGTTCCCCAAATTTCGTTCTTCTATGTTGAAGCGTTCGTTTCCAGTAACAGTTTGAATTTTTAGGTTTCACTCTGTTTTCTCCTATATTGATAGATGTATTTGGAACTCTAAATTCAACACGGTTTGTGCTAGCTTCTTGATAATTGACACAATAAAGTAGTTTCACGTTCTATCTCTATGTTTTGATTCCTCTTGATGTATCCCTAACAGTGACTGGCGAGAAACACTTTCATGGAAAGGGGTTGCCAGGCTTCCCAAAATTACGAATGTCCAGAAATCTCAGCAAATATTTTTTCACCCAAACTGGATGATACTTACAGGTAATGATCAGTACATGAAGGCGACTTGGTTCCCCAAATATCGTTCTTCTATGTTGAAGAGTTCGTTTCCAGTAACAGTTTGAATTTTTAGGTTTCACTCTGTTTTCTCCTATATTGATAGATGTATTTGGAACTCTAAATCCAACACGGTTTGTGCTAGCTTCTTGAAACTTGACACAATAAAGTAGTTTCACGTTCTATCTCTATGTTTTGTTTCCTCTTGATGTAGCCCTAAGCAGTGACAGGCGAGAAACACTTCCATGGAAAGGGGTTGCCAGGCTTCCCAAAATTACGAATCTCCAGAAATCTCAGCAAATATTTTTTCACCCAAACTGGATGATACTTTCAGGTAATGATCAGCACACGAAGGCGTCTTGGTTCCCCAAATTTCGTTCTTCTATGTTGAAGCGTTCGTTTCCAGTAACAGTTTGAATTTTTAGGTTTCACTCTGTTTTCTCCTATATTGATAGATGTATTTGGAACTCTAAATTCAACACGGTTTGTGCTAGCTTCTTGATAATTGACACAATAAAGTAGTTTCACGTTCTATCTCTATGTTTTGATTCCTCTTGATGTATCCCTAACAGTGACTGGCGAGAAACACTTTCATGGAAAGGGGTTGCCAGGCTTCCCAAAATTACGAATGTCCAGAAATCTCAGCAAATATTTTTTCACCCAAACTGGATGATACTTACAGGTAATGATCAGTACATGAAGGCGACTTGGTTCCCCAAATATCGTTCTTCTATGTTGAAGAGTTCGTTTCCAGTAACAGTTTGAATTTTTAGGTTTCACTCTGTTTTCTCCTATATTGATAGATGTATTTGGAACTCTAAATCCAACACGGTTTGTGCTAGCTTCTTGAAACTTGACACAATAAAGTAGTTTCACGTTCTATCTCTATGTTTTGTTTCCTCTTGATGTAGCCCTAAGCAGTGACAGGCGAGAAACACTTCCATGGAAAGGGGTTGCCAGGCTTCCCAAAATTACGAATCTCCAGAAATCTCAGCAAATATTTTTTCACCCAAACTGGATGATACTTTCAGGTAATGATCAGTACATGAAGGCGATTTGGTTCCCCAAATTTCGTTCTTCTATGTTGAAGCGTTCGTTTCCAGTAACAGTTTGAATTTTTAGGTTTCACTCTGTTTTCTCCTATATTGATAGATGTATTTGGAACTCTAAATCCAACACGGTTTGTGCTAGCTTCTTGAAAATTGACACAATAAAGTAGTTTCACTTTCTTTCTCTATGTTTTGATTCCTCTTGATGTAGCCCTAAGCAGTGACTGGCCTGAAACACTTCCATGGAAAGGGGTTGCCAGGCTTCCCAAAATTACGAATCTCCAGAAATCACAGCAAATATTTTTTCACCCAAACTGGATGATACTTTCAGGTAATGATCAGCACACGAAGGCGACTTGGTTCCCCAAATTTCGTTCTATGTTGAAGCGTTCGTTTCCAGTAACAGTTTAAATTTTTAGGTTTCACTCTGTTTTCTCCTATATTGATAGATGTATTTGGAACTCTAAATCCAACGCGGTTTGTGCTAGCTTCTTGAAAATTGACACAATAAAGTAGTTTCACGTTCTATCTCTATGTTTTGATTCCTCTTGATGTATCCCTAAGCAGTGACTTGCGAGAAACACTTTCATGGAAAGGGGTTGCCAGCCTTCCCAAAATTACGAATCTCTAGAAATGTCAGCAAATATTTTTTCACCCAAACTGGATGATACTTTCAGGTAATGATCAGTACATGAAGGCGACTTGGTTCCCCATATATCGTTCTTCTATGTTGAAGCGTTCGTTTCCAGTAACAGTTTGAATTTTTAGGTTTCACTCTGTTTTCTCCTATATTGATAGATGTATTTGGAACTCTAAATCCAACACGGTTTGTGCTAGCTTCTTGAAACTTGACACAATAAAGTAGTTTCACGTTCTATCTCTATGTTTTGTTTCCTCTTGATGTAGCCCTAAGCAGTGACTGGCGAGAAACACTTTCATGGAAAGGGGTGGCCAGGCTTCCCAAAATTACGAATCTCCAGAAATCTCAGCAAATATTTTTTCACCCCAACAGGATGATACTTTCAGGTAATGATAAGTACACTAAGGTGACTTGGTTCCCCAAATTTCTTTCTTCTATGTTGAGGCGTTCGTTTCCAGTAACACTTTGAATTTTTAGGTTTCACTCTGTTTTCTCCTATATTGATAGATGTATTTGGAACTCTAAATCCAACACGGTTTGTGCTAGGTTCTTGAAACTTCACACAATAAAGTAGTTTCACGTTCTCTCTCTATGTTTTGTTTCCTCTTGATGTAGCCCTAAGCAGTGACTGGCGAGAAACACTTTCATGGAAAGGGGTTGCCAGGCTTCCCAAAATTACGAATCTCCAGAAATCTCAGCAAATATTTTTTTCACCCAAACAGGATGATACTTTCAGGTAATGATCAGTACACGAAGGCGACTTGGTTTCCCAAATTTCGTTCTTCTATGTTGAGGCGTTCGTTTGCAGTAACAGTTTGAATTTTTAGGTTTCACTCTGTTTTCTCCTATATTGATAGATGTATTTGGAACTCTAAATCCAACACGGTTTGTGCTAGCTTCTTGAAACTTGACACAATAAAGTAGTTTCACGTTCTATCTCTACGTTTTGTTTACTCTTGATGTAGCCCTAAGCAGTGACTGGCGAGAAACACTTTCATGGAAAGGGGCTGCCAGGCTTCCCAAAATTACGAATCTCCAGAAATCTCAGCAAATATTTCTTCACCCAAACAGGATGATACTTTCAGGTAATGATCAGTACACGAAGGCGACTTGGTTCCCCAAATTTCGTTCTTCTATGTTGAGGCGTTCGTTTCCAGTAACAGTTTGAATTTTTAGGTTTCACTCTGTTTTCTCCTATATTGATAGATGTATTTGGAACTCTAAATCCAACACGGTTTGTGCTAGGTTCTTGAAACTTCACACAATAAAGTAGTTTCACGTTCTCTCTCTATGTTTTGTTTCCTCTTGATGTAGCCCTAAGCAGTGACAGGCGAGAAACACTTTCATGGAAAGGGGTTGCCAGGCTTCCCAAAATTACGAATCTCCAGAAATCTCAGCAAATATTTTTTCACCCAAACAGGATGATACTTTCAGGTAATGATCAGGACACGAAGGCGACTTGGTTTCCCAAATTTCGTTCATCTATGTTGAGGCGTTCGTTTCCAGTAACAGTTTGAATTTTTAGGTTTCACTCTGTTTTCTCCTATATTGATAGATGTATTTGGAACTCTAAATCCAACACGGTTTGTGCTAGCTTCTTGAAAGTTGACACAATAAAGTAGTTTCACGTTCTATCTCTATGTTTTGATTCCTCTTGATGTAGCCCTAAGCAGTGACAGGCGAGAAACACTTTCATGGAAAGGGGTTGCCAGGCTTCCCAAAATTACGAATCTCCAGAAATCTCAGCAAATATTTTTTCACCCAAACAGGATGATACTTTCAGGTAATGATCAGGACACGAAGGCGACTTGGTTCCCCAAATTTCGTTCTTGTATGTTGAAGCGTTCGTTTCCAGTAACAGTTTGAATTTTTAGGTTTCACTCTGTTTTCTCCTATATTGATAGATGTATTTGGAACTCTAAATCCAACACGGTTTGTGCTAGCTTCTTGAAACTTGACACAATAAAGTAGTTTCACGTTCTATCTCTACGTTTTGTTTACTCTTGATGTAGCCCTAAGCAGTGACTGGCGAGAAACACTTTCATGGAAAGGGGCTGCCAGGCTTCCCAAAATTACGAATCTCCAGAAATCTCAGCAAATATTTCTTCACCCAAACAGGATGATACTTTCAGGTAATGATCAGTACACGAAGGCGACTTGGTTCCCCAAATTTCGTTCTTCTATGTTGAGGCGTTCGTTTCCAGTAACAGTTTGAATTTTTAGGTTTCACTCTGTTTTCTCCTATATTGATAGATGTATTTGGAACTCTAAATCCAACACGGTTTGTGCTAGGTTCTTGAAACTTCACACAATAAAGTAGTTTCACGTTCTCTCTCTATGTTTTGTTTCCTCTTGATGTAGCCCTAAGCAGTGACAGGCGAGAAACACTTTCATGGAAAGGGGTTGCCAGGCTTCCCAAAATTACGAATCTCCAGAAATCTCAGCAAATATTTTTTCACCCAAACAGGATGATACTTTCAGGTAATGATCAGGACACGAAGGCGACTTGGTTTCCCAAATTTCGTTCATCTATGTTGAGGCGTTCGTTTCCAGTAACAGTTTGAATTTTTAGGTTTCACTCTGTTTTCTCCTATATTGATAGATGTATTTGGAACTCTAAATCCAACACGGTTTGTGCTAGCTTCTTGAAAGTTGACACAATAAAGTAGTTTCACGTTCTATCTCTATGTTTTGATTCCTCTTGATGTAGCCCTAAGCAGTGACAGGCGAGAAACACTTCCATGGAAAGGGGTTGCCAGGCTTCCCAAAATTACGAATCTCCAGAAATCTCAGCAAATATTTTTTCACCCAAACTGGATGATACTTTTAGGTAATGATCAGTACACGAAGGTGACTTGGTTCCCCAAATTTCGTTCTTCTATGTTGAAGCGTTCGTTTCCAGTAACAGTTTGAATTTTTAGGTTTCACTCTGTATTCTCCTATATTGATAGATGTATTTGGAACTCTAAATCCAACACGGTTTGTGCTAGCTTCTTGAAACTTGACACAATAAAGTAGTTTCACGTTCTGTCTCTATGTATTGTTTCCTCTTGATGTAGCCCTAAGCAGTGACAGGCGAGAAACACTTTCATGGAAAGGGGTTGCCAGGCTTCCCAAAATTACGAATCTCCAGAAATCTCAGCAAATATTTTTTCACCCAAACTGGATGATACTTTCAGGTAATGATCAGTACACGAAGGCGACTTGGTTCCCCAAATTTCGTTCTTCTATGTTGAAGCGTTCGTTTCCAGTAACTGTTTGAATTTTTAGGTTTCACTCTGTTTTCTCCTATATTGATAGATGTATTTGGAACTCTAAATCCAACACGGTTTGTGCTAGCTTCTTGAAACTTGACACAATAAAGTAGTTTCACGTTCTGTCTCTATGTTTTGTTTCCTCTTAATGTAGCCCTAAGAAGTGACAGGCGAGAAACACTTTCATGGAAAGGGGTTGCCAGGCTTCCCAAAACTACGAATCTCCAGAAATCTCAGCAAATATTTTTTCACCCAAACAGGATAATACATTCAGGTAATGATCAGTACACTAAGGTGACTTGGTTCCCCAAATTTCGTTCTTCTATGTTGAGACGTTCGTTTCCAGTAACAGTTTGAATTTTTAGGTTTCACTCTGTTTTCTCCTATATTGATAGATGTATTTGGAACTCTAAATCCAACACGGTTTGTGCTAGCTACTTGAAACTTGACACAATAAAGTAGTTTCACGTTCTGTCTCTATGTTTTGTTTCCTCTTGATGTAGCCCTAAGCAGTGACTGGCGAGAAACACTTTCATGGAAAGGGGTTGCCAGGCTTCCCAAAATTACGAATCTCCAGAAATCTCCCCAAATATTTTTTCACCCAAACAGGATGATACTTTCAGGTAATGATCAGTACACGAAGGCGACTTGGTTCCCCAAATTTCGTTCTTCTATGTTGAAGCGTTCGTTTCCAGTAACAGTTTGAATTTTTAGGTTTCACTCCTTTTTCTCCTATATTGATAGATGTACTTGGAACTCTAAATCCAACACGGTTTGTGCTAGCTTCTTGAAACTTGACACAATAAAGTAGTTTCATGTTCTATCTCTACATTTTGTTTCCCCTTGATGTAGCCCTAAGCAGTGACTGGCGAGAAACACTTTCATGGAAAGGGGTTGCCAGGCTTCCCAAAATTACGAATCTCCAGAAATCTCAGCAAATATTTTTTCACCCAAACAGGATGATACTTTCAGGTAATGAACGGTACACGAAGGCGACTTGGTTTCCCAAATTTCGTTCATCTATGTTTAGGCGTTCGTTTCCAGTAACAGTTTGAATTTTTAGGTTTCACTCTGTTTTCTCCTATATTGATAGATGTATTTGGAACTCTAAATCCAACACGGTTTGTGCTAGCTTCTTGAAACTTGACACAATAAAGTAGTTTCACGTTCTATCTCTATGTTTTGATTCCTCTTGATGTAGCCCTAAGCAGTGACAGGCGAGAAACACTTCCATGGAAAGGGGTTGCCAGGCTTCCCAAAATTACGAATCTCCAGAAATCTCAGCAAATATTTTTTCAGCCAAACTGGATGATACTTTCAGGTAATGATCAGTACACTAAGGTGACTTGGTTCCCCAAATTTCGTTCTTCTATGTTGAAGCGTTCGTTTCCAGTAACAGTTTGAATTTTTAGGTTTCACTCTGTTTTCTCCTATATTGATAGATGTATTTGGAACTCTAAATCCAACACGGTTTGTGCTAGCTTCTTGAAACTTCACACAATAAAGTAGATTCAGGTTCTATCTCTATGTTTTGTTTCCTCTTGATGTAGCCCTAAGCAGTGACTGGCGAGAAACACTTTCATGGAAAGGGGTTGCCAGGCTTCCCAAAATTACGAATCTCCAGAAATCTCAGCAAATATTTTTTCACCCAAACAGGATGATACTTTCAGGTTATGATCTGTACACTAAGGTGACTTGGTTCCCCAAATTTCGTTCTTCTATGTTGAAGCGTTCATTTCCAGTAACAGTTTGAATTTTTAGGTTTCACTCTGTTTTCTCCTATATTGACAGATATATTTGGAACTCTATATCCAACACGGTTTGCGCTAGCTTCTTGAAACTTGACAAATAAAGTAGTTTCACGTTCTATCTCTATGTTTTGATTCCTCTTGATGTAGCCCTAAGCAGTGACTGGCGAGAAACACTTTCATGGAAAGGGGTTGCCAGGCTTCCCAAAATTACGAATCTCCAGAAATCTCAGCAAATATTTTTTCACCCAAACTGGATGATACTTTCAGGTAATGATCAGTACACTAAGGCGACTTGGTTCCCCAAATTTCGTTCTTCTATGTTGAAGCGTTCGTTTCCAGTAACTGTTTGAATTTTTAGGTTTCACTCTGTTTTCTCCTATATTGATAGATGTATTTGGAACTCTAAATCCAACACGGTTTGTGCTAGCTTCTTGAAACTTCACACAATAAAGTAGATTCAGGTTCTATCTCTATGTTTTGTTTCCTCTTGATGTAGCCCTAAGCAGTGACTGGCGAGAAACACTTTCATGGAAAGGGGTTGCCAGGCTTCCCAAAATTACGAATCTCCAGAAATCTCAGCAAATATTTTTTCACCCAAACAGGATGATACTTTCAGGTAATGATCAGTACACTAAGGTGACTTGGTTCCCCAAATTTCGTTCTTCTATGTTGAAGCGTTCATTTCCAGTAACAGTTTGAATTTTTAGGTTTCACTCTGTTTTCTCCTATATTGACAGATGTATTTGGAACTCTATATCCAACACGGTTTGCGCTAGCTTCTTGAAACTTGACACAATAAAGTAGTTTCACATTCTATCTCTATGTTTTGATTCCTCTTGATGTAGCCCTAAGCAGTGACTGGCGAGAAACTCTTTCATGGAAAGGGGTTGCCAGGCTTCCCAAAATTACGAATCTCCAGAAATCTCAGCAAATATTTTTTCACCCAAACTGGATGATACTTTCAGGTAATGATCAGTACACGAAGGCGACTTGGTTCCCCAAATTTCGTTCTTCTATGTTGAAGCGTTCGTTTCCAGTAACTGTTTGAATTTTTAGGTTTCACACTGTTTTCTCCTATATTGATAGATGTATTTGGAACTCTAAATCCAACACGGTTTGTGCTAGCTTCTTGAAACTTGACACAATAAAGTAGTTTCACGTTCTATCTCTATGTTTTGTTTCCTCTTGATGTAGCCCTAAGCAGTGACAGGCGAGAAACACTTTCATGGAAAGGGGTTGCCAGGCTTCCCAAAATTACGAATTTCCAGAAATTTCAGCAAATATTTTTTCAGCCAAACTGGATGATACTTTCAGGTAACGATCAGTACACGAAGGCGACTTGGTTCCCCAAATTTCGTTCTTCTATGTTGAAGCGTTCGTTTCCAGTAACAGTTTGAATTTTTAGGTTTCACTCTGTTTTCTCCTATATTGATAGATGTATTTCGAACTCTAAATCCAACACGGTTTGTGCTAGCTTCTTGAAACTTGACACAATAAAGTAGTTTCACGTTCTGTCTCTATGTTTTGTTTCCTCTTAATGTAGCCCTAAGCAGTGACAGGCGAGAAACACTTTCATGGAAAGGGGTTGCCAGGCTTCCCAAAATTACGAATCTCCAGAAATCTCAGCAAATATTTTTTCACCCAAACTGGATGATACTTTCACGTAATGATCCGTACACTAAGGCGACTTGGTTTCCCAAATTTTGTTCTTCTATGTTGAAGCGTTTATTTGCAGTAACAGTTTGAATTTTTAGGTTTCACTCGGTTTTCTCCTATATTGATAGATGTAGTTGGAACTCTAAATCCAACACGGTTTGTGCTAGCTTCTTGAAACTTGACACAATAAAGTAGTTTCACGTTCTATCTCTACGTTTTGTTTCCTCTTGATGTAGCCCTAAGCAGTGACTGGCGAGAAACACTTTCATTGAAAGGGGTTGCCAGGCTTCCCAAAATTACGAATCTCCAGAAATCTCAGCAAATATTTTTTCACCCAAACAGGATGATACTTTCAGGTAATGATCAGGACACGAAGGCGACTTGGTTTCCCAAATTTCGTTCTTCTATGTTGAAGCGTTCGTTTCCAGTAACAGTTTGAATTTTTAGGTTTCACTCTGTTTTCTCCTATATTGATAGATGTATTTGGAACTCTAAATCCAACACGGTTTGTGCTAGCTTCTTGAAAGTTGACACAATAAAGTAGTTTCACGTTCTATCTCTATGTTTTGATTCCTCTTGATGTAGCCCTAAGCAGTGACAGGCGAGAAACACTTCCATGGAAAGGGGTTGCCAGGCTTCCCAAAATTACGAATCTCCAGAAATCTCAGCAAATATTTTTACACCCAAACTGGATGATACTTTTAGGTAATGATCAGTACACGAAGGCGACTTGGTTCCCCAAATTTCGTTCTTCTATGTTGAAGCGTTCGTTTCCAGTAACAGTTTGAATTTTTAGGTTTCACTCTGTTTTCTCCTATATTGATAGATGTATTTGGAACTCTAAATCCAACACGGTTTGTGCTAGCTTCTTGAAACTTGACACAATAAAGTAGTTTCACGTTCTGTCTCTATGTTTTGTTTCCTCTTGATGTAGCTCTAAGCAGTGACAGGCGAGAAACACTTTCATGGAAAGGGGTTGCCAGGCTTCCCAAAATTACGAATCTCCAGAAATCTCAGCAAATATTTTTTCACCCAAACAGGATGATACTCTCAGGTAATGATCAGTACACTAAGGCGACTTGGTTCCCCAAATTTCGTGCTTCTATGTTGAAGCGTTCGTTTCCAGTAACAGTTTGAATTTTTAGGTTTCACTCTGTTTTCTCCTATATTGATAGATGTATTTGGAACTCTAAATCCAACACGGTTTGTGCTAGCTTCTTGAAACTTGACACAATAAAGTAGTTTCACGTTCTATCGCTATGTTTTGATTCCTCTTGATTTAGCCCTAAGCAGTGACTGGCGAGAAACACTTTCATGGAAAGGGGTTGCCAGGCTTCCCAAAATTACGAATCTCCAGAAATCTCAGCAAATATTTTTTCACCCAAACAGGATGATACTTTCAGGTAATGATCAGTACACGAAGGCGACTTGGTTCCCCAAATTTCGTTCTTCAATGTTGAAGCATTCGTTTCCAGTAACAGTTTGAATTTTTAGGTTTCACTCTGTTTTCTCCTATTTTGATTGATGTACTTGGAACTCTAAATCCAACACGGTTTGTGCTAGCTTCTTGAAACTTGACACAATAAAGTAGTTTCACGTTCTATCTCTACATTTTGTTTCCTCTTGATGTAGCCCTAAGCAGTGACTGGCGAGAAACACTTTCATTGAAAGGGGTTGCCAGGCTTCCCAAAATTACGAATCTCCAGAAATCTCAGCAAATATTTTTTCACCCAAACAGGATGATACTTTCAGGTAATGAACGGTACACGAAGGCGACTTGGTTTCCCAAATTTCGTTCATCTATGTTTAGGCGTTCGTTTCCACTAACAGTTTGAATTTTTAGGTTTCACTCTGTTTTCTCCTATATTGATAGATGTATTTGGAACTCTAAATCCAACACGGTTTGTGCTAGCTTCTTGAAAGTTGACACAATAAAGTAGTTTCAAGTTCTATCTCTATGTTTTGATTCCTCTTGATGTAGCCCTAAGCAGTGACAGGCGAGAAACACTTCCATGGAAAGGGGTTGCCAGGCTTCCCAAAATTACGAATCTCCAGAAATCTCAGCAAATATTTTTTCACCCAAACAGGATGATACTTTCAGGTAATGATCAGTACACGAAGGCGACTTGGTTCCCCAAATTTCGTTCTTCTATGTTGAAGCGTTCGTTTCCAGTAACAGTTTGAATTTTGAGGTTTCACTCTGTTTTCTCCTATATTGATAGATGTATTTGGAACTCTAAATCCAACACGGTTTGTGCTAGCTTCTTGAAACTTGAGACAATAAAGTAGTTTCACGTTCTGTCTCTATGTTTTGTTTCCTCTTGATGTAGCCCTAAGCAGTGACTGGCGAGAAACACTTTCATGGAAAGGGGTTGCCAGGCTTCCCAAAATTACGAATCTCCAGAAATCTCAGCAAATATTTTTTCACCCAAACTGGATGATACTTTCAGGTAATGATCAGTACACTAAGGTGACTTGGTTCCCCAAATTTCGTTCTTCTATGTTGAGGCGTTCGTTTCCAGTAACAGTTTGAATTTTTAGGTTTCACTCTGTTTTCTCCTATATTGATAGATGTATTTGGAACTCTAAATCCAACACGGTTTGTGCTAGCTTCGTGAAACTTGACACTATAAAGTAGTTTCACGTTCTATCTCTATGTTTTGTTTCCTCTTGATGTAGCCCTAAGCTGTGACTGGCGAGAAACACTTTCATGGAAAGGGGTTGCCAGGCTTCCCAAAATTACGAATCTCCAGAAATCTCAGCAAATATTTTTTCACACAAACTGGATGATACTTTCAGGTAATGATCAGTACACGAAGGCGACTTGGTTCCCCAAATTTCGTTCTTCTATGTTGAAGCGTTCGTTTCCAGTAACAGTTTGAATTTTTAGGTTTCACTCTGTTTTCTCCTATATTGATAGATGTATTTGGAACTCTAAATCCAACACGGTTTGTGCTAGCTTCTTGAAACTTGACACAATAAAGTAGTTTCAAGTTCTATCTCTATGTTTTGTTTCCTCTTGATGTAGCCCTAAGCAGTGACAGGCGAGAAACACTTTCATGGAAAGGGGTTGCCAGGCTTCCCAAAATTACGAATCTCCAGAAATCTCAGCAAATATTTTTTCACACAAACTGGATGATACTTTCAGGTAATGATCAGTACATGAAGGCGACTTGGTTCCCCAAATTTCGTTCTTCTATGTTGAAGCATTCGTTTCCAGTAACAGTTTGAATTTTTAGGTTTCACTCTGTTTTCTCCTATATTGATAGATGTACTTGGAACTCTAAATCCAACACGGTTTGTGCTAGCTTCTTGAAACTTGACACAATAAAGTAGTTTCACTTTCTATCTCTATGTTTTGTTTCCTCTTGATGTAGCCCTAAGCAGTGACAGGCGAGAAACACTTTCATGGAAAGGGGTTGCCAGGCTTCCCAAAATTACGAATCTCCAGAAATATCAGCAAATATTTTTTCACCCAAACAGGATGATACTTTCAGGTAATGATCAGTACACGAAGGCGACTTGGTTCCCCAAATTTGGTTCTTCTATGTTGAAGCGTTCGTTTCCAGTAACAGTTTGAATTTTTAGGTTTTACTCTGTTTTCTCCTATATTGATAGATGTATTTGGAACTCTAAATCCAACACGGTTTGTGCTAGCTTCTTGAAACTTGACACAATAAAGTAGTTCACGTTCTATCTCTATGTTTTGTTTCCTCTTGATGTAGCCCTAAGCAGTGACAGGCGAGAAACACTTCCATGGAAAGGGGTTGCCAGGCTTCCCAAAATTACGAATGTCCAGAAATCTCAGCAAATATTTTTCACCCAAACGTGATGATACTTTCAGGTAATGATCAGTACATGAAGGCGAATTGGTTCCCCAAATTTCCTTCTTCTATGTTGAAGCGTTCGTTTCCAGTAACAGTTTGAATTTTTAGTTTTCACTCTGTTTTCTCCTATATTGATAGATGTATTTGGAACTCTAAATCCAACACGGTCTGTGCTAGCTTCCTGAAACTTGACACAATAAAGTAGTTTCACGTTCTATCCCTATGTTTTGATTCCTCTTGATGTAGCCCTAAGCAGTGACAGGCGAGAAACACTTTCATGGAAAGGGGTTGCCAGGCTTCCCAAAATTACGAATCTCCAGAAATCTCAGCAAATATTTTTTCACACAAACTGGATGATACTTTCAGGTAATGATCAGTACACGAAGGCGACTTGGTTCCCCAAATTTCGTTCTTCTATGTTGAAGCGTTCGTTTCCAGTAACAGTTTGAATTTTTAGGTTTCACTCTGTTTTCTCCTATATTGATAGATGTATTTGGAACTCTAAATCCAACACGGTTTGTGCTAGCTTCTTGAAACTTGACACAATAAAGTAGTTTCAAGTTCTATCTCTATGTTTTGTTTCCTCTTGATGTAGCCCTAAGAAGTGACAGGCGAGAAACACTTTCATGGAAAGGGGTTGCCAGGCTTCCCAAAATTACGAATCTCCAGAAATCTCAGCAAATATTTTTTTCACACAAACTGGATGATACTTTCAGGTAATGATCAGTACATGAAGGCGACTTGGTTCCCCAAATTTCGTTCTTCTATGTTGAAGCATTCGTTTCCAGTAACAGTTTGAATTTTTAGGTTTCACTCTGTTTTCTCCTATATTGATAGATGTATTTGGAACTCTAAATCCAACACGGTTTGTGCTAGCTTCTTGAAAATTGACACAATAAAGTAGTTTCACTTTCTATCTCTATGTTTTGATTCCTCTTGATGTAGCCCTAAGCAGTGACTGGCCTGAAACACTTTCATGGAAAGGGGTTGCAAGGCTTCCAAAAATTACGAATCTCCATAAATCTCAGCAAATATTTTTTCACCCAAAATGGATGATACTTTCAGGTCATGATCAGTACATGAAGGCGACTTGGTGCCCCAAATATCGTTCTTCTATGTTGAAGCGTTCGTTTCCAGTAACAGTTTGAATTTTTAGGTTTCACTCTGTTTTCTCCTATATTGATAGATGTATTTGGAACTCTAAATCCAACACGGATTGTGCTAGCTTCTTGAAACTTGACACAATAAAGTAGTTTCACGTTCTATCTCTATGTTTTGTTTCCTCTTGATGTAGCCCTAAGCAGTGACAGGCGAGAAACACTTTCATGGAAAGGGGTTGCCAGGCTTCCCAAAATTACGAATCTCCAGAAATCTCAGCAAATATTTTTTCACACAAACTGGATGATACTTTCAGGTAATGATCAGTACACGAAGGCGACTTGGTTCCCCAAATTTCGTTCTTCTATGTTGAAGCGTTCGTTTCCAGTAACAGTTTGAATTTTTAGGTTTCACTCTGTTTTCTCCTATATTGATAGATGTATTTGGAACTCTAAATCCAACACGGTTTGTGCTAGCTTCTTGAAACTTGACACAATAAAGTAGTTTCACGTTCTATCTCTATGTTTTGTTTCCTCTTGATGTAGCCCTAAGAAGTGACAGGCGAGAAACACTTCCATGGAAAGGGGTTGCCAGGCTTCCCAAAATTACGAATGTCCAGAAATCTCAGCAAATATTATTTCACCCAAACTGGATGATACTTTCAGGTAATGATCAGCACACGAAGGCGTCTTGGTTCCCCAAATTTCGTTCTTCTATGTTGAAGCGTTCGTTTCCAGTAACAGTTTGAATTTTTAGGTTTCACTCTGTTTTCTCCTATATTGATAGATGTATTTGGAACTCTAAATTCAACACGGTTTGTGCTAGCTTCTTGAAAATTGACACAATAAAGTAGTTTCACGTTCTATCTCTATGTTTTGATTCCTCTTGATGTATCCCTAACAGTGACTGGCGAGAAACACTTTCATGGAAAGGGGTTGCCAGGCTTCCCAAAATTACGAATGTCCAGAAATCTCAGCAAATATTTTTTCACCCAAACTGGATGATACTTACAGGTAATGATCAGTACATGAAGGCGACTTGGTTCCCCAAATATCGTTCTTCTATGTTGAAGCGTTCGTTTCCAGTAACAGTTTGAATTTTTAGGTTTCACTCTGTTTTCTCCTATATTGATAGATGTATTTGGAACTCTAAATCCAACACGGTTTGTGCTAGCTTCTTGAAACTTGACACAATAAAGTAGTTTCACGTTCTATCTCTATGTTTTGTTTCCTCTTGATGTAGCCCTAAGCAGTGACAGGCGAGAAACACTTTCATGGAAAGGGGTTGCCAGGCTTCCCAAAATTACGAATCTCCAGAAATATCAGCAAATATTTTTTCACCCAAACAGGATGATACTTTCAGGTAATGATCAGTACACGAAGGCGACTTGGTTCCCCAAATTTTGTTCTTCTATGTTGAAGCGTTCGTTTCCAGTAACAGTTTGAATTTTTAGGTTTTACTCTGTTTTCTCCTATATTGATAGATGTATTTGGAACTCTAAATCCAACACGGTTTGTGCTAGCTTCTTGAAACTTGACACAATAAAGTAGTTCACGTTCTATCTCTATGTTTTGTTTCCTCTTGATGTAGCCCTAAGCAGTGACAGGCGAGAAACACTTCCATGGAAAGGGGTTGCCAGGCTTCCCAAAATTACGAATCTCCAGAAATCTCAGCAAATATTTTTCACCCAAACGTGATGATACTTTCAGGTAATGATCAGTACATGAAGGCGAATTGGTTCCCCAAATTTCGTTCTTCTATGTTGAAGCGTTCGTTTCCAGTAACAGTTTGAATTTTTAGGTTTCACTCTGTTTTCTCCTATATTGATAGATGTATTTGGAACTCTAAATCCAACACGGTCTGTGCTAGCTTCCTGAAACTTGACACAATAAAGTAGTTTCACGTTCTATCCCTATGTTTTGATTCCTCTTGATGTAGCCCTAAGCAGTGACAGGCGAGAAACACTTTCATGGAAAGGGGTTGCCAGGCTTCCCAAAATTACGAATCTCCAGAAATCTCAGCAAATATTTTTTCACACAAACTGGATGATACTTTCAGGTAATGATCAGTACACGAAGGCGACTTGGTTCCCCAAATTTCGTTCTTCTATGTTGAAGCGTTCGTTTCCAGTAACAGTTTGAATTTTTAGGTTTCACTCTGTTTTCTCCTATATTGATAGATGTATTTGGAACTCTAAATCCAACACGGTTTGTGCTAGCTTCTTGAAACTTGACACAATAAAGTAGTTTCAAGTTCTATCTCTATGTTTTGTTTCCTCTTGATGTAGCCCTAAGAAGTGACAGGCGAGAAACACTTTCATGGAAAGGGGTTGCCAGGCTTCCCAAAATTACGAATCTCCAGAAATCTCAGCAAATATTTTTTTCACACAAACTGGATGATACTTTCAGGTAATGATCAGTACACTAAGGTGACTTGGTTCCCCAAATTTTGTTCTTCTATGTTGAAGCATTCGTTTCCAGTAACAGTTTGAATTTTTAGGTTTCACTCTGTTTTCTCCTATATTGATAGATGTATTTGGAACTCTAAATCCAACACGGTTTGTGCTAGCTTCTTGAAAATTGACACAATAAAGTAGTTTCACGTTCTATCTCTATGTTTTGTTTCCTCTTGATGTAGCCCTAAGCAGTGACAGGCGAGAAACACTTCCATGGAAAGGGGTTGCCAGGCTTCCCAAAATTACGAATGTCCAGAAATCTCAGCAAATATTTTTCACCCAAACGTGATGATACTTTCAGGTAATGATCAGTACATGAAGGCGACTTGGTTCCCCAAATTTCCTTCTTCTATGTTGAAGCGTTCGTTTCCAGTAACAGTTTGAATTTTTAGGTTTCACTCTGTTTTCTCCTATATTGATAGATGTATTTGGAACTCTAAATCCAACACGGTCTGTGCTAGCTTCGTGAAACTTGACACAATAAAGTAGTTTGACGTTCTATCCCTATGTTTTGATTCCTCTTGATGTAGCCCTAAGCAGTGACTGGCGAGAAACTCTTTCATGGAAAGGGGTTGCCAGGCTTCCCAAAATTACGAATGTCCAGAAATCTCAGCAAATATTTTTTCACCCAAACTGGATGATACTTTCAGGTAATGATCAGTACATGAAGGCGACTTGGTTCCCCAAATATCGTTCTTCTATGTTGAAGCGTTCGTTTCCAGTAAGAGTTTGAATTTTTAGGTTTCACTCTGTTTTCTCCTATATTGATAGATGTATTTGGAACTCTAAATCCAACACGGATTGTGCTAGCTTCTTGAAACTTGACACAATAAAGTAGTTTCACGTTCTATCTCTATGTTTTGTTTCCTCTTGATGTAGCCCTAAGCAGTGACAGGCGAGAAACACTTTCATGGAAAGGGGTTGCCAGGCTTCCCAAAATTACGAATCTCCAGAAATCTCAGCAAATATTTTTTCACACAAACTGGATGATACTTTCAGGTAATGATCAGTACACGAAGGCGACTTGGTTCCCCAAATTTCGTTCTTCTATGTTGAAGCGTTCGTTTCCAGTAACAGTTTGAATTTTTAGGTTTCACTCTGTTTTCTCCTATATTGATAGATGTATTTGGAACTCTAAATCCAACACGGTTTGTGCTAGCTTCTTGAAACTTGACACAATAAAGTAGTTTCACGTTCTATCTCTATGTTTTGTTTCCTCTTGATGTAGCCCTAAGAAGTGACAGGCGAGAAACACTTCCATGGAAAGGGGTTGCCAGGCTTCCCAAAATTACGAATGTCCAGAAATCTCAGCAAATATTATTTCACCCAAACTGGATGATACTTTCAGGTAATGATCAGCACACGAAGGCGTCTTGGTTCCCCAAATTTCGTTCTTCTATGTTGAAGCGTTCGTTTCCAGTAACAGTTTGAATTTTTAGGTTTCACTCTGTTTTCTCCTATATTGATAGATGTATTTGGAACTCTAAATTCAACACGGTTTGTGCTAGCTTCTTGAAAATTGACACAATAAAGTAGTTTCACGTTCTATCTCTATGTTTTGATTCCTCTTGATGTATCCCTAACAGTGACTGGCGAGAAACACTTTCATGGAAAGGGGTTGCCAGGCTTCCCAAAATTACGAATGTCCAGAAATCTCAGCAAATATTTTTTCACCCAAACTGGATGATACTTACAGGTAATGATCAGTACATGAAGGCGACTTGGTTCCCCAAATATCGTTCTTCTATGTTGAAGCGTTCGTTTCCAGTAACAGTTTGAATTTTTAGGTTTCACTCTGTTTTCTCCTATATTGATAGATGTATTTGGAACTCTAAATCCAACACGGTTTGTGCTAGCTTCTTGAAACTTGACACAATAAAGTAGTTTCACGTTCTATCTCTATGTTTTGTTTCCTCTTGATGTAGCCCTAAGCAGTGACAGGCGAGAAACATTTTCATGGAAAGGGGTTGCCAGGCTTCCCAAAATTACGAATCTCCAGAAATATCAGCAAATATTTTTTCACCCAAACAGGATGATACTTTCAGGTAATGATCAGTACACGAAGGCGACTTGGTTCCCCAAATTTTGTTCTTCTATGTTGAAGCGTTCGTTTCCAGTAACAGTTTGAATTTTTAGGTTTTACTCTGTTTTCTCCTATATTGATAGATGTATTTGGAACTCTAAATCCAACACGGTTTGTGCTAGCTTCTTGAAACTTGACACAATAAAGTAGTTCACGTTCTATCTCTATGTTTTGTTTCCTCTTGATGTAGCCCTAAGCAGTGACAGGCGAGAAACACTTCCATGGAAAGGGGTTGCCAGGCTTCCCAAAATTACGAATCTCCAGAAATCTCAGCAAATATTTTTCACCCAAACGTGATGATACTTTCAGGTAATGATCAGTACATGAAGGCGAATTGGTTCCCCAAATTTCGTTCTTCTATGTTGAAGCGTTCGTTTCCAGTAACAGTTTGAATTTTTAGGTTTCACTCTGTTTTCTCCTATATTGATAGATGTATTTGGAACTCTAAATCCAACACGGTCTGTGCTAGCTTCCTGAAACTTGACACAATAAAGTAGTTTCACGTTCTATCCCTATGTTTTGATTCCTCTTGATGTAGCCCTAAGCAGTGACAGGCGAGAAACACTTTCATGGAAAGGGGTTGCCAGGCTTCCCAAAATTACGAATCTCCAGAAATCTCAGCAAATATTTTTTCACACAAACTGGATGATACTTTCAGGTAATGATCAGTACACGAAGGCGACTTGGTTCCCCAAATTTCGTTCTTCTATGTTGAAGCGTTCGTTTCCAGTAACAGTTTGAATTTTTAGGTTTCACTCTGTTTTCTCCTATATTGATAGATGTATTTGGAACTCTAAATCCAACACGGTTTGTGCTAGCTTCTTGAAACTTGACACAATAAAGTAGTTTCAAGTTCTATCTCTATGTTTTGTTTCCTCTTGATGTAGCCCTAAGAAGTGACAGGCGAGAAACACTTTCATGGAAAGGGGTTGCCAGGCTTCCCAAAATTACGAATCTCCAGAAATCTCAGCAAATATTTTTTTCACACAAACTGGATGATACTTTCAGGTAATGATCAGTACATGAAGGCGACTTGGTTCCCCAAATTTCGTTCTTCTATGTTGAAGCATTCGTTTCCAGTAACAGTTTGAATTTTTAGGTTTCACTCTGTTTTCTCCTATATTGATAGATGTATTTGGAACTCTAAATCCAACACGGTTTGTGCTAGCTTCTTGAAAATTGACACAATAAAGTAGTTTCACTTTCTATCTCTATGTTTTGATTCCTCTTGATGTAGCCCTAAGCAGTGACTGGCCTGAAACACTTTCATGGAAAGGGGTTGCCAGGCTTCCAAAAATTACGAATCTCCATAAATCTCAGCAAATATTTTTTCACCCAAAATGGATGATACTTTCAGGTAATGATCAGTACATGAAGGCGACTTGGTGCCCCAAATATCGTTCTTCTTTGTTGAAGCGTTCGTTTCCAGTAACAGTTTGAATTTTTAGGTTTCACTCTGTTTTCTCCTATATTGATAGATGTATTTGGAACTCTAAATCCAACACGGTTTGTGCTAGCTTCTTGAAACTTGACACAATAAAATAGTTTCACGTTCTATCTCTATGTTTTGTTTCCTCTTGATGTAGCCCTAAGCAGTGACTGGCGAGAAACACTTTCATGGAAAGGGGTTGCCAGGCTTCCCAAAATTACGAATCTCCAGAAATCTCAGCAAATATTTTTTCACCCAAACAGGATGATACTTTCAGGTAATGATCAGTACACGAAGGCGACTTGGTTTCCCAAATTTCGTTCTTCTATGTTGCGGCGTTCGTTTTCAGTAACAGTATGAATTTTTAGGTTTCACTCTGTTTTCTCCTATATTGATAGATGTATTTGGAACTCTAAATCCAACACGGTTTGTGCTAGCTTCTTGAAACTTGACACAATAAAGTAGTTCACGTTCTATCTCTATGTTTTGTTTCCTCTTGATGTAGCCCTAAGCAGTGACAGGCGAGAAACACTTCCATGGAAAGGGGTTGCCAGGCTTCCCAAAATTACGAATGTCCAGAAATCTCAGCAAATATTTTTCCCCCAAACGTGATGATACTTTCAGGTAATGATCAGTACATGAAGGCGACTTGGTTCCCCAAATTTCCTTCTTCTATGTTGAAGCGTTCGTTTCCAGTAACAGTTTGAATTTTTAGGTTTCACTCTGTTTTCTCCTATATTGATAGATGTATTTGGAACTCTAAATCCAACACGGTCTGTGCTAGCTTCCTGAAACTTGACACAATAAAGTAGTTTGACGTTCTATCCCTATGTTTTGATTCCTCTTGATGTAGCCCTAAGCAGTGACTGGCGAGAAACACTTTCATGGAAAGGGGTTGCCAGGCTTCCCAAAATTACGAATGTCCAGAAATCTCAGCAAATATTTTTTCACCCAAACTGGATGATACTTTCAGGTAATGATCAGTACATGAAGGCGACTTGGTTCCCCAAATATCGTTCTTCTATGTTGAAGCGTTCGTTTCCAGTAAGAGTTTGAATTTTTAGGTTTCACTCTGTTTTCTCCTATATTGATAGATGTATTTGGAACTCTAAATCCAACACGGATTGTGCTAGCTTCTTGAAACTTGACACAATAAAGTAGTTTCACGTTCTATCTCTATGTTTTGTTTCCTCTTGATGTAGCCCTAAGCAGTGACAGGCGAGAAACACTTTCATGGAAAGGGGTTGCCAGGCTTCCCAAAATTACGAATCTCCAGAAATCTCAGCAAATATTTTTTCACACAAACTGGATGATACTTTCAGGTAATGATCAGTACACGACGGCGACTTGGTTCCCCAAATTTCGTTCTTCTATGTTGAAGCGTTCGTTTCCAGTAACAGTTTGAATTTTTAGGTTTCACTCTGTTTTCTCCTATATTGATAGATGTATTTGGAACTCTAAATCCAACACGGTTTGTGCTAGCTTCTTGAAACTTGACACAATAAAGTAGTTTCACGTTCTATCTCTATGTTTTGTTTCCTCTTGATGTAGCCCTAAGAAGTGACAGGCGAGAAACACTTCCATGGAAAGGGGTTGCCAGGCTTCCCAAAATTACGAATGTCCAGAAATCTCAGCAAATATTATTTCACCCAAACTGGATGATACTTTCAGGTAATGATCAGCACACGAAGGCGTCTTGGTTCCCCAAATTTCGTTCTTCTATGTTGAAGCGTTCGTTTCCAGTAACAGTTTGAATTTTTAGGTTTCACTCTGTTTTCTCCTATATTGATAGATGTATTTGGAACTCTAAATTCAACACGGTTTGTGCTAGCTTCTTGAAAATTGACACAATAAAGTAGTTTCACGTTCTATCTCTATGTTTTGATTCCTCTTGATGTATCCCTAACAGTGACTGGCGAGAAACACTTTCATGGAAAGGGGTTGCCAGGCTTCCCAAAATTACGAATGTCCAGAAATCTCAGCAAATATTTTTTCACCCAAACTGGATGATACTTACAGGTAATGATCAGTACATGAAGGCGACTTGGTTCCCCAAATATCGTTCTTCTATGTTGAAGCGTTCGTTTCCAGTAACAGTTTGAATTTTTAGGTTTCACTCTGTTTTCTCCTATATTGATAGATGTATTTGGAACTCTAAATCCAACACGGTTTGTGCTAGCTTCTTGAAAATTGACACAATAAAGTAGTTTCACTTTCTATCTCTATGTTTTGATTCCTCTTGATGTAGCCCTAAGCAGTGACTGGCCTGAAACACTTTCATGGAAAGGGGTTGCCAGGCTTCCAAAAATTACGAATCTCCATAAATCTCAGCAAATATTTTTTCACCCAAAATGGATGATACTTTCAGGTAATGATCAGTACATGAAGGCGACTTGGTGCCCCAAATATCGTTCTTCTTTGTTGAAGCGTTCGTTTCCAGTAACAGTTTGAATTTTTAGGTTTCACTCTGTTTTCTCCTATATTGGTAGATGTATTTGGAACTCTAAATCCAACACGGTTTGTGCTAGCTTCTTGAAACTTGACACAATAAAATAGTTTCACGTTCTATCTCTATGTTTTGTTTCCTCTTGATGTAGCCCTAAGCAGTGACTGGCGAGAAACACTTTCATGGAAAGGGGTTGCCAGGCTTCCCAAAATTACGAATCTCCAGAAATCTCAGCAAATATTTTTTCACCCAAACAGGATGATACTTTCAGGTAATGATCAGTACACGAAGGCGACTTGGTTTCCCAAATTTCGTTCTTCTATGTTGCGGCGTTCGTTTCCAGTAACAGTATGAATTTTTAGGTTTCACTCTGTTTTCTCCTATATTGATAGATGTATTTGGAACTCTAAATCCAACACGGTTTGTGCTAGCTTCTTGAAACTTGACACAATAAAGTAGTTCACGTTCTATCTCTATGTTTTGTTTCCTCTTGATGTAGCCCTAAGCAGTGACAGGCGAGAAACACTTCCATGGAAAGGGGTTGCCAGGCTTCCCAAAATTACGAATGTCCAGAAATCTCAGCAAATATTTTTCACCCAAACGTGATGATACTTTCAGGTAATGATCAGTACATGAAGGCGACTTGGTTCCCCAAATTTCCTTCTTCTATGTTGAAGCGTTCGTTTCCAGTAACAGTTTGAATTTTTAGGTTTCACTCTGTTTTCTCCTATATTGATAGATGTATTTGGAACTCTAAATCCAACACGGTCTGTGCTAGCTTCCTGAAGCTTGACACAATAAAGTAGTTTGACGTTCTATCCCTATGTTTTGATTCCTCTTGATGTAGCCCTAAGCAGTGACTGGCGAGAAACACTTTCATGGAAAGGGGTTGCCAGGCTTCCCAAAATTACGAATGTCCAGAAATCTCAGCAAATATTTTTTCACCCAAACTGGATGATACTTTCAGGTAATGATCAGTACATGAAGGCGACTTGGTTCCCCAAATATCGTTCTTCTATGTTGAAGCGTTCGTTTCCAGTAAGAGTTTGAATTTTTAGGTTTCACTCTGTTTTCTCCTATATTGATAGATGTATTTGGAACTCTAAATCCAACACGGATTGTGCTAGCTTCTTGAAACTTGACACAATAAAGTAGTTTCACGTTCTATCTCTATGTTTTGTTTCCTCTTGATGTAGCCCTAAGCAGTGACAGGCGAGAAACACTTTCATGGAAAGGGGTTGCCAGGCTTCCCAAAATTACGAATCTCCAGAAATCTCAGCAAATATTTTTTCACACAAACTGGATGATACTTTCAGGTAATGATCAGTACACGACGGCGACTTGGTTCCCCAAATTTCGTTCTTCTATGTTGAAGCGTTCGTTTCCAGTAACAGTTTGAATTTTTAGGTTTCACTCTGTTTTCTCCTATATTGATAGATGTATTTGGAACTCTAAATCCAACACGGTTTGTGCTAGCTTCTTGAAACTTGACACAATAAAGTAGTTTCACGTTCTATCTCTATGTTTTGTTTCCTCTTGATGTAGCCCTAAGAAGTGACAGGCGAGAAACACTTCCATGGAAAGGGGTTGCCAGGCTTCCCAAAATTACGAATGTCCAGAAATCTCAGCAAATATTATTTCACCCAAACTGGATGATACTTTCAGGTAATGATCAGCACACGAAGGCGTCTTGGTTCCCCAAATTTCGTTCTTCTATGTTGAAGCGTTCGTTTCCAGTAACAGTTTGAATTTTTAGGTTTCACTCTGTTTTCTCCTATATTGATAGATGTATTTGGAACTCTAAATTCAACACGGTTTGTGCTAGCTTCTTGAAAATTGACACAATAAAGTAGTTTCACGTTCTATCTCTATGTTTTGATTCCTCTTGATGTATCCCTAACAGTGACTGGCGAGAAACACTTTCATGGAAAGGGGTTGCCAGGCTTCCCAAAATTACGAATGTCCAGAAATCTCAGCAAATATTTTTTCACCCAAACTGGATGATACTTACAGGTAATGATCAGTACATGAAGGCGACTTGGTTCCCCAAATATCGTTCTTCTATGTTGAAGCGTTCGTTTCCAGTAACAGTTTGAATTTTTAGGTTTCACTCTGTTTTCTCCTATATTGATAGATGTATTTGGAACTCTAAATCCAACACGGTTTGTGCTAGCTTCTTGAAACTTGACACAATAAAGTAGTTTCACGTTCTATCTCTATGTTTTGTTTCCTCTTGATGTAGCCCTAAGCAGTGACAGGCGAGAAACACTTCCATGGAAAGGGGTTGCCAGGCTTCCCAAAATTACGAATCTCCAGAAATCTCAGCAAATATTTTTTCACCCAAACTGGATGATACTTTCAGGTAATGATCAGTACATGAAGGCGATTTGGTTCCCCAAATTTCGTTCTTCTATGTTGAATCGTTCGTTTCCAGTAACAGTTTGAATTTTTAGGTTTCACTCTGTTTTCTCCTATATTGATAGATGTATTTGGAACTCTAAATCCAACACGGTTTGTGCTAGCTTCTTGAAACTTGACACAATAAAGTAGTTTCACGTTCTATCCTTATGTTTTGATTCCTCTTGATTTAGCCCTAAGCAGTGACTGGCGAGAAACACTTTCATGGAAAGGGGTTGCCAGGCTTCCCAAAATTACGAATGTCCAGAAATCTCAGCAAATATTATTTCAGCCAATGGATGATACTTTCAGGTAATGATCAGTATACGAAGGCGACTTGGTTCCCCAAATATCGTTCTTCTATTTTGAAGCGTTCGTTTCCAGTAACAGTTTGAATTTTTAGGTTTCACTCTGTTTTCTCCTATATTGATAGATGTATTTGGAACTCTAAATCCAACACGGTTTGTGCTAGATTCTTGAAACTTGACACAATAAAGTAGTTTCACGTTCTATATCTATGTTTGGATTCCTCTTGATGTAGCCCTAAGCAGTGACAGGCGAGAAACACTTTCATGGAAAGAAGTTGCCAGGCTTCCCAAAATTACGAATCTCCAGAAATCTCAGCAAATATTTTTTCACAGAAACTGGATGATTATTTCCGGTAATGATCAGTACACGAAGGCGACATGGTTCCCCAAATTTCGTTCTTCTATGTTGAAGCGTTCGTTTCCAGTAACAGTTTGAATTTTTAGGTTTCACTCTGTTTTCTCCTATATTGATAGATGTATTTGGAACTCTAAATCCAACACGGTTTGTGCTAGCTTCTTGAAACTTGACACAATAAAGTAGTTTCACGTTCTATCTCTATGTTTTGTTTCCTCTTGATGTAGCCCTAAGAAGTGACAGGCGAGAAACACTTCCATGGAAAGGGGTTGCCAGGCTTCCCAAAATTACGAATCTCCAGAAATCACAGCAAATATTTTTTCACCCAAACTGGATGATACTTTCAGGTAATGATCAGCACACGAAGGCGACTTGGTTCCCCAAATTTCGTTCTATGTTGAAGCGTTCGTTTCCAGTAACAGTTTGAATTTTTAGGTTTCACTCTGTTTTCTCCTATATTGATAGATGTATTTGGAACTCTAAATCCAACACGGTTTGTGCTAGCTTCTTGAAACTTGACACAATAAAGTAGTTTCACGTTCTATCTCTATGTTTTGTTTCCTCTTGATGTAGCCCTAAGCAGTGACTGGCGAGAAACACTTTCATGGAAAGGGGTTGCCAGGCTTCCCAAAATTACGAATCTCCAGAAATCTCAGCAAATATTTTTTCACCCAAACAGGATGATACTTTCAGGTAATGATCAGTACACGAAGGCGACTTGGTTTCCCAAATTTCGTTCTTCTATGTTGAGGCGTTCGTTTCCAGTAACAGTTTGAATTTTTAGGTTTCACTCTGTTTTCTCCTATATTGATAGATGTATTTGGAACTCTAAATCCAACACGGTTTGTGCTAGCTTCTTGAAACTTGACACAATAAAGTAGTTTCACGTTCTCTCTCTACGTTTTGTTTCCTCTTGATGTAGCCCTAAGCAGTGACTGGCGAGAAACACTTTCATGGAAAGGGGTTGCCAGGCTTCCCAAAATTACGAATCTCCAGAAATCTCAGCAAATATTTTTTCACACAAACTGGATGATACTTTCAGGTAATGATCAGTACACGAAGGCGACTTGGTTCCCCAAATTTCGTTCTTCTATGTTGAAGCGTTCGTTTCCAGTAACAGTTTGAATTTTTAGGTTTCACTCTGTTTTCTCCTATATTGATAAATGTATTTGGAACTCTAAATCCAACACGGTTTGTGCTAGCTTCTTGAAACTTGACACAATAAAGTAGTTTCAAGTTCTATCTCTATGTTTTGTTTCCTCTTGATGTAGCCCTAAGAAGTGACAGGCGAGAAACACTTTCATGGAAAGGGGTTGCCAGGCTTCCCAAAATTACGAATCTCCAGAAATCTCAGCAAATATTTTTTTCACACAAACTGGATGATACTTTCAGGTAATGATCAGTACATGAAGGCGACTTGGTTCCCCAAATTTCGTTCTTCTATGTTGAAGCATTCGTTTCCAGTAACAGTTTGAATTTTTAGGTTTCACTCTGTTTTCTCCTATATTGATAGATGTATTTGGAACTCTAAATCCAACACGGTTTGTGCTAGCTTCTTGAAAATTGACACAATAAAGTAGTTTCACTTTCTATCTCTATGTTTTGATTCCTCTTGATGTAGCCCTAAGCAGTGACTGGCCTGAAACACTTTCATGGAAAGGGGTTGCCAGGCTTCCAAAAATTACGAATCTCCATAAATCTCAGCAAATATTTTTTCACCCAAAATGGATGATACTTTCAGGTAATGATCAGTACATGAAGGCGACTTGGTGCCCCAAATATCGTTCTTCTATGTTGAAGCGTTCGTTTCCAGTAACAGTTTGAATTTTTAGGTTTCACTCTGTTTTCTCCTATATTGATAGATGTATTTGGAACTCTAAATCCAACACGGTTTGTGCTAGCTTCTTGAAACTTGACACAATAAAATAGTTTCACGTTCTATCTCTATGTTTTGTTTCCTCTTGATGTAGCCCTAAGCAGTGACTGGCGAGAAACACTTTCATGGAAAGGGGTTGCCAGGCTTCCCAAAATTACGAATCTCCAGAAATCTCAGCAAATATTTTTTCACCCAAACAGGATGATACTTTCAGGTAATGATCAGTACACGAAGGCAACTTGGTTTCCCAAATTTCGTTCTTCTATGTTGCGGCGTTCGTTTCCAGTAACAGTATGAATTTTTAGGTTTCACTCTGTTTTCTCCTATATTGATAGATGTATTTGGAACTCTAAATCCAACACGGTTTGTGCTAGCTTCTTGAAACTTGACACAATAAAGTAGTTCACGTTCTATCTCTATGTTTTGTTTCCTCTTGATGTAGCCCTAAGCAGTGACAGGCGAGAAACACTTCCATGGAAAGGGGTTGCCAGGCTTCCCAAAATTACGAATGTCCAGAAATCTCAGCAAATATTTTTCACCCAAACGTGATGATACTTTCAGGTAATGATCAGTACATGAAGGCGACTTGGTTCCCCAAATTTCCTTCTTCTATGTTGAAGCGTTCGTTTCCAGTAACAGTTTGAATTTTTAGGTTTCACTCTGTTTTCTCCTATATTGATAGATGTATTTGGAACTCTAAATCCAACACGGTCTGTGCTAGCTTCCTGAAACTTGACACAATAAAGTAGTTTGACGTTCTATCCCTATGTTTTGATTCCTCTTGATGTAGCCCTAAGCAGTGACTGGCGAGAAACACTTTCATGGAAAGGGGTTGCCAGGCTTCCCAAAATTACGAATGTCCAGAAATCTCAGCAAATATTTTTTCACCCAAACTGGATGATACTTTCAGGTAATGATCAGTACATGAAGGCGACTTGGTTCCCCAAATATCGTTCTTCTATGTTGAAGCGTTCGTTTCCAGTAAGAGTTTGAATTTTTAGGTTTCACTCTGTTTTCTCCTATATTGATAGATGTATTTGGAACTCTAAATCCAACACGGATTGTGCTAGCTTCTTGAAACTTGACACAATAAAGTAGTTTCACGTTCTATCTCTATGTTTTGTTTCCTCTTGATGTAGCCCTAAGCAGTGACAGGCGAGAAACACTTTCATGGAAAGGGGTTGCCAGGCTTCCCAAAATTACGAATCTCCAGAAATCTCAGCAAATATTTTTTCACACAAACTGGATGATACTTTCAGGTAATGATCAGTACACGAAGGCGACTTGGTTCCCCAAATTTCGTTCTTCTATGTTGAAGCGTTCGTTTCCAGTAACAGTTTGAATTTTTAGGTTTCACTCTGTTTTCTCCTATATTGATAGATGTATTTGGAACTCTAAATCCAACACGGTTTGTGCTAGCTTCTTGAAACTTGACACAATAAAGTAGTTTCACGTTCTATCTCTATGTTTTGTTTCCTCTTGATGTAGCCCTAAGAAGTGACAGGCGAGAAACACTTCCATGGAAAGGGGTTGCCAGGCTTCCCAAAATTACGAATGTCCAGAAATCTCAGCAAATATTATTTCACCCAAACTGGATGATACTTTCAGGTAATGATCAGCACACGAAGGCGTCTTGGTTCCCCAAATTTCGTTCTTCTATGTTGAAGCGTTCGTTTCCAGTAACAGTTTGAATTTTTAGGTTTCACTCTGTTTTCTCCTATATTGATAGATGTATTTGGAACTCTAAATTCAACACGGTTTGTGCTAGCTTCTTGAAAATTGACACAATAAAGTAGTTTCACGTTCTATCTCTATGTTTTGATTCCTCTTGATGTATCCCTAACAGTGACTGGCGAGAAACACTTTCATGGAAAGGGGTTGCCAGGCTTCCCAAAATTACGAATGTCCAGAAATCTCAGCAAATATTTTTTCACCCAAACTGGATGATACTTACAGGTAATGATCAGTACATGAAGGCGACTTGGTTCCCCAAATATCGTTCTTCTATGTTGAAGCGTTCGTTTCCAGTAACAGTTTGAATTTTTAGGTTTCACTCTGTTTTCTCCTATATTGATAGATGTATTTGGAACTCTAAATCCAACACGGTTTGTGCTAGCTTCTTGAAACTTGACACAATAAAGTAGTTTCACGTTCTATCTCTATGTTTTGTTTCCTCTTGATGTAGCCCTAAGCAGTGACAGGCGAGAAACACTTCCATGGAAAGGGGTTGCCAGGCTTCCCAAAATTACGAATCTCCAGAAATCTCAGCAAATATTTTTTCACCCAAACTGGATGATACTTTCAGGTAATGATCAGTACATGAAGGCGATTTGGTTCCCCAAATTTCGTTCTTCTATGTTGAAGCGTTCGTTTCCAGTAACAGTTTGAATTTTTAGGTTTCACTCTGTTTTCTCCTATATTGATAGATGTATTTGGAACTCTAAATCCAACACGGTTTGTGCTAGCTTCTTGAAAATTGACACAATAAAGTAGTTTCACTTTCTTTCTCTATGTTTTGATTCCTCTTGATGTAGCCTTAAGCAGTGACTGGCCTGAAACACTTCCATGGAAAGGGGTTGCCAGGCTTCCCAAAATTACGAATCTCCAGAAATCACAGCAAATATTTTTTCACCCAAACTGGATGATACTTTCAGGTAATGATCAGCACACGAAGGCGACTTGGTTCCCCAAATTTCGTTCTATGTTGAAGCGTTCGTTTCCAGTAACAGTTTAAATTTTTAGGTTTCACTCTGTTTTCTCCTATATTGATAGATGTATTTGGAACTCTAAATCCAACGCGGTTTGTGCTAGCTTCTTGAAAATTGACACAATAAAGTAGTTTCACGTTCTATCTCTATGTTTTGATTCCTCTTGATGTATCCCTAAGCAGTGACTTGCGAGAAACACTTTCATGGAAAGGGGTTGCCAGCCTTCCCAAAATTACGAATCTCTAGAAATGTCAGCAAATATTTTTTCACCCAAACTGGATGATACTTTCAGGTAATGATCAGTACATGAAGGCGACTTGGTTCCCCATATATCGTTCTTCTATGTTGAAGCGTTCGTTTCCAGTAACAGTTTGAATTTTTAGGTTTCACTCTGTTTTCTCCTATATTGATAGATGTATTTGGAACTCTAAATCCAACATGGTTTGTGCTAGCTTCTTGAAACTTGACACAATAAAGTAGTTTCACGTTCTATCTCTATGTTTTGTTTCCTCTTGATGTAGCCCTAAGCAGTGACTGGCGAGAAACACTTTCATGGAAAGGGGTGGCCAGGCTTCCCAAAATTACGAATCTCCAGAAATCTCAGCAAATATTTTTTCACCCCAACAGGATGATACTTTCAGGTAATGATAAGTACACTAAGGTGACTTGGTTCCCCAAATTTCTTTCTTCTATGTTGAGGCGTTCGTTTCCAGTAACACTTTGAATTTTTAGGTTTCACTCTGTTTTCTCCTATATTGATAGATGTATTTGGAACTCTAAATCCAACACGGTTTGTGCTAGGTTCTTGAAACTTCACACAATAAAGTAGTTTCACGTTCTCTCTCTATGTTTTGTTTCCTCTTGATGTAGCCCTAAGCAGTGACTGGCGAGAAACACTTTCATGGAAAGGGGTTGCCAGGCTTCCCAAAATTACGAATCTCCAGAAATCTCAGCAAATATTTTTTTCACCCAAACAGGATGATACTTTCAGGTAATGATCAGTACACGAAGGCGACTTGGTTCCCTAAATTTCGTTCTTCTATGTTGAAGCGTTCGTTTCCAGTAACAGTTTGAATTTTTAGGTTTCACTCTGTTTTCTCCTATATTGATAGATGTATTTGGAACTCTAAATCCAACACGGTTTGTGCTAGCTTCTTGAAACTTGACACAATAAAGTAGTTTCACGTTCTATCTCTATGTTTTGTTTCCTCTTGATGTACCCCTAAGCAGTGACTGGCGAGAAACACTTTCATGGAAAGGGGTTGCCAGGCTTCCCAAAATTACGAATCTCCAGAAATCTCAGCAAATATTTTTTCACCCAAACAGGATGATACTTTCAGGTAATGATCAGTACACGAAGGCGACTTGGTTTCCCAAATTTCGTTCTTCTATGTTGAGGCGTTCGTTTGCAGTAACAGTTTGAATTTTTAGGTTTCACTCTGTTTTCTCCTATATTGATAGATGTATTTGGAACTCTAAATCCAACACGGTTTGTGCTAGCTTCTTGAAACTTGACACAATAAAGTAGTTTCACGTTCTATCTCTACGTTTTGTTTACTCTTGATGTAGCCCTAAGCAGTGACTGGCGAGAAACACTTTCATGGAAAGGGGCTGCCAGGCTTCCCAAAATTACGAAACTCCAGAAATCTCAGCAAATATTTCTTCACCCAAACAGGATGATACTTTCAGGTAATGATCAGTACACGAAGGCGACTTGGTTCCCCAAATTTCGTTCTTCTATGTTGAGGCGTTCGTTTCCAGTAACAGTTTGAATTTTTAGGTTTCACTCTGTTTTCTCCTATATTGATAGATGTATTTGGAACTCTAAATCCAACACGGTTTGTGCTAGGTTCTTGAAACTTCACACAATAAAGTAGTTTCACGTTCTCTCTCTATGTTTTGTTTCCTCTTGATGTAGCCCTAAGCAGTGACAGGCGAGAAACACTTTCATGGAAAGGGGTTGCCAGGCTTCCCAAAATTACGAATCTCCAGAAATCTCAGCAAATATTTTTTCACCCAAACAGGATGATACTTTCAGGTAATGATCAGGACACGAAGGCGACTTGGTTTCCCAAATTTCGTTCATCTATGTTGAGGCGTTCGTTTCCAGTAACAATTTGAATTTTTAGGTTTCACTCTGTTTTCTCCTATATTGATAGATGTATTTGGAACTCTAAATCCAACACGGTTTGTGCTAGCTTCTTGAAAGTTGACACAATAAAGTAGTTTCACGTTCTATCTCTATGTTTTGATTCCTCTTGATGTAGCCCTAAGCAGTGACAGGCGAGAAACACTTCCATGGAAAGGGGTTGCCAGGCTTCCCAAAATTACGAATCTCCAGAAATCTCAGCAAATATTTTTTCACCCAAACTGGATGATACTTTTAGGTAATGATCAGTACACGAAGGTGACTTGGTTCCCCAAATTTCGTTCTTCTATGTTGAAGCGTTCGTTTCCAGTAACAGTTTGAATTTTTAGGTTTCACTCTGTATTCTCCTATATTGATAGATGTATTTGGAACTCTAAATCCAACACGGTTTGTGCTAGCTTCTTGAAACTTGACACAATAAAGTAGTTTCACGTTCTGTCTCTATGTTTTGTTTCCTCTTGATGTAGCCCTAAGCAGTGACAGGCGAGAAACACTTTCATGGAAAGGGGTTGCCAGGCTTCCCAAAATTACGAATCTCCAGAAATCTCAGCAAATATTTTTTCACCCAAACAGGATGATACTCTCAGGTAATGATCAGTACACTAAGGCGACTTGGTTCCCCAAATTTCGTGCTTCTATGTTGAAGCGTTCGTTTCCAGTAACACTTTGAATTTTTAGGTTTCACTCTGTTTTCTCCTATATTGATAGATGTATTTGGAACTCTAAATCCAACACGGTTTGTGCTAGCTTCTTGAAACTTGACACAATAAAGTAGTTTCACGTTCTATCTCTATGTTTTGATTTTTCTTGATGTAGCCCTAAGCAGTGACTGGCGAGAAACACTTTCATGGAAAGGGGTTGCCAAGCTTCCCAAAATTACGAATCTCCAGAAATCTCAGCAAATATTTTTTCACCCAAACAGGATGATACTTTCAGGTAATGATCAGTACACGAAGGCGACTTGGTTCCCCAAATTTCGTTCTTCTATGTTGAGGCGTTCGTTTCCAGTAACAGTTTGAATTTTTAGGTTTCACTCTGTTTTCTCCTATATTGATAGATGTATTTGGAACTCTAAATCCAACACGGTTTGTGCTAGCTTCTTGAAACTTGACACAATAAAGTAGTTTCTCGTTCTGTCACTATGTTTTGTTTCCTCTTGATGTAGCCCTAAGCAGTGACTGGCGAGAAACACTTTCATGGAAAGGGGTTGCCAGGCTTCCCAAAATTACAATCTCCAGAAATCTCAGCAAATAATTTTTCACCCAAACACGATGATACTTTCAGGTAATGATAAGTACACGAAGGCGACTTGGTTCCCCAAATTTCGTTCTTCTATGTTGAAGCGTTCGTTTCCAGTAACAGTTTGAATTTTTAGGTTGCACTCTGTTTTCTCCTATATTGATAGATGTACTTGGAACTCTAAATCCAACACGGTTTGTGCTAGCTTCTTGAAACTTGACACAATAAAGTAGTTTCACGTTCTATCTCTACGTTTTGTTTCCTCTTGATGTAGCCCTAAGCAGTGACTGGCGAGAAACACTTTCATTGAAAGGGGTTGCCAGGCTTCCCAAAATTACGAATCTCCAGAAATCTCAGCAAATATTTTTTCACCCAAACAGGATGATACTTTCAGGTAATGAACGGTACACGAAGGCGACTTGGTTTCCCAAATTTCGTTCATCTATGTTTAGGCGTTCGTTTCCAGTAACAGTTTGAATTTTTAGGTTTCACTCTGTTTTCTCCTATATTGATAGATGTATTTGGAACTCTAAATCCAACACGGTTTGTGCTAGCTTCTTGAAACTTGACACAATAAAGTAGTTTCACGTTCTATCTCTATGTTTTGATTCCTCTTGATGTAGCCCTAAGCAGTGACAGGCGAGAAACACTTCCATGGAAAGGGGTTGCCAGGCTTCCCAAAATTACGAATCTCCAGAAATCTCAGCAAATATTTTTTCACCCAAACTGGATGATACTTTCAGGTAATGATCAGTACACTAAGGCGACTTGGTTCCCCAAATTTCGTTCTTCTATGTTGAAGCGTTCGTTTCCAGTAACAGTTTGAATTTTGAGGTTTCACTCTGTTTTCTCCTATATTGATAGATGTATTTGGAACTCTAAATCCAACACGGTTTGTGCTAGCTTCTTGAAACTTGACACAATAAAGTAGTTTCACGTTCTGTCTCTATGTTTTGTTTCCTCTTGATGTAGCCCTAAGCAGTGACTGGCGAGAAACACTTTCATGGAAAGGGGTTGCCAGGCTTCCCAAAATTACGAATCTCCAGAAATCTCAGCAAATATTTTTTCACCCAAACTGGATGATACTTTCAGGTAATGATCAGTACACTAAGGTGACTTGGTTCCCCAAATTTCGTTCTTCTATGTTGAAGCGTTCGTTTCCAGTAACAGTTTGAATATTTAGGTTTCACTCTGTTTTCTCCTATATTGATAGATGTATTTGGAACTCTAAATCCAACACGGTTTGTGCTAGCTTCTTGAAACTTCACACAATAAAGTAGATTCAGGTTCTATCTCTATGTTTTGTTTCCTCTTGATGTAGCCCTAAGCAGTGACTGGCGAGAAACACTTTCATGGAAAGGGGTTGCCAGGCTTCCCAAAATTACGAATCTGCAGAAATCTCAGCAAATATTTTTTCACCAAACAGGATGACACTTTCAGGTAATGATCAGTACACTAAGGTGACTTGGTTCCCCAAATTTCGTTCTTCTATGTTGAAGCGTTCATTTCCAGTAACAGTTTGAATTTTTAGGTTTCACTCTGTTTTCTCCTATATTGATAGATGTATTTGGAACTCTATATCCAACACGGTTTGCGCTAGCTTCTTGAAACTTGACACAATAAAGTAGTTTCACATTCTATCTCTATGTTTTGATTCCTCTTGATGTAGCCCTAAGCAGTGACTGGCGAGAAACACTTTCATGGAAAGGGGTTGCCAGGCTTCCCAAAATTACGAATCTCCAGAAATCTCAGCAAATATTTTTTCACACAAACTGGATGATACTTTCAGGTAATGATCAGTACACGAAGGCGACTTGGTTCCCCAAATTTCGTTCTTCTATGTTGAAGCGTTCGTTTCCAGTAACTGTTTGAATTTTTAGGTTTCACTCTGTTTTCTCCTATATTGATAGATGTATTTGGAACTCTAAATCCAACACGGTTTGTGCTAGCTTCTTGAAACTTCACACAATAAAGTAGATTCAGGTTCTATCTCTATGTTTTGTTTCCTCTTGATGTAGCCCTAAGCAGTGACTGGCGAGAAACACTTTCATGGAAAGGGGTTGCCAGGCTTCCCAAAATTACGAATCTCCAGAAATCTCAGCAAATATTTTTTCACCCAAACAGGATGATACTTTCAGGTTATGATCTGTACACTAAGGTGACTTGGTTCCCCAAATTTCGTTCTTCTATGTTGAAGCGTTCATTTCCAGTAACAGTTTGAATTTTTAGGTTTCACTCTGTTTTCTCCTATATTGACAGATATATTTGGAACTCTATATCCAACACGGTTTGCGCTAGCTTCTTGAAACTTGACAAATAAAGTAGTTTCACGTTCTATCTCTATGTTTTGATTCCTCTTGATGTAGCCCTAAGCAGTGACTGGCGAGAAACACTTTCATGGAAAGGGGTTGCCAGGCTTCCCAAAATTACGAATCTCCAGAAATCTCAGCAAATATTTTTTCACCCAAACTGGATGATACTTTCAGGTAATGATCAGTACACTAAGGCGACTTGGTTCCCCAAATTTCGTTCTTCTATGTTGAAGCGTTCGTTTCCAGTAACTGTTTGAATTTTTAGGTTTCACTCTGTATTCTCCTATATTGATAGATGTATTTGGAACTCTAAATCCAACACGGTTTGTGCTAGCTTCTTGAAACTTCACACAATAAAGTAGATTCAGGTTCTATCTCTATGTTTTGTTTCCTCTTGATGTAGCCCTAAGCAGTGACTGGCGAGAAACACTTTCATGGAAAGGGGTTGCCAGGCTTCCCAAAATTACGAATCTCCAGAAATCTCAGCAAATATTTTTTCACCCAAACAGGATGATACTTTCAGGTAATGATCAGTACACTAAGGTGACTTGGTTCCCCAAATTTCGTTCTTCTATGTTGAAGCGTTCATTTCCAGTAACAGTTTGAATTTTTAGGTTTCACTCTGTTTTCTCCTATATTGACAGATGTATTTGGAACTCTATATCCAACACGGTTTGCGCTAGCTTCTTGAAACTTGACACAATAAAGTAGTTTCACATTCTATCTCTATGTTTTGATTCCTCTTGATGTAGCCCTAAGCAGTGACTGGCGAGAAACTCTTTCATGGAAAGGGGTTGCCAGGCTTCCCAAAATTACGAATCTCCAGAAATCTCAGCAAATATTTTTTCACCCAAACTGGATGATACTTTCAGGTAATGATCAGTACACGAAGGCGACTTGGTTCCGCAAATTTCGTTCTTCTATGTTGAAGCGTTCGTTTCCAGTAACTGTTTGAATTTTTAGGTTTCACACTGTTTTCTCCTATATTGATAGATGTATTTGGAACTCTAAATCCAACACGGTTTGTGCTAGCTTCTTGAAACTTGACACAATAAAGTAGTTTCACGTTCTATCTCTATGTTTTGTTTCCTCTTGATGTAGCCCTAAGCAGTGACAGGCGAGAAACACTTTCATGGAAAGGGGTTGCCAGGCTTCCCAAAATTACGAATTTCCAGAAATTTCAGCAAATATTTTTTCAGCCAAACTGGATGATACTTTCAGGTAACGATCAGTACACGAAGGCGACTTGGTTCCCCAAATTTCGTTCTTCTATGTTGAAGCGTTCGTTTCCAGTAACAGTTTGAATTTTTAGGTTTCACTCTGTTTTCTCCTATATTGATAGATGTATTTCGAACTCTAAATCCAACACGGTTTGTGCTAGCTTCTTGAAACTTGACACAATAAAGTAGTTTCACGTTCTGTCTCTATGTTTTGTTTCCTCTTAATGTAGCCCTAAGCAGTGACAGGCGAGAAACACTTTCATGGAAAGGGGTTGCCAGGCTTCCCAAAATTACGAATCTCCAGAAATCTCAGCAAATATTTTTTCACCCAAACAGGATGATACTTTCAGGTAATGATCAGTACACTAAGGTGACTTGGTTCCCCAAATTTCTTTCTTCTATGTTGAGGCGTTCGTTTCCAGTAACAGTTTGAATTTTTAGGTTTCACTCTGTTTTCTCCTATATTGATCGATATATTTGGAACTCTAAATCCAAGACGGTTTGTGCTAGCTTTTTGAAACTTGACACAATAAAGCAGTTTCACGTTCTATCTCTATGTTTTGTTTCCTCTTGATGTAGCCCTAAGCAGTGACTGGCGAGAAACACTTTCATGGAAAGGGGTTGCCAGGCTTCCCAAAATTACGAATCTTCAGAAATCTCAGCAAATATTTTTTTCACCCAAACAGGATGATACTTTCAGGTAATGATCAGTACACGAAGGCGACTTGGTTCCCTAAATTTCGTTCTTCTATGTTGAAGCGTTCGTTTCCAGTAACAGTTTGAATTTTTAGGTTTCACTCTGTTTTCTCCTATATTGATAGATGTAGTTGGAACTCTAAATCCAACACGGTTTGTGCTAGCTTCTTGAAACTTGACACAATAAAGTAGTTTCACGTTCTATCTCTACGTTTTGTTTCCTCTTGATGTAGCCCTAAGCAGTGACTGGCGAGAAACACTTTCATTGAAAGGGGTTGCCAGGCTTCCCAAAATTACGAATCTCCAGAAATCTCAGCAAATATTTTTTCACCCAAACAGGATGATACTTTCAGGTAATGATCAGGACACGAAGGCGACTTGGTTTCCCAAATTTCGTTCTTCTATGTTGAAGCGTTCGTTTCCAGTAACAGTTTGAATTTTTAGGTTTCACTCTGTTTTCTCCTATATTGATAGATGTATTTGGAACTCTAAATCCAACACGGTTTGTGCTAGCTTCTTGAAAGTTGACACAATAAAGTAGTTTCACGTTCTATCTCTATGTTTTGATTCCTCTTGATGTAGCCCTAAGCAGTGACAGGCGAGAAACACTTCCATGGAAAGGGGTTGCCAGGCTTCCCAAAATTACGAATCTCCAGAAATCTCAGCAAATATTTTTACACCCAAACTGGATGATACTTTTAGGTAATGATCAGTACACGAAGGCGACTTGGTTCCCCAAATTTCGTTCTTCTATGTTGAAGCGTTCGTTTCCAGTAACAGTTTGAATTTTTAGGTTTCACTCTGTTTTCTCCTATATTGATAGATGTATTTGGAACTCTAAATCCAACACGGTTTGTGCTAGCTTCTTGAAACTTGACACAATAAAGTAGTTTCACGTTCTGTCTCTATGTTTTGTTTCCTCTTGATGTAGCTCTAAGCAGTGACAGGCGAGAAACACTTTCATGGAAAGGGGTTGCCAGGCTTCCCAAAATTACGAATCTCCAGAAATCTCAGCAAATATTTTTTCACCCAAACAGGATGATACTCTCAGGTAATGATCAGTACACTAAGGCGACTTGGTTCCCCAAATTTCGTGCTTCTATGTTGAAGCGTTCGTTTCCAGTAACAGTTTGAATTTTTAGGTTTCACTCTGTTTTCTCCTATATTGATAGATGTATTTGGAACTCTAAATCCAACACGGTTTGTGCTAGCTTCTTGAAACTTGACACAATAAAGTAGTTTCACGTTCTATCGCTATGTTTTGATTCCTCTTGATTTAGCCCTAAGCAGTGACTGGCGAGAAACACTTTCATGGAAAGGGGTTGCCAGGCTTCCCAAAATTACGAATCTCCAGAAATCTCAGCAAATATTTTTTCACCCAAACAGGATGATACTTTCAGGTAATGATCAGTACACGAAGGCGACTTGGTTCCCCAAATTTCGTTCTTCAATGTTGAAGCATTCGTTTCCAGTAACAGTTTGAATTTTTAGGTTTCACTCTGTTTTCTCCTATTTTGATTGATGTACTTGGAACTCTAAATCCAACACGGTTTGTGCTAGCTTCTTGAAACTTGACACAATAAAGTAGTTTCACGTTCTATCTCTACATTTTGTTTCCTCTTGATGTAGCCCTAAGCTGTGACTGGCGAGAAACACTTTCATTGAAAGGGGTTGCCAGGCTTCCCAAAATTACGAATCTCCAGAAATCTCAGCAAATATTTTTTCACCCAAACAGGATGATACTTTCAGGTAATGAACGGTACACGAAGGCGACTTGGTTTCCCAAATTTCGTTCATCTATGTTTAGGCGTTCGTTTCCACTAACAGTTTGAATTTTTAGGTTTCACTCTGTTTTCTCCTATATTGATAGATGTATTTGGAACTCTAAATCCAACACGGTTTGTGCTAGCTTCTTGAAAGTTGACACAATAAAGTAGTTTCAAGTTCTATCTCTATGTTTTGATTCCTCTTGATGTAGCCCTAAGCAGTGACAGGCGAGAAACACTTCCATGGAAAGGGGTTGCCAGGCTTCCCAAAATTACGAATCTCCAGAAATCTCAGCAAATATTTTTTCACCCAAACTGGATGATACTTTCAGGTAATGATCAGTACACGAAGGCGACTTGGTTCCCCAAATTTCGTTCTTCTATGTTGAAGCGTTCGTTTCCAGTAACAGTTTGAATTTTGAGGTTTCACTCTGTTTTCTCCTATATTGATAGATGTATTTGGAACTCTAAATCCAACACGGTTTGTGCTAGCTTCTTGAAACTTGAGACAATAAAGTAGTTTCACGTTCTGTCTCTATGTTTTGTTTCCTCTTGATGTAGCCCTAAGCAGTGACTGGCGAGAAACACTTTCATGGAAAGGGGTTGCCAGGCTTCCCAAAATTACGAATCTCCAGAAATCTCAGCAAATATTTTTTCACCCAAACTGGATGATACTTTCAGGTAATGATCAGTACACTAAGGTGACTTGGTTCCCCAAATTTCGTTCTTCTATGTTGAGGCGTTCGTTTCCAGTAACAGTTTGAATTTTTAGGTTTCACTCTGTTTTCTCCTATATTGATAGATGTATTTGGAACTCTAAATCCAACACGGTTTGTGCTAGCTTCGTGAAACTTGACACTATAAAGTAGTTTCACGTTCTATCTCTATGTTTTGTTTCCTCTTGATGTAGCCCTAAGCTGTGACTGGCGAGAAACACTTTCATGGAAAGGGGTTGCCAGGCTTCCCAAAATTACGAATCTCCAGAAATCTCAGCAAATATTTTTTCACCCAAACAGGATGATACTTTCAGGTAATGATCAGTACACGAAGGCGACTGGGTTCCCCAAATTTCCTTCTTCTATGTTGAAGCGTTCGTTTCCAGTAACAGTTTGAATTTTTAGGTTTCACTCTGTTTTCTCCTATATTGATAGATGTATTTGGAACTCTAAATCCAACACGGTTTGTGCTAGCTTCTTGAAACTTGACACAATAAAGTAGTTTCACATTCTATCTCTATGTTTTGATTCCTCTTGATGTAGCCCTAAGCAGTGACTGGCGAGAAACACTTTCATGGAAAGGGGTTGCCAGGCTTCCCAAAATTACGAATCTCCAGAAATCTCATCAAATATTTTTTCACCCAAACTGGATGATACTTTCAGGTAATGATCAGTACACGAAGGCGACTTGGTTCCCCAAATTTCGTTCTTCTATGTTGAAGCGTTCGTTTCCAGTAACTGTTTGAATTTTTAGGTTTCACTCTGTTTTCTCCTATATTGATAGATGTATTTGGAACTCTAAATCCAACACGGTTTGTGCTAGCTTCTTGAAACTTGACACAATAAAGTAGTTTCACGTTCTGTCTCTATGTTTTGTTTCCTCTTAATATAGCCCTAAGAAGTGACAGGCGAGAAACACTTTCATGGAAAGGGGTTGCCAGGCTTCCCAAAACTACGAATCTCCAGAAATCTCAGCAAATATTTTTTCACCCAAACAGGATAATACATTCAGGTAATGATCAGTACACTAAGGTGACTTGGTTCCCCAAATTTCGTTCTTCTATGTTGAGGCGTTCGTTTCCAGTAACAGTTTGAATTTTTAGGTTTCACTCTGTTTTCTCCTATATTGATAGATGTATTTGGAACTCTAAATCCAACACGGTTTGTGCTAGCTACTTGAAACTTGACACAATAAAGTAGTTTCACGTTCTGTCTCTATGTTTTGTTTCCTCTTGATGTAGCCCTAAGCAGTGACTGGCGAGAAACACTTTCATGGAAAGGGGTTGCCAGGCTTCCCAAAATTACGAATCTCCAGATATCTCCCCAAATATTTTTTCACCCAAACAGGATGATACTTTCAGGTAATGATCAGTACACGAAGGCGACTTGGTTCCCCAAATTTCGTTCTTCTATGTTGAAGCGTTCGTTTCCAGTAACAGTTTGAATTTTTAGGTTTCACTCCTTTTTCTCCTATATTGATAGATGTACTTGGAACTCTAAATCCAACACGGTTTGTGCTAGCTTCTTGAAACTTGACACAATAAAGTAGTTTCACGTTCCATCTCTACATTTTGTTTCCCCTTGATGTAGCCCTAAGCAGTGACTGGCGAGAAACACTTTCATGGAAAGGGGTTGCCAGGCTTCCCAAAATTACGAATCTCCAGAAATCTCAGCAAATATTTTTTCACCCAAACAGGATGATACTTTCAGGTAATGAACGGTACACGAAGGCGACTTGGTTTCCCAAATTTCGTTCATCTATGTTTAGGCGTTCGTTTCCAGTAACAGTTTGAATTTTTAGGTTTCACTCTGTTTTCTCCTATATTGATAGATGTATTTGGAACTCTAAATCCAACACGGTTTGTGCTAGCTTCTTGAAACTTGACACAATAAAGTAGTTTCACGTTCTATCTCTATGTTTTGATTCCTCTTGATGTAGCCCTAAGCAGTGACAGGCGAGAAACACTTCCATGGAAAGGGGTTGCCAGGCTTCCCAAAATTACGAATCTCCAGAAATCTCAGCAAATATTTTTTCAGCCAAACTGGATGATACTTTCAGGTAATGATCAGTACACTAAGGTGACTTGGTTCCCCAAATTTCGTTCTTCTATGTTGAAGCGTTCGTTTCCAGTAACAGTTTGAATTTTTAGGTTTCACTCTGTTTTCTCCTATATTGATAGATGTATTTGGAACTCTAAATCCAACACGGTTTGTGCTAGCTTCTTGAAACTTCACACAATAAAGTAGATTCAGGTTCTATCTCTATGTTTTGTTTCCTCTTGATGTAGCCCTAAGCAGTGACTGGCGAGAAACACTTTCATGGAAAGGGGTTGCCAGGCTTCCCAAAATTACGAATGTCCAGAAATCTCAGCAAATATTTTTTCACCCAAACTGGATGATACTTTCAGGTAATGATCAGTACATGAAGGCGACTTGGTTCCCCAAATATCGTTCTTCTATGTTGAAGCGTTCGTTTCCAGTAAGAGTTTGAATTTTTAGGTTTCACTCTGTTTTCTCCTATATTGATAGATGTATTTGGAACTCTAAATCCAACACGGATTGTGCTAGCTTCTTGAAACTTGACACAATAAAGTAGTTTCACGTTCTATCTCTATGTTTTGTTTCCTCTTGATGTAGCCCTAAGCAGTGACAGGCGAGAAACACTTTCATGGAAAGGGGTTGCCAGGCTTCCCAAAATTACGAATCTCCAGAAATCTCAGCAAATATTTTTTCACACAAACTGGATGATACTTTCAGGTAATGATCAGTACACGAAGGCGACTTGGTTCCCCAAATTTCGTTCTTCTATGTTGAAGCGTTCGTTTCCAGTAACAGTTTGAATTTTTAGGTTTCACTCTGTTTTCTCCTATATTGATAGATGTATTTGGAACTCTAAATCCAACACGGTTTGTGCTAGCTTCTTGAAACTTGACACAATAAAGTAGTTTCACGTTCTATCTCTATGTTTTGTTTCCTCTTGATGTAGCCCTAAGAAGTGACAGGCGAGAAACACTTCCATGGAAAGGGGTTGCCAGGCTTCCCAAAATTACGAATGTCCAGAAATCTCAGCAAATATTATTTCACCCAAACTGGATGATACTTTCAGGTAATGATCAGCACACGAAGGCGTCTTGGTTCCCCAAATTTCGTTCTTCTATGTTGAAGCGTTCGTTTCCAGTAACAGTTTGAATTTTTAGGTTTCACTCTGTTTTCTCCTATATTGATAGATGTATTTGGAACTCTAAATTCAACACGGTTTGTGCTAGCTTCTTGAAAATTGACACAATAAAGTAGTTTCACGTTCTATCTCTATGTTTTGATTCCTCTTGATGTATCCCTAACAGTGACTGGCGAGAAACACTTTCATGGAAAGGGGTTGCCAGGCTTCCCAAAATTACGAATGTCCAGAAATCTCAGCAAATATTTTTTCACCCAAACTGGATGATACTTACAGGTAATGATCAGTACATGAAGGCGACTTGGTTCCCCAAATATCGTTCTTCTATGTTGAAGCGTTCGTTTCCAGTAACAGTTTGAATTTTTAGGTTTCACTCTGTTTTCTCCTATATTGATAGATGTATTTGGAACTCTAAATCCAACACGGTTTGTGCTAGCTTCTTGAAACTTGACACAATAAAGTAGTTTCACGTTCTATCCTTATGTTTTGATTCCTCTTGATTTAGCCCTAAGCAGTGACTGGCGAGAAACACTTTCATGGAAAGGGGTTGCCAGGCTTCCCAAAATTACGAATGTCCAGAAATCTCAGCAAATATTATTTCAGCCAATGGATGATACTTTCAGGTAATGATCAGTATACGAAGGCGACTTGGTTCCCCAAATATCGTTCTTCTATTTTGAAGCGTTCGTTTCCAGTAACAGTTTGAATTTTTAGGTTTCACTCTGTTTTCTCCTATATTGATAGATGTATTTGGAACTCTAAATCCAACACGGTTTGTGCTAGATTCTTGAAACTTGACACAATAAAGTAGTTTCACGTTCTATATCTATGTTTGGATTCCTCTTGATGTAGCCCTAAGCAGTGACAGGCGAGAAACACTTTCATGGAAAGGGGTTGCCAGGCTTCCCAAAATTACGAATCTCCAGAAATCTCAGCAAATATTTTTTCACAGAAACTGGATGATTATTTCCGGTAATGATCAGTACACGAAGGCGACATGGTTCCCCAAATTTCGTTCTTCTATGTTGAAGCGTTCGTTTCCAGTAACAGTTTGAATTTTTAGGTTTCACTCTGTTTTCTCCTATATTGATAGATATATTTGGAACTCTAAATCCAACACGGTTTGTGCTAGCTTCTTGAAACTTGACACAATAAAGTAGTTTCACGTTCTATCTCTATGTTTTGTTTCCTCTTGATGTAGCCCTAAGAAGTGACAGGCGAGAAACACTTCCATGGAAAGGGGTTGCCAGGCTTCCCAAAATTACGAATCTCCAGAAATCACAGCAAATATTTTTTCACCCAAACTGGATGATACTTTCAGGTAATGATCAGCACACGAAGGCGACTTGGTTCCCCAAATTTCGTTCTATGTTGAAGCGTTCGTTTCCAGTAACAGTTTAAATTTTTAGGTTTCACTCTGTTTTCTCCTATATTGATAGATGTATTTGGAACTCTAAATCCAACACGGTTTGTGCTAGCTTCTTGAAAATTGACACAATAAAGTAGTTTCACGTTCTATCTCTATGTTTTGATTCCTCTTGATGTATCCCTAAGCAGTGACTTGCGAGAAACACTTTCATGGAAAGGGGTTGCCAGCCTTCCCAAAATTACGAATCTCTAGAAATGTCAGCAAATATTTTTTCACCCAAACTGGATGATACTTTCAGGTAATGATCAGTACATGAAGGCGACTTGGTTCCCCATATATCGTTCTTCTATGTTGAAGCGTTCGTTTCCAGTAACAGTTTGAATTTTTATTTTTCACTCTGTTTTCTCCTATATTGATAGATGTATTTGGAACTCTAAATCCAACACGGTTTGTGCTAGCTTCTTGAAACTTGACACAATAAAGTAGTTTCACGTTCTATCTCTATGTTTTGTTTCCTCTTGATGTAGCCCTAAGCAGTGACTGGCGAGAAACACTTTCATGGAAAGGGGTGGCCAGGCTTCCCAAAATTACGAATCTCCAGAAATCTCAGCAAATATTTTTTCACCCCAACAGGATGATACTTTCAGGTAATGATAAGTACACTAAGGTGACTTGGTTCCCCAAATTTCTTTCTTCTATGTTGAGGCGTTCGTTTCCAGTAACACTTTGAATTTTTAGGTTTCACTCTGTTTTCTCCTATATTGATAGATGTATTTGGAACTCTAAATCCAACACGGTTTGTGCTAGGTTCTTGAAACTCTACACAATAAAGTAGTTTCACGTTCTCTCTCTATGTTTTGTTTCCTCTTGATGTAGCCCTAAGCAGTGACTGGCGAGAAACACTTTCATGGAAAGGGGTTGCCAGGCTTCCCAAAATTACGAATCTCCAGAAATCTCAGCAAATATTTTTTTCACCCAAACAGGATGATACTTTCAGGTAATGATCAGTACACGAAGGCGACTTGGTTCCCTAAATTTAGTTCTTCTATGTTGAAGCGTTCGTTTCCAGTAACAGTTTGAATTTTTAGGTTTCACTCTGTTTTCTCCTATATTGATAGATGTATTTGGAACTCTAAATCCAACACGGTTTGTGCTAGCTTCTTGAAACTTGACACAATAAAGTAGTTTCACGTTCTATCTCTATGTTTTGTTTCCTCTTGATGTAGCCCTAAGCAGTGACTGGCGAGAAACACTTTCATGGAAAGGGGTTGCCAGGCTTCCCAAAATTACGAATCTCCAGAAATCTCAGCAAATATTTTTTCACCCAAACAGGATGATACTTTCAGGTAATGATCAGTACACGAAGGCGACTTGGTTTCCCAAATTTCGTTCTTCTATGTTGAGGCGTTCGTTTCCAGTAACAGTTTGAATTTTTAGGTTTCACTCTGTTTTCTCCTATATTGATAGATGTATTTGGAACTCTAAATCCAACACGGTTTGTGCTAGCTTCTTGAAACTTGACACAATAAAGTAGTTTCACGTTCTATCTCTACGTTTTGTTTCCTCTTGATGTAGCCCTAAGCAGTGACTGGCGAGAAACACTTTCATGGAAAGGGGCTGCCAGGCTTCCCAAAATTACGAATCTCCAGAAATCTCAGCAAATATTTCTTCACCCAAACAGGATGATACTTTCAGGTAATGATCAGTACACGAAGGCGACTTGGTTCCCCAAATTTCGTTCTTCTATGTTGAGGCGTTCGTTTCCAGTAACAGTTTGAATTTTTAGGTTTCACTCTGTTTTCTCCTATATTGATAGATGTATTTGGAACTCTAAATCCAACACGGTTTGTGCTAGGTTCTTGAAACTTCACACAATAAAGTAGTTTCACGTTCTCTCTCTATGTTTTGTTTCCTCTTGATGTAGCCCTAAGCAGTGACAGGCGAGAAACACTTTCATGGAAAGGGGTTGCCAGGCTTCCCAAAATTACAATCTCCAGAAATCTCAGCAAATATTTTTTCACCCAAACAGGATGATACTTTCAGGTAATGATCAGTACACGAAGGCGACTTGGTTCCCCAAATTTCGTTCTTCTATGTTGAAGCGTTCGTTTCCAGTAACAGTTTGAATTTTTAGGTTTCACTCTGTTTTCTCCTATATTGATAGATGTACTTGGAACTCTAAATCCAACACGGTTTGTGCTAGCTTCTTGAAACTTGACACAATAAAGTAGTTTCACGTTCTATCCCTATGTTTTGATTCCTCTTGATGTAGCCCTAAGCAGTGACTGGCGAGAAACACTTTCATGGAAAGGGGTTGCCAGGCTTCCCAAAATTACGAATCTCCAGAAATCTCAGCAAATATTTTTTCACCCAAACAGGATGATACTTTCAGGTAATGATCAGGACACGAAGGCTACTTGGTTTCCCAAATTTCGTTCATCTATGTTGAGGCGTTCGTTTCCAGTAACAGTTTGAATTTTTAGGTTTCACTCTGTTTTCTCCTATATTGATAGATGTATTTGGAACTCTAAATCCAACACGGTTTGTGCTAGCTTCTTGAAAGTTGACACAATAAAGTAGTTTCACGTTCTATCTCTATGTTTTGATTCCTCTTGATGTAGCCCTAAGCAGTGACAGGCGAGAAACACTTCCATGGAAAGGGGTTGCCAGGCTTCCCAAAATTACGAATCTCCAGAAATCTCAGCAAATATTTTTTCACCCAAACTGGATGATACTTTTAGGTAATGATCAGTACACGAAGGTGACTTGGTTCCCCAAATTTCGTTCTTCTATGTTGAAGCGTTCGTTTCCAGTAACAGTTTGAATTTTTAGGTTTCACTCTGTATTCTCCTATATTGATAGATGTATTTGGAACTCTAAATCCAACACGGTTTGTGCTAGCTTCTTGAAACTTGACACAATAAAGTAGTTTCACGTTCTGTCTCTATGTTTTGTTTCCTCTTGATGTAGCCCTAAGCAGTGACAGGCGAGAAACACTTTCATGGAAAGGGGTTGCCAGGCTTCCCAAAATTACGAATCTCCAGAAATCTCAGCAAATATTTTTTCACCCAAACAGGATGACACTCTCAGGTAATGATCAGTACACTAAGGCGACTTGGTTCCCCAAATTTCGTGCTTCTATGTTGAAGCGTTCGTTTCCAGTAACACTTTGAATTTTTAGGTTTCACTCTGTTTTCTCCTATATTGATAGATGTATTTGGAACTCTAAATCCAACACGGTTTGTGCTAGCTTCTTGAAACTTGACACAATAAAGTAGTTTCACGTTCTATCTCTATGTTTTGATTTTTCTTGATGTAGCCCTAAGCAGTGACTGGCGAGAAACACTTTCATGGAAAGGGGTTGCCAAGCTTCCCAAAATTACGAATCTCCAGAAATCTCAGTAAATATTTTTTCACCCAAACAGGATGATACTTTCAGGTAATGATCAGTACACGAAGGCGACTTGGTTCCCCAAATTTCGTTCTTCTATGTTGAGGCGTTCGTTTCCAGTAACAGTTTGAATTTTTAGGTTTCACTCTGTTTTCTCCTATATTGATAGATGTATTTGGAACTCTAAATCCAACACGGTTTGTGCTAGCTTCTTGAAACTTGACACAATAAAGTAGTTTCTCGTTCTGTCACTATGTTTTGTTTCCTCTTGATGTAGCCCTAAGCAGTGACTGGCGAGAAACACTTTCATGGAAAGGGGTTGCCAGGCTTCCCAAAATTACAATCTCCAGAAATCTCAGCAAATAATTTTTCACCCAAACACGATGATACTTTCAGGTAATGATAAGTTCACGAAGGCGACTTGGTTCCCCAAATTTCGTTCTTCTATGTTGAAGCGTTCGTTTCCAGTAACAGTTTGAATTTTTAGGTTGCACTCTGTTTTCTCCTATATTGATAGATGTACTTGGAACTCTAAATCCAACACGGTTTGTGCTAGCTTCTTGAAATTTGACACAATAAAGTAGTTTCACGTTCTATCTCTACATTTTGTTTCCTCTTGATGTAGCCCTAAGCAGTGACTGGCGAGAAACACTTTCATTGAAAGGGGTTGCCAGGCTTCCCAAAATTACGAATCTCCAGAAATCTCAGCAAATATTTTTTCACCCAAACAGGATGATACTTTCAGGTAATGAACGGTACACGAAGGCGACTTGGTTTCCCAAATTTCGTTCATCTATGTTTAGGCGTTCGTTTCCAGTAACAGTTTGAATTTTTAGGTTTCACTCTGTTTTCTCCTATATTGATAGATGTATTTGGAACTCTAAATCCAACACGGTTTGTGCTAGCTTCTTGAAATTTGACACAATAAAGTAGTTTCACGTTCTTTCTCTATGTTTTGATTCCTCTTGATGTAGCCCTAAGCAGTGACAGGCGAGAAACACTTCCATGGAAAGGGGTTGCCAGGCTTCCCAAAATTACGAATCTCCAGAAATCTCAGCAAATATTTTTTCACCCAAACTGGATGATACTTTCAGGTAATGATCAGTACACTAAGGCGACTTGGTTCCCCAAATTTCGTTCTTCTATGTTGAAGCGTTCGTTTCCAGTAACAGTTTGAATTTTGAGGTTTCACTCTGTTTTCTCCTATATTGATAGATGTATTTGGAACTCTAAATCCAACACGGTTTGTGCTAGCTTCTTGAAACTTGACACAATAAAGTAGTTTCACGTTCTGTCTCTATGTTTTGTTTCCTCTTGATGTAGCCCTAAGCAGTGACTGGCGAGAAACACTTTCATGGAAAGGGGTTGCCAGGCTTCCCAAAATTACGAATCTCCAGAAATCTCAGCAAATATTTTTTCACCCAAACTGGATGATACTTTCAGGTAATGATCAGTACACTAAGGTGACTTGGTTCCCCAAATTTCGTTCTTCTATGTTGAAGCGTTCGTTTCCAGTAACAGTTTGAATTTTTAGGTTTCACTCTGTTTTCTCCTATATTGATAGATGTATTTGGAACTCTAAATCCAACACGGTTTGTGCTAGCTTCTTGAAACTTCACACAATAAAGTAGATTCAGGTTCTATCTCTATGTTTTGTTTCCTCTTGATGTAGCCCTAAGCAGTGACTGGCGAGAAACACTTTCATGGAAAGGGGTTGCCAGGCTTCCCAAAATTACGAATCTGCAGAAATCTCAGCAAATATTTTTTCACCAAACAGGATGACACTTTCAGGTAATGATCAGTACACTAAGGTGACTTGGTTCCCCAAATTTCGTTCTTCTATGTTGAAGCGTTCATTTCCAGTAACAGTTTGAATTTTTAGGTTTCACTCTGTTTTCTCCTATATTGATAGATGTATTTGGAACTCTATATCCAACACGGTTTGCGCTAGCTTCTTGAAACTTGACACAATAAAGTAGTTTCACATTCTATCTCTATGTTTTGATTCCTCTTGATGTAGCCCTAAGCAGTGACTGGCGAGAAACACTTTCATGGAAAGGGGTTGCCAGGCTTCCCAAAATTACGAATCTCCAGAAATCTCAGCAAATATTTTTTCACCCAAACTGGATGATACTTTCAGGTAATGATCAGTACACGAAGGCGACTTGGTTCCCCAAATTTCGTTCTTCTATGTTGAAGCGTTCGTTTCCAGTAACTGTTTGAATTTTTAGGTTTCACTCTGTTTTCTCCTATATTGATAGATGTATTTGGAACTCTAAATCCAACACGGTTTGTGCTAGCTTCTTGAAACTTGACACAATAAAGTAGTTTCACGTTCTGTCTCTATGTTTTGTTTCCTCTTAATGTAGCCCTAAGAAGTGACAGGCGAGAAACACTTTCATGGAAAGGGGTTGCCAGGCTTCCCAAAACTACGAATCTCCAGAAATCTCAGCAAATATTTTTTCACCCAAACAGGATGATACTCTCAGGTAATGATCAGTACACTAAGGTGACTTGGTTCCCCAAATTTCGTTCTTCTATGTTGAGGCGTTCGTTTCCAGTAACAGTTTGAATTTTTAGGTTTCACTCTGTTTTCTCCTATATTGATAGATGTATTTGGAACTCTAAATCCAACACGGTTTGTGCTAGCTACTTGAAACTTGACACAATAAAGTAGTTTCACGTTCTGTCTCTATGTTTTGTTTCCTCTTGATGTAGCCCTAAGCAGTGACTGGCGAGAAACACTTTCATGGAAAGGGGTTGCCAGGCTTCCCAAAATTACGAATCTCCAGAAATCTCCCCAAATATTTTTTCACCCAAACAGGATGATACTTTCAGGTAATGATCAGTACACGAAGGCGACTTGGTTCCCCAAATTTCGTTCTTCTATGTTGAAGCGTTCGTTTCCAGTAACAGTTTGAATTTTTAGGTTTCACTCCTTTTTCTCCTATATTGATAGATGTACTTGGAACTCTAAATCCAACACGGTTTGTGCTAGCTTCTTGAAACTTGACACAATAAAGTAGTTTCACGTTCTATCTCTACATTTTGTTTCCCCTTGATGTAGCCCTAAGCAGTGACTGGCGAGAAACACTTTCATGGAAAGGGGTTGCCAGGCTTCCCAAAATTACGAATCTCCAAAAATCTCAGCAAATATTTTTTCACCCAAACAGGATGATACTTTCAGGTAATGAACTGTACACGAAGGCGACTTGGTTTCCCAAATTTCGTTCATCTATGTTTAGGCGTTCGTTTCCAGTAACAGTTTGAATTTTTAGGTTTCACTCTGTTTTCTCCTATATTGATAGATGTATTTGGAACTCTAAATCCAACACGGTTTGTGCTAGCTTCTTGAAACTTGACACAATAAAGTAGTTTCACGTTCTATCTCTATGTTTTGATTCCTCTTGATGTAGCCCTAAGCAGTGACAGGCGAGAAACACTTCCATGGAAAGGGGTTGCCAGGCTTCCCAAAATTACGAATCTCCAGAAATCTCAGCAAATATTTTTTCAGCCAAACTGGATGATACTTTCAGGTAATGATCAGTACACTAAGGTGACTTGGTTCCCCAAATTTCGTTCTTCTATGTTGAAGCGTTCGTTTCCAGTAACAGTTTGAATTTTTAGGTTTCACTCTGTTTTCTCCTATATTGATAGATGTATTTGGAACTCTAAATCCAACACGGTTTGTGCTAGCTTCTTGAAACTTCACACAATAAAGTAGATTCAGGTTCTATCTCTATGTTTTGTTTCCTCTTGATGTAGCCCTAAGCAGTGACTGGCGAGAAACACTTTCATGGAAAGGGGTTGCCAGGCTTCCCAAAATTACGAATCTCCAGAAATCTCAGCAAATATTTTTTCACCCAAACAGGATGATACTTTCAGGTAATGATCTGTACACTAAGGTGACTTGGTTCCCCAAATTTCGTTCTTCTATGTTGAAGCGTTCATTTCCAGTAACAGTTTGAATTTTTAGGTTTCACTCTGTTTTCTCCTATATTGACAGATATATTTGGAACTCTATATCCAACACGGTTTGCGCTAGCTTCTTGAAACTTGACAAATAAAGTAGTTTCACGTTCTATCTCTATGTTTTGATTCCTCTTGATGTAGCCCTAAGCAGTGACTGGCGAGAAACACTTTCATGGAAAGGGGTTGCCAGGCTTCCCAAAATTACGAATCTCCAGAAATCTCAGCAAATATTTTTTCACCCAAACTGGATGATACTTTCAGGTAATGATCAGTACACTAAGGCGACTTGGTTCCCCAAATTTCGTTCTTCTATGTTGAAGCGTTCGTTTCCAGTAACTGTTTGAATTTTTAGGTTTCACTCTGTTTTCTCCTATATTGATAGATGTATTTGGAACTCTAAATCCAACACGGTTTGTGCTAGCTTCTTGAAACTTGACACAATAAAGTAGTTTCACGTTCTATCTCTATGTTTTGTTTCCTCTTGATGTAGCCCTAAGCGGTGACTGGTGAGAAACACTTTCATGGAAAGGGGTTGCCAGGCTTCCCAAAATTACGAATCTCCAGAAATCTCAGCAAATATTTTTTCACCCAAACTGGATGATACTTTCAGGTAATGATAAGTACACTAAGGTGACTTGGTTCCCCAAATTTCATTCTTCTATGTTGAAGCGTTCGTTTCCAGTAACAGTTTGAATTTTTAGGTTTCACTCTGTTTTCTCCTATATTGATAGATGTATTTGGAACTCTAAATCCAACACGGTTTGTGCTAGCTTCTTGAAACTTCACACAATAAAGTAGATTCAGGTTCTATCTCTATGTTTTGTTTCCTCTTGATGTAGCCCTAAGCAGTGACTGGCGAGAAACACTTTCATGGAAAGGGGTTGCCAGGCTTCCCAAAATTACGAATCTCAAGAAATCTCAGCAAATATTTTTTCACCCAAACAGGATGATACTTTCAGGTAATGATCAGTACACTAAGGTGACTTGGTTCCCCAAATTTCGTTCTTCTATGTTGAAGCGTTCATTTCCAGTAACAGTTTGAATTTTTAGGTTTCACTCTGTTTTCTCCTATATTGACAGATGTATTTGGAACTCTATATCCAACACGGTTTGCGCTAGCTTCTTGAAACTTGACACAATAAAGTAGTTTCACATTCTATCACTATGTTTTGATTCCTCTTGATGTAGCCCTAAGCAGTGACTGGCGAGAAACTCTTTCATGGAAAGGGGTTGCCAGGCTTCCCAAAATTACGAATCTCCAGAAATCTCAGCAAATATTTTTTCACCCAAACTGGATGATACTTTCAGGTAATGATCAGTACACGAAGGCGACTTGGTTCCCCAAATTTCGTTCTTCTATGTTGAAGCGTTCGTTTCCAGTAACTGTTTGAATTTTTAGGTTTCACTCTGTTTTCTCCTATATTGATAGATGTATTTGGAACTCTAAATCCAACACGGTTTGTGCTAGCTTCTTGAAACTTGACACAATAAAGTAGTTTCACGTTCTATCTCTATGTTTTGTTTCCTCTTGATGTAGCCCTAAGCAGTGACAGGCGAGAAACACTTTCATGGAAAGGGGTTGCCAGGCTTCCCAAAATTACGAATTTCCAGAAATTTCAGCAAATATTTTTTCAGCCAAACTGGATGATATTTTCAGGTAACGATCAGTACACGAAGGCGACTTGGTTCCCCAAATTTCGTTCTTCTATGTTGAAGCGTTCGTTTCCAGTAACAGTTTGAATTTTTAGGTTTCACTCTGTTTTCTCCTATATTGATAGATGTATTTCGAACTCTAAATCCAACACGGTTTGTGCTAGCTTCTTGAAACTTGACACAATAAAGTAGTTTCACGTTCTGTCTCTATGTTTTGTTTCCTCTTAATGTAGCCCTAAGCAGTGACAGGCGAGAAACACTTTCATGGAAAGGGGTTGCCAGGCTTCCCAAAATTACGAATCTCCAGAAATCTCAGCAAATATTTTTTCACCCTAACAGGATGATACTTTCAGGTAATGATCAGTACACTAAGGTGACTTGGTTCCCCAAATTTCTTTCTTCTATGTTGAGGCGTTCGTTTCCAGTAACAGTTTGAATTTTTAGGTTTCACTCTGTTTTCTCCTATATTGATCGATGTATTTGGAACTCTAAATCCAAGACGGTTTGTTCTAGCTTTTTGAAACTTGACACAATAAAGCAGTTTCACGTTCTATCTCTATGTTTTGTTTCCTCTTGATGTAGCCCTAAGCAGTGACTGGCGAGAAACACTTTCATGGAAAGGGGTTGCCAGGCTTCCCAAAATTACGAATCTTCAGAAATCTCAGCAAATATTTTTTTCACCCAAACAGGATGATACTTTCAGGTAATGATCAGTACACGAAGGCGACTTGGTTCCCTAAATTTCGTTCTTCTATGTTGAAGCGTTCGTTTCCAGTAACAGTTTGAATTTTTAGGTTTCACTCTGTTTTCTCCTATATTGATAGATGTAGTTGGAACTCTAAATCCAACACGGTTTGTGCTAGCTTCTTGAAACTTGACACAATAAAGTAGTTTCACGTTCTATCTCTACGTTTTGTTTCCTCTTGATGTAGCCCTAAGCAGTGACTGGCGAGAAACACTTTCATTGAAAGGGGTTGCCAGGCTTCCCAAAATTACGAATCTCCAGAAATCTCAGCAAATATTTTTTCACCCAAACAGGATGATACTTTCAGGTAATGATCAGGACACGAAGGCGACTTGGTTTCCCAAATTTCGTTCTTCTATGTTGAAGCGTTCGTTTCCAGTAACAGTTTGAATTTTTAGGTTTCACTCTGTTTTCTCCTATATTGATAGATGTATTTGGAACTCTAAATCCAACACGGTTTGTGCTAGCTTCTTGAAAGTTGACACAATAAAGTAGTTTCACGTTCTCTCTCTATGTTTTGATTCCTCTTGATGTAGCCCTAAGCAGTGACAGGCGAGAAACACTTCCATGGAAAGGGGTTGCCAGGCTTCCCAAAATTACGAATCTCCAGAAATCTCAGCAAATATTTTTACACCCAAACTGGATGATACTTTTAGGTAATGATCAGTACACGAAGGCGACTTGGTTCCCCAAATTTCGTTCTTCTATGTTGAAGCGTTCGTTTCCAGTAACAGTTTGAATTTTTAGGTTTCACTCTGTTTTCTCCTATATTGATAGATGTATTTGGAACTCTAATTCCAACACGGTTTGTGCTAGCTTCTTGAAACTTGACACAATAAAGTAGTTTCACGTTCTGTCTCTATGTTTTGTTTCCTCTTGATGTAGCTCTAAGCAGTGACAGGCGAGAAACACTTTCATGGAAAGGGTTTGCCAGGCTTCCCAAAATTACGAATCTCCAGAAATCTCAGCAAATATTTTTTCACCCAAACAGGATGATACTCTCAGGTAATGATCAGTACACTAAGGCGACTTGGTTCCCCAAATTTCGTGCTTCTATGTTGAAGCGTTCGTTTCCAGTAACAGTTTGAATTTTTAGGTTTCACTCTGTTTTCTCCTATATTGATAGATGTATTTGGAACTCTAAATCCAACACGGTTTGTGCTAGCTTCTTGAAACTTGACACAATAAAGTAGTTTCTCGTTCTATCGCTATGTTTTGATTCCTCTTGATTTAGCCCTAAGCAGTGACTGGCGAGAAACACTTTCATGGAAAGGGGTTGCCAGGCTTCCCAAAATTACGAATCTCCAGAAATCTCAGCAAATATTTTTTCACCCAAACAGGATGATACTTTCAGGTAATGATCAGTACACGAAGGCGACTTGGTTCCCCAAATTTCGTTCTTCAATGTTGAAGCATTCGTTTCCAGTAACAGTTTGAATTTTTAGGTTTCACTCTGTTTTCTCCTATATTGATTGATGTACTTGGAACTCTAAATCCAACACGGTTTGTGCTAGCTTCTTGAAACTTGACACAATAAAGTAGTTTCACGTTCTATCTCTACATTTTGTTTCCTCTTGATGTAGCCCTAAGCAGTGACTGGCGAGAAACACTTTCATTGAAAGGGGTTGCTAGGCTTCCCAAAATTATGAATCTCCAGAAATCTCAGCAAATATTTTTTCACCCAAACAGGATGATACTTTCAGGTAATGAACGGTACACGAAGTCGACTTGGTTTCCCAAATTTCGTTCATCTATGTTTAGGCGTTCGTTTCCACTAACAGTTTGAATTTTTAGGTTTCACTCTGTTTTCTCCTATATTGATAGATGTATTTGGAACTCTAAATCCAACACGGTTTGTGCTAGCTTCTTGAAAGTTGACACAATAAAGTAGTTTCAAGTTCTATCTCTATGTTTTGATTCCTCTTGATGTAGCCCTAAGCAGTGACAGGCGAGAAACACTTCCATGGAAAGGGGTTGCCAGGCTTCCCAAAATTACGAATCTCCAGAAATCTCAGCAAATATTTTTTCACCCAAACTGGATGATACTTTCAGGTAATGATCAGTACACTAAGGCGACTTGGTTCCCCAAATTTCGTTCTTCTATGTTGAAGCGTTCGTTTCCAGTAACAGTTTGAATTTTGAGGTTTCACTCTTTTTTCTCCTATATTGATAGATGTATTTGGAACTCTAAATCCAACACGGTTTGTGCTAGCTTCTTGAAACTTGAGACAATAAAGTAGTTTCACGTTCTGTCTCTATGTTTTGTTTCCTCTTGATGTAGCCCTAAGCAGTGACTGGCGAGAAACACTTTCATGGAAAGGGGTTGCCAGGCTTCCCAAAATTACGAATCTCCAGAAATCTCAGCAAATATTTTTTCACCCAAACTGGATGATACTTTCAGGTAATGATCAGTACACTAAGGTGACTTGGTTCCCCAAATTTCGTTCTTCTATGTTGAGGCGTTCCTTTCTAGTAACAGTTTGAATTTTTAGGTTTCACTCTGTTTTCTCCTATATTGATAGATGTATTTGGAACTCTAAATCCAACACGGTTTGTGCTAGCTTCGTGAAACTTGACACTATAAAGTAGTTTCACGTTCTATCTCTATGTTTTGTTTCCTCTTGATGTAGCCCTAAGCTGTGACTGGCGAGAAACACTTTCATGGAAAGGGGTTGCCAGGCTTCCCAAAATTACGAATCTCCAGAAATCTCAGCAAATATTTTTTCACCCAAACAGGATGATACTTTCAGGTAATGATCAGTACACGAAGGCGACTGGGTTCCCCAAATTTCCTTCTTCTATGTTGAAGCGTTCTTTTCCAGTAACAGTTTGAATTTTTAGGTTTCACTCTGTTTTCTCCTATATTGATAGATGTATTTGGAACTCTAAATCCAACACGGTTTGTGCTAGCTTCTTGAAAGTTGACACAATAAAGTAGTTTCACGTTCTGTCTCTATGTTTTGATTCCTCTTGATGTAGCCCTAAGCAGTGACAGGCGAGAAACACTTCCATGGAAAGGGGTTGCCAGGCTTCCCAAAATTACGAATCCCCAGAAATCTCAGCAAATATTTTTTCACCCAAACTGGATGATACTTTCAGGTAATGATAAGTACACGAAGGCGACTTGGTTCCCCAAATTTCGTTCTTCAATGTTGAAGCGTTCGTTTCCAGTAACTGTTTGAATTTTTAGGTTTCACTCTGTTTTCTCCTATATTGATAGATGTATTTGGAACTCTAAATCCAATACGGTTTGTGCTATCTTCTTGAAACTTGACACAATAAAGTAGTTTCATGTTCTATCTCTATGTTTTTATTCCTCTTGATGTAGCCCTAAGCAGTGACAGGCGAGAAACACTTCCATGGAAAGGGGTTGCCAGGCTTCCCAAAATTACGAATCTCCAGAAATCTCAGCAAATATTTTTTCACCCAAACTGGATGATACTTTCAGGTAATGATCAGTACACAAAGGCGACTTGGTTCCCCAAATTTCGTTCTTCTATGTTGAACCGTTCGTTTCCAGTAATACTTTGATATTTTAGGTTTCACTCTGTTTTCTCCTATATTGATAGATGTATTTGGAACTCTAAATCCAACACGGTTTGTGCTAGCTTCTTGAAACTTGACACAATAAAGTAGTTTCACATTCTGTCTCTATGTTTTGTTTCCTCTTAATGTAGCCCTAAGCAGTGACAGGCGAGAAACACTTTCATTGAAAGTGGTTGCCAGGCTTCCCAAAACTACGAATCTCCAGAAATCTCAGCAAATATTTTTTTCACCCAAACAGGATGATATTTTCAGGTAATGATCAGTACACTAAGGTGTCTTGGTTCCCCAAATTTCGTTCTTCTATGTTGAGGCGTTCGTTTCCAGTAACAGTTTGAATTTTTAGGTTTCAGTCTGTTTTCTCCTATATTGATAGATGTATTTGGAACTCTAAATCCAACATGGTTTGTGCTAGCTTCTTGAAACTTGACACAATAAAGTAGTTTCCCGTTCTATCTCTATGTTTTGTTTCCTCTTGATGTAGCCCTAAGCTGTGACTGGCGAGAAACACTTTCATGGAAAGGGGTTGCCAGGCTTCCCAAAATTACGAATCTCCAGAAATCTCAGCAAATATTTTTTCACCCAAACAGGATGATACTTTCAGGTAATGATCAATACACGAAGGCGACTGGGTTCCCCAAATTTCGTTCTTCTATGTTGAAGCGTTCGTTTCCAGTAACAGTTTGAATTTTTAGGTTTCACTCTGTTTTCTCCTATATTGATAGATGTATTTGGAACTCTAAATCCAACACGGTTTGTGCTAGCTTCTTGAAACTTGACACAATAAAGTAGTTTCACATTCTATCTCTACATTTTGTTTCCTCTTGATGTAGCCCTAAGTAGTGACTGGCGAGAAACACTTTCATTGAAAGGGGTTGCCAGGCTTCCCAAAATTACGAATCTCCAGAAATCTCAGCAATTATTTTTTCACCCAAACAGGATGATACTTTCAGGTAATGATTGGTACACGAAGGCGACTTGGTTTCCCAAATTTCGTTCATCTATGTTGAGGCATTCGTTTCCAGTAACAGTTTGAATTTTTAGGTTTCACTCTGTTTTCTCCTATATTGATAGATGTATTTGGAACTCTAAATCCAATACGGTTTGTGCTAGCTTCTTGAAAGTTGACACAATAAAGTAGTTTCACGTTCTATCTCTATGTTTTGATTCCTCTTGATGTAGCCCTAAGCAGTGACAAGCGAGAAACACTTCCATGGAAAGGGGTTGCCAGGCTTCCCAAAATTACGAATCCCCAGAAATCTCAGCAAATATTTTTTCACCCAAACTGGATGATACTTTCAGGTAATGATAAGTACACGAAGGCGACTTGGTTCCCCAAATTTCGTTCTTGTATGTTGAAGCGTTCGTTTCCAGTAACAGTTTGAATTTTTAGGTTTCACTCTGTTTTCTCCTATATTGATAGATGTATTTGGAACTCTAAATCCAACACGGTTTGTGCTAGCTTCTTGAAAGTTGACACAATAAAGTAGTTTCACGTTCTATCTCTATGTTTTGATTCCTCTTGATGTAGCCCTAAGCAGTGACAGGCGAGAAACACTTCCATGGAAAGGGGTTGCCAGGCTTCCCAAAATTACGAATCTCCAGAAATCTCAGCAAATATTTTTTCAGCCAAGCTGGATGATACTTTCAGGTAATGATCAGTACATGAAAGCGACTTGATTCCCCAAATTTCGTTCCTCTATGTTGAAGCGTTCTTTTCCAGTAACAGTTTGAATTTTTAGGTTTCACTCTGTTTTCTCCTATATTGATAGATGTATTTGGAACTCTAAATCCAACACGGTTTGTGCTAGCTTCTTGAAACTTGACACAATAAAGTAGTTTCACGTTCTGTCTCTATGTTTTGTTTCCTCTTGATGTAGCCCTAAGCAGTGACTGGCGAAAAACACTTTCATGGAAAGGGGTTGCCAGGTTTCCCAAAATTACGAATCTCCAGAAATCTCAGCAAATATTTTTTCACCCAAACAGGATGATACTTTCAGGTAATGATCAGTACACTAAGGTGTCTTGGTTCCCCAAATTTCGTTCTTCTATGTTGAGGCGTTCGTTTCCAGTAACAGTTTGAATTTTTAGGTTTCAGTCTGTTTTCTCCTATATTGATAGATGTATTTGGAACTCTAAATCCAACATGGTTTGTGCTAGCTTCTTGAAACTTGACACAATAAAGTAGTTTCCCGTTCTATCTCTATGTTTTGTTTCCTCTTGATGTAGCCCTAAGCTGTGACTGCCGAGAAACACTTTCATGGAAAGGGGTTGCCAGGCTTCCCAAAATTACGAATCTCCAGAAATCTCAGCAAATATTTTTTCACCCAAACAGGATGATACTTTCAGGTAATGATCAATACACGAAGGCGACTGGGTTCCCCAAATTTCGTTCTTCTATGTTGAAGCGTTCGTTTCCAGTAACAGTTTGAATTTTTAGGTTTCACTCTGTTTTCTCCTATATTGATAGATGTATTTGGAACTCTAAATCCAACACGGTTTGTGCTAGCTTCTTGAAACTTGACACAATAAAGTAGTTTCACATTCTATCTCTACATTTTGTTTCCTCTTGATGTAGCCCTAAGCAGTGACTGGCGAGAAACACTTTCATTGAAAGGGGTTGCCAGGCTTCCCAAAATTACGAATCTCCAGAAATCTCAGCAATTATTTTTTCACCCAAACAGGATGATACTTTCAGGTAATGATTGGTACACGAAGGCGACTTGGTTTCCCAAATTTCGTTCATCTATGTTGAGGCATTCGTTTCCAGTAACAGTTTGAATTTTTAGGTTTCACTCTGTTTTCTCCTATATTGATAGATGTATTTGGAACTCTAAATCCAATACGGTTTGTGCTAGCTTCTTGAAAGTTGACACAATAAAGTAGTTTCACGTTCTATCTCTATGTTTTGATTCCTCTTGATGTAGCCCTAAGCAGTGACAAGCGAGAAACACTTCCATGGAAAGGGGTTGCCAGGCTTCCCAAAATTACGAATCCCCAGAAATCTCAGCAAATATTTTTTCACCCAAACTGGATGATACTTTCAGGTAATGATAAGTACACGAAGGCGACTTGGTTCCCCAAATTTCGTTCTTGTATGTTGAAGCGTTCGTTTCCAGTAACAGTTTGAATTTTTAGGTTTCACTCTGTTTTCTCCTATATTGATAGATGTATTTGGAACTCTAAATCCAACACGGTTTGTGCTAGCTTCTTGAAAGTTGACACAATAAAGTAGTTTCACGTTCTATCTCTATGTTTTGATTCCTCTTGATGTAGCCCTAAGCAGTGACAGGCGAGAAACACTTCCATGGAAAGGGGTTGCCAGGCTTCCCAAAATTACGAATCTCCAGAAAGCTCAGCAAATATTTTTTCAGCCAAACTGGATGATACTTTCAGGTAATGATCAGTACATGAAAGCGACTTGATTCCCCAAATTTCGTTCCTCTATGTTGAAGCGTTCTTTTCCAGTAACAGTTTGAATTTTTAGGTTTCACTCTGTTTTCTCCTATATTGATAGATGTATTTGGAACTCTAAATCCAACACGGTTTGTGCTAGCTTCTTGAAACTTGACACAATAAAGTAGTTTCACGTTCTGTCTCTATGTTTTGTTTCCTCTTGATGTAGCCCTAAGCAGTGACTGGCGAAAAACACTTTCATGGAAAGGGGTTGCCAGGTTTCCCAAAATTACGAATCTCCAGAAATCTCAGCAAATATTTTTTCACCCAAACAGGATGATACTTTCAGGTAATGATCAGTACACGAAGGCGACTGGGTTCCCCAAATTTCGTTCATCTATGTTGAGGCGTTCGTTTCCAGTAACAGTTTGAATTTTTAGGTTTCACTCTGTTTTCTCCTATATTGATAGATGTATTTGGAACTCTAAATCCAACAGAGTTTGTGCTAGCTTCTTGAATGTTGACACAATAAAGTAGTTTCACGTTCTATCTCTATGTTTTGATTCCTCTTGATGTAGCCCTAAGCAGTGACAGGCGAGAAACACTTTCATGGAAAGGGGTTGCCAGGCTTCCCAAAATTACGAATCTCCAGAAATCTCAGCAAATATTTTTTCACCCAAACAGGATGATACTTTCAGGTAATGATCAGTACACTAAGGTGACTTGGTTCCCCAAATTTCGTTCTTCTATGTTGAGGCGTTCCTTTCTAGTAACAGTTTGAATTTTTAGGTTTCACTCTGTTTTCTCCTATATTGATAGATGTATTTGGAACTCTAAATCCAACACGGTTTGTGCTAGCTTCGTGAAACTTGACACTATAAAGTAGTTTCACGTTCTATCTCTATGTTTTGTTTCCTCTTGATGTAGCCCTAAGCTGTGACTGGCGAGAAACACTTTCATGGAAAGGGGTTGCCAGGCTTCCCAAAATTACGAATCTCCAGAAATCTCAGCAAATATTTTTTCACCCAAACAGGATGATACTTTCAGGTAATGATCAGTACACGAAGGCGACTGGGTTCCCCAAATTTCCTTCTTCTATGTTGAAGCGTTCTTTTCCAGTAACAGTTTGAATTTTTAGGTTTCACTCTGTTTTCTCCTATATTGATAGATGTATTTGGAACTCTAAATCCAACACGGTTTGTGCTAGCTTCTTGAAAGTTGACACAATAAAGTAGTTTCACGTTCTGTCTCTATGTTTTGATTCCTCTTGATGTAGCCCTAAGCAGTGACAGGCGAGAAACACTTCCATGGAAAGGGGTTGCCAGGCTTCCCAAAATTACGAATCCCCAGAAATCTCAGCAAATATTTTTTCACCCAAACTGGATGATACTTTCAGGTAATGATAAGTACACGAAGGCGACTTGGTTCCCCAAATTTCGTTCTTCAATGTTGAAGCGTTCGTTTCCAGTAACTGTTTGAATTTTTAGGTTTCACTCTGTTTTCTCCTATATTGATAGATGTATTTGGAACTCTAAATCCAATACGGTTTGTGCTATCTTCTTGAAACTTGACACAATAAAGTAGTTTCATGTTCTATCTCTATGTTTTTATTCCTCTTGATGTAGCCCTAAGCAGTGACAGGCGAGAAACACTTCCATGGAAAGGGGTTGCCAGGCTTCCCAAAATTACGAATCTCCAGAAATCTCAGCAAATATTTTTTCACCCAAACTGGATGATACTTTCAGGTAATGATCAGTACACAAAGGCGACTTGGTTCCCCAAATTTCGTTCTTCTATGTTGAACCGTTCGTTTCCAGTAACACTTTGATATTTTAGGTTTCACTCTGTTTTCTCCTATATTGATAGATGTATTTGGAACTCTAAATCCAACACGGTTTGTGCTAGCTTCTTGAAACTTGACACAATAAAGTAGTTTCACATTCTGTCTCTATGTTTTGTTTCCTCTTAATGTAGCCCTAAGCAGTGACAGGCGAGAAACACTTTCATTGAAAGTGGTTGCCAGGCTTCCCAAAACTACGAATCTCCAGAAATCTCAGCAAATATTTTTTTCACCCAAACAGGATGATATTTTCAGGTAATGATCAGTACACTAAGGTGTCTTGGTTCCCCAAATTTCGTTCTTCTATGTTGAGGCGTTCGTTTCCAGTAACAGTTTGAATTTTTAGGTTTCAGTCTGTTTTCTCCTATATTGATAGATGTATTTGGAACTCTAAATCCAACATGGTTTGTGCTAGCTTCTTGAAACTTGACACAATAAAGTAGTTTCCCGTTCTATCTCTATGTTTTGTTTCCTCTTGATGTAGCCCTAAGCTGTGACTGGCGAGAAACACTTTCATGGAAAGGGGTTGCCAGGCTTCCCAAAATTACGAATCTCCAGAAATCTCAGCAAATATTTTTTCACCCAAACAGGATGATACTTTCAGGTAATGATCAATACACGAAGGCGACTGGGTTCCCCAAATTTCGTTCTTCTATGTTGAAGCGTTCGTTTCCAGTAACAGTTTGAATTTTTAGGTTTCACTCTGTTTTCTCCTATATTGATAGATGTATTTGGAACTCTAAATCCAACACGGTTTGTGCTAGCTTCTTGAAACTTGACACAATAAAGTAGTTTCACATTCTATCTCTACATTTTGTTTCCTCTTGATGTAGCCCTAAGTAGTGACTGGCGAGAAACACTTTCATTGAAAGGGGTTGCCAGGCTTCCCAAAATTACGAATCTCCAGAAATCTCAGCAATTATTTTTTCACCCAAACTGGATGATACTTTCAGGTAATGATAAGTACACGAAGGCGACTTGGTTCCCCAAATTTCGTTCTTGTATGTTGAAGCGTTCGTTTCCAGTAACAGTTTGAATTTTTAGGTTTCACTCTGTTTTCTCCTATATTGATAGATGTATTTGGAACTCTAAATCCAACACGGTTTGTGCTAGCTTCTTGAAAGTTGACACAATAAAGTAGTTTCACGTTCTATCTCTATGTTTTGATTCCTCTTGATGTAGCCCTAAGCAGTGACAGGCGAGAAACACTTCCATGGAAAGGGGTTGCCAGGCTTCCCAAAATTACGAATCTCCAGAAATCTCAGCAAATATTTTTTCAGCCAAGCTGGATGATACTTTCAGGTAATGATCAGTACATGAAAGCGACTTGATTCCCCAAATTTCGTTCCTCTATGTTGAAGCGTTCTTTTCCAGTAACAGTTTGAATTTTTAGGTTTCACTCTGTTTTCTCCTATATTGATAGATGTATTTGGAACTCTAAATCCAACACGGTTTGTGCTAGCTTCTTGAAACTTGACACAATAAAGTAGTTTCACGTTCTGTCTCTATGTTTTGTTTCCTCTTGATGTAGCCCTAAGCAGTGACTGGCGAAAAACACTTTCATGGAAAGGGGTTGCCAGGTTTCCCAAAATTACGAATCTCCAGAAATCTCAGCAAATATTTTTTCACCCAAACAGGATGATACTTTCAGGTAATGATCAGTACACTAAGGTGTCTTGGTTCCCCAAATTTCGTTCTTCTATGTTGAGGCGTTCGTTTCCAGTAACAGTTTGAATTTTTAGGTTTCAGTCTGTTTTCTCCTATATTGATAGATGTATTTGGAACTCTAAATCCAACATGGTTTGTGCTAGCTTCTTGAAACTTGACACAATAAAGTAGTTTCCCGTTCTATCTCTATGTTTTGTTTCCTCTTGATGTAGCCCTAAGCTGTGACTGCCGAGAAACACTTTCATGGAAAGGGGTTGCCAGGCTTCCCAAAATTACGAATCTCCAGAAATCTCAGCAAATATTTTTTCACCCAAACAGGATGATACTTTCAGGTAATGATCAATACACGAAGGCGACTGGGTTCCCCAAATTTCGTTCTTCTATGTTGAAGCGTTCGTTTCCAGTAACAGTTTGAATTTTTAGGTTTCACTCTGTTTTCTCCTATATTGATAGATGTATTTGGAACTCTAAATCCAACACGGTTTGTGCTAGCTTCTTGAAACTTGACACAATAAAGTAGTTTCACATTCTATCTCTACATTTTGTTTCCTCTTGATGTAGCCCTAAGCAGTGACTGGCGAGAAACACTTTCATTGAAAGGGGTTGCCAGGCTTCCCAAAATTACGAATCTCCAGAAATCTCAGCAAATATTTTTTCAGCCAAGCTGGATGATACTTTCAGGTAATGATCAGTACATGAAAGCGACTTGATTCCCCAAATTTCGTTCCTCTATGTTGAAGCGTTCTTTTCCAGTAACAGTTTGAATTTTTAGGTTTCACTCTGTTTTCTCCTATATTGATAGATGTATTTGGAACTCTAAATCCAACACGGTTTGTGCTAGCTTCTTGAAACTTGACACAATAAAGTAGTTTCACGTTCTGTCTCTATGTTTTGTTTCCTCTTGATGTAGCCCTAAGCAGTGACTGGCGAAAAACACTTTCATGGAAAGGGGTTGCCAGGTTTCCCAAAATTACGAATCTCCAGAAATCTCAGCAAATATTTTTTCACCCAAACAGGATGATACTTTCAGGTAATGATCAGTACACTAAGGTGTCTTGGTTCCCCAAATTTCGTTCTTCTATGTTGAGGCGTTCGTTTCCAGTAACAGTTTGAATTTTTAGGTTTCAGTCTGTTTTCTCCTATATTGATAGATGTATTTGGAACTCTAAATCCAACATGGTTTGTGCTAGCTTCTTGAAACTTGACACAATAAAGTAGTTTCCCGTTCTATCTCTATGTTTTGTTTCCTCTTGATGTAGCCCTAAGCTGTGACTGCCGAGAAACACTTTCATGGAAAGGGGTTGCCAGGCTTCCCAAAATTACGAATCTCCAGAAATCTCAGCAAATATTTTTTCACCCAAACAGGATGATACTTTCAGGTAATGATCAATACACGAAGGCGACTGGGTTCCCCAAATTTCGTTCTTCTATGTTGAAGCGTTCGTTTCCAGTAACAGTTTGAATTTTTAGGTTTCACTCTGTTTTCTCCTATATTGATAGATGTATTTGGAACTCTAAATCCAACACGGTTTGTGCTAGCTTCTTGAAACTTGACACAATAAAGTAGTTTCACATTCTATCTCTACATTTTGTTTCCTCTTGATGTAGCCCTAAGCAGTGACTGGCGAGAAACACTTTCATTGAAAGGGGTTGCCAGGCTTCCCAAAATTACGAATCTCCAGAAATCTCAGCAATTATTTTTTCACCCAAACAGGATGATACTTTCAGGTAATGATTGGTACACGAAGGCGACTTGGTTTCCCAAATTTCGTTCATCTATGTTGAGGCATTCGTTTCCAGTAACAGTTTGAATTTTTAGGTTTCACTCTGTTTTCTCCTATATTGATAGATGTATTTGGAACTCTAAATCCAATACGGTTTGTGCTAGCTTCTTGAAAGTTGACACAATAAAGTAGTTTCACGTTCTATCTCTATGTTTTGATTCCTCTTGATGTAGCCCTAAGCAGTGACAAGCGAGAAACACTTCCATGGAAAGGGGTTGCCAGGCTTCCCAAAATTACGAATCCCCAGAAATCTCAGCAAATATTTTTTCACCCAAACTGGATGATACTTTCAGGTAATGATAAGTACACGAAGGCGACTTGGTTCCCCAAATTTCGTTCTTGTATGTTGAAGCGTTCGTTTCCAGTAACAGTTTGAATTTTTAGGTTTCACTCTGTTTTCTCCTATATTGATAGATGTATTTGGAACTCTAAATCCAACACGGTTTGTGCTAGCTTCTTGAAAGTTGACACAATAAAGTAGTTTCACGTTCTATCTCTATGTTTTGATTCCTCTTGATGTAGCCCTAAGCAGTGACAGGCGAGAAACACTTCCATGGAAAGGGGTTGCCAGGCTTCCCAAAATTACGAATCTCCAGAAAGCTCAGCAAATATTTTTTCAGCCAAACTGGATGATACTTTCAGGTAATGATCAGTACATGAAAGCGACTTGATTCCCCAAATTTCGTTCCTCTATGTTGAAGCGTTCTTTTCCAGTAACAGTTTGAATTTTTAGGTTTCACTCTGTTTTCTCCTATATTGATAGATGTATTTGGAACTCTAAATCCAACACGGTTTGTGCTAGCTTCTTGAAACTTGACACAATAAAGTAGTTTCACGTTCTGTCTCTATGTTTTGTTTCCTCTTGATGTAGCCCTAAGCAGTGACTGGCGAAAAACACTTTCATGGAAAGGGGTTGCCAGGTTTCCCAAAATTACGAATCTCCAGAAATCTCAGCAAATATTTTTTCACCCAAACAGGATGATACTTTCAGGTAATGATCAGTACACGAAGGCGACTGGGTTCCCCAAATTTCGTTCATCTATGTTGAGGCGTTCGTTTCCAGTAACAGTTTGAATTTTTAGGTTTCACTCTGTTTTCTCCTATATTGATAGATGTATTTGGAACTCTAAATCCAACAGAGTTTGTGCTAGCTTCTTGAATGTTGACACAATAAAGTAGTTTCACGTTCTATCTCTATGTTTTGATTCCTCTTGATGTAGCCCTAAGCAGTGACAGGCGAGAAACACTTTCATGGAAAGGGGTTGCCAGGCTTCCCAAAATTACGAATCTCCAGAAATCTCAGCAAATATTTTTTCACCCAAACAGGATGATACTTTCAGGTAATGATCAGTACACTAAGGTGACTTGGTTCCCCAAATTTCTTTCTTCTATGTTGAGGCGTTCGTTTCCAGTAACAGTTTGAATTTTTAGGTTTCACTCTGTTTTCTCCTATATTGATAGATGTAGTTGGAACTCTAAATCCAACACGGTTTGTGCTAGCTTCTTGAAACTTGACACAATAAAGTAGTTTCAGGTTCTATCTCTACGTTTTGTTTCCTCTTGATGTAGCCCTAAGCAGTGACTGGCGAGAAACACTTTCATTGAAAGGGGTTGCCAGGCTTCCCAAAATTACGAATCTCCAGAAATCTCAGAAAATATTTTTTCACCCAAACAGGATGATACTTTCAGGTAATGATCAGGACACGAAGGCGACTTGGTTTCCCAAATTTCGTTCTTCTATGTTGAAGCGTTCGTTTCCAGTAACAGTTTGAATTTTTAGGTTTCACTCTGTTTTCTCCTATATTGATAGATATATTTGGAACTCTAAATCCAACACGGTTTGTGCTAGCTTCTTGAAAGTTGACACAATAAAGTAGTTTCACGTTCTATCTCTATGTTTTGATTCCTCTTGATGTAGCCCTAAGCAGTGACATTCGAGAAACACTTCCATGGAAAGGGGTTGCCAGGCTTCCCAAAATTACGAATCTCCAGAAATCTCAGCAAATATTTTTTCACCCAAACTGGATGATACTTTTAGGTAATGATCAGTACACGAAGGCGACTTGGTTCCCCAAATTTCGTTCTTCTATGTTGAAGCGTTCGTTTCCAGTAACAGTTTGAATTTTTAGGTTTCACTCTGTTTTCTCCTATATTGATAGATGTATTTGGAACTCTAAATCCAACACGGTTTGTGCTAGCTTCTTGAAACTTGACACAATAAAGTAGTTTCACGTTCTGTCTCTATGTTTTGTTTCCTCTTGATGTAGCTCTAAGCAGTGACAGGCGAGAAACACTTTCATGGAAAGGGGTTGCCAGGCTTCCCAAAATTACGAATCTCCAGAAATCTCAGCAAATATTTTTTCACCCAAACAGGATGATACTCTCAGGTAATGATCAGTACACTAAGGCGACTTGGTTCCCCAAATTTCGTGCTTCTATGTTGAAGCGTTCGTTTCCAGTAACAGTTTGAATTTTTAGGTTTCACTCTGTTTTCTCCTATATTGATAGATGTATTTGGAACTCTAAATCCAACACGGTTTGTGCTAGCTTCTTGAAACTTGACACAATAAAGTAGTTTCACGTTCTATCGCTATGTTTTGATTCCTCTTGATTTAGCCCTAAGCAGTGACTGGCGAGAAACACTTTCATGGAAAGTGGTTGCCAGGCTTCCCAAAATTACGAATCTCCAGAAATCTCAGCAAATATTTTTTCACCCAAACAGGATGATACTTTCAGGTAATGATCAGTACACGAAGGCGACTTGGTTCCCCAAATTTCGTTCTTCAATGTTGAAGCATTCGTTTCCAGTAACAGTTTGAATTTTTAGGTTTCACTCTGTTTTCTCCTGTATTGATTGATGTACTTGGAACTCTAAATCCAACACGGTTTGTGCTAGCTTCTTGAAACTTGACACAATAAAGTAGTTTCACGTTCTATCTCTACATTTTGTTTCCTCTTGATGTAGCCCTAAGCAGTGACTGGCGAGAAACACTTTCATTGAAAGGGGTTGCCAGGCTTCCCAAAATTACGAATCTCCAGAAATCTCAGCAAATATTTTTTCACCCAAACAGGATGATACTTTCAGGTAATGAACGGTACACGAAGGCGACTTGGTTTCCCAAATTTCGTTCATCTATGTTTAGGCGTTCGTTTCCACTAACAGTTTGAATTTTTAGGTTTCACTCTGTTTTCTCCTGTATTGATAGATGTATTTGGAACTCTAAATCCAACACGGTTTGTGCTAGCTTCTTGAAAGTTGACACAATAAAGTAGTTTCAAGTTCTATCTCTATGTTTTGATTCCTCTTGATGTAGCCCTAAGCAGTGACAGGCGAGAAACACTTCCATGGAAAGGGGTTGCCAGGCTTCCCAAAATTACGAATCTCCAGAAATCTCAGCAAATATTTTTTCACCCAAACTGGATGATACTTTCAGGTAATGATCAGTACACGAAGGCGACTTGGTTCCCCAAATTTCGTTCTTCTATGTTGAAGCGTTCGTTTCCAGTAACAGTTTGAATTTTGAGGTTTCACTCTGTTTTCTCCTATATTGATAGATGTATTTGGAACTCTAAATCCAACACGGTTTGTGCTATCTTCTTGAAACTTGACACAATAAAGTAGTTTCATGTTCTATCTCTATGTTTTTATTCCTCTTGATGTAGCCCTAAGCAGTGACAGGCGAGAAACACTTCCATGGAAAGGGGTTGCCAGGCTTCCCAAAATTACGAATCTCCAGAAATCTCAGCAAATATTTTTTCACCCAAACTGGATGATACTTTCAGGTAATGATCAGTACACAAAGGCGACTTGGTTCCCCAAATTTCGTTCTTCTATGTTGAACCGTTCGTTTCCAGTAACACTTTGATATTTTAGGTTTCACTCTGTTTTCTCCTATATTGATAGATGTATTTGGAACTCTAAATCCAACACGGTTTGTGCTAGCTTCTTGAAACTTGACACAATAAAGTAGTTTCACATTCTGTCTCTATGTTTTGTTTCCTCTTAATGTAGCCCTAAGCAGTGACAGGCGAGAAACACTTTCATTGAAAGTGGTTGCCAGGCTTCCCAAAACTACGAATCTCCAGAAATCTCAGCAAATATTTTTTTCACCCAAACAGGATGATATTTTCAGGTAATGATCAGTACACTAAGGTGTCTTGGTTCCCCAAATTCGTTCTTCTATGTTGAGGCGTTCGTTTCCAGTAACAGTTTGAATTTTTAGGTTTCAGTCTGTTTTCTCCTATATTGATAGATGTATTTGGAACTCTAAATCCAACATGGTTTGTGCTAGCTTCTTGAAACTTGACACAATAAAGTAGTTTCCCGTTCTATCTCTATGTTTTGTTTCCTCTTGATGTAGCCCTAAGCTGTGACTGGCGAGAAACACTTTCATGGAAAGGGGTTGCCAGGCTTCCCAAAATTACGAATCTCCAGAAATCTCAGCAAATATTTTTTCACCCAAACAGGATGATACTTTCAGGTAATGATCAATACACGAAGGCGACTGGGTTCCCCAAATTTCGTTCTTCTATGTTGAAGCGTTCGTTTCCAGTAACAGTTTGAATTTTTAGGTTTCACTCTGTTTTCTCCTATATTGATAGATGTATTTGGAACTCTAAATCCAACACGGTTTGTGCTAGCTTCTTGAAACTTGACACAATAAAGTAGTTTCACATTCTATCTCTACATTTTGTTTCCTCTTGATGTAGCCCTAAGTAGTGACTGGCGAGAAACACTTTCATTGAAAGGGGTTGCCAGGCTTCCCAAAATTACGAATCTCCAGAAATCTCAGCAATTATTTTTTCACCCAAACAGGATGATACTTTCAGGTAATGATTGGTACACGAAGGCGACTTGGTTTCCCAAATTTCGTTCATCTATGTTGAGGCATTCGTTTCCAGTAACAGTTTGAATTTTTAGGTTTCACTCTGTTTTCTCCTATATTGATAGATGTATTTGGAACTCTAAATCCAATACGGTTTGTGCTAGCTTCTTGAAAGTTGACACAATAAAGTAGTTTCACGTTCTATCTCTATGTTTTGATTCCTCTTGATGTAGCCCTAAGCAGTGACAAGCGAGAAACACTTCCATGGAAAGGGGTTGCCAGGCTTCCCAAAATTACGAATCCCCAGAAATCTCAGCAAATATTTTTTCACCCAAACTGGATGATACTTTCAGGTAATGATAAGTACACGAAGGCGACTTGGTTCCCCAAATTTCGTTCTTGTATGTTGAAGCGTTCGTTTCCAGTAACAGTTTGAATTTTTAGGTTTCACTCTGTTTTCTCCTATATTGATAGATGTATTTGGAACTCTAAATCCAACACGGTTTGTGCTAGCTTCTTGAAAGTTGACACAATAAAGTAGTTTCACGTTCTATCTCTATGTTTTGATTCCTCTTGATGTAGCCCTAAGCAGTGACAGGCGAGAAACACTTCCATGGAAAGGGGTTGCCAGGCTTCCCAAAATTACGAATCTCCAGAAATCTCAGCAAATATTTTTTCAGCCAAGCTGGATGATACTTTCAGGTAATGATCAGTACATGAAAGCGACTTGATTCCCCAAATTTCGTTCCTCTATGTTGAAGCGTTCTTTTCCAGTAACAGTTTGAATTTTTAGGTTTCACTCTGTTTTCTCCTATATTGATAGATGTATTTGGAACTCTAAATCCAACACGGTTTGTGCTAGCTTCTTGAAACTTGACACAATAAAGTAGTTTCACGTTCTGTCTCTATGTTTTGTTTCCTCTTGATGTAGCCCTAAGCAGTGACTGGCGAAAAACACTTTCATGGAAAGGGGTTGCCAGGTTTCCCAAAATTACGAATCTCCAGAAATCTCAGCAAATATTTTTTCACCCAAACAGGATGATACTTTCAGGTAATGATCAGTACACTAAGGTGTCTTGGTTCCCCAAATTTCGTTCTTCTATGTTGAGGCGTTCGTTTCCAGTAACAGTTTGAATTTTTAGGTTTCAGTCTGTTTTCTCCTATATTGATAGATGTATTTGGAACTCTAAATCCAACATGGTTTGTGCTAGCTTCTTGAAACTTGACACAATAAAGTAGTTTCCCGTTCTATCTCTATGTTTTGTTTCCTCTTGATGTAGCCCTAAGCTGTGACTGCCGAGAAACACTTTCATGGAAAGGGGTTGCCAGGCTTCTCAAAATTACGAATCTCCAGAAATCTCAGCAAATATTTTTTCACCCAAACAGGATGATACTTTCAGGTAATGATCAATACACGAAGGCGACTGGGTTCCCCAAATTTCGTTCTTCTATGTTGAAGCGTTCGTTTCCAGTAACAGTTTGAATTTTTAGGTTTCACTCTGTTTTCTCCTATATTGATAGATGTATTTGGAACTCTAAATCCAACACGGTTTGTGCTAGCTTCTTGAAACTTGACACAATAAAGTAGTTTCACATTCTATCTCTACATTTTGTTTCCTCTTGATGTAGCCCTAAGCAGTGACTGGCGAGAAACACTTTCATTGAAAGGGGTTGCCAGGCTTCCCAAAATTACGAATCTCCAGAAATCTCAGCAATTATTTTTTCACCCAAACAGGATGATACTTTCAGGTAATGATTGGTACACGAAGGCGACTTGGTTTCCCAAATTTCGTTCATCTATGTTGAGGCATTCGTTTCCAGTAACAGTTTGAATTTTTAGGTTTCACTCTGTTTTCTCCTATATTGATAGATGTATTTGGAACTCTAAATCCAATACGGTTTGTGCTAGCTTCTTGAAAGTTGACACAATAAAGTAGTTTCACGTTCTATCTCTATGTTTTGATTCCTCTTGATGTAGCCCTAAGCAGTGACAAGCGAGAAACACTTCCATGGAAAGGGGTTGCCAGGCTTCCCAAAATTACGAATCCCCAGAAATCTCAGCAAATATTTTTTCACCCAAACTGGATGATACTTTCAGGTAATGATAAGTACACGAAGGCGACTTGGTTCCCCAAATTTCGTTCTTGTATGTTGAAGCGTTCGTTTCCAGTAACAGTTTGAATTTTTAGGTTTCACTCTGTTTTCTCCTATATTGATAGATGTATTTGGAACTCTAAATCCAACACGGTTTGTGCTAGCTTCTTGAAAGTTGACACAATAAAGTAGTTTCACGTTCTATCTCTATGTTTTGATTCCTCTTGATGTAGCCCTAAGCAGTGACAGGCGAGAAACACTTCCATGGAAAGGGGTTGCCAGGCTTCCCAAAATTACGAATCTCCAGAAAGCTCAGCAAATATTTTTTCAGCCAAACTGGATGATACTTTCAGGTAATGATCAGTACATGAAAGCGACTTGATTCCCCAAATTTCGTTCCTCTATGTTGAAGCGTTCTTTTCCAGTAACAGTTTGAATTTTTAGGTTTCACTCTGTTTTCTCCTATATTGATAGATGTATTTGGAACTCTAAATCCAACACGGTTTGTGCTAGCTTCTTGAAACTTGACACAATAAAGTAGTTTCACGTTCTGTCTCTATGTTTTGTTTCCTCTTGATGTAGCCCTAAGCAGTGACTGGCGAAAAACACTTTCATGGAAAGGGGTTGCCAGGTTTCCCAAAATTACGAATCTCCAGAAATCTCAGCAAATATTTTTTCACCCAAACAGGATGATACTTTCAGGTAATGATCAGTACACGAAGGCGACTGGGTTCCCCAAATTTCGTTCATCTATGTTGAGGCGTTCGTTTCCAGTAACAGTTTGAATTTTTAGGTTTCACTCTGTTTTCTCCTATATTGATAGATGTATTTGGAACTCTAAATCCAACAGAGTTTGTGCTAGCTTCTTGAATGTTGACACAATAAAGTAGTTTCACGTTCTATCTCTATGTTTTGATTCCTCTTGATGTAGCCCTAAGCAGTGACAGGCGAGAAACACTTTCATGGAAAGGGGTTGCCAGGCTTCCCAAAATTACGAATCTCCAGAAATCTCAGCAAATATTTTTTCACCCAAACAGGATGATACTTTCAGGTAATGATCAGTACACTAAGGTGACTTGGTTCCCCAAATTTCTTTCTTCTATGTTGAGGCGTTCGTTTCCAGTAACAGTTTGAATTTTTAGGTTTCACTCTGTTTTCTCCTATATTGATCGATGTATTTGGAACTCTAAATCCAAGACGGTTTGTGCTAGCTTTTTGAAACTTGACACAATAAAGCAGTTTCACGTTCTATCTCTATGTTTTGTTTCCTCTTGATGTAGCCCTAAGCAGTGACTGGCGAGAAACACTTTCATGGAAAGGGGTTGCCAGGCTTCCCAAAATTACGAATCTTCAGAAATCTCAGCAAATATTTTTTTCACCCAAACAGGATGATACTTTCAGGTAATGATCAGTACACGAAGGCGACTTGGTTCCCTAAATTTCGTTCTTCTATGTTGAAGCGTTCGTTTCCAGTAACAGTTTGAATTTTTAGGTTTCACTCTGTTTTCTCCTATATTGATAGATGTAGTTGGAACTCTAAATCCAACACGGTTTGTGCTAGCTTCTTGAAACTTGACACAATAAAGTAGTTTCAGGTTCTATCTCTACGTTTTGTTTCCTCTTGATGTAGCCCTAAGCAGTGACTGGCGAGAAACACTTTCATTGAAAGGGGTTGCCAGGCTTCCCAAAATTACGAATCTCCAGAAATCTCAGAAAATATTTTTTCACCCAAACAGGATGATACTTTCAGGTAATGATCAGGACACGAAGGCGACTTGGTTTCCCAAATTTCGTTCTTCTATGTTGAAGCGTTCGTTTCCAGTAACAGTTTGAATTTTTAGGTTTCACTCTGTTTTCTCCTATATTGATAGATATATTTGGAACTCTAAATCCAACACGGTTTGTGCTAGCTTCTTGAAAGTTGACACAATAAAGTAGTTTCACGTTCTATCTCTTTGTTTTGATTCCTCTTGATGTAGCCCTAAGCAGTGACATTCGAGAAACACTTCCATGGAAAGGGGTTGCCAGGCTTCCCAAAATTACGAATCTCCAGAAATCTCAGCAAATATTTTTTCACCCAAACTGGATGATACTTTTAGGTAATGATCAGTACACGAAGGCGACTTGGTTCCCCAAATTTCGTTCTTCTATGTTGAAGCGTTCGTTTCCAGTAACAGTTTGAATTTTTAGGTTTCACTCTGTTTTCTCCTATATTGATAGATGTATTTGGAACTCTAAATCCAACACGGTTTGTGCTAGCTTCTTGAAACTTGACACAATAAAGTAGTTTCACGTTCTGTCTCTATGTTTTGTTTCCTCTTGATGTAGCTCTAAGCAGTGACAGGCGAGAAACACTTTCATGGAAAGGGGTTGCCAGGCTTCCCAAAATTACGAATCTCCAGAAATCTCAGCAAATATTTTTTCACCCAAACAGGATGATACTCTCAGGTAATGATCAGTACACTAAGGCGACTTGGTTCCCCAAATTTCGTGCTTCTATGTTGAAGCGTTCGTTTCCAGTAACAGTTTGAATTTTTAGGTTTCACTCTGTTTTCTCCTATATTGATAGATGTATTTGGAACTCTAAATCCAACACGGTTTGTGCTAGCTTCTTGAAACTTGACACAATAAAGTAGTTTCACGTTCTATCGCTATGTTTTGATTCCTCTTGATTTAGCCCTAAGCAGTGACTGGCGAGAAACACTTTCATGGAAAGTGGTTGCCAGGCTTCCCAAAATTACGAATCTCCAGAAATCTCAGCAAATATTTTTTCACCCAAACAGGATGATACTTTCAGGTAATGATCAGTACACGAAGGCGACTTGGTTCCCCAAATTTCGTTCTTCAATGTTGAAGCATTCGTTTCCAGTAACAGTTTGAATTTTTAGGTTTCACTCTGTTTTCTCCTGTATTGATTGATGTACTTGGAACTCTAAATCCAACACGGTTTGTGCTAGCTTCTTGAAACTTGACACAATAAAGTAGTTTCACGTTCTATCTCTACATTTTGTTTCCTCTTGATGTAGCCCTAAGCAGTGACTGGCGAGAAACACTTTCATTGAAAGGGGTTGCCAGGCTTCCCAAAATTACGAATCTCCAGAAATCTCAGCAAATATTTTTTCACCCAAACAGGATGATACTTTCAGGTAATGAACGGTACACGAAGGCGACTTGGTTTCCCAAATTTCGTTCATCTATGTTTAGGCGTTCGTTTCCACTAACAGTTTGAATTTTTAGGTTTCACTCTGTTTTCTCCTGTATTGATAGATGTATTTGGAACTCTAAATCCAACACGGTTTGTGCTAGCTTCTTGAAAGTTGACACAATAAAGTAGTTTCAAGTTCTATCTCTATGTTTTGATTCCTCTTGATGTAGCCCTAAGCAGTGACAGGCGAGAAACACTTCCATGGAAAGGGGTTGCCAGGCTTCCCAAAATTACGAATCTCCAGAAATCTCAGCAAATATTTTTTCACCCAAACTGGATGATACTTTCAGGTAATGATCAGTACACGAAGGCGACTTGGTTCCCCAAATTTCGTTCTTCTATGTTGAAGCGTTCGTTTCCAGTAACAGTTTGAATTTTGAGGTTTCACTCTGTTTTCTCCTATATTGATAGATGTATTTGGAACTCTAAATCCAACACGGTTTGTGCTAGCTTCTTGAAACTTGAGACAATAAAGTAGTTTCACGTTCTGTCTCTATGTTTTGTTTCCTCTTGATGTAGCCCTAAGCAGTGACTGGCGAGAAACACTTTCATGGAAAGGGGTTGCCAGGCTTCCCAAAATTACGAATCTCCAGAAATCTCAGCAAATATTTTTTCACCCAAACTGGATGATAATTTCAGGTAATGATCAGTACACTAAGGTGACTTGGTTCCCCAAATTTCGTTCTTGTATGTTGAGGCGTTCGTTTCCAGTAACAGTTTGAATTTTTAGGTTTCACTCTGTTTTCTCCTATATTGATAGATGTATTTGGAACTCTAAATCCAACACGGTTTGTGCTAGCTTCGTGAAACTTGACACTATAAAGTAGTTTCACGTTCTATCTCTATGTTTTGTTTCCTCTTGATGTAGCCCTAAGCTGTGACTGGCGAGAAACACTTTCATGGAAAGGGGTTGCCAGGCTTCCCAAAATTACGAATCTCCAGAAATCTCAGCAAATATTTTTTCACCCAAACAGGATGATACTTTCAGGTAATGATCAGTACACGAAGGCGACTGGGTTCCCCAAATTTCCTTCTTCTATGTTGAAGCGTTCGTTTCCAGTAACAGTTTGAATTTTTAGGTTTCACTCTGTTTTCTCCTATATTGATAGATGTATTTGGAACTCTAAATCCAACACGGTTTGTGCTAGCTTCTTGAAAGTTGACACAATAAAGTAGTTTCACGTTCTGTCTCTATGTTTTGATTCCTCTTGATGTAGCCCTAAGCAGTGACAGGCGAGAAACACTTCCATGGAAAGGGGTTGCCAGGCTTCCCAAAATTACGAATCCCCAGAAATCTCAGCAAATATTTTTTCACCCAAACTGGATGATACTTTCAGGTAATGATAAGTACACGAAGGCGACTTGGTTCCCCAAATTTCGTTCTTCAATGTTGAAGCGTTCGTTTCCAGTAACTGTTTGAATTTTTAGGTTTCCATCTGTTTTCTCCTATATTGATAGATGTATTTGGAACTCTAAATCCAATACGGTTTGTGCTAGCTTCTTGAAACTTGACACAATAAAGTAGTTTCATGTTCTATCTCTATGTTTTTATTCCTCTTGATGTAGCCCTAAGCAGTGACAGGCGAGAAACACTTCCATGGAAAGGGGTTGCCAGGCTTCCCAAAATTACGAATCTCCAGAAATCTCAGCAAATATTTTTTCACCCAAACTGGATGATACTTTCAGGTAATGATCAGTACACAAAGGCGAATTGGTTCCCCAAATTTCGTTCTTCTATGTTGAACCGTTCGTTTCCAGTAACACTTTGATATTTTAGGTTTCACTCTGTTTTCTCCTATATTGATAGATGTATTTGGAACTCTAAATCCAACACGGTTTGTGCTAGCTTCTTGAAAGTTGACACAATAAAGTAGTTTCACGTTCTATCTCTATGTTTTGATTCCTCTTGATGTAGCCCTAAGCAGTGACAGGCGAGAAACACTTCCATGGAAAGGGGTTGCCAGGCTTCCCAAAATTACGAATCTCCAGAAATCTCAGCAAATATTTTTTCAGCCAAACTGGATGATACTTTCAGGTAATGATCAGTACATGAAAGCGACTTGATTCCCCAAATTTCGTTCCTCTATGTTGAAGCGTTCTTTTCCAGTAACAGTTTGAATTTTTAGGTTTCACTCTGTTTTCTCCTATATTGATAGATGTATTTGGAACTCTAAATCCAACACGGTTTGTGCTAGCTTCTTGAAACTTGACACAATAAAGTAGTTTCACGTTCTGTCTCTATGTTTTGTTTCCTCTTGATGTAGCCCTAAGCAGTGACTGGCGAAAAACACTTTCATGGAAAGGGGTTGCCAGGTTTCCCAAAATTACGAATCTCCAGAAATCTCAGCAAATATTTTTTCACCCAAACAGGATGATACTTTCAGGTAATGATCAGTACACGAAGGCGACTGGGTTCCCCAAATTTCGTTCATCTATATTGAGGCGTTCGTTTCCAGTAACAGTTTGAATTTTTAGGTTTCACTCTGTTTTCTCCTATATTGATAGATGTATTTGGAACTCTAAATCCAACAGAGTTTGTGCTAGCTTCTTGAATGTTGACACAATAAAGTAGTTTCATGTTCTATCTCTATGTTTTGATTCCTCTTGATGTAGCCCTAAGCAGTGACAGGCGAGAAACACTTTCATGGAAAGGGGTTGCCAGGCTTCCCAAAATTACGAATCTCCAGAAATCTCAGCAAATATTTTTTCACCCAAACAGTATGATACTTTCAGGTAATTTTCAGTACACGAAGGCGACTGGGTTCCCCAAATTTCGTTCATCTATGTTGAGGCGTTCGTTTCCAGTAACAGTTTGAATTTTTAGGTTTCACTCTGTTTTCTCCTATATTGATAGATGTATTTGGAACTCTAAATCCAACACGGTTTGTGCTAGCTTCTTGAAAGTTGACACAATAAAGTAGTTTCACGTTCTATCTCTATGTTTTGATTCCTCTTGATGTAGCCCTAAGCAGTGACATTCGAGAAACACTTCCATGGAAAGGGGTTGCCAGGCTTCCCAAAATTACGAATCTCCAGAAATCTCAGCAAATATTTTTTCACCCAAACAGGATGATACTTTCAGGTAATGATCAGTACATGAAGGCGACTTGGTTCCCCAAATTTCGTTCTTCTATGTTGAAGCGTTCTTTTCCAGTAACAGTTTGAATTTTTAGGTTTCACTCTGTTTTCTCCTATATTGATAGATGTATTTGGAACTCTAAATCCAACACGGTTTGTGCTAGCTTCTTGAAACTTGACACAATAAAGTAGTTTCACGTTCTGTCTCTATGTTTTGTTTCCTCTTGATGTAGCCCTAAGCAGTGACTAGCGAGAAACACTTTCATGGAAAGGGGTTGCCAGGCTTCCCAAAATTACGAATGTCCAGAAATCTCAGCAAATATTTTTTCACCCAAACAGGATGATACTTTCAGGTAATGATCTGTACACTAAGGTGACTTGGTTCCCCAAATTTCGTTCTTCTATGTTGAAGCGTTCGTTTCCAGTAACAGTTTGAATTTTTAGGTTTCACTGTTTTCTCCTATATTGATAGATGTATTTGGAACTCTAAATCCAACACGGTTTGTGCTAGCTTCTTGAAACTTGACACAATAAATTAGTTTCACGTTCTATCTCTATGTTTCGATTCCTCTTGATGTAGCCCTAAGAAGTGACTGGCGAGAAACACTTTCATGGAAAGGGGTTGCCAGGCTTCCCAAAATTACGAATCTCCAGAAATCTCAGCAAATATTTTTTCACCCAAATTGGATGATACTTTCAGGTAATGATCAGAACACAAAAGCGACTTGGTTCCCCAAATTTCGTTCTTCTATGTTGAACCGTTCGTTTCCAGTAACAGTTGGAATTTTTAGGTTTCACTGTGTTTTCTCCTATATTGATAGATGTATTTGGAACTCTAAATCCAACACGGTTTGTGCTAGCTTCTTGAAACTTGACACAATAAAGTAGTTTCACGTTCTATCTCTACATTTTGTTTCCTCTTGATGTAGCCCTAAGCAGTGACTGGCGAGAAACACTTTCATTGAAAGGGGTTGCCAGGCTTCCCAAAATTACGAATCTCCAGAAATCTCAGCAAATATTTTTTCACCCAAACAGGATGATACTTTCAGGTAATGAACGGTACACGAAGGCGACTTGGTTTCCCAAATTTCATTCATCTATGTTGAGGCGTTCGTTTCCAGTAACAGTTTGAATTTTTAGGTTTCACTCTGTTTTCTCCTATATTGATAGATGTATTTGGAACTCTAAATCCAACACGGTTTTTGCTAGCTTCTTGACAGTTGACACAATAAAGTAGTTTCACGTTCTATCTCTATGTTTTGATTCCTCTTGATGTAGCCCTAAGCAGTGACAGGAGAGAAACACTTTCATTGAAAGGGGTTGCCAGGCTTCCCAAAATTACGAATCTCCAGAAATCTCAGCAAATATTTTTTCACCCAAACAGGATGATACTTTCAGGTAATGATCAGTACACGAAGGCGACTGGGTTCCCCAAATTTCGTTCTTCTATGTTGAAGCGTTCGTTTCCAGTAACAGTTTGAATTTTTAGGTTTCACTCTGTTTTCTCCTATATTGATAGATGTATTTGGAACTCTAAATCCAACACGGTTTGTGCTAGCTTCTTGAAACTTGACACAATAAAGTAGTTTCACATTCTATCTCTACATTTTGTTTCCTCTTGATGTAGCCCTAAGCAGTGACTGGCGAGAAACACTTTCATTGAAAGTGGTTGCCAGGCTTCCCAAAATTACGAATCTGCAGAAATCTCAGCAAATATTTTTTCACCCAAACAGGATGATACTTTCAGGTAATGATTGGTACACGAAGGCGACTTGGTTTCCCAAATTTCGTTCATCTATGTTGAGGCGTTCGTTTCCAGTAACAGTTTGAATTTTTAGGTTTCACTCTGTTTTCTCCTATATTGATAGATGTATTTGGAACTCTAAATCCAACACGGTTTGTGTTAGCTTCTTGAAAGTTGACACAATAAAGTAGTTTCACGTTCTATCTCTACGTTTTGATTCCTCTTGATGTAGCCCTAAGCAGTGACAGGAGAGAAACTCTTTCATGGAAAGGGGTTGCCAGGCTTCCCAAAATTACGAATCTCCAGAAATCTCAGCAAATATTTTTTCACCCAAACAGGATGATACTTTCAGGTAATGATCAGTACACAAAGGCGACTGGGTTCCCCAAATTTCGTTCTTCTATGTTGAAGCGTTCGTTTCCAGTAACAGTTTGAATTTTTAGGTTTCACTCTGTTTTCTCCTATATTGATAGATGTATTTGGAACTCTAAATCCAACACGGTTTGTGCTAGCTTCTTGAAACTTGACACAATAAAGTAGTTTCACATTCTATCTCTACATTTTGTTTCCTCTTGATGTAGCCCTAAGCAATGACTGGCGAGAAACACTTTCATTGAAAGTGGTCGCCATGCTTCCCAAAATTACGAATCTGCAGAAATCTCAGCAAATATTTTTTCACCCAAACAGGATGATACTTTCAGGTAATGATTGGTACACGAAGGCGACTTGGTTTCCCAAATTTCGTTCATCTATGTTGAGGCGTTCGTTTCCAGTAACAGTTTGAATTTTTAGGTTTCACTCTGTTTTCTCCTATATTGATAGATGTATTTGGAACTCTAAATCCAACACGGTTTGTGCTAGCTTCTTGAAAGTTGACACAATAAAGTAGTTTCACGTTCTATCTCTATGTTTTGATTCCTCTTGATGTAGCCCTAAGCAGTGACAGGCGAGAAACACTTCCATGGAAAGGGGTTGCCAGGCTTCCCAAAATTACGAATCTCCAGAAATCTCAGCAAATATTTTTTCACCCAAACTGGATGATACTTTCAGGTAATGATCAGTACACGAAGACGACTTGGTTCCCCAAATATCGTTCTTCTATGTTGAAGCGTTCGTTTCCAGTAACAGTTTGAATTTTTAGGTTTCACTCTGTTTTCTCCTATATTGATAGATGTATTTGGAACTCTAAATCCAACACGGTTTGTGCTAGCTTCTTGAAACTTGACACAATAAAGTAGTTTCACGTTCTATCCCTATGTATTGATTCCTCTTGATGTAGCCCTAAGAAGTGACTGGCGAGAAACACTTTCATGGAAAGGGGTTTCCAGGCTTCCCAAAATTACGAATCTCCAGAAATCTCAGCAAATATTTTTTTCACCCAAATTGGATGAAACTTTCAGGTAATGATCAGCACACGAAGGCGACTTGGTTCCCCAAATTTCGTTCTTCTATGTTGAACCGTTCGTTTCCAGTAACACTTTGATATTTTAGGTTTCACTCTGTTTTCTCCTATATTGATAGACGTATTTGGAACTCTAAATCCAACACGGTTTGTGCTAGCTTCTTGAAACTTGACACAATAAAGTAGTTTCACGTTCTGTCTCTATGTTTTGTTTCCTCTTAATGTAGCCCTAAGCAGTGACAGGCGAGAAACACTTTCATGGAAAGGGGTTGCCAGGCTTCCCAAAACTACGAATCTCCAGAAATCTCAGCAAATATTTTTTTCACCCAAACAGGATGATATTTTCAGGTAATGATCAGTACACTAAGGTGTCTTGGTTCCCCAAATTTCGTTCTTCTATGTTGAGGCGTTCGTTTCCAGTAACAGTTTGAATTTTTAGGTTTCACTCTGTTTTCTCCTATATTGATAGATGTTTTGGAACTCTAAATCCAACATGGTTTGTGCTAGCTTCTTGAAACTTGACACAATAAAGTAGTTTCACGTTCTATCTCTATGTTTTGTTTCCTCTTGATGTAGCCCTAAGCTGTGACTGGCGAGAAACACTTTCATGGAAAGGGGTTGCCAGGCTTCCCAAAATTACGAATCTCCAGAAATCTCAGCAAATATTTTTTCACCCAAACAGGATGATACTTTCAGGTAATGATCAGTACACGAAGGCGACTGGGTTCCCCAAATTTCGTTCTTCTATGTTGAAGCGTTCGTTTTCAGTAACAGTTTGAATTTTTAGGTTTCACTCTGTTTTCTCCTATATTGATAGATGTATTTGGAACTCTAAATCCAACACGGTTTGTGCTAGCTTCTTGAAACTTGACACAATAAAGTAGTTTCATATTCTATCTCTACATTTTTTTTCCTCTTGATGTAGCCCTAAGCAGTGACAGGCGAGAAACACTTCCATGGAAAGGGGTTGCCAGGCTTCCCAAAATTACGAATCCCCAGAAATCTCAGCAAATATTTTTTCACCCAAACTGGATGATACTTTCAGGTAATGATAAGTACACGAAGGCGACTTGGTTCCCCAAATTTCGTTCTTCTATGTTGAAGCGTTCGTTTCCAGTAACTGTTTGAATTTTTAGGTTTCACTCTGTTTTCTCCTATATTGATAGATGTATTTGGAACTCTAAATCCAACACGGTTTGTGCTAGCTTCTTGAAAGTTGACACAATAAAGTAGTTTCACGTTCTATCTCTATGTTTTGATTCCTCTTGATGTAGCCCTAAGCAGTGACATTCGAGAAACACTTCCATGGAAAGGGGTTGCCAGGCTTCCCAAAATTACGAATCTCCAGAAATCTCAGCAAATATTTTTTCAGCCAAACTTGATGATACTTTCAGGTAATGATCAGTACATGAAGGCGACTTGGTTCCCCAAATTTCGTTCTTCTATGTTGAAGCGTTCTTTTCCAGTAACAGTTTGAATTTTTAGGTTTCACTCTGTTTTCTCCTATATTGATAGATGTATTTGGAACTCTAAATCCAACACGGTTTGTGCTAGCTTCTTGAAACTTGACACAATACAGTAGTTTCACGTTCTGTCTCTATGTTTTGTTTCCTCTTGATGTAGCCCTAAGCAGTGACTAGCGAGAAACACTTTCATGGAAAGGGGTTGCCAGGCTTCCCAAAATTACGAATGTCCAGAAATCTCAGCAAATATTTTTTCACCCAAACAGGATGATACTTTCAGGTAATGATCTGTACACTAAGGTGACTTGGTTCCCCAAATTTCGTTCTTCTATGTTGAAGCGTTCGTTTCCAGTAACAGTTTGAATTTTTAGGTTTCACTGTTTTCTCCTATATTGATAGATGTATTTGGAACTCTAAATCCAACACGGTTTGTGCTAGCTTCTTGAAACTTGACACAATAAATTAGTTTCACGTTCTATCTCTATGTTTCGATTCCTCTTGATGTAGCCCTAAGAAGTGACTGGCGAGAAACACTTTCATGGAAAGGGGTTGCCAGGCTTCCCAAAATTACGAATCTCCAGAAATCTCAGCAAATATTTTTTCACCCAAATGGATGATACTTTCAGGTAATGATCAGCACACAAAGGCGACTTGGTTCCCCAAATTTCGTTCTTCTATGTTGAACCGTTCGTTTCCAGTAACAGTTTGAATTTTTAGGTTTCACTCTGTTTTCTCCTATATTGATAGATGTATTTGGAACTCTAAATCCAACACGGTTTGTGCTAGCTTCTTGAAACTTGACACAGTAAAGTAGTTTCACGTTCTATCTCTACATTTTGTTTCCTCTTGATGTAGCCCTAAGCAGTGACTGGCGAGAAACACTTTCATTGAAAGGGGTTGCCAGGCTTCCCAAAATTACGAATCTCCAGAAATCTCAGCAAATATTTTTTCACCCAAACAGGATGATACTTTCAGGTAATGAACGGTACACGAAGGCGACTTGGTTTCCCAAATTTCATTCATCTATGTTGAGGCGTTCGTTTCCAGTAACAGTTTGAATTTTTAGGTTTCACTCTGTTTTCTCCTATATTGACAGATGTATTTGGAACTCTAAATCCAACACGGTTTTTGCTAGCTTCTTGAAAGTTGACACAATAAAGTAGTTTCACGTTCTATCTCTATGTTTTGATTCCTCTTGATGTAGCCCTAAGCAGTGACAGGAGAGAAACACTTTCATGGAAAGGGGTTGCCAGGCTTCCCAAAATTACGAATCTCCAGAAATCTCAGCAAATATTTTTTCACCCAAACAGGATGATACTTTCAGGTAATGATCAGTACACGAAGGCGACTGGGTTCCCCAAATTTCGTTCTTCTATGTTGAAGCGTTCGTTTCCAGTAACAGTTTGAATTTTTAGGTTTCACTCTGTTTTCTCCTATATTGATAGATGTATTTGGAACTCTAAATCCAACACGGTTTGTGCTAGCTTCTTGAAACTTGACACAATAAAGTAGTTTCACATTCTATCTCTACATTTTGTTTCCTCTTGATGTAGCCCTAAGCAGTGACTGGCGAGAAACACTTTCATTGAAAGTGGTTGCCAGGCTTCCCAAAATTACGAATCTGCAGAAATCTCAGCAAATATTTTTTCACCCAAACAGGATGATACTTTCAGGTAATGATTGGTACACGAAGGCGACTTGGTTTCCCAAATTTCGTTCATCTATGTTGAGGCGTTCGTTTCCAGTAACAGTTTGAATTTTTAGGTTTCACTCTGTTTTCTCCTATATTGATAGATGTATTTGGAACTCTAAATCCAACACGGTTTGTGCTAGCTTCTTGAAAGTTGACACAATAAAGTAGTTTCACGTTCTATCTCTACGTTTTGATTCCTCTTGATGTAGCCCTAAGCAGTGACAGGAGAGAAACTCTTTCATGGAAAGGGGTTGCCAGGCTTCCCAAAATTACGAATCTCCAGAAATCTCAGCAAATATTTTTTCACCCAAACAGGATGATACTTTCAGGTAATGATCAGTACACAAAGGCGACTGGGTTCCCCAAATTTCGTTCTTCTATGTTGAAGCGTTCGTTTCCAGTAACAGTTTGAATTTTTAGGTTTCACTCTGTTTTCTCCTATATTGATAGATGTATTTGGAACTCTAAATCCAACACGGTTTGTGCTAGCTTCTTGAAACTTGACACAATAAAGTAGTTTCACATTCTATCTCTACATTTTGTTTCCTCTTGATGTAGCCCTAAGCAATGACTGGCAAGAAACACTTTCATTGAAAGTGGTCGCCAGGCTTCCCAAAATTACGAATCTGCAGAAATATCAGCAAATATTTTTTCACCCAAACAGGATGATACTTTCAGGTAATGATTGGTACACGAAGGCGACTTGGTTTCCCAAATTTCGTTCATCTATGTTGAGGCGTTCGTTTCCAGTAACAGTTTGAATTTTTAGGTTTCACTCTGTTTTCTCCTATATTGATAGATGTATTTGGAACTCTAAATCCAACACGGTTTGTGCTAGCTTCTTGAAAGTTGACACAATAAAGTAGTTTCACGTTCTATCTCTATGTTTTGATTCCTCTTGATGTAGCCCTAAGCAGTGACAGGCGAGAAACACTTCCATGGAAAGGGGTTGCCAGGCTTCCCAAAATTACGAATCTCCAGAAATCTCAGCAAATATTTTTTCACCCAAACTGGATGATACTTTCAGGTAATGATCAGTACACGAAGACGACTTGGTTCCCCAAATATCGTTCTTCTATGTTGAACCGTTCGTTTCCAGTAACAGTTTGAATTTTTAGGTTTCACTCTGTTTTCTCCTATATTGATAGATGTATTTGGAACTCTAAATCCAACACGGTTTGTGGTAGCTTCTTGAAAGTTTACACAATAAAGTAGTTTCATGTTCTATCTCTATGTTTTGATTCCTCTTGATGTAGCCCTAAGAAGTGACTGGCGAGAAACACTTTCATGGAAAGAGGTTGCCAGGCTTCCCAAAATTACGAATCTCCAGAAATCTCAGCAAATATTTTTTCACCCAAATTGGATGATACTTTCAGGTAATGATCAGCACACGAAGGCGACTTGGTTCCCCAAATTTCGTTCTTCTATGTTGAACCGTTCGTTTCCAGTAACACTTTGATATTTTAGGTTTCACTCTGTTTTCTCCTATATTGATAGACGTATTTGGAACTCTAAATCCAACACGGTTTGTGCTAGCTTCTTGAAACTTGACACAATAAAGTAGTTTCACGTTCTGTCTCTATGTTTTGTTTCCTCTTAATGTAGCCCTAAGCAGTGACAGGCGAGAAACACTTTCATGGAAAGGGGTTGCCAGGCTTCCCAAAACTACGAATCTCCAGAAATCTCAGCAAATATTTTTTCACCCAAACAGGATGATATTTTCAGGTAATGATCAGTACACTAAGGTGTCTTGGTTCCCCAAATTTCGTTCTTCTATGTTGAGGCGTTCGTTTCCAGTAACAGTTTGAATTTTTAGGTTTCACTCTGTTTTCTCCTATATTGATAGATGTATTTGGAACTCTAAATCCAACATGGTTTGTGCTAGCTTCTTGAAACTTGACACAATAAAGTAGTTTCACGTTCTATCTCTATGTTTTGTTTCCTCTTGATGTAGCCCTAAGCTGTGACTGGCGAGAAACACTTTCATGGAAAGGGGTTGCCAGGCTTCCCAAAATTACGAATCTCCAGAAATCTCACCAAATATTTTTTCACCCAAACAGGATGATACTTTCAGGTAATGATCAGTACACGAAGGCGACTGGGTTCCCCAAATTTCGTTCTTCTATGTTGAAGCGTTCGTTTCCAGTAACAGTTTGAATTTTTAGGTTTCACTCTGTTTTCTCCTATATTGATAGATGTATTTGGAACTCTAAATCCAACACGGTTTGTGCTAGCTTCTTGAAACTTGACACAATAAAGTAGTTTCACATTCTATCTCTACATTTTTTTTCCTCTTGATGTAGCCCTAAGCAGTGACTGGCGAGAAACACTTTCATTGAAAGGGGTTGCCAGGCTTCCCACAATTACGAATCTGCTGAAATCTCAGCAAAAATTTTTTCACCCAAACAGGATGATACTTTCAGGTAATGATTGGTACACGAAGGCGACTTGGTTTCCCAAATTTCGTTCATCTATGTTGAGGCGTTCGTTTCCAGTAACAGTTTGAATTTTTAGGTTTCACTCTGTTTTCTCCTATATTGATAGATGTATTTGGAACTCTAAATCCAACACGGTTTGTGCTAGCTTCTTGAAAGTTGACACAATAAATTAGTTTCACGTTCTATCTCTATGTTTTGATTCCTCTTGATGTAGCCCTAAGCAGTGACAGGCGAGAAACACTTCCATGGAAAGGGGTTGCCAGGCTTCCCAAAATTACGAATCCCCAGAAATCTCAGCAAATATTTTTTCACCCAAACTGGATGATACTTTCAGGTAATGATAAGTACACGAAGGCGACTTGGTTCCCCAAATTTCGTTCTTCTATGTTGAAGCGTTCCTTTCCAGTAACTGTTTGAATTTTTAGGTTTCACTCTGTTTTCTCCTATATTGATAGATGTATTTGGAACTCTAAATCCAACACGGTTTGTGCTAGCTTCTTGAAAGTTGACACAATAAAGTAGTTTCACGTTCTATCTCTATGTTTTGATTCCTCTTGATGTAGCCCTAAGCAGTGACAGGCGAGAAACACTTCCATGGAAAGGGGTTGCCAGGCTTCCCAAAATTACGAATCTCCAGAAATCTCAGCAAATATTTTTTCAGCCAAACTTGATGATACTTTCAGGTAACGATCAGTACAGAAGGCGACTTGGTTCCCCAAATTTCGTTCTTCTATGTTGAAGCGTTCTTTTCCAGTAACAGTTTGAATTTTTAGGTTTCACTCTGTTTTCTCCTATATTGACAGATGTATTTGGAACTCTAAATCCAACACGGTTTTTGCTAGCTTCTTGAAAGTTGACACAATAAAGTAGTTTCACGTTCTATCTCTATGTTTTGATTCCTCTTGATGTAGCCCTAAGCAGTGACAGGAGAGAAACACTTTCATGGAAAGGGGTTGCCAGGCTTCCCAAAATTACGAATCTCCAGAAATCTCAGCAAATATTTTTTCACCCAAACAGGATGATACTTTCAGGTAATGATCAGTACACGAAGGCGACTGGGTTCCCCAAATTTCGTTCTTCTATGTTGAAGCGTTCGTTTCCAGTAACAGTTTGAATTTTTAGGTTTCACTCTGTTTTCTCCTATATTGATAGATGTATTTGGAACTCTAAATCCAACACGGTTTGTGCTAGCTTCTTGAAACTTGACACAATAAAGTAGTTTCACATTCTATCTCTACATTTTGTTTCCTCTTGATGTAGCCCTAAGCAGTGACTGGCGAGAAACACTTTCATTGAAAGTGGTTGCCAGGCTTCCCAAAATTACGAATCTGCAGAAATCTCAGCAAATATTTTTTCACCCAAACAGGATGATACTTTCAGGTAATGATTGGTACACGAAGGCGACTTGGTTTCCCAAATTTCGTTCATCTATGTTGAGGCGTTCGTTTCCAGTAACAGTTTGAATTTTTAGGTTTCACTCTGTTTTCTCCTATATTGATAGATGTATTTGGAACTCTAAATCCAACACGGTTTGTGCTAGCTTCTTGAAAGTTGACACAATAAAGTAGTTTCACGTTCTATCTCTACGTTTTGATTCCTCTTGATGTAGCCCTAAGCAGTGACAGGAGAGAAACTCTTTCATGGAAAGGGGTTGCCAGGCTTCCCAAAATTACGAATCTCCAGAAATCTCAGCAAATATTTTTTCACCCAAACAGGATGATACTTTCAGGTAATGATCAGTACACAAAGGCGACTGGGTTCCCCAAATTTCGTTCTTCTATGTTGAAGCGTTCGTTTCCAGTAACAGTTTGAATTTTTAGGTTTCACTCTGTTTTCTCCTATATTGATAGATGTATTTGGAACTCTAAATCCAACACGGTTTGTGCTAGCTTCTTGAAACTTGACACAATAAAGTAGTTTCACATTCTATCTCTACATTTTGTTTCCTCTTGATGTAGCCCTAAGCAATGACTGGCGAGAAACACTTTCATTGAAAGTGGTCGCCAGGCTTCCCAAAATTACGAATCTGCAGAAATCTCAGCAAATATTTTTTCACCCAAACAGGATGATACTTTCAGGTAATGATTGGTACACGAAGGCGACTTGGTTTCCCAAATTTCGTTCATCTATGTTGAGGCGTTCGTTTCCAGTAACAGTTTGAATTTTTAGGTTTCACTCTGTTTTCTCCTATATTGATAGATGTATTTGGAACTCTAAATCCAACACGGTTTGTGCTAGCTTCTTGAAACTTGACACAATAAAGTAGTTTCACGTTCTGTCTCTATGTTTTGTTTCCTCTTGATGTAGCTCTAAGCAGTGACAGGCGAGAAACACTTTCATGGAAAGGGGTTGCCAGGCTTCCCAAAATTACGAATCTCCAGAAATCTCAGCAAATATTTTTTCACCCAAACAGGATGATACTCTCAGGTAATGATCAGTACACTAAGGCGACTTGGTTCCCCAAATTTCGTGCTTCTATGTTGAAGCGTTCGTTTCCAGTAACAGTTTGAATTTTTAGGTTTCACTCTGTTTTCTCCTATATTGATAGATGTATTTGGAACTCTAAATCCAACACGGTTTGTGCTAGCTTCTTGAAACTTGACACAATAAAGTAGTTTCACGTTCTATCGCTATGTTTTGATTCCTCTTGATTTAGCCCTAAGCAGTGACTGGCGAGAAACACTTTCATGGAAAGTGGTTGCCAGGCTTCCCAAAATTACGAATCTCCAGAAATCTCAGCAAATATTTTTTCACCCAAACAGGATGATACTTTCAGGTAATGATCAGTACACGAAGGCGACTTGGTTCCCCAAATTTCGTTCTTCAATGTTGAAGCATTCGTTTCCAGTAACAGTTTGAATTTTTAGGTTTCACTCTGTTTTCTCCTGTATTGATTGATGTACTTGGAACTCTAAATCCAACACGGTTTGTGCTAGCTTCTTGAAACTTGACACAATAAAGTAGTTTCACGTTCTATCTCTACATTTTGTTTCCTCTTGATGTAGCCCTAAGCAGTGACTGGCGAGAAACACTTTCATTGAAAGGGGTTGCCAGGCTTCCCAAAATTACGAATCTCCAGAAATCTCAGCAAATATTTTTTCACCCAAACAGGATGATACTTTCAGGTAATGAACGGTACACGAAGGCGACTTGGTTTCCCAAATTTCGTTCATCTATGTTTAGGCGTTCGTTTCCACTAACAGTTTGAATTTTTAGGTTTCACTCTGTTTTCTCCTGTATTGATAGATGTATTTGGAACTCTAAATCCAACACGGTTTGTGCTAGCTTCTTGAAAGTTGACACAATAAAGTAGTTTCAAGTTCTATCTCTATGTTTTGATTCCTCTTGATGTAGCCCTAAGCAGTGACAGGCGAGAAACACTTCCATGGAAAGGGGTTGCCAGGCTTCCCAAAATTACGAATCTCCAGAAATCTCAGCAAATATTTTTTCACCCAAACTGGATGATACTTTCAGGTAATGATCAGTACACGAAGGCGACTTGGTTCCCCAAATTTCGTTCTTCTATGTTGAAGCGTTCGTTTCCAGTTACAGTTTGAATTTTGAGGTTTCACTCTGTTTTCTCCTATATTGATAGATGTATTTGGAACTCTAAATCCAACACGGTTTGTGCTATCTTCTTGAAACTTGACACAATAAAGTAGTTTCATGTTCTATCTCTATGTTTTTATTCCTCTTGATGTAGCCCTAAGCAGTGACAGGCGAGAAACACTTCCATGGAAAGGGGTTGCCAGGCTTCCCAAAATTACGAATCTCCAGAAATCTCAGCAAATATTTTTTCACCCAAACTGGATGATACTTTCAGGTAATGATCAGTACACAAAGGCGACTTGGTTCCCCAAATTTCGTTCTTCTATGTTGAACCGTTCGTTTCCAGTAACACTTTGATATTTTAGGTTTCACTCTGTTTTCTCCTATATTGATAGATGTATTTGGAACTCTAAATCCAACACGGTTTGTGCTAGCTTCTTGAAACTTGACACAATAAAGTAGTTTCACATTCTGTCTCTATGTTTTGTTTCCTCTTAATGTAGCCCTAAGCAGTGACAGGCGAGAAACACTTTCATTGAAAGTGGTTGCCAGGCTTCCCAAAACTACGAATCTCCAGAAATCTCAGCAAATATTTTTTTCACCCAAACAGGATGATATTTTCAGGTAATGATCAGTACACTAAGGTGTCTTGGTTCCCCAAATTTCGTTCTTCTATGTTGAGGCGTTCGTTTCCAGTAACAGTTTGAATTTTTAGGTTTCAGTCTGTTTTCTCCTATATTGATAGATGTATTTGGAACTCTAAATCCAACATGGTTTGTGCTAGCTTCTTGAAACTTGACACAATAAAGTAGTTTCCCGTTCTATCTCTATGTTTTGTTTCCTCTTGATGTAGCCCTAAGCTGTGACTGGCGAGAAACACTTTCATGGAAAGGGGTTGCCAGGCTTCCCAAAATTACGAATCTCCAGAAATCTCAGCAAATATTTTTTCACCCAAACAGGATGATACTTTCAGGTAATGATCAATACACGAAGGCGACTGGGTTCCCCAAATTTCGTTCTTCTATGTTGAAGCGTTCGTTTCCAGTAACAGTTTGAATTTTTAGGTTTCACTCTGTTTTCTCCTATATTGATAGATGTATTTGGAACTCTAAATCCAACACGGTTTGTGCTAGCTTCTTGAAACTTGACACAATAAAGTAGTTTCACATTCTATCTCTACATTTTGTTTCCTCTTGATGTAGCCCTAAGTAGTGACTGGCGAGAAACACTTTCATTGAAAGGGGTTGCCAGGCTTCCCAAAATTACGAATCTCCAGAAATCTCAGCAATTATTTTTTCACCCAAACAGGATGATACTTTCAGGTAATGATTGGTACACGAAGGCGACTTGGTTTCCCAAATTTCGTTCATCTATGTTGAGGCATTCGTTTCCAGTAACAGTTTGAATTTTTAGGTTTCACTCTGTTTTCTCCTATATTGATAGATGTATTTGGAACTCTAAATCCAATACGGTTTGTGCTAGCTTCTTGAAAGTTGACACAATAAAGTAGTTTCACGTTCTATCTCTATGTTTTGATTCCTCTTGATGTAGCCCTAAGCAGTGACAAGCGAGAAACACTTCCATGGAAAGGGGTTGCCAGGCTTCCCAAAATTACGAATCCCCAGAAATCTCAGCAAATATTTTTTCACCCAAACTGGATGATACTTTCAGGTAATGATAAGTACACGAAGGCGACTTGGTTCCCCAAATTTCGTTCTTGTATGTTGAAGCGTTCGTTTCCAGTAACAGTTTGAATTTTTAGGTTTCACTCTGTTTTCTCCTATATTGATAGATGTATTTGGAACTCTAAATCCAACACGGTTTGTGCTAGCTTCTTGAAAGTTGACACAATAAAGTAGTTTCACGTTCTATCTCTATGCTTTGATTCCTCTTGATGTAGCCCTAAGCAGTGACAGGCGAGAAACACTTCCATGGAAAGGGGTTGCCAGGCTTCCCAAAATTACGAATCTCCAGAAATCTCAGCAAATATTTTTTCAGCCAAGCTGGATGATACTTTCAGGTAATGATCAGTACATGAAAGCGACTTGATTCCCCAAATTTCGTTCCTCTATGTTGAAGCGTTCTTTTCCAGTAACAGTTTGAATTTTTAGGTTTCACTCTGTTTTCTCCTATATTGATAGATGTATTTGGAACTCTAAATCCAACACGGTTTGTGCTAGCTTCTTGAAACTTGACACAATAAAGTAGTTTCACGTTCTGTCTCTATGTTTTGTTTCCTCTTGATGTAGCCCTAAGCAGTGACTGGCGAAAAACACTTTCATGGAAAGGGGTTGCCAGGTTTCCCAAAATTACGAATCTCCAGAAATCTCAGCAAATATTTTTTCACCCAAACAGGATGATACTTTCAGGTAATGATCAGTACACTAAGGTGTCTTGGTTCCCCAAATTTCGTTCTTCTATGTTGAGGCGTTCGTTTCCAGTAACAGTTTGAATTTTTAGGTTTCAGTCTGTTTTCTCCTATATTGATAGATGTATTTGGAACTCTAAATCCAACATGGTTTGTGCTAGCTTCTTGAAACTTGACACAATAAAGTAGTTTCCCGTTCTATCTCTATGTTTTGTTTCCTCTTGATGTAGCCCTAAGCTGTGACTGCCGAGAAACACTTTCATGGAAAGGGGTTGCCAGGCTTCTCAAAATTACGAATCTCCAGAAATCTCAGCAAATATTTTTTCACCCAAACAGGATGATACTTTCAGGTAATGATCAATACACGAAGGCGACTGGGTTCCCCAAATTTCGTTCTTCTATGTTGAAGCGTTCGTTTCCAGTAACAGTTTGAATTTTTAGGTTTCACTCTGTTTTCTCCTATATTGATAGATGTATTTGGAACTCTAAATCCAACACGGTTTGTGCTAGCTTCTTGAAACTTGACACAATAAAGTAGTTTCACATTCTATCTCTACATTTTGTTTCCTCTTGATGTAGCCCTAAGCAGTGACTGGCGAGAAACACTTTCATTGAAAGGGGTTGCCAGGCTTCCCAAAATTACGAATCTCCAGAAATCTCAGCAATTATTTTTTCACCCAAACAGGATGATACTTTCAGGTAATGATTGGTACACGAAGGCGACTTGGTTTCCCAAATTTCGTTCATCTATGTTGAGGCATTCGTTTCCAGTAACAGTTTGAATTTTTAGGTTTCACTCTGTTTTCTCCTATATTGATAGATGTATTTGGAACTCTAAATCCAATACGGTTTGTGCTAGCTTCTTGAAAGTTGACACAATAAAGTAGTTTCACGTTCTATCTCTATGTTTTGATTCCTCTTGATGTAGCCCTAAGCAGTGACAAGCGAGAAACACTTCCATGGAAAGGGGTTGCCAGGCTTCCCAAAATTACGAATCCCCAGAAATCTCAGCAAATATTTTTTCACCCAAACTGGATGATACTTTCAGGTAATGATAAGTACACGAAGGCGACTTGGTTCCCCAAATTTCGTTCTTGTATGTTGAAGCGTTCGTTTCCAGTAACAGTTTGAATTTTTAGGTTTCACTCTGTTTTCTCCTATATTGATAGATGTATTTGGAACTCTAAATCCAACACGGTTTGTGCTAGCTTCTTGAAAGTTGACACAATAAAGTAGTTTCACGTTCTATCTCTATGTTTTGATTCCTCTTGATGTAGCCCTAAGCAGTGACAGGCGAGAAACACTTCCATGGAAAGGGGTTGCCAGGCTTCCCAAAATTACGAATCTCCAGAAAGCTCAGCAAATATTTTTTCAGCCAAACTGGATGATACTTTCAGGTAATGATCAGTACATGAAAGCGACTTGATTCCCCAAATTTCCTTCCTCTATGTTGAAGCGTTCTTTTCCAGTAACAGTTTGAATTTTTAGGTTTCACTCTGTTTTCTCCTATATTGATAGATGTATTTGGAACTCTAAATCCAACACGGTTTGTGCTAGCTTCTTGAAACTTGACACAATAAAGTAGTTTCACGTTCTGTCTCTATGTTTTGTTTCCTCTTGATGTAGCCCTAAGCAGTGACTGGCGAAAAACACTTTCATGGAAAGGGGTTGCCAGGTTTCCCAAAATTACGAATCTCCAGAAATCTCAGCAAATATTTTTTCACCCAAACAGGATGATACTTTCAGGTAATGATCAGTACACGAAGGCGACTGGGTTCCCCAAATTTCGTTCATCTATGTTGAGGCGTTCGTTTCCAGTAACAGTTTGAATTTTTAGGTTTCACTCTGTTTTCTCCTATATTGATAGATGTATTTGGAACTCTAAATCCAACAGAGTTTGTGCTAGCTTCTTGAATGTTGACACAATAAAGTAGTTTCACGTTCTATCTCTATGTTTTGATTCCTCTTGATGTAGCCCTAAGCAGTGACAGGCGAGAAACACTTTCATGGAAAGGGGTTGCCAGGCTTCCCAAAATTACGAATCTCCAGAAATCTCAGCAAATATTTTTTCACCCAAACAGGATGATACTTTCAGGTAATGATCAGTACACTAAGGTGACTTGGTTCCCCAAATTTCTTTCTTCTATGTTGAGGCGTTCGTTTCCAGTAACAGTTTGAATTTTTAGGTTTCACTCTGTTTTCTCCTATATTGATCGATGTATTTGGAACTCTAAATCCAAGACGGTTTGTGCTAGCTTTTTGAAACTTGACACAATAAAGCAGTTTCACGTTCTATCTCTATGTTTTGTTTCCTCTTGATGTAGCCCTAAGCAGTGACTGGCGAGAAACACTTTCATGGAAAGGGGTTGCCAGGCTTCCCAAAATTACGAATCTTCAGAAATCTCAGCAAATATTTTTTTCACCCAAACAGGATGATACTTTCAGGTAATGATCAGTACACGAAGGCGACTTGGTTCCCTAAATTTCGTTCTTCTATGTTGAAGCGTTCGTTTCCAGTAACAGTTTGAATTTTTAGGTTTCACTCTGTTTTCTCCTATATTGATAGATGTAGTTGGAACTCTAAATCCAACACGGTTTGTGCTAGCTTCTTGAAACTTGACACAATAAAGTAGTTTCAGGTTCTATCTCTACGTTTTGTTTCCTCTTGATGTAGCCCTAAGCAGTGACTGGCGAGAAACACTTTCATTGAAAGGGGTTGCCAGGCTTCCCAAAATTACGAATCTCCAGAAATCTCAGAAAATATTTTTTCACCCAAACAGGATGATACTTTCAGGTAATGATCAGGACACGAAGGCGACTTGGTTTCCCAAATTTCGTTCTTCTATGTTGAAGCGTTCGTTTCCAGTAACAGTTTGAATTTTTAGGTTTCACTCTGTTTTCTCCTATATTGATAGATATATTTGGAACTCTAAATCCAACACGGTTTGTGCTAGCTTCTTGAAAGTTGACACAATAAAGTAGTTTCACGTTCTATCTCTATGTTTTGATTCCTCTTGATGTAGCCCTAAGCAGTGACATTCGAGAAACACTTCCATGGAAAGGGGTTGCCAGGCTTCCCAAAATTACGAATCTCCAGAAATCTCAGCAAATATTTTTTCACCCAAACTGGATGATACTTTTAGGTAATGATCAGTACACGAAGGCGACTTGGTTCCCCAAATTTCGTTCTTCTATGTTGAAGCGTTCGTTTCCAGTAACAGTTTGAATTTTTAGGTTTCACTCTGTTTTCTCCTATATTGATAGATGTATTTGGAACTCTAAATCCAACACGGTTTGTGCTAGCTTCTTGAAACTTGACACAATAAAGTAGTTTCACGTTCTGTCTCTATGTTTTGTTTCCTCTTGATGTAGCTCTAAGCAGTGACAGGCGAGAAACACTTTCATGGAAAGGGGTTGCCAGGCTTCCCAAAATTACGAATCTCCAGAAATCTCAGCAAATATTTTTTCACCCAAACAGGATGATACTCTCAGGTAATGATCAGTACACTAAGGCGACTTGGTTCCCCAAATTTCGTGCTTCTATGTTGAAGCGTTCGTTTCCAGTAACAGTTTGAATTTTTAGGTTTCACTCTGTTTTCTCCTATATTGATAGATGTATTTGGAACTCTAAATCCAACACGGTTTGTGCTAGCTTCTTGAAACTTGACACAATAAAGTAGTTTCACGTTCTATCGCTATGTTTTGATTCCTCTTGATTTAGCCCTAAGCAGTGACTGGCGAGAAACACTTTCATGGAAAGTGGTTGCCAGGCTTCCCAAAATTACGAATCTCCAGAAATCTCAGCAAATATTTTTTCACCCAAACAGGATGATACTTTCAGGTAATGATCAGTACACGAAGGCGACTTGGTTCCCCAAATTTCGTTCTTCAATGTTGAAGCATTCGTTTCCAGTAACAGTTTGAATTTTTAGGTTTCACTCTGTTTTCTCCTGTATTGATTGATGTACTTGGAACTCTAAATCCAACACGGTTTGTGCTAGCTTCTTGAAACTTGACACAATAAAGTAGTTTCACGTTCTATCTCTACATTTTGTTTCCTCTTGATGTAGCCCTAAGCAGTGACTGGCGAGAAACACTTTCATTGAAAGGGGTTGCCAGGCTTCCCAAAATTACGAATCTCCAGAAATCTCAGCAAATATTTTTTCACCCAAACAGGATGATACTTTCAGGTAATGAACGGTACACGAAGGCGACTTGGTTTCCCAAATTTCGTTCATCTATGTTTAGGCGTTCGTTTCCACTAACAGTTTGAATTTTTAGGTTTCACTCTGTTTTCTCCTGTATTGATAGATGTATTTGGAACTCTAAATCCAACACGGTTTGTGCTAGCTTCTTGAAAGTTGACACAATAAAGTAGTTTCAAGTTCTATCTCTATGTTTTGATTCCTCTTGATGTAGCCCTAAGCAGTGACAGGCGAGAAACACTTCCATGGAAAGGGGTTGCCAGGCTTCCCAAAATTACGAATCTCCAGAAATCTCAGCAAATATTTTTTCACCCAAACTGGATGATACTTTCAGGTAATGATCAGTACACGAAGGCGACTTGGTTCCCCAAATTTCGTTCTTCTATGTTGAAGCGTTCGTTTCCAGTAACAGTTTGAATTTTGAGGTTTCACTCTGTTTTCTCCTATATTGATAGATGTATTTGGAACTCTAAATCCAACACGGTTTGTGCTAGCTTCTTGAAACTTGAGACAATAAAGTAGTTTCACGTTCTGTCTCTATGTTTTGTTTCCTCTTGATGTAGCCCTAAGCAGTGACTGGCGAGAAACACTTTCATGGAAAGGGGTTGCCAGGCTTCCCAAAATTACGAATCTCCAGAAATCTCAGCAAATATTTTTTCACCCAAACTGGATGATAATTTCAGGTAATGATCAGTACACTAAGGTGACTTGGTTCCCCAAATTTCGTTCTTGTATGTTGAGGCGTTCGTTTCCAGTAACAGTTTGAATTTTTAGGTTTCACTCTGTTTTCTCCTATATTGATAGATGTATTTGGAACTCTAAATCCAACACGGTTTGTGCTAGCTTCGTGAAACTTGACACTATAAAGTAGTTTCACGTTCTATCTCTATGTTTTGTTTCCTCTTGATGTAGCCCTAAGCTGTGACTGGCGAGAAACACTTTCATGGAAAGGGGTTGCCAGGCTTCCCAAAATTACGAATCTCCAGAAATCTCAGCAAATATTTTTTCACCCAAACAGGATGATACTTTCAGGTAATGATCAGTACACGAAGGCGACTGGGTTCCCCAAATTTCCTTCTTCTATGTTGAAGCGTTCGTTTCCAGTAACAGTTTGAAATTTTAGGTTTCACTCTGTTTTCTCCTATATTGATAGATGTATTTGGAACTCTAAATCCAACACGGTTTGTGCTAGCTTCTTGAAAGTTGACACAATAAAGTAGTTTCACGTTCTGTCTCTATGTTTTGATTCCTCTTGATGTAGCCCTAAGCAGTGACAGGCGAGAAACACTTCCATGGAAAGGGGTTGCCAGGCTTCCCAAAATTACGAATCCCCAGAAATCTCAGCAAATATTTTTTCACCCAAACTGGATGATACTTTCAGGTAATGATAAGTACACGAAGGCGACTTGGTTCCCCAAATTTCGTTCTTCAATGTTGAAGCGTTCGTTTCCAGTAACTGTTTGAATTTTTAGGTTTCCATCTGTTTTCTCCTATATTGATAGATGTATTTGGAACTCTAAATCCAATACGGTTTGTGCTAGCTTCTTGAAACTTGACACAATAAAGTAGTTTCATGTTCTATCTCTATGTTTTTATTCCTCTTGATGTAGCCCTAAGCAGTGACAGGCGAGAAACACTTCCATGGAAAGGGGTTGCCAGGCTTCCCAAAATTACGAATCTCCAGAAATCTCAGCAAATATTTTTTCACCCAAACTGGATGATACTTTCAGGTAATGATCAGTACACAAAGGCGAATTGGTTCCCCAAATTTCGTTCTTCTATGTTGAACCGTTCGTTTCCAGTAACACTTTGATATTTTAGGTTTCACTCTGTTTTCTCCTATATTGATAGATGTATTTGGAACTCTAAATCCAACACGGTTTGTGCTAGCTTCTTGAAACTTGACACAATAAAGTAGTTTCACGTTCTGTCTCTATGTTTTGTTTCCTCTTAATGTAGCCCTAAGCAGTGACAGGCGAGAAACACTTTCATGGAAAGGGGTTGCCAGGCTTCCCAAAACTACGAATCTCCAGAAATCTCAGCAAATATTTTTTTCACCCAAACAGGATGATATTTTCAGGTAATGATCAGTACACTAAGGTGTCTTGGTTCCCCAAATTTCGTTCTTCTATGTTGAGGCGTTCGTTTCCAGTAACAGTTTGAATTTTTAGGTTTCAGTCTGTTTTCTCCTATATTGATAGATGTATTTGGAACTCTAAATCCAACATGGTTTGTGCTAGCTTCTTGAAACTTGACACAATAAAGTAGTTTCCCGTTCTATCTCTATGTTTTGTTTCCTCTTGATGTAGCCCTAAGCTGTGACTGGCGAGAAACACTTTCATGGAAAGGGGTTGCCAGGCTTCCCAAAATTACGAATCTCCAGAAATCTCAGCAAATATTTTTTCACCCAAACAGGATGATACTTTCAGGTAATGATCAATACACGAAGGCGACTGGGTTCCCCAAATTTCGTTCTTCTATGTTGAAGCGTTCGTTTCCAGTAACAGTTTGAATTTTTAGGTTTCACTCTGTTTTCTCCTATATTGATAGATGTATTTGGAACTCTAAATCCAACACGGTTTGTGCTAGCTTCTTGAAACTTGACACAATAAAGTAGTTTCACATTCTATCTCTACATTTTGTTTCCTCTTGATGTAGCCCTAAGCAGTGACTGGCGAGAAACACTTTCATTGAAAGGGGTTGCCAGGCTTCCCAAAATTACGAATCTCCAGAAATCTCAGCAATTATTTTTTCACCCAAACAGGATGATACTTTCAGGTAATGATTGGTACACGAAGGCGACTTGGTTTCCCAAATTTCGTTCATCTATGTTGAGGCATTCGTTTCCAGTAACAGTTTGAATTTTTAGGTTTCACTCTGTTTTCTCCTATATTGATAGATGTATTTGGAACTCTAAATCCAATACGGTTTGTGCTAGCTTCTTGAAAGTTGACACAATAAAGTAGTTTCACGTTCTATCTCTATGTTTTGATTCCTCTTGATGTAGCCCTAAGCAGTGACAAGCGAGAAACACTTCCATGGAAAGGGGTTGCCAGGCTTCCCAAAATTACGAATCCCCAGAAATCTCAGCAAATATTTTTTCACCCAAACTGGATGATACTTTCAGGTAATGATAAGTACACGAAGGCGACTTGGTTCCCCAAATTTCGTTCTTGTATGTTGAAGCGTTCGTTTCCAGTAACAGTTTGAATTTTTAGGTTTCACTCTGTTTTCTCCTATATTGATAGATGTATTTGGAACTCTAAATCCAACACGGTTTGTGCTAGCTTCTTGAAAGTTGACACAATAAAGTAGTTTCACGTTCTATCTCTATGTTTTGATTCCTCTTGATGTAGCCCTAAGCAGTGACAGGCGAGAAACACTTCCATGGAAAGGGGTTGCCAGGCTTCCCAAAATTACGAATCTCCAGAAATCTCAGCAAATATTTTTTCAGCCAAACTGGATGATACTTTCAGGTAATGATCAGTACATGAAAGCGACTTGATTCCCCAAATTTCGTTCCTCTATGTTGAAGCGTTCTTTTCCAGTAACAGTTTGAATTTTTAGGTTTCACTCTGTTTTCTCCTATATTGATAGATGTATTTGGAACTCTAAATCCAACACGGTTTGTGCTAGCTTCTTGAAACTTGACACAATAAAGTAGTTTCACGTTCTGTCTCTATGTTTTGTTTCCTCTTGATGTAGCCCTAAGCAGTGACTGGCGAAAAACACTTTCATGGAAAGGGGTTGCCAGGTTTCCCAAAATTACGAATCTCCAGAAATCTCAGCAAATATTTTTTCACCCAAACAGGATGATACTTTCAGGTAATGATCAGTACACGAAGGCGACTGGGTTCCCCAAATTTCGTTCATCTATATTGAGGCGTTCGTTTCCAGTAACAGTTTGAATTTTTAGGTTTCACTCTGTTTTCTCCTATATTGATAGATGTATTTGGAACTCTAAATCCAACAGAGTTTGTGCTAGCTTCTTGAATGTTGACACAATAAAGTAGTTTCATGTTCTATCTCTATGTTTTGATTCCTCTTGATGTAGCCCTAAGCAGTGACAGGCGAGAAACACTTTCATGGAAAGGGGTTGCCAGGCTTCCCAAAATTACGAATCTCCAGAAATCTCAGCAAATATTTTTTCACCCAAACAGTATGATACTTTCAGGTAATTTTCAGTACACGAAGGCGACTGGGTTCCCCAAATTTCGTTCATCTATGTTGAGGCGTTCGTTTCCAGTAACAGTTTGAATTTTTAGGTTTCACTCTGTTTTCTCCTATATTGATAGATGTATTTGGAACTCTAAATCCAACACGGTTTGTGCTAGCTTCTTGAAAGTTGACACAATAAAGTAGTTTCACGTTCTATCTCTATGTTTTGATTCCTCTTGATGTAGCCCTAAGCAGTGACATTCGAGAAACACTTCCATGGAAAGGGGTTGCCAGGCTTCCCAAAATTACGAATCTCCAGAAATCTCAGCAAATATTTTTTCACCCAAACAGGATGATACTTTCAGGTAATGATCAGTACATGAAGGCGACTTGGTTCCCCAAATTTCGTTCTTCTATGTTGAAGCGTTCTTTTCCAGTAACAGTTTGAATTTTTAGGTTTCACTCTGTTTTCTCCTATATTGATAGATGTATTTGGAACTCTAAATCCAACACGGTTTGTGCTAGCTTCTTGAAACTTGACACAATAAAGTAGTTTCACGTTCTGTCTCTATGTTTTGTTTCCTCTTGATGTAGCCCTAAGCAGTGACTAGCGAGAAACACTTTCATGGAAAGGGGTTGCCAGGCTTCCCAAAATTACGAATGTCCAGAAATCTCAGCAAATATTTTTTCACCCAAACAGGATGATACTTTCAGGTAATGATCTGTACACTAAGGTGACTTGGTTCCCCAAATTTCGTTCTTCTATGTTGAAGCGTTCGTTTCCAGTAACAGTTTGAATTTTTAGGTTTCACTGTTTTCTCCTATATTGATAGATGTATTTGGAACTCTAAATCCAACACGGTTTGTGCTAGCTTCTTGAAACTTGACACAATAAATTAGTTTCACGTTCTATCTCTATGTTTCGATTCCTCTTGATGTAGCCCTAAGAAGTGACTGGCGAGAAACACTTTCATGGAAAGGGGTTGCCAGGCTTCCCAAAATTACGAATCTCCAGAAATCTCAGCAAATATTTTTTCACCCAAATTGGATGATACTTTCAGGTAATGATCAGAACACAAAAGCGACTTGGTTCCCCAAATTTCGTTCTTCTATGTTGAACCGTTCGTTTCCAGTAACAGTTGGAATTTTTAGGTTTCACTCTGTTTTCTCCTATATTGATAGATGTATTTGGAACTCTAAATCCAACACGGTTTTTGCTAGCTTCTTGACAGTTGACACAATAAAGTAGTTTCACGTTCTATCTCTATGTTTTGATTCCTCTTGATGTAGCCCTAAGCAGTGACAGGAGAGAAACACTTTCATGGAAAGGGGTTGCCAGGCTTCCCAAAATTACGAATCTCCAGAAATCTCAGCAAATATTTTTTCACCCAAACAGGATGATACTTTCAGGTAATGATCAGTACACGAAGGCGACTGGGTTCCCCAAATTTCGTTCTTCTATGTTGAAGCGTTCGTTTCCAGTAACAGTTTGAATTTTTAGGTTTCACTCTGTTTTCTCCTATATTGATAGATGTATTTGGAACTCTAAATCCAACACGGTTTGTGCTAGCTTCTTGAAACTTGACACAATAAAGTAGTTTCACATTCTATCTCTACATTTTGTTTCCTCTTGATGTAGCCCTAAGCAGTGACTGGCGAGAAACACTTTCATTGAAAGTGGTTGCCAGGCTTCCCAAAATTACGAATCTGCAGAAATCTCAGCAAATATTTTTTCACCCAAACAGGATGATACTTTCAGGTAATGATTGGTACACGAAGGCGACTTGGTTTCCCAAATTTCGTTCATCTATGTTGAGGCGTTCGTTTCCAGTAACAGTTTGAATTTTTAGGTTTCACTCTGTTTTCTCCTATATTGATAGATGTATTTGGAACTCTAAATCCAACACGGTTTGTGTTAGCTTCTTGAAAGTTGACACAATAAAGTAGTTTCACGTTCTATCTCTACGTTTTGATTCCTCTTGATGTAGCCCTAAGCAGTGACAGGAGAGAAACTCTTTCATGGAAAGGGGTTGCCAGGCTTCCCAAAATTACGAATCTCCAGAAATCTCAGCAAATATTTTTTCACCCAAACAGGATGATACTTTCAGGTAATGATCAGTACACAAAGGCGACTGGGTTCCCCAAATTTCGTTCTTCTATGTTGAAGCGTTCGTTTCCAGTAACAGTTTGAATTTTTAGGTTTCACTCTGTTTTCTCCTATATTGATAGATGTATTTGGAACTCTAAATCCAACACGGTTTGTGCTAGCTTCTTGAAACTTGACACAATAAAGTAGTTTCACATTCTATCTCTACATTTTGTTTCCTCTTGATGTAGCCCTAAGCAATGACTGGCGAGAAACACTTTCATTGAAAGTGGTCGCCATGCTTCCCAAAATTACGAATCTGCAGAAATCTCAGCAAATATTTTTTCACCCAAACAGGATGATACTTTCAGGTAATGATTGGTACACGAAGGCGACTTGGTTTCCCAAATTTCGTTCATCTATGTTGAGGCGTTCGTTTCCAGTAACAGTTTGAATTTTTAGGTTTCACTCTGTTTTCTCCTATATTGATAGATGTATTTGGAACTCTAAATCCAACACGGTTTGTGCTAGCTTCTTGAAAGTTGACACAATAAAGTAGTTTCACGTTCTATCTCTATGTTTTGATTCCTCTTGATGTAGCCCTAAGCAGTGACAGGCGAGAAACACTTCCATGGAAAGGGGTTGCCAGGCTTCCCAAAATTACGAATCTCCAGAAATCTCAGCAAATATTTTTTCACCCAAACTGGATGATACTTTCAGGTAATGATCAGTACACGAAGACGACTTGGTTCCCCAAATATCGTTCTTCTATGTTGAAGCGTTCGTTTCCAGTAACAGTTTGAATTTTTAGGTTTCACTCTGTTTTCTCCTATATTGATAGATGTATTTGGAACTCTAAATCCAACACGGTTTGTGCTAGCTTCTTGAAACTTGACACAATAAAGTAGTTTCACGTTCTATCCCTATGTATTGATTCCTCTTGATGTAGCCCTAAGAAGTGACTGGCGAGAAACACTTTCATGGAAAGGGGTTTCCAGGCTTCCCAAAATTACGAATCTCCAGAAATCTCAGCAAATATTTTTTTCACCCAAATTGGATGAAACTTTCAGGTAATGATCAGCACACGAAGGCGACTTGGTTCCCCAAATTTCGTTCTTCTATGTTGAACCGTTCGTTTCCAGTAACACTTTGATATTTTAGGTTTCACTCTGTTTTCTCCTATATTGATAGACGTATTTGGAACTCTAAATCCAACACGGTTTGTGCTAGCTTCTTGAAACTTGACACAATAAAGTAGTTTCACGTTCTGTCTCTATGTTTTGTTTCCTCTTAATGTAGCCCTAAGCAGTGACAGGCGAGAAACACTTTCATGGAAAGGGGTTGCCAGGCTTCCCAAAACTACGAATCTCCAGAAATCTCAGCAAATATTTTTTTCACCCAAACAGGATGATATTTTCAGGTAATGATCAGTACACTAAGGTGTCTTGGTTCCCCAAATTTCGTTCTTCTATGTTGAGGCGTTCGTTTCCAGTAACAGTTTGAATTTTTAGGTTTCACTCTGTTTTCTCCTATATTGATAGATGTTTTGGAACTCTAAATCCAACATGGTTTGTGCTAGCTTCTTGAAACTTGACACAATAAAGTAGTTTCACGTTCTATCTCTATGTTTTGTTTCCTCTTGATGTAGCCCTAAGCTGTGACTGGCGAGAAACACTTTCATGGAAAGGGGTTGCCAGGCTTCCCAAAATTACGAATCTCCAGAAATCTCAGCAAATATTTTTTGACCCAAACAGGATGATACTTTCAGGTAATGATCAGTACACGAAGGCGACTGGGTTCCCCAAATTTCGTTCTTCTATGTTGAAGCGTTCGTTTCCAGTAACAGTTTGAATTTTTAGGTTTCACTCTGTTTTCTCCTATATTGATAGATGTATTTGGAACTCTAAATCCAACACGGTTTGTGCTAGCTTCTTGAAACTTGACACAATAAAGTAGTTTCATATTCTATCTCTACATTTTTTTTCCTCTTGATGTAGCCCTAAGCAGTGACAGGCGAGAAACACTTCCATGGAAAGGGGTTGCCAGGCTTCCCAAAATTACGAATCCCCAGAAATCTCAGCAAATATTTTTTCACCCAAACTGGATGATACTTTCAGGTAATGATAAGTACACGAAGGCGACTTGGTTCCCCAAATTTCGTTCTTCTATGTTGAAGCGTTCGTTTCCAGTAACTGTTTGAATTTTTAGGTTTCACTCTGTTTTCTCCTATATTGATAGATGTATTTGGAACTCTAAATCCAACACGGTTTGTGCTAGCTTCTTGAAAGTTGACACAATAAAGTAGTTTCACGTTCTATCTCTATGTTTTGATTCCTCTTGATGTAGCCCTAAGCAGTGACATTCGAGAAACACTTCCATGGAAAGGGGTTGCCAGGCTTCCCAAAATTACGAATCTCCAGAAATCTCAGCAAATATTTTTTCAGCCAAACTTGATGATACTTTCAGGTAATGATCAGTACATGAAGGCGACTTGGTTCCCCAAATTTCGTTCTTCTATGTTGAAGCGTTCTTTTCCAGTAACAGTTTGAATTTTTAGGTTTCACTCTGTTTTCTCCTATATTGATAGATGTATTTGGAACTCTAAATCCAACACGGTTTGTGCTAGCTTCTTGAAACTTGACACAATACAGTAGTTTCACGTTCTGTCTCTATGTTTTGTTTCCTCTTGATGTAGCCCTAAGCAGTGACTAGCGAGAAACACTTTCATGGAAAGGGGTTGCCAGGCTTCCCAAAATTACGAATGTCCAGAAATCTCAGCAAATATTTTTTCACCCAAACAGGATGATACTTTCAGGTAATGATCTGTACACTAAGGTGACTTGGTTCCCCAAATTTCGTTCTTCTATGTTGAAGCGTTCGTTTCCAGTAACAGTTTGAATTTTTAGGTTTCACTGTTTTCTCCTATATTGATAGATGTATTTGGAACTCTAAATCCAACACGGTTTGTGCTAGCTTCTTGAAACTTGACACAATAAATTAGTTTCACGTTCTATCTCTATGTTTCGATTCCTCTTGATGTAGCCCTAAGAAGTGACTGGCGAGAAACACTTTCATGGAAAGGGGTTGCCAGGCTTCCCAAAATTACGAATCTCCAGAAATCTCAGCAAATATTTTTTCACCCAAATGGATGATACTTTCAGGTAATGATCAGCACACAAAGGCGACTTGGTTCCCCAAATTTCGTTCTTCTATGTTGAACCGTTCGTTTCCAGTAACAGTTTGAATTTTTAGGTTTCACTCTGTTTTCTCCTATATTGATAGATGTATTTGGAACTCTAAATCCAACACGGTTTGTGCTAGCTTCTTGAAACTTGACACAGTAAAGTAGTTTCACGTTCTATCTCTACATTTTGTTTCCTCTTGATGTAGCCCTAAGCAGTGACTGGCGAGAAACACTTTCATTGAAAGGGGTTGCCAGGCTTCCCAAAATTACGAATCTCCAGAAATCTCAGCAAATATTTTTTCACCCAAACAGGATGATACTTTCAGGTAATGAACGGTACACGAAGGCGACTTGGTTTCCCAAATTTCATTCATCTATGTTGAGGCGTTCGTTTCCAGTAACAGTTTGAATTTTTAGGTTTCACTCTGTTTTCTCCTATATTGACAGATGTATTTGGAACTCTAAATCCAACACGGTTTTTGCTAGCTTCTTGAAAGTTGACACAATAAAGTAGTTTCACGTTCTATCTCTATGTTTTGATTCCTCTTGATGTAGCCCTAAGCAGTGACAGGAGAGAAACACTTTCATGGAAAGGGGTTGCCAGGCTTCCCAAAATTACGAATCTCCAGAAATCTCAGCAAATATTTTTTCACCCAAACAGGATGATACTTTCAGGTAATGATCAGTACACGAAGGCGACTGGGTTCCCCAAATTTCGTTCTTCTATGTTGAAGCGTTCGTTTCCAGTAACAGTTTGAATTTTTAGGTTTCACTCTGTTTTCTCCTATATTGATAGATGTATTTGGAACTCTAAATCCAACACGGTTTGTGCTAGCTTCTTGAAACTTGACACAATAAAGTAGTTTCACATTCTATCTCTACATTTTGTTTCCTCTTGATGTAGCCCTAAGCAGTGACTGGCGAGAAACACTTTCATTGAAAGTGGTTGCCAGGCTTCCCAAAATTACGAATCTGCAGAAATCTCAGCAAATATTTTTTCACCCAAACAGGATGATACTTTCAGGTAATGATTGGTACACGAAGGCGACTTGGTTTCCCAAATTTCGTTCATCTATGTTGAGGCGTTCGTTTCCAGTAACAGTTTGAATTTTTAGGTTTCACTCTGTTTTCTCCTATATTGATAGATGTATTTGGAACTCTAAATCCAACACGGTTTGTGCTAGCTTCTTGAAAGTTGACACAATAAAGTAGTTTCACGTTCTATCTCTACGTTTTGATTCCTCTTGATGTAGCCCTAAGCAGTGACAGGAGAGAAACTCTTTCATGGAAAGGGGTTGCCAGGCTTCCCAAAATTACGAATCTCCAGAAATCTCAGCAAATATTTTTTCACCCAAACAGGATGATACTTTCAGGTAATGATCAGTACACAAAGGCGACTGGGTTCCCCAAATTTCGTTCTTCTATGTTGAAGCGTTCGTTTCCAGTAACAGTTTGAATTTTTAGGTTTCACTCTGTTTTCTCCTATATTGATAGATGTATTTGGAACTCTAAATCCAACACGGTTTGTGCTAGCTTCTTGAAACTTGACACAATAAAGTAGTTTCACATTCTATCTCTACATTTTGTTTCCTCTTGATGTAGCCCTAAGCAATGACTGGCAAGAAACACTTTCATTGAAAGTGGTCGCCAGGCTTCCCAAAATTACGAATCTGCAGAAATATCAGCAAATATTTTTTCACCCAAACAGGATGATACTTTCAGGTAATGATTGGTACACGAAGGCGACTTGGTTTCCCAAATTTCGTTCATCTATGTTGAGGCGTTCGTTTCCAGTAACAGTTTGAATTTTTAGGTTTCACTCTGTTTTCTCCTATATTGATAGATGTATTTGGAACTCTAAATCCAACACGGTTTGTGCTAGCTTCTTGAAAGTTGACACAATAAAGTAGTTTCACGTTCTATCTCTATGTTTTGATTCCTCTTGATGTAGCCCTAAGCAGTGACAGGCGAGAAACACTTCCATGGAAAGGGGTTGCCAGGCTTCCCAAAATTACGAATCTCCAGAAATCTCAGCAAATATTTTTTCACCCAAACTGGATGATACTTTCAGGTAATGATCAGTACACGAAGACGACTTGGTTCCCCAAATATCGTTCTTCTATGTTGAACCGTTCGTTTCCAGTAACAGTTTGAATTTTTAGGTTTCACTCTGTTTTCTCCTATATTGATAGATGTATTTGGAACTCTAAATCCAACACGGTTTGTGGTAGCTTCTTGAAAGTTTACACAATAAAGTAGTTTCATGTTCTATCTCTATGTTTTGATTCCTCTTGATGTAGCCCTAAGAAGTGACTGGCGAGAAACACTTTCATGGAAAGAGGTTGCCAGGCTTCCCAAAATTACGAATCTCCAGAAATCTCAGCAAATATTTTTTCACCCAAATTGGATGATACTTTCAGGTAATGATCAGCACACGAAGGCGACTTGGTTCCCCAAATTTCGTTCTTCTATGTTGAACCGTTCGTTTCCAGTAACACTTTGATATTTTAGGTTTCACTCTGTTTTCTCCTATATTGATAGACGTATTTGGAACTCTAAATCCAACACGGTTTGTGCTAGCTTCTTGAAACTTGACACAATAAAGTAGTTTCACGTTCTGTCTCTATGTTTTGTTTCCTCTTAATGTAGCCCTAAGCAGTGACAGGCGAGAAACACTTTCATGGAAAGGGGTTGCCAGGCTTCCCAAAACTACGAATCTCCAGAAATCTCAGCAAATATTTTTTCACCCAAACAGGATGATATTTTCAGGTAATGATCAGTACACTAAGGTGTCTTGGTTCCCCAAATTTCGTTCTTCTATGTTGAGGCGTTCGTTTCCAGTAACAGTTTGAATTTTTAGGTTTCACTCTGTTTTCTCCTATATTGATAGATGTATTTGGAACTCTAAATCCAACATGGTTTGTGCTAGCTTCTTGAAACTTGACACAATAAAGTAGTTTCACGTTCTATCTCTATGTTTTGTTTCCTCTTGATGTAGCCCTAAGCTGTGACTGGCGAGAAACACTTTCATGGAAAGGGGTTGCCAGGCTTCCCAAAATTACGAATCTCCAGAAATCTCACCAAATATTTTTTCACCCAAACAGGATGATACTTTCAGGTAATGATCAGTACACGAAGGCGACTGGGTTCCCCAAATTTCGTTCTTCTATGTTGAAGCGTTCGTTTCCAGTAACAGTTTGAATTTTTAGGTTTCACTCTGTTTTCTCCTATATTGATAGATGTATTTGGAACTCTAAATCCAACACGGTTTGTGCTAGCTTCTTGAAACTTGACACAATAAAGTAGTTTCACATTCTATCTCTACATTTTTTTTCCTCTTGATGTAGCCCTAAGCAGTGACTGGCGAGAAACACTTTCATTGAAAGGGGTTGCCAGGCTTCCCACAATTACGAATCTGCTGAAATCTCAGCAAAAATTTTTTCACCCAAACAGGATGATACTTTCAGGTAATGATTGGTACACGAAGGCGACTTGGTTTCCCAAATTTCGTTCATCTATGTTGAGGCGTTCGTTTCCAGTAACAGTTTGAATTTTTAGGTTTCACTCTGTTTTCTCCTATATTGATAGATGTATTTGGAACTCTAAATCCAACACGGTTTGTGCTAGCTTCTTGAAAGTTGACACAATAAATTAGTTTCACGTTCTATCTCTATGTTTTGATTCCTCTTGATGTAGCCCTAAGCAGTGACAGGCGAGAAACACTTCCATGGAAAGGGGTTGCCAGGCTTCCCAAAATTACGAATCCCCAGAAATCTCAGCAAATATTTTTTCACCCAAACTGGATGATACTTTCAGGTAATGATAAGTACACGAAGGCGACTTGGTTCCCCAAATTTCGTTCTTCTATGTTGAAGCGTTCCTTTCCAGTAACTGTTTGAATTTTTAGGTTTCACTCTGTTTTCTCCTATATTGATAGATGTATTTGGAACTCTAAATCCAACACGGTTTGTGCTAGCTTCTTGAAAGTTGACACAATAAAGTAGTTTCACGTTCTATCTCTATGTTTTGATTCCTCTTGATGTAGCCCTAAGCAGTGACAGGCGAGAAACACTTCCATGGAAAGGGGTTGCCAGGCTTCCCAAAATTACGAATCTCCAGAAATCTCAGCAAATATTTTTTCAGCCAAACTTGATGATACTTTCAGGTAACGATCAGTACAGAAGGCGACTTGGTTCCCCAAATTTCGTTCTTCTATGTTGAAGCGTTCTTTTCCAGTAACAGTTTGAATTTTTAGGTTTCACTCTGTTTTCTCCTATATTGACAGATGTATTTGGAACTCTAAATCCAACACGGTTTTTGCTAGCTTCTTGAAAGTTGACACAATAAAGTAGTTTCACGTTCTATCTCTATGTTTTGATTCCTCTTGATGTAGCCCTAAGCAGTGACAGGAGAGAAACACTTTCATGGAAAGGGGTTGCCAGGCTTCCCAAAATTACGAATCTCCAGAAATCTCAGCAAATATTTTTTCACCCAAACAGGATGATACTTTCAGGTAATGATCAGTACACGAAGGCGACTGGGTTCCCCAAATTTCGTTCTTCTATGTTGAAGCGTTCGTTTCCAGTAACAGTTTGAATTTTTAGGTTTCACTCTGTTTTCTCCTATATTGATAGATGTATTTGGAACTCTAAATCCAACACGGTTTGTGCTAGCTTCTTGAAACTTGACACAATAAAGTAGTTTCACATTCTATCTCTACATTTTGTTTCCTCTTGATGTAGCCCTAAGCAGTGACTGGCGAGAAACACTTTCATTGAAAGTGGTTGCCAGGCTTCCCAAAATTACGAATCTGCAGAAATCTCAGCAAATATTTTTTCACCCAAACAGGATGATACTTTCAGGTAATGATTGGTACACGAAGGCGACTTGGTTTCCCAAATTTCGTTCATCTATGTTGAGGCGTTCGTTTCCAGTAACAGTTTGAATTTTTAGGTTTCACTCTGTTTTCTCCTATATTGATAGATGTATTTGGAACTCTAAATCCAACACGGTTTGTGCTAGCTTCTTGAAAGTTGACACAATAAAGTAGTTTCACGTTCTATCTCTACGTTTTGATTCCTCTTGATGTAGCCCTAAGCAGTGACAGGAGAGAAACTCTTTCATGGAAAGGGGTTGCCAGGCTTCCCAAAATTACGAATCTCCAGAAATCTCAGCAAATATTTTTTCACCCAAACAGGATGATACTTTCAGGTAATGATCAGTACACAAAGGCGACTGGGTTCCCCAAATTTCGTTCTTCTATGTTGAAGCGTTCGTTTCCAGTAACAGTTTGAATTTTTAGGTTTCACTCTGTTTTCTCCTATATTGATAGATGTATTTGGAACTCTAAATCCAACACGGTTTGTGCTAGCTTCTTGAAACTTGACACAATAAAGTAGTTTCACATTCTATCTCTACATTTTGTTTCCTCTTGATGTAGCCCTAAGCAATGACTGGCGAGAAACACTTTCATTGAAAGTGGTCACCAGGCTTCCCAAAATTACGAATCTGCAGAAATCTCAGCAAATATTTTTTCACCCAAACAGGATGATACTTTCAGGTAATGATTGGTACACGAAGGCGACTTGGTTTCCCAAATTTCGTTCATCTATGTTGAGGCGTTCGTTTCCAGTAACAGTTTGAATTTTTAGGTTTCACTCTGTTTTCTCCTATATTGATAGATGTATTTGGAACTCTAAATCCAACACGGTTTGTGCTAGCTTCTTGAAAGTTGACACAATAAAGTAGTTTCACGTTCTATCTCTATGTTTTGATTCCTCTTGATGTAGCCCTAAGCAGTGACAGGCGAGAAACACTTCCATGGAAAGGGGTTGCCAGGCTTCCCAAAATTACGAATCTCCAGAAATCTCAGCAAATATTTTTTCACCCAAACTGGATGATACTTTCAGGTAATGATCAGTACACGAAGACGACTTGGTTCCCCAAATATCGTTCTTCTATGTTGAACCGTTCGTTTCCAGTAACAGTTTGAATTTTTAGGTTTCACTCTGTTTTCTCCTATATTGATAGATGTATTTGGAACTCTAAATCCAACACGGTTTGTGGTAGCTTCTTGAAAGTTTACACAATAAAGTAGTTTCATGTTCTATCTCTATGTTTTGATTCCTCTTGATGTAGCCCTAAGAAGTGACTGGCGAGAAACACTTTCATGGAAAGAGGTTGCCAGGCTTCCCAAAATTACGAATCTCCAGAAATCTCAGCAAATATTTTTTCACCCAAATTGGATGATACTTTCAGGTAATGATCAGCACACGAAGGCGACTTGGTTCCCCAAATTTCGTTCTTCTATGTTGAACCGTTCGTTTCCAGTAACACTTTGATATTTTAGGTTTCACTCTGTTTTCTCCTATATTGATAGACGTATTTGGAACTCTAAATCCAACACGGTTTGTGCTAGCTTCTTGAAACTTGACACAATAAAGTAGTTTCACGTTCTGTCTCTATGTTTTGTTTCCTCTTAATGTAGCCCTAAGCAGTGACAGGCGAGAAACACTTTCATGGAAAGGGGTTGCCAGGCTTCCCAAAACTACGAATCTCCAGAAATCTCAGCAAATATTTTTTCACCCAAACAGGATGATATTTTCAGGTAATGATCAGTACACTAAGGTGTCTTGGTTCCCCAAATTTCGTTCTTCTATGTTGAGGCGTTCGTTTCCAGTAACAGTTTGAATTTTTAGGTTTCACTCTGTTTTCTCCTATATTGATAGATGTATTTGGAACTCTAAATCCAACATGGTTTGTGCTAGCTTCTTGAAACTTGACACAATAAAGTAGTTTCACGTTCTATCTCTATGTTTTGTTTCCTCTTGATGTAGCCCTAAGCTGTGACTGGCGAGAAACACTTTCATGGAAAGGGGTTGCCAGGCTTCCCAAAATTACGAATCTCCAGAAATCTCACCAAATATTTTTTCACCCAAACAGGATGATACTTTCAGGTAATGATCAGTACACGAAGGCGACTGGGTTCCCCAAATTTCGTTCTTCTATGTTGAAGCGTTCGTTTCCAGTAACAGTTTGAATTTTTAGGTTTCACTCTGTTTTCTCCTATATTGATAGATGTATTTGGAACTCTAAATCCAACACGGTTTGTGCTAGCTTCTTGAAACTTGACACAATAAAGTAGTTTCACATTCTATCTCTACATTTTTTTTCCTCTTGATGTAGCCCTAAGCAGTGACTGGCGAGAAACACTTTCATTGAAAGGGGTTGCCAGGCTTCCCAAAATTACGAATCTGCAGAAATCTCAGCAAAAATTTTTTCACCCAAACAGGATGATACTTTCAGGTAATGATTGGTACACGAAGGCGACTTGGTTTCCCAAATTTCGTTCATCTATGTTGAGGCGTTCGTTTCCAGTAACAGTTTGAATTTGTAGGTTTCACTCTGTTTTCTCCTATATTGATAGATGTATTTGGAACTCTAAATCCAACACGGTTTGTGCTAGCTTCTTGAAAGTTGACACAATAAATTAGTTTCACGTTCTATCTCTATGTTTTGATTCCTCTTGATGTAGCCCTAAGCAGTGACAGGCGAGAAACACTTCCATGGAAAGGGGTTGCCAGGCTTCCCAAAATTACGAATCCCCAGAAATCTCACCAAATATTTTTTCACCCAAACTGGATGATACTTTCAGGTAATGATAAGTACACGAAGGCGACTTGGTTCCCCAAATTTCGTTCTTCTATGTTGAAGCGTTCGTTTCCAGTAACTGTTTGAATTTTTAGGTTTCACTCTGTTTTCTCCTATATTGATAGATGTATTTGGAACTCTAAATCCAACACGGTTTGTGCTAGCTTCTTGAAAGTTGACACAATAAAGTAGTTTCACGTTCTATCTCTATGTTTTGATTCCTCTTGATGTAGCCCTAAGCAGTGACAGGCGAGAAACACTTCCATGGAAAGGGGTTGCCAGGCTTCCCAAAATTACGAATCTCCAGAAATCTCAGCAAATATTTTTTCAGCCAAACTTGATGATACTTTCAGGTAATGATCAGTACATGAAGGCGACTTGGTTCCCCAAATTTCGTTCTTCTATGTTGAAGCGTTCTTTTCCAGTAACAGTTTGAATTTTTAGGTTTCACTCTGTTTTCTCCTATATTGATAGATGTATTTGGAACTCTAAATCCAACACGGTTTGTGCTAGCTTCTTGAAACTTGACACAATAAAGTAGTTTCACGTTCTGTCTCTATGTTTTGTTTCCTCTTGATGTAGCCCTAAGCAGTGACTAGCCAGAAACACTTTCATGGAAAGGGGTTGCCAGGCTTCCCAAAATTACGAATGTCCAGAAATCTCAGCAAATATTTTTTCACCCAAACAGGATGATACTTTCAGGTAATGATCAGTACACAAAGGCGACTGGGTTCCCCAAATTTCGTTCTTCTATGTTGAAGCGTTCGTTTCCAGTAACAGTTTGAATTTTTAGGTTTCACTCTGTTTTCTCCTATATTGATAGATGTATTTGGAACTCTAAATCCAACACGGTTTGTGCTAGCTTCTTGAAACTTGACACAATAAAGTAGTTTCACATTCTATCTCTACATTTTGTTTCCTCTTGATGTAGCCCTAAGCAATGACTGGCGAGAAACACTTTCATTGAAAGTGGTTGCCAGGCTTCCCAAAATTACGAATCTGCAGAAATCTCAGCAAATATTTTTTCACCCAAACAGGATGATACTTTCAGGTAATGATTGGTACACGAAGGCGACTTGGTTTCCCAAATTTCGTTCATCTATGTTGAGGCGTTCGTTTCCAGTAACAGTTTGAATTTTTAGGTTTCACTCTGTTTTCTCCTATATTGATAGATGTATTTGGAACTCTAAATCCAACACGGTTTGTGCTAGCTTCTTGAAAGTTGACACAATAAAGTAGTTTCACGTTCTATCTCTCTGTTTTGATTCCTCTTGATGTAGCCCTAAGCAGTGACAGGCGAGAAACACTTCCATGGAAAGGGGTTGCCAGGCTTCCCAAAATTACGAATCTCCAGAAATCTCAGCAAATATTTTTTCACCCAAACTGGATGATACTTTCAGGTAATGATCAGTACACGAAGACGACTTGGTTCCCCAAATATCGTTCTTCTATGTTGAACCGTTCGTTTCCAGTAACAGTTTGAATTTTTAGGTTTCACTCTGTTTTCTCCTATATTGATAGATGTATTTGGAACTCTAAATCCAACACGGTTTGTGGTAGCTTCTTGAAAGTTTACACAATAAAGTAGTTTCATGTTCTATCTCTATGTTTTGATTCCTCTTGATGTAGCCCTAAGAAGTGACTGGCGAGAAACACTTTCATGGAAAGGGGTTGCCAGGCTTCCCAAAATTACGAATCTCCAGAAATCTCAGCAAATATTTTTTCACCCAAATTGGATGATACTTTCAGGTAATGATCAGCACACGAAGGCGACTTGGTTCCCCAAATTTCGTTCTTCTATGTTGAACCGTTCGTTTCCAGTAACACTTTGATATTTTAGGTTTCACTCTGTTTTCTCCTATATTGATAGACGTATTTGGAACTCTAAATCCAACACGGTTTGTGCTAGCTTCTTGAAACTTGACACAATAAAGTAGTTTCACGTTCTGTCTCTATGTTTTGTTTCCTCTTAATGTAGCCCTAAGCAGTGACAGGTGAGAAACACTTTCATGGAAAGGGGTTGCCAGGCTTCCCAAAACTACGAATCTCCAGAAATCTCAGCAAATATTTTTTTCACCCAAACAGGATGATATTTTCAGGTAATGATCAGTACACTAAGGTGTCTTGGTTCCCCAAATTTCGTTCTTCTATGTTGAGGCGTTCGTTTCCAGTAACAGTTTGAATTTTTAGGTTTCACTCTGTTTTCTCCTATATTGATAGATGTATTTGGAACTCTAAATCCAACATGGTTTGTGCTAGATTCTTGAAACTTGACACAATAAAATAGTTTCACGTTCTATCTCTATGTTTTGTTTCCTCTTGATGTAGCCCTAAGCTGTGACTGGCGAGAAACACTTTCATGGAAAGGGGTTGCCAGGCTTCCCAAAATTACGAATCTCCAGAAATCTCAGCAAATATTTTTTCACCCAAACAGGATGATACTTTCAGGTAATGATCAGTACACGAAGGCGACTGGGTTCCCCAAATTTCGTTCATCTATGTTGAGGCGTTCGTTTCCAGTAACAGTTTGAATTTGTAGGTTTCACTCTGTTTTCTCCTATATTGATAGATGTATTTGGAACTCTAAATCCAACACGGTTTGTGCTAGCTTCTTGAAAGTTGACACAATAAATTAGTTTCACGTTCTATCTCTATGTTTTGATTCCTCTTGATGTAGCCCTAAGCAGTGACAGGCGAGAAACACTTCCATGGAAAGGGGTTGCCAGGCTTCCCAAAATTACGAATCTCCAGAAATCTCAGCAAATATTTTTTCACACAAACTGGATGATACTTTCAGTTAATGATCAGCACACGAAGGCGACTTGGTTCCCCAAATTTCGTTCTTCTATGTTGAGGCGTTCGTTTCCAGTAACAGTTTGAATTTTTAGGTTTCACTCTGTTTTCTCCTATATTGATAGATGTATTTGGAACTCTAAATCCAACACGGTTTGTGCTAGCTTCTTGAAACTTGACACAATAAAGTAGTTTCACGTTCTATCTCTACATTTTGTTTCCTCTTGATGTAGCCCTAAGCAGTGACTGGCGAGAAACACTTTCATGGAAAGGGGTTGCCAGGATTCCCAAAATTACGAATCTCCAGAAATCTCAGCAAATATTTTTTCACCCAAACAGGATGATACTTTCAGGTAAAGAACGGTACACGAAGGCGACTTGGTTTCCCAAATTTCATTCATCTATGTTGAGGCGTTCGTTTCCAGTAACAGTTTGAATTTTTAGGTTTCACTCTGTTTTCTCCTATATTGATAGATGTATTTGGAACTCTAAATCCAACACGGTTTGTGCTAGCTTCTTGAAATTTGACACAATAAAGTAGTATCACGTTCTATCTCTATGTTTTGATTCCTCTTGATGTAGCCCTAAGCAGTGACAGGAGAGAAACACTTTCATGGAAAGGGGTTGCCAGGCTTCCCAAAATTACGAATCTCCAGAAATCTCAGCAAATATTTTTTCACCCAAACAGGATGATACTTTCAGGTAATGATCAGTACACAAAGGCGACTGGGTTCCCCAAATTTCGTTCTTCTATGTTGAAGCATTCGTTTCCAGTAACAGTTTGAATTTTTAGGTTTCACTCTGTTTTCTCCTATATTGATAGATGTATTTGGAACTCTAAATCCAACACGGTTTGTGCTAGCTTCTTGAAACTTGACACAATAAAGTAGTTTCACATTCTATCTCTACATTTTGTTTCCTCTTGATATAGCCCTAAGCAATGACTGGCGAGAAACACTTTCATTGAAAGTGGTTGCCAGGCTTCCCAAAATTACGAATCTGCAGAAATCTCAGCAAATATTTTTTCACCCAAACAGGATGATACTTTCAGGTAATGATTGGTACACGAAGGCGACTTTGTTTCCCAAATTTCGTTCATCTATGTTGAGGCGTTCGTTTCCAGTAACAGTTTGAATTTTTAGGTTTCACTCTGTTTTCTCCTATATTGATAGATGTATTTGGAACTCTAAATCCAACACGGTTTGTGCTAGCTTCTTGAAAGTTGACACAATAAAGTAGTTTCACGTTCTATCTCTATGTTTTGATTCCTCTTGATGTAGCCCTAAGCAGTGACAGGCGAGAAAGACTTCCATGGAAAGGGGTTGCCAGGCTTCCCAAAATTACGAATCTCCAGAAATCTCAGCAAATATTTTTTCACCCAAACTGGATGATACTTTCAGGTAATGATCAGTACACGAAGACGACTTGGTTCCCCAAATATCGTTCTTCTATGTTGAAGCGTTCGTTTCCAGTAACAGTTTGAATTTTTAGGTTTCATTCTGTTTTCTCCTATATTGATAGATGTATTTGGAACTCTAAATCCAACACGGTTTGTGCTAGCTTCTTGAAAGTTTACACAATAAAGTAGTTTCATGTTCTATCTCTATGTTTTGATTCCTCTTGATGTAGCCCTAAGAAGTGACTGGCGAGAAACACTTTCATGGAAAGGGGTTGCCAGGCTTCCCAAAATTACGAATCTCCAGAAATCTCAGCAAATATTTTTTCACCCAAATTGGATGATACTTTCAGGTAATGATCAGCACACGAAGGCGACTTGGTTCCCCAAATTTCGTTCTTCTATGTTGAACCGTTCGTTTCCAGTATCACTTTGATATTTTAGGTTTCACTCTGTTTTCTCCTATATTGATAGACGTATTTGGAACTCTAAATCCAACACGGTTTGTGCTAGCTTCTTGAAACTTGACACAATAAAGTAGTTTCACGTTCTGTCTCTATGTTTTGTTTCCTCTTAATGTAGCCCTAAGCAGTGACAGGCGAGAAACACTTTCATGGAAAGGGGTTGCCAGGCTCCCAAAACTACGAATCTCCAGAAATCTCAGCAAATATTTTTTTCACCCAAACAGGATGATATTTTCAGGTAATGATCAGTACACTAAGGTGTCTTGGTTCCCCAAATTTCGTTCTTCTATGTTGAGGCGTTCGTTTCCAGTAACAGTTTGAATTTTTAGGTTTCACTCTGTTTTCTCCTATATTGATAGATGTATTTGGAACTCTAAATCCAACATGGTTTGTGCTAGCTTCTTGAAACTTGACACAATAAAGTAATTTCACGTTCTATCTCTATGTTTTGTTTCCTCTTGATGTAGCCCTAAGAAGTGACTGGCGAGAAACACTTTCATGGAAAGGGGTTGCCAGGCTTCCCAAAATTACGAATCTCCAGAAATCTCAGCAAATATTTTTTCACCCAAATTGGATGATACTTTCAGTTAATGATCAGCACACGAAGGCGACTTGGTTCCCCAAATTTCGTTCTTCTATGTTGAGGCGTTCGTTTCCAGTAACAGTTTGAATTTTTAGGTTTCACTCTGTTTTCTCCTATATTGATAGATGTATTTGGAACTCTAAATCCAACACGGTTTGTGCTAGCTTCTTGAAACTTGACACAATAAAGTAGTTTCACGTTCTATCTCTACATTTTGTTTCCTCTTGATGTAGCCCTAAGCAGTGACTGGCGAGAAACACTTTCATGGAAAGGGGTTGCCAGGCTTCCCAAAATTACGAATCTCCAGAAATCTCAGCAAATATTTTTTCACCCAAACAGGATGATACTTTCAGGTAATGAACGGTACACGAAGGCGACTTGGTTTCCCAAATTTCATTCATCTATGTTGAGGCGTTCGTTTCCAGTAACAGTTTGAATTTTTAGGTTTCACTCTGTTTTCTCCTATATTGATAGATGTATTTGGAAGTCTAAATCCAACACGGTTTTTGCTAGCTTCTGGAAAGTTGACACAATAAAGTAGTTTCACGTTCTATCTCTATGTTTTGATTCCTCTTGATGTAGCCCTAAGCAGTGACAGGAGAGAAACACTTTCATGGAAAGGGGTTGCCAGGCTTCCCAAAATTACGAATCTCCAGAAATCTCAGCAAATATTTTTTCACCCAAACAGGATGATACTTTCAGGTAATGATCAGTACACGAAGGCAACTGGGTTCCCCAAATTTCGTTCTTCTCTGTTGAAGCGTTCTTTTCCAGTAACACTTTGAATTTTTAGGTTTCACTCTGTTTTCTCCTATATTGATAGATGTATTTGGAACTCTAAATCCAACACGGTTTGTGCTAGCTTCTTGAAACTTGACACAATAAAGTAGTTTCACATTCTATCTCTACATTTTGTTTCCTCTTGATGTAGCCCTAAGCAGTGACAGGCGAGAAACACTTTCATTGAAAGTGGTTGCCAGGCTTCCCAAAATTACGAATCTCCAGAAATCTCAGCAAATATTTTTTCACCCAAACAGGATGATACTTTCAGGTAATGATTGGTACACGAAGGCGACTTGGTTTCCCAAATTTCGTTCATCTATGTTGAGGCGTTCGTTTCCAGTAACAGTTTGAATTTTTAGGTTTCACTCTGTTTTCTCCTATATTGATAGATGTATTTGGAACTCTAAATCCAACACGGTTTGTGCTAGCTTCTTGAAAGTTGACACAATAAAGTAGTATCACGTTCTATCTCTATGTTTTGATTCCTCTTGATGTAGCCCTAAGCAGTGACAGGAGAGAAACACTTTCATGGAAAGGGGTTGCCAGGCTTCCCAAAATTACGAATCTCCAGAAATCTCAGCAAATATTTTTTCACCCAAACAGGATGATACTTTCAGGTAATGATCAGTACACAAAGGCGACTGGGTTCCCCAAATTTTGTTCTTCTATGTTGAAGCGTTCGTTTCCAGTAACAGTTTGAATTTTTAGGTTTCACTCTGTTTTCTCCTATATTGATAGATGTATTTGGAACTCTAAATCCAACACGGTTTGTGCTAGCTTCTTGAAACTTGACACAATAAAGTAGTTTCACATTCTATCTCTACATTTTTTTTCCTCTTGATGTAGCCTTAAGCAGTGACTGGCGAGAAACACTTTCATTGAAAGGGGTTGCCAGGCTTCCCAAAATTACGAATCTGCAGAAATCTAAGCAAAAATTTTTTCACCCAAACAGGATGATACTTTCAGGTAATGATTGGTACACGAAGGCGACTTGGTTTCCCAAATTTCGTTCATCTATGTTGAGGCGTTCGTTTCCAGTAACAGTTTGAATTTGTAGGTTTCACTCTGTTTTCTCCTATATTGATAGATGTATTTGGAACTCTAAATCCAACACGGTTTGTGCTAGCTTCTTGAAAGTTGACACAATAAATTAGTTTCACGTTCTATCTCTATGTTTTGATTCCTCTTGATGTAGCCCTAAGAAGTGACTGGCGAGAAACACTTTCATGGAAAGGGGTTGCCAGGCTTCCCAAAATTACGAATCTCCAGAAATCTCAGCAAATATTTTTTCACCCAAATTGGATGATACTTTCAGTTAATGATCAGCACACGAAGGCGACTTGGTTCCCCAAATTTCGTTCTTCTATGTTGAGGCGTTCGTTTCCAGTAACAGTTTGAATTTTTAGGTTTCACTCTGTTTTCTCCTATATTGATAGATGTATTTGGAACTCTAAATCCAACACGGTTTGTGCTAGCTTCTTGAAACTTGACACAATAAAGTAGTTTCACGTTCTATCTCTACATTTTGTTTCCTCTTGATGTAGCCCTAAGCAGTGACTGGCGAGAAACACTTTCATGGAAAGGGGTTGCCAGGCTTCCCAAAATTACGAATCTCCAGAAATCTCAGCAAATATTTTTTCACCCAAACAGGATGATACTTTCAGGTAATGAACGGTACACGAAGGCGACTTGGTTTCCCAAATTTCATTCATCTATGTTGAGGCGTTCGTTTCCAGTAACAGTTTGAATTTTTAGGTTTCACTCTGTTTTCTCCTATATTGATAGATGTATTTGGAAGTCTAAATCCAACACGGTTTTTGCTAGCTTCTGGAAAGTTGACACAATAAAGTAGTTTCACGTTCTATCTCTATGTTTTGATTCCTCTTGATGTAGCCCTAAGCAGTGACAGGAGAGAAACACTTTCATGGAAAGGGGTTGCCAGGCTTCCCAAAATTACGAATCTCCAGAAATCTCAGCAAATATTTTTTCACCCAAACAGGATGATACTTTCAGGTAATGATCAGTACACGAAGGCAACTGGGTTCCCCAAATTTCGTTCTTCTCTGTTGAAGCGTTCTTTTCCAGTAACACTTTGAATTTTTAGGTTTCACTCTGTTTTCTCCTATATTGATAGATGTATTTGGAACTCTAAATCCAACACGGTTTGTGCTAGCTTCTTGAAACTTGACACAATAAAGTAGTTTCACATTCTATCTCTACATTTTGTTTCCTCTTGATGTAGCCCTAAGCAGTGACAGGCGAGAAACACTTTCATTGAAAGTGGTTGCCAGGCTTCCCAAAATTACGAATCTCCAGAAATCTCAGCAAATATTTTTTCACCCAAACAGGATGATACTTTCAGGTAATGATTGGTACACGAAGGCGACTTGGTTTCCCAAATTTCGTTCATCTATGTTGAGGCGTTCGTTTCCAGTAACAGTTTGAATTTTTAGGTTTCACTCTGTTTTCTCCTATATTGATAGATGTATTTGGAACTCTAAATCCAACACGGTTTGTGCTAGCTTCTTGAAAGTTGACACAATAAAGTAGTATCACGTTCTATCTCTATGTTTTGATTCCTCTTGATGTAGCCCTAAGCAGTGACAGGAGAGAAACACTTTCATGGAAAGGGGTTGCCAGGCTTCCCAAAATTACGAATCTCCAGAAATCTCAGCAAATATTTTTTCACCCAAACAGGATGATACTTTCAGGTAATGATCAGTACACAAAGGCGACTGGGTTCCCCAAATTTTGTTCTTCTATGTTGAAGCGTTCGTTTCCAGTAACAGTTTGAATTTTTAGGTTTCACTCTGTTTTCTCCTATATTGATAGATGTATTTGGAACTCTAAATCCAACACGGTTTGTGCTAGCTTCTTGAAACTTGACACAATAAAGTAGTTTCACATTCTATCTCTACATTTTTTTTCCTCTTGATGTAGCCTTAAGCAGTGACTGGCGAGAAACACTTTCATTGAAAGGGGTTGCCAGGCTTCCCAAAATTACGAATCTGCAGAAATCTAAGCAAAAATTTTTTCACCCAAACAGGATGATACTTTCAGGTAATGATTGGTACACGAAGGCGACTTGGTTTCCCAAATTTCGTTCATCTATGTTGAGGCGTTCGTTTCCAGTAACAGTTTGAATTTGTAGGTTTCACTCTGTTTTCTCCTATATTGATAGATGTATTTGGAACTCTAAATCCAACACGGTTTGTGCTAGCTTCTTGAAAGTTGACACAATAAATTAGTTTCACGTTCTATCTCTATGTTTTGATTCCTCTTGATGTAGCCCTAAGAAGTGACTGGCGAGAAACACTTTCATGGAAAGGGGTTGCCAGGCTTCCCAAAATTACGAATCTCCAGAAATCTCAGCAAATATTTTTTCACCCAAATTGGATGATACTTTCAGTTAATGATCAGCACACGAAGGCGACTTGGTTCCCCAAATTTCGTTCTTCTATGTTGAGGCGTTCGTTTCCAGTAACAGTTTGAATTTTTAGGTTTCACTCTGTTTTCTCCTATATTGATAGATGTATTTGGAACTCTAAATCCAACACGGTTTGTGCTAGCTTCTTGAAACTTGACACAATAAAGTAGTTTCACGTTCTATCTCTACATTTTGTTTCCTCTTGATGTAGCCCTAAGCAGTGACTGGCGAGAAACACTTTCATGGAAAGGGGTTGCCAGGCTTCCCAAAATTACGAATCTCCAGAAATCTCAGCAAATATTTTTTCACCCAAACAGGATGATACTTTCAGGTAATGAACGGTACACGAAGGCGACTTGGTTTCCCAAATTTCATTCATCTATGTTGAGGCGTTCGTTTCCAGTAACAGTTTGAATTTTTAGGTTTCACTCTGTTTTCTCCTATATTGATAGATGTATTTGGAAGTCTAAATCCAACACGGTTTTTGCTAGCTTCTGGAAAGTTGACACAATAAAGTAGTTTCACGTTCTATCTCTATGTTTTGATTCCTCTTGATGTAGCCCTAAGCAGTGACAGGAGAGAAACACTTTCATGGAAAGGGGTTGCCAGGCTTCCCAAAATTACGAATCTCCAGAAATCTCAGCAAATATTTTTTCACCCAAACAGGATGATACTTTCAGGTAATGATCAGTACACGAAGGCAACTGGGTTCCCCAAATTTCGTTCTTCTCTGTTGAAGCGTTCTTTTCCAGTAACACTTTGAATTTTTAGGTTTCACTCTGTTTTCTCCTATATTGATAGATGTATTTGGAACTCTAAATCCAACACGGTTTGTGCTAGCTTCTTGAAACTTGACACAATAAAGTAGTTTCACATTCTATCTCTACATTTTGTTTCCTCTTGATGTAGCCCTAAGCAGTGACAGGCGAGAAACACTTTCATTGAAAGTGGTTGCCAGGCTTCCCAAAATTACGAATCTCCAGAAATCTCAGCAAATATTTTTTCACCCAAACAGGATGATACTTTCAGGTAATGATTGGTACACGAAGGCGACTTGGTTTCCCAAATTTCGTTCATCTATGTTGAGGCGTTCGTTTCCAGTAACAGTTTGAATTTTTAGGTTTCACTCTGTTTTCTCCTATATTGATAGATGTATTTGGAACTCTAAATCCAACACGGTTTGTGCTAGCTTCTTGAAAGTTGACACAATAAAGTAGTATCACGTTCTATCTCTATGTTTTGATTCCTCTTGATGTAGCCCTAAGCAGTGACAGGAGAGAAACACTTTCATGGAAAGGGGTTGCCAGGCTTCCCAAAATTACGAATCTCCAGAAATCTCAGCAAATATTTTTTCACCCAAACAGGATGATACTTTCAGGTAATGATCAGTACACAAAGGCGACTGGGTTCCCCAAATTTTGTTCTTCTATGTTGAAGCGTTCGTTTCCAGTAACAGTTTGAATTTTTAGGTTTCACTCTGTTTTCTCCTATATTGATAGATGTATTTGGAACTCTAAATCCAACACGGTTTGTGCTAGCTTCTTGAAACTTGACACAATAAAGTAGTTTCACATTCTATCTCTACATTTTGTTTCCTCTTGATATAGCCCTAAGCAATGACTGGCGAGAAACACTTTCATTGAAAGTGGTTGCCAGGCTTCCCAAAATTACGAATCTGCAGAAATCTCAGCAAATATTTTTTCACCCAAACAGGATGATACTTTCAGGTAATGATTGGTACACGAAGGCGACTTGGTTTCCCAAATTTCGTTCATCTATGTTGAGGCGTTCGTTTCCAGTAACAGTTTGAATTTTTAGGTTTCACTCTGTTTTCTCCTATATTGATAGATGTATTTGGAACTCTAAATCCAACACGGTTTGTGCTAGCTTCTTGAAACTTGACACAATAAAGTAGTTTCACATTCTATCTCTACATTTTTTTTCCTCTTGATGTAGCCTTAAGCAGTGACTGGCGAGAAACACTTTCATTGAAAGGGGTTGCCAGGCTTCCCAAAATTACGAATCTGCAGAAATCTAAGCAAAAATTTTTTCACCCAAACAGGATGATACTTTCAGGTAATGATTGGTACACGAAGGCGACTTGGTTTCCCAAATTTCGTTCATCTATGTTGAGGCGTTCGTTTCCAGTAACAGTTTGAATTTGTAGGTTTCACTCTGTTTTCTCCTATATTGATAGATGTATTTGGAACTCTAAATCCAACACGGTTTGTGCTAGCTTCTTGAAAGTTGACACAATAAATTAGTTTCACGTTCTATCTCTATGTTTTGATTCCTCTTGATGTAGCCCTAAGCAGTGACAGGCGAGAAACACTTCCATGGAAAGGGGTTGCCAGGCTTCCCAAAATTACGAATCTCCAGAAATCTCAGCAAATATTTTTTCAGCCAAACTTGATGATACTTTCAGGTAATGATCAGTACATGAAGGCGACTTGGTTCCCCAAATTTCGTTCTTCTATGTTGAAGCGTTCTTTTCCAGTAACAGTTTGAATTTTTAGGTTTCACTCTGTTTTCTCCTATATTGATAGATGTATTTGGAACTCTAAATCCAACACGGTTTGTGCTAGCTTCTTGAAACTTGACACAATAAAGTAGTTTCACGTTCTGTCTCTATGTTTTGTTTCCTCTTGATGTAGCCCTAAGCAGTGACTAGCCAGAAACACTTTCAAGGAAAGGGGTTGCCAGGCTTCCCAAAATTACGAATGTCCAGAAATCTCAGCAAATATTTTTTCACCCAAACAGGATGATACTTTCAGGTAATGATCTGTACACTAAGGTGACTTGGTTCCCCAAATTTCGTTCTTCTATGTTGAAGCGTTCGTTTCCAGTAACAGTTTGAATTTTTAGGTTTCACTCTGTTTTCTCCTATATTGATAGATGTATTTGGAACTCTAAATCCAACACGGTTTGTGCTAGCTTCTTGAAACTTGACACAATAAATTAGTTTTACGTTCTATCTCTATGTTTTGATTCCTCTTGATGTAGCCCTAAGAAGTGACTGGCGAGAAACACTTTCATGGAAAGGGGTTGCCAGGCTTCCCAAAATTACGAATCTCCAGAAATCTCAGCAAATATTTTTTCACCCAAATTGGATGATACTTTCAGTTAATGATCAGCACACGAAAGCGACTTGGTTCCCCAAATTTCGTTCTTCTATGTTGAGGCGTTCGTTTCCAGTAATAGTTTGAATTTTTAGGTTTCACTCTGTTTTCTCCTATATTGATAGATGTATTTGGAACTCTAAATCCAACACGGTTTGTGCTAGCTTCTTGAAACTTGACACAATAAAGTAGTTTCACGTTCTATCTCTACATTTTGTTTCCTCTTGATGTAGCCCTAAGCAGTGACTGGCGAGAAACACTTTCATGGAAAGGGGTTGCCAGGCTTCCCAAAATTACGAATCTCCAGAAATCTCAGCAAATATTTTTTCACCCAAACAGGATGATACTTTCAGGTAATGAACGGTACACGAAGGCGACTTGGTTTCCCAAATTTCATTCATCTATGTTGAGGCGTTCGTTTCCAGTAACAGTTTGAATTTTTAGGTTTCACTCTGTTTTCTCCTATATTGATAGATGTATTTGGAAGTCTAAATCCAACACGGTTTTTGCTAGCTTCTGGAAAGTTGACACAATAAAGTAGTTTCACGTTCTATCTCTATGTTTTGATTCCTCTTGATGTAGCCCTAAGCAGTGACAGGAGAGAAACACTTTCATGGAAAGGGGTTGCCAGGCTTCCCAAAATTACGAATCTCCAGAAATCTCAGCAAATATTTTTTCACCCAAACAGGATGATACTTTCAGGTAATGATCAGTACACGAAGGCAACTGGGTTCCCCAAATTTCGTTCTTCTCTGTTGAAGCGTTCTTTTCCAGTAACAGTTTGAATTTTTAGGTTTCACTCTGTTTTCTCCTATATTGATAGATGTATTTGGAACTCTAAATCCAACACGGTTTGTGCTAGCTTCTTGAAACTTGACACAATAAAGTAGTTTCACATTCTATCTCTACATTTTGTTTCCTCTTGATGTAGCCCTAAGCAGTGACTGGCGAGAAACACTTTCATTGAAAGTGGTTGCCAGGCTTCCCAAAATTACGAATCTGCAGAAATCTCAGCAAATATTTTTTCACCCAAACAGGATGATACTTTCAGGTAATGATTGGTACACGAAGGCGACTTGGTTTCCCAAATTTCGTTCATCTATGTTGAGGCGTTCGTTTCCAGTAACAGTTTGAATTTTTAGGTTTCACTCTGTTTTCTCCTATATTGATAGATGTATTTGGAACTCTAAATCCAACACGGTTTGTGCTAGCTTCTTGAAAGTTGACACAATAAAGTAGTATCACGTTCTATCTCTATGTTTTGATTCCTCTTGATGTAGCCCTAAGCAGTGACAGGAGAGAAACACTTTCATGGAAAGGGGTTGCCAGGCTTCCCAAAATTACGAATCTCCAGAAATCTCAGCAAATATTTTTTCACCCAAACAGGATGATACTTTCAGGTAATGATCAGTACACAAAGGCGACTGGGTTCCCCAAATTTCGTTCTTCTATGTTGAAGCGTTCGTTTCCAGTAACAGTTTGAATTTTTAGGTTTCACTCTGTTTTCTCCTATATTGATAGATGTATTTGGAACTCTAAATCCAACACGGTTTGTGCTAGCTTCTTGAAACTTGACACAATAAAGTAGTTTCACATTCTATCTCTACATTTTGTTTCCTCTTGATATAGCCCTAAGCAATGACTGGCGAGAAACACTTTCATTGAAAGTGGTTGCCAGGCTTCCCAAAATTACGAATCTGCAGAAATCTCAGCAAATATTTTTTCACCCAAACAGGATGATACTTTCAGGTAATGATTGGTACACGAAGGCGACTTGGTTTCCCAAATTTCGTTCATCTATGTTGAGGCGTTCGTTTCCAGTAACAGTTTGAATTTTTAGGTTTCACTCTGTTTTCTCCTATATTGATAGATGTATTTGGAACTCTAAATCCAACACGGTTTGTGCTAGCTTCTTGAAAGTTGACACAATAAAGTAGTTTCACGTTCTATCTCTATGTTTTGATTCCTCTTGATGTAGCCCTAAGCAGTGACTGGCGCAAAACACTTCCATGGAAAGGGGTTGCCTGGCTTCCCAAAATTACGAATCTCCAGAAATCTCAGCAAATATTTTTTCACCCAAACAGGATGATACTTTTAGGTAATGATCAGTACACTAAGGCGACTTGGTTCCCCAAATTTCATTCTTCTATGTTGAAGCGTTCGTTTCCAGTAACAGTTTGAATTTTTAGGTTTCACTCTGTTTTCTCCTATATTGATAGATGTATTTGGAACTGTAAATCTAACACGGTTTGTGCTAGCTTCTTGAAACTTGACACAATAAAGTAGTTTCACGTTCTGTCTCTATGTTTTGTTTCCTCCTGATGTAGCCCTAAGCAGTGACTGGCGAGAAACACTTTCATGGAAAGGGGTTGCCAGGCTTCCCAAAATTACCAATCTCCAGAAATCTCAGCAAATATTTTTTCACCCAAACAGGATGATACTTTCAGGTAATGATCAGTACACGAAGGCGACTTGGTTCCCCATATTTCGTTCTTCTATGTTGAGGCGTTCGTTTCCAGTAACACTTTGATATTTTAGGTTTCACTCTGTTTTCTCCTATATTGATAGATGTATTTGGAACTCTAAATCCAACACGGTTTGTGCTAGCTTCTTGAAACTTGACACAATAAAGTAGTTTCACGTTCTGTCTCTATGTTTTGTTTCCTCTTAATATAAACCTAAGCAGTGACAGGCGAGAAACACTTTCATGGAAAGGGGTTGCCAGGCTTCCCAAAACTACGAATCTCCAGAAATCTCAGCAAATATTTTTTCACCCAAACTGGATGATACTTTCAGGTAATGATCAGTACATGAAGGCGACTTGGTTCCCCAAATTTCGTTCTTCTATGTTGAAGCGTTCGTTTCCAGTAACAGTTTGAATTTTTAGGTTTCACTCTGTTTTCTCCTATATTGATAGATGTATTTGGAACTCTAAATCCAAGACGGTTTGTGCTAGCTTCTTGAAACTTGACACAATAAAGTAGTTTCAGGTTCTGTCTCTATGTTTTGTTTCCTCTTGATGTAGCCCTAAGCAGTGACAGGCGAGAAACACTTTCATGGAAAGGGGTTGCCAGGCTTCCCAAAATTACGAATCTCCAGAAATCTCAGCAAATATTTTTTCACCCAAACAGGATGATACTTTCAGGTAATGATCAGTACACGAAGGTGACTTGGTTCCCCAAATTTCGTTCTTCTATGTTGAAGCGTTCGTTTCCAGTAACAGTTTGAATTTTTAGGTTTCACTCTGTTTTCTCCTATATTGATAGATGTATTTGGAACTCTAAATCCAACACGGTTTGTGCTAGCTTCTTGAAACTTGACACAATAAAGTAATTTCACGTTCTATCTCTACGTTTTGTTTCCTCTTGATGTAGCCCTAAGCAGTGACTGGCGACAAACACTTTCATGGAAAGGGGTTGCCAGGCTTCCCAAAATTACGAATCTCCAGAAATCTCAGCAAATATTTTTTCACCCAAACAGGATGATACTTTCAGGTAATGATCAGTACACGAAGGCGACTTGGTTCCCCAAATTTTGTTCTTCTATGTTGAGGCGTTCGTTTCCAGTAACAGTTTGAATTTTTAGGTTTCACTCTGTTTTCTCCTATATTGATAGATGTATTTGGAACTCTAAATCCAACACGGTTTGTGCTAGCTCCTTGAAACTTGACACAATAAAGTAGTTTCACGTTCTGTCTCTATGTTTTGTTTCCTCTTGATGTAGCCCTAAGCAGTGACTGGCGAGAAACACTTTCATTGAAAGGGGTTGCCAGGCTTCCCAAAATTACGAATCTCCAGAAATCTCAGCAAATATTTTTTCACCCAAACAGGATGATACTTTCAGGTAATGATCAGTACACGAAGGCGACTTGGTTACCCAAATTTCGTTCTTCTATGTTGAAGCGTTCGTTTCCAGTAACAGTTTGAATTTTTAGGTTTCACTCTGTTTTCTCCTATATTGATAGATGTACTTGGAACTCTAAATCCAACACGGTTTGTGCTAGCTTCTTGAAACTTGACACAATAAAGTAGTTTCACGTTCTGTCTCTACATTTTATTTCCTCTTGATGTAGCCCTAAGCAGTGACTGGCGAGAAACACTTTCATTGTAGGGGTTGCCAGGCTTCCCAAAATTACGAATCTCCAGAAATCTCAGCAAATATTTTTTCACCCAAACAGGATGATACTTTCAGGTAATGAACGGTACACGAAGGCAACTTGGTTTCCCAAATTTCGTTCATCTATGTTGAGGCGTTCGTTTCCAGTAACCGTTTGAATTTTTAGGTTTCACTCTGTTTTTTCCTATATTGATAGATGTATTTGGAACTCTAAATCCAACACGGTTTGTGCTAGCTTCTTGAAAGTTGACACAATAAAGTAGTATCACGTTCTATCACTATGTTTTGATTCCTCTTGATGTAGCCCTAAGCAGTGACAGGCGAGAAACACTTCCATGGAAAGGGGTTGCCAGGCTTCCCAAAATTACGAATCTCCAGAAATCTCAGCAAATATTTTTTCACCCAAACTGGATGATACTCTCAGATAATGATAGTACACGAAGGCGACTTGGTTCCCCAAATTTCGTTCTTCTATGTTGAAGCGTTCGTTTCCACTAACACTTTGAATTTTTAGGTTTCACTCTGTTTTCTCCTATATTGATAGATGTATTTGGAACTCTAAATCCAACACGGTTTGTGCTAGCTTCTTGAAACTTGACACAATAAAGTAGTTTCCAGTTCTGTCTCTATGTTTTGTTTCCTCTTAATGTAGCCCTAAGCAGTGACAGGCGAGAAACACTTTCATGGAAAGGGGTTGCCAGGCTTCCCAAAACTACGAATCTCCAGAAATCTCAGCAAATATTTTTTCACCCAAACAGGATGACACATTCAGGTAATGATCAGTACACTAAGGTGACTTGGTTCCCCAAATTTCGTTCTTCTATGTTGAGGCGTTCGTTTCCAGTAACAGTTTGAATTATTAGGTTTCACTCTGTTTTCTCCTATATTGATAGATGTATTTGGAACTCTAAATCCAACACGGTTTGTGCTAGCTTCTTGAAACTTGACACAATAAAGTAGTTTCACGTTCTATCTCTATGTTTTGTTTCCTCGTGATGTAGCCCTAAGCTGTGACTGGCGAGAAACACTTTCATGGAAAGGGGTTGCCAGGCTTCCCAAAATTACGAATCTCCAGAAATCTCAGCAAATATTTTTTCACACAAACTGGATGATACTTTCAGTTAATGATCAGTACACTAAGGCGACTTGGTTCCCCAAATTTCGTTCTTCTATGTTGAAGCGTTCGTTTCCAGTAACAGTTTGAATTTTTAGGTTTCACTCTGTTTTCTCCTATATTGATAGATGTATTTGGAACTCTAAATCCAACACGGTTTGTGCTAGCTTCTTGACACTTGACACAATAAAGTAGTTTCAGGTTCTATCTCTATGTTTTGTTTCCTCTTGATGTAGCCCTAAGCAGTTACTGGCGAGAAACACTTTCATGGAAAGGGGTTGCCAGGCTTCCCAAAATTACGAATCTCCAGAAATCTCAGCAAATATTTTTTCACCCAAACAGGATGATAATTTCAGGTAATGATCAGTACACTAAGGTGACTTGGTTCCCCAATTTTCGTTATTCTATGTTGAAGCGTTCGTTTCCAGTAACAGTTTGAATGTTTAGGTTTCACTCTATTTTCTCCTATATTGATAGATGTATTTGGAACACTAAATGCAACACGTTTTGTGCTAGCTTCTTGAAACTTGACACAATAAAGTAGTTTCACGTTCTATCTCTATGTTCTGATTCCTCTTGATGTAGCCCTAAGCAGTGACAGGCGAGAAACACTTCCATGGAAAGGGGTTGCCAGGCTTCCCAAAATTACGAATCTCCAGAAATCTCAGCAAATATTTTTTCACCCAAACAGGATGATACTTTCAGGTAATGATCAGTACACTAAGGTGACTTGGTTCCCCAAATTTCGTTCTTCTATGTTGAAGCGTTCGTTTCCAGTAACAGTTTGAATTTTTAGGTTTCACTCTGTTTTCTCCTATATTGATAGATGTATTTGGAACTCTAAATCCAACACGGTTTGTGCTAGCTTATTGAAACTTGACACAATAAAGTAGTTTCACGTTCTATCTCTATGTTTTGTTTCCTCTTGATGTAGCCCTAAGCAGTGACAGGCGAGAAACACTTTCATGGAAAGGGGTTGCCAGGCTTCCCAAAATTACGAATTTCCAGAAAACTCAGCAAATATTTTTTCAGCCAAACTGGATGATACTTTCAGGTAACGATCAGTACACAAAGGCGACTTGGTTCCCCAAATTTCGTTCTACTATGTTGAAGCGTTCGTTTCCACTAACACTTTGAATTTTTAGGTTTCACTCTGTTTTCTCCTATATTGATAGATGTATTTGGAACTCTAAATCCAACACGGTTTGTGCTAGCTCCTTGAAACTTGACACAATAAAGTAGTTTCACGTTCTGTCTCTATGTTTTGTTTCCTCTTGATGTAGCCCTAAGCAGTGACTGGCAAGAAACACTTTCATTGAAAGGGGTTGCCAGGCTTCCCAAAATTACGAATCTCCAGAAATCTCAGCAAATATTTTTTCACCCAAACAGGATGATACTTTCAGGTAATGATCAGTACACGAAGGCGACTTGGTTCCCCAAATTTCGTTCTTCTATGTTGAAGCGTTCGTTTCCAGTAACAGTTTGAATTTTTAGGTTTCACTCTGTTTTCTCCTATATTGATAGATGTACTTGGAACTCTAAATCCAACACGGTTTGTGCTAGCTTCTTGAAACTTGACACAATAAAGTAGTTTCACGTTCTGTCTCTACATTTTATTTCCTCTTGATGTAGCCCTAAGCAGTGACTGGCGAGAAACACTTTCATTGTAGGGGTTGCCAGGCTTCCCAAAATTACGAATCTCCAGAAATCTCAGCAAATATTTTTTCACCCAAACAGGATGATACTTTCAGGTAATGAACGGTACACGAAGGCGACTTGGTTTCCCAAATTTCGTTCATCTATGTTGAGGCGTTCGTTTCCAGTAACAGTTTGAATTTTTAGGTTTCACTCTGTTTTTTCCTATATTGATAGATGTATTTGGAACTCTAAATCCAACACGGTTTGTGCTAGCTTCTTGAAAGTTGACACAATAAAGTAGTATCACGTTCTATCACTATGTTTTGATTCCTCTTAATGTAGCCCTAAGCAGTGACAGGCGAGAAACACTTCCATGGAAAGGGGTTGCCAGGCTTCCCAAAATTACGAATCTCCAGAAATCTCAGCAAATATTTTTTCACCCAAACTGGATGATACTCTCAGATAATGATCAGTACACGAAGGCGACTTGGTTCCCCAAATTTCGTTCTTCTATGTTGAAGCGTTCGTTTCCAGTAACAGTTTGAATTTTTAGGTTTCACTCTGTTTTCTCCTATATTGATAGATGTATTTGGAACTCTAAATCCAACACGGTTTGTGCTAGCTTCTTGACACTTGACACAATAAAGTAGTTTCAGGTTCTATCTCTATGTTTTGTTTCCTCTTGATGTAGCCCTAAGCAGTTACTGGCGAGAAACACTTTCATGGAAAGGGGTTGCCAGGCTTCCCAAAATTACGAATCTCCAGAAATCTCAGCAAATATTTTTTCACCCAAACAGGATGATACTTTCAGGTAACGATCAGTACACGAAGGCGACTGGGTTCCCCAAATTTCGTTCTTCTATGTTGAAGCGTTCGTTTCCAGTAACAGTTTGAATTTTTAGGTTTCACTCTGTTTTCTCCTATATGATAGATGTATTTGGAACTCTAATCCAACACGGTTTGTGCTAGCTTCTTGAAACTTGACACAATAAAGTAGTTTCACATTCTATCTCTACATTTTGTTTCCTCTTGATGTAGCCCTAAGCAGTGACTGGCGAGAAACACTTTCATGGAAAGGGGTTGCCAGGCTTCCCAAAATTACGAATCTGCAGAAATCTCAGCAAATATTTTTTCACCCAAACAGCATGATACTTTCAGGTAATGATTGGTACACGAAGGTGACTTGGTTCCCCAAATTTCGTTCTTCTATGTTGAAGGGTTCGTTTCCAGTAACAGTTTGAAATTTTAGGTTTCACTCTGTTTTCTCCTATATTGATAGATGTATTTGGAACTCTAAATCCAACACGGTTTGTGCTAGCTTCTTAAAACTTGACACAATAAAGTAGTTTCACGTTCTATCTCTATGTTTTGTTTCCTCGTGATGTAGCCCTAAGCTGTGACTGGCGAGAAACACTTTCATGGAAAGGGGTTGCCAGGCTTCCCAAAATTACGAATCTCCAGAAATCTCAGCAAATATTTTTTCACCCAAACAGGATGATACTTTCAGGTAACGATCAGTACACGAAGGCGACTGGGTTCCCCAAATTTCGTTCTTCTATGTTGAAGCGTTCGTTTCCAGTAACAGTTTGAATTTTTAGGTTTCACTCTGTTTTCTCCTATATGATAGATGTATTTGGAACTCTAATCCAACACGGTTTGTGCTAGCTTCTTGAAACTTGACACAATAAAGTAGTTTCACATTCTATCTCTACATTTTGTTTCCTCTTGATGTAGCCCTAAGCAGTGACTGGCGAGAAACACTTTCATGGAAAGGGGTTGCCAGGCTTCCCAAAATTACGAATCTGCAGAAATCTCAGCAAATATTTTTTCACCCAAACAGGATGATACTTTCAGGTAATGATTGGTACACGAAGGCGACTTGGTTTCCCAAATTTCGTTCATCTATGTTGAGGCGTTCGTTTCCAGTAACAGTTTGAATTTTTAGGTTTCACTCTGTTTTCTCCTATATTGATAGATGTTTGGAACTCTAAATCCAACACGGTTTGTGCTAGCTTCTGGAAAGTTGACTCAATAAAGTAGTTTCACGTTCTATCTCTATGTTTTGATTCCTCTTGATGTAGCCCTAAGCAGTGACAGGCGAGAAACACTTCCATGGAAAGGGGTTGCCAGGCTTCCCAAAATTACGAATCTCCAGAAATCTCAGCAAATATTTTTTCACCCAAACTGGATGATACTCTCAGATAATGATCAGTACACGAAGGCGACTTGGTTCCCCAAATTTCGTTCTTCTATGTTGAAGCGTTCGTTTCCAGTAACAGTTTGAATTTTTAGGTTTCACTCTGTTTTCTCCTATATTGATAGATGTATTTGGAACTCTAAATCCAACACGGTTTGTGCTAGCTTCTTGACACTTGACACAATAAAGTAGTTTCAGGTTCTATCTCTATGTTTTGTTTCCTCTTGATGTAGCCCTAAGCAGTTACTGGCGAGAAACACTTTCATGGAAAGGGGTTGCCAGGCTTCCCAAAATTACGAATCTCCAGAAATCTCAGCAAATATTTTTTCACCCAAACAGGATGATAATTTCAGGTAATGATCAGTACACTAAGGTGACTTGGTTCCCCAAATTTCGTTATTCTATGTTGAAGCGTTCGTTTCCAGTAACAGTTTGAATGTTTAGGTTTCACTCTATTTTCTCCTATATTGATAGATGTATTTGGAACACTAAATCCAACACGTTTTGTGCTAGCTTCTTGAAACTTGACACAATAAAGTAGTTTCACGTTCTATCTCTATGTTCTGATTCCTCTTGATGTAGCCCTAAGCAGTGACAGGCGAGAAACACTTCCATGGAAAGGGGTTGCCAGGCTTCCCAAAATTACGAATTTCCAGAAAACTCAGCAAATATTTTTTCAGCCAAACTGGATGATACTTTCAGGTAACGATCAGTACACAAAGGCGACTTGGTTCCCCAAATTTCGTTCTTCTATGTTGAAGCGTTCGTTTCCACTAACACTTTGAATTTTTAGGTTTCACTCTGTTTTCTCCTATATTGATAGATGTATTTGGAACTCTAAATCCAACACGGTTTGTGCTAGCTTCTTGAAACTTGACACAATAAAGTAGTTTCCAGTTCTGTCTCTATGTTTTGTTTCCTCTTAATGTAGCCCTAAGCAGTGACAGGCGAGAAACACTTTCATGGAAAGGGGTTGCCAGGCTTCCCAAAACTACGAATCTCCAGAAATCTCAGCAAATATTTTTTCACCCAAACAGGATGACACATTCAGGTAATGATCAGTACACTAAGGTGACTTGGTTCCCCAAATTTCGTTCTTCTATGTTGAGGCGTTCGTTTCCAGTAACAGTTTGAATTATTAGGTTTCACTCTGTTTTCTCCTATATTGATAGATGTATTTGGAACTCTAAATCCAACACGGTTTGTGCTAGCTTCTTGAAACTTGACACAATAAAGTAGTTTCACGTTCTATCTCTATGTTTTGTTTCCTCGTGATGTAGCCCTAAGCTGTGACTGGCGAGAAACACTTTCATGGAAAGGGGTTGCCAGGCTTCCCAAAATTACGAATCTCCAGAAATCTCAGCAAATATTTTTTCACACAAACTGGATGATACTTTCAGTTAATGATCAGTACACTAAGGCGACTTGGTTCCCCAAATTTCGTTCTTCTATGTTGAAGCGTTCGTTTCCAGTAACAGTTTGAATTTTTAGGTTTCACTCTGTTTTCTCCTATATTGATAGATGTATTTGGAACTCTAAATCCAACACGGTTTGTGCTAGCTTCTTGACACTTGACACAATAAAGTAGTTTCAGGTTCTATCTCTATGTTTTGTTTCCTCTTGATGTAGCCCTAAGCAGTTACTGGCGAGAAACACTTTCATGGAAAGGGGTTGCCAGGCTTCCCAAAATTACGAATCTCCAGAAATCTCAGCAAATATTTTTTCACCCAAACAGGATGATAATTTCAGGTAATGATCAGTACACTAAGGTGACTTGGTTCCCCAATTTTCGTTATTCTATGTTGAAGCGTTCGTTTCCAGTAACAGTTTGAATGTTTAGGTTTCACTCTATTTTCTCCTATATTGATAGATGTATTTGGAACACTAAATGCAACACGTTTTGTGCTAGCTTCTTGAAACTTGACACAATAAAGTAGTTTCACGTTCTATCTCTATGTTCTGATTCCTCTTGATGTAGCCCTAAGCAGTGACAGGCGAGAAACACTTCCATGGAAAGGGGTTGCCAGGCTTCCCAAAATTACGAATCTCCAGAAATCTCAGCAAATATTTTTTCACCCAAACAGGATGATACTTTCAGGTAATGATCAGTACACTAAGGTGACTTGGTTCCCCAAATTTCGTTCTTCTATGTTGAAGCGTTCGTTTCCAGTAACAGTTTGAATTTTTAGGTTTCACTCTGTTTTCTCCTATATTGATAGATGTATTTGGAACTCTAAATCCAACACGGTTTGTGCTAGCTTATTGAAACTTGACACAATAAAGTAGTTTCACGTTCTATCTCTATGTTTTGTTTCCTCTTGATGTAGCCCTAAGCAGTGACAGGCGAGAAACACTTTCATGGAAAGGGGTTGCCAGGCTTCCCAAAATTACGAATTTCCAGAAAACTCAGCAAATATTTTTTCAGCCAAACTGGATGATACTTTCAGGTAACGATCAGTACACAAAGGCGATTTGGTTCCCCAAATTTCGTTCTACTATGTTGAAGCGTTCGTTTCCACTAACACTTTGAATTTTTAGGTTTCACTCTGTTTTCTCCTATATTGATAGATGTATTTGGAACTCTAAATCCAACACGGTTTGTGCTAGCTTCTTGAAACTTGACACAATAAAGTAGTTTCAAGTTCTGTCTCTATGTTTTGTTTCCTCTTGATGTAGCCCTAAGCAGTGACAGGCGAGAAACACTTTCATGGAAAGGGGTTGCCAGGCTTCCCAAAACTACGAATCTCCAGAAATCTCAGCAAATATTTTTTCACCCAAACAGGATGATACATTCAGGTAATGATCAGTACACTAAGGTGACTTGGTTCCCCAAATTTCGTTCTTCTATGTTGAGGCGTTCGTTTCCAGTAACAGTTTGAATTATTAGGTTTCACTCTGTTTTCTCCTATATTGATAGATGTATTTGGAACTCTAAATCCAACACGGTTTGTGCTAGCTTCTTAAAACTTGACACAATAAAGTAGTTTCACGTTCTATCTCTATGTTTTGTTTCCTCGTGATGTAGCCCTAAGCTGTGACTGGCGAGAAACACTTTCATGGAAAGGGGTTGCCAGGCTTCCCAAAATTACGAATCTCCAGAAATCTCAGCAAATATTTTTTCACCCAAACAGGATGATACTTTCAGGTAACGATCAGTACACGAAGGCGACTGGGTTCCCCAAATTTCGTTCTTCTATGTTGAAGCGTTCGTTTCCAGTAACAGTTTGAATTTTTAGGTTTCACTCTGTTTTCTCCTATATGATAGATGTATTTGGAACTCTAATCCAACACGGTTTGTGCTAGCTTCTTGAAACTTGACACAATAAAGTAGTTTCACATTCTATCTCTACATTTTGTTTCCTCTTGATGTAGCCCTAAGCAGTGACTGGCGAGAAACACTTTCATGGAAAGGGGTTGCCAGGCTTCCCAAAATTACGAATCTGCAGAAATCTCAGCAAATATTTTTTCACCCAAACAGGATGATACTTTCAGGTAATGATTGGTACACGAAGGCGACTTGGTTTCCCAAATTTCGTTCATCTATGTTGAGGCGTTCGTTTCCAGTAACAGTTTGAATTTTTAGGTTTCACTCTGTTTTCTCCTATATTGATAGATGTTTGGAACTCTAAATCCAACACGGATTGTGCTAGCTTCTGGAAAGTTGACTCAATAAAGTAGTTTCACGTTCTATCTCTATGTTTTGATTCCTCTTGATGTAGCCCTAAGCAGTGACAGGCGAGAAACACTTCCATGGAAAGGGGTTGCCAGGCTCCCCAAAATTACGAATCTCCAGAAATCTCAGCAAATATTTTTTTCACCCAAACTGGATGATACTTTCAGTAATGATAAGTACACGAAGGCGACTTGGTTCCCCAAATTTCGTTCTTCTATGTTGAAGCGTTCGTTTCCAGTAACTGTTTGAATTTTTAGGTTTCACTCTGTTTTCTCCTATATTGATAGATGTATTTGGAACTCTAAATCCAACACGGTTTGTGCTAGCTTCTTGAAACTTGACACAATAAAGTAATTTCACGTTCTATCTCTACGTTTTGTTTCCTCTTGATATAGCCCTAAGCAGTGACTGGCGAGAAACACTTTCATGGAAAGGGTTTGCCAAGCTTCCCAAAATTACGAATCTCCAGAAATCTCAGCAAATATTTTTTCACCCAAACAGGATGATACTTTCAGGTAATGATCAGTACAGGAAGGCGACTTGGTTCCCCATATTTCGTTCTTCTATGTTGAGGCGTTCGTTTCCAGTAACACTTTGATATTGTAGGTTTCACTCTGTTTTCTCCTATATTGATAGATGTATTTGGAACTCTAAATCCAACACGGTTTGTGCTAGCTTCTTGAAACTTGACACAATAAAGTAGTTTCACGTTCTGTCTCTATGTTTTGTTTCCTCTTAATGTAGCCCTAAGCAGTGACAGGCGAGAAACACTTTCATGGAAAGGGGTTGCCAGGCTTCCCAAAACTACGAATCTCCAGAAATCTCAGCAAATATTTTTTCACCCAAACAGGATGATACTTTCAGGTAATGATCAGTACACAAAGGCGACTTGGTTTCCCAAATTTCATTCATCTATGTTGAGGCGTTCGTTTCCAGTAACAGTTTGAATTTTTAGGTTTCACTCTGTTTTCTCCTATATTGATACATGTATTTGGAACTCTAAATCCAACACGGTTTGTGCTAGCTTCTTGAAACTTGACACAATAAAGTAGTTTCACGTTCTATCTCTATGTTTTGATTCCTCTTGATGTAGCCCTAAGCAGTGACAGGCGAGAAACACTTCCATGGAAAGGGGTTGCCAGGCTTCCCAAAATTACGAATCTCCAGAAATCTCAGCAAATATTTTTTCACCCAAACTGGATGATACTTTCAGGTAATGATCAGTACACGAAGGCGACTTGGTTCCCCAAATTTCGTTCTTCTATGTTGAAGCGTTCGTTTCCAGTAACAGTTTGAATTTTTAGGTTTCACTCTGTTTTCTCCTATATTGATAGATGTATTTGGAACTCTAAATCCAACACGGTGTGTGCTAGCTTCTTGAAACTTGACACAATAAATTAGTTTCACGTTCTATCTCTATGTTTTGATTCCTCTTGATTTAGCCCTAAGAAGTGACTGGCGAGAAACACTTTTATGGAAAGGGGTTGCCAGGCTTCCCAAAATTACGAATCTCCAGAAATCTCAGCAAATATTTTTTCACCCAAATTGGATGATACTTTCAGGTAATGATCAGCACACGAAGGCGACTTGGTTCCCCAAATTTCCTTCTTCTATGTTGAACCGTTCGTTTCCAGTAACAGTTTGAATTTTTAGGTTTCACTCTGTTTTCTCCTATATTGATAGATGTATTTGGAACTCTAAATCCAACACGGTTTGTGCTAGCTTCTTGAAACTTGACACAATAAGGTAGTTTCACGTTCTATCTCTATGTTTTGTTTCCTCTTGATGTAGCCCTAAGCAGTGACTGGCGAGAAACACTTTCATGGAAAGGGGTTGCCAGGCTTCCCAAAATTACGAATCTCCAGAAATCTCAGCAAATATTTTTTCACCCAATCAGGATGATACTTTCAGGTAATGATCAGTACACGAAGGCAACTTGGTTCCCCATATTTCGTTCTTCTATGTTGAGGCGTTCGTTTCCAGTAACACTTTGATATTTTAGGTTTCACTCTGTTTTCTCCTATATTGATAGATGTATTTGGAACTCTAAATCCAACACGGTTTGTGCTAGCTTCTTGAAACTTGACACAATAAAGTAGTTTCACGTTCTGTCTCTATGTTTTGTTTCCTCTTAATGTAGCCCTAAGCAGTGACAGGCGAGAAACACTTTCATGGAAAGGGGTTGCCAGGCTTCCCAAAATTACGAATCTCCAGAAATCTCAGCAAATATTTTTTCACCCAAACAGGATGATACTTTCAGGTAATGATCAGTACACTAAGGTGACTTGGTTCCCCAAATTTCGTTCTTCTATGTTGAGGCGTTCGTTTCCAGTAACAGTTTGAATTTTTAGGTTTCACTCTGTTTTCTCCTATATTGATAGATGTATCTGGAACTCTAAATCCAACACGGTTTTTGCTAGCTTTTTGAAACTTGACACAATAAAGTAGTTTCACATTCTATCTCTATGTTTTGTTTCCTCTTGATGTAGCCCTAAGCAGTGACTGGCGAAAAACACTTTCATGGAAAGGGGTTGCCAGGCTTCCCAAAATTACGAATCTCCAGAAATCTCAGCAAATATTTTTTTCACCAAACAGGATGATACTTTCAGGTAATGATCAGTACATGAAGGCGACTTGGTTCCCCAAATTTCGTTCTTCTATGTTGAAGCGTTCGTTTCCAGAAACAGTTTGAATTTTTAGGTTTCACTCTGTTTTCTCCTATATTGATAGATGTATTTGGAACTCTAAATCCAACACGGTTTGAGCTAGCTTCTTGAAACTTGACACAATAAAGTAGTTTCACGTTCTATCTCTACGTGTTGTTTCCTCTTGATGTAGCCCTAAGCAGTGACTGGCGAGAAACACTTTCATTGAAAGGGGTTGCCAGGCTTCCCAAAATTACGAATCTCCAGAAATCTCAGGAAATATTTTTTCACCCAAACAGGATGATACTTTCAGGTAATGATCAGGACACGAAGGCGACTTGGTTTCCCAAATTTCGTTCATCTATGTTGAGGCGTTCGTTTCCAGTAACAGTTTGAATTTTTAGGTTTCACTCTGTTTTCTCCTATATTGATAGATGTATTTGGAACTCTAAATCCAACACGGTTTGTGCTAGCTTCTTGAAACTTGACACAATAAGGTAGTTTCACGTTCTATCTCTATGTTTTGTTTCCTCTTGATGTAGCCCTAAGCAGTGACTGGCGAGAAACACTTTCATGGAAAGGGGTTGCCAGGCTTCCCAAAATTACGAATCTCCAGAAATCTCAGGAAATATTTTTTCACCCAAACAGGATGATACTTTCAGGTAATGATCAGGACACGAAGGCAACTTGGTTTCCCAAATTTCGTTCATCTATGTTGAGGCGTTCGTTTCCAGTAACAGTTTGAATTTTTAGGTTTCACTCTGTTTTCTCCTATATTGATAGATGTATTTGGAACTCTAAATCCAACACGGTTTGTGCTAGCTTCTTGAAACTTGACACAATAAGGTAGTTTCACGTTCTATCTCTATGTTTTGTTTCCTCTTGATGTAGCCCTAAGCAGTGACTGGCGAGAAACACTTTCATGGAAAGGGGTTGCCAGCCTTCCCAAAATTACGAATCTCCAGAAATCTCAGCAAATATTTTTTCACCCAAACAGGATGATACTTTCAGGTAATGATCAGTACACGAAGGCGACTTGGTTCCCCATATTTCGTTCTTCTATGTTGAGGCGTTCGTTTCCAGTAACACTTTGATATTTTAGGTTTCACTCTGTTTTCTCCTATATTGATAGATGTATTTGGAACTCTAAATCCAACACGGTTTGTGCTAGCTTCTTGAAACTTGACACAATAAAGTAGTTTCACGTTCTGTCTCTATGTTTTGTTTCCTCTTAATGTAGCCCTAAGCAGTGACAGGCGAGAAACACTTTCATGGAAAGGGGTTGCCAGGCTTCCCAAAATTACGAATCTCCAGAAATCTCAGCAAATATTTTTTCACCCAAACAGGATGATACTTTCAGGTAATGATCAGTACACTAAGGTGACTTGGTTCCCCAAATTTCGTTCTTCTATGTTGAGGCGTTCGTTTCCAGTAACAGTTTGAATTTTTAGGTTTCACTCTGTTTTCTCCTATATTGATAGATGTATCTGGAACTCTAAATCCAACATGGTTTGTGCTAGCTTTTTGAAACTTGAAACAATAAGTTAGTTTCACGTTCCATCTCTATGTTTTGTTTCCTCTTGATGTAGCCCTAAGCAGTGACTGGCGAGAAACACTTTCATGGAAAGGGGTTGCCAGGCTTCCCAAAATTACGAATCTCCAGAAATCTCAGCAAATATTTTTTTCACCAAACAGGATGATACTTTCAGGTAATGATCAGTACACGAAGGCGACTTGGTTCCCCAAATTTCGTTCTTCTATAATGAACCGTTCGTTTCCAGTAACAGTTTGAATTTTTAGGTATCACTCTGTTTTCTCCTATATTGATAGATGTATTTGGAACTCTAAATCCAACACGGTTTGTGCTAGCTTCTTGAAACTTGACACAATAAGGTAGTTTCACGTTCTATCTCTATGTTTTGTTTCCTCTTGATGTAGCCCTAAGCAGTGACTGGCGAGAAACACTTTCATGGAAATGGGTTGCCAGGCTTCCCAAAATTACGAATCTCCAGAAATCTCAGCAAATATTTTTTCACCCAAACAGGATGATACTTTCAGGTAATGATCAGTACACTAAGGTGACTTGGTTCCCCAAATTTCATTCTTCTATGTTGAGGCGTTCGTTTCCAGTAACAGTTTGAATTTTTAGCTTTCACTCTGTTTTCTCCTATATTGATAGATGTATCTGGAACTCTAAATCCAACACGGTTTGTGCTAGCTTTTTGAAACTTGACACAATAAAGTAGTTTCACATTCTATCTCTATGTTTGGATTCCTCTTGATGTAGCCCTAAGCAGTGACAGGCGAGAAACACTTTCATGGAAAGGGGTTGCCAGGCTTCCCAAAATTACGAATCTCCAGAAATCTCACCAAATATTTTTTCACCCAAACTGGATGATACTTTCAGGTAATGATCAGTACACGAAGGCGACTTGGTTCCCCAAATTTCGTTCTTCTATGTTGAAGCGTTCGTTTCCAGTAACACTTTGAATTTTTAGGTTTCACTCTGTTTTCTCCTATATTGATAGATGTATTTGGAACTCTAAATCCAACACGGTGTGTGCTAGCTTCATGAACCTTGACACAATAAATTAGTTTCACGTTCTATCTCTATCTTTTGATTCCTCTTGATGTAGCCCTAAGAAGTGACTGGCGAAAAACACTTTCATGGAAAGGGGTTGCCAGGCTTCCCAAAATTACGAATCTCCAGAAATCTCAGCAAATATTTTTTCACCCAAATTGGATGATACTTTCAGGTAATGATCAGCACACGAAGGCGACTTGGTTCCCCAAATTTCGTTCTTCTATGTTGAACCGTTCGTTTCCAGTAACAGTTTGAATTTTTAGGTTTCACTCTGTTTTCTCCTATATTGATAGATGTATTTGGAACTCTAAATCCAACACGGTTTGTGCTAGCTTCTTGAAACTTGACACAATAAAGTAATTTCACGTTCTATCTCTATGTTTTGTTTCCTCTTGATGTAGCCCTAAGCAGTGACTGGCGAGAAACACTTTCATGGAAAGGGGTTGCCAAGCTTCCCAAAATTACGAATCTCCAGAAATCTCAGCAAATATTTTTTCACCCAAACAGGATGATACATTCAGGTAATGATCAGTACACTAAGGCGACTTGGTTCCCCAAATTTCATTCTTCTATGTTGAAGCGTTCGTTTCCAGTAACAGTTTGAATTTTTAGGTTTCACTCTGTTTTCTCCTATATTGATAGATGTATTTGGAACTCTAAATCCAACACGGTTTGTGCTAGCTTCTTGAAACTTGACACAATAAAGTAGTTTCACGTTCTGTCTCTATATTTTGTTTCCTCTTGATGTAGCCCTAAGCAGTGACAGGCGAGAAACACTTTCATGGAAAGGGGTTGCCAGGCTTCCCAAAATTACGAATCTCCAGAAATCTCAGCAAATATTTTTTCACTCAAACAGGATGATACCTTCAGGTAATGATCAGTACACGAAGGTGACTTGGTTCCCCAAATTTCGTTCATCTATGTTGAGGCGTTCGTTTCCAGTAACAGTTTGAATTTTTAGGTTTCACTCTGTTTTCTCCTATATTGATAGATGTATTTGGAACTCTAAATCCAACACGGTTTGTGCTAGCTTCTTGAAAGTTGACACAATAAAGTAGTTTCACGTTCTATCTCTATGTTTGGATTCCTCTTGATGTAGCCCTAAGCAGTGACAGGCGAGAAACACTTTCATGGAAAGGGGTTGCCAGGCTTCCCAAAATTACGAATCTCCAGAAATCTCACCAAATATTTTTTCACCCAAACTGGATGATACTTTCAGGTAATGATCAGTACACGAAGGCGACTTGGTTCCCCAAATTTCGTTCTTCTATGTTGAAGCGTTCGTTTCCAGTAACACTTTGAATTTTTAGGTTTCACTCTGTTTTCTCCTATATTGATAGATGTATTTGGAACTCTAAATCCAACACGGTGTGTGCTAGCTTCATGAACCTTGACACAATAAATTAGTTTCACGTTCTATCTCTATCTTTTGATTCCTCTTGATGTAGCCCTAAGAAGTGACTGGCGAAAAACACTTTCATGGAAAGGGGTTGCCAGGCTTCCCAAAATTACGAATCTCCAGAAATCTCAGCAAATATTTTTTCACCCAAATTGGATGATACTTTCAGGTAATGATCAGCACACGAAGGCGACTTGGTTCCCCAAATTTCGTTCTTCTATGTTGAACCGTTCGTTTCCAGTAACAGTTTGAATTTTTAGGTTTCACTCTGTTTTCTCCTATATTGATAGATGTATTTGGAACTCTAAATCCAACACGGTTTGTGCTAGCTTCTTGAAACTTGACACAATAAAGTAATTTCACGTTCTATCTCTATGTTTTGTTTCCTCTTGATGTAGCCCTAAGCAGTGACTGGCGAGAAACACTTTCATGGAAAGGGGTTGCCAAGCTTCCCAAAATTACGAATCTCCAGAAATCTCAGCAAATATTTTTTCACCCAAACAGGATGATACATTCAGGTAATGATCAGTACACTAAGGCGACTTGGTTCCCCAAATTTCATTCTTCTATGTTGAAGCGTTCGTTTCCAGTAACAGTTTGAATTTTTAGGTTTCACTCTGTTTTCTCCTATATTGATAGATGTATTTGGAACTCTAAATCCAACACGGTTTGTGCTAGCTTCTTGAAACTTGACACAATAAAGTAGTTTCACGTTCTGTCTCTATATTTTGTTTCCTCTTGATGTAGCCCTAAGCAGTGACAGGCGAGAAACACTTTCATGGAAAGGGGTTGCCAGGCTTCCCAAAATTACGAATCTCCAGAAATCTCAGCAAATATTTTTTCACTCAAACAGGATGATACCTTCAGGTAATGATCAGTACACGAAGGTGACTTGGTTCCCCAAATTTCGTTCATCTATGTTGAGGCGTTCGTTTCCAGTAACAGTTTGAATTTTTAGGTTTCACTCTGTTTTCTCCTATATTGATAGATGTATTTGGAACTCTAAATCCAACACGGTTTGTGCTAGCTTCTTGAAAGTTGACACAATAAAGTAGTTTCACGTTCTATCTCTATGTTTGGATTCCTCTTGATGTAGCCCTAAGCAGTGACAGGCGAGAAACACTTTCATGGAAAGGGGTTGCCAGGCTTCCCAAAATTACGAATCTCCAGAAATCTCACCAAATATTTTTTCACCCAAACTGGATGATACTTTCAGGTAATGATCAGTACACGAAGGCGACTTGGTTCCCCAAATTTCGTTCTTCTATGTTGAAGCGTTCGTTTCCAGTAACACTTTGAATTTTTAGGTTTCACTCTGTTTTCTCCTATATTGATAGATGTATTTGGAACGCTAAATCCAACACGGTGTGTGCTAGCTTCTTGAAACTTGACACAATAAATTAGTTTCACGTTCTATCTCTATCTTTTGATTCTTCTTGATGTAGCCCTAAGAAGTGACTGGCGAAAAACACTTTCATGGAAAGGGGTTGCCAGGCTTCCCAAAATTACGAATCTCCAGAAATCTCAGCAAATATTTTTTCACCCAAATTGGATGATACTTTCAGGTAATGATCAGTACATGAAGGCGACTTGGTTCCCCAAATTTCGTTCTTCTATGTTGAAGCGTTCGTTTCCAGAAACAGTTTGAATTTTTAGGTTTCACTCTGTTTTCTCCTATATTGATAGATGTATTTGGAACTCTAAATCCAACACGGTTTGTGCTAGCTTCTTGAAACTTGACACAATAAAGTAGTTTCACGTTCTATCTCTACGTGTTGTTTCCTCTTGATGTAGCCCTAAGCAGTGACTGGCGAGAAACACTTTCATTGAAAGGGGTTGCCAGGCTTCCCAAAATTACGAATCTCCAGAAATCTCAGCAAATATTTTTTTCACCAAACAGGATGATACTTTCAGGTAATGATCAGTACATTAAGGCGACTTGGTTCCCCAAATTTCGTTCTTCTATGATGAACCGTTCGTTTCCAGTAACAGTTTGAATTTTTAGGTATCACTCTGTTTTCTCCTATATTGATAGATGTATTTGGAACTCTAAATCCAACACGGTTTGTGCTAGCTTCTTGAAACTTGACACAATAAGGTAGTTTCACGTTCTATCTCTATGTTTTGTTTCCTCTTGATGTAGCCCTAAGCAGTGACAGGCGAGAAACACTTTCATGGAAATGGGTTGCCAGGCTTCCCAAAATTACGAATCTCCAGAAATCTCAGCAAATATTTTTTCACCCAAACAGGATGATACTTTCAGGTAATGATCAGTACACTAAGGTGACTTGGTTCCCCAAATTTCGTTCTTCTATGTTGAGGCGTTCGTTTCCAGTAACAGTTTGAATTTTTAGCTTTCACTCTGTTTTCTCCTATATTGATAGATGTATCTGGAACTCTAAATCCAACACGGTTTGTGCTAGCTTTTTGAAACTTGACACAATAAAGTAGTTTCACATTCTATCTCTATGTTTGGATTCCTCTTGATGTAGCCCTAAGCAGTGACAGGCGAGAAACACTTTCATGGAAAGGGGTTGCCAGGCTTCCCAAAATTACGAATCTCCAGAAATCTCACCAAATATTTTTTCACCCAAACTGGATGATACTTTCAGGTAATGATCAGTACACGAAGGCGACTTGGTTCCCCAAATTTCGTTCTTCTATGTTGAAGCGTTCGTTTCCAGTAACACTTTGAATTTTTAGGTTTCACTCTGTTTTCTCCTATATTGATAGATGTATTTGGAACTCTAAATCCAACACGGTGTGTGCTAGCTTCATGAAACTTGACACAATAAATTAGTTTCACGTTCTATCTCTATCTTTTGATTCCTCTTGATGTAGCCCTAAGAAGTGACTGGCGAAAAACACTTTCATGGAAAGGGGTTGCCAGGCTTCCCAAAATTACGAATCTCCAGAAATCTCAGCAAATATTTTTTCACCCAAATTGGATGATACTTTCAGGTAATGATCAGCACACGAAGGCGACTTGGTTCCCCAAATTTCGTTCTTCTATGTTGAACCGTTCGTTTCCAGTAACAGTTTGAATTTTTAGGTTTCACTCTGTTTTCTCCTATATTGATAGATGTATTTGGAACTCTAAATCCAACACGGTTTGTGCTAGCTTCTTGAAACTTGACACAATAAAGTAATTTCACGTTCTATCTCTACGTTTTGTTTCCTCTTGATGTAGCCCTAAGCAGTGACTGGCGAGAAACACTTTCATGGAAAGGGGTTGCCAAGCTTCCCAAAATTACGAATCTCCAGAAATCTCAGCAAATATTTTTTCACCCAAACAGGATGATACATTCAGGTAATGATCAGTACACTAAGGCGACTTGGTTCCCCAAATTTCATTCTTCTATGTTGAAGCGTTCGTTTCCAGTAACAGTTTGAATTTTTAGGTTTCACTCTGTTTTCTCCTATATTGATAGATGTATTTGGAACTCTAAATCCAACACGGTTTGTGCTAGCTTCTTGAAACTTGACACAATAAAGTAGTTTCACGTTCTGTCTCTATATTTTGTTTCCTCTTGATGTAGCCCTAAGCAGTGACAGGCGAGAAACACTTTCATGGAAAGGGGTTGCCAGGCTTCCCAAAATTACGAATCTCCAGAAATCTCAGCAAATATTTTTTCACTCAAACAGGATGATACCTTCAGGTAATGATCAGTACACGAAGGTGACTTGGTTCCCCAAATTTCGTTCATCTATGTTGAGGCGTTCGTTTCCAGTAACAGTTTGAATTTTTAGGTTTCACTCTGTTTTCTCCTATATTGATAGATGTATTTGGAACTCTAAATCCAACACGGTTTGTGCTAGCTTCTTGAAAGTTGACACAATAAAGTAGTTTCACGTTCTATCTCTATGTTTGGATTCCTCTTGATGTAGCCCTAAGCAGTGACAGGCGAGAAACACTTTCATGGAAAGGGGTTGCCAGGCTTCCCAAAATTACGAATCTCCAGAAATCTCACCAAATATTTTTTCACCCAAACTGGATGATACTTTCAGGTAATGATCAGTACATGAAGGCGACTTGGTTCCCCAAATTTCGTTCTTCTATGTTGAAGCGTTCGTTTCCAGTAACAGTTTGAAATTTTAGGTTTCACTCTGTTTTCTCCTATATTGATAGATGTATTTGGAACTCTAAATCCAACACGGTTTGTGCTAGCTTCTTGAAACTTGACACAATAAAGTAATTTCACGTTCTATCTCTACGTTTTGTTTCCTCTTGATGTAGCCCTAAGCAGTGACTGGCGAGAAACACTTTCATGGAAAGGGGTTGCCAAGCTTCCCAAAATTACGAATCTCCAGAAATCTCAGCAAATATTTTTTCACCCAAACTGGATGATACTTTCAGGTAATGATCAGTACACGAAGGCGACTTGGTTCCCCAAATTTCGTTCTTCTATGTTGAAGCGTTCGTTTCCAGTAACACTTTGAATTTTTAGGTTTCACTCTGTTTTCTCCTATATTGATAGATGTATTTGGAACTCTAAATCCAACACGGTGTGTGCTAGCTTCTTGAAACTTGACACAATAAATTAGTTTCACGTTCTATCTCTATCTTTTGATTCTTCTTGATGTAGCCCTAAGAAGTGACTGGCGAAAAACACTTTCATGGAAAGGGGTTGCCAGGCTTCCCAAAATTACGAATCTCCAGAAATCTCAGCAAATATTTTTTCACCCAAATTGGATGATACTTTCAGGTAATGATCAGTACATGAAGGCGACTTGGTTCCCCAAATTTCGTTCTTCTATGTTGAAGCGTTCGTTTCCAGAAACAGTTTGAATTTTTAGGTTTCACTCTGTTTTCTCCTATATTGATAGATGTATTTGGAACTCTAAATCCAACACGGTTTGAGCTAGCTTCTTGAAACTTGACACAATAAAGTAGTTTCACGTTCTATCTCTACGTGTTGTTTCCTCTTGATGTAGCCCTAAGCAGTGACTGGCGAGAAACACTTTCATTGAAAGGGGTTGCCAGGCTTCCCAAAATTACGAATCTCCAGAAATCTCAGCAAATATTTTTTTCACCAAACAGGATGATACTTTCAGGTAATGATCAGTACATGAAGGCGACTTGGTTCCCCAAATTTCGTTCTTCTATGATGAACCGTTCGTTTCCAGTAACAGTTTGAATTTTTAGGTATCACTCTGTTTTCTCCTATATTGATAGATGTATTTGGAACTCTAAATCCAACACGGTTTGTGCTAGCTTCTTGAAACTTGACACAATAAGGTAGTTTCACGTTCTATCTCTATGTTTTGTTTCCTCTTGATGTAGCCCTAAGCAGTGACTGGCGAGAAACACTTTCATGGAAAGGGGTTGCCAGGCTTCCCAAAATTACGAATCTCCAGAAATCTCAGCAAATATTTTTTCACCCAAACAGGATGATACTTTCAGGTAATGATCAGTACACTAAGGTGACTTGGTTCCCCAAATTTCGTTCTTCTATGTTGAGGCGTTCGTTTCCAGTAACAGTTTGAATTTTTAGCTTTCACTCTGTTTTCTCCTATATTGATAGATGTATCTGGAACTCTAAATCCAACACGGTTTGTGCTAGCTTTTTGAAACTTGACACAATAAAGTAGTTTCACATTCTATCTCTATGTTTGGATTCCTCTTGATGTAGCCCTAAGCAGTGACAGGCGAGAAACACTTTCATGGAAAGGGGTTGCCAGGCTTCCCAAAATTACGAATCTCCAGAAATCTCACCAAATATTTTTTCACCCAAACTGGATGATACTTTCAGGTAATGATCAGTACACGAAGGCGACTTGGTTCCCCAAATTTCGTTCTTCTATGTTGAAGCGTTCGTTTCCAGTAACACTTTGAATTTTTAGGTTTCACTCTGTTTTCTCCTATATTGATAGATGTATTTGGAACTCTAAATCCAACACGGTGTGTGCTAGCTTCATGAAACTTGACACAATAAATTAGTTTCACGTTCTATCTCTATCTTTTGATTCCTCTTGATGTAGCCCTAAGAAGTGACTGGCGAAAAACACTTTCATGGAAAGGGGTTGCCAGGCTTCCCAAAATTACGAATCTCCAGAAATCTCAGCAAATATTTTTTCACCCAAATTGGATGATACTTTCAGGTAATGATCAGCACACGAAGGCGACTTGGTTCCCCAAATTTCGTTCTTCTATGTTGAACCGTTCGTTTCCAGTAACAGTTTGAATTTTTAGGTTTCACTCTGTTTTCTCCTATATTGATAGATGTATTTGGAACTCTAAATCCAACACGGTTTGTGCTAGCTTCTTGAAACTTGACACAATAAAGTAATTTCACGTTCTATCTCTACGTATTGTTTCCTCTTGATGTAGCCCTAAGCAGTGACTGGCGAGAAACACTTTCATGGAAAGGGGTTGCCAAGCTTCCCAAAATTACGAATCTCCAGAAATCTCAGCAAATATTTTTTCACCCAAACAGGATGATACATTCAGGTAATGATCAGTACACTAAGGCGACTTGGTTCCCCAAATTTCATTCTTCTATGTTGAAGCGTTCGTTTCCAGGAACAGTTTGAATTTTTAGGTTTCACTCTGTTTTCTCCTATATTGATAGATGTATTTGGAACTCTAAATCCAACACGGTTTGTGCTAGCTTCTTGAAACTTGACACAATAAAGTAGTTTCACGTTCTGTCTCTATATTTTGTTTCCTCTTGATGTAGCCCTAAGCAGTGACAGGCGAGAAACACTTTCATGGAAAGGGGTTGCCAGGCTTCCCAAAATTACGAATCTCCAGAAATCTCAGCAAATATTTTTTCACTCAAACAGGATGATACCTTCAGGTAATGATCAGTACACGAAGGTGACTTGGTTCCCCAAATTTCGTTCATCTATGTTGAGGCGTTCGTTTCCAGTAACAGTTTGAATTTTTAGGTTTCACTCTGTTTTCTCCTATATTGATAGATGTATTTGGAACTCTAAATCCAACACGGTTTGTGCTAGCTTCTTGAAAGTTGACACAATAAAGTAGTTTCACGTTCTATCTCTATGTTTGGATTCCTCTTGATGTAGCCCTAAGCAGTGACAGGCGAGAAACACTTTCATGGAAAGGGGTTGCCAGGCTTCCCAAAATTACGAATCTCCAGAAATCTCACCAAATATTTTTTCACCCAAACTGGATGATACTTTCAGGTAATGATCAGTACACGAAGGCGACTTGGTTCCCCAAATTTCGTTCTTCTATGTTGAAGCGTTCGTTTCCAGTAACACTTTGAATTTTTAGGTTTCACTCTGTTTTCTCCTATATTGATAGATGTATTTGGAACTCTAAATCCAACACGGTGTGTGCTAGCTTCATGAACCTTGACACAATAAATTAGTTTCACGTTCTATCTCTATCTTTTGATTCCTCTTGATGTAGCCCTAAGAAGTGACTGGCGAAAAACACTTTCATGGAAAGGGGTTGCCAGGCTTCCCAAAATTACGAATCTCCAGAAATCTCAGCAAATATTTTTTCACCCAAATTGGATGATACTTTCAGGTAATGATCAGCACACGAAGGCGACTTGGTTCCCCAAATTTCGTTCTTCTATGTTGAACCGTTCGTTTCCAGTAACAGTTTGAATTTTTAGGTTTCACTCTGTTTTCTCCTATATTGATAGATGTATTTGGAACTCTAAATCCAACACGGTTTGTGCTAGCTTCTTGAAACTTGACACAATAAAGTAATTTCACGTTCTATCTCTATGTTTTGTTTCCTCTTGATGTAGCCCTAAGCAGTGACTGGCGAGAAACACTTTCATGGAAAGGGGTTGCCAAGCTTCCCAAAATTACGAATCTCCAGAAATCTCAGCAAATATTTTTTCACCCAAACAGGATGATACATTCAGGTAATGATCAGTACACTAAGGCGACTTGGTTCCCCAAATTTCATTCTTCTATGTTGAAGCGTTCGTTTCCAGTAACAGTTTGAATTTTTAGGTTTCACTCTGTTTTCTCCTATATTGATAGATGTATTTGGAACTCTAAATCCAACACGGTTTGTGCTAGCTTCTTGAAACTTGACACAATAAAGTAGTTTCACGTTCTGTCTCTATATTTTGTTTCCTCTTGATGTAGCCCTAAGCAGTGACAGGCGAGAAACACTTTCATGGAAAGGGGTTGCCAGGCTTCCCAAAATTACGAATCTCCAGAAATCTCAGCAAATATTTTTTCACTCAAACAGGATGATACCTTCAGGTAATGATCAGTACACGAAGGTGACTTGGTTCCCCAAATTTCGTTCATCTATGTTGAGGCGTTCGTTTCCAGTAACAGTTTGAATTTTTAGGTTTCACTCTGTTTTCTCCTATATTGATAGATGTATTTGGAACTCTAAATCCAACACGGTTTGTGCTAGCTTCTTGAAAGTTGACACAATAAAGTAGTTTCACGTTCTATCTCTATGTTTGGATTCCTCTTGATGTAGCCCTAAGCAGTGACAGGCGAGAAACACTTTCATGGAAAGGGGTTGCCAGGCTTCCCAAAATTACGAATCTCCAGAAATCTCACCAAATATTTTTTCACCCAAACTGGATGATACTTTCAGGTAATGATCAGTACACGAAGGCGACTTGGTTCCCCAAATTTCGTTCTTCTATGTTGAAGCGTTCGTTTCCAGTAACACTTTGAATTTTTAGGTTTCACTCTGTTTTCTCCTATATTGATAGATGTATTTGGAACTCTAAATCCAACACGGTGTGTGCTAGCTTCTTGAAACTTGACACAATAAATTAGTTTCACGTTCTATCTCTATCTTTTGATTCTTCTTGATGTAGCCCTAAGAAGTGACTGGCGAAAAACACTTTCATGGAAAGGGGTTGCCAGGCTTCCCAAAATTACGAATCTCCAGAAATCTCAGCAAATATTTTTTCACCCAAATTGGATGATACTTTCAGGTAATGATCAGTACATGAAGGCGACTTGGTTCCCCAAATTTCGTTCTTCTATGTTGAAGCGTTCGTTTCCAGAAACAGTTTGAATTTTTAGGTTTCACTCTGTTTTCTCCTATATTGATAGATGTATTTGGAACTCTAAATCCAACACGGTTTGTGCTAGCTTCTTGAAACTTGACACAATAAAGTAGTTTCACGTTCTATCTCTACGTGTTGTTTCCTCTTGATGTAGCCCTAAGCAGTGACTGGCGAGAAACACTTTCATTGAAAGGGGTTGCCAGGCTTCCCAAAATTACGAATCTCCAGAAATCTCAGCAAATATTTTTTTCACCAAACAGGATGATACTTTCAGGTAATGATCAGTACATTAAGGCGACTTGGTTCCCCAAATTTCGTTCTTCTATGATGAACCGTTCGTTTCCAGTAACAGTTTGAATTTTTAGGTATCACTCTGTTTTCTCCTATATTGATAGATGTATTTGGAACTCTAAATCCAACACGGTTTGTGCTAGCTTCTTGAAACTTGACACAATAAGGTAGTTTCACGTTCTATCTCTATGTTTTGTTTCCTCTTGATGTAGCCCTAAGCAGTGACAGGCGAGAAACACTTTCATGGAAATGGGTTGCCAGGCTTCCCAAAATTACGAATCTCCAGAAATCTCAGCAAATATTTTTTCACCCAAACAGGATGATACTTTCAGGTAATGATCAGTACACTAAGGTGACTTGGTTCCCCAAATTTCGTTCTTCTATGTTGAGGCGTTCGTTTCCAGTAACAGTTTGAATTTTTAGCTTTCACTCTGTTTTCTCCTATATTGATAGATGTATCTGGAACTCTAAATCCAACACGGTTTGTGCTAGCTTTTTGAAACTTGACACAATAAAGTAGTTTCACATTCTATCTCTATGTTTGGATTCCTCTTGATGTAGCCCTAAGCAGTGACAGGCGAGAAACACTTTCATGGAAAGGGGTTGCCAGGCTTCCCAAAATTACGAATCTCCAGAAATCTCACCAAATATTTTTTCACCCAAACTGGATGATACTTTCAGGTAATGATCAGTACACGAAGGCGACTTGGTTCCCCAAATTTCGTTCTTCTATGTTGAAGCGTTCGTTTCCAGTAACACTTTGAATTTTTAGGTTTCACTCTGTTTTCTCCTATATTGATAGATGTATTTGGAACTCTAAATCCAACACGGTGTGTGCTAGCTTCATGAAACTTGACACAATAAATTAGTTTCACGTTCTATCTCTATCTTTTGATTCCTCTTGATGTAGCCCTAAGAAGTGACTGGCGAAAAACACTTTCATGGAAAGGGGTTGCCAGGCTTCCCAAAATTACGAATCTCCAGAAATCTCAGCAAATATTTTTTCACCCAAATTGGATGATACTTTCAGGTAATGATCAGCACACGAAGGCGACTTGGTTCCCCAAATTTCGTTCTTCTATGTTGAACCGTTCGTTTCCAGTAACAGTTTGAATTTTTAGGTTTCACTCTGTTTTCTCCTATATTGATAGATGTATTTGGAACTCTAAATCCAACACGGTTTGTGCTAGCTTCTTGAAACTTGACACAATAAAGTAATTTCACGTTCTATCTCTACGTTTTGTTTCCTCTTGATGTAGCCCTAAGCAGTGACTGGCGAGAAACACTTTCATGGAAAGGGGTTGCCAAGCTTCCCAAAATTACGAATCTCCAGAAATCTCAGCAAATATTTTTTCACCCAAACAGGATGATACATTCAGGTAATGATCAGTACACTAAGGCGACTTGGTTCCCCAAATTTCATTCTTCTATGTTGAAGCGTTCGTTTCCAGGAACAGTTTGAATTTTTAGGTTTCACTCTGTTTTCTCCTATATTGATAGATGTATTTGGAACTCTAAATCCAACACGGTTTGTGCTAGCTTCTTGAAACTTGACACAATAAAGTAGTTTCACGTTCTGTCTCTATATTTTGTTTCCTCTTGATGTAGCCCTAAGCAGTGACAGGCGAGAAACACTTTCATGGAAAGGGGTTGCCAGGCTTCCCAAAATTACGAATCTCCAGAAATCTCAGCAAATATTTTTTCACTCAAACAGGATGATACCTTCAGGTAATGATCAGTACACGAAGGTGACTTGGTTCCCCAAATTTCGTTCATCTATGTTGAGGCGTTCGTTTCCAGTAACAGTTTGAATTTTTAGGTTTCACTCTGTTTTCTCCTATATTGATAGATGTATTTGGAACTCTAAATCCAACACGGTTTGTGCTAGCTTCTTGAAAGTTGACACAATAAAGTAGTTTCACGTTCTATCTCTATGTTTGGATTCCTCTTGATGTAGCCCTAAGCAGTGACAGGCGAGAAACACTTTCATGGAAAGGGGTTGCCAGGCTTCCCAAAATTACGAATCTCCAGAAATCTCACCAAATATTTTTTCACCCAAACTGGATGATACTTTCAGGTAATGATCAGTACATGAAGGCGACTTGGTTCCCCAAATTTCGTTCTTCTATGTTGAAGCGTTCGTTTCCAGTAACAGTTTGAAATTTTAGGTTTCACTCTGTTTTCTCCTATATTGATAGATGTATTTGGAACTCTAAATCCAACACGGTTTGTGCTAGCTTCTTGAAACTTGACACAATAAAGTAATTTCACGTTCTATCTCTACGTTTTGTTTCCTCTTGATGTAGCCCTAAGCAGTGACTGGCGAGAAACACTTTCATGGAAAGGGGTTGCCAAGCTTCCCAAAATTACGAATCTCCAGAAATCTCAGCAAATATTTTTTCACCCAAACTGGATGATACTTTCAGGTAATGATCAGTACACGAAGGCGACTTGGTTCCCCAAATTTCGTTCTTCTATGTTGAAGCGTTCGTTTCCAGTAACACTTTGAATTTTTAGGTTTCACTCTGTTTTCTCCTATATTGATAGATGTATTTGGAACTCTAAATCCAACACGGTGTGTGCTAGCTTCTTGAAACTTGACACAATAAATTAGTTTCACGTTCTATCTCTATCTTTTGATTCTTCTTGATGTAGCCCTAAGAAGTGACTGGCGAAAAACACTTTCATGGAAAGGGGTTGCCAGGCTTCCCAAAATTACGAATATCCAGAAATCTCAGCAAATATTTTTTCACCCAAATTGGATGATACTTTCAGGTAATGATCAGTACATGAAGGCGACTTGGTTCCCCAAATTTCGTTCTTCTATGTTGAAGCGTTCGTTTCCAGAAACAGTTTGAATTTTTAGGTTTCACTCTGTTTTCTCCTATATTGATAGATGTATTTGGAACTCTAAATCCAACACGGTTTGAGCTAGCTTCTTGAAACTTGACACAATAAAGTAGTTTCACGTTCTATCTCTACGTGTTGTTTCCTCTTGATGTAGCCCTAAGCAGTGACTGGCGAGAAACACTTTCATTGAAAGGGGTTGCCAGGCTTCCCAAAATTACGAATCTCCAGAAATCTCAGCAAATATTTTTTTCACCAAACAGGATGATACTTTCAGGTAATGATCAGTACATGAAGGCGACTTGGTTCCCCAAATTTCGTTCTTCTATGATGAACCGTTCGTTTCCAGTAACAGTTTGAATTTTTAGGTATCACTCTGTTTTCTCCTATATTGATAGATGTATTTGGAACTCTAAATCCAACACGGTTTGTGCTAGCTTCTTGAAACTTGACACAATAAGGTAGTTTCACGTTCTATCTCTATGTTTTGTTTCCTCTTGATGTAGCCCTAAGCAGTGACTGGCGAGAAACACTTTCATGGAAAGGGGTTGCCAGGCTTCCCAAAATTACGAATCTCCAGAAATCTCAGCAAATATTTTTTCACCCAAACAGGATGATACTTTCAGGTAATGATCAGTACACTAAGGTGACTTGGTTCCCCAAATTTCGTTCTTCTATGTTGAGGCGTTCGTTTCCAGTAACAGTTTGAATTTTTAGGTTTCACTCTGTTTTCTCCAATATTGATAGATGTATCTGGAACTCTAAATCCAACATGGTTTGTGCTAGCTTTTTGAAACTTGAAACAATAAGTTAGTTTCACGTTCCATCTCTATGTTTTGTTTCCTCTTGATGTAGCCCTAAGCAGTGACTGGCGAGAAACACTTTCATGGAAAGGGGTTGCCAGGCTTCCCAAAATTACGAATCTCCAGAAATCTCAGGAAATATTTTTTCACCCAAACAGGATGATACTTTCAGGTAATGATCAGGACACGAAGGCGACTTGGTTTCCCAAATTTCGTTCATCTATGTTGAGGCGTTCGTTTCCAGTAACAGTTTGAATTTTTAGGTTTCACTCTGTTTTCTCCTATATTGATAGATGTATTTGGAACTCTAAATCCAACACGGTTTGTGCTAGCTTCTTGAAACTTGACACAATAAAGTAGTTTCACGTTCTGTCTCTATATTTTGTTTCCTCTTGATGTAGCCCTAAGCAGTGACAGGCGAGAAACACTTTCATGGAAAGGGGTTGCCAGGCTTCCCAAAATTACGAATCTCCAGAAATCTCAGCAAATATTTTTTCACTCAAACAGGATGATACCTTCAGGTAATGATCAGTACACGAAGGTGACTTGGTTCCCCAAATTTCGTTCATCTATGTTGAGGCGTTCGTTTCCAGTAACAGTTTGAATTTTTAGGTTTCACTCTGTTTTCTCCTATATTGATAGATGTATTTGGAACTCTAAATCCAACACGGTTTGTGCTAGCTTCTTGAAACTTGACACAATAAAGTAGTTTCACGTTCTATCTCTATGTTTGGATTCCTCTTGATGTAGCCCTAAGCAGTGACAGGCGAGAAACACTTTCATGGAAAGGGGTTGCCAGGCTTCCCAAAATTACGAATCTCCAGAAATCTCACCAAATATTTTTTCACCCAAACTGGATGATACTTTCAGGTAATGATCAGTACATGAAGGCGACTTGGTTCCCCAAATTTTGTTCTTCTATGTTGAAGCGTTCGTTTCCAGTAACAGTTTGAAATTTTACGTTTCACTCTGTTTTCTCCTATATTGATAGATGTATTTGGAACTCTAAATCCAACATGGTTTGTGCTAGCTTCTTGAAACTTGACACAATAAAGTAATTTCACGTTCTATCTCTACGTTTTGTTTCATCTTGATGTAGCCCTAAGCAGTGACTGGCGAGAAACACTTTCATGGAAAGGGGTTGCCAAGCTTCCCAAAATTACGAATCTCCAGAAATCTCAGCAAATATTTTTTCACCCAAACTGGATGATACTTTCAGGTAATGATCAGTACACGAAGGCGACTTGGTTCCCCAAATTTCGTTCTTCTATGTTGAAGCGTTCGTTTCCAGTAACACTTTGAATTTTTAGGTTTCACTCTGTTTTCTCCTATATTGATAGATGTATTTGGAACTCTAAATCCAACACGGTGTGTGCTAGCTTCTTGAAACTTGACACAATAAATTAGTTTCACGTTCTATCTCTATCTTTTGATTCCTCTTGATGTAGCCCTAAGAAGTGACTGGCGAAAAACATTTTCATGGAAAGGGGTTGCCAGGCTTCCCAAAATTAGGAATCTCCAGAAATCTCAGCAAATATTTTTTCACCCAAATTGGATGATACTTTCAGGTAATGATCAGTACATGAAGGCGACTTGGTTCCCCAAATTTCGTTCTTCTATGTTGAAGCGTTCGTTTCCAGAAACAGTTTGAATTTTTAGGTTTCACTCTGTTTTCTCCTATATTGATAGATGTATTTGGAACTCTAAATCCAACACGGTTTGAGCTAGCTTCTTGAAACTTGACACAATAAAGTAGTTTCACGTTCTATCTCTACGTGTTGTTTCCTCTTGATGTAGCCCTAAGCAGTGACTGGCGAGAAACACTTTCATTGAAAGGGGTTGCCAGGCTTCCCAAAATTACGAATCTCCAGAAATCTCAGGAAATATTTTTTCACCCAAACAGGATGATACTTTCAGGTAATGATCAGGACACGAAGGCGACTTGGTTTCCCAAATTTCGTTCATCTATGTTGAGGCGTTCGTTTCCAGTAACAGTTTGAATTTTTAGGTTTCACTCTGTTTTCTCCTATATTGATAGATGTATTTGGAACTCTAAATCCAACACGGTTTGTGCTAGCTTCTTGAAACTTGACACAATAAGGTAGTTTCACGTTCTATCTCTATGTTTTGTTTCCTCTTGATGTAGCCCTAAGCAGTGACTGGCGAGAAACACTTTCATGGAAAGGGGTTGCCAGGCTTCCCAAAATTACGAATCTCCAGAAATCTCAGGAAATATTTTTTCACCCAAACAGGATGATACTTTCAGGTAATGATCAGGACACGAAGGCGACTTGGTTTCCCAAATTTCGTTCATCTATGTTGAGGCGTTCGTTTCCAGTAACAGTTTGAATTTTTAGGTTTCACTCTGTTTTCTCCTATATTGATAGATGTATTTGGAACTCTAAATCCAACACGGTTTGTGCTAGCTTCTTGAAACTTGACACAATAAGGTAGTTTCACGTTCTATCTCTATGTTTTGTTTCCTCTTGATGTAGCCCTAAGCAGTGACTGGCGAGAAACACTTTCATGGAAAGGGGTTGCCAGCCTTCCCAAAATTACGAATCTCCAGAAATCTCAGCAAATATTTTTTCACCCAAACAGGATGATACTTTCAGGTAATGATCAGTACACGAAGGCGACTTGGTTCCCCATATTTCGTTCTTCTATGTTGAGGCGTTCGTTTCCAGTAACACTTTGATATTTTAGGTTTCACTCTGTTTTCTCCTATATTGATAGATGTATTTGGAACTCTAAATCCAACACGGTTTGTGCTAGCTTCTTGAAACTTGACACAATAAAGTAGTTTCACGTTCTGTCTCAATATTTTGTTTCCTCTTAATGTAGCCCTAAGCAGTGACAGGCGAGAAACACTTTCATGGAAAGGGGTTGCCAGGCTTCCCAAAATTACGAATCTACAGAAATCTCAGCAAATATTTTTTCACCCAAACAGGATGATACTTTCAGGTAATGATCAGTACACTAAGGTGACTTGGTTCCCCAAATTTCGTTCTTCTATGATGAGGCGTTCGTTTCCAGTAACAGTTTGAATTTTTAGGTTTCACTCTGTTTTCTCCAATATTGATAGATGTATCTGGAACTCTAAATCCAACATGGTTTGTGCTAGCTTTTTGAAACTTGAAACAATAAGTTAGTTTCACGTTCCATCTCTATGTTTTGTTTCCTCTTGATGTAGCCCTAAGCAGTGACTGGCGAGAAACACTTTCATGGAAAGGGGTTGCCAGGCTTCCCAAAATTACGAATCTCCAGAAATCTCAGGAAATATTTTTTCACCCAAACAGGATGATACTTTCAGGTAATGATCAGGACACGAAGGCGACTTGGTTTCCCAAATTTCGTTCATCTATGTTGAGGCGTTCGTTTCCAGTAACAGTTTGAATTTTTAGGTTTCACTCTGTTTTCTCCTATATTGATAGATGTATTTGGAACTCTAAATCCAACACGGTTTGTGCTAGCTTCTTGAAACTTGACACAATAAAGTAGTTTCACGTTCTGTCTCTATGTATTGTTTCCTCTTGATGTAGCCCTAAGCAGTGACTGGCGAGAAACACTTTCATGGAAAGGGGTTGCCAAGCTTCCCAAAATTACGAATCTCCAGAAATCTCAGCAAATATTTTTTCACCCAAACAGGATGATACTTTCAGGTAATGATCAGTACACTAAGGCGACTTGGTTCCCCAAATTTCATTCTTCTATGTTGAAGCGTTCGTTTCCAGTAACAGTTTGAATTTTTAGGTATCACTCTGTTTTCTCCTATATTGATAGATGTATTTGGAACTCTAAATCCAACACGGTTTGTGCTAGCTTCTTGAAACTTGACACAATAAAGTAGTTTCACGTTCTGTCTCTATGTTTTGTTTCCTCTTAATGTAGCCCTAAGCAGTGACAGGCGAGAAACACTTTCATGGAAAGGGGTTGCCAGGCTTCCCAAAATTACGAATCTCCAGAAATCTCAGCAAATATTTTTTCACCCAAACAGGATGATACTTTCAGGTAATGATCAGTACACTAAGGTGACTTGGTTCCCCAAATTTTGTTCTTCTATGTTGAGGCGTTCGTTTCCAGTAACAGTTTGAATTTTTAGGTTTCACTCTGTTTTCTCCTATATTGATAGATGTATCTGGAACTCTAAATCCAACACGGTTTGTGCTAGCTTTTTGAAACTTGACACAATAAAGCAGTTTCACGTTCTATCTCTATGCTTTGTTTCCTCTTGATGTAGCCCTAAGCAGTGACTGGTGAGAAACACTTTCATGGAAAGGGGTTGCCAGGCTTCCCAAAATTACGAATCTCCAGAAATCTCAGCAAATATTTTTTTCACCAAACAGGATGATACTCTCAGGTAATGATCAGTACATGAAGGCGACTTGGTTCCCCAAATTTCGTTCTTCTATGTTGAAGCGTTCGTTTCCAGTAACAGTTTGAATTTTTAGGTTTCACTCTGTTTTCTCCTATATTGATAGATGTATTTGGAACTCTAAATCCAACACGGTTTGAGCTAGCTTCTTGAAACTTGACACAATAAAGTAGTTTCACGTTCTATCTCTACGTGTTGTTTCCTCTTGATGTAGCCCTAAGCAGTGACTGGCGAGAAACACTTCATTGAAAGGGGTTGCCAGGCTTCCCAAAATTACGAATCTCCAGAAATCTCAGGAAATATTTTTTCACCCAAACAGGATGATACTTTCAGGTAATGATCAGGACATGAAGGCGACTTGGTTTCCCAAATTTCGTTCATCTATGTTGAGGCGTTCGTTTCCAGTAACAGTTTGAATTTTTAGGTTTCACTCTGTTTTCTCCTATATTGATAGATGTATTTGGAACTCTAAATCCAACACGGTTTGTGCTAGCTTCTTGAAAGTTGACACAATAAAGTAGTTTCACGTTCTATCTCTATGTTTTGATTCCTCTTGATGTAGCCCTAAGTAGTGACAGGCGAGAAACACTTCCATGGAAAGGGGTTGCCAGGCTTCCCAAAATTACGAATCTCCAGAAATCTCAGCAAATATTTTTTCACCCAAACTGGATGATACTTTCAGGTAATGATCAGTACACGAAGGTGACTTGGTTCCCCAAATTTCGTTCTTCTATGTTGAAGGGTTCGTTTCCAGTAACAGTTTGAAATTTTAGGTTTCACTCTGTTTTCTCCTATATTGATAGATGTATTTGGAACTCTAAATCCAACACGGTTTGTGCTAGCTTCTTGAAACTTGACACAATAAAGTAGTTTCACGTTCTGTCTCTATGTTTTGTTTCCTCTTGATGTAGCCCTAAGCAGTGACAGGCGAGAAACACTTTCATGGAAAGGGGATGCCAGGCTTCCCAAAATTACGAATCTCCAGAAATCTCAGCAAATATTTTTTCACTCAAACAGGATGATACTTTCAGGTAATGATCAGTACACGAAGGTGACTTGGTTCCCCAAATTTCGTTCTTCTATGTTGAAGCGTTCGTTTCCAGTAACAGTTTGAATTTTTAGGTTTCACTCTGTTTTCTCCTATATTGATAGATGTATTTGGAACTCTAAATCCAACACGGTTTGTGCTAGCTTCTTGAAACTTGACACAATAAAGTAATTTCACGTTCTATCTCTATGTTTTGTTTCCTCTTGATGTAGCCCTAAGCAGTGACTGGCGAGAAACACTTTCATGGAAAGGGGTTGCCAAGCTTCCCAAAATTACGAATCTCCAGAAATCTCAGCAAATATTTTTTCACCCAAACTGGATGATACTTTCAGGTAATGATCAGTACACGAAGGCGACTTGGTTCCCCAAATTTCGTTCTTCTATGTTGAAGCGTTCGTTTCCAGTAACAGTTTGAATTTTTAGGTTTCACTCTGTTTTCTCCTATATTGATAGATGTATTTGGAACTCTAAATCCAACACGGTGTGTGCTAGCTTCTTGAAACTTGACACAATAAATTAGTTTCACGTTCTATCTCTATGTTTTGATTCCTCTTGATGTAGCCCTAAGAAGTGACTGGAGAGAAACACTTTCATGGAAAGGGGTTGCCAGGCTTCCCAAAATTACGAATCTCCAGAAATCTCAGCAAATATTTTTTCACCCAAATTGGATGATACTTTCAGGTAATGATCAGCACACGAAGGCGACTTGGTTCCCCAAATTTCGTTCTTCTATGTTGAACCGTTCGTTTCCAGTAACAGTTTGAATTTTTAGGTTTCACTCTGTTTTCTCCTATATTGATAGATGTATTTGGAACTCTAAATCCAACACGGTTTGTGCTAGCTTCTTGAAACTTGACACAATAAAGTAATTTCACGTTCTATCTCTACGTTATGTTTCCTCTTGATGTAGCCCTAAGCAGTGACTGGCGAGAAACACTTTCATGGAAAGGGGTTGCCAAGCTTCCCAAAATTACGAATCTCCAGAAATCTCAGCAAATATTTTTTCACCCAAACAGGATGATACTTTCAGGTAATGATCAGTACACGAAGGCGACTTGGTTCCCCAAATTTCGTTCTTCTATGTTGAAGCGTTCGTTTCCAGTAACAGTTTGAATTTTTAGGTTTCACTCTGTTTTCTCCTATATTGATAGATGTATTTGGAACTCTAAATCCAACACGGTTTGTGCTAGCTTCTTGAAACTTGACACAATAAGGTAGTTTCACGTTCCATCTCTATGTTTTGTTTCCTCTTGATGTAGCCCTAAGCAGTGACTGGCGAGAAACACTTTCATGGAAAGGGGTTGCCAAGCTTCCCAAAATTACGAATCTCCAGAAATCTCAGCAAATATTTTTTCACCCAAACAGGATGATACTTTCAGGTAATGATCAGTACACTAAGGCGACTTGGTTCCCCAAATTTCATTCTTCTATGTTGAAGCGTTCGTTTCCAGTAACAGTTTGAATTTTTAGGTATCACTCTGTTTTCTCCTATATTGATAGATGTATTTGGAACTCTAAATCCAACACGGTTTGTGCTAGCTTTTTGAAACTTGACACAATAAAGCAGTTTCACGTTCTATCTCTATGTTTTGTTTCCTCTTGATGTAGCCCTAAGCAGTGACTGGCGAGAAACACTTTCATGGAAAGGGGTTGCCAGGCTTCCCAAAATCACGAATCTCCAGAAATCTCAGCAAATATTTTTTTCACCCAAACAGGATGATACTTTCAGGTAATGATCAGTACACGAAGGCGACTTGGTTCCCCATATTTCGTTCTTCTATGTTGAGGCGTTCGTTTCCAGTAACACTTTGATATTTTAGGTTTCACTCTGTTTTCTCCTATATTGATAGATGTATTTGGAACTCTAAATCCAACACGGTTTGTGCTAGATTCTTGAAACTTGACACAATAAAGTAGTTTCACGTTCTATCTCTACGTGTTGTTTCCTCTTGATGTAGCCCTAAGCAGTGAGTGGCGAGAAACACTTTCAATGAAAGGGGTTGCCAGGCTTCCCAAAATTACGAATCTCCAGAAATCTCAGGAAATATTTTTTCACCCAAACAGGATGATACTTTCAGGTAATGATCAGGACACGAAGGCGACTTGGTTTCCCAAATTTCGTTCATCTATGTTGAGGCGTTCGTTTCCAGAAACAGTTTGAATTTTTAGGTTTCACTCTGTTTTCTCCTATATTGATAGATGTATTTGGAACTCTAAATCCAACACGGTTTGTGCTAGCTTCTTGAAACTTGACACAATAAGGTAGTTTCACGTTCCATCTCTATGTATTGTTTCCTCTTGATGTAGCCCTAAGCAGTGACTGGCGAGAAACACTTTCATGGAAAGGGGTTGCCAAGCTTCCCAAAATTACGAATCTCCAGAAATCTCAGCAAATATTTTTTCACCCAAACAGGATGATACTTTCAGGTAATGATCAGTACACTAAGGCGACTTGGTTCCCCAAATTTCATTCTTCTATGTTGAAGCGTTCGGTTCCAGTAACAGTTTGAATTTTTAGGTATCACTCTGTTTTCTCCTATATTGATAGATGTATTTGGAACTCTAAATCCAACACGGTTTGTGCTAGCTTCTTGAAACTTGACACAATAAAGTAGTTTCACGTTCTGTCTCTATGTTTTGTTTCCTCTTGATGTAGCCCTAAGCAGTGACTGGTGAGAAACACTTTCATGGAAAGGGGTTGCCAGGCTTCCCAAAATTACGAATCTCCAGAAATCTCAGCAAATATTTTTTTCACCAAACAGGATGATACTTTCAGGTAATGATCAGTACATGAAGGCGACTTGGTTCCCCAAATTTCGTTCTTCTATGTTGAAGCGTTCGTTTCCCGTAACAGTTTGAATTTTTAGGTTTCACTCTGTTTTCTCCTATATTGATAGATGTATTTGGAACTCTAAATCCAACACGGTTTGAGCTAGCTTCTTGAAACTTGACACAATAAAGTAGTTTCACGTTCTATCTCTACGTGTTGTTTCCTCTTGATGTAGCCCTAAGCAGTGACTGGCGAGAAACACTTCATTGAAAGGGGTTGCCAGGCTTCCCAAAATTACGAATCTCCAGAAATCTCAGGAAATATTTTTTCACCCAAACAGGATGATACTTTCAGGTAATGATCAGGACATGAAGGCGACTTGGTTTCCCAAATTTCGTTCATCTATGTTGAGGCGTTCGTTTCCAGTAACAGTTTGAATTTTTAGGTTTCACTCTGTTTTCTCCTATATTGATAGATGTATTTGGAACTCTAAATCCAACACTGTTTGTGCTAGCTTCTTGAAAGTTGACACAATAAAGTAGTTTCACGTTCTATCTCTATGTTTTGATTCCTCTTGATGTAGCCCTAAGTAGTGACAGGCGAGAAACACTTCCATGGAAAGGGGTTGCCAGGCTTCCCAAAATTACGAATCTCCAGAAATCTCAGCAAATATTTTTTCACCCAAACTGGATGATACTTTCAGGTAATGATCAGTACACGAAGGCGACTTGGTTCCCCAAATTTCGTTCTTCTATGTTGAAGCGTTCGTTTCCAGTAACAGTTTGAAATTTTAGGTTTCACTCTGTTTTCTCCTATATTGATAGATGTATTTGGAACTCTAAATCCAACACGGTTTGTGCTAGCTTCTTGAAACTTGACACAATAAAGTAGTTTCACGTTCTGTCTCTATGTTTTGTTTCCTCTTGATGTAGCCCTAAGCAGTGACAGGCGAGAAACACTTTCATGGAAAGGGGTTGCCAGGCTTCCCAAAATTACGAATCTCCAGAAATCTCAGCAAATATTTTTTCACTCAAACAGGATGATACTTTCAGGTAATGATCAGTACACTAAGGTGACTTGGTTCCCCAAATTTCGTTCTTCTATGTTGAAGCGTTCGTTTCCAGTAACAGTTTGAATTTTTAGGTTTCACTCTGTTTTCTCCTATATTGATAGATGTATTTGGAACTCTAAATCCAACATGGTTTGTGCTAGCTTCTTGAAACTTGACACAATAAAGTAATTTCACGTTCTATCTCTACGTTTTGTTTCCTCTTGATGTAGCCCTAAGCAGTGACTGGCGAGAAACACTTTCATGGAAAGGGGTTGCCAAGCTTCCCAAAATTACGAATCTCCAGAAATCTCAGCAAATATTTTTTCACCCAAACTGGATGATACTTTCAGGTAATGATCAGTACACGAAGGCAATTTGGTTCCCCAAATTTCGTTCTTCTATGTTGAAGCGTTCGTTTCCAGTAACAGTTTGAATTTTTAGGTTTCACTCTGTTTTCTCCTATATTGATAGATGTATTTGGAACTCTAAATCCAACACGGTGTGTGCTAGCTTCTTGAAACTTGACACAATAAATTAGTTTCACGTTCTATCTCTATGTTTTGATTCCTCTTGATGTAGCCCTAAGAAGTGACTGGCGAGAAACACTTTCATGGAAAGGGGTTGCCAGGCTTCCCAAAATTACGAATCTCCAGAAATCTCAGCAAATATTTTTTCACCCAAATTGGATGATACTTTCAGGTAATGATCAGCACACGAAGGCGACTTGGTTCCCCAAATTTCGTTCTTCTATGTTGAAACGTTCGTTTCCAGTAACAGTTTGAATTTTTAGGTTTCACTCTGTTTTCTCCTATATTGATAGATGTATTTGGAACTCTAAATCCAACACGGTTTGTGCTAGATTCTTGAAACTTGACACAATAAAGTAATTTCACGTTCTATCTCTACGTTATGTTTCCTCTTGATGTAGCCCTAAGCAGTGACTGGCGAGAAACACTTTCATGGAAAGGGGTTGCCAAGCTTCCCAAAATTACGAATCTCCAGAAATCTCAGCAAATATTTTTTCACCCAAACAGGATGATACTTTCAGGTAATGATCAGTACACTAAGGCGACTTAGTTCCCCAAATTTCATTCTTCTATGTTGAAGCGTTCGTTTCCAGTAACAGTTTGAATTTTTAGGTTTCACTCTGTTTTCTCCTATATTGATAGATGTATTTGGAACTCTAAATCCAACACGGTTTGTGCTAGCTTCTTGAAACTTGACACAATAAGGTAGTTTCACGTTCCATCTCTATGTTTTGTTTCCTCTTGATGTAGCCCTAAGCAGTGACTGGCGAGAAACACTTTCATGGAAAGGGGTTGCCAGGCTTCCCAAAATTACGAATCTCCAGAAATATCAGCAAATATTTTTTCACCCAAACAGGATGATACTTTCAGGTAATGATCAGTACACGAAGGCGACTTGGTTCCCCATATTTCGTTCTTCTATGTTGAGGCGTTCGTTTCCAGTAACACTTTGATATTTTAGGTTTCACTCTGTTTTCTCCTATATTGATAGATGTATTTGGAACTCTAAATCCAACACGGTTTGTGCTAGCTTCTTGAAACTTGACACAATAAAGTAGTTTCACGTTCTGTCTCTATGTTTTGTTTCCTCTTAAGGTAGCCCTAAGCAGTGACAGGCGAGAAACACTTTCATGGAAAGGGGTTGCCAGGCTTCCCAAAATTACGAATCTCCAGAAATCTCAGCAAATATTTTTTCACCCAAACAGGATGATACTTTCAGGTAATGATCAGTACACTAAGGTGACTTGGTTCCCCAAATTTCGTTCTTCTATGTTGAGGCGTTCGTTTCCAGTAACAGTTTGAATTTTTAGGTTTCACTCTGTTTTCTCCTATATTGATAGATGTATCTGGAACTCTAAATCCAACACGGTTTGTGCTAGCATTTTGAAACTTGACACAATAAAGCAGTTTCACGTTCTATCTCTATGTTTTGTTTCCTCTTGATGTAGCCCTAAGCAGTGACTGGTGAGAAACACTTTCATGGAAAGGGGTTGCCAGGCTTCCCAAAATTACGAATCTCCAGAAATCTCAGCAAATATTTTTTTCACCAAACAGGATGATACTTTCAGGTAATGATCAGTACATGAAGGCGACTTGGTTCCCCAAATTTCGTTCTTCTATGTTGAAGCGTTCGTTTCCAGTAACAGTTTGAATTTTTAGGTTTCACTCTGTTTTCTCCTATATTGATAGATGTATTTGGAACTCTAAATCCAACACGGTTTGTGCTAGCTTCTTGAAACTTGACACAATAAAGTAGTTTCACGTTCTATCTCTACGTGTTGTTTCCTCTTGATGTAGCCCTAAGCAGTGACAGGCGAGAAACACTTTCATGGAAAGGGGTTGCCAGGCTTTCCAAAATTACGAATCTCCAGAAATCTCAGCAAATATTTTTTCACCCAAACAGGATGATACTCTCAGGTAATGATCAGGACACGAAGGCGACTTGGTTTCCCAAATTTCGTTCATCTATGTTGATGCGTTCGTTTCCAGTAACAGTTTGAATTTTTAGGTTTCACTCTGTTTTCTCCTATATTGATAGATGTATTTGGAACTCTAAATCCAACACGGTTTGTGCTAGCTTCTTGAAACTTGACACAATAAAGTAATTTCACGTTCTATCTCTACGTTTTATTTCCTCTTGATGTAGCCCAAAGCAGTGACTGGCGAGAAACACTTTCATGGAAAGGGGTTGCCAAGCTTCCCAAAATTACGAATCTCCAGAAATCTCAGCAAATATTTTTTCACCCAAACTGGATGATACTTTCAGGTAATGATCAGTACACGAAGGCGACTTGGTTCCCCAAATTTCGTTCTTCTATGTTGAAGCGTTCGTTTCCAGTAACAGTTTGAATTTTTAGGTTTCACTCTGTTTTCTCCTATATTGATAGATGTATTTGGAACTCTAAATCCAACACGGTTTGTGCTAGCTTCTTGAAACTTGACACAATAAAGTAGTTTCACGTTCTGTCTCTATGTTTTGTTTCCTCTTGATGTAGCCCTAAGCAGTGACAGGCGAGAAACACTTTCATGGAAAGGGGTTGCCAGGCTTCCCAAAATTACGAATCTCCAGAAATCTCAGCAAATATTTTTTCACCCAAACTGGATGATACTTTCAGGTAATGATCAGTACACGAAGGCGACTTGGTTCCCCAAATTTCGTTCTTCTATGTTGAAGCGTTCGTTTCCAGTAACAGTTTGAATTTTTAGGTTTCACTCTGTTTTCTCCTATATTGATAGATGTATTTGGAACTCTAAATCCAACACGGTTTGTGCTAGCTTCTTGAAACTTGACACAATAAAGTAGTTTCACGTTCTGTCTCTATGTTTTGTTTCCTCTTGATGTAGCCCTAAGCAGTGACAGGCGAGAAACACTTTCATGGAAAGGGGTTGCCAGGCTTCCCAAAATTACGAATCTCCAGAAATCTCAGCAAATATTTTTTCACCCAAACTGGATGATACTTTCAGGTAATGATCAGTACACGAAGGCGACTTGGTTCCCCAAATTTCGTTCTTCTATGTTGAAGCGTTCGTTTCCAGTAACAGTTTGAATTTTTAGGTTTCACTCTGTTTTCTCCTATATTGATAGATGTATCTGGAACTCTAAATCCAACACGGTTTGTGCTAGCTTTTTGAAACTTGACACAATATAGCAGTTTCACGTTCTATCTCTATGTTTTGTTTCCTCTTGATGTAGCCCTAAGCAGTGACTGGTGAGAAACAATTTCATGGAAAGGGGTTGCCAGGCTTCCCAAAATCACGAATCTCCAGAAATCTCAGCAAATATTTTTTTCACCAAACAGGATGATACTTTCAGGTAATGATCAGTACATGAAGGCGACTTGGTTCCCCAAATTTCGTTCTTCTATGTTGAAGCGTTCGTTTCCAGTAACAGTTTGAATTTTTAGGTTTCACTCTGTTTTCTCCTATATTGATAGATGTATTTGGAACTCTAAATCCAACACGGTTTGTGCCAGATTCTTGAAACTTGACACAATAAAGTAGTTTCACGTTCTATCTCTACGTGTTGTTTCCTCTTGATGTAGCCCTAAGCAGTGACTGGCGAGAAACACTTTCATTGAATGGGGTTGCCAGGCTTCCCAAAATTACGAATCTCCAGAAATCTCAGGAAATATTTTTTCACCCAAACAGGATGATACTTTCAGGTAATGATCAGGACACGAAGGCGACTTGGTTTCCCAAATTTCGTTCATCTATGTTGAGGCGTTCGTTTCCAGTAACAGTTTGAATTTTTAGGTTTCACTCTGTTTTCTCCTATATTGATAGATGTATTTGGAACTCTAAATCCAACACGGTTTGTGCTAGCTTCTTGAAACTTGACACAATAAGGTAGTTTCACGTTCCATCTCTATGTCTTGTTTCCTCTTGATGTAGCCCTAAGCAGTGACTGGCGAGAAACACTTTCATGGAAAGGGGTTGCCAAGCTTCCCAAAATTACGAATCTCCAGAAATCTCAGCAAATATTTTTTCACCCAAACAGGATGATACTTTCAGGTAATGATCAGTACACTAAGGCGACTTGGTTCCCCAAATTTCATTCTTCTATGTTGAAGCGTTCGTTTCCAGTAACAGTTTGAATTTTTAGGTTTCACTCTGTTTTCTCCTATATTGATAGATGTATTTGGAACTCTAAATCCAACACGGTTTGTGCTAGCTTCTTGAAACTTGACACAATAAAGTAGTTTCACGTTCTGTCTCTATGTTTTGTTTCCTCTTGATGTAGCCCTAAGCAGTGACAGGCGAGAAACACTTTCATGGAAAGGGGTTGCCAGGCTTCCCAAAATTACGAATCTCCAGAAATTTCAGCAAATATTTTTTCACTCAAACAGGATGATACCTTCAGGTAATGATCAGTACACGAAGGTGACTTGGTTCCCCAAATTTCGTTCTTCTATGTTGAAGCGTTCGTTTCCAGTAACAGTTTCAATTTTTAGGTTTCACTCTGTTTTCTCCTATATTGATAGATGTATTTGGAACTCTAAATCCAACACGGTTTGTGCTAGCTTCTTGAAACTTGACACAATAAAGTAATTTCACGTTCTATCTCTACGTTTTGTTTCCTCTTGATGTAGCCCTAAGCAGTGACTGGCGAGAAACACTTTCATGGAAAGGGGTTGCCAGGCTTCCCAAAATTACGAATCTCCAGAAATCTCAGCAAATATTTTTTCACCCAAACTGGATGATACTTTCAGGTAATGATCAGTACACGAAGGCGACTTGGTTCCCCAAATTTCGTTCTTCTATGTTGAAGCGTTCGTTTCCAGTAACAGTTTGAATTTTTAGGTTTCACTCTGTTTTCTCCTATATTGATAGATGTATTTGGAACTCTAAATCCAACAGGGTTTGTGCTAGCTTCTTGAAAGTTGACACAATAAAGTAGTTTCACGTTCTGTCTCTATGTTTTGTTTCCTCTTGATGTAGCCCTAAGCAGTGACAGGCGAGAAACACTTTCATGGAAAGGGGTTGCCAGGCTTCCCAAAATTACGAATCTTCAGAAATCTCAGCAAATATTTTTTCACCCAAACAGGATGATACTTTCAGGTAATGATCAGTACACGATGGTGACTTGGTTCCCCAAATTTCATTCTTCTATGTTGATGCGTTCGTTTCCAGTAACAGTTTGAATTTTTAGGTTTCACTCTGTTTTCTCCTATATTGATAGATGTATTTGGAACTCTAAATCCAACACGGTTTGTGCTAGCTTCTTGAAACTTGACACAATAAAGTAATTTCACGTTCTATCTCTACGTTTTATTTCCTCTTGATGTAGCCCAAAGCAGTGACTGGCGAGAAACACTTTCATGGAAAGGGGTTGCCAAGCTTCCCAAAATTACGAATCTCCAGAAATCTCAGCAAATATTTTTTCACCCAAACAGGATGATACTTTCAGGTAATGATCAGTACACGAAGGCGACTTGGTTCCCCAAATTTTGTTCTTCTATGTTGAGGCGTTCGTTTCCAGTAACAGTTTGAATTTTTAGGTTTCACTCTGTTTTCTCCTATATTGACAGATGTATTTGGAACTCTAAATCCAACACAGTTTGTGATAGCTTCTTGAAACTTGACACAATAAAGTAATTTCACGTTCTCTCTCTACGTTATGTTTCCTCTTGATGTAGCCCTAAGCAGTGACTGGCGAGAAACACTTTCATGGAAAGGGGTTGCCAAGCTTCCCAAAATTACGAATCTCCAGAAATCTCAGCAAATATTTTTTCACCCAAACAGGATGATACTTTCAGGTAATGATCAGTACACTAAGGCGACTTAGTTCCCCAAATTTCATTCTTCTATGTTGAAGCGTTCGTTTCCAGTAACAGTTTGAATTTTTAGGTTTCACTCTGTTTTCTCCTATATTGATAGATGTATTTGGAACTCTAAATCCAACACGGTTTGTGCTAGCTTCTTGAAACTTGACACAATAAGGTAGTTTCACGTTCCATCTCTATGTTTTGTTTCCTCTTGATGTAGCCCTAAGCAGTGACTGGCGAGAAACACTTTCATGGAAAGGGGTTGCCAGGCTTCCCAAAATTACGAATATCCAGAAATATCAGCAAATATTTTTTCACCCAAACAGGATGATACTTTCAGGTAATGATCAGTACACGAAGGCGACTTGGTTCCCCATATTTCGTTCTTCTATGTTGAGGCGTTCGTTTCCAGTAACACTTTGATATTTTAGGTTTCACTCTGTTTTCTCCTATATTGATAGATGTATTTGGAACTCTAAATCCAACACGGTTTGTGCTAGCTTCTTGAAACTTGACACAATAAAGTAGTTTCACGTTCTGTCTCTATGTTTTGTTTCCTCTTAATGTAGCCCTAAGCAGTGACAGGCGAGAAACACTTTCATGGAAAGGGGTTGCCAGGCTTCCCAAAATTACGAATCTCCAGAAATCTCAGCAAATATTTTTTCACCCAAACAGGATGATACTTTCAGGTAATGATCAGTACACTAAGGTGACTTGGTTCCCCAAATTTCGTTCTTCTATGTTGAGGCGTTCGTTTCCAGTAACAGTTTGAATTTTTAGGTTTCACTCTGTTTTCTCCTATATTGATAGATGTATCTGGAACTCTAAATCCAACACGGTTTGTGCTAGCATTTTGAAACTTGACACAATAAAGCAGTTTCACGTTCTATCTCTATGTTTTGTTTCCTCTTGATGTAGCACTAAGCAGTGACTGGTGAGAAACACTTTCATGGAAAGGGGTTGCCAGGCTTCCCAAAATTACGAATCTCCAGAAATCTCAGCAAATATTTTTTTCACCAAACAGGATGATACTTTCAGGTAATGATCAGTACATGAAGGCGACTTGGTTCCCCAAATTTCGTTCTTCTATGTTGAAGCGTTCGTTTCCAGTAACAGTTTGAATTTTTAGGTTTCACTCTGTTTTCTCCTATATTGATAGATGTATTTGGAACTCTAAATCCAACACGGTTTGTGCTAGCTTCTTGAAACTTGACACAATAAAGTAGTTTCACGTTCTATCTCTACGTGTTGTTTCCTCTTGATGTAGCCCTAAGCAGTGACAGGCGAGAAACACTTTCATGGAAAGGGGTTGCCAGGCTTTCCAAAATTACGAATCTCCAGAAATCTCAGCAAATATTTTTTCACCCAAACAGGATGATACTCTCAGGTAATGATCAGGACACGAAGGCGACTTGGTTTCCCAAATTTCGTTCATCTATGTTGAGGCGTTCGTTTCCAGTAACAGTTTGAATTTTTAGGTTTCACTCTGTTTTCTCCTATATTGATAGATGTATTTGGAACTCTAAATCCAACACGGTTTGTGCTAGCTTCTTGAAACTTGACACAATAAAGTAGTTTCACGTTCTGTCTCTATGTTTTGTTTCCTCTTGATGTAGCCCTAAGCAGTGACAGGCGAGAAACACTTTCATGGAAAGGGGTTGCCAGGCTTCCCAAAATTACGAATCTCCAGAAATCTCAGCAAATATTTTTTCACCCAAACTGGATGATACTTTCAGGTAATGATCAGTACACGAAGGCGACTTGGTTCCCCAAATTTCGTTCTTCTATGTTGAAGCGTTCGTTTCCAGTAACAGTTTGAATTTTTAGGTTTCACTCTGTTTTCTCCTATATTGATAGATGTATTTGGAACTCTAAATCCAACACGGTTTGTGCTAGCTTCTTGAAACTTGACACAATAAAGTAGTTTCACGTTCTGTCTCTATGTTTTGTTTCCTCTTGATGTAGCCCTAAGCAGTGACAGGCGAGAAACACTTTCATGGAAAGGGGTTGCCAGGCTTCCCAAAATTACGAATCTCCAGAAATCTCAGCAAATATTTTTTCACCCAAACTGGATGATACTTTCAGGTAATGATCAGTACACGAAGGCGACTTGGTTCCCCAAATTTCGTTCTTCTATGTTGAAGCGTTCGTTTCCAGTAACCGTTTGAATTTTTAGGTTTCACTCTGTTTTCTCCTATATTGATAGATGTATCTGGAACTCTAAATCCAACACGGTTTGTGCTAGCTTCTTGAAACTTGACACAATAAAGTAATTTCACGTTCTATCTCTACGTTTTGTTTCCTCTTGATGTAGCCCTAAGCAGTGACTGGTGAGAAACAATTTCACGGAAAGGGGTTGCCAGGCTTCCCAAAATCACGAATCTCCAGAAATCTCAGCAAATATTTTTTTCACCAAACAGGATGATACTTTCAGGTAATGATCAGAACATGAAGGCGACTTGGTTCCCCAAATTTCGTTCTTCTATGTTGAAGCGTTCGTTTCCAGTAACAGTTTGAATTTTTAGGTTTCACTCTGTTTTTTCCTATATTGATAGATGTATTTGGAACTCTAAATCCAACACGGTTTGTGCCAGATTCTTGAAACTTGACACAATAAAGTAGTTTCACGTTCTATCTCTGCGTGTTGTTTCCTCTTGATGTAGCCCTAAGCAGTGACTGGCGAGAAACACTTTCATTGAAAGGGGTTGCCAGGCTTCCCAAAATTACGAATCTCCAGAAATCTCAGGAAATATTTTTTCACCCAAACAGGATGATACTTTCAGGTAATGATCAGGACACGAAGGCGACTTGGTTTCCCAAATTTCGTTCATCTATGTTGAGGCGTTCGTTTCCAGTAACAGTTTGAATTTTTAGGTTTCACTCTGTTTTCTCCTATATTGATAGATGTATTTGGAACTCTAAATCCAACACGGTTTGTGCTAGCTTCTTGAAACTTGACACAATAAGGTAGTTTCACGTTCCATCTCTATGTATTGTTTCCTCTTGATGTAGCCCTAAGCAGTGACTGGCGAGAAACACTTTCATGGAAAGGGGTTGCCAAGCTTCCCAAAATTACGAATCTCCAGAAATCTCAGCAAATATTTTTTCACCCAAACAGGATGATACTTTCAGGTAATGATCAGTACACTAAGGCGACTTGGTTCCCCAAATTTCATTCTTCTATGTTGAAGCGTTCGTTTCCAGTAACAGTTTAAATTTTTAGGTATCACTCTGTTTTCTCCTATATTGATAGATGTATTTGGAACTCTAAATCCAACACGGTTTGCGCTAGCTTCTTGAAACTTGACACAATAAGGTAGTTTCACGTTCTATCTCTATGTTTTGTTTCCTCTTGATGTAGCCCTAAGCAGTGACTGGCGAGAAACACTTTCATGGAAAGGGGTTGCCAGGCTTCCCAAAACTACGAATCTCCAGAAATATCAGCAAATATTTTTTCACCCAAACAGGATGATACTTTCAGGTAATGATCAGTACACGAAGGCGACTTGGTTCCCCATATTTCGTTCTTCTATGTTGAGGCGTTCGTTTCCAGTAACAGTTTGAATTTTTAGGTTTCACTCTGTTTTCTCCTATATTGATAGATGTATTTGGAACTCTAAATCCAACACGGTTTGTGCTAGCTTTTTGAAACTTGACACAATAAAGTAGTTTCACGTTCTATCTCTATGTTTTGTTTCCTCTTGATGTAGCCCTAAGCAGTGACTGGTGAGAAACACTTTCATGGAAAGGGGTTGCCAGGCTTCCCAAAATTACGAATCTCCAGAAATCTCAGCAAATATTTTTTTCACCAAACAGGATGATACTTTCAGGTAATGATCAGTACATGAAGGCGACTTGGTTCCCCAAATTTCGTTCTTCTATGTTGAAGCGTTCGTTTCCAGTAACAGTTTGAATTTTTAGGTTTCACTCTGTTTTCTCCTATATTGATAGATGTATTTGGAACTCTAAATCCAACACGGTTTGTGCTAGCTTCTTGAAACTTGACACAATAAAGTAGTTTCACGTTCTATCTCTACGTGTTGTTTCCTCTTGATGTAGCCCTAAGCAGTGACAGGAGAGAAACACTTCCATGGAAAGGGGTTGCCAGGCTTCCCAAAATTACGAATCTCCAGAAATCTCAGCAAATATTTTTTCACCCAAACTGGATGATACTTTCAGGTAATGATCAGTACACGAAGGCGACTTGGTTCCCCAAATTTCGTTCTTCTATGTTGAAGCGTTCGTTTCCAGTAACAGTTTGAATTTTTAGGTTTCACTCTGTTTTCTCCTATATTGATAGATGTATTTGGAACTCTAAATCCAACACGGTTTGTGCTAGCTTCTTGAAACTTGACACAATAAAGTAGTTTCACGTTCTGTCTCTATGTTTTGTTTCCTCTTGATGTAGCCCTAAGCAGTGACAGGCGAGAAACACTTTCATGGAAAGGGGTTGCCAGGCTTCCCAAAATTACGAATCTCCAGAAATCTCAGCAAATATTTTTTCACTCAAACAGGATGATACCTTCAGGTAATGATCAGTACACGAAGGTGACTTGGTTCCCCAAATTTCGTTCTTCTATGTTGAAGCGTTCGTTTCCAGTAACAGTTTCAATTTTTAGGTTTCACTCTGTTTTCTCCTATATTGATAGATGTATTTGGAACTCTAAATCCAACACGGTTTGTGCTAGCTTCTTGAAACTTGACACAATAAAGTAATTTCACGTTCTATCTCTACGTTTTGTTTCCTCTTGATGTAGCCCTAAGCAGTGACTGGCGAGAAACACTTTCATGGAAAGGGGTTGCCAGGCTTCCCAAAATTACGAATCTCCAGAAATCTCAGCAAATATTTTTTCACCCAAACTGGATGATACTTTCAGGTAATGATCAGTACACGAAGGCGACTTGGTTCCCCAAATTTCGTTCTTCTATGTTGAAGCGTTCGTTTCCAGTAACAGTTTGAATTTTTAGGTTTCACTCTGTTTTCTCCTATATTGATAGATGTATTTGGAACTCTAAATCCAACAGGGTTTGTGCTAGCTTCTTGAAAGTTGACACAATAAAGTAGTTTCACGTTCTGTCTCTATGTTTTGTTTCCTCTTGATGTAGCCCTAAGCAGTGACAGGCGAGAAACACTTTCATGGAAAGGGGTTGCCAGGCTTCCCAAAATTACGAATCTTCAGAAATCTCAGCAAATATTTTTTCACCCAAACAGGATGATACTTTCAGGTAATGATCAGTACACGATGGTGACTTGGTTCCCCAAATTTCATTCTTCTATGTTGAAGCGTTCGTTTCCAGTAACAGTTTGAATTTTTAGGTTTCACTCTGTTTTCTCCTATATTGATAGATGTATTTGGAACTCTAAATCCAACACGGTTTGTGCTAGCTTCTTGAAACTTGACACAATAAAGTAATTTCACGTTCTATCTCTACGTTTTATTTCCTCTTGATGTAGCCCAAAGCAGTGACTGGCGAGAAACACTTTCATGGAAAGGGGTTGCCAAGCTTCCCAAAATTACGAATCTCCAGAAATCTCAGCAAATATTTTTTCACCCAAACAGGATGATACTTTCAGGTAATGATCAGTACACGAAGGCGACTTGGTTCCCCAAATTTTGTTCTTCTATGTTGAGGCGTTCGTTTCCAGTAACAGTTTGAATTTTTAGGTTTCACTCTGTTTTCTCCTATATTGACAGATGTATTTGGAACTCTAAATCCAACACGGTTTGTGCTAGCTTCTTGAAACTTGACAAAATAAAGTAGTTTCACGTTCTGTCTCTATGTTTTGTTTCCTCTTGATGTAGCCCTAAGCAGTGACTGGCGAGAAACACTTTCATGGAAAGGGGTTGCCAGGCTTCCCAAAATTACGAATCTCCAGAAATCTCAGCAAATATTTTTTCACCCAAACTGGATGATACTTTCAGGTAATGATCAGTACACGAAGGCGACTTGGTTCCCCAAATTTCGTTCTTCTATGTTGAAGCGTTCGTTTCCAGTAACAGTTTGAATTTTTAGGTTTCACTCTGTTTTCTCCTATATTGATAGATGTACTTGGAACTCTAAATCCAACACGGTTTGTGCTAGCTTCTTGAAACTTGACACAATAAAGTAGTTTCATGTTCTATCTCTACATTTTGTTTCCTCTTGATGTAGCCCTAAGCAGTGACTGGCGAGAAACACTTTCATTGAAAGGGGTTGCCAGGCTTCCCAAAATTACGAATCTCCAGAAATCTCAGCAAATATTTTTTCACCCAAACAGGATGATACTTTCAGGTAATGAACGGTACACGAAGGCGACTTGGTTCCCCAAATTTCGTTCTTCTATGTTGAAGCGTTCGTTTCCAGTAACTGTTTGAATTTTTAGGTTTCACTCTGTTTTCTCCTATATTGATAGATGTATTTGGAACTCTAAATCCAACACGGTTTGTGCTAGCTTCTTGAAAGTTGACACAATAAAGTAGTTTCACGTTCTATCTCTATGTTTTGATTCCTCTTGATGTAGCCCTAAGCAGTGACAGGCGAGAAACACTTCCATGGAAAGGGGTTGCCAGGCTTACAAAATTACGAATCTCCAGAAATCTCAGCAAATATTTTTTCACCCAAACTGGATGATACTTTTAGGTAATGATCAGTACACGAAGGCGACTTGGTTCCCCAAATTTCGTTCTTCTATGTTGAAGCGTTCGTTTCCAGTAACAGTTTGAATTTTTAGGTTTCACTCTGTTTTCTCCTATATTGATAGATGTATTTGGAACTCTAAATCCAACACGGTTTGTGCTAGCTTCTTGAAACTTGACACAATAAAGTAGTTTCACGTTCTGTCTCTACGTTTTGTTTCCTCTTGATGTAGCCCTAAGCAGTGACAGGCGAGAAACACTTTCATGGAAAGGGGTTGCCAGGCTTCCCAAAATTACGAATCTCCAGAAATCTCAGCAAATATTTTTTCACCCAAACAGGATGATACTCTCAGGTAATGATCAGTACACTAAGGCGACTTGGTTCCCCAAATTTCGTGCTTCTATGTTGAAGCGTTCGTTTCCAGTAACAGTTTGAATTTTTAGGTTTCACTCTGTTTTCTCCTATATTGATAGATGTATTTGGAACTCTAAATCCAACACGGTGTGTGCTAGCTTCTTGAAACTTGACACAATAAAGTAATTTCACGTTCTATCTCTACGTTTTGTTTCCTCTTGACGTAGCCCTAAGCAGTGACTGGCGAGAAACACTTTCATGGAAAGGGGTTGCTAAGCTTCCCAAAATTACGAATCTCCAGAAATCTCAGCAAATATTTTTTCACCCAAACAGGATGATACTTTCAGGTAATGAACGGTACACGAAGGCGACTTGGTTTCCCAAATTTCGTTCATCTATGTTGAGGCGTTCGTTTCCAGTAACAGTTTGAATTTTTAGGTTTCACTCTGTTTTCTCCTATATTGATAGATGTATTTGGAACTCTAAATCCAACACGGTTTGTGCTAGCTTCTTGAAACTTGACACAATAAGGTAGTTTCACGTTCTATCTCTATGTTTTGTTTCCTCTTGATGTAGCCCTAAGCAGTGACTGGCGAGAAACACTTTCATGGAAAGGGGTTGCCAGGCTTCCCAAAATTACGAATCTCCAGAAATATCAGCAAATATTTTTTCACCCAAACAGGATGATACTTTCAGGTAATGATCAGTACACGAAGGCGACTTGGTTCCCCATATTTCGTTCTTCTATGTTGAGGCGTTCGTTTCCAGTAACAGTTTGAATTTTTAGGTTTCACTCAGTTTTCTCCTATATTGATAGATGTATTTGGAACTCTAAATCCAACACGGTTTGTGCTAGCTTTTTGAAACTTGACACAATAAAGCAGTTTCACGTTCTATCTCTATGTTTTGTTTCCTCTTGATGTAGCCCTAAGCAGTGACTGGTGAGAAACACTTTCATGGAAAGGGGTTGCCAGGCTTCCCAAAATTACGAATCTCCAGAAATCTCAGCAAATATTTTTTTCACCAAACAGGATGATACTTTCAGGTAATGATCAGTACATGAAGGCGACTTGGTTCCCCAAATTTCGTTCTTCTATGTTGAAGCGTTCGTTTCCAGTAACAGTTTGAATTTTTAGGTTTCACTCTGTTTTCTCCTATATTGATAGATGTATTTGGAACTCTAAATCCAACACGGTTTGAGCTAGCTTCTTGAAACTTGACACAATAAAGTAGTTTCACGTTCTATCTCTACGTGTTGTTTCCTCTTGATGTAGCCCTAAGCAGTGACAGGAGAGAAACACTTCCATGGAAAGGGGTTGCCAGGCTTCCCAAAATTACGAATCTCCAGAAATCTCAGCAAATATTTTTTCACCCAAACTGGATGATACTTTCAGGTAATGATCAGTACACGAAGGCGACTTGGTTCCCCAAATTTCGTTCTTCTATGTTGAAGCGTTCGTTTCCAGTAACAGTTTGAATTTTTAGGTTTCACTCTGTTTTCTCCTATATTGATAGATGTATTTGGAACTCTAAATCCAACACGGTTTGTGCTAGCTTCTTGAAACTTGACACAATAAAGTAGTTTCACGTTCTGTCTCTATGTTTTGTTTCCTCTTGATGTAGCCCTAAGCAGTGACAGGCGAGAAACACTTTCATGGAAAGGGGTTGCCAGGCTTCCCAAAATTACGAATCTCCAGAAATCTCAGCAAATATTTTTTCACTCAAACAGGATGATACTTTCAGGTAATGATCAGTACACTAAGGCGACTTGGTTCCCCAAATTTCGTGCTTCTATGTTGAAGCGTTCGTTTCCAGTAACAGTTTGAATTTTTAGGTTTCACTCTGTTTTCTCCTATATTGATAGATGTATTTGGAACTCTAAATCCAACACGGTGTGTGCTAGCTTCTTGAAACTTGACACAATAAAGTAATTTCACGTTCTATCTCTACGTTTTGTTTCCTCTTGACGTAGCCCTAAGCAGTGACTGGCGAGAAACACTTTCATGGAAAGGGGTTGCTAAGCTTCCCAAAATTACGAATCTCCAGAAATCTCAGCAAATATTTTTTCACCCAAACAGGATGATACTTTCAGGTAATGAACGGTACACGAAGGCGACTTGGTTTCCCAAATTTCGTTCATCTATGTTGAGGCGTTCGTTTCCAGTAACAGTTTGAATTTTTAGGTTTCACTCTGTTTTCTCCTATATTGATAGATGTATTTGGAACTCTAAATCCAACACGGTTTGTGCTAGCTTCTTGAAACTTGACACAATAAGGTAGTTTCACGTTCCATCTCTATGTATTGTTTCCTCTTGATGTAGCCCTAAGCAGTGACTGGCGAGAAACACTTTCATGGAAAGGGGTTGCCAAGCTTCCCAAAATTACGAATCTCCAGAAATCTCAGCAAATATTTTTTCACCCAAACAGGATGATACTTTCAGGTAATGATCAGTACACTAAGGCGACTTGGTTCCCCAAATTTCGTTCTTCTATGTTGAAGCGTTCGTTTCCCGTAACAGTTTGAATTTTTAGGTTTCACTCTGTTTTCTCCTATATTGATAGATGTATTTGGAACTCTAAATCCAACACGGTTTGTGCTAGCTTCTTGAAACTTGACACAATAAGGTAGTTTCACGTTCTATCTCTATGTTTTGTTTCCTCTTGATGTAGCCCTAAGCAGTGACTGGCGAGAAACACTTTCATGGAAAGGGGTTGCCAGGCTTCCCAAAATTACGAATCTCCAGAAATCTCAGCAAATATTTTTTCACTCAAACAGGATGATACTTTCAGGTAATGATCAGTACACGATGGTGACTTGGTTCCCCAAATTTCATTCTTCTATGTTGAAGCGTTCGTTTCCAGTATCAGTTTGAATTTTTAGGTTTCACTCTGTTTTCTCCTATATTGATAGATGTATTTGGAACTCTAAATCCAACACGGTTTGTGCTAGCTTCTTGAAACTTGACACAATAAAGTAATTTCACGTTCTATCTCTACGTTTTATTTCCTCTTGATGTAGCCCAAAGCAGTGACTGGCGAGAAACACTTTCATGGAAAGGGGTTGCCAAGCTTCCCAAAATTACGAATCTCCAGAAATCTCAGCAAATATTTTTTCACCCAAACAGGATGATACTTTCAGGTAATGATCAGTACACGAAGGCGACTTGGTTCCCCAAATTTTGTTCTTCTATGTTGAGGCGTTCGTTTCCAGTAACAGTTTGAATTTTTAGGTTTCACTCTGTTTTCTCCTATATTGACAGATGTATTTGGAACTCTAAATCCAACACGGTTTGTGCTAGCTTCTTGAAACTTGACACAATAAAGTAGTTTCACCTTCTGTCTCTATGTTTTGTTTCCTCTTGATGTAGCCCTAAGCAGTGACTGGCGAGAAACACTTTCATGGAAAGGGGTTGCCAGGCTTCCCAAAATTACGAATCTCCAGAAATCTCAGCAAATATTTTTTCACCCAAACTGGATGATACTTTCAGGTAATGATCAGTACACGAAGGCGACTTGGTTCCCCAAATTTCGTTCTTCTATGTTGAAGCGTTCGTTTCCAGTAACAGTTTGAATTTTTAGGTTTCACTCTGTTTTCTCCTATATTGATAGATGTACTTGGAACTCTAAATCCAACACGGTTTGTGCTAGCTTCTTGAAACTTGACACAATAAAGTAGTTTCACGTTCTATCTCTACATTTTGTTTCCTCTTGATGTAGCCCTAAGCAGTGACTGGCGAGAAACACTTTCATGGAAAGGGGTTGCCAGGCTTCCCAAAATTACGAATCTCCAGAAATCTCAGCAAATATTTTTTCACCCAAACAGGATGATACTCTCCGGTAATGATCAGTACACAAAGACGACTTGGTTCCCCAAATTTCGTGCTTCTATGTTGAAGCGTTCGTTTCCAGTAACAGTTTGAATTTTTAGGTTTCACTCTGTTTTCTCCTATATTGATAGATGTATTTGGAACTCTAAATCCAACACGGTGTGTGCTAGCTTCTTGAAACTTGACACAATAAAGTAATTTCACGTTCTATCTCTACGTTTTGTTTCCTCTTGATGTAGCCCTAAGCAGTGACTGGCGAGAAACACTTTCATGGAAAGGGGTTGCTAAGCTTCCCAAAATTACGAATCTCCAGAAATCTCAGCAAATATTTTTTCACCCAAACAGGATGATACTTTCAGGTAATGATCAGTACACGAAGGCGACTTGGTTCCCCAAATTTCGTTCTTCTATGTTGAGGCGTTCGTTTCCAGTAACAGTTTGAATTTTTAGGTTTCACTCTGTTTTCTCCTATATTTATAGATGTACTTGGAACTCTAAATCCAACACGGTTTGTGCTAGCTTCTTGAAACTTGACACAATAAATAGTTTCACGTTCTGTCTCTATGTTTTGTTTCCTCTTGATGTAGCCCTAAGCAGTAACTGGCGAGAAACACTTTCATGGAAAGGGGTTGCCAGGCTTCCCAAAATTACGAATCTCCAGAAATCTCAGCAAATATTTTTTCACCCAAACAGGATGATACTTTCAGGTAATGATCAGTACACGAAGGCGACTTGGTTCCCCAAATTTCGTTCTTCTATGTTGAAGCATTCGTTTCCAGTAACAGTTTGAATTTTTAGGTTTCACTCTGTTTTCTCCTATATTGATAGATGTACTTGGAACTCTAAATCCAACACGGTTTGTGCTAGCTTCTTGAAACTTGACACAATAAAGTAGTTTCACGTTCTATCTCTACATTTTGTTTCCTATTGATGTAGCCCTAAGCAGTGACTGGCGAGAAACACTTTCATTGAAAGGGGTTGCCAGGCTTCCCAAAATTACGAATCTCCAGAAATCTCAGCAAATATTTTTTCACCCAAACAGGATGATACTTTCAGGTAATGAACGGTACACGAAGGCGACTTGGTTTCCCAAATTTCGTTCATCTATGTTAAGGCGTTCTTTTCCAGTAACAGTTTGAATTTTTAGGTTTCACTCTGTTTTCTCCTATATTGATAGATGTATTTGGAACTCTAAATCCAACACGGTTTGTGCTAGTTTCTTGAAAGTTGACACAATAAAGTAGTTTCACGTTCTATCTCTATGTTTTGATTCCTCTTGATGTAGCCCTAAGCAGTGACAGGCGAGAAACACTTCCATGGAAAGGGGTTGCCAGGCTTCCCAAAATTACGAATCCCCAGAAATCTCAGCAAATATTTTTTCACCCAAACTGGATGATACTTTCAGGTAATGATAAGTACACGAAGGCGACTTGGTTCCCCAAATTTCGTTCTTCAATTTTGAAGCGTTCGTTTCCAGTAACTGTTTGAATTTTTAGGTTTCACTCTGTTTTCTCCTATATTGATAGATGTATTTGGAACTCTAAATCCAACACGGTTTGTGCTAGCTTCTTGAAACTTGACACAATAAAGTAGTTTCATGTTCTATCTCTATGTTTTGATTCCTCTTGATGTAGCCCTAAGCAGTGACAGGCGAGAAACACTTCCATGGAAAGGGGTTGCCAGGCTTCCCAAAATTACGAATCTCCAGAAATCTCAGCAAATATTTTTTCACCCAAACTGGATGATACTTTCAGGTAATGATCAGTACACAAAGGCGACTTGGTTCCCCAAATTTCGTTCTTCTATGTTGAACCGTTCGTTTCCAGTAACACTTTGATATTTTAGGTTTCACTCTGTTTTCTCCTATATTGATAGATGTATTTGGAACTCTAAATCCAACACGGTTTGTGCTAGCTTCTTGAAACTTGACACAATAAAGTAGTTTCACGTTCTGTCTCTATGTTTTGTTTCCTCTTAATGTAGCCCTAAGCAGTGACAGGCGAGAAACACTTTCATGGAAAGGGGTTGCCAGGCTTCCCAAAACTACGAATCTCCAGAAATCTCAGCAAATATTTTTTTCACCCAAACAGGATGATATTTTCAGGTAATGATCAGTACACTAAGGTGTCTTGGTTCCCCAAATTTCGTTCTTCTATGTTGAGGCGTTCGTTTCCAGTAACAGTTTGAATTTTTAGGTTTCAGTCTGTTTTCTCCTATATTGATAGATGTATTTGGAACTCTAAATCCAACATGGTTTGTGCTAGCTTCTTGAAACTTGACACAATAAAGTAGTTTCAGGTTCTATCTCTATGTTTTGTTTCCTCTTGATGTAGCCCTAAGCTGTGACTGGCGAGAAACACTTTCATGGAAAGGGGTTGCCAGGCTTCCCAAAATTACGAATCTCCAGAAATCTCAGCAAATATTTTTTCACCCAAACAGGATGATACTTTCAGGTAATGATCAATACACGAAGGCGACTGGGTTCCCCAAATTTCGTTCTTCTATGTTGAAGCGTTCGTTTCCAGTAACAGTTTGAATTTTTAGGTTTCACTCTGTTTTCTCCTATATTGATAGATGTATTTGGAACTCTAAATCCAACACGGTTTGTGCTAGCTTCTTGAAACTTGACACAATAAAGTAGTTTCACATTCTATCTCTACATTTTGTTTCCTCTTGATGTAGCCCTAAGCAGTGACTGGCGAGAAACACTTTCATTGAAAGGGGTTGCCAGGCTTCCCAAAATTACGAATCTCCAGAAATCTCAGCAAATATTTTTTCACCCAAACAGGATGATACTTTCAGGTAATGATTGGTACACGAAGGCGACTTGGTTTCCCAAATTTCGTTCATCTATGTTGAGGCGTTCGTTTCCAGTAACAGTTTGAATTTTTAGGTTTCACTCTGTTTTCTCCTATATTGATAGATGTATTTGGAACTCTAAATCCAACACGGTTTGTGCTAGCTTCTTGAAAGTTGACACAATAAAGTAGTTTCACGTTCTATCTCTATGTTTTGATTCCTCTTGATGTAGCCCTAAGCAGTGACAAGCGAGAAACACTTCCATGGAAAGGGGTTGCCAGGCTTCCCAAAATTACGAATGTCCAGAAATCTAAGCAAATATTTTTTCACCCAAACTGGATGATAATTTCAGGTAATGATAAGTACACGAAGGCGACTTGGTTCCCCAAATTTCGTTCTTCTATGTTGAAGCGTTCGTTTCCAGTAACAGTTTGAATTTTTAGGTTTCACTCTGTTTTCTCCTATATTGATAGATGTATTTGGAACTCTAAATCCAACACGGTTTGTGCTAGCTTCTTGAAACTTGACACAATAAAGTAGTTTCACGTTCTATCTCTATGTTTTGATTCCTCTTGATGTAGCCCTAAGCAGTGACAGGCGAGAAACACTTCCATGGAAAGGGGTTGCCAGGCTTCCCAAAATTACGAATCTCCAGAAATCTCAGCAAATATTTTTTCAGCCAAACTGGATGATACTTTCAGGTAATGATCAGTACATGAAAGCGACTTGGTTCCCCAAATTTCGTTCTTCTATGTTGAAGCGTTCTTTTCCAGTAACAGTTTGAATTTTTAGGTTTCACTCTGTTTTCTCCTATATTGATAGATGTATTTGGAACTCTAAATCCAACACGGTTTGTGCTAGCTTCTTGAAACTTGACACAATAAAGTAGTTTCACATTCTGTCTCTATGTTTTGTTTCCTCTTGATGTAGCCCTAAGCAGTGACTGGCGAAAAACACTTTCATGGAAAGGGGTTGCCAGGTTTCCCAAAATTACGAATCTCCAGAAATCTCAGCAAATATTTTTTCACCCAAACAGGATGATACTTTCAGGTAATGATCAGTACACTAAGGTCACTTGGTTCCCCAAATTTCGTTCTTCTATGTTGAAGCGTTCGTTTCCAGTAACAGTTTGAATTTTTAGGTTTCACTCTGTTTTCTCCTATATTGATAGATATATTTGGAACTCTAAATCCAACACGGTTTGTGCTAGCTTCTTGAAACTTGACACAATAAAATAGATTCAGGTTCTATCTCTATGTTTTGTTTCCTCTTGATGTAGCCCTAAGCAGTGACTAGCGAGAAACACTTTCATGGAAAGGGGTTGCCAGGCTTCCCAAAATTACGAATGTCCAGAAATCTAAGCGAATATTTTTTCACCCAAACAGGATGATACTTTCAGGTAATGATCTGTACACTAAGGTGACTTGGTTCCCCAAATTTCGTTCATCTATGTTGAGGCGTTCGTTTCCAGTAACAGTTTGAATTTTTAGGTTTCACTCTGTTTTCTCCTATATTGATAGATGTATTTGGAACTCTAAATCCAACACGGCTTGTGCTAGCTTCTTGAAACTTGACACAATAAATTAGTTTCACGTTCTATCTCTATGTTTTGATTCCTCTTGATGTAGCCCTAAGAAGTGACTGGCGAGAAACACTTTCATGGAAAGGGGTTGCCAGGCTTCCCAAAACTACGAATCTCCAGAAATCTCAGCAAATATTTTTTTCACCCAAACAGGATGATATTTTCAGGTAATGATCAGTACACTAAGGTGTCTTGGTTCCCCAAATTTCGTTCTTCTATGTTGAGGCGTTCGTTTCCAGTAACAGTTTGAATTTTTAGGTTTCAGTCTGTTTTCTCCTATATTGATAGATGTATTTGGAACTCTAAATCCAACATGGTTTGTGCTAGCTTCTTGAAACTTGACACAATAAAGTAGTTTCAGGTTCTATCTCTATGTTTTGTTTCCTCTTGATGTAGCCCTAAGCTGTGACTGGCGAGAAACACTTTCATGGAAAGGGGTTGCCAGGCTTCCCAAAATTACGAATCTCCAGAAATCTCAGCAAATATTTTTTCACCCAAACAGGATGATACTTTCAGGTAATGATCAATACACGAAGGCGACTGGGTTCCCCAAATTTCGTTCTTCTATGTTGAAGCGTTCGTTTCCAGTAACAGTTTGAATTTTTAGGTTTCACTCTGTTTTCTCCTATATTGATAGATGTATTTGGAACTCTAAATCCAACACGGTTTGTGCTAGCTTCTTGAAACTTGACACAATAAAGTAGTTTCACATTCTATCTCTACATTTTGTTTCCTCTTGATGTAGCCCTAAGCAGTGACTTGCGAGAAACACTTTCATTGAAAGGGGTTGCCAGGCTTCCCAAAATTACGAATCTCCAGAAATCTCAGCAAATATTTTTTCACCCAAACAGGATGATACTTTCAGGTAATGATTGGTACACGAAGGCGACTTGGTTTCCCAAATTTCGTTCATCTATGTTGAGGCGTTCGTTTCCAGTAACAGTTTGAATTTTTAGGTTTCACTCTGTTTTCTCCTATATTGATAGATGTATTTGGAACTCTAAATCCAACACGGTTTGTGCTAGCTTCTTGAAAGTTGACACAATAAAGTAGTTTCACGTTCTATCTCTATGTTTTGATTCCTCTTGATGTAGCCCTAAGCAGTGACAAGCGAGAAACACTTCCATGGAAAGGGGTTGCCAGGCTTCCCAAAATTACGAATCCCCAGAAATCTCAGCAAATATTTTTTCACCCAAACTGGATGATACTTTCAGGTAATGATAAGTACACGAAGGCGACTTGGTTCCCCAAATTTCGTTCTTCTATGTTGAAGCGTTCGTTTCCAGTAACAGTTTGAATTTTTAGGTTTCACTCTGTTTTCTCCTATATTGATAGATGTATTTGGAACTCTAAATCCAACACGGTTTGTGCTAGCTTCTTGAAACTTGACACAATAAAGTAGTTTCACGTTCTATCTCTATGTTTTGATTCCTCTTGATGTAGCCCTAAGCAGTGACAGGCGAGAAACACTTCCATGGAAAGGGGTTGCCAGGCTTCCCAAAATTACGAATCTCCAGAAATCTCAGCAAATATTTTTTCAGCCAAACTGGATGATACTTTCAGGTAATGATCAGTACATGAAAGCGACTTGGTTCCCCAAATTTCGTTCTTCTATGTTGAAGCGTTCTTTTCCAGTAACAGTTTGAATTTTTAGGTTTCACTCTGTTTTCTCCTATATTGATAGATGTATTTGGAACTCTAAATCCAACACGGTTTGTGCTAGCTTCTTGAAACTTGACACAATAAAGTAGTTTCACATTCTGTCTCTATGTTTTGTTTCCTCTTGATGTAGCCCTAAGCAGTGACTGGCGAAAAACACTTTCATGGAAAGGGGTTGCCAGGTTTCCCAAAATTACGAATCTCCAGAAATCTCAGCAAATATTTTTTCACCCAAACAGGATGATACTTTCAGGTAATGATCAGTACACTAAGGTCACTTGGTTCCCCAAATTTCGTTCTTCTATGTTGAAGCGTTCGTTTCCAGTAACAGTTTGAATTTTTAGGTTTCACTCTGTTTTCTCCTATATTGATAGATATATTTGGAACTCTAAATCCAACACGGTTTGTGCTAGCTTCTTGAAACTTGACACAATAAAATAGATTCAGGTTCTATCTCTATGTTTTGTTTCCTCTTGATGTAGCCCTAAGCAGTGACTAGCGAGAAACACTTTCATGGAAAGGGGTTGCCAGGCTTCCCAAAATTACGAATGTCCAGAAATCTAAGCAAATATTTTTTCACCCAAACAGGATGATACTTTCAGGTAATGATCTGTACACTAAGGTGACTTGGTTCCCCAAATTTCGTTCATCTATGTTGAGGCGTTCGTTTCCAGTAACAGTTTGAATTTTTAGGTTTCACTCTGTTTTCTCCTATATTGATAGATGTATTTGGAACTCTAAATCCAACACGGCTTGTGCTAGCTTCTTGAAACTTGACACAATAAATTAGTTTCACGTTCTATCTCTATGTTTTGATTCCTCTTGATGTAGCCCTAAGAAGTGACTGGCGAGAAACACTTTCATGGAAAGGGGTTGCCAGGCTTCCCAAAATTACGAATCTCCAGAAATCTCAGCAAATATTTTTTCACCCAAATTGGATGATACTTTCAGGTAATGATCAGCACACGAAGGCGACTTGGTTCCCCAAATTTTGTTCTTCTATGTTGAACCGTTCGTTTCCAGTAACAGTTTGAATTTTTAGGTTTCATTCTGTTTTCTCCTATATTGATAGATGTATTTGGAACTCTAAATCCAACACGGTTTGTGCTAGCTTCTTGAATGTTGACACAATAAAGTAGTTTCACGTTCTATCTCTATGTTTTGATTCCTCTTGATGTAGCCCTAAGCAGTGACATGCGAGAAACACTTTCATGGAAAGGGGTTGCCAGGCTTCCCAAAATTACGAATCTCCAGAAATCTCAGCAAATATTTTTTCACCCAAACAGGATGATACTTTCAGGTAATGATCAGTACACGAAGGCGACTGGGTTCCCCAAATTTCGTTCATCTATGTTGAGGCGTTCGTTTCCAGTAACAGTTTGAATTTTTAGGTTTCACTCTGTTTTCTCCTATATTGATAGATGTATTTGGAACTCTAAATCCAACACGGTTTGTGCTAGATTCTTGAAAGTTGACACAATAAAGTAGTTTCACGTTCTATCTCTATGTTTTGATTCCTCTTGATGTAGCCCTAAGCAGTGAAAGGCGAGAAACACTTCCATGGAAAGGGGTTGCCAGGCTTCCCAAAATTACGAATCTCCAGAAATCTCAGCAAATATTTTTTCAGCCAAACTGGATGATACTTTCAGGTAATGATCAGTACATGAAGGCGACTTGGTTCCCCAAATTTCGTTCTTCTATGTTGAAGCGTTCTTTTCCAGTAACAGTTTGAATTTTTAGGTTTCACTCTGTTTTCTCCTATATTGATAGATGTATTTGGAACTCTAAATCCAACATGGTTTGTGCTAGCTTCTTGAAACTTGACACAATAAAGTAGTTTCACGTTCTGTCTCTATGTTTTGTTTCCTCTTGATGTAGCCCTAAGCAGTGACTAGCGAGAAACACTTCCATGGAAAGGGGTTGCCAGGCTTCCCAAAATTACGAATGTCCAGAAATCTCAGCAAATATTTTTTCACCCAAACAGGATGATACTTTCAGGTAATGATCTGTACACTAAGGTGACTTGGTTCCCCAAATTTCGTTCTTCTATGTTGAAGCGTTCGTTTCCAGTAACAGTTTGAATTTTTAGGTTTCACTCTGTTTTCTCCTATATTGATAGATGTATTTGGAACTCTAAATCCAACACGGTTTGTGCTAGCTTCTTGAAACTTGACACAATAAAGTAGTTTCACGTTCTATCTCTACGTGTTGTTTCCTCTTGATGTAGCCCTAAGCAGTGACAGGAGAGAAACACTTCCATGGAAAGGGGTTGCCAGGCTTCCCAAAATTACGAATCTCCAGAAATCTCAGCAAATATTTTTTCACCCAAACTGGATGATACTTTCAGGTAATGATCAGTACACGAAGGCGACTTGGTTCCCCAAATTTCGTTCTTCTATGTTGAAGCGTTCGTTTCCAGTAACAGTTTGAATTTTTAGGTTTCACTCTGTTTTCTCCTATATTGATAGATGTATTTGGAACTCTAAATCCAACACGGTTTGTGCTAGCTTCTTGAAACTTGACACAATAAAGTAGTTTCACGTTCTGTCTCTATGTTTTCTTTCCTCTTGATGTAGCCCTAAGCAGTGACAGGCGAGAAACACTTTCATGGAAAGGGGTTGCCAGGCTTCCCAAAATTACGAATCTCCAGAAATCTCAGCAAATATTTTTTCACTCAAACAGGATGATACCTTCAGGTAATGATCAGTACACGAAGGTGACTTGGTTCCCCAAATTTCGTTCTTCTATGTTGAAGCGTTCGTTTCCAGTAACAGTTTCAATTTTTAGGTTTCACTCTGTTTTCTCCTATATTGATAGATGTATTTGGAACTCTAAATCCAACACGGTTTGTGCTAGCTTCTTGAAACTTGACACAATAAAGTAATTTCACGTTCTATCTCTACGTTTTGTTTCCTCTTGATGTAGCCCTAAGCAGTGACTGGCGAGAAACACTTTCATGGAAAGGGGTTGCCAGGCTTCCCAAAATTACGAATCTCCAGAAATCTCAGCAAATATTTTTTCACCCAAACTGGATGATACTTTCAGGTAATGATCAGTACACGAAGGCGACTTGGTTCCCCAAATTTCGTTCTTCTATGTTGAAGCGTTCGTTTCCAGTAACAGTTTGAATTTTTAGGTTTCACTCTGTTTTCTCCTATATTGATAGATGTATTTGGAACTCTAAATCCAACAGGGTTTGTGCTAGCTTCTTGAAAGTTGACACAATAAAGTAGTTTCACGTTCTGTCTCTATGTTTTGTTTCCTCTTGATGTAGCCCTAAGCAGTGACAGGCGAGAAACACTTTCATGGAAAGGGGTTGCCAGGCTTCTCAAAATTACGAATCTTCAGAAATCTCAGCAAATATTTTTTCACCCAAACAGGATGATACTTTCAGGTAATGATCAGTACACGATGGTGACTTGGTTCCCCAAATTTCATTCTTCTATGTTGAAGCGTTCGTTTCCAGTAACAGTTTGAATTTTTAGGTTTCACTCTGTTTTCTCCTATATTGATAGATGTATTTGGAACTCTAAATCCAACACGGTTTGTGCTAGCTTCTTGAAACTTGACACAATAAAGTAATTTCACGTTCTATCTCTACGTTTTATTTCCTCTTGATGTAGCCCAAAGCAGTGACTGGCGAGAAACACTTTCATGGAAAGGGGTTGCCAAGCTTCCCAAAATTACGAATCTCCAGAAATCTCAGCAAATATTTTTTCACCCAAACAGGATGATACTTTCAGGTAATGATCAGTACACGAAGGCGACTTGGTTCCCCAAATTTTGTTCTTCTATGTTGAGGCGTTCGTTTCCAGTAACAGTTTGAATTTTTAGGTTTCACTCTGTTTTCTCCTATATTGACAGATGTATTTGGAACTCTAAATCCAACACGGTTTGTGCTAGCTTCTTGAAACTTGACAAAATAAAGTAGTTTCACGTTCTGTCTCTATGTTTTGTTTCCTCTTGATGTAGCCCTAAGCAGTGACTGGCGAGAAACACTTTCATGGAAAGGGGTTGCCAGGCTTCCCAAAATTACGAATCTCCAGAAATCTCAGCAAATATTTTTTCACCCAAACTGGATGATACTTTCAGGTAATGATCAGTACACGAAGGCGACTTGGTTCCCCAAATTTCGTTCTTCTATGTTGAAGCGTTCGTTTCCAGTAACAGTTTGAATTTTTAGGTTTCACTCTGTTTTCTCCTATATTGATAGATGTACTTGGAACTCTAAATCCAACACGGTTTGTGCTAGCTTCTTGAAACTTGACACAATAAAGTAGTTTCATGTTCTATCTCTACATTTTGTTTCCTCTTGATGTAGCCCTAAGCAGTGACTGGCGAGAAACACTTTCATTGAAAGGGGTTGCCAGGCTTCCCAAAATTACGAATCTCCAGAAATCTCAGCAAATATTTTTTCACCCAAACAGGATGATACTTTCAGGTAATGAACGGTACACGAAGGCGACTTGGTTCCCCAAATTTCGTTCTTCTATGTTGAAGCGTTCGTTTCCAGTAACTGTTTGAATTTTTAGGTTTCACTCTGTTTTCTCCTATATTGATAGATGTATTTGGAACTCTAAATCCAACACGGTTTGTGCTAGCTTCTTGAAAGTTGACACAATAAAGTAGTTTCACGTTCTATCTCTATGTTTTGATTCCTCTTGATGTAGCCCTAAGCAGTGACAGGCGAGAAACACTTCCATGGAAAGGGGTTGCCAGGCTTACAAAATTACGAATCTCCAGAAATCTCAGCAAATATTTTTTCACCCAAACTGGATGATACTTTTAGGTAATGATCAGTACACGAAGGCGACTTGGTTCCCCAAATTTCGTTCTTCTATGTTGAAGCGTTCGTTTCCAGTAACAGTTTGAATTTTTAGGTTTCACTCTGTTTTCTCCTATATTGATAGATGTATTTGGAACTCTAAATCCAACACGGTTTGTGCTAGCTTCTTGAAACTTGACACAATAAAGTAGTTTCACGTTCTGTCTCTACGTTTTGTTTCCTCTTGATGTAGCCCTAAGCAGTGACAGGCGAGAAACACTTTCATGGAAAGGGGTTGCCAGGCTTCCCAAAATTACGAATCTCCAGAAATCTCAGCAAATATTTTTTCACCCAAACAGGATGATACTCTCAGGTAATGATCAGTACACTAAGGCGACTTGGTTCACCAAATTTCGTGCTTCTATGTTGAAGCGTTCGTTTCCAGTAACAGTTTGAATTTTTAGGTTTCACTCTGTTTTCTCCTATATTGATAGATGTATTTGGAACTCTAAATCCAACACGGTGTGTGCTAGCTTCTTGAAACTTGACACAATAAAGTAATTTCACGTTCTATCTCTACGTTTTGTTTCCTCTTGACGTAGCCCTAAGCAGTGACTGGCGAGAAACACTTTCATGGAAAGGGGTTGCTAAGCTTCCCAAAATTACGAATCTCCAGAAATCTCAGCAAATATTTTTTCACCCAAACAGGATGATACTTTCAGGTAATGAACGGTACACGAAGGCGACTTGGTTTCCCAAATTTCGTTCATCTATGTTGAGGCGTTCGTTTCCAGTAACAGTTTGAATTTTTAGGTTTCACTCTGTTTTCTCCTATATTGATAGATGTATTTGGAACTCTAAATCCAACACGGTTTGTGCTAGCTTCTTGAAACTTGACACAATAAGGTAGTTTCACGTTCCATCTCTATGTATTGTTTCCTCTTGATGTAGCCCTAAGCAGTGACTGGCGAGAAACACTTTCATGGAAAGGGGTTGCCAAGCTTCCCAAAATTACGAATCTCCAGAAATCTCAGCAAATATTTTTTCACCCAAACAGGATGATACTTTCAGGTAATGATCAGTACACTAAGGCGACTTGGTTCCCCAAATTTCGTTCTTCTATGTTGAAGCGTTCGTTTCCCGTAACAGTTTGAATTTTTAGGTTTCACTCTGTTTTCTCCTATATTGATAGATGTATTTGGAACTCTAAATCCAACACGGTTTGTGCTAGCTTCTTGAAACTTGACACAATAAGGTAGTTTCACGTTCTATCTCTATGTTTTGTTTCCTCTTGATGTAGCCCTAAGCAGTGACTGGCGAGAAACACTTTCATGGAAAGGGGTTGCCAGGCTTCCCAAAATTACGAATCTCCAGAAATATCAGCAAATATTTTTTCACCCAAACAGGATGATACTTTCAGGTAATGATCAGTACACGAAGGCGACTTGGTTCCCCATATTTCGTTCTTCTATGTTGAGGCGTTCGTTTCCAGTAACAGTTTGAATTTTTAGGTTTCACTCAGTTTTCTCCTATATTGATAGATGTATTTGGAACTCTAAATCCAACACGGTTTGTGCTAGCTTTTTGAAACTTGACACAATAAAGCAGTTTCACGTTCTATCTCTATGTTTTGTTTCCTCTTGATGTAGCCCTAAGCAGTGACTGGTGAGAAACACTTTCATGGAAAGGGGTTGCCAGGCTTCCCAAAATTACGAATCTCCAGAAATCTCAGCAAATATTTTTTTCACCAAACAGGATGATACTTTCAGGTAATGATCAGTACATGAAGGCGACTTGGTTCCCCAAATTTCGTTCTTCTATGTTGAAGCGTTCGTTTCCAGTAACAGTTTGAATTTTTAGGTTTCACTCTGTTTTCTCCTATATTGATAGATGTATTTGGAACTCTAAATCCAACACGGTTTGAGCTAGCTTCTTGAAACTTGACACAATAAAGTAGTTTCACGTTCTATCTCTACGTGTTGTTTCCTCTTGATGTAGCCCTAAGCAGTGACAGGAGAGAAACACTTCCATGGAAAGGGGTTGCCAGGCTTCCCAAAATTACGAATCTCCAGAAATCTCAGCAAATATTTTTTCACCCAAACTGGATGATACTTTCAGGTAATGATCAGTACACGAAGGCGACTTGGTTCCCCAAATTTCGTTCTTCTATGTTGAAGCGTTCGTTTCCAGTAACAGTTTGAATTTTTAGGTTTCACTCTGTTTTCTCCTATATTGATAGATGTATTTGGAACTCTAAATCCAACACGGTTTGTGCTAGCTTCTTGAAACTTGACACAATAAAGTAGTTTCACGTTCTGTCTCTATGTTTTGTTTCCTCTTGATGTAGCCCTAAGCAGTGACAGGCGAGAAACACTTTCATGGAAAGGGGTTGCCAGGCTTCCCAAAATTACGAATCTCCAGAAATCTCAGCAAATATTTTTTCACTCAAACAGGATGATACTTTCAGGTAATGATCAGTACACTAAGGCGACTTGGTTCCCCAAATTTCGTGCTTCTATGTTGAAGCGTTCGTTTCCAGTAACAGTTTGAATTTTTAGGTTTCACTCTGTTTTCTCCTATATTGATAGATGTATTTGGAACTCTAAATCCAACACGGTGTGTGCTAGCTTCTTGAAACTTGACACAATAAAGTAATTTCACGTTCTATCTCTACGTTTTGTTTCCTCTTGACGTAGCCCTAAGCAGTGACTGGCGAGAAACACTTTCATGGAAAGGGGTTGCTAAGCTTCCCAAAATTACGAATCTCCAGAAATCTCAGCAAATATTTTTTCACCCAAACAGGATGATACTTTCAGGTAATGAACGGTACACGAAGGCGACTTGGTTTCCCAAATTTCGTTCATCTATGTTGAGGCGTTCGTTTCCAGTAACAGTTTGAATTTTTAGGTTTCACTCTGTTTTCTCCTATATTGATAGATGTATTTGGAACTCTAAATCCAACACGGTTTGTGCTAGCTTCTTGAAACTTGACACAATAAGGTAGTTTCACGTTCCATCTCTATGTATTGTTTCCTCTTGATGTAGCCCTAAGCAGTGACTGGCGAGAAACACTTTCATGGAAAGGGGTTGCCAAGCTTCCCAAAATTACGAATCTCCAGAAATCTCAGCAAATATTTTTTCACCCAAACAGGATGATACTTTCAGGTAATGATCAGTACACTAAGGCGACTTGGTTCCCCAAATTTCGTTCTTCTATGTTGAAGCGTTCGTTTCCCGTAACAGTTTGAATTTTTAGGTTTCACTCTGTTTTCTCCTATATTGATAGATGTATTTGGAACTCTAAATCCAACACGGTTTGTGCTAGCTTCTTGAAACTTGACACAATAAGGTAGTTTCACGTTCTATCTCTATGTTTTGTTTCCTCTTGATGTAGCCCTAAGCAGTGACTGGCGAGAAACACTTTCATGGAAAGGGGTTGCCAGGCTTCCCAAAATTACGAATCTCCAGAAATCTCAGCAAATATTTTTTCACTCAAACAGGATGATACTTTCAGGTAATGATCAGTACACGATGGTGACTTGGTTCCCCAAATTTCATTCTTCTATGTTGAAGCGTTCGTTTCCAGTATCAGTTTGAATTTTTAGGTTTCACTCTGTTTTCTCCTATATTGATAGATGTATTTGGAACTCTAAATCCAACACGGTTTGTGCTAGCTTCTTGAAACTTGACACAATAAAGTAATTTCACGTTCTATCTCTACGTTTTATTTCCTCTTGATGTAGCCCAAAGCAGTGACTGGCGAGAAACACTTTCATGGAAAGGGGTTGCCAAGCTTCCCAAAATTACGAATCTCCAGAAATCTCAGCAAATATTTTTTCACCCAAACAGGATGATACTTTCAGGTAATGATCAGTACACGAAGGCGACTTGGTTCCCCAAATTTTGTTCTTCTATGTTGAGGCGTTCGTTTCCAGTAACAGTTTGAATTTTTAGGTTTCACTCTGTTTTCTCCTATATTGACAGATGTATTTGGAACTCTAAATCCAACACGGTTTGTGCTAGCTTCTTGAAACTTGACACAATAAAGTAGTTTCACCTTCTGTCTCTATGTTTTGTTTCCTCTTGATGTAGCCCTAAGCAGTGACTGGCGAGAAACACTTTCATGGAAAGGGGTTGCCAGGCTTCCCAAAATTACGAATCTCCAGAAATCTCAGCAAATATTTTTTCACCCAAACTGGATGATACTTTCAGGTAATGATCAGTACACGAAGGCGACTTGGTTCCCCAAATTTCGTTCTTCTATGTTGAAGCGTTCGTTTCCAGTAACAGTTTGAATTTTTAGGTTTCACTCTGTTTTCTCCTATATTGATAGATGTACTTGGAACTCTAAATCCAACACGGTTTGTGCTAGCTTCTTGAAACTTGACACAATAAAGTAGTTTCACGTTCTATCTCTACATTTTGTTTCCTCTTGATGTAGCCCTAAGCAGTGACTGGCGAGAAACACTTTCATGGAAAGGGGTTGCCAGGCTTCCCAAAATTACGAATCTCCAGAAATCTCAGCAAATATTTTTTCACCCAAACAGGATGATACTCTCCGGTAATGATCAGTACACAAAGACGACTTGGTTCCCCAAATTTCGTGCTTCTATGTTGAAGCGTTCGTTTCCAGTAACAGTTTGAATTTTTAGGTTTCACTCTGTTTTCTCCTATATTGATAGATGTATTTGGAACTCTAAATCCAACACGGTGTGTGCTAGCTTCTTGAAACTTGACACAATAAAGTAATTTCACGTTCTATCTCTACGTTTTGTTTCCTCTTGATGTAGCCCTAAGCAGTGACTGGCGAGAAACACTTTCATGGAAAGGGGTTGCTAAGCTTCCCAAAATTACGAATCTCCAGAAATCTCAGCAAATATTTTTTCACCCAAACAGGATGATACTTTCAGGTAATGATCAGTACACGAAGGCGACTTGGTTCCCCAAATTTCGTTCTTCTATGTTGAGGCGTTCGTTTCCAGTAACAGTTTGAATTTTTAGGTTTCACTCTGTTTTCTCCTATATTTATAGATGTACTTGGAACTCTAAATCCAACACGGTTTGTGCTAGCTTCTTGAAACTTGACACAATAAATAGTTTCACGTTCTGTCTCTATGTTTTGTTTCCTCTTGATGTAGCCCTAAGCAGTAACGGGCGAGAAACACTTTCATGGAAAGGGGTTGCCAGGCTTCCCAAAATTACGAATCTCCAGAAATCTCAGCAAATATTTTTTCACCCAAACAGGATGATACTTTCAGGTAATGATCAGTACACGAAGGCGACTTGGTTCCCCAAATTTCGTTCTTCTATGTTGAAGCATTCGTTTCCAGTAACAGTTTGAATTTTTAGGTTTCACTCTGTTTTCTCCTATATTGATAGATGTACTTGGAACTCTAAATCCAACACGGTTTGTGCTAGCTTCTTGAAACTTGACACAATAAAGTAGTTTCACGTTCTATCTCTACATTTTGTTTCCTATTGATGTAGCCCTAAGCAGTGACTGGCGAGAAACACTTTCATTGAAAGGGGTTGCCAGGCTTCCCAAAATTACGAATCTCCAGAAATCTCAGCAAATATTTTTTCACCCAAACAGGATGATACTTTCAGGTAATGAACGGTACACGAAGGCGACTTGGTTTCCCAAATTTCGTTCATCTATGTTAAGGCGTTCTTTTCCAGTAACAGTTTGAATTTTTAGGTTTCACTCTGTTTTCTCCTATATTGATAGATGTATTTGGAACTCTAAATCCAACACGGTTTGTGCTAGTTTCTTGAAAGTTGACACAATAAAGTAGTTTCACGTTCTATCTCTATGTTTTGATTCCTCTTGATGTAGCCCTAAGCAGTGACAGGCGAGAAACACTTCCATGGAAAGGGGTTGCCAGGCTTCCCAAAATTACGAATCCCCAGAAATCTCAGCAAATATTTTTTCACCCAAACTGGATGATACTTTCAGGTAATGATAAGTACACGAAGGCGACTTGGTTCCCCAAATTTCGTTCTTCAATTTTGAAGCGTTCGTTTCCAGTAACTGTTTGAATTTTTAGGTTTCACTCTGTTTTCTCCTATATTGATAGATGTATTTGGAACTCTAAATCCAACACGGTTTGTGCTAGCTTCTTGAAACTTGACACAATAAAGTAGTTTCATGTTCTATCTCTATGTTTTGATTCCTCTTGATGTAGCCCTAAGCAGTGACAGGCGAGAAACACTTCCATGGAAAGGGGTTGCCAGGCTTCCCAAAATTACGAATCTCCAGAAATCTCAGCAAATATTTTTTCACCCAAACTGGATGATACTTTCAGGTAATGATCAGTACACAAAGGCGACTTGGTTCCCCAAATTTCGTTCTTCTATGTTGAACCGTTCGTTTCCAGTAACACTTTGATATTTTAGGTTTCACTCTGTTTTCTCCTATATAGATAGATGTATTTGGAACTCTAAATCCAACACGGTTTGTGAGAGCTTCTTGAAACTTGACACAATAAAGTAGTTTCACGTTCTGTCTCTATGTTTTGTTTCCTCTTAATGTAGCCCTAAGCAGTGACAGGCGAGAAACACTTTCATGGAAAGGGGTTGCCAGGCTTCCCAAAACTACGAATCTCCAGAAATCTCAGCAAATATTTTTTTCACCCAAACAGGATGATATTTTCAGGTAATGATCAGTACACTAAGGTGTCTTGGTTCCCCAAATTTCGTTCTTCTATGTTGAGGCGTTCGTTTCCAGTAACAGTTTGAATTTTTAGGTTTCAGTCTGTTTTCTCCTATATTGATAGATGTATTTGGAACTCTAAATCCAACATGGTTTGTGCTAGCTTCTTGAAACTTGACACAATAAAGTAGTTTCAGGTTCTATCTCTATGTTTTGTTTCCTCTTGATGTAGCCCTAAGCTGTGACTGGCGAGAAACACTTTCATGGAAAGGGGTTGCCAGGCTTCCCAAAATTACGAATCTCCAGAAATCTCAGCAAATATTTTTTCACCCAAACAGGATGATACTTTCAGGTAATGATCAATACACGAAGGCGACTGGGTTCCCCAAATTTCGTTCTTCTATGTTGAAGCGTTCGTTTCCAGTAACAGTTTGAATTTTTAGGTTTCACTCTGTTTTCTCCTATATTGATAGATGTATTTGGAACTCTAAATCCAACACGGTTTGTGCTAGCTTCTTGAAACTTGACACAATAAAGTAGTTTCACATTCTATCTCTACATTTTGTTTCCTCTTGATGTAGCCCTAAGCAGTGACTGGCGAGAAACACTTTCATTGAAAGGGGTTGCCAGGCTTCCCAAAATTACGAATCTCCAGAAATCTCAGCAAATATTTTTTCACCCAAACAGGATGATACTTTCAGGTAATGATTGGTACACGAAGGCGACTTGGTTTCCCAAATTTCGTTCATCTATGTTGAGGCGTTCGTTTCCAGTAACAGTTTGAATTTTTAGGTTTCACTCTGTTTTCTCCTATATTGATAGATGTATTTGGAACTCTAAATCCAACACGGTTTGTGCTAGCTTCTTGAAAGTTGACACAATAAAGTAGTTTCACGTTCTATCTCTATGTTTTGATTCCTCTTGATGTAGCCCTAAGCAGTGACAAGCGAGAAACACTTCCATGGAAAGGGGTTGCCAGGCTTCCCAAAATTACGAATGTCCAGAAATCTAAGCAAATATTTTTTCACCCAAACTGGATGATACTTTCAGGTAATGATAAGTACACGAAGGCGACTTGGTTCCCCAAATTTCGTTCTTCTATGTTGAAGCGTTCGTTTCCAGTAACAGTTTGAATTTTTAGGTTTCACTCTGTTTTCTCCTATATTGATAGATGTATTTGGAACTCTAAATCCAACACGGTTTGTGCTAGCTTCTTGAAACTTGACACAATAAAGTAGTTTCACGTTCTATCTCTATGTTTTGATTCCTCTTGATGTAGCCCTAAGCAGTGACAGGCGAGAAACACTTCCATGGAAAGGGGTTGCCAGGCTTCCCAAAATTACGAATCTCCAGAAATCTCAGCAAATATTTTTTCAGCCAAACTGGATGATACTTTCAGGTAATGATCAGTACATGAAAGCGACTTGGTTCCCCAAATTTCGTTCTTCTATGTTGAAGCGTTCTTTTCCAGTAACAGTTTGAATTTTTAGGTTTCACTCTGTTTTCTCCTATATTGATAGATGTATTTGGAACTCTAAATCCAACACGGTTTGTGCTAGCTTCTTGAAACTTGACACAATAAAGTAGTTTCACATTCTGTCTCTATGTTTTGTTTCCTCTTGATGTAGCCCTAAGCAGTGACTGGCGAAAAACACTTTCATGGAAAGGGGTTGCCAGGTTTCCCAAAATTACGAATCTCCAGAAATCTCAGCAAATATTTTTTCACCCAAACAGGATGATACTTTCAGGTAATGATCAGTACACTAAGGTCACTTGGTTCCCCAAATTTCGTTCTTCTATGTTGAAGCGTTCGTTTCCAGTAACAGTTTGAATTTTTAGGTTTCACTCTGTTTTCTCCTATATTGATAGATATATTTGGAACTCTAAATCCAACACGGTTTGTGCTAGCTTCTTGAAACTTGACACAATAAAATAGATTCAGGTTCTATCTCTATGTTTTGTTTCCTCTTGATGTAGCCCTAAGCAGTGACTAGCGAGAAACACTTTCATGGAAAGGGGTTGCCAGGCTTCCCAAAATTACGAATGTCCAGAAATCTAAGCAAATATTTTTTCACCCAAACAGGATGATACTTTCAGGTAATGATCTGTACACTAAGGTGACTTGGTTCCCCAAATTTCGTTCATCTATGTTGAGGCGTTCGTTTCCAGTAACAGTTTGAATTTTTAGGTTTCACTCTGTTTTCTCCTATATTGATAGATGTATTTGGAACTCTAAATCCAACACGGCTTGTGCTAGCTTCTTGAAACTTGACACAATAAATTAGTTTCACGTTCTATCTCTATGTTTTGATTCCTCTTGATGTAGCCCTAAGAAGTGACTGGCGAGAAACACTTTCATGGAAAGGGGTTGCCAGGCTTCCCAAAACTACGAATCTCCAGAAATCTCAGCAAATATTTTTTTCACCCAAACAGGATGATATTTTCAGGTAATGATCAGTACACTAAGGTGTCTTGGTTCCCCAAATTTCGTTCTTCTATGTTGAGGCGTTCGTTTCCAGTAACAGTTTGAATTTTTAGGTTTCAGTCTGTTTTCTCCTATATTGATAGATGTATTTGGAACTCTAAATCCAACATGGTGTGTGCTAGCTTCTTGAAACTTGACACAATAAAGTAGTTTCAGGTTCTATCTCTATGTTTTGTTTCCTCTTGATGTAGCCCTAAGCTGTGACTGGCGAGAAACACTTTCATGGAAAGGGGTTGCCAGGCTTCCCAAAATTACGAATCTCCAGAAATCTCAGCAAATATTTTTTCACCCAAACAGGATGATACTTTCAGGTAATGATCAATACACGAAGGCGACTGGGTTCCCCAAATTTCGTTCTTCTATGTTGAAGCGTTCGTTTCCAGTAACAGTTTGAATTTTTAGGTTTCACTCTGTTTTCTCCTATATTGATAGATGTATTTGGAACTCTAAATCCAACACGGTTTGTGCTAGCTTCTTGAAACTTGACACAATAAAGTAGTTTCACATTCTATCTCTACATTTTGTTTCCTCTTGATGTAGCCCTAAGCAGTGACTTGCGAGAAACACTTTCATTGAAAGGGGTTGCCAGGCTTCCCAAAATTACGAATCTCCAGAAATCTCAGCAAATATTTTTTCACCCAAACAGGATGATACTTTCAGGTAATGATTGGTACACGAAGGCGACTTGGTTTCCCAAATTTCGTTCATCTATGTTGAGGCGTTCGTTTCCAGTAACAGTTTGAATTTTTAGGTTTCACTCTGTTTTCTCCTATATTGATAGATGTATTTGGAACTCTAAATCCAACACGGTTTGTGCTAGCTTCTTGAAAGTTGACACAATAAAGTAGTTTCACGTTCTATCTCTATGTTTTGATTCCTCTTGATGTAGCCCTAAGCAGTGACAAGCGAGAAACACTTCCATGGAAAGGGGTTGCCAGGCTTCCCAAAATTACGAATCCCCAGAAATCTCAGCAAATATTTTTTCACCCAAACTGGATGATACTTTCAGGTAATGATAAGTACACGAAGGCGACTTGGTTCCCCAAATTTCGTTCTTCTATGTTGAAGCGTTCGTTTCCAGTAACAGTTTGAATTTTTAGGTTTCACTCTGTTTTCTCCTATATTGATAGATGTATTTGGAACTCTAAATCCAACACGGTTTGTGCTAGCTTCTTGAAACTTGACACAATAAAGTAGTTTCACGTTCTATCTCTATGTTTTGATTCCTCTTGATGTAGCCCTAAGCAGTGACAGGCGAGAAACACTTCCATGGAAAGGGGTTGCCAGGCTTCCCAAAATTACGAATCTCCAGAAATCTCAGCAAATATTTTTTCAGCCAAACTGGATGATACTTTCAGGTAATGATCAGTACATGAAAGCGACTTGGTTCCCCAAATTTCGTTCTTCTATGTTGAAGCGTTCTTTTCCAGTAACAGTTTGAATTTTTAGGTTTCACTCTGTTTTCTCCTATATTGATAGATGTATTTGGAACTCTAAATCCAACACGGTTTGTGCTAGCTTCTTGAAACTTGACACAATAAAGTAGTTTCACATTCTGTCTCTATGTTTTGTTTCCTCTTGATGTAGCCCTAAGCAGTGACTGGCGAAAAACACTTTCATGGAAAGGGGTTGCCAGGTTTCCCAAAATTACGAATCTCCAGAAATCTCAGCAAATATTTTTTCACCCAAACAGGATGATACTTTCAGGTAATGATCAGTACACTAAGGTCACTTGGTTCCCCAAATTTCGTTCTTCTATGTTGAAGCGTTCGTTTCCAGTAACAGTTTGAATTTTTAGGTTTCACTCTGTTTTCTCCTATATTGATAGATATATTTGGAACTCTAAATCCAACACGGTTTGTGCTAGCTTCTTGAAACTTGACACAATAAAATAGATTCAGGTTCTATCTCTATGTTTTGTTTCCTCTTGATGTAGCCCTAAGCAGTGACTAGCGAGAAACACTTTCATGGAAAGGGGTTGCCAGGCTTCCCAAAATTACGAATGTCCAGAAATCTAAGCAAATATTTTTTCACCCAAACAGGATGATACTTTCAGGTAATGATCTGTACACTAAGGTGACTTGGTTCCCCAAATTTCGTTCATCTATGTTGAGGCGTTCGTTTCCAGTAACAGTTTGAATTTTTAGGTTTCACTCTGTTTTCTCCTATATTGATAGATGTATTTGGAACTCTAAATCCAACACGGCTTGTGCTAGCTTCTTGAAACTTGACACAATAAATTAGTTTCACGTTCTATCTCTATGTTTTGATTCCTCTTGATGTAGCCCTAAGAAGTGACTGGCGAGAAACACTTTCATGGAAAGGGGTTGCCAGGCTTCCCAAAATTACGAATCTCCAGAAATCTCAGCAAATATTTTTTCACCCAAATTGGATGATACTTTCAGGTAATGATCAGCACACGAAGGCGACTTGGTTCCCCAAATTTTGTTCTTCTATGTTGAACCGTTCGTTTCCAGTAACAGTTTGAATTTTTAGGTTTCATTCTGTTTTCTCCTATATTGATAGATGTATTTGGAACTCTAAATCCAACACGGTTTGTGCTAGCTTCTTGAATGTTGACACAATAAAGTAGTTTCACGTTCTATCTCTATGTTTTGATTCCTCTTGATGTAGCCCTAAGCAGTGACATGCGAGAAACACTTTCATGGAAAGGGGTTGCCAGGCTTCCCAAAATTACGAATCTCCAGAAATCTCAGCAAATATTTTTTCACCCAAACAGGATGATACTTTCAGGTAATGATCAGTACACGAAGGCGACTGGGTTCCCCAAATTTCGTTCATCTATGTTGAGGCGTTCGTTTCCAGTAACAGTTTGAATTTTTAGGTTTCACTCTGTTTTCTCCTATATTGATAGATGTATTTGGAACTCTAAATCCAACACGGTTTGTGCTAGATTCTTGAAAGTTGACACAATAAAGTAGTTTCACGTTCTATCTCTATGTTTTGATTCCTCTTGATGTAGCCCTAAGCAGTGAAAGGCGAGAAACACTTCCATGGAAAGGGGTTGCCAGGCTTCCCAAAATTACGAATCTCCAGAAATCTCAGCAAATATTTTTTCAGCCAAACTGGATGATACTTTCAGGTAATGATCAGTACATGAAGGCGACTTGGTTCCCCAAATTTCGTTCTTCTATGTTGAAGCGTTCTTTTCCAGTAACAGTTTGAATTTTTAGGTTTCACTCTGTTTTCTCCTATATTGATAGATGTATTTGGAACTCTAAATCCAACATGGTTTGTGCTAGCTTCTTGAAACTTGACACAATAAAGTAGTTTCACGTTCTGTCTCTATGTTTTGTTTCCTCTTGATGTAGCCCTAAGCAGTGACTAGCGAGAAACACTTCCATGGAAAGGGGTTGCCAGGCTTCCCAAAATTACGAATGTCCAGAAATCTCAGCAAATATTTTTTCACCCAAACAGGATGATACTTTCAGGTAATGATCTGTACACTAAGGTGACTTGGTTCCCCAAATTTCGTTCTTCTATGTTGAAGCGTTCGTTTCCAGTAACAGTTTGAATTTTTAGGTTTCACTGTTTTCTCCTATATTGATAGATGTATTTGGAACTCTAAATCCAACACGGTTTGTGCTAGCTTCTTGAAACTTGACACAATAAATTAGTTTCAAGTTCTATCTCTATGTTTTGATTCCTCTTGATGTAGCCCTAAGAAGTGACTGGCGAGAAACACTTTCATGGAAAGGGGTTGCCAGGCTTCCCAAAATTACGAATCTCCAGAAATCTCAGCAAATATTTTTTCACCCAAATTGGATGATACTTTCAGGTAATGATCAGCACACGAAGGCGACTTGGTTCCCCAAATTTCGTTCTTCTATGTTGAACCGTTCATTTCCAGTAACAGTTTGAATTTTTAGGTTTCACTCTGTTTTCTCCTATATTGATAGATGTATTTGGAACTCTAAATCCAACACGGTTTGTGCTAGCTTCTTGAAACTTGACACAATAAAGTAGTTTCACGTTCTATCTCTACATTTTGTTTCCTCTTGATGTAGCCCTAACCAGTGACTGGCGAGAAACACTTTCATTGAAAGGGGTTGCCAGGCTTCCCAAAATTACGAATCTCCAGAAATCTCAGCAAATATTTTTTCACCCAAACAGGATGATACTTTCAGGTAATGAACGGTACACGAAGGCGACTTGGTTTCCCAAATTTCGTTCATCTATGTTGAGGCGTTCTTTTCCAGTAACAGTTTGAATTTTTAGGTTTCACTCTGTTTTCTCCTATATTGATAGATGTATTTGGAACTCTAAATCCAACACGGTTTTTGCTAGCTTCTTGAAAGTTGACACAATAAAGTAGTTTCACGTTCTATCTCTATGTTTTGATTCCTCTTGATGTAGCCCTAAGCAGTGACAGGAGAGAAACACTTTCATGGAAAGGGGTTGCCAGGCTTCCCAAAATTATGAATCTCCAGAAATCTCAGCAAATATTTTTTCACCCAAACAGGATGATACTTTCAGGTAATGATCAGTACACGAAGGCGACTGGGTTCCCCAAATTTCGTTCTTCTATGTTGAAGCGTTCGTTTCCAGTAACAGTTTGAATTTTTAGGTTTCACTCTGTTTTCTCCTATATTGATAGATGTATTTGGAACTCTAAATCCAACACGGTTTGTGCTAGCTTCTTGAAACTTGACACAATAAAGTAGTTTCACATTCTATCTCTACATTTTGTTTCCTCTTGATGTAGCCCTAAGCAGTGACTGGCAAGAAACACTTTCATTGAAAGTGGTTGCCAGGCTTCCCAAAATTACGAATCTGCAGAAATCTCAGCAAATATTTTTTCACCCAAACAGGATGATACTTTCAGGTAATGATTGGTACACGAAGGCGACTTGGTTTCCCAAATTTCGTTCATCTATGTTGAGGCGTTCGTTTCCAGTAACAGTTTGAATTTTTAGGTTTCACTCTGTTTTCTCCTATATTGATAGATGTATTTGGAACTCTAAATCCAACACGGTTTGTGCTAGCTTCTTGAAACTTGACACAATAAAGTAGTGTCACATTCTATCTCTACATTTTGTTTCCTCTTGATGTAGCCCTAAGCAATGACTGGCGAGAAACACTTTCATTGAAAGTGGTTGCCAGGCTTCCCAAAATTACGAATCTGCAGAAATCTCAGCAAATATTTTTTCACCCAAACAGGATGATACTTTCAGGTAATGATTGGTACACGAAGGCGACTTGGTTTCCCAAATTTCGTTCATCTATGTTGAGGCGTTCGTTTCCAGTAACAGTTTGAATTTTTAGGTTTCACTCTGTTTTCTCCTATATTGATAGATGTATTTGGAACTCTAAATCCAACACGGTTTGTGCTAGCTTCTTGAAACTTGACACAATAAAGTAGTTTCATATTCTATCTCTACATTTTGTTTCCTCTTGATGTAGCCCTAAGCAGTGACAGGCGAGAAACACTTCCATGGAAAGGGGTTGCCAGGCTTCCCAAAATTACGAATCTCCAGAAATCTCAGCAAATATTTTTTCACCCAAACTGGATGATACTTTCAGGTAATGATCATTACACGAAGACGACTTGGTTCCCCAAATATCGTTCTTCTATGTTGAAGCGTTCGTTTCCAGTAACAGTTTGAATTTTTAGGTTTCACTCTGTTTTCTCCTATATTGATAGATGTATTTGGAACTCTAAATCCAACACGGTTTGTGCTAGCTTCTTGAAAGTTTACACATTAAAGTAGTTTCACGTTCTATCTCTATGTTTTGATTCCTCTTGATGTAGCCCTAAGAAGTGACTGGCGAGAAACACTTTCATGGAAAGGGGTTGCCAGGCTTCCCAAAATTACGAATCTCCAGAAATCTCAGCAAATATTTTTTCACCAAACTGGATGATACTTTCAGGTAATGATCAGCACACGAAGGCGACTTGGTTCCCCAAATTTCATTCTTCTATGTTGAACCGTTCGTTTCCAGTAACACTTTGATATTTTAGGTTTCACTCTGTTTTCTCCTATATTGATAGACGTATTTGGAACTCTAAATCCAACACGGTTTCTGCTAGCTTCTTGATCTTGACACAATAAAGTAGTTTCACGTTCTGTCTCTATGTTTTGTTTCCTCTTAATGTAGCCCTAAGCAGTGACAGGCGAGAAACACTTTCATGGAAAGGGGTTGCCAGGCTTCCCAAAATTACGAATGTCCAGAAATCTAAGCAAATATTTTTTCACCCAAACAGGATGATACTTTCAGGTAATGATCTGTACACTAAGGTGACTTGGTTCCCCAAATTTCGTTCATCTATGTTGAGGCGTTCGTTTCCAGTAACAGTTTGAATTTTTAGGTTTCACTCTGTTTTCTCCTATATTGATAGATGTATTTGGAACTCTAAATCCAACACGGCTTGTGCTAGCTTCTTGAAACTTGACACAATAAATTAGTTTCACGTTCTATCTCTATGTTTTGATTCCTCTTGATGTAGCCCTAAGAAGTGACTGGCGAGAAACACTTTCATGGAAAGGGGTTGCCAGGCTTCCCAAAATTACGAATCTCCAGAAATCTCAGCAAATATTTTTTCAGCCAAACTGGATGATACTTTCAGGTAATGATCAGTACATGAAGGTGACTTGGTTCCCCAAATTTCGTTCTTCTATGTTGAAGCGTTCTTTTCCAGTAACAGTTTGAATTTTTAGGTTTCACTCTGTTTTCTCCTATATTGATAGATGTATTTGGAACTATAAATCCATCATGGTTTGTGCTAGCTTCTTGAAACTTGACACAATAAAGTAGTTTCACGTTCTGTCCCTATGTTTTGTTTCCTCTTGATGTAGCCCTAAGCAGTGACTAGCGAGAAACACTTTCATGGAAAGGGGTTGCCAGGCTTCCCAAAATTACGAATGTCCAGAAATCTCAGCAAATATTTTTTCACCCAAACAGGATGATACTTTCAGGTAATGATCTGTACACTAAGGTGACTTGGTTCCCCAAATTTCGTTCTTCTATGTTGAAGCGTTCGTTTCCAGTAACAGTTTGAATTTTTAGGTTTCACTGTTTTCTCCTATATTGATAGATGTATTTGGAACTCTAAATCCAACACGGTTTGTGCTAGCTTCTTGAAACTTGACACAATAAATTAGTTTCAAGTTCTATCTCTATGTTTTGATTCCTCTTGATGTAGCCCTAAGAAGTGACTGGCGAGAAACACTTTCATGGAAAGGGGTTGCCAGGCTTCCCAAAATTACGAATCTGCAGAAATCTCAGCAAATATTTTTTCACCCAAACAGGATGATACTTTCAGGTAATGATTGGTACACGAAGGCGACTTGGTTTCCCAAATTTCGTTCATCTATGTTGAGGCGTTCGTTTCCAGTAACAGTTTGAATTTTTAGGTTTCACTCTCTTTTCTCCTATATTGATAGATGTATTTGGAACTCTAAATCCAACACGGTTTGTGCTAGCTTCTTGAAACTTGACACAATAAAGTAGTTTCACATTCTATCTCTACATTTTGTTTCCTCTTGATGTAGCCCTAAGCAATGACTGGCGAGAAACACTTTCATTGAAAGTGGTTGCCAGGCTTCCCAAAATTACGAATCTGCAGAAATCTCAGCAAATATTTTTTCACCCAAACAGGATGATACTTTCAGGTAATGATTGGTACACGAAGGCGACTTGGTTTCCCAAATTTCGTTCATCTATGTTGAGGCGTTCGTTTCCAGTAACAGTTTGAATTTTTAGGTTTCACTCTGTTTTCTCCTATATTGATAGATGTATTTGGAACTCTAAATCCAACACGGTTTGTGCTAGCTTCTTGAAAGTTGACACAATAAATTAGTTTCACGTTCTATCTCTATGTTTTGATTCCTCTTGATGTAGCCCTAAGCAGTGACAGGCGAGAAACACTTCCATGGAAAGGGGTTGCCAGGCTTCCCAAAATTACGAATCTCCAGAAATCTCAGCAAATATTTTTTCACCCAAACTGGATGATACTTTCAGGTAATGATCATTACACGAAGACGACTTGGTTCCCCAAATATCGTTCTTCTATGTTGAAGCGTTCGTTTCCAGTAACAGTTTGAATTTTTAGGTTTCACTCTGTTTTCTCCTATATTGATAGATGTATTTGGAACTCTAAATCCAACACGGTTTGTGCTAGCTTCTTGAAAGTTTACACAATAAAGTAGTTTCACGTTCTATCTCTATGTTTTGATTCCTCTTGATGTAGCCCTAAGAAGTGACTGGCGAGAAACACTTTCATGGAAAGGGGTTGCCAGGCTTCCCAAAATTACGAATCTCCAGAAATCTCAGCAAATATTTTTTCACCAAACTGGATGATACTTTCAGGTAATGATCAGCACACGAAGGCGACTTGGTTCCCCAAATTTCGTTCTTCTATGTTGAACCGTTCGTTTCCAGTAACACTTTGATATTTTAGGTTTCACTCTGTTTTCTCCTATATTGATAGACGTATTTGGAACTCTAAATCCAACACGGTTTCTGCTAGCTTCTTGATCTTGACACAATAAAGTAGTTTCACGTTCTGTCTCTATGTTTTGTTTCCTCTTAATGTAGCCCTAAGCAGTGACAGGCGAGAAACACTTTCATGGAAAGGGGTTGCCAGGCTTCCCAAAACTACGAATCTCCAGAAATCTCAGCAAATATTTTTTTCACCCAAACAGGATGATATTTTCAGGTAATGATCAGTACACTAAGGTGTCTTGGTTCCCCAAATTTCGTTCTTCTATGTTGAGGCGTTCGTTTCCAGTAACAGTTTGAATTTTTAGGTTTCACTCTGTTTTCTCCTATATTGATAGATGTATTTGGAACTCTAAATCCAACATGGTTTGTGCTAGCTTCTTGAAACTTGACACAATAAAGTAGTTTCACGTTCTATCTCTATGTTTTGTTTCCTCTTGATGTAGCCCTAAGCTGTGACTGGCGAGAAACACTTTCATGGAAAGCGGTTGCCAGGCTTCCCAAAATTACGAATCTCCAGAAATCTCAGCAAATATTTTTTCACCCAAACAGGATGATACTTTCAGGTAATGATCAGTACACGAAGGCGACTGGGTTCCCCAAATTTCGTTCTTCTATGTTGAAGCGTTCGTTTCCAGTAACAGTTTGAATTTTTAGGTTTCACTCTGTTTTCTCCTATATTGATAGATGTATTTGGAACTCTAAATCCAACACGGTTTGTGCTAGCTTCTTGAACCTTGACACAATAAAGTAGTTTCACATTCTATCTCTACATTTTGTTTCCTATTGATGTAGCCCTAAGCAGTGACTGGCGAGAAACACTTTCATTGAAAGTGGTTGCCAGGCTTCCCAAAATTACGAATCTGCAGAAATCTCAGCAAATATTTTTTCACCCAAACAGGATGATACTTTCAGGTAATGATTAGTACACGAAGGCGACTTGGTACCCAAATTTCGTTCTTCTATGTTGAAGCGTTCGTTTCCAGTAACAGTTTGAATTTTTAGGTTTCACTTTGTTTTCTCCTATGTTGATAGATGTATTTGGAACTCTAAATCCAACACGGTTTGTGCTAGCTTCTTGAAACTTGACACAATAAAGTAGTTTCACGTTCTATCTCTATGTTTTGATTCCTCTTGATGTAGCCCTAAGCAGTGACAGGCGAGAAACCCTTCCATGGAAAGGGGTTTCCAGGCTTCCCAAAATTACGAATCTCCAGAAATCTCAGCAAATATTTTTTCACCCAAACTGGATGATACTTTCAGGTAATGATCAGTACACGAAGGCGACTTGGTTCCCCAAATTTCGTTCTTCTATGTTGAAGCGTTCGTTTCCAGTAAAAGTTTGAATTTTTAGGTTTCACTCTGTTTTCTCCTATATTGATAGATGTATTTGGAACTCTAAATCCAACACGGTGTGTGCTAGCTTCTTGAAACTTGACACAATAAATTAGTTTCACGTTCTATCTCTATGTTTTGATTCCTCTTGATGTAGCCCTAAGAAGTGACTGGCGAGAAACACTTTCATTGAAAGGGGTTGCCAGGCTTCCCAAAATTACGAATCTCCAGAAATCTCAGCAAATATTTTTTCACCCAAATTGGATGATAATCTCAGGTAATGATCAGCACACGAAGGCGACTTGGTTCCCCAAATTTCGTTCTTCTATGTTGAACCGTTCGTTTCCAGTAACAGTTTGAATTTTTAGGTTTCACTCTGTTTTCTCCTATATTGATAGATGTATTTGGAACTCTAAATCCAACACGGTTTGTGCTAGCTTCTTGAAACTTGACACAATAAAGTAGTTTCACGTTCTATCTCTACGTTTTGTTTCCTCTTGATGTAGCCCTAAGCAGTGACTGGCGAGAAACACTTTCATGGAAAGGGTTTGCCAAGCTTCCCAAAATTACGAATCTCCAGAAATCTCAGCAAATATTTTTTCACCCAAACAGGATGATACTTTTAGGTAATGATCAGTACACTAAGGCGACTTGGTTCCCCAAATTTCATTCTTCTATGTTGAAGCGTTCGTTTCCAGTAACAGTTTGAATTTTTAGATTTCACTCTGTTTTCTCCTATATTGATAGATGTATTTGGAACTGTAAATCCAACACGGTTTGTGCTAGCTTCTTGAAACTTGACACAATAAAGTAGTTTCACGTTCTGTCTCTATGTTTTGTTTCCTCTTGATGTAGCCCTAAGCAGTGACAGGCGAGAAACACTTTCATGGAAAGGGGTTGCCAGGCTTCCCAAAATTACGAATCTCCAGAAATCTCAGCAAATATTTTTTCACCCAAACAGGATGATACTTTCAGGTAATGATCAGTACACGAAGGTGACTTGGTTCCCCAAATTTCGTTCTTCTATGTTGAAGCGTTCATTTCCAGTAACAGTTTGAATTTTTAGGTTTCACTCTGTTTTCTCCTATATTGATAGATGTATTTGGAACTCTAAATCCAACACGGTTTGTGCTAGCTTCTTGAAACTTGACACAATAAAGTAGTTTCACGTTCTGTCTCTATGTTTTGTTTCCTCTTGATGTAGCCCTAAGCAGTGACTGGCGAGAAACACTTTCATTGAAAGGGGTTGCCAGGCTTCCCAAAATTACGAATCTCCAGAAATCTCAGCAAATATTTTTTCACCCAAACAGGATGATACTTTCAGGTAATGATCAGTACACGAAGGCGACTTGGTTCCCCAAATTTCGTTCTTCTATGTTGAAGCGTTCGTTTCCAGTAACAGTTTGAATTTTTAGGTTTCACTCTGTTTTCTCCTATATTGATAGATGTACTTGGAACTCTAAATCCAACACGGTTTGTGCTAGCTTCTTGAAACTTGACACAATAAAGTAGTTTCACGTTCTATCTCTACATTTTGTTTCCTCTTGATGTAGCCCTAAGCAGTGACTGGCGAGAAACACTTTCATTGAAAGGGGTTGCCAGGCTTCCCAAAATTACGAATCTCCAGAAATCTCAGCAAATATTTTTTCACCCAAACAGGATGATACTTTCAGGTAATGAACGGTACACGAAGGCGACTTGGTTTCCCAAAGTTCGTTCATCTATGTTGACGCGTTCGTTTCCAGTAACAGTTTGAATTTTTAGGTTTCACTCTGTTTTCTCCTATATTGATAGATGTATTTGGAACTCTAAATCCAACACGGTTTGTGCTAGCTTCTTGAAAGTTGACACAATAAAGTAGTTTCACGTTCTATCACTATGTTTTGATTCCTCTTGATGTAGCCCTAAGCAGTGACAGGCGAGAAACACTTCCATGGAAAGGGGTTGCCAGGCTTCCCAAAATTACGAATCTCCAGAAATCTCAGCAAATATTTTTTCACCCAAACTGGATGATACTTTCAGGTAATGATCAGTACACGAAGGCGACTTGGTTCCCCAAATTTCGTTCTTCTATGTTGAAGCGTTCGTTTCCAGTAACAGTTTGAATTTTTAGGTTTCACTCTGTTTTCTCCTATATTGATAGATGTATTTGGAACTCTAAATCCAACACGGTGTGTGCTAGCTTCTTGAAACTTGACACAATAAATTAGTTTCACGTTCTATCTCTATGTTTTGATTCCTCTTGATGTAGCCCTAAGAAGTGACTGGCGAAAAACACTTTCATGGAAAGGGGTTGCCAGGCTTCCCAAAATTACGAATCTCCAGAAATCTCAGCAAATATTTTTTCACCCAAACAGGATGATAATTTCAGGTAATGATCAGTACACTAAGGTGACTTGGTTCCCCAAATTTCGTTCTTCTATGTTGAAGCGTTCGTTTCCAGTAACAGTTTGAATGTTTAGGTTTCACTCTATTTTCTCCTATATTGATAGGTGTATTTCGAACACTAAATCCAACACGGTTTGTGCTAGCTTCTTGAAACTTGACACAATAAAGTAGTTTCACGTTCTATCTCTATGTTCTGATTCCTCTGATGTAGCCCTAAGCAGTGACAGGCGAGAAACACTTCCATGGAAAGGGGTTGCCAGGCTTCCCAAAATTACGAATCTCCAGAAATCTCAGCAAATATTTTTTCACCCAAACAGGATGATACTTTCAGGTAATGATCAGTACACTAAGGTGACTTGGTTCCCCAAATTTCGTTCTTCTATGTTGAACCGTTCGTTTCCAGTAACAGTTTGAATTTTTAGGTATCACTCTGTTTTCTCCTATATTGATAGATGTATTTGGAACTCTAAATCCAACACGGTTTGTGCTAGCTTCTTGAAACTTGACACAATAAAGTAGTTTCACGTTCTATCTCTATGTTTTGTTTCCTCTTGATGTAGCCCTAAGCAGTGACAGGCGAGAAACACTTTCATGGAAAGGGGTTGCCAGGCTTCCCAAAATTACGAATTTCCAGAAATCTCAGCAAATGTTTTTTCAGCCAAACTGGATGATACTTTCAGGTAACGATCAGTACACAAGGCGACTTGGTTCCCCAAATTTCGTTCTTCTATGTTGAAGCGTATGTTTCCACTAACACTTTGAATTTTTAGGTTTCACTCTGTTTTCTCCTATATTGATAGATGTATTTGGAACTCTAAATCCAACACGGTTTGTGCTAGCTTCTTGAAACTTGACACAATAAAGCAGTTTCACGTTCCATCTCTATGTTTTGTTTCCTCTTGATGTAGCCCTAAGCAGTGACTGGCGAGAAACACTTTCATGGAAAGGGGTTGCCAAGCTTCCCAAAATTACGAATCTCCAGAAATCTCAGCAAATATTTTTTCACCCAAACAGGATGATACTTTCAGGTAATGATCAGTACACTAAGGCGACTTGGTTCCCCGAATTTCATTCTTCTATGTTGAAGCGTTCGTTTCCAGTAACAGTTTGAATTTTTAGGTATCACTCTGTTTTCTCCTATATTGATAGATGTATTTGGAACTCTAAATCCAACACGGTTTGTGCTAGCTTCTTGAAACTTGACACAATAAGGTAGTTTCACATTCTATCTCTATGTTTTGTTTCCTCTTGATGTAGCCCTAAGCAGTGACTGGCGAGAAACACTTTCATGGAAAGGGGTTGCCAGGCTTCCCAAAATTACGAATCTCCAGAAATCTCAGCAAATATTTTTTCACCCAAACAGGATGATACTTTCAGGTAATGATCAGTACACTAAGGCGACTTGGTTCCCCAAATTTCATTCTTCTATGTTGAAGCGTTCGTTTCCAGTAACAGTTTGAATTTTTAGGTTTCACTCTGTTTTCTCCTATATTGATAGATGTATTTGGAACTCTAAATCCAACACGGTTTGTGCTAGCTTCTTGAAACTTGACACAATAAGGTAGTTTCACGTTCTATCTCTATGTTTTGTTTCCTCTTGATGTAGCCCTAAGCAGTGACTGGCGAGAAACACTTTCATGGAAAGGGGTTGCCAGGCTTCCCAAAATTACGAATCTCCAGAAATCTCAGCAAATATTTTTTCACCCAAACAGGATGATACTTTCAGGTAATGATCAGTACACGAAGGCGACTTGGTTCCCCATATTTCGTTCTTCTATGTTGAGGCGTTCGTTTCCAGTAACACTTTGATATTTTAGGTTTCACTCTGTTTTCTCCTCTATTGATAGATGTATTTGGAACTCTAAATCCAACACGGTTTGTGCTAGCTTCTTGAAACTTGACACAATAAAGTAGTTTCACGTTCTGTCTCTATGTTTTGTTTCCTCTTAATGTAGCCCTAAGCAGTGACAGGCGAGAAACACTTTCATGGAAAGGGGTTGCCAGGCTTCCCAAAATTACGAATCTCCTGAAATCTCAGCAAATATTTTTTCACCCAAACAGGATGATACTTTCAGGTAATGATCAGTACACGAAGGCGACTTGGTTCCCCAAATTTCGTTCTTCTATGTTGAGGCGTTCGTTTCCAGTAACAGTTTGTATTTTTAGGTTTCACTCTGTTTTCTCCTATATTGATAGATGTATCTGGAACTCTAAATCCAACACGGTTTGTGCTAGCTTTTTGAAACTTGACACAATAAAGTAGTTTCACGTTCTGTCTCTATGTTTTGTTTCCTCTTGATGTAGCCCTAAGCAGTGACAGGCGAGAAATACTTTCATGGAAAGGGGTTGCCAGGCTTCCCAAAATTACGAATCTCCAGAAATCTCAGCAAATATTTTTTCACCCAAACAGGATGATACTTTCAGGTAATGATCAGTACACTAAGGTGACTTGGTTCCCCAAATTTCGTTCTTCTATGTTGAGGCGTTCGTTTCCAGTAACAGTTTGAATTTTTAGGTTTCACTCTGTTTTCTCCTATATTGATAGATGTATCTGGAACTCTAAATCCAACACGGTTTGTGCTAGCTTTTTGAAACTTGACACAATAAAGCAGTTTCACGTTCTATCTCTATGTTTTGTTTCCTCTTGATGTAGCCCTAAGCAGTGACTGGTGAGAAACACTTTCATGGAAAGGGGTTGCCAGGCTTCCCAAAATTACGAATCTCCAGAAATCTCAGCAAATATTTTTTTCACCAAACAGGATGATACTTTCAGGTAATGATCAGTACATGAAGGCGACTTGGTTCCCCAAATTTCGTTCATCTATGTTGAGGCGTTCGTTTCCAGTAACAGTTTGAATTTTTAGGTTTCACTCTGTTTTCTCCTATATTGATAGATGTATTTGGAACTCTAAATCCAACACGGTTTGTGCTAGCTTCTTGAAACTTGACACAATAAAGTAGTTTCACGTTCTATCTCTACGTGTTGTTTCCTCTTGATGTAGCCCTAAGCAGTGACTGGCGAGAAACACTTTCATTGAAAGGGGTTGCCAGGCTTCCCAAAATTACGAATCTCCAGAAATCTCAGGAAATATTTTTTCACCCAAACAGGAATATACTTTCAGGTAATGATCAGGACACGAAGGCGACTTGGTTTCCCAAATTTCGTTCATCTATGTTTAGGCGTTCGTTTCCAGTAACAGTTTGAATTTTTAGGTTTCACTCTGTTTTCTCCTATATTGATAGATGTATTTGGAACTCTAAATCCAACACGGTTTGTGCTAGCTTCTTGAAAGTTGACACAATAAAGTAGTTTCACGTTCTATCTCTCTGTTTTGATTCCTCTTGATGTAGCCCTAAGCAGTGACAGGCGAGAAACTCTTCCATGGAAAGGGGTTGCCAGGCTTCCCAAAATTACGAATCTCCAGAAATCTCAGCAAACATTTTTTCACCCAAACTGGATGATACTTTCAGGTAATGATCAGTACACGAAGGCGACTTGGTTCCCCAAATTTCGTTCTTCTATGTTGAAGCGTTCGTTTCCAGTAACAGTTTGAATTTTTAGGTTTCACTCTGTTTTCTCCTATATTGATAGATGTATTTGGAACTCTAAATCCAACACGGTTTGTGCTAGCTTCTTGAAACTTGACACAATAAAGTAATTTCACGTTCTATCTCTACGTTTTGTTTCCTCTTGATGTAGCCCTAAGCAGTGACTGGCGAGAAACACTTTCATGGAAAGGGGTTGCCAAGCTTCCCAAAATTACGAATCTCCAGAAATCTCAGCAAATATTTTTTCACCCAAACTGGATGATACTTTCAGGTAATGATCAGTACACGAAGGAGACTTGGTTCCCCAAATTTCGTTCTTCTATGTTGAAGCGTTCGTTTCCAGTAACAGTTTGAATTTTTAGGTTTCACTCTGTTTTCTCCTATATTGATAGATGTATTTGGAACTCTAAATCCAACACGGTGTGTGCTAGCTTCTTGAAACTTGACACAATAAATTAGTTTCACGTTCTATCTCTATGTTTTGATTCCTCTTGATGTAGCCCTAAGAAGTGACTGGCGAAAAACACTTTCATGGAAAGGGGTTGCCAGGCTTCCCAAAATTACGAATCTCCAGAAATCTCAGCAAATATTTTTTCACCCAAACTGGATGATACTTTCAGGTAATGATCAGTACACGAAGGCGACTTGGTTCCCCAAATTTCGTTCTTCTATGTTGAGGCGTTCGTTTCCAGTAACAGTTTGTATTTTTAGGTTTCACTCTGTTTTCTCCTATATTGATAGATGTATCTGGAACTCTAAATCCAACACGGTTTGTGCTAGCTTTTTGAAACTTGACACAATAAAGTAGTTTCACGTTCTGTCTCTATGTTTTGTTTCCTCTTGATGTAGCCCTAAGCAGTGACAGGCGAGAAATACTTTCATGGAAAGGGGTTGCCAGGCTTCCCAAAATTACGAATCTCCAGAAATCTCAGCAAATATTTTTTCACCCAAACAGGATGATACTTTCAGGTAATGATCAGTACACTAAGGTGACTTGGTTCCCCAAATTTCGTTCTTCTATGTTGAGGCGTTCGTTTCCAGTAACAGTTTGAATTTTTAGGTTTCACTCTGTTTTCTCCTATATTGATAGATGTATCTGGAACTCTAAATCCAACACGGTTTGTGCTAGCTTTTTGAAACTTGACACAATAAAGCAGTTTCACGTTCTATCTCTATGTTTTGTTTCCTCTTGATGTAGCCCTAAGCAGTGACTGGTGAGAAACACTTTCATGGAAAGGGGTTGCCAGGCTTCCCAAAATTACGAATCTCCAGAAATCTCAGCAAATATTTTTTTCACCAAACAGGATGATACTTTCAGGTAATGATCAGTACATGAAGGCGACTTGGTTCCCCAAATTTCGTTCATCTATGTTGAGGCGTTCGTTTCCAGTAACAGTTTGAATTTTTAGGTTTCACTCTGTTTTCTCCTATATTGATAGATGTATTTGGAACTCTAAATCCAACACGGTTTGTGCTAGCTTCTTGAAACTTGACACAATAAAGTAGTTTCACGTTCTATCTCTACGTGTTGTTTCCTCTTGATGTAGCCCTAAGCAGTGACTGGCGAGAAACACTTTCATTGAAAGGGGTTGCCAGGCTTCCCAAAATTACGAATCTCCAGAAATCTCAGGAAATATTTTTTCACCCAAACAGGAATATACTTTCAGGTAATGATCAGGACACGAAGGCGACTTGGTTTCCCAAATTTCGTTCATCTATGTTTAGGCGTTCGTTTCCAGTAACAGTTTGAATTTTTAGGTTTCACTCTGTTTTCTCCTATATTGATAGATGTATTTGGAACTCTAAATCCAACACGGTTTGTGCTAGCTTCTTGAAAGTTGACACAATAAAGTAGTTTCACGTTCTATCTCTCTGTTTTGATTCCTCTTGATGTAGCCCTAAGCAGTGACAGGCGAGAAACTCTTCCATGGAAAGGGGTTGCCAGGCTTCCCAAAATTACGAATCTCCAGAAATCTCAGCAAACATTTTTTCACCCAAACTGGATGATACTTTCAGGTAATGATCAGTACACGAAGGCGACTTGGTTCCCCAAATTTCGTTCTTCTATGTTGAAGCGTTCGTTTCCAGTAACAGTTTGAATTTTTAGGTTTCACTCTGTTTTCTCCTATATTGATAGATGTATTTGGAACTCTAAATCCAACACGGTTTGTGCTAGCTTCTTGAAACTTGACACAATAAAGTAATTTCACGTTCTATCTCTACGTTTTGTTTCCTCTTGATGTAGCCCTAAGCAGTGACTGGCGAGAAACACTTTCATGGAAAGGGGTTGCCAAGCTTCCCAAAATTACGAATCTCCAGAAATCTCAGCAAATATTTTTTCACCCAAACTGGATGATACTTTCAGGTAATGATCAGTACACGAAGGAGACTTGGTTCCCCAAATTTCGTTCTTCTATGTTGAAGCGTTCGTTTCCAGTAACAGTTTGAATTTTTAGGTTTCACTCTGTTTTCTCCTATATTGATAGATGTATTTGGAACTCTAAATCCAACACGGTGTGTGCTAGCTTCTTGAAACTTGACACAATAAATTAGTTTCACGTTCTATCTCTATGTTTTGATTCCTCTTGATGTAGCCCTAAGAAGTGACTGGCGAAAAACACTTTCATGGAAAGGGGTTGCCAGGCTTCCCAAAATTACGAATCTCCAGAAATCTCAGCAAATATTTTTTCACCCAAACTGGATGATACTTTCAGGTAATGATCAGCACACGAAGGCGACTTGGTTCCCCAAATTTCGTTCTTCTATGTTGAACCGTTCGTTTCCAGTAACAGTTTGAATTTTTAGGTTTCACTCTGTTTTCTCCTATATTGATAGATGTATTTGGAACTCTAAATCCAACACGGTTTGTGCTAGCTTCTTGAAACTTGACACAATAAAGTAATTTCACGTTCTATCTCTACGTTTTGTTTCCTCTTGATGTAGCCCTAAGCAGTGACTGGCGAGAAACACTTTCATGGAAAGGGGTTGCCAGGCTTCCCAAAATTACGAATCTCCAGAAATCTCAGCAAATATTTTTTCACCCATACAGGATGATACTTTCAGGTAATGATCAGTACACTAAGGCGACTTGGTTCCCCAAATTTCATTCTTCTATGTTGAAGCGTTCGTTTCCAGTAACAGTTTGAATTTTTAGGTTTCACTCTGTTTTCTCCTATATTGATAGATGTATTTGGAACTCTAAATCCAACACGGTTTGTGCTAGCTTCTTGAAACTTGACACAATAAGGTAGTTTCACGTTCTATCTCTATGTTTTGTTTCCTCTTGATGTAGCCCTAAGCAGTGACTGGCGAGAAACACTTTCATGGAAAGGGGTTGCCAGGCTTCCCAAAATTACGAATCTCCAGAAATCTCAGCAAATATTTTTTCACCCAAACAGGATGATACTTTCAGGTAATGATCAGTACACGAAGGCGACTTGGTTCCCCATATTTCGTTCTTCTATGTTGAGGCGTTCGTTTCCAGTAACACTTTGATATTTTAGGTTTCACTCTGTTTTCTCCTCTATTGATAGATGTATTTGGAACTCTAAATCCAACACGGTTTGTGCTAGCTTCTTGAAACTTGACACAATAAAGTAGTTTCACGTTCTGTCTCTATGTTTTGTTTCCTCTTAATGTAGCCCTAAGCAGTGACAGGCGAGAAACACTTTCATGGAAAGGGGTTGCCAGGCTTCCCAAAATTACGAATCTCCTGAAATCTCAGCAAATATTTTTTCACCCAAACAGGATGATACTTTCAGGTAATGATCAGTACACGAAGGCGACTTGGTTCCCCAAATTTCGTTCTTCTATGTTGAGGCGTTCGTTTCCAGTAACAGTTTGTATTTTTAGGTTTCACTCTGTTTTCTCCTATATTGATAGATGTATCTGGAACTCTAAATCCAACACGGTTTGTGCTAGCTTTTTGAAACTTGACACAATAAAGTAGTTTCACGTTCTGTCTCTATGTTTTGTTTCCTCTTGATGTAGCCCTAAGCAGTGACAGGCGAGAAATACTTTCATGGAAAGGGGTTGCCAGGCTTCCCAAAATTACGAATCTCCAGAAATCTCAGCAAATATTTTTTCACCCAAACAGGATGATACTTTCAGGTAATGATCAGTACACTAAGGTGACTTGGTTCCCCAAATTTCGTTCTTCTATGTTGAGGCGTTCGTTTCCAGTAACAGTTTGAATTTTTAGGTTTCACTCTGTTTTCTCCTATATTGATAGATGTATCTGGAACTCTAAATCCAACACGGTTTGTGCTAGCTTTTTGAAACTTGACACAATAAAGCAGTTTCACGTTCTATCTCTATGTTTTGTTTCCTCTTGATGTAGCCCTAAGCAGTGACTGGTGAGAAACACTTTCATGGAAAGGGGTTGCCAGGCTTCCCAAAATTACGAATCTCCAGAAATCTCAGCAAATATTTTTTTCACCAAACAGGATGATACTTTCAGGTAATGATCAGTACATGAAGGCGACTTGGTTCCCCAAATTTCGTTCATCTATGTTGAGGCGTTCGTTTCCAGTAACAGTTTGAATTTTTAGGTTTCACTCTGTTTTCTCCTATATTGATAGATGTATTTGGAACTCTAAATCCAACACGGTTTGTGCTAGCTTCTTGAAACTTGACACAATAAAGTAGTTTCACGTTCTATCTCTACGTGTTGTTTCCTCTTGATGTAGCCCTAAGCAGTGACTGGCGAGAAACACTTTCATTGAAAGGGGTTGCCAGGCTTCCCAAAATTACGAATCTCCAGAAATCTCAGGAAATATTTTTTCACCCAAACAGGAATATACTTTCAGGTAATGATCAGGACACGAAGGCGACTTGGTTTCCCAAATTTCGTTCATCTATGTTTAGGCGTTCGTTTCCAGTAACAGTTTGAATTTTTAGGTTTCACTCTGTTTTCTCCTATATTGATAGATGTATTTGGAACTCTAAATCCAACACGGTTTGTGCTAGCTTCTTGAAAGTTGACACAATAAAGTAGTTTCACGTTCTATCTCTCTGTTTTGATTCCTCTTGATGTAGCCCTAAGCAGTGACAGGCGAGAAACTCTTCCATGGAAAGGGGTTGCCAGGCTTCCCAAAATTACGAATCTCCAGAAATCTCAGCAAACATTTTTTCACCCAAACTGGATGATACTTTCAGGTAATGATCAGTACACGAAGGCGACTTGGTTCCCCAAATTTCGTTCTTCTATGTTGAAGCGTTCGTTTCCAGTAACAGTTTGAATTTTTAGGTTTCACTCTGTTTTCTCCTATATTGATAGATGTATTTGGAACTCTAAATCCAACACGGTTTGTGCTAGCTTCTTGAAACTTGACACAATAAAGTAATTTCACGTTCTATCTCTACGTTTTGTTTCCTCTTGATGTAGCCCTAAGCAGTGACTGGCGAGAAACACTTTCATGGAAAGGGGTTGCCAAGCTTCCCAAAATTACGAATCTCCAGAAATCTCAGCAAATATTTTTTCACCCAAACTGGATGATACTTTCAGGTAATGATCAGTACACGAAGGAGACTTGGTTCCCCAAATTTCGTTCTTCTATGTTGAAGCGTTCGTTTCCAGTAACAGTTTGAATTTTTAGGTTTCACTCTGTTTTCTCCTATATTGATAGATGTATTTGGAACTCTAAATCCAACACGGTGTGTGCTAGCTTCTTGAAACTTGACACAATAAATTAGTTTCACGTTCTATCTCTATGTTTTGATTCCTCTTGATGTAGCCCTAAGAAGTGACTGGCGAAAAACACTTTCATGGAAAGGGGTTGCCAGGCTTCCCAAAATTACGAATCTCCAGAAATCTCAGCAAATATTTTTTCACCCAAACTGGATGATACTTTCAGGTAATGATCAGCACACGAAGGCGACTTGGTTCCCCAAATTTCGTTCTTCTATGTTGAACCGTTCGTTTCCAGTAACAGTTTGAATTTTTAGGTTTCACTCTGTTTTCTCCTATATTGATAGATGTATTTGGAACTCTAAATCCAACACGGTTTGTGCTAGCTTCTTGAAACTTGACACAATAAAGTAATTTCACGTTCTATCTCTACGTTTTGTTTCCTCTTGATGTAGCCCTAAGCAGTGACTGGCGAGAAACACTTTCATGGAAAGGGGTTGCCAGGCTTCCCAAAATTACGAATCTCCAGAAATCTCAGCAAATATTTTTTCACCCATACAGGATGATACTTTCAGGTAATGATCAGTACACTAAGGCGACTTGGTTCCCCAAATTTCATTCTTCTATGTTGAAGCGTTCGTTTCCAGTAACAGTTTGAATTTTTAGGTTTCACTCTGTTTTCTCCTATATTGATAGATGTATTTGGAACTCTAAATCCAACACGGTTTGTGCTAGCTTCTTGAAACTTGACACAATAAGGTAGTTTCACGTTCCATCTCTACGTTTTGTTTCCTCTTGATGTAGCCCTAAGCAGTGACTGGCGAGAAACACTTTCATGGAAAGGGGTTGCCAAGCTTCCCAAAATTACGAATCTCCAGAAATCTCAGCAAATATTTTTTCACCCAAACAGGATGATACTTTCAGGTAATGATCAGTACAATAAGGCGACTTGGTTCCCCAAATTTCATTCTTCTATTTTTAAAGCGTTCGTTTCCAGTAACAGTTTGAATTTTTAGGTATCACTCTGTTTTCTCCTATATTGATAGATGTATTTGGAACTCTAAATCCAACACGGTTTGTGCTAGCTTCTTGAAACTTGACACAATAAGGTAGTTTCACGTTCTATCTCTATGTTTTGTTTCCTCTTGATGTAGCCCTAAGCAGTGACTGGCGAGAAACACTTTCATGGAAAGGGGTTGCCAGGCTTCCCAAAATTACGAATCTCCAGAAATCTCAGCAAATATTTTTTCACCCAAACAGGATGATACCTTCAGGTAATGATCAGTACACGAAGGTGACTTGGTTCCCCAAATTTCATTCTTCTATGTTGAAGCGTTCGTTTCCAGTAACAGTTTGAATTTTTAGGTTTCACTCTGTTTTCTCCTATATTGATGGATGTATTTGGAACTCTAAATCCAACACGGTTTGTGCTAGCTTCTTGAAACTTGACAGAATAAAGTAATTTCACGTTCTATCTCTACGTTTTATTTCCTCTTGATGTAGCCCAAAGCAGTGACTGGCGAGAAACACTTTCATGGAAAGGGGTTGCCAAGCTTCCCAAAATTACGAATCTCCAGAAATCTCAGCAAATATTTTTTCACCCAAACAGGATGATACTTTCAGGTAATGATCAGTACACGAAGGCGACTTGGTTCCCCAAATTTTGTTCTTCTATGTTGAGGCGTTCGTTTCCAGTAACAGTTTGAATTTTTAGGTTTCACTCTGTTTTCTCCTATATTGATAGATGTATTTGGAACTCTAAATCCAACACGGTTTGTGCTAGCTTCTTGAAACTTGACACAATAAAGTAGTTTCACGTTCTGTCTCTATGTTTTGTTTCCTCTTGATGTAGCCCTAAGCAGTGACTGGCGAGAAACACTTTCATGGAAAGGGGTTGCCAGGCTTCCCAAAATTACGAATCTCCTGAAATCTCAGCAAATATTTTTTCACCCAAACAGGATGATAATTTCAGGTAATGATCAGTACACGAAGGCGACTTGGTTCCCCAAATTTCGTTCTTCTATGTTGAGGCGTTCGTTTCCAGTAACAGTTTGAATTTTTAGGTTTCACTCTGTTTTCTCCTATATTGATAGATGTATCTGGAACTCTAAATCCAACACGGTTTGTGCTAGCTTTTTGAAACTTGACACAATAAAGTAGTTTCACGTTCTGTCTCTATGTTTTGTTTCCGCTTGATGTAGCCCTAAGCAGTGACAGGCGAGAAACACTTTCATGGAAAGGGGTTGCCAGGCTTCCCAAAATTACGAATCTCCAGAAATCTCAGCAAATATTTTTTCAGCCAAAGTGGATGATACTTTCAGGTAATGATCAGTACACTAAGGTGACTTGGTTCCCAAAATTTCGTTCTTCTATGTTGAAGCGTTCGTTTCCAGTAACAGTTTGAATTTTTAGGTTTCACTCTGTTTTCTCCTATATTGATAGATGTATCTGGAACTCTAAATCCAACACGGTTTGTGCTAGCTTTTTGAAACTTGACACAATAAAGCAGTTTCACGTTCTATCTCTATGTTTTGTTTCCTCTTGATGTAGCCCTAAGCAGTGACTGGTGAGAAACACTTTCATGGAAAGGGGTTGCCAGGCTTCCCAAAATTATGAATCTCCAGAAATCTCAGCAAATATTTTTTTCACCAAACAGGATGATACTTTCAGGTAATGATCAGTACATGAAGGCGACTTGGTTCCCCAAATTTCGTTCATCTATGTTGAGGCGTTCGTTTCCAGTAACAGTTTGAATTTTTAGGTTTCACTCTGTTTTCTCCTATATTGATAGATGTATTTGGAACTCTAAATCCAACACGGTTTGTGCTAGCTTCTTGAAACTTGACACAATAAAGTAGTTTCACGTTCTATCTCTACGTGTTGTTTCCTCTTGATGTAGCCCTAAGCAGTGACTGGCGAGAAACACTTTCATTGAAAGGGGTTGCCAGGCTTCCCAAAATTACGAATCTCCAGAAATCTCAGGAAATATTTTTTCACCCAAACAGGAATATACTTTCAGGTAATGATCAGGACACGAAGGCGACTTGGTTTCCCAAATTTCGTTCATCTATGTTGAGGCGTTGGTTTCCAGTAACAGTTTGAATTTTTAGGTTTCACTCTGTTTTCTCCTATATTGATAGATGTATTTGGAACTCTAAATCCAACACGGTTTGTGCTAGCTTCTTGAAAGTTGACACAATAAAGTAGTTTCACGTTCTATCTCTCTGTTTTGATTCCTCTTGATGTAGCCCTAAGCAGTGACAGGCGAGAAACACTTCCATGGAAAGGGGTTGCCAGGCTTCCCAAAATTACGAATCTCCAGAAATCTCAGCAAATATTTTTTCACCCAAACTGGATGATACTTTCAGGTAATGATCAGTACACGAAGGCGACTTGGTTCCCCAAATTTCGTTCTTCTATGTTGAAGCGTTCGTTTCCAGTAACAGTTTGAATTTTTAGGTTTCACTCTGTTTTCTCCTATATTGATAGATGTATTTGGAACTCTAAATCCAACACGGTTTGTGCTAGCTTCTTGAAACTTGACACAATAAAGTAATTTCACGTTCTATCTCTACGTTTTGTTTCCTCTTGATGTAGCCCTAAGCAGTGACTGGCGAGAAACACTTTCATGGAAAGGGGTTGCCAAGCTTCCCAAAATTACGAATCTCCAGAAATCTCAGCAAATATTTTTTCACCCAAACTGGATGATACTTTCAGGTAATGATCAGTACACGAAGGCGACTTGGTTCCCCAAATTTCGTTCTTCTATGTTGAAGCGTTCGTTTCCAGTAACAGTTTGAATTTTTAGGTTTCACTCTGTTTTCTCCTATATTGATAGATGTATTTGGAACTCTAAATCCAACACGGTGTGTGCTAGCTTCTTGAAACTTGACACAATAAATTAGTTTCACGTTCTATCTCTATGTTTTGATTCCTCTTGATGTAGCCCTAAGAAGTGACTGGCGAAAAACACTTTCATGGAAAGGGGTTGCCAGGCTTCCCAAAATTACGAATCTCCAGAAATCTCAGCAAATATTTTTTCACCCAAACTGGATGATACTTTCAGGTAATGATCAGCACACGAAGGCGACTTGGTTCCCCAAATTTCGTTCTTCTATGTTGAACCGTTCGTTTCCAGTAACAGTTTGAATTTTTAGGTTTCACTCTGTTTTCTCCTATATTGATAGATGTACTTGGAACTCTAAATCCAACACGGTTTGTGCTAGCTTCTTGAAACTTGACACAATAAAATAGTTTCACGTTCTATCTCTACATTTTGTTTCCTCTTGATGTAGCCCTAAGCAGTGACTGGCGAGAAACACTTTCATTGAAAGGGGTTGCCAGGCTTCCCAAAATTACGAATCTCCAGAAATCTCAGCAAATTTTTTTTCACCCAAACAGGATGATACTTTCAGGTAATGATTGGTACACGAAGGCGACTTGGTTTCCCAAATTTCGTTCCTCTATGTTGAGTCGTTCGTTTCCAGTAACAGTTTGAATTTTTAGGTTTCACTCTGTTTTCTCCTATATTGATAGATGTATTTGGAACTCTAAATCCAACACGGTTTGTGCTAGTTTCTTGAAAGTTGACACAATAAAGTAGTTTCACGTTCTATCTCTATGTTTTGATTCCTCTTGATGTAGCCCTAAGCAGTGACAGGCGAGAAACACTTCCATGGAAAGGGGTTGCCAGGCTTCCCAAAATTACGAATCCCCAGAAATCTCAGCAAATATTTTTTCACCCAAACTGGATGATACTTTCAGGTAATGATAAGTACACGAAGGCGACTTGGTTCCCCAAATTTCGTTCTTCAATGTTGAAGCGTTTGTTTCCAGTAACTGTTTGAATTTTTAGGTTTCACTCTGTTTTCTCCTATATTGATAGATGTATTTGGAACTCTAAATCCAACACGGTTTGTGCTAGCTTCTTGAAACTTGACACAATAAAGTAGTTTCATGTTCTATCTCTATGTTTTGATTCCTCTTGATGTAGCCCTAAGCAGTGACAGGCGAGAAACACTTTCATTGAAAGGGGTTGCCAGGCTTCCCAAAATTACGAATCTCCAGAAATCTCAGCAAATATTTTTTCACCCAAACTGGATGATACTTTCAGGTAATGATCAGTACACAAAGGCGACTTGGTTCCCCAAATTTCGTTCTTCTATGTTGAACCGTTCGTTTCCAGTAACACTTTGATATTTTAGGTTTCACTCTGTTTTCTCCTATATTGATAGATGTATTTGGAACTCTAAATCCAACACGGTTTGTGCTAGCTTCTTGAAACTTGACACAATAAAGTAGTTTCACGTTCTGTCTCTATGTTTTGTTTCCTCTTAATGTAGCCCAAAGCAGTGACAGGCGAGAAACACTTTCATGGAAAGGGGTTGCCAGGCTTCCCAAAACTACGAATCTCCAGAAATCTCAGCAAATATTTTTTTCACCCAAACAGGATGATATTTTCAGGTAATGATCAGTACACTAAGGTGTCTTGGTTCCCCAAATTTCGTTCTTCTATGTTGAGGCGTTCGTTTCCAGTAACAGTTTGAATTTTTAGGTTTCAGTCTGTTTTCTCCTATATTGATAGATGTATTTGGAACTCTAAATCCAACATGGTTTGTGCTAGCTTCTTGAAACTTGACACAATAAAGTAGTTTCAGGTTCTATCTCTATGTTTTGTTTCCTCTTGATGTAGCCCTAAGCTGTGACTGGCGAGAAACACTTTCATGGAAAGGGGTTGCCAGGCTTCCCAAAATTACGAATCTCCAGAAATCTCAGCAAATATTTTTTCACCCAAACAGGATGATACTTTCAGGTAATGATCAATACACGAAGGCGACTGGGTTCCCCAAATTTCGTTCTTCTATGTTGAAGCGTTCGTTTCCAGTAACAGTTTGAATTTTTAGGTTTCACTCTGTTTTCTCCTATATTGATAGATGTATTTGGAACTCTAAATCCAACACGGTTTGTGCTAGCTTCTTGAAACTTGACACAATAAAGTAGTTTCACATTCTATCTCTACATTTTGTTTCCTCTTGATGTAGCCCTAAGCAGTGACTGGCGAGAAACACTTTCATTGAAAGGGGTTGCCAGGCTTCTCAAAATTACGAATCTCCAGAAATCTCAGCAAATATTTTTTCACCCAAACAGGATGATACTTTCAGGTAATGATTGGTACACGAAGGCGACTTGGTTTCCCAAATTTCGTTCATCTATGTTGAGGCGTTCGTTTCCAGTAACAGTTTGAATTTTTAGGTTTCACTCTGTTTTCTCCTATATTGATAGATGTATTTGGAACTCTAAATCCAACATGGTTTGTGCTAGCTTCTTGAAAGTTGACACAATAAAGTAGTTTCACGTTCTATCTCTATGTTTTGATTCCTCTTGATGTAGCCCTAAGCAGTGACAAGCGAGAAACACTTCCATGGAAAGGGGTTGCCAGGCTTCCCAAAATTACGAATCCCCAGAAATCTCAGCAAATATTTTTTCACCCAAACTGGATGATACTTTCAGGTAATGATAAGTACACGAAGGCGACTTGGTTCCCCAAATTTCGTTCTTCTATGTTGAAGCGTTCGTTTCCAGTAACAGTTTGAATTTTTAGGTTTCACTCTGTTTTCTCCTATATTGATAGATGTATTTGGAACTCTAAATCCAACACGGTTTGTGCTAGCTTCTTGAAACTTGACACAATAAAGTAGTTTCACGTTCTATCTCTATGTTTTGATTCCTCTTGATGTAGCCCTAAGCAGTGACAGGCGAGAAACACTTCCATGGAAAGGGGTTGCCAGGCTTCCCAAAATTACGAATCTCCAGAAATCTCAGCAAATATTTTTTCAGCCAAACTGGATGATACTTTCAGGTAATGATCAGTACATGAAAGCGACTTGGTTCCCCAAATTTCGTTCTTCTATGTTGAAGCGTTCTTTTCCAGTAACAGTTTGAATTTTTAGGTTTCACTCTGTTTTCTCCTATATTGATAGATGTATTTGGAACTCTAAATCCAACACGGTTTGTGCTAGCTTCTTGAAACTTGACACAATAAAGTAGTTTCACATTCTGTCTCTATGTTTTGTTTCCTCTTGATGTAGCCCTAAGCAGTGACTAGCGAGAAACACTTTCATGGAAAGGGGTTGCCAGGCTTCCCAGAATTACGAATGTCCAGAAATCTCAGCAAATATTTTTTCACCCAAACAGGATGATACTTTCAGGTAATGATCTGTACACTAAGGTGACTTGGTTCCCCAAATTTCGTTCTTCTATGTTGAAGCGTTCGTTTCCAGTAACAGTTTGAATTTTTAGGTTTCACTGTTTTCTCCTATATTGATAGATGTATTTGGAACTCTAAATCCAACACGGTTTGTGCTAGCTTCTTGAAACTTGACACAATAAATTACTTTCAAGTTCTATCTCTATGTTTTGATTCCTCTTGATGTAGCCCTAAGAAGTGACTGGCGAGAAACACTTTCATGGAAAGGGGTTGCCAGGCTTCCCAAAATTACGAATCTCCAGAAATCTCAGCAAATATTTTTTCACCCAAATTGGATGATACTTTCAGGTAATGATCAGCACACGAAGGCGACTTGGTTCCCCAAATTTCGTTCTTCTATGTTGAACCGTTCGTTTCCAGTAACAGTTTGAATTTTTAGGTTTCACTCTGTTTTCTCCTATATTGATAGATGTATTTGGAACTCTAAATCCAACACGGTTTGTGCTAGCTTCTTGAAACTTGACACAATAAAGTAGTTTCACGTTCTATCTCTACATTTTGTTTCCTCTTGATGTAGCCCTAACCAGTGACTGGCGATAAACACTTTCATTGAAAGGGGTTGCCAGGCTTCCCAAAATTACGAATCTCCAGAAATCTCAGCAAATATTTTTTCACCCAAACAGGATGATACTTTCAGGTAATGAACGGTACACGAAGGCGACTTGGTTTCCCAAATTTCGTTCATCTATGTTGAGGCGTTCTTTTCCAGTAACAGTTTGAATTTTTAGGTTTCACTCTGTTTTCTCCTATATTGATAGATGTATTTGGAACTCTAAATCCAACACGGTTTTTGCTAGCTTCTTGAAAGTTGACACAATAAAGTAGTTTCACGTTCTATCTCTATGTTTTGATTCCTCTTGATGTAGCCCTAAGCAGTGACAGGAGAGAAACACTTTCATGGAAAGGGGTTGCCAGGCTTCCCAAAATTACGAATCTCCAGAAATCTCAGCAAATATTTTTTCACCCAAACAGGATGATACTTTCAGGTAATGATCAGTACACGAAGGCGACTGGGTTCCCCAAATTTCGTTCTTCTATGTTGAAGCGTTCGTTTCCAGTAACAGTTTGAATTTTTAGGTTTCACTCTGTTTTCTCCTATATTGATAGATGTATTTGGAACTCTAAATCCAACACGGTTTGTGCTAGCTTCTTGAAACTTGACACAATAAAGTAGTTTCACATTCTATCTCTACATTTTGTTTCCTCTTGATGTAGCCCTAAGCAGTGACTGGCAAGAAACACTTTCATTGAAAGTGGTTGCCAGGCTTCCCAAAATTACGAATCTGCAGAAATCTCAGCAAATATTTTTTCACCCAAACAGGATGATACTTTCAGGTAATGATTGGTACACGAAGGCGACTTGGTTTCCCAAATTTCGTTCATCTATGTTGAGGCGTTCGTTTATAGTAACAGTTTGAATTTTTAGGTTTCACTCAGTTTTCTCCTATATTGATAGATGTATTTGGAACTCTAAATCCAACACGGTTTGTGCTAGCTTCTTGAAACTTGACACAATAAAGTAGTTTCACATTCTATCTCTACATTTTGTTTCCTCTTGATGTAGCCCTAAGCAATGACTGGCGAGAAACACTTTCATTGAAAGTGGTTGCCAGGCTTCCCAAAATTACGAATCTGCAGAAATCTCAGCAAATATTTTTTCACCCAAACAGGATGATACTTTCAGGTAATGATTGGTACACGAAGGCGACTTGGTTTCCCAAATTTCGTTCATCAATGTTGAGGCGTTCGTTTCCAGTAACAGTTTGAATTTTTAGGTTTCACTCTGTTTTCTCCTATATTGATAGATGTATTTGGAACTCTAAATCCAACACGGTTTGTGCTAGCTTCTTGAAAGTTGACACAATAAATTAGTTTCACGTTCTATCTCTATGTTTTGATTCCTCTTGATGTAGCCCTAAGCAGTGACAGGCGAGAAACACTTCCATGGAAAGGGGTTGCCAGGCTTCCCAAAATTACGAATCTCCAGAAATCTCAGCAAATATTTTTTCACCCAAACTGGATGATACTTTCAGGTAATGATCATTACACGAAGACGACTTGGTTCCCCAAATATCGTTCTTCTATGTTGAAGCGTTCGTTTCCAGTAACACTTTGAATTTTTAGGTTTCACTCTGTTTTCTCCTATATTGATAGATGTATTTGGAACTCTAAATCCAACACGGTTTGTGCTAGCTTCTTGAAAGTTTACACAATAAAGTAGTTTCACGTTCTATCTCTATGTTTTGATTCCTCTTGATGTAGCCCTAAGAAGTGACTGGCGAGAAACACTTTCATGGAAAGGGGTTGCCAGGCTTCCCAAAATTACGAATCTCCAGAAATCTCAGCAAATATTTTTTCACCAAACTGGATGATACTTTCAGGTAATGATCAGCACACGAAGGCGACTTGGTTCCCCAAATTTCGTTCTTCTATGTTGAACCGTTCGTTTCCAGTAACACTTTGATATTTTAGGTTTCACTCTGTTTTCTCCTATATTGATAGACGTATTTGGAACTCTAAATCCAACACGGTTTCTGCTAGCTTCTTGATCTTGACACAATAAAGTAGTTTCACGTTCTGTCTCTATGTTTTGTTTCCTCTTAATGTAGCCCTAAGCAGTGACAGGCGAGAAACACTTTCATGGAAAGGGTTTGCCAGGCTTCCCAAAACTACGAATCTCCAGAAATCTCAGCAAATATTTTTTTCACCCAAACAGGATGATATTTTCAGGTAATGATCAGTACACTAAGGTGTCTTCGTTCCCCAAATTTCGTTCTTCTATGTTGAGGCGTTCGTTTCCAGTAACAGTTTGAATTTTTAGGTTTCACTCTGTTTTCTCCTATATTGATAGATGTATTTGGAACTCTAAATCCAACATGGTTTGTGCTAGCTTCTTGAAACATGACACAATAAAGTAGTTTCACGTTCTATCTCTATGTTTTGTTTCCTCTTGATGTAGCCCTAAGCTGTGACTGGCGAGAAACACTTTCATGGAAAGGGGTTGCCAGGCTTCCCAAAATTACGAATCTCCAGAAATCTCAGCAAATATTTTTTCACCCAAACAGGATGATACTTTCAGGTAATGATCAGTACACGAAGGCGACTGGGTTCCCCAAATTTCGTTCTTCTATGTTGAAGCGTTCGTTTCCAGTAACAGTTTGAATTTTTAGGTTTCACTCTGTTTTCTCCTATATTGATAGATGTATTTGGAACTCTAAATCCAACACGGTTTGTGCTAGCTTCTTGAACCTTGACACAATAAAGTAGTTTCACATTCTATCTCTACATTTTGTTTCCTATTGATGTAGCCCTAAGCAGTGACTGGCGAGAAACACTTTCATTGAAAGTGGTTGCCAGGCTTCCCAAAATTACGAATCTGCAGAAATCTCAGCAAATATTTTTTCACCCAAACAGGATGATACTTTCAGGTAATGATTAGTACACGAAGGCGACTTGGTACCCAAATTTCGTTCTTCTATGTTGAAGCGTTCGTTTCCAGTAACAGTTTGAATTTTTAGGTTTCACTCTGTTTTCTCCTATGTTGATAGATGTATTTGGAACTCTAAATCCAACACGGTTTGTGCTAGCTTCTTGAAACTTGACACAATAAAGTAGTTTCACGTTCTATCTCTATGTTTTGATTCCTCTTGATGTAGCCCTAAGCAGTGACAGGCGAGAAACACTTCCATGGAAAGGGGTTGCTAGGCTTCCCAAAATTACGAATCTCCAGAAATCTCAGCAAATATTTTTTCACCCAAACTGGATGATACTTTCAGGTAATGATCAGTACACGAAGGCGACTTGGTTCCCCAAATTTCGTTCTTCTATGTTGAAGCGTTCGTTTCCAGTAAAAGTTTGAAATTTTAGGTTTCACTCTGTTTTCTCCTATATTGATAGATGTATTTGGAACTCTAAATCCAACACGGTGTGTGCTAGCTTCTTGAAACTTGACAAAATAAATTAGTTTCACGTTCTATCTCTATGTTTTGATTCCTCTTGATGTAGCCCTAAGAAGTGACTGGCGAGAAACACTTTCATTGAAAGGGGTTGCCAGGCTTCCCAAAATTACGAATCTCCAGAAATCTCAGCAAATATTTTTTCACCCAAATTGGATGATAATCTCAGGTAATGATCAGCACACGAAGGCGACTTGGTTCCCCAAATTTCGTTCTTCTATGTTGAACCGTTCGTTTCCAGTAACAGTTTGAATTTTTAGGTTTCACTCTGTTTTCTCCTATATTGATAGATGTATTTGGAACTCTAAATCCAACACGGTTTGTGCTGGCTTCTTGAAACTTGACACAATAAAGTAGTTTCACGTTCTATCTCTACGTTTTGTTTCCTCTTGATGTAGCCCTAAGCAGTGACTGGCGAGAAACACTTTCATGGAAAGGGTTTGCCAAGCTTCCCAAAATTACGAATCTCCAGAAATCTCAGCAAATATTTTTTCACCCAAACAGGATGATACTTTTAGGTAATGATCAGTACACTAAGGCGACTTGGTTCCCCAAATTTCATTCTTCTATGTTGAAGCGTTCGTTTCCAGTAACAGTTTGAATTTTTAGGTTTCACTCTGTTTTCTCCTATATTGATAGATGTATTTGGAACTGTAAATCCAACACGGTTTGTGCTAGCTTCTTGAAACTTGACATAATAAAGTAGTTTCACGTTCTATCTCTATGTTTTGTTTCCTCTTGATGTAGCCCTAAGCAGTGACTGGCGAGAAACACTTTCATGGAAAGGGGTTGCCAGGCTTCCCAAAATTACGAATCTCCAGAAATCTCAGCAAATATTTTTTCACCCAAACAGGATGATACTTTCAGGTAATGATCAGTAAACGAAGGCGACTTGGTTCCCCATATTTCGTTCTTCTATGTTGAGGCGTTCGTTTCCAGTAACACTTTGATATTTTAGGTTTCACTCTGTTTTCTCCTATATTGATAGATGTATTTGGAACTCTAAATCCAACACGGTTTGTGCTAGCTTCTTGAAACTTGACACAATAAAGTAGTTTCACGTTCTGTCTCTATGTATTGTTTCCTCTTAATGTAGCCCTAAGCAGTGACAGGCGAGAAACACTTTCATGGAAAGGGGTTGCCAGGCTTCCCAAAACTACGAATCTCCAGAAATCTCAGCAAATATTTTTTCACCCAAACTGGATGATACTTTCAGGTAATGATCAGTACATGAAGGCGACTTGGTTCCCCAAATTTCGTTCTTCTATGTTGAAGCGTTCGTTTCCAGTAACAGTTTGAATTTTTAGGTTTCACTCTGTTTTCTCCTATATTGATAGATGTATTTGGAACTCTAAATCCAACACGGTTTGTGCTAGCTTCTTGAAACTTGACACAATAAAGTAGTTTCACGTTCTGTCTCTATGTTTTGTTTCCTCTTGATGTAGCCCTAAGCAGTGACAGGCGAGAAACACTTTCATGGAAAGGGGTTGCCAGGCTTCCCAAAATTACGAATCTCCAGAAATCTCAGCAAATATTTTTTCACCCAAACAGGATGATACTTTCAGGTAATGATCAGTACACGAAGGTGACTTGGTTCCCCAAATTTCGTTCTTCTATGTTGAAGCGTTCATTTCCAGTAACAGTTTGAATTTTTAGGTTTCACTCTGTTTTCTCCTATATTGATAGATGTATTTGGAACTCTAAATCCAACACGGTTTGTGCTAGCTTCTTGAAACTTGACACAATAAAGTAATTTCACGTTCTATCTCTACGTTTTGTTTCCTCTTGATGTAGCCCTAAGCAGTGACTGGCGGGAAACACCTTCATGGAAAGGGGTTGCCAAGCTTCCCAAAATTACGAATCTCCAGAAATCTCAGCAAATATTTTTTCACCCAAACAGGATGATACTTTCAGGTAATGATCAGTACACGAAGGCGACTTGGTTCCCCAAATTTTGTTCTTCTATGTTGAGGCGTTCGTTTCCAGTAACAGTTTGAATTTTTAGGTTTCACTCTGTTTTCTCCTATATTGATAGATGTATTTGGAACTCTAAATCCAACACGGTTTGTGCTAGCTTCTTGAAACTTGACACAATAAAGTAGTTTCACGTTCTGTCTCTATGTTTTGTTTCCTCTTGATGTAGCCCTAAGCAGTGACTGGCGAGAAACACTTTCATTGAAAGGGGTTGCCAGGCTTCCCAAAATTACGAATCTCCAGAAATCTCAGCAAATATTTTTTCACCCAAACAGGATGATACTTTCAGGTAATGATCAGTACACTAAGGCGACTTGGTTCCCCAAATTTCGTTCTTCTATGTTGAAGCGTTCGTTTCCAGTAACAGTTTGAATTTTTAGGTTTCACTCTGTTTTCTCCTATATTGATAGATGTACTTGGAACTCTAAATCCAACACGGTTTGTGCTAGCTTCTTGAAACTTGACACAATAAAGTAGTTTCACGTTCTATCTCTACATTTTGTTTCCTCTTGATGTAGCCCTAAGCAGTGACTGGCGAGAAACACTTTCATTGAAAGGGGTTGCCAGGCTTCCCAAAAATACGAATCTCCAGAAATCTCAGCAAATATTTTTTCACCCAAACTGGATGATACTTTCAGGTAATAATCAGTACACGAAGGCGACTTGGTTCCCCAAATTTCGTTCTTCTATGTTGAAGCGTTCGTTTCCAGTAACAGTTTGAATTTTTAGGTTTCACTCTGTTTTCTCATATATTGATAGATGTATTTGGAACTCTAAATCCAACACGGTTTGTGCTAGCTTCTTGACACTTGACACAATAAAGTAGTTTCAGGTTCTATCTCTATGTTTTGTTTCCTCTTGATGTAGCCCTAAGCAGTTACTGGCGAGAAACACTTTCATGGAAAGGGGTTGCCAGGCTTCCCAAAATTACGAATCTCCAGAAATCTCAGCAAATATTTTTTCACCCAAACAGGATGATAATTTCAGGTAATGATCAGTACACTAAGGTGACTTGGTTCCCCAAATTTCGTTCTTCTATGTTGAAGCGTTCGTTTCCAGTAACAGTTTGAATGTTTAGGTTTCACTCTATTTTCTCCTATATTGATAGATGTATTTGGAACACTAAATCCAACACGGTTTGTGCTAGCTTCTTGAAACTTGACACAATAAAGTAGTTTCACGTTCTATCTCTATGTTCTGATTCCTCTGATGTAGCCCTAAGCAGTGACAGGCGAGAAACACTTCCATGGAAAGGGGTTGCCAGGCTTCCCAAAATTACGAATCTCCAGAAATCTCAGCAAATATTTTTTCACCCAAACAGGATGATACTTTCAGGTAATGAACGGTACACGAAGGCGACTTGGTTTCCCAAATTTCGTTCATCTATGTTGAGGCGTTCTTTTCCAGTAACAGTTTGAATTTTTAGGTTTCACTCTGTTTTCTCCTATATTGATAGATGTATTTGGAACTCTAAATCCAACACGGTTTTTGCTAGCTTCTTGAAAGTTGACACAATAAAGTAGTTTCACGTTCTATCTCTATGTTTTGATTCCTCTTGATGTAGCCCTAAGCAGTGACAGGAGAGAAACACTTTCATGGAAAGGGGTTGCCAGGCTTCCCAAAATTACGAATCTCCAGAAATCTCAGCAAATATTTTTTCACCCAAACAGGATGATACTTTCAGGTAATGATCAGTACACGAAGGCGACTGGGTTCCCCAAATTTCGTTCTTCTATGTTGAAGCGTTCGTTTCCAGTAACAGTTTGAATTTTTAGGTTTCACTCTGTTTTCTCCTATATTGATAGATGTATTTGGAACTCTAAATCCAACACGGTTTGTGCTAGCTTCTTGAAACTTGACACAATAAAGTAGTTTCACATTCTATCTCTACATTTTGTTTCCTCTTGATGTAGCCCTAAGCAGTGACTGGCAAGAAACACTTTCATTGAAAGTGGTTGCCAGGCTTCCCAAAATTACGAATCTGCAGAAATCTCAGCAAATATTTTTTCACCCAAACAGGATGATACTTTCAGGTAATGATTGGTACACGAAGGCGACTTGGTTTCCCAAATTTCGTTCATCTATGTTGAGGCGTTCGTTTATAGTAACAGTTTGAATTTTTAGGTTTCACTCTGTTTTCTCCTATATTGATAGATGTATTTGGAACTCTAAATCCAACACGGTTTGTGCTAGCTTCTTGAAACTTGACACAATAAAGTAGTTTCACGTTCTATCTCTATGTTTTGATTCCTCTTGATGTAGCCCTAAGCAGTGACAGGCGAGAAACACTTCCATGGAAAGGGGTTGCCAGGCTTCCCAAAATTACGAATCTCCAGAAATCTCAGCAAATATTTTTTCACCCAAACTGGATGATACTTTCAGGTAATGATCAGTACACGAAGGCGACTTGGTTCCCCAAATTTCGTTCTTCTATGTTGAAGCGTTCGTTTCCAGTAACAGTTTGAATTTTTAGGTTTCACTCTGTTTTCTCCTATATTGATAGATGTATTTGGAACTCTAAATCCAACACGGTTTGTGCTAGCTTCTTGAAACTTGACACAATAAAGTAATTTCACGTTCTATCTCTACGTTTTGTTTCCTCTTGATGTAGCCCTAAGCAGTGACTGGCGAGAAACACTTTCATGGAAAGGGGTTGCCAAGCTTCCCAAAATTACGAATCTCCAGAAATCTCAGCAAATATTTTTTCACCCAAACTGGATGATACTTTCAGGTAATGATCAGTACACGAAGGCGACTTGGTTCCCCAAATTTCGTTCTTCTATGTTGAAGCGTTCGTTTCCAGTAACAGTTTGAATTTTTAGGTTTCACTCTGTTTTCTCCTATATTGATAGATGTATTTGGAACTCTAAATCCAACACGGTGTGTGCTAGCTTCTTGAAACTTGACACAATAAATTAGTTTCACGTTCTATCTCTATGTTTTGATTCCTCTTGATGTAGCCCTAAGAAGTGACTGGCGAAAAACACTTTCATGGAAAGGGGTTGCCAGGCTTCCCAAAATTACGAATCTCCAGAAATCTCAGCAAATATTTTTTCACCCAAACTGGATGATACTTTCAGGTAATGATCAGCACACGAAGGCGACTTGGTTCCCCAAATTTCGTTCTTCTATGTTGAACCGTTCGTTTCCAGTAACAGTTTGAATTTTTAGGTTTCACTCTGTTTTCTCCTATATTGATAGATGTACTTGGAACTCTAAATCCAACACGGTTTGTGCTAGCTTCTTGAAACTTGACACAATAAAATAGTTTCACGTTCTATCTCTACATTTTGTTTCCTCTTGATGTAGCCCTAAGCAGTGACTGGCGAGAAACACTTTCATTGAAAGGGGTTGCCAGGCTTCCCAAAATTACGAATCTCCAGAAATCTCAGCAAATTTTTTTTCACCCAAACAGGATGATACTTTCAGGTAATGATTGGTACACGAAGGCGACTTGGTTTCCCAAATTTCGTTCCTCTATGTTGAGTCGTTCGTTTCCAGTAACAGTTTGAATTTTTAGGTTTCACTCTGTTTTCTCCTATATTGATAGATGTATTTGGAACTCTAAATCCAACACGGTTTGTGCTAGTTTCTTGAAAGTTGACACAATAAAGTAGTTTCACGTTCTATCTCTATGTTTTGATTCCTCTTGATGTAGCCCTAAGCAGTGACAGGCGAGAAACACTTCCATGGAAAGGGGTTGCCAGGCTTCCCAAAATTACGAATCCCCAGAAATCTCAGCAAATATTTTTTCACCCAAACTGGATGATACTTTCAGGTAATGATAAGTACACGAAGGCGACTTGGTTCCCCAAATTTCGTTCTTCAATGTTGAAGCGTTTGTTTCCAGTAACTGTTTGAATTTTTAGGTTTCACTCTGTTTTCTCCTATATTGATAGATGTATTTGGAACTCTAAATCCAACACGGTTTGTGCTAGCTTCTTGAAACTTGACACAATAAAGTAGTTTCATGTTCTATCTCTATGTTTTGATTCCTCTTGATGTAGCCCTAAGCAGTGACAGGCGAGAAACACTTTCATTGAAAGGGGTTGCCAGGCTTCCCAAAATTACGAATCTCCAGAAATCTCAGCAAATATTTTTTCACCCAAACTGGATGATACTTTCAGGTAATGATCAGTACACAAAGGCGACTTGGTTCCCCAAATTTCGTTCTTCTATGTTGAACCGTTCGTTTCCAGTAACACTTTGATATTTTAGGTTTCACTCTGTTTTCTCCTATATTGATAGATGTATTTGGAACTCTAAATCCAACACGGTTTGTGCTAGCTTCTTGAAACTTGACACAATAAAGTAGTTTCACGTTCTGTCTCTATGTTTTGTTTCCTCTTAATGTAGCCCTAAGCAGTGACAGGCGAGAAACACTTTCATGGAAAGGGGTTGCCAGGCTTCCCAAAACTACGAATCTCCAGAAATCTCAGCAAATATTTTTTTCACCCAAACAGGATGATATTTTCAGGTAATGATCAGTACACTAAGGTGTCTTGGTTCCCCAAATTTCGTTCTTCTATGTTGAGGCGTTCGTTTCCAGTAACAGTTTGAATTTTTAGGTTTCAGTCTGTTTTCTCCTATATTGATAGATGTATTTGGAACTCTAAATCCAACATGGTTTGTGCTAGCTTCTTGAAACTTGACACAATAAAGTAGTTTCAGGTTCTATCTCTATGTTTTGTTTCCTCTTGATGTAGCCCTAAGCTGTGACTGGCGAGAAACACTTTCATGGAAAGGGGTTGCCAGGCTTCCCAAAATTACGAATCTCCAGAAATCTCAGCAAATATTTTTTCACCCAAACAGGATGATACTTTCAGGTAATGATCAATACACGAAGGCGACTGGGTTCCCCAAATTTCGTTCTTCTATGTTGAAGCGTTCGTTTCCAGTAACAGTTTGAATTTTTAGGTTTCACTCTGTTTTCTCCTATATTGATAGATGTATTTGGAACCCTAAATCCAACACGGTTTGTGCTAGCTTCTTGAAACTTGACACAATAAAGTAGTTTCACATTCTATCTCTACATTTTGTTTCCTCTTGATGTAGCCCTAAGCAGTGACTGGCGAGAAACACTTTCATTGAAAGGGGTTGCCAGGCTTCTCAAAATTACGAATCTCCAGAAATCTCAGCAAATATTTTTTCACCCAAACAGGATGATACTTTCAGGTAATGATTGGTACACGAAGGCGACTTGGTTTCCCAAATTTCGTTCATCTATGTTGAGGCGTTCGTTTCCAGTAACAGTTTGAATTTTTAGGTTTCACTCTGTTTTCTCCTATATTGATAGATGTATTTGGAACTCTAAATCCAACATGGTTTGTGCTAGCTTCTTGAAAGTTGACACAATAAAGTAGTTTCACGTTCTATCTCTATGTTTTGATTCCTCTTGATGTAGCCCTAAGCAGTGACAAGCGAGAAACACTTCCATGGAAAGGGGTTGCCAGGCTTCCCAAAATTACGAATCCCCAGAAATCTCAGCAAATATTTTTTCACCCAAACTGGATGATACTTTCAGGTAATGATAAGTACACGAAGGCGACTTGGTTCCCCAAATTTCGTTCTTCTATGTTGAAGCGTTCGTTTCCAGTAACAGTTTGAATTTTTAGGTTTCACTCTGTTTTCTCCTATATTGATAGATGTATTTGGAACTCTAAATCCAACACGGTTTGTGCTAGCTTCTTGAAACTTGACACAATAAAGTAGTTTCACGTTCTATCTCTATGTTTTGATTCCTCTTGATGTAGCCCTAAGCAGTGACAGGCGAGAAACACTTCCATGGAAAGGGGTTGCCAGGCTTCCCAAAATTACGAATCTCCAGAAATCTCAGCAAATATTTTTTCAGCCAAACTGGATGATACTTTCAGGTAATGATCAGTACATGAAAGCGACTTGGTTCCCCAAATTTCGTTCTTCTATGTTGAAGCGTTCTTTTCCAGTAACAGTTTGAATTTTTAGGTTTCACTCTGTTTTCTCCTATATTGATAGATGTATTTGGAACTCTAAATCCAACACGGTTTGTGCTAGCTTCTTGAAACTTGACACAATAAAGTAGTTTCACATTCTGTCTCTATGTTTTGTTTCCTCTTGATGTAGCCCTAAGCAGTGACTAGCGAGAAACACTTTCATGGAAAGGGGTTGCCAGGCTTCCCAGAATTACGAATGTCCAGAAATCTCAGCAAATATTTTTTCACCCAAACAGGATGATACTTTCAGGTAATGATCTGTACACTAAGGTGACTTGGTTCCCCAAATTTCGTTCTTCTATGTTGAAGCGTTCGTTTCCAGTAACAGTTTGAATTTTTAGGTTTCACTGTTTTCTCCTATATTGATAGATGTATTTGGAACTCTAAATCCAACACGGTTTGTGCTAGCTTCTTGAAACTTGACACAATAAATTACTTTCAAGTTCTATCTCTATGTTTTGATTCCTCTTGATGTAGCCCTAAGAAGTGACTGGCGAGAAACACTTTCATGGAAAGGGGTTGCCAGGCTTCCCAAAATTACGAATCTCCAGAAATCTCAGCAAATATTTTTTCACCCAAATTGGATGATACTTTCAGGTAATGATCAGCACACGAAGGCGACTTGGTTCCCCAAATTTCGTTCTTCTATGTTGAAGCGTTCGTTTCCAGTAACAGTTTGAATTTTTAGGTTTCACTCTGTTTTCTCCTATATTGATAGATGTATTTGGAACTCTAAATCCAACACGGTTTGTGCTAGCTTCTTGAAACTTGACACAATAAAGTAGTTTCACGTTCTATCTCTATGTTTTGATTCCTCTTGATGTAGCCCTAAGCAGTGACAGGAGAGAAACACTTTCATGGAAAGGGGTTGCCAGGCTTCCCAAAATTACGAATCTCCAGAAATCTCAGCAAATATTTTTTCACCCAAACAGGATGATACTTTCAGGTAATGATCAGTACACGAAGGCGACTTGGTTCCCCAAATTTCGTTCTTCTATGTTGAAGCGTTCGTTTCCAGTAACAGTTTGAATTTTTAGGTTTCACTCTGTTTTCTCCTATATTGATAGATGTATTTGGAACTCTAAATCCAACACGGTTTGTGCTAGCTTCTTGAAACTTGACACAATAAAGTAGTTTCACATTCTATCTCTACATTTTGTTTCCTCTTGATGTAGCCCTAAGCAGTGACTGGCAAGAAACACTTTCATTGAAAGTGGTTGCCAGGCTTCCCAAAATTACGAATCTGCAGAAATCTCAGCAAATCTTTTTTCACCCAAACAGGATGATACTTTCAGGTAATGATTGGTACACGAAGGCGACTTGGTTTCCCAAATTTCGTTCATCTATGTTGAGGCGTTCGTTTATAGTAACAGTTTGAATTTTTAGGTTTCACTCTGTTTTCTCCTATATTGATAGATGTATTTGGAACTCTAAATCCAACACGGTTTGTGCTAGCTTCTTGAAACTTGACACAATAAAGTAGTTTCACATTCTATCTCTACATTTTGTTTCCTCTTGATGTAGCCCTAAGCAATGACTGGCGAGAAACACTTTCATTGAAAGTGGTTGCCAGGCTTCCCAAAATTACGAATCTGCAGAAATCTCAGCAAATATTTTTTCACCCAAACAGGATGATACTTTCAGGTAATGATTGGTACACGAAGGCGACTTGGTTTCCCAAATTTCGTTCATCTATGTTGAGGCGTTCGTTTCCAGTAACAGTTTGAATTTTTAGGTTTCACTCTGTTTTCTCCTATATTGATAGATGTATTTGGAACTCTAAATCCAACACGGTTTGTGCTAGCTTCTTGAAAGTTGACACAATAAATTAGTTTCACGTTCTATCTCTATGTTTTGATTCCTCTTGATGTAGCCCTAAGCAGTGACAGGCGAGAAACACTTCCATGGAAAGGGGTTGCCAGGCTTCCCAAAATTACGAATCTCCAGAAATCTCAGCAAATATTTTTTCACCCAAACTGGATGATACTTTCAGGTAATGATCATTACACGAAGACGACTTGGTTCCCCAAATATCGTTCTTCTATGTTGAAGCGTTCGTTTCCAGTAACACTTTGAATTTTTAGGTTTCACTCTGTTTTCTCCTATATTGATAGATGTATTTGGAACTCTAAATCCAACACGGTTTGTGCTAGCTTCTTGAAAGTTTACACAATAAAGTAGTTTCACGTTCTATCTCTATGTTTTGATTCCTCTTGATGTAGCCCTAAGAAGTGACTGGCGAGAAACACTTTCATGGAAAGGGGTTGCCAGGCTTCCCAAAATTACGAATCTCCAGAAATCTCAGCAAATATTTTTTCACCAAACTGGATGATACTTTCAGGTAATGATCAGCACACGAAGGCGACTTGGTTCCCCAAATTTCGTTCTTCTATGTTGAACCGTTCGTTTCCAGTAACACTTTGATATTTTAGGTTTCACTCTGTTTTCTCCTATATTGATAGACGTATTTGGAACTCTAAATCCAACACGGTTTCTGCTAGCTTCTTGATCTTGACACAATAAAGTAGTTTCACGTTCTGTCTGTATGTTTTGTTTCCTCTTAATGTAGCCCTAAGCAGTGACAGGCGAGAAACACTTTCATGGAAAGGGTTTGCCAGGCTTCCCAAAACTACGAATCTCCAGAAATCTCAGCAAATATTTTTTTCACCCAAACAGGATGATATTTTCAGGTAATGATCAGTACACTAAGGTGTCTTCGTTCCCCAAATTTCGTTCTTCTATGTTGAGGCGTTCGTTTCCAGTAACAGTTTGAATTTTTAGGTTTCACTCTGTTTTCTCCTATATTGATAGATGTATTTGGAACTCTAAATCCAACATGGTTTGTGCTAGCTTCTTGAAACTTGACACAATAAAGTAGTTTCACGTTCTATCTCTATGTTTTGTTTCCTCTTGATGTAGCCCTAAGCTGTGACTGGCGAGAAACACTTTCATGGAAAGGGGTTGCCAGGCTTCCCAAAATTACGAATCTCCAGAAATCTCAGCAAATATTTTTTCACCCAAACAGGATGATACTTTCAGGTAATGATCAGTACACGAAGGCGACTGGGTTCCCCAAATTTCGTTCTTCTATGTTGAAGCGTTCGTTTCCAGTAACAGTTTGAATTTTTAGGTTTCACTCTGTTTTCTCCTATATTGATAGATGTATTTGGAACTCTAAATCCAACACGGTTTGTGCTAGCTTCTTGAACCTTGACACAATAAAGTAGTTTCACATTCTATCTCTACATTTTGTTTCCTATTGATGTAGCCCTAAGCAGTGACTGGCGAGAAACACTTTCATTGAAAGTGGTTGCCAGGCTTCCCAAAATTACGAATCTGCAGAAATCTCAGCAAATATTTTTTCACCCAAACAGGATGATACTTTCAGGTAATGATTAGTACACGAAGGCGACTTGGTACCCAAATTTCGTTCTTCTATGTTGAAGCGTTCGTTTCCAGTAACAGTTTGAATTTTTAGGTTTCACTCTGTTTTCTCCTATGTTGATAGATGTATTTGGAACTCTAAATCCAACACGGTTTGTGCTAGCTTCTTGAAACTTGACACAATAAAGTAGTTTCACGTTCTATCTCTATGTTTTGATTCCTCTTGATGTAGCCCTAAGCAGTGACAGGCGAGAAACACTTCCATGGAAAGGGGTTGCTAGGCTTCCCAAAATTACGAATCTCCAGAAATCTCAGCAAATATTTTTTCACCCAAACTGGATGATACTTTCAGGTAATGATCAGTACACGAAGGCGACTTGGTTCCCCAAATTTCGTTCTTCTATGTTGAAGCGTTCGTTTCCAGTAAAAGTTTGAAATTTTAGGTTTCACTCTGTTTTCTCCTATATTGATAGATGTATTTGGAACTCTAAATCCAACACGGTGTGTGCTAGCTTCTTGAAACTTGACAAAATAAATTAGTTTCACGTTCTATCTCTATGTTTTGATTCCTCTTGATGTAGCCCTAAGAAGTGACTGGCGAGAAACACTTTCATTGAAAGGGGTTGCCAGGCTTCCCAAAATTACGAATCTCCAGAAATCTCAGCAAATATTTTTTCACCCAAATTGGATGATAATCTCAGGTAATGATCAGCACACGAAGGCGACTTGGTTCCCCAAATTTCGTTCTTCTATGTTGAACCGTTCGTTTCCAGTAACAGTTTGAATTTTTAGGTTTCACTCTGTTTTCTCCTATATTGATAGATGTATTTGGAACTCTAAATCCAACACGGTTTGTGCTGGCTTCTTGAAACTTGACACAATAAAGTAGTTTCACGTTCTATCTCTACGTTTTGTTTCCTCTTGATGTAGCCCTAAGCAGTGACTGGCGAGAAACACTTTCATGGAAAGGGTTTGCCAAGCTTCCCAAAATTACGAATCTCCAGAAATCTCAGCAAATATTTTTTCACCCAAACAGGATGATACTTTTAGGTAATGATCAGTACACTAAGGCGACTTGGTTCCCCAAATTTCATTCTTCTATGTTGAAGCGTTCGTTTCCAGTAACAGTTTGAATTTTTAGGTTTCACTCTGTTTTCTCCTATATTGATAGATGTATTTGGAACTGTAAATCCAACACGGTTTGTGCTAGCTTCTTGAAACTTGACATAATAAAGTAGTTTCACGTTCTATCTCTATGTTTTGTTTCCTCTTGATGTAGCCCTAAGCAGTGACTGGCGAGAAACACTTTCATGGAAAGGGGTTGCCAGGCTTCCCAAAATTACGAATCTCCAGAAATCTCAGCAAATATTTTTTCACCCAAACAGGATGATACTTTCAGGTAATGATCAGTAAACGAAGGCGACTTGGTTCCCCATATTTCGTTCTTCTATGTTGAGGCGTTCGTTTCCAGTAACACTTTGATATTTTAGGTTTCACTCTGTTTTCTCCTATATTGATAGATGTATTTGGAACTCTAAATCCAACACGGTTTGTGCTAGCTTCTTGAAACTTGACACAATAAAGTAGTTTCACGTTCTGTCTCTATGTATTGTTTCCTCTTAATGTAGCCCTAAGCAGTGACAGGCGAGAAACACTTTCATGGAAAGGGGTTGCCAGGCTTCCCAAAACTACGAATCTCCAGAAATCTCAGCAAATATTTTTTCACCCAAACTGGATGATACTTTCAGGTAATGATCAGTACATGAAGGCGACTTGGTTCCCCAAATTTCGTTCTTCTATGTTGAAGCGTTCGTTTCCAGTAACAGTTTGAATTTTTAGGTTTCACTCTGTTTTCTCCTATATTGATAGATGTATTTGGAACTCTAAATCCAACACGGTTTGTGCTAGCTTCTTGAAACTTGACACAATAAAGTAGTTTCACGTTCTGTCTCTATGTTTTGTTTCCTCTTGATGTAGCCCTAAGCAGTGACAGGCGAGAAACACTTTCATGGAAAGGGGTTGCCAGGCTTCCCAAAATTACGAATCTCCAGAAATCTCAGCAAATATTTTTTCACCCAAACAGGATGATACTTTCAGGTAATGATCAGTACACGAAGGTGACTTGGTTCCCCAAATTTCGTTCTTCTATGTTGAAGCGTTCATTTCCAGTAACAGTTTGAATTTTTAGGTTTCACTCTGTTTTCTCCTATATTGATAGATGTATTTGGAACTCTAAATCCAACACGGTTTGTGCTAGCTTCTTGAAACTTGACACAATAAAGTAATTTCACGTTCTATCTCTACGTTTTGTTTCCTCTTGATGTAGCCCTAAGCAGTGACTGGCGGGAAACACCTTCATGGAAAGGGGTTGCCAAGCTTCCCAAAATTACGAATCTCCAGAAATCTCAGCAAATATTTTTTCACCCAAACAGGATGATACTTTCAGGTAATGATCAGTACACGAAGGCGACTTGGTTCCCCAAATTTTGTTCTTCTATGTTGAGGCGTTCGTTTCCAGTAACAGTTTGAATTTTTAGGTTTCACTCTGTTTTCTCCTATATTGATAGATGTATTTGGAACTCTAAATCCAACACGGTTTGTGCTAGCTTCTTGAAACTTGACACAATAAAGTAGTTTCACGTTCTGTCTCTATGTTTTGTTTCCTCTTGATGTAGCCCTAAGCAGTGACTGGCGAGAAACACTTTCATTGAAAGGGGTTGCCAGGCTTCCCAAAATTACGAATCTCCAGAAATCTCAGCAAATATTTTTTCACCCAAACAGGATGATACTTTCAGGTAATGATCAGTACACTAAGGCGACTTGGTTCCCCAAATTTCGTTCTTCTATGTTGAAGCGTTCGTTTCCAGTAACAGTTTGAATTTTTAGGTTTCACTCTGTTTTCTCCTATATTGATAGATGTACTTGGAACTCTAAATCCAACACGGTTTGTGCTAGCTTCTTGAAACTTGACACAATAAAGTAGTTTCACGTTCTATCTCTACATTTTGTTTCCTCTTGATGTAGCCCTAAGCAGTGACTGGCGAGAAACACTTTCATTGAAAGGGGTTGCCAGGCTTCCCAAAAATACGAATCTCCAGAAATCTCAGCAAATATTTTTTCACCCAAACTGGATGATACTTTCAGGTAATAATCAGTACACGAAGGCGACTTGGTTCCCCAAATTTCGTTCTTCTATGTTGAAGTGTTCGTTTCCAGTAACAGTTTGAATTTTTAGGTTTCACTCTGTTTTCTCATATATTGATAGATGTATTTGGAACTCTAAATCCAACACGGTTTGTGCTAGCTTCTTGACACTTGACACAATAAAGTAGTTTCAGGTTCTATCTCTATGTTTTGTTTCCTCTTGATGTAGCCCTAAGCAGTTACTGGCGAGAAACACTTTCATGGAAAGGGGTTGCCAGGCTTCCCAAAATTACGAATCTCCAGAAATCTCAGCAAATATTTTTTCACCCAAACAGGATGATAATTTCAGGTAATGATCAGTACACTAAGGTGACTTGGTTCCCCAAATTTCGTTCTTCTATGTTGAAGCGTTCGTTTCCAGTAACAGTTTGAATGTTTAGGTTTCACTCTATTTTCTCCTATATTGATAGATGTATTTGGAACACTAAATCCAACACGGTTTGTGCTAGCTTCTTGAAACTTGACACAATAAAGTAGTTTCACGTTCTATCTCTATGTTCTGATTCCTCTGATGTAGCCCTAAGCAGTGACAGGCGAGAAACACTTCCATGGAAAGGGGTTGCCAGGCTTCCCAAAATTACGAATCTCCAGAAATCTCAGCAAATATTTTTTCACCCAAACAGGATGATACTTTCAGGTAATGAACGGTACACGAAGGCGACTTGGTTTCCCAAATTTCGTTCATCTATGTTGAGGCGTTCTTTTCCAGTAACAGTTTGAATTTTTAGGTTTCACTCTGTTTTCTCCTATATTGATAGATGTATTTGGAACTCTAAATCCAACACGGTTTTTGCTAGCTTCTTGAAAGTTGACACAATAAAGTAGTTTCACGTTCTATCTCTATGTTTTGATTCCTCTTGATGTAGCCCTAAGCAGTGACAGGAGAGAAACACTTTCATGGAAAGGGGTTGCCAGGCTTCCCAAAATTACGAATCTCCAGAAATCTCAGCAAATATTTTTTCACCCAAACAGGATGATACTTTCAGGTAATGATCAGTACACGAAGGCGACTGGGTTCCCCAAATTTCGTTCTTCTATGTTGAAGCGTTCGTTTCCAGTAACAGTTTGAATTTTTAGGTTTCACTCTGTTTTCTCCTATATTGATAGATGTATTTGGAACTCTAAATCCAACACGGTTTGTGCTAGCTTCTTGAAACTTGACACAATAAAGTAGTTTCACATTCTATCTCTACATTTTGTTTCCTCTTGATGTAGCCCTAAGCAGTGACTGGCAAGAAACACTTTCATTGAAAGTGGTTGCCAGGCTTCCCAAAATTACGAATCTGCAGAAATCTCAGCAAATATTTTTTCACCCAAACAGGATGATACTTTCAGGTAATGATTGGTACACGAAGGCGACTTGGTTTCCCAAATTTCGTTCATCTATGTTGAGGCGTTCGTTTATAGTAACAGTTTGAATTTTTAGGTTTCACTCTGTTTTCTCCTATATTGATAGATGTATTTGGAACTCTAAATCCAACACGGTTTGTGCTAGCTTCTTGAAACTTGACACAATAAAGTAGTTTCACATTCTATCTCTACATTTTGTTTCCTCTTGATGTAGCCCTAAGCAATGACTGGCGAGAAACACTTTCATTGAAAGTGGTTGCCAGGCTTCCCAAAATTACGAATCTGCAGAAATCTCAGCAAATATTTTTTCACCCAAACAGGATGATACTTTCAGGTAATGATTGGTACACGAAGGCGACTTGGTTTCCCAAATTTCGTTCATCTATGTTGAGGCGTTCGTTTCCAGTAACAGTTTGAATTTTTAGGTTTCACTCTGTTTTCTCCTATATTGATAGATGTATTTGGAACTCTAAATCCAACACGGTTTGTGCTAGCTTCTTGAAAGTTGACACAATAAATTAGTTTCACGTTCTATCTCTATGTTTTGATTCCTCTTGATGTAGCCCTAAGCAGTGACAGGCGAGAAACACTTCCATGGAAAGGGGTTGCCAGGCTTCCCAAAATTACGAATCTCCAGAAATCTCAGCAAATATTTTTTCACCCAAACTGGATGATACTTTCAGGTAATGATCATTACACGAAGACGACTTGGTTCCCCAAATATCGTTCTTCTATGTTGAAGCGTTCGTTTCCAGTAACACTTTGAATTTTTAGGTTTCACTCTATTTTCTCCTATATTGATAGATGTATTTGGAACTCTAAATCCAACACGGTTTGTGCTAGCTTCTTGAAAGTTTACACAATAAAGTAGTTTCACGTTCTATCTCTATGTTTTGATTCCTCTTGATGTAGCCCTAAGAAGTGACTGGCGAGAAACACTTTCATGGAAAGGGGTTGCCAGGCTTCCCAAAATTACGAATCTCCAGAAATCTCAGCAAATATTTTTTCACCAAACTGGATGATACTTTCAGGTAATGATCAGCACACGAAGGCGACTTGGTTCCCCAAATTTCGTTCTTCTATGTTGAACCGTTCGTTTCCAGTAACACTTTGATATTTTAGGTTTCACTCTGTTTTCTCCTATATTGATAGACGTATTTGGAACTCTAAATCCAACACGGTTTCTGCTAGCTTCTTGATCTTGACACAATAAAGTAGTTTCACGTTCTGTCTCTATGTTTTGTTTCCTCTTAATGTAGCCCTAAGCAGTGACAGGCGAGAAACACTTTCATGGAAAGGGTTTGCCAGGCTTCCCAAAACTACGAATCTCCAGAAATCTCAGCAAATATTTTTTTCACCCAAACAGGATGATATTTTCAGGTAATGATCAGTACACTAAGGTGTCTTCGTTCCCCAAATTTCGTTCTTCTATGTTGAGGCGTTCGTTTCCAGTAACAGTTTGAATTTTTAGGTTTCACTCTGTTTTCTCCTATATTGATAGATGTATTTGGAACTCTAAATCCAACATGGTTTGTGCTAGCTTCTTGAAACTTGACACAATAAAGTAGTTTCACGTTCTATCTCTATGTTTTGTTTCCTCTTGATGTAGCCCTAAGCTGTGACTGGCGAGAAACACTTTCATGGAAAGGGGTTGCCAGGCTTCCCAAAATTACGAATCTCCAGAAATCTCAGCAAATATTTTTTCACCCAAACAGGATGATACTTTCAGGTAATGATCAGTACACGAAGGCGACTGGGTTCCCCAAATTTCGTTCTTCTATGTTGAAGCGTTCGTTTCCAGTAACAGTTTGAATTTTTAGGTTTCACTCTGTTTTCTCCTATATTGATAGATGTATTTGGAACTCTAAATCCAACACGGTTTGTGCTAGCTTCTTGAACCTTGACACAATAAAGTAGTTTCACATTCTATCTCTACATTTTGTTTCCTATTGATGTAGCCCTAAGCAGTGACTGGCGAGAAACACTTTCATTGAAAGTGGTTGCCAGGCTTCCCAAAATTACGAATCTGCAGAAATCTCAGCAAATATTTTTTCACCCAAACAGGATGATACTTTCAGGTAATGATTAGTACACGAAGGCGACTTGGTACCCAAATTTCGTTCTTCTATGTTGAAGCGTTCGTTTCCAGTAACAGTTTGAATTTTTAGGTTTCACTCTGTTTTCTCCTATGTTGATAGATGTATTTGGAACTCTAAATCCAACACGGTTTGTGCTAGCTTCTTGAAACTTGACACAATAAAGTAGTTTCACGTTCTATCTCTATGTTTTGATTCCTCTTGATGTAGCCCTAAGCAGTGACAGGCGAGAAACACTTCCATGGAAAGGGGTTGCTAGGCTTCCCAAAATTACGAATCTCCAGAAATCTCAGCAAATATTTTTTCACCCAAACTGGATGATACTTTCAGGTAATGATCAGTACACGAAGGCGACTTGGTTCCCCAAATTTCGTTCTTCTATGTTGAAGCGTTCGTTTCCAGTAAAAGTCAGAAATTTTAGGTTTCACTCTGTTTTCTCCTATATTGATAGATGTATTTGGAACTCTAAATCCAACACGGTGTGTGCTAGCTTCTTGAAACTTGACAAAATAAATTAGTTTCACGTTCTATCTCTATGTTTTGATTCCTCTTGATGTAGCCCTAAGAAGTGACTGGCGAGAAACACTTTCATTGAAAGGGGTTGCCAGGCTTCCCAAAATTACGAATCTCCAGAAATCTCAGCAAATATTTTTTCACCCAAACAGGATGATACTTTCAGGTAATGAACGGTACACGAAGGCGACTTGGTTTCCCAAATTTCGTTCATCTATGTTGAGGCGTTCTTTTCCAGTAACAGTTTGAATTTTTAGGTTTCACTCTGTTTTCTCCTATATTGATAGATGTATTTGGAACTCTAAATCCAACACGGTTTTTGCTAGCTTCTTGAAAGTTGACACAATAAAGTAGTTTCACGTTCTATCTCTATGTTTTGATTCCTCTTGATGTAGCCCTAAGCAGTGACAGGAGAGAAACACTTTCATGGAAAGGGGTTGCCAGGCTTCCCAAAATTACGAATCTCCAGAAATCTCAGCAAATATTTTTTCACCCAAACAGGATGATACTTTCAGGTAATGATCAGTACACGAAGGCGACTGGGTTCCCCAAATTTCGTTCTTCTATGTTGAAGCGTTCGTTTCCAGTAACAGTTTGAATTTTTAGGTTTCACTCTGTTTTCTCCTATATTGATAGATGTATTTGGAACTCTAAATCCAACACGGTTTGTGCTAGCTTCTTGAAACTTGACACAATAAAGTAGTTTCACATTCTATCTCTACATTTTGTTTCCTCTTGATGTAGCCCTAAGCAGTGACTGGCAAGAAACACTTTCATTGAAAGTGGTTGCCAGGCTTCCCAAAATTACGAATCTGCAGAAATCTCAGCAAATATTTTTTCACCCAAACAGGATGATACTTTCAGGTAATGATTGGTACACGAAGGCGACTTGGTTTCCCAAATTTCGTTCATCTATGTTGAGGCGTTCGTTTATAGTAACAGTTTGAATTTTTAGGTTTCACTCAGTTTTCTCCTATATTGATAGATGTATTTGGAACTCTAAATCCAACACGGTTTGTGCTAGCTTCTTGAAACTTGACACAATAAAGTAGTTTCACATTCTATCTCTACATTTTGTTTCCTCTTGATGTAGCCCTAAGCAATGACTGGCGAGAAACACTTTCATTGAAAGTGGTTGCCAGGCTTCCCAAAATTACGAATCTGCAGAAATCTCAGCAAATATTTTTTCACCCAAACAGGATGATACTTTCAGGTAATGATTGGTACACGAAGGCGACTTGGTTTCCCAAATTTCGTTCATCAATGTTGAGGCGTTCGTTTCCAGTAACAGTTTGAATTTTTAGGTTTCACTCTGTTTTCTCCTATATTGATAGATGTATTTGGAACTCTAAATCCAACACGGTTTGTGCTAGCTTCTTGAAAGTTGACACAATAAATTAGTTTCACGTTCTATCTCTATGTTTTGATTCCTCTTGATGTAGCCCTAAGCAGTGACAGGCGAGAAACACTTCCATGGAAAGGGGTTGCCAGGCTTCCCAAAATTACGAATCTCCAGAAATCTCAGCAAATATTTTTTCACCCAAACTGGATGATACTTTCAGGTAATGATCATTACACGAAGACGACTTGGTTCCCCAAATATCGTTCTTCTATGTTGAAGCGTTCGTTTCCAGTAACACTTTGAATTTTTAGGTTTCACTCTGTTTTCTCCTATATTGATAGATGTATTTGGAACTCTAAATCCAACACGGTTTGTGCTAGCTTCTTGAAAGTTTACACAATAAAGTAGTTTTACGTTCTATCTCTATGTTTTGATTCCTCTTGATGTAGCCCTAAGAAGTGACTGGCGAGAAACACTTTCATGGAAAGGGGTTGCCAGGCTTCCCAAAATTACGAATCTCCAGAAATCTCAGCAAATATTTTTTCACCAAACTGGATGATACTTTCAGGTAATGATCAGCACACGAAGGCGACTTGGTTCCCCAAATTTCGTTCTTCTATGTTGAACCGTTCGTTTCCAGTAACACTTTGATATTTTAGGTTTCACTCTGTTTTCTCCTATATTGATAGACGTATTTGGAACTCTAAATCCAACACGGTTTCTGCTAGCTTCTTGATCTTGACACAATAAAGTAGTTTCACGTTCTGTCTCTATGTTTTGTTTCCTCTTAATGTAGCCCTAAGCAGTGACAGGCGAGAAACACTTTCATGGAAAGGGTTTGCCAGGCTTCCCAAAACTACGAATCTCCAGAAATCTCAGCAAATATTTTTTTCACCCAAACAGGATGATATTTTCAGGTAATGATCAGTACACTAAGGTGTCTTCGTTCCCCAAATTTCGTTCTTCTATGTTGAGGCGTTCGTTTCCAGTAACAGTTTGAATTTTTAGGTTTCACTCTGTTTTCTCCTATATTGATAGATGTATTTGGAACTCTAAATCCAACATGGTTTGTGCTAGCTTCTTGAAACATGACACAATAAAGTAGTTTCACGTTCTATCTCTATGTTTTGTTTCCTCTTGATGTAGCCCTAAGCTGTGACTGGCGAGAAACACTTTCATGGAAAGGGGTTGCCAGGCTTCCCAAAATTACGAATCTCCAGAAATCTCAGCAAATATTTTTTCACCCAAACAGGATGATACTTTCAGGTAATGATCAGTACACGAAGGCGACTGGGTTCCCCAAATTTCGTTCTTCTATGTTGAAGCGTTCGTTTCCAGTAACAGTTTGAATTTTTAGGTTTCACTCTGTTTTCTCCTATATTGATAGATGTATTTGGAACTCTAAATCCAACACGGTTTGTGCTAGCTTCTTGAACCTTGACACAATAAAGTAGTTTCACATTCTATCTCTACATTTTGTTTCCTATTGATGTAGCCCTAAGCAGTGACTGGCGAGAAACACTTTCATTGAAAGTGGTTGCCAGGCTTCCCAAAATTACGAATCTGCAGAAATCTCAGCAAATATTTTTTCACCCAAACAGGATGATACTTTCAGGTAATGATTAGTACACGAAGGCGACTTGGTACCCAAATTTCGTTCTTCTATGTTGAAGCGTTCGTTTCCAGTAACAGTTTGAATTTTTAGGTTTCACTCTGTTTTCTCCTATGTTGATAGATGTATTTGGAACTCTAAATCCAACACGGTTTGTGCTAGCTTCTTGAAACTTGACACAATAAAGTAGTTTCACGTTCTATCTCTATGTTTTGATTCCTCTTGATGTAGCCCTAAGCAGTGACAGGCGAGAAACACTTCCATGGAAAGGGGTTGCTAGGCTTCCCAAAATTACGAATCTCCAGAAATCTCAGCAAATATTTTTTCACCCAAACTGGATGATACTTTCAGGTAATGATCAGTACACGAAGGCGACTTGGTTCCCCAAATTTCGTTCTTCTATGTTGAAGCGTTCGTTTCCAGTAAAAGTTTGAAATTTTAGGTTTCACTCTGTTTTCTCCTATATTGATAGATGTATTTGGAACTCTAAATCCAACACGGTGTGTGCTAGCTTCTTGAAACTTGACAAAATAAATTAGTTTCACGTTCTATCTCTATGTTTTGATTCCTCTTGATGTAGCCCTAAGAAGTGACTGGCGAGAAACACTTTCATTGAAAGGGGTTGCCAGGCTTCCCAAAATTACGAATCTCCAGAAATCTCAGCAAATATTTTTTCACCCAAATTGGATGATAATCTCAGGTAATGATCAGCACACGAAGGCGACTTGGTTCCCCAAATTTCGTTCTTCTATGTTGAACCGTTCGTTTCCAGTAACAGTTTGAATTTTTAGGTTTCACTCTGTTTTCTCCTATATTGATAGATGTATTTGGAACTCTAAATCCAACACGGTTTGTGCTGGCTTCTTGAAACTTGACACAATAAAGTAGTTTCACGTTCTATCTCTACGTTTTGTTTCCTCTTGATGTAGCCCTAAGCAGTGACTGGCGAGAAACACTTTCATGGAAAGGGTTTGCCAAGCTTCCCAAAATTACGAATCTCCAGAAATCTCAGCAAATATTTTTTCACCCAAACAGGATGATACTTTTAGGTAATGATCAGTACACTAAGGCGACTTGGTTCCCCAAATTTCATTCTTCTATGTTGAAGCGTTCGTTTCCAGTAACAGTTTGAATTTTTAGGTTTCACTCTGTTTTCTCCTATATTGATAGATGTATTTGGAACTGTAAATCCAACACGGTTTGTGCTAGCTTCTTGAAACTTGACATAATAAAGTAGTTTCACGTTCTATCTCTATGTTTTGTTTCCTCTTGATGTAGCCCTAAGCAGTGACTGGCGAGAAACACTTTCATGGAAAGGGGTTGCCAGGCTTCCCAAAATTACGAATCTCCAGAAATCTCAGCAAATATTTTTTCACCCAAACAGGATGATACTTTCAGGTAATGATCAGTAAACGAAGGCGACTTGGTTCCCCATATTTCGTTCTTCTATGTTGAGGCGTTCGTTTCCAGTAACACTTTGATATTTTAGGTTTCACTCTGTTTTCTCCTATATTGATAGATGTATTTGGAACTCTAAATCCAACACGGTTTGTGCTAGCTTCTTGAAACTTGACACAATAAAGTAGTTTCACGTTCTGTCTCTATGTATTGTTTCCTCTTAATGTAGCCCTAAGCAGTGACAGGCGAGAAACACTTTCATGGAAAGGGGTTGCCAGGCTTCCCAAAACTACGAATCTCCAGAAATCTCAGCAAATATTTTTTCACCCAAACTGGATGATACTTTCAGGTAATGATCAGTACATGAAGGCGACTTGGTTCCCCAAATTTCGTTCTTCTATGTTGAAGCGTTCGTTTCCAGTAACAGTTTGAATTTTTAGGTTTCACTCTGTTTTCTCCTATATTGATAGATGTATTTGGAACTCTAAATCCAACACGGTTTGTGCTAGCTTCTTGAAACTTGACACAATAAAGTAGTTTCACGTTCTGTCTCTATGTTTTGTTTCCTCTTGATGTAGCCCTAAGCAGTGACAGGCGAGAAACACTTTCATGGAAAGGGGTTGCCAGGCTTCCCAAAATTACGAATCTCCAGAAATCTCAGCAAATATTTTTTCACCCAAACAGGATGATACTTTCAGGTAATGATCAGTACACGAAGGTGACTTGGTTCCCCAAATTTCGTTCTTCTATGTTGAAGCGTTCATTTCCAGTAACAGTTTGAATTTTTAGGTTTCACTCTGTTTTCTCCTATATTGATAGATGTATTTGGAACTCTAAATCCAACACGGTTTGTGCTAGCTTCTTGAAACTTGACACAATAAAGTAATTTCACGTTCTATCTCTACGTTTTGTTTCCTCTTGATGTAGCCCTAAGCAGTGACTGGCGGGAAACACCTTCATGGAAAGGGGTTGCCAAGCTTCCCAAAATTACGAATCTCCAGAAATCTCAGCAAATATTTTTTCACCCAAACAGGATGATACTTTCAGGTAATGATCAGTACACGAAGGCGACTTGGTTCCCCAAATTTTGTTCTTCTATGTTGAGGCGTTCGTTTCCAGTAACAGTTTGAATTTTTAGGTTTCACTCTGTTTTCTCCTATATTGATAGATGTATTTGGAACTCTAAATCCAACACGGTTTGTGCTAGCTTCTTGAAACTTGACACAATAAAGTAGTTTCACGTTCTGTCTCTATGTTTTGTTTCCTCTTGATGTAGCCCTAAGCAGTGACTGGCGAGAAACACTTTCATTGAAAGGGGTTGCCAGGCTTCCCAAAATTACGAATCTCCAGAAATCTCAGCAAATATTTTTTCACCCAAACAGGATGATACTTTCAGGTAATGATCAGTACACTAAGGCGACTTGGTTCCCCAAATTTCGTTCTTCTATGTTGAAGCGTTCGTTTCCAGTAACAGTTTGAATTTTTAGGTTTCACTCTGTTTTCTCCTATATTGATAGATGTACTTGGAACTCTAAATCCAACACGGTTTGTGCTAGCTTCTTGAAACTTGACACAATAAAGTAGTTTCACGTTCTATCTCTACATTTTGTTTCCTCTTGATGTAGCCCTAAGCAGTGACTGGCGAGAAACACTTTCATTGAAAGGGGTTGCCAGGCTTCCCAAAAATACGAATCTCCAGAAATCTCAGCAAATATTTTTTCACCCAAACTGGATGATACTTTCAGGTAATAATCAGTACACGAAGGCGACTTGGTTCCCCAAATTTCGTTCTTCTATGTTGAAGCGTTCGTTTCCAGTAACAGTTTGAATTTTTAGGTTTCACTCTGTTTTCTCATATATTGATAGATGTATTTGGAACTCTAAATCCAACACGGTTTGTGCTAGCTTCTTGACACTTGACACAATAAAGTAGTTTCAGGTTCTATCTCTATGTTTTGTTTCCTCTTGATGTAGCCCTAAGCAGTTACTGGCGAGAAACACTTTCATGGAAAGGGGTTGCCAGGCTTCCCAAAATTACGAATCTCCAGAAATCTCAGCAAATATTTTTTCACCCAAACAGGATGATAATTTCAGGTAATGATCAGTACACTAAGGTGACTTGGTTCCCCAAATTTCGTTCTTCTATGTTGAAGCGTTCGTTTCCAGTAACAGTTTGAATGTTTAGGTTTCACTCTATTTTCTCCTATATTGATAGATGTATTTGGAACACTAAATCCAACACGGTTTGTGCTAGCTTCTTGAAACTTGACACAATAAAGTAGTTTCACGTTCTATCTCTATGTTCTGATTCCTCTGATGTAGCCCTAAGCAGTGACAGGCGAGAAACACTTCCATGGAAAGGGGTTGCCAGGCTTCCCAAAATTACGAATCTCCAGAAATCTCAGCAAATATTTTTTCACCCAAACAGGATGATACTTTCAGGTAATGAACGGTACACGAAGGCGACTTGGTTTCCCAAATTTCGTTCATCTATGTTGAGGCGTTCTTTTCCAGTAACAGTTTGAATTTTTAGGTTTCACTCTGTTTTCTCCTATATTGATAGATGTATTTGGAACTCTAAATCCAACACGGTTTTTGCTAGCTTCTTGAAAGTTGACACAATAAAGTAGTTTCACGTTCTATCTCTATGTTTTGATTCCTCTTGATGTAGCCCTAAGCAGTGACAGGAGAGAAACACTTTCATGGAAAGGGGTTGCCAGGCTTCCCAAAATTACGAATCTCCAGAAATCTCAGCAAATATTTTTTCACCCAAACAGGATGATACTTTCAGGTAATGATCAGTACACGAAGGCGACTGGGTTCCCCAAATTTCGTTCTTCTATGTTGAAGCGTTCGTTTCCAGTAACAGTTTGAATTTTTAGGTTTCACTCTGTTTTCTCCTATATTGATAGATGTATTTGGAACTCTAAATCCAACACGGTTTGTGCTAGCTTCTTGAAACTTGACACAATAAAGTAGTTTCACATTCTATCTCTACATTTTGTTTCCTCTTGATGTAGCCCTAAGCAGTGACTGGCAAGAAACACTTTCATTGAAAGTGGTTGCCAGGCTTCCCAAAATTACGAATCTGCAGAAATCTCAGCAAATATTTTTTCACCCAAACAGGATGATACTTTCAGGTAATGATTGGTACACGAAGGCGACTTGGTTTCCCAAATTTCGTTCATCTATGTTGAGGCGTTCGTTTATAGTAACAGTTTGAATTTTTAGGTTTCACTCTGTTTTCTCCTATATTGATAGATGTATTTGGAACTCTAAATCCAACACGGTTTGTGCTAGCTTCTTGAAACTTGACACAATAAAGTAGTTTCACGTTCTATCTCTATGTTTTGATTCCTCTTGATGTAGCCCTAAGCAGTGACAGGCGAGAAACACTTCCATGGAAAGGGGTTGCCAGGCTTCCCAAAATTACGAATCTCCAGAAATCTCAGCAAATATTTTTTCACCCAAACTGGATGATACTTTCAGGTAATGATCAGTACACGAAGGCGACTTGGTTCCCCAAATTTCGTTCTTCTATGTTGAAGCGTTCGTTTCCAGTAACAGTTTGAATTTTTAGGTTTCACTCTGTTTTCTCCTATATTGATAGATGTATTTGGAACTCTAAATCCAACACGGTTTGTGCTAGCTTCTTGAAACTTGACACAATAAAGTAATTTCACGTTCTATCTCTACGTTTTGTTTCCTCTTGATGTAGCCCTAAGCAGTGACTGGCGAGAAACACTTTCATGGAAAGGGGTTGCCAAGCTTCCCAAAATTACGAATCTCCAGAAATCTCAGCAAATATTTTTTCACCCAAACTGGATGATACTTTCAGGTAATGATCAGTACACGAAGGCGACTTGGTTCCCCAAATTTCGTTCTTCTATGTTGAAGCGTTCGTTTCCAGTAACAGTTTGAATTTTTAGGTTTCACTCTGTTTTCTCCTATATTGATAGATGTATTTGGAACTCTAAATCCAACACGGTGTGTGCTAGCTTCTTGAAACTTGACACAATAAATTAGTTTCACGTTCTATCTCTATGTTTTGATTCCTCTTGATGTAGCCCTAAGAAGTGACTGGCGAAAAACACTTTCATGGAAAGGGGTTGCCAGGCTTCCCAAAATTACGAATCTCCAGAAATCTCAGCAAATATTTTTTCACCCAAACTGGATGATACTTTCAGGTAATGATCAGCACACGAAGGCGACTTGGTTCCCCAAATTTCGTTCTTCTATGTTGAACCGTTCGTTTCCAGTAACAGTTTGAATTTTTAGGTTTCACTCTGTTTTCTCCTATATTGATAGATGTACTTGGAACTCTAAATCCAACACGGTTTGTGCTAGCTTCTTGAAACTTGACACAATAAAATAGTTTCACGTTCTATCTCTACATTTTGTTTCCTCTTGATGTAGCCCTAAGCAGTGACTGGCGAGAAACACTTTCATTGAAAGGGGTTGCCAGGCTTCCCAAAATTACGAATCTCCAGAAATCTCAGCAAATTTTTTTTCACCCAAACAGGATGATACTTTCAGGTAATGATTGGTACACGAAGGCGACTTGGTTTCCCAAATTTCGTTCCTCTATGTTGAGTCGTTCGTTTCCAGTAACAGTTTGAATTTTTAGGTTTCACTCTGTTTTCTCCTATATTGATAGATGTATTTGGAACTCTAAATCCAACACGGTTTGTGCTAGTTTCTTGAAAGTTGACACAATAAAGTAGTTTCACGTTCTATCTCTATGTTTTGATTCCTCTTGATGTAGCCCTAAGCAGTGACAGGCGAGAAACACTTCCATGGAAAGGGGTTGCCAGGCTTCCCAAAATTACGAATCCCCAGAAATCTCAGCAAATATTTTTTCACCCAAACTGGATGATACTTTCAGGTAATGATAAGTACACGAAGGCGACTTGGTTCCCCAAATTTCGTTCTTCAATGTTGAAGCGTTTGTTTCCAGTAACTGTTTGAATTTTTAGGTTTCACTCTGTTTTCTCCTATATTGATAGATGTATTTGGAACTCTAAATCCAACACGGTTTGTGCTAGCTTCTTGAAACTTGACACAATAAAGTAGTTTCATGTTCTATCTCTATGTTTTGATTCCTCTTGATGTAGCCCTAAGCAGTGACAGGCGAGAAACACTTTCATTGAAAGGGGTTGCCAGGCTTCCCAAAATTACGAATCTCCAGAAATCTCAGCAAATATTTTTTCACCCAAACTGGATGATACTTTCAGGTAATGATCAGTACACAAAGGCGACTTGGTTCCCCAAATTTCGTTCTTCTATGTTGAACCGTTCGTTTCCAGTAACACTTTGATATTTTAGGTTTCACTCTGTTTTCTCCTATATTGATAGATGTATTTGGAACTCTAAATCCAACACGGTTTGTGCTAGCTTCTTGAAACTTGACACAATAAAGTAGTTTCACGTTCTGTCTCTATGTTTTGTTTCCTCTTAATGTAGCCCTAAGCAGTGACAGGCGAGAAACACTTTCATGGAAAGGGGTTGCCAGGCTTCCCAAAACTACGAATCTCCAGAAATCTCAGCAAATATTTTTTTCACCCAAACAGGATGATATTTTCAGGTAATGATCAGTACACTAAGGTGTCTTGGTTCCCCAAATTTCGTTCTTCTATGTTGAGGCGTTCGTTTCCAGTAACAGTTTGAATTTTTAGGTTTCAGTCTGTTTTCTCCTATATTGATAGATGTATTTGGAACTCTAAATCCAACATGGTTTGTGCTAGCTTCTTGAAACTTGACACAATAAAGTAGTTTCAGGTTCTATCTCTATGTTTTGTTTCCTCTTGATGTAGCCCTAAGCTGTGACTGGCGAGAAACACTTTCATGGAAAGGGGTTGCCAGGCTTCCCAAAATTACGAATCTCCAGAAATCTCAGCAAATATTTTTTCACCCAAACAGGATGATACTTTCAGGTAATGATCAATACACGAAGGCGACTGGGTTCCCCAAATTTCGTTCTTCTATGTTGAAGCGTTCGTTTCCAGTAACAGTTTGAATTTTTAGGTTTCACTCTGTTTTCTCCTATATTGATAGATGTATTTGGAACCCTAAATCCAACACGGTTTGTGCTAGCTTCTTGAAACTTGACACAATAAAGTAGTTTCACATTCTATCTCTACATTTTGTTTCCTCTTGATGTAGCCCTAAGCAGTGACTGGCGAGAAACACTTTCATTGAAAGGGGTTGCCAGGCTTCTCAAAATTACGAATCTCCAGAAATCTCAGCAAATATTTTTTCACCCAAACAGGATGATACTTTCAGGTAATGATTGGTACACGAAGGCGACTTGGTTTAGCAAATTTCGTTCATCTATGTTGAGGCGTTCGTTTCCAGTAACAGTTTGAATTTTTAGGTTTCACTCTGTTTTCTCCTATATTGATAGATGTATTTGGAACTCTAAATCCAACATGGTTTGTGCTAGCTTCTTGAAAGTTGACACAATAAAGTAGTTTCACGTTCTATCTCTATGTTTTGATTCCTCTTGATGTAGCCCTAAGCAGTGACAAGCGAGAAACACTTCCATGGAAAGGGGTTGCCAGGCTTCCCAAAATTACGAATCCCCAGAAATCTCAGCAAATATTTTTTCACCCAAACTGGATGATACTTTCAGGTAATGATAAGTACACGAAGGCGACTTGGTTCCCCAAATTTCGTTCTTCTATGTTGAAGCGTTCGTTTCCAGTAACAGTTTGAATTTTTAGGTTTCACTCTGTTTTCTCCTATATTGATAGATGTATTTGGAACTCTAAATCCAACACGGTTTGTGCTAGCTTCTTGAAACTTGACACAATAAAGTAGTTTCACGTTCTATCTCTATGTTTTGATTCCTCTTGATGTAGCCCTAAGCAGTGACAGGCGAGAAACACTTCCATGGAAAGGGGTTGCCAGGCTTCCCAAAATTACGAATCTCCAGAAATCTCAGCAAATATTTTTTCAGCCAAACTGGATGATACTTTCAGGTAATGATCAGTACATGAAAGCGACTTGGTTCCCCAAATTTCGTTCTTCTATGTTGAAGCGTTCTTTTCCAGTAACAGTTTGAATTTTTAGGTTTCACTCTGTTTTCTCCTATATTGATAGATGTATTTGGAACTCTAAATCCAACACGGTTTGTGCTAGCTTCTTGAAACTTGACACAATAAAGTAGTTTCACATTCTGTCTCTATGTTTTGTTTCCTCTTGATGTAGCCCTAAGCAGTGACTAGCGAGAAACACTTTCATGGAAAGGGGTTGCCAGGCTTCCCAGAATTACGAATGTCCAGAAATCTCAGCAAATATTTTTTCACCCAAACAGGATGATACTTTCAGGTAATGATCTGTACACTAAGGTGACTTGGTTCCCCAAATTTCGTTCTTCTATGTTGAAGCGTTCGTTTCCAGTAACAGTTTGAATTTTTAGGTTTCACTGTTTTCTCCTATATTGATAGATGTATTTGGAACTCTAAATCCAACACGGTTTGTGCTAGCTTCTTGAAACTTGACACAATAAATTACTTTCAAGTTCTATCTCTATGTTTTGATTCCTCTTGATGTAGCCCTAAGAAGTGACTGGCGAGAAACACTTTCATGGAAAGGGGTTGCCAGGCTTCCCAAAATTACGAATCTCCAGAAATCTCAGCAAATATTTTTTCACCCAAATTGGATGATACTTTCAGGTAATGATCAGCACACGAAGGCGACTTGGTTCCCCAAATTTCGTTCTTCTATGTTGAAGCGTTCGTTTCCAGTAACAGTTTGAATTTTTAGGTTTCACTCTGTTTTCTCCTATATTGATAGATGTATTTGGAACTCTAAATCCAACACGGTTTGTGCTAGCTTCTTGAAACTTGACACAATAAAGTAGTTTCACGTTCTATTTCTATGTTTTGATTCCTCTTGATGTAGCCCTAAGCAGTGACAGGAGAGAAACACTTTCATGGAAAGGGGTTGCCAGGCTTCCCAAAATTACGAATCTCCAGAAATCTCAGCAAATATTTTTTCACCCAAACAGGATGATACTTTCAGGTAATGATCAGTACACGAAGGCGACTTGGTTCCCCAAATTTCGTTCTTCTATGTTGAAGCGTTCGTTTCCAGTAACAGTTTGAATTTTTAGGTTTCACTCTGTTTTCTCCTATATTGATAGATGTATTTGGAACTCTAAATCCAACACGGTTTGTGCTAGCTTCTTGAAACTTGACACAATAAAGTAGTTTCACATTCTATCTCTACATTTTGTTTCCTCTTGATGTAGCCCTAAGCAGTGACTGGCAAGAAACACTTTCATTGAAAGTGGTTGCCAGGCTTCCCAAAATTACGAATCTGCAGAAATCTCAGCAAATCTTTTTTCACCCAAACAGGATGATACTTTCAGGTAATGATTGGTACACGAAGGCGACTTGGTTTCCCAAATTTCGTTCATCTATGTTGAGGCGTTCGTTTATAGTAACAGTTTGAATTTTTAGGTTTCACTCTGTTTTCTCCTATATTGATAGATGTATTTGGAACTCTAAATCCAACACGGTTTGTGCTAGCTTCTTGAAACTTGACACAATAAAGTAGTTTCACATTCTATCTCTACATTTTGTTTCCTCTTGATGTAGCCCTAAGCAATGACTGGCGAGAAACACTTTCATTGAAAGTGGTTGCCAGGCTTCCCAAAATTACGAATCTGCAGAAATCTCAGCAAATATTTTTTCACCCAAACAGGATGATACTTTCAGGTAATGATTGGTACACGAAGGCGACTTGGTTTCCCAAATTTCGTTCATCTATGTTGAACCGTTCGTTTCCAGTAACAGTTTGAATTTTTAGGTTTCACTCTGTTTTCTCCTATATTGATAGATGTATTTGGAACTCTAAATCCAACACGGTTTGTGCTAGCTTCTTGAAAGTTGACACAATAAATTAGTTTCACGTTCTATCTCTATGTTTTGATTCCTCTTGATGTAGCCCTAAGCAGTGACAGGCGAGAAACACTTCCATGGAAAGGGGTTGCCAGGCTTCCCAAAATTACGAATCTCCAGAAATCTCAGCAAATATTTTTTCACCCAAACTGGATGATACTTTCAGGTAATGATCATTACACGAAGACGACTTGGTTCCCCAAATATCGTTCTTCTATGTTGAAGCGTTCGTTTCCAGTAACACTTTGAATTTTTAGGTTTCACTCTGTTTTCTCCTATATTGATAGATGTATTTGGAACTCTAAATCCAACACGGTTTGTGCTAGCTTCTTGAAAGTTTACACAATAAAGTAGTTTCACGTTCTATCTCTATGTTTTGATTCCTCTTGATGTAGCCCTAAGAAGTGACTGGCGAGAAACACTTTCATGGAAAGGGGTTGCCAGGCTTCCCAAAATTACGAATCTCCAGAAATCTCAGCAAATATTTTTTCACCAAACTGGATGATACTTTCAGGTAATGATCAGCACACGAAGGCGACTTGGTTCCCCAAATTTCGTTCTTCTATGTTGAACCGTTCGTTTCCAGTAACACTTTGATATTTTAGGTTTCACTCTGTTTTCTCCTATATTGATAGACGTATTTGGAACTCTAAATCCAACACGGTTTCTGCTAGCTTCTTGATCTTGACACAATAAAGTAGTTTCACGTTCTGTCTGTATGTTTTGTTTCCTCTTAATGTAGCCCTAAGCAGTGACAGGCGAGAAACACTTTCATGGAAAGGGTTTGCCAGGCTTCCCAAAACTACGAATCTCCAGAAATCTCAGCAAATATTTTTTTCACCCAAACAGGATGATATTTTCAGGTAATGATCAGTACACTAAGGTGTCTTCGTTCCCCAAATTTCGTTCTTCTATGTTGAGGCGTTCGTTTCCAGTAACAGTTTGAATTTTTAGGTTTCACTCTGTTTTCTCCTATATTGATAGATGTATTTGGAACTCTAAATCCAACATGGTTTGTGCTAGCTTCTTGAAACTTGACACAATAAAGTAGTTTCACGTTCTATCTCTATGTTTTGTTTCCTCTTGATGTAGCCCTAAGCTGTGACTGGCGAGAAACACTTTCATGGAAAGGGGTTGCCAGGCTTCCCAAAATTACGAATCTCCAGAAATCTCAGCAAATATTTTTTCACCCAAACAGGATGATACTTTCAGGTAATGATCAGTACACGAAGGCGACTGGGTTCCCCAAATTTCGTTCTTCTATGTTGAAGCGTTCGTTTCCAGTAACAGTTTGAATTTTTAGGTTTCACTCTGTTTTCTCCTATATTGATAGATGTATTTGGAACTCTAAATCCAACACGGTTTGTGCTAGCTTCTTGAACCTTGACACAATAAAGTAGTTTCACATTCTATCTCTACATTTTGTTTCCTATTGATGTAGCCCTAAGCAGTGACTGGCGAGAAACACTTTCATTGAAAGTGGTTGCCAGGCTTCCCAAAATTACGAATCTGCAGAAATCTCAGCAAATATTTTTTCACCCAAACAGGATGATACTTTCAGGTAATGATTAGTACACGAAGGCGACTTGGTACCCAAATTTCGTTCTTCTATGTTGAAGCGTTCGTTTCCAGTAACAGTTTGAATTTTTAGGTTTCACTCTGTTTTCTCCTATGTTGATAGATGTATTTGGAACTCTAAATCCAACACGGTTTGTGCTAGCTTCTTGAAACTTGACACAATAAAGTAGTTTCACGTTCTATCTCTATGTTTTGATTCCTCTTGATGTAGCCCTAAGCAGTGACAGGCGAGAAACACTTCCATGGAAAGGGGTTGCTAGGCTTCCCAAAATTACGAATCTCCAGAAATCTCAGCAAATATTTTTTCACCCAAACTGGATGATACTTTCAGGTAATGATCAGTACACGAAGGCGACTTGGTTCCCCAAATTTCGTTCTTCTATGTTGAAGCGTTCGTTTCCAGTAAAAGTTTGAAATTTTAGGTTTCACTCTGTTTTCTCCTATATTGATAGATGTATTTGGAACTCTAAATCCAACACGGTGTGTGCTAGCTTCTTGAAACTTGACAAAATAAATTAGTTTCACGTTCTATCTCTATGTTTTGATTCCTCTTGATGTAGCCCTAAGAAGTGACTGGCGAGAAACACTTTCATTGAAAGGGGTTGCCAGGCTTCCCAAAATTACGAATCTCCAGAAATCTCAGCAAATATTTTTTCACCCAAATTGGATGATAATCTCAGGTAATGATCAGCACACGAAGGCGACTTGGTTCCCCAAATTTCGTTCTTCTATGTTGAACCGTTCGTTTCCAGTAACAGTTTGAATTTTTAGGTTTCACTCTGTTTTCTCCTATATTGATAGATGTATTTGGAACTCTAAATCCAACACGGTTTGTGCTGGCTTCTTGAAACTTGACACAATAAAGTAGTTTCACGTTCTATCTCTACGTTTTGTTTCCTCTTGATGTAGCCCTAAGCAGTGACTGGCGAGAAACACTTTCATGGAAAGGGTTTGCCAAGCTTCCCAAAATTACGAATCTCCAGAAATCTCAGCAAATATTTTTTCACCCAAACAGGATGATACTTTTAGGTAATGATCAGTACACTAAGGCGACTTGGTTCCCCAAATTTCATTCTTCTATGTTGAAGCGTTCGTTTCCAGTAACAGTTTGAATTTTTAGGTTTCACTCTGTTTTCTCCTATATTGATAGATGTATTTGGAACTGTAAATCCAACACGGTTTGTGCTAGCTTCTTGAAACTTGACATAATAAAGTAGTTTCACGTTCTATCTCTATGTTTTGTTTCCTCTTGATGTAGCCCTAAGCAGTGACTGGCGAGAAACACTTTCATGGAAAGGGGTTGCCAGGCTTCCCAAAATTACGAATCTCCAGAAATCTCAGCAAATATTTTTTCACCCAAACAGGATGATACTTTCAGGTAATGATCAGTACACGAAGGCGACTTGGTTCCCCATATTTCGTTCTTCTATGTTGAGGCGTTCGTTTCCAGTAACACTTTGATATTTTAGGTTTCACTCTGTTTTCTCCTATATTGATAGATGTATTTGGAACTCTAAATCCAACACGGTTTGTGCTAGCTTCTTGAAACTTGACACAATAAAGTAGTTTCACGTTCTGTCTCTATGTATTGTTTCCTCTTAATGTAGCCCTAAGCAGTGACAGGCGAGAAACACTTTCATGGAAAGGGGTTGCCAGGCTTCCCAAAACTACGAATCTCCAGAAATCTCAGCAAATATTTTTTCACCCAAACTGGATGATACTTTCAGGTAATGATCAGTACATGAAGGCGACTTGGTTCCCCAAATTTCGTTCTTCTATGTTGAAGCGTTCGTTTCCAGTAACAGTTTGAATTTTTAGGTTTCACTCTGTTTTCTCCTATATTGATAGATGTATTTGGAACTCTAAATCCAACACGGTTTGTGCTAGCTTCTTGAAACTTGACACAATAAAGTAGTTTCACGTTCTGTCTCTATGTTTTGTTTCCTCTTGATGTAGCCCTAAGCAGTGACAGGCGAGAAACACTTTCATGGAAAGGGGTTGCCAGGCTTCCCAAAATTACGAATCTCCAGAAATCTCAGCAAATATTTTTTCACCCAAACAGGATGATACTTTCAGGTAATGATCAGTACACGAAGGTGACTTGGTTCCCCAAATTTCGTTCTTCTATGTTGAAGCGTTCATTTCCAGTAACAGTTTGAATTTTTAGGTTTCACTCTGTTTTCTCCTATATTGATAGATGTATTTGGAACTCTAAATCCAACACGGTTTGTGCTAGCTTCTTGAAACTTGACACAATAAAGTAATTTCACGTTCTATCTCTACGTTTTGTTTCCTCTTGATGTAGCCCTAAGCAGTGACTGGCGGGAAACACCTTCATGGAAAGGGGTTGCCAAGCTTCCCAAAATTACGAATCTCCAGAAATCTCAGCAAATATTTTTTCACCCAAACAGGATGATACTTTCAGGTAATGATCAGTACACGAAGGCGACTTGGTTCCCCAAATTTTGTTCTTCTATGTTGAGGCGTTCGTTTCCAGTAACAGTTTGAATTTTTAGGTTTCACTCTGTTTTCTCCTATATTGATAGATGTATTTGGAACTCTAAATCCAACACGGTTTGTGCTAGCTTCTTGAAACTTGACACAATAAAGTAGTTTCACGTTCTGTCTCTATGTTTTGTTTCCTCTTGATGTAGCCCTAAGCAGTGACTGGCGAGAAACACTTTCATTGAAAGGGGTTGCCAGGCTTCCCAAAATTACGAATCTCCAGAAATCTCAGCAAATATTTTTTCACCCAAACAGGATGATACTTTCAGGTAATGATCAGTACACTAAGGCGACTTGGTTCCCCAAATTTCGTTCTTCTATGTTGAAGCGTTCGTTTCCAGTAACAGTTTGAATTTTTAGGTTTCACTCTGTTTTCTCCTATATTGATAGATGTACTTGGAACTCTAAATCCAACACGGTTTGTGCTAGCTTCTTGAAACTTGACACAATAAAGTAGTTTCACGTTCTATCTCTACATTTTGTTTCCTCTTGATGTAGCCCTAAGCAGTGACTGGCGAGAAACACTTTCATTGAAAGGGGTTGCCAGGCTTCCCAAAAATACGAATCTCCAGAAATCTCAGCAAATATTTTTTCACCCAAACTGGATGATACTTTCAGGTAATAATCAGTACACGAAGGCGACTTGGTTCCCCAAATTTCGTTCTTCTATGTTGAAGCGTTCGTTTCCAGTAACAGTTTGAATTTTTAGGTTTCACTCTGTTTTCTCATATATTGATAGATGTATTTGGAACTCTAAATCCAACACGGTTTGTGCTAGCTTCTTGACACTTGACACAATAAAGTAGTTTCAGGTTCTATCTCTATGTTTTGTTTCCTCTTGATGTAGCCCTAAGCAGTTACTGGCGAGAAACACTTTCATGGAAAGGGGTTGCCAGGCTTCCCAAAATTACGAATCTCCAGAAATCTCAGCAAATATTTTTTCACCCAAACAGGATGATAATTTCAGGTAATGATCAGTACACTAAGGTGACTTGGTTCCCCAAATTTCGTTCTTCTATGTTGAAGCGTTCGTTTCCAGTAACAGTTTGAATGTTTAGGTTTCACTCTATTTTCTCCTATATTGATAGATGTATTTGGAACACTAAATCCAACACGGTTTGTGCTAGCTTCTTGAAACTTGACACAATAAAGTAGTTTCACGTTCTATCTCTATGTTCTGATTCCTCTGATGTAGCCCTAAGCAGTGACAGGCGAGAAACACTTCCATGGAAAGGGGTTGCCAGGCTTCCCAAAATTACGAATCTCCAGAAATCTCAGCAAATATTTTTTCACCCAAACAGGATGATACTTTCAGGTAATGAACGGTACACGAAGGCGACTTGGTTTCCCAAATTTCGTTCATCTATGTTGAGGCGTTCTTTTCCAGTAACAGTTTGAATTTTTAGGTTTCACTCTGTTTTCTCCTATATTGATAGATGTATTTGGAACTCTAAATCCAACACGGTTTTTGCTAGCTTCTTGAAAGTTGACACAATAAAGTAGTTTCACGTTCTATCTCTATGTTTTGATTCCTCTTGATGTAGCCCTAAGCAGTGACAGGAGAGAAACACTTTCATGGAAAGGGGTTGCCAGGCTTCCCAAAATTACGAATCTCCAGAAATCTCAGCAAATATTTTTTCACCCAAACAGGATGATACTTTCAGGTAATGATCAGTACACGAAGGCGACTGGGTTCCCCAAATTTCGTTCTTCTATGTTGAAGCGTTCGTTTCCAGTAACAGTTTGAATTTTTAGGTTTCACTCTGTTTTCTCCTATATTGATAGATGTATTTGGAACTCTAAATCCAACACGGTTTGTGCTAGCTTCTTGAAACTTGACACAATAAAGTAGTTTCACATTCTATCTCTACATTTTGTTTCCTCTTGATGTAGCCCTAAGCAGTGACTGGCAAGAAACACTTTCATTGAAAGTGGTTGCCAGGCTTCCCAAAATTACGAATCTGCAGAAATCTCAGCAAATATTTTTTCACCCAAACAGGATGATACTTTCAGGTAATGATTGGTACACGAAGGCGACTTGGTTTCCCAAATTTCGTTCATCTATGTTGAGGCGTTCGTTTATAGTAACAGTTTGAATTTTTAGGTTTCACTCTGTTTTCTCCTATATTGATAGATGTATTTGGAACTCTAAATCCAACACGGTTTGTGCTAGCTTCTTGAAACTTGACACAATAAAGTAGTTTCACATTCTATCTCTACATTTTGTTTCCTCTTGATGTAGCCCTAAGCAATGACTGGCGAGAAACACTTTCATTGAAAGTGGTTGCCAGGCTTCCCAAAATTACGAATCTGCAGAAATCTCAGCAAATATTTTTTCACCCAAACAGGATGATACTTTCAGGTAATGATTGGTACACGAAGGCGACTTGGTTTCCCAAATTTCGTTCATCTATGTTGAGGCGTTCGTTTCCAGTAACAGTTTGAATTTTTAGGTTTCACTCTGTTTTCTCCTATATTGATAGATGTATTTGGAACTCTAAATCCAACACGGTTTGTGCTAGCTTCTTGAAAGTTGACACAATAAATTAGTTTCACGTTCTATCTCTATGTTTTGATTCCTCTTGATGTAGCCCTAAGCAGTGACAGGCGAGAAACACTTCCATGGAAAGGGGTTGCCAGGCTTCCCAAAATTACGAATCTCCAGAAATCTCAGCAAATATTTTTTCACCCAAACTGGATGATACTTTCAGGTAATGATCATTACACGAAGACGACTTGGTTCCCCAAATATCGTTCTTCTATGTTGAAGCGTTCGTTTCCAGTAACACTTTGAATTTTTAGGTTTCACTCTATTTTCTCCTATATTGATAGATGTATTTGGAACTCTAAATCCAACACGGTTTGTGCTAGCTTCTTGAAAGTTTACACAATAAAGTAGTTTCACGTTCTATCTCTATGTTTTGATTCCTCTTGATGTAGCCCTAAGAAGTGACTGGCGAGAAACACTTTCATGGAAAGGGGTTGCCAGGCTTCCCAAAATTACGAATCTCCAGAAATCTCAGCAAATATTTTTTCACCAAACTGGATGATACTTTCAGGTAATGATCAGCACACGAAGGCGACTTGGTTCCCCAAATTTCGTTCTTCTATGTTGAACCGTTCGTTTCCAGTAACACTTTGATATTTTAGGTTTCACTCTGTTTTCTCCTATATTGATAGACGTATTTGGAACTCTAAATCCAACACGGTTTCTGCTAGCTTCTTGATCTTGACACAATAAAGTAGTTTCACGTTCTGTCTCTATGTTTTGTTTCCTCTTAATGTAGCCCTAAGCAGTGACAGGCGAGAAACACTTTCATGGAAAGGGTTTGCCAGGCTTCCCAAAACTACGAATCTCCAGAAATCTCAGCAAATATTTTTTTCACCCAAACAGGATGATATTTTCAGGTAATGATCAGTACACTAAGGTGTCTTCGTTCCCCAAATTTCGTTCTTCTATGTTGAGGCGTTCGTTTCCAGTAACAGTTTGAATTTTTAGGTTTCACTCTGTTTTCTCCTATATTGATAGATGTATTTGGAACTCTAAATCCAACATGGTTTGTGCTAGCTTCTTGAAACTTGACACAATAAAGTAGTTTCACGTTCTATCTCTATGTTTTGTTTCCTCTTGATGTAGCCCTAAGCTGTGACTGGCGAGAAACACTTTCATGGAAAGGGGTTGCCAGGCTTCCCAAAATTACGAATCTCCAGAAATCTCAGCAAATATTTTTTCACCCAAACAGGATGATACTTTCAGGTAATGATCAGTACACGAAGGCGACTGGGTTCCCCAAATTTCGTTCTTCTATGTTGAAGCGTTCGTTTCCAGTAACAGTTTGAATTTTTAGGTTTCACTCTGTTTTCTCCTATATTGATAGATGTATTTGGAACTCTAAATCCAACACGGTTTGTGCTAGCTTCTTGAACCTTGACACAATAAAGTAGTTTCACATTCTATCTCTACATTTTGTTTCCTATTGATGTAGCCCTAAGCAGTGACTGGCGAGAAACACTTTCATTGAAAGTGGTTGCCAGGCTTCCCAAAATTACGAATCTGCAGAAATCTCAGCAAATATTTTTTCACCCAAACAGGATGATACTTTCAGGTAATGATTAGTACACGAAGGCGACTTGGTACCCAAATTTCGTTCTTCTATGTTGAAGCGTTCGTTTCCAGTAACAGTTTGAATTTTTAGGTTTCACTCTGTTTTCTCCTATGTTGATAGATGTATTTGGAACTCTAAATCCAACACGGTTTGTGCTAGCTTCTTGAAACTTGACACAATAAAGTAGTTTCACGTTCTATCTCTATGTTTTGATTCCTCTTGATGTAGCCCTAAGCAGTGACAGGCGAGAAACACTTCCATGGAAAGGGGTTGCTAGGCTTCCCAAAATTACGAATCTCCAGAAATCTCAGCAAATATTTTTTCACCCAAACTGGATGATACTTTCAGGTAATGATCAGTACACGAAGGCGACTTGGTTCCCCAAATTTCGTTCTTCTATGTTGAAGCGTTCGTTTCCAGTAAAAGTCAGAAATTTTAGGTTTCACTCTGTTTTCTCCTATATTGATAGATGTATTTGGAACTCTAAATCCAACACGGTGTGTGCTAGCTTCTTGAAACTTGACAAAATAAATTAGTTTCACGTTCTATCTCTATGTTTTGATTCCTCTTGATGTAGCCCTAAGAAGTGACTGGCGAGAAACACTTTCATTGAAAGGGGTTGCCAGGCTTCCCAAAATTACGAATCTCCAGAAATCTCAGCAAATATTTTTTCACCCAAATTGGATGATAATCTCAGGTAATGATCAGCACACGAAGGCGACTTGGTTCCCCAAATTTCGTTCTTCTATGTTGAACCGTTCGTTTCCAGTAACAGTTTGAATTTTTAGGTTTCACTCTGTTTTCTCCTATATTGATAGATGTATTTGGAACTCTAAATCCAACACGGTTTGTGCTGGCTTCTTGAAACTTGACACAATAAAGTAGTTTCACGTTCTATCTCTACGTTTTGTTTCCTCTTGATGTAGCCCTAAGCAGTGACTGGCGAGAAACACTTTCATGGAAAGGGTTTGCCAAGCTTCCCAAAATTACGAATCTCCAGAAATCTCAGCAAATATTTTTTCACCCAAACAGGATGATACTTTTAGGTAATGATCAGTACACTAAGGCGACTTGGTTCCCCAAATTTCATTCTTCTATGTTGAAGCGTTCGTTTCCAGTAACAGTTTGAATTTTTAGGTTTCACTCTGTTTTCTCCTATATTGATAGATGTATTTGGAACTGTAAATCCAACACGGTTTGTGCTAGCTTCTTGAAACTTGACATAATAAAGTAGTTTCACGTTCTATCTCTATGTTTTGTTTCCTCTTGATGTAGCCCTAAGCAGTGACTGGCGAGAAACACTTTCATGGAAAGGGGTTGCCAGGCTTCCCAAAATTACGAATCTCCAGAAATCTCAGCAAATATTTTTTCACCCAAACAGGATGATACTTTCAGGTAATGATCAGTACACGAAGGCGACTTGGTTCCCCATATTTCGTTCTTCTATGTTGAGGCGTTCGTTTCCAGTAACACTTTGATATTTTAGGTTTCACTCTGTTTTCTCCTATATTGATAGATGTATTTGGAACTCTAAATCCAACACGGTTTGTGCTAGCTTCTTGAAACTTGACACAATAAAGTAGTTTCACGTTCTGTCTCTATGTATTGTTTCCTCTTAATGTAGCCCTAAGCAGTGACAGGCGAGAAACACTTTCATGGAAAGGGGTTGCCAGGCTTCCCAAAACTACGAATCTCCAGAAATCTCAGCAAATATTTTTTCACCCAAACTGGATGATACTTTCAGGTAATGATCAGTACATGAAGGCGACTTGGTTCCCCAAATTTCGTTCTTCTATGTTGAAGCGTTCGTTTCCAGTAACAGTTTGAATTTTTAGGTTTCACTCTGTTTTCTCCTATATTGATAGATGTATTTGGAACTCTAAATCCAACACGGTTTGTGCTAGCTTCTTGAAACTTGACACAATAAAGTAGTTTCACGTTCTGTCTCTATGTTTTGTTTCCTCTTGATGTAGCCCTAAGCAGTGACAGGCGAGAAACACTTTCATGGAAAGGGGTTGCCAGGCTTCCCAAAATTACGAATCTCCAGAAATCTCAGCAAATATTTTTTCACCCAAACAGGATGATACTTTCAGGTAATGATCAGTACACGAAGGTGACTTGGTTCCCCAAATTTCGTTCTTCTATGTTGAAGCGTTCATTTCCAGTAACAGTTTGAATTTTTAGGTTTCACTCTATTTTCTCCTATATTGATAGATGTATTTGGAACTCTAAATCCAACACGGTTTGTGCTAGCTTCTTGAAACTTGACACAATAAAGTAATTTCACGTTCTATCTCTATGTTTTGTTTCCTCTTGATGTAGCCCTAAGCAGTGACTGGCGGGAAACACCTTCATGGAAAGGGGTTGCCAAGCTTCCCAAAATTACGAATCTCCAGAAATCTCAGCAAATATTTTTTCACCCAAACAGGATGATACTTTCAGGTAATGATCAGTACACGAAGGCGACTTGGTTCCCCAAATTTTGTTCTTCTATGTTGAGGCGTTCGTTTCCAGTAACAGTTTGAATTTTTAGGTTTCACTCTGTTTTCTCCTATATTGATAGATGTATTTGGAACTCTAAATCCAACACGGTTTGTGCTAGCTTCTTGAAACTTGACACAATAAAGTAGTTTCACGTTCTGTCTCTATGTTTTGTTTCCTCTTGATGTAGCCCTAAGCAGTGACTGGCGAGAAACACTTTCATTGAAAGGGGTTGCCAGGCTTCCCAAAATTACGAATCTCCAGAAATCTCAGCAAATATTTTTTCACCCAAACAGGATGATACTTTCAGGTAATGATCAGTACACGAAGGTGACTTGGTTCCCCAAATTTCGTTCTTCTATGTTGAAGCGTTCGTTTCCAGTAACAGTTTGAATTTTTAGGTTTCACTCTGTTTTCTCCTATATTGATAGATGTACTTGGAACTCTAAATCCAACACGGTTTGTGCTAGCTTCTTGAAACTTGACACAATAAAGTAGTTTCACGTTCTATCTCTACATTTTGTTTCCTCTTGATGTAGCCCTAAGCAGTGACTGGCGAGAAACACTTTCATTGAAAGGGGTTGCCAGGCTTCCCAAAATTACGAATCTCCAGAAATCTCAGCAAATATTTTTTCACCCAAACTGGATGATACTTTCAGGTAATAATCAGTACACAAAGGCGACTTGGTTCCCCAAATTTCGTTCTTCTATGTTGAAGCGTTCGTTTCCAGTAACAGTTTGAATTTTTAGGTTTCACTCTGTTTTCTCATATATTGATAGATGTATTTGGAACTCTAAATCCAACACGGTTTGTGCTAGCTTCTTGACACTTGACACAATAAAGTAGTTTCAGGTTCTATCTCTATGTTTTGTTTCCTCTTGATGTAGCCCTAAGCAGTTACTGGCGAGAAACACTTTCATGGAAAGGGGTTGCCAGGCTTCCCAAAATTACGAATCTCCAGAAATCTCAGCAAATATTTTTTCACCCAAACAGGATGATAATTTCAGGTAATGATCAGTACACTAAGGTGACTTGGTTCCCCAAATTTCGTTCTTCTATGTTGAAGCGTTCGTTTCCAGTAACAGTTTGAATGTTTAGGTTTCACTCTATTTTCTCCTATATTGATAGATGTATTTGGAACACTAAATCCAACACGGTTTGTGCTAGCTTCTTGAAACTTGACACAATAAAGTAGTTTCACGTTCTATCTCTATGTTCTGATTCCTCTGATGTAGCCCTAAGCAGTGACAGGCGAGAAACACTTCCATGGAAAGGGGTTGCCAGGCTTCCCAAAATTACGAATCTCCAGAAATCTCAGCAAATATTTTTTCACCCAAACAGGATGATACTTTCAGGTAATGATCAGTACACTAAGGCGACTTGGTTCCCCGAATTTCATTCTTCTATGTTGAAGCGTTCGTTTCCAGTAACAGTTTGAATTTTTAGGTATCACTCTGTTTTCTCCTATATTGATAGATGTATTTGGAACTCTAAATCCAACACGGTTTGTGCTAGCTTCTTGAAACTTGACACAATAAGGTAGTTTCACTTTCTATCTCTATGTTTTGTTTCCTCTTGATGTAGCCCTAAGCAGTGACTGGCGAGAAACACTTTCATGGAAAGGGGTTGCCAGGCTTCCCAAAATTACGAATCTCCAGAAATCTCAGCAAATATTTTTTCACCCAAACAGGATGATACTTTCAGGTAATGATCAGTACACTAAGGCGACTTGGTTCCCCAAATTTCATTCTTCTATGTTGAAGCGTTCGTTTCCAGTAACAGTTTGAATTTTTAGGTTTCACTCTGTTTTCTCCTATATTGATAGATGTATTTGGAACTCTAAATCCAACACGGTTTGTGCTAGCTTCTTGAAACTTGACACAATAAGGTAGTTTCACGTTCTATCTCTATGTTTTGTTTCCTCTTGATGTAGCCCTAAGCAGTGACTGGCGAGAAACACTTTCATGGAAAGGGGTTGCCAGGCTTCCCAAAATTACGAATCTCCAGAAATCTCAGCAAATATTTTTTCACCCAAACAGGATGATACTTTCAGGTAATGATCAGTACACGAAGGCGACTTGGTTCCCCATATTTCGTTCTTCTATGTTGAGGCGTTCGTTTCCAGTAACACTTTGATATTTTAGGTTTCACTCTGTTTTCTCCTATATTGATAGATGTATTTGGAACTCTAAATCCAACACGGTTTGTGCTAGCTTCTTGAAACTTGACACAATAAAGTAGTTTCACGTTCTGTCTCTATGTTTTGTTTCCTCTTAATGTAGCCCTAAGCAGTGACAGGCGAGAAACACTTTCATGGAAAGGGGTTGCCAGGCTTCCCAAAATTACGAATCTCCAGAAATCTCAGCAAATATTTTTTCACCCAAACAGGATGATACTTTCAGGTAATGATCAGTACATGAAGGCGACTTGGTTCCCCAAATTTCGTTCATCTATGTTGAGGCGTTCGTTTCCAGTAACAGTTTGAATTTTTAGGTTTCACTCTGTTTTCTCCTATATTGATAGATGTATTTGGAACTCTAATTCCAACACGGTTTGTGCTAGCTTCTTGAAACTTGACACAATAAAGTAGTTTCACGTTCTATCTCTACGTGTTGTTTCCTCTTGATGTAGCCCTAAGCAGTGACTGGCGAGAAACACTTTCATTGAAAGGGGTTGCCAGGCTTCCCAAAATTACGAATCTCCAGAAATCTCAGGAAATATTTTTTCACCCAAACAGGAATATACTTTCAGGTAATGATCAGGACATGAAGGCGACTTGGTTTCCCAAATTTCGTTCATCTATGTTTAGGCGTTCGTTTCCAGTAACAGTTTGAATTTTTAGGTTTCACTCTGTTTTCTCCTATATTGATAGATGTATTTGGAACTCTAAATCCAACACGGTTTGTGCTAGCTTCTTGAAAGTTGACACAATAAAGTAGTTTCACGTTCTATCTCTCTGTTTTGATTCCTCTTGATGTAGCCCTAAGCAGTGACAGGCGAGAAACACTTCCATGGAAAGGGGTTGCCAGGCTTCCCAAAATTACGAATCTCCAGAAATCTCAGCAAATATTTTTTCACCCAAACTGGATGATACTTTCAGGTAATGATCAGTACACGAAGGCGACTTGGTTCCCCAAATTTCGTTCTTCTATGTTGAAGCGTTCGTTTCCAGTAACAGTTTGAATTTTTAGGTTTCACTCTGTTTTCTCCTATATTGATAGATGTATTTGGAACTCTAAATCCAACACGGTTTGTGCTAGCTTCTTGAAACTTGACACAATAAAGTAATTTCACGTTCTATCTCTACGTTTTGTTTCCTCTTGATGTAGCCCTAAGCAGTGACTGGCGAGAAACACTTTCATGGAAAGGGGTTGCCAAGCTTCCCAAAATTACGAATCTCCAGAAATCTCAGCAAATATTTTTTCACCCAAACTGGATGATACTTTCAGGTAATGATCAGTACACGAAGGAGACTTGGTTCCCCAAATTTCGTTCTTCTATGTTGAAGCGTTCGTTTCCAGTAACAGTTTGAATTTTTAGGTTTCACTCTGTTTTCTCCTATATTGATAGATTATTTGGAACTCTAAATCCAACACGGTGTGTGCTAGCTTCTTGAAACTTGACACAATAAATTAGTTTCACGTTCTATCTCTATGTTTTGATTCCTCTTGATGTAGCCCTAAGAAGTGACTGGCGAAAAACACTTTCATGGAAAGGGGTTGCCAGGCTTCCCAAAATTACGAATCTCCAGAAATCTCAGCAAATATTTTTTCACCCAAACTGGATGATACTTTCAGGTAATGATCAGCACACGAAGGCGACTTGGTTCCCCAAATTTCGTTCTTCTATGTTGAACCGTTCGTTTCCAGTAACAGTTTGAATTTTTAGGTTTCACTCTGTTTTCTCCTATATTGATAGATGTATTTGGAACTCTAAATCCAACACGGTTTGTGCTAGCTTCTTGAAACTTGACACAATAAAGTAATTTCACGTTCTATCTCTACGTTTTGTTTCCTCTTGATGTAGCCCTAAGCAGTGACTGGCGAGAAACACTTTCATGGAAAGGGGTTGCCAAGCTTCCCAAAATTACGAATCTCCAGAAATCTCAGCAAATATTTTTTCACCCATACAGGATGATACTTTCAGGTAATGATCAGTACACTAAGGCGACTTGGTTCCCCAAATTTCATTCTTCTATGTTGAAGCGTTCGTTTCCAGTAACAGTTTGAATTTTTAGGTTTCACTCTGTTTTCTCCTATAATGATAGATGTATTTGGAACTCTAAATCCAACACGGTTTGTGCTAGCTTCTTGAAACTTGACACAATAAGGTAGTTTCACATTCCATCTCTACGTTTTGTTTCCTCTTGATGTAGCCCTAAGCAGTGACTGGCGAGAAACACTTTCATGGAAGGGGGTTGCCAAGCTTCCCAAAATTACGAATCTCCAGAAATCTCAGCAAATATTTTTTCACCCAAACAGGATGATACTTTCAGGTAATGATCAGTACAATAAGGCGACTTGGTTCCCCAAATTTCATTCTTGTATGTTGAAGCGTTCGTTTCCAGTAACAGTTTGAATTTTTAGGTATCACTCTGTTTTCTCCTATATTGATAGATGTATTTGGAACTCTAAATCCAACACGGTTTGTGCTAGCTTCTTGAAACTTGACACAATAAGGTAGTTTCACGTTCTATCTCTATGTTTTGTTTCCTCTTGATGTAGCCCTAAGCAGTGACTGGCGAGAAACACTTTCATGGAAAGGGGTTGCCAGGCTTCCCAAAATTACGAATCTCCAGAAATCTCAGCAAATATTTTTTCACCCAAACAGGATGATACCTTCAGGTAATGATCAGTACACGAAGGTGACTTGGTTCCCCAAATTTCATTCTTCTATGTTGAAGCGTTCGTTTCCAGTAACAGTTTGAATTTTTAGGTTTCACTCTGTTTTCTCCTATATTGATAGATGTATTTGGAACTCTAAATCCAACACGGTTTGTGCTAGCTTCTTGAAACTTGACACAATAAAGTAATTTCACGTTCTATCTCTACGTTTTATTTCCTCTTGATGTAGCCCAAAGCAGTGACTGGCTAGAAACACTTTCATGGAAAGGGGTTGCCAAGCTTCCCAAAATTACGAATCTCCAGAAATCTCAGCAAATATTTTTTCACCCAAACAGGATGATACTTTCAGGTAATGATCAGTACACGAAGGCGACTTGGTTCCCCAAATTTTGTTCTTCTATGTTGAGGCGTTCGTTTCCAGTAACAGTTTGAATTTTTAGGTTTCACTCTGTTTTCTCCTATATTGATAGATGTATTTGGAACTCTAAATCCAACACGGTTTGTGCTAGCTTCTTGAAACTTGACACAATAAAGTAGTTTCACGTTCTGTCTCTATGTTTTGTTTCCTCTTGATGTAGCCCTAAGCAGTGACTGGCGAGAAACACTTTCATGGAAAGGGGTTGCCAGGCTTCCCAAAATTACGAATCTCCAGAAATCTCAGCAAATATTTTTTCACCCAAACAGGATGATACTTTCAGGTAATGATCAGTACACGAAGGCGACTTGGTTCCCCAAATTTCGTTCTTCTATGTTGAGGCGTTCGTTTCCAGTAACAGTTTGAATTTTTAGGTTTCACTCTGTTTTCTCCTATATTGATAGATGTATCTGGAACTCTAAATCCAACACGGTTTGTGCTAGCTTTTTGAAACTTGACACAAAAAAGTAGTTTCACGTTCTGTCTCTATGTTTTGTTTCCGCTTGATGTAGCCCTAAGCAGTGACAGGCGAGAAACACTTTCATGGAAAGGGGTTGCCAGGCTTCCCAAAATTACGAATCTCCAGAAATCTCAGCAAATATTTTTTCACCCAAATAGGATGATACTTTCAGGTAATGATCAGTACACTAAGGTGACTTGGTTCCCAAAATTTCGTTCTTCTATGTTGAAGCGTTCGTTTCCAGTAACAGTTTGAATTTTTAGGTTTCACTCTGTTTTCTCCTATATTGATAGATGTATCTGGAACTCTAAATCCAACACGGTTTGTGCTAGCTTTTTGAAACTTGACACAATAAAGCAGTTTCACGTTCTATCTCTATGTTTTGTATCCTCTTGATGTAGCCCTAAGCAGTGACTGGTGAGAAACACTTTCATGGAAAGGGGTTGCCAGGCTTCCAAAAATTACGAATCTCCAGAAATCTCAGCAAATATTTTTTTCACCAAACAGGATGATACTTTCAGGTAATGATCAGTACATGAAGGCGACTTGGTTCCCCAAATTTCGTTCATCTATGTTAAGGCGTTCGTTTCCAGTAACAGTTTGAATTTTTAGGTTTCACTCTGTTTTCTCCTATATTGATAGATGTATTTGGAACTCTAAATCCAACACGGTTTGTGCTAGCTTCTTGAAACTTGACACAATAAAGTAGTTTCACGTTCTATCTCTACGTGTTGTTTCCTCTTGATGTAGCCCTAAGCAGTGACTGGCGAGAAACACTTTCATTGAAAGGGGTTGCCAGGCTTCCCAAAATTACGAATCTCCAGAAATCTCAGGAAATATTTTTTCACCCAAACAGGAATATACTTTCAGGTAATGATCAGGACACGAAGGCGACTTGGTTTCCCAAATTTCGTTCATCTATGTTGAGGCGTTGGTTTCCAGTAACAGTTTGAATTTTTAGGTTTCACTCTGTTTTCTCCTATATTGATAGATGTATTTGGAACTCTAAATCCAACACGGTTTGTGCTAGCTTCTTGAAAGTTGACACAATAAAGTAGTTTCACGTTCTATCTCTCTGTTTTGATTCCTCTTGATGTAGCCCTAAGCAGTGACAGGCGAGAAACACTTCCATGGAAGGGGTTGCCAGGCTTCCCAAAATTACGAATCTCCAGAAATCTCAGCAAATATTTTTTCACCCAAACTGGATGATACTTTCAGGTAATGATCAGTACACGAAGGCGACTTGGTTCCCCAATTTTCGTTCTTCTATGTTGAAGCGTTCGTTTCCAGTAACAGTTTGAATTTTTAGGTTTCACTCTGTTTTCTCCTATATTGATAGATGTATTTGGAACTCTAAATCCAACACGGTTTGTGCTAGCTTCTTGAAACTTGACACAATAAAGTAATTTCACGTTCTATCTCTACGTTTTGTTTCCTCTTGATGTAGCCCTAAGCAGTGACTGGCGAGAAACACTTTCATGGAAAGGGGTTGCCAAGCTTCCCAAAATTACGAATCTCCAGAAATCTCAGCAAATATTTTTTCACCCAAACTGGATGATACTTTCAGGTAATGATCAGTACACGAAGGCGACTTGGTTCCCCAAATTTCGTTCTTCTATGTTGAAGCGTTCGTTTCCAGTAACAGTTTGAATTTTTAGGTTTCACTCTGTTTTCTCCTATATTGATAGATGTATTTGGAACTCTAAATCCAACACGGTGTGTGCTAGCTTCTTGAAACTTGACACAATAAATTAGTTTCACGTTCTATCTCTATGTTTTGATTCCTCTTGATGTAGCCCTAAGAAGTGACTGGCGAAAAACACTTTCATGGAAAGGGGTTGACAGGCTTCCCAAAATTACGAATCTCCAGAAATCTCAGCAAATATTTTTTCACCCAAACTGGATGATACTTTCAGGTAATGATCAGCACACGAAGGTGACTTGGTTCCCCAAATTTCGTTCTTCTATGTTGAACCGTTCGTTTCCAGTAACAGTTTGAATTTTTAGGTTTCACTCTGTTTTCTCCTATATTGATAGATGTATTTGGAACTCTAAATCCAACACGGTTTGTGCTAGCTTCTTGAAACTTGACACAATAAAGTAATTTCACGTTCTATCTCTACGTTTTGTTTCCTCTTGATGTAGCCCTAAGCAGTGACTGGCGAGAAACACTTTCATGGAAAGGGGTTGCCAAGCTTCCCAAAATTACGAATCTCCAGAAATCTCAGCAAATATTTTTTCACCCAAACAGGATGATACTTTCAGGTAATGATCAGTACACTAAGGCGACTTGGTTCCCCAAATTTCATTCTTCTATGTTGAAGCGTTCGTTTCCAGTAACAGTTTGAATTTTTAGGTTTCACTCTGTTTTCTCCTATATTGATAGATGTATTTGGAACTCTAAATCCAACACGGTTTGTGCTAGCTTCTTGAAACTTGACACAATAAGGTAGTTTCACGTTCCATCTCTACGTTTTGTTTCCTCTTGATGTAGCCCTAAGCAGTGACTGGCGAGAAACACTTTCATGGAAAGGGGTTGCCAAGCTTCCCAAAATTACGAATCTCCAGAAATCTCAGCAAATATTTTTTCACCCAAACAGGATGATACTTTCAGGTAATGATCAGTACAATAAGGCGACTTGGTTCCCCAAATTTCATTCTTCTATGTTGAAGCGTTCGTTTCCAGTAACAGTTTGAATTTTTAGGTTTCACTCTGTTTTCTCCTATATTGATAGATGTATTTGGAACTCTAAATCCAACACGGTTTGTGCTACCTTCTTGAAACTTGACACAATAAAGTAATTTCACGTTCTATCTCTACGTTTTATTTCCTCTTGATGTAGCCCAAAGCAGTGACTGGCGAGAAACACTTTCATGGAAAGGGGTTGCCAAGCTTCCCAAAATTACGAATCTCCAGAAATCTCAGCAAATATTTTTTCACCCAAACAGGATGATACTTTCAGGTAATGATCAGTACACGAAGGCGACTTGGTTCCCCAAATTTTGTTCTTCTATGTTGAGGAGTTCGTTTCCAGTAACAGTTTGAATTTTTAGGTTTCACTCTGTTTTCTCCTATATTGATAGATGTATTTGGAACTCTAAATCCAACACGGTTTGTGCTAGCTTCTTGAAACTTGACACAATAAAGTAGTTTCACGTTCTGTCTCTATGTTTTGTTTCCTCTTGATGTAGCCCTAAGCAGTGACAGGCGAGAAACACTTTCATGGAAAGGGGTTGCCAGGCTTCCCAAAATTACGAATCTCCAGAAATCTCAGCAAATATTTTTTCACCCAAACAGAATGATACTTTCAGGTAATGATCAGTACACTAAGGTGACTTGGTTCCCCAAATTTCGTTCTTCTATGTTGAGGCGTTCGTTTCCAGTAACAGTTTGAATTTTTAGGTTTCACTCTGTTTTCTCCTATATTGATAGATGTATCTGGAACTAAATCCAGCACGGTTTGTGCTAGCTTTTTGAAACTTGACACAATAAAGCAGTTTCACGTTCTATCTCTATGTTTTGTTTCCTCTTGATGTAGCCCTAAGCAGTGACTGGTGAGAAACACTTTCATGGAAAGGGGTTGCCAGGCTTCCCAAAATTACGAATCTACAGAAATCTCAGCAAATATTTTTTTCACCAAACAGGATGATACTTTCAGGTAATGATCAGTACATGAAGGCGACTTGGTTCCCCAAATTTCGTTCATCTATGTTGAGGCGTTCGTTTCCAGTAACAGTTTGAATTTTTAGGTTTCACTCTGTTTTCTCCTATATTGATAGATGTATTTGGAACTCTAAATCCAACACGGTTTGTGCTAGCTTCTTGAAACTTGACACAATAAAGTAGTTTCACGTTCTATCTCTACGTGTTGTTTCCTCTTGATGTAGCCCTAAGCAGTGACTGGCGAGAAACACTTTCATTGAAAGGGGTTGCCAGGCTTCCCAAAATTACGAATCTCCAGAAATCTCAGGAAATATTTTTTCACCCAAACAGGATGATACTTTCAGGTAATGATCAGGACACGAAGGCGACTTGGTTTCCCAAATTTCGTTCATCTATGTTGAGGCGTTCGTTTCCAGTAACAGTTTGAATTTTTAGGTTTCACTCTGTTTTCTCCTATATTGATAGATGTATTTGGAACTCTAAATCCAACACGGTTTGTGCTAGCTTCTTGAAACTTGACACAATAAAGTAATTTCACGTTCTATCTCTACGTTTTGTTTCCTCTTGATTTAGCCCTAAGCAGTGACTGGCGAGAAACACTTTCATTGAAAGGGGTTGCCAAGCTTCCCAAAATTACGAATCTCCAGAAATCTCAGCAAATATTTTTTCACCCAAACTGGATGATACTTTCAGGTAATGAGCAGTACACGAAGGCGACTTGGTTCCCCAAATTTCGTTCTTCTATGTTGAAGCGTTCGTTTCCAGTAACAGTTTGAATTTTTAGGTTTCACTCTGTTTTCTCCTATATTGATAGATGTATTTGGAACTCTAAATCCAACACGGTGTGTGCTAGCTTCTTGAAACTTGACACAATAAATTAGTTTCACGTTCTGTCTCTATGTTTTGATTCCTCTTGATGTAGCCCTAAGAAGTGACTGGCGAAAAACACTTTCATGGAAAGGGGTTGCCAGGCTTCCCAAAATTACGAATCTCCAGAAATCTCAGCAAATATTTTTTCACCCAAACTGGATGATACTTTCAGGTAATGATCAGCACAAGAAGGCGACTTGGTTCCCCAAATTTCGTTCTTCTATGTTGAACCGTTCGTTTCCAGTAACAGTTTGAATTTTTAGGTTTCACTCTGTTTTCTCCTATATTGATAGATGTATTTGGAACTCTAAATCCAACACGGTTTGTGCTAGCTTCTTGAAACTTGACACAATAAAGTAATTTGACGTTCTATCTCTACGTTTTGTTTCCTCTTGATGTAGCCCTAAGCAGTGACTGGCGAGAAACACTTTCATGGAAAGGGGTTGCCAAGCTTCCCAAAATTACGAATCTCCAGAAATCTCAGCAAATATTTTTTCACCCAAACAGGATGATACTTTCAGGTAATGATCAGTACACTAAGGCGACATGGTTCCCCAAATTTCATTCTTCTATGTTGAAGCGTTCGTTTCCAGTAACAGTTTGAATTTTTAGGTTTCACTCTGTTTTCTCCTATATTGATAGATGTATTTGGAACTCTAAATCCAACACGGTTTGTGCTAGCTTCTTGAAACTTGACACAATAAGGTAGTTTCACGTTCCATCTCTACGTTTTGTTTCTTCTTGATGTAGCCCTAAGCAGTGACTGGCGAGAAACACTTTCATGGAAAGGGGTTGCCAAGCTTCCCAAAATTACGAATCTCCAGAAATCTCAGCAAATATTTTTTCACCCAAACAGGATGATACTTTCAGGTAATGATCAGTACAATAAGGCGACTTGGTTCCCCAAATTACATTCTTCTATGTTGAAGCGTTCGTTTCCAGTAACAGTTTGAATTTTTAGGTATCACTCTGTTTTCTCCTATATTGATAGATGTATTTGGAACTCTAAATCCAACACGGTTTGTGCTAGCTTCTTGAAACTTGACACAATAAGGTAGTTTCACGTTCTATCTCTATGTTTTGTTTCCTCTTGATGTAGCCCTAAGCAGTGACTGGCGAGAAACACTTTCATGGAAAGGGGTTGCCAGGCTTCCCAAAATTACGAATCTCCAGAAATCTCAGCAAATATTTTTTCACCCAAGCAGGATGATACTTTCAGGTAATGATCAGTACACGAAGGTGACTTGGTTCCCCAAATTTCATTCTTCTATGTTGAAGCGTTCGTTTCCAGTAACAGTTTGAATTTTTAGGTTTCACTCTGTTTTCTCCTATATTGATAGATGTATTTGGAACTCTAAATCCAACACGGTTTGTGCTAGCTTCTTGAAACTTGACACAATAAAGTAATTTCACGTTCTATCTCTATGTTTTATTTCCTCTTGATGTAGCCCAAAGCAGTGACTGGCGAGAAACACTTTCATGGAAAGGGGTTGCCAAGCTTCCCAAAATTACGAATCTCCAGAAATCTCAGCAAATATTTTTTCACCCAAACAGGATGATACTTTCAGGTAATGATCAGTACACGAAGGCGACTTGGTTCCCCAAATTTTGTTCTTCTATGTTGAGGCGTTCGTTTCCAGTAACAGTTTGAATTTTTAGGTTTCACTCTGTTTTCTCCTATATTGATAGATGTATTTGGAACTCTAAATCCAACACGGTTTGTGCTAGCTTCTTGAAACTTGACACAATAAAGTAGTTTCACGTTCTGTCTCTATGTTTTGTTTCCTCTTGATGTAGCCCTAAGCAGTGACAGGCGAGAAACACTTTCATGGAAAGGGGTTGCCAGGCTTCCCAAAATTACGAATCTCCAGAAATCTCAGCAAATATTTTTTCACCCAAACAGGATGATACTTTCAGGTAATGATCAGTACACGAAGGCGACTTGGTTCCCCAAATTTCGTTCTTCTATGTTGAAGCGTTCGTTTCCAGTAACAGTTTGAATTTTTAGGTTTCACTCTGTTTTCTCCTATATTGATAGATGTACTTGGAACTCTAAATCCAACACGGTTTGTGCTAGCTTCTTGAAACTTGACACAATAAAGTAGTTTCACGTTCTATCTCTACATTTTGTTTCCTTTTGATGTAGCCCTAAGCAGTGACTGGCGACAAACACTTTCATTGAAAGGGGTTGCCAGGCTTCCCAAAATTACGAATCTCCAGAAATCTCAGCAAATATTTTTTCACCCAAACTGGATGATACTTTCAGGTAATGAACGGTACACGAAGGCGACTTGGTTTCCCAAATTTCGTTCATCTATGTTGAGGCGTTCTTTTCCAGTAACAGTTTGAATTTTTAGGTTTCACTCTGTTTTCTCCTATATTGATAGATGTATTTGGAACTCTAAATCCAACACGGTTTGTGCTAGCTTCTTGAAAGTTGACACAATAAAGTAGTTTCACGTTCTATCTCTATGTTTTGATTCCTCTTGATGTAGCCCTAAGCAGTGACAGGCGAGAAACACTTCCATGGAAAGGGGTTGCCAGGCTTCCCAAAATTACGAATCTCCAGAAATCTCAGCAAATATTTTTTCACCCAAACTGGATGATACTTTCAGGTAATGATCAGTACACGAAGGCGACTTGGTTCCCCAAATTTCGTTCTTCCATGTTGAAGCGTTCGTTTCCAGTAACAGTTTGAATTTTTAGGTTTCACTCTGTTTTCTCCTATATTGATAGATGTATTTGGAACTCTAAATCCAACACGGTTTGTGCTAGCTTCTTTAAACTTGACACAATAAAGTAGTTTCACGTTCTGTCTCTATGTTTTGTTTCCTCTTGATGTAGCCCTAAGCAGTGACAGTCGAGAAACACTTTCATGGAAAGGGGTTGCCAGGCTTCCCAAAATTATGAATCTCCAGAAATCTCAGCAAATATTTTTTCACCCAAACAGGATGATACATTCAGGTAATGATCAGTACACGAAGGCGACTTGGTTCCCCATATTTCGTTCTTCTATGTTGAGGCGTTCTTTTCCAGTAATACTTTGATATTTTAGGTTTCACTCTGTTTTCTCCTATATTGATAGATGTATTTGGAACTCTAAATCCAACACGGTTTGTGCTAGCTTCTTGAAACTTGACACAATAAAGTAGTTTCACGTTCTGTCTCTATGTTTTGTTTCCTCTTAATGTAGCCCTAAGCAGTGACAGGCGAGAAACACTTTCATGGAAAGGGGTTGCCAGGCTTCCCAAAATTACGAATCTCCTGAAATCTCAGCAAATATTTTTTCACCCAAACAGGATGATACTTTCAGGTAATGATCAGTACACGAAGGCGACTTGGTTCCCCGAATTTCGTTCTTCTATGTTGAGGCGTTCGTTTCCAGTAACAGTTTGAATTTTTAGGTTTCACTCTGTTTTCTCCTATATTGATAGATGTATCTGGAACTCTAAATCCAACACGGTTTGTGCTACCTTCTTGAAACTTGACACAATAAGATAGTTTCACGTTCTATCTCTATGTTTTGTTTCCTCTTGATGTAGCCCTAAGCAGTGACTGGCGAGAAACACTTTCATGGATAGGGGTTGCCAGGCTTCCCAAAATTACGAATCTCCAGAAATCTCAGCAAATATTTTTTCACCCAAACAGGATGATACTTTCAGGTAATGATCAGTACACGAAGGTGACTTGGTTCCCCAAATTTCATTCTTCTATGTTGAAGCGTTCGTTTCCAGTAACAGTTTGAATTTTTAGGTTTCACTCTGTTTTCTCCTATATTGATAGATGTATTTGGAACTCTAAATCCAACACGGTTTGTGCTAGCTTCTTGAAACTTGACACAATAAAGTAATTTCACGTTCTATCTCTACGTTTTATTTCCTCTTGATGTAGCCCAAAGCAGTGACTGGCGAGAAACACTTTCATGGAAAGGGGTTGCCAAGCTTCCCAAAATTACGAATCTCCAGAAATCTCAGCAAATATTTTTTCACCCAAACAGGATGATACTTTCAGGTAATGATCAGTACACGAAGGCGACTTGGTTCCCCAAATTTTGTTCTTCTATGTTGAGGCGTTCGTTTCCAGTAACAGTTTGAATTTTTAGGTTTCACTCTGTTTTCTCCTATATTGATAGATGTATTTGGAACTCTAAATCCAACACGGTTTGTGCTAGCTTCTTGAAACTTGACACAATAAAGTAGTTTCACGTTCTGTCTCTATGTTTTGTTTCCTCTTGATGTAGCCCTAAGCAGTGACAGGCGAGAAACACTTTCATGGAAAGGGGTTGCCAGGCTTCCCAAAATTACGAATCTCCAGAAATCTCAGCAAATATTTTTTCACCCAAACAGAATGATACTTTCAGGTAATGATCAGTACACTAAGGTGACTTGGTTCCCCAAATTTCGTTCTTCTATGTTGAGGCGTTCGTTTCCAGTAACAGTTTGAATTTTTAGGTTTCACTCTGTTTTCTCCTATATTGATAGATGTATTTGGAACTCTAAATCCAACACGGTTTGTGCTAGCTTCTTTAAACTTGACACAATAAAGTAGTTTCACGTTCTGTCTCTATGTTTTGTTTCCTCTTGATGTAGCCCTAAGCAGTGACAGTCGAGAAACACTTTCATGGAAAGGGGTTGCCAGGCTTCCCAAAATTATGAATCTCCAGAAATCTCAGCAAATATTTTTTCACCCAAACAGGATGATACATTCAGGTAATGATCAGTACACGAAGGCGACTTGGTTCCCCATATTTCGTTCTTCTATGTTGAGGCGTTCTTTTCCAGTAATACTTTGATATTTTAGGTTTCACTCTGTTTTCTCCTATATTGATAGATGTATTTGGAACTCTAAATCCAACACGGTTTGTGCTAGCTTCTTGAAACTTGACACAATAAAGTAGTTTCACGTTCTGTCTCTATGTTTTGTTTCCTCTTAATGTAGCCCTAAGCAGTGACAGGCGAGAAACACTTTCATGGAAAGGGGTTGCCAGGCTTCCCAAAATTACGAATCTCCTGAAATCTCAGCAAATATTTTTTCACCCAAACAGGATGATACTTTCAGGTAATGATCAGTACACGAAGGCGACTTGGTTCCCCGAATTTCGTTCTTCTATGTTGAGGCGTTCGTTTCCAGTAACAGTTTGAAATTTTAGGTTTCACTCTGTTTTCTCCTATATTGATAGATGTATCTGGAACTCTAAATCCAACACGGTTTGTGCTACCTTCTTGAAACTTGACACAATAAGATAGTTTCACGTTCTATCTCTATGTTTTGTTTCCTCTTGATGTAGCCCTAAGCAGTGACTGGCGAGAAACACTTTCATGGATAGGGGTTGCCAGGCTTCCCAAAATTACGAATCTCCAGAAATCTCAGCAAATATTTTTTCACCCAAACAGGATGATACTTTCAGGTAATGATCAGTACACGAAGGTGACTTGGTTCCCCAAATTTCATTCTTCTATGTTGAAGCGTTCGTTTCCAGTAACAGTTTGAATTTTTAGGTTTCACTCTGTTTTCTCCTATATTGATAGATGTATTTGGAACTCTAAATCCAACACGGTTTGTGCTAGCTTCTTGAAACTTGACACAATAAAGTAATTTCACGTTCTATCTCTACGTTTTATTTCCTCTTGATGTAGCCCAAAGCAGTGACTGGCGAGAAACACTTTCATGGAAAGGGGTTGCCAAGCTTCCCAAAATTACGAATCTCCAGAAATCTCAGCAAATATTTTTTCACCCAAACAGGATGATACTTTCAGGTAATGATCAGTACACGAAGGCGACTTGGTTCCCCAAATTTTGTTCTTCTATGTTGAGGCGTTCGTTTCCAGTAACAGTTTGAATTTTTAGGTTTCACTCTGTTTTCTCCTATATTGATAGATGTATTTGGAACTCTAAATCCAACACGGTTTGTGCTAGCTTCTTGAAACTTGACACAATAAAGTAGTTTCACGTTCTGTCTCTATGTTTTGTTTCCTCTTGATGTAGCCCTAAGCAGTGACAGGCGAGAAACACTTTCATGGAAAGGGGTTGCCAGGCTTCCCAAAATTACGAATCTCCAGAAATCTCAGCAAATATTTTTTCACCCAAACAGAATGATACTTTCAGGTAATGATCAGTACACTAAGGTGACTTGGTTCCCCAAATTTCGTTCTTCTATGTTGAGGCGTTCGTTTCCAGTAACAGTTTGAATTTTTAGGTTTCACTCTGTTTTCTCCTATATTGATAGATGTATCTGGAACTAAATCCAACACGGTTTGTGCTAGCTTTTTGAAACTTGACACAATAAAGCAGTTTCACGTTCTATCTCTATGTTTTGTTTCCTCTTGATGTAGCCCTAAGCAGTGACTGGTGAGAAACACTTTCATGGAAAGGGGTTGCCAGGCTTCCCAAAATTACGAATCTACAGAAATCTCAGCAAATATTTTTTTCACCAAACAGGATGATACTTTCAGGTAATGATCAGTACATGAAGGCGACTTGGTTCCCCAAATTTCGTTCATCTATGTTGAGGCGTTCGTTTCCAGTAACAGTTTGAATTTTTAGGTTTCACTCTGTTTTCTCCTATATTGATAGATGTATTTGGAACTCTAAATCCAACACGGTTTGTGCTAGCTTCTTGAAACTTGACACAATAAAGTAGTTTCACGTTCTATCTCTACGTGTTGTTTCCTCTTGATGTAGCCCTAAGCAGTGACTGGCGAGAAACACTTTCATTGAAAGGGGTTGCCAGGCTTCCCAAAATTACGAATCTCCAGAAATCTCAGGAAATATTTTTTCACCCAAACAGGATGATACTTTCAGGTAATGATCAGGACACGAAGGCGACTTGGTTTCCCAAATTTCGTTCATCTATGTTGAGGCGTTCGTTTCCAGTAACAGTTTGAATTTTTAGGTTTCACTCTGTTTTCTCCTATATTGATAGATGTATTTGGAACTCTAAATCCAACACGGTTTGTGCTAGCTTCTTGAAACTTGACACAATAAAGTAATTTCACGTTCTATCTCTACGTTTTGTTTCCTCTTGATTTAGCCCTAAGCAGTGACTGGCGAGAAACACTTTCATGGAAAGGGGTTGCCAAGCTTCCCAAAATTACGAATCTCCAGAAATCTCAGCAAATATTTTTTCACCCAAACTGGATGATACTTTCAGGTAATGATCAGTACACGAAGGCGACTTGGTTCCCCAAATTTCGTTCTTCTATGTTGAAGCGTTCGTTTCCAGTAACAGTTTGAATTTTTAGGTTTCACTCTGTTTTCTCCTATATTGATAGATGTATTTGGAACTCTAAATCCAACACGGTGTGTGCTAGCTTCTTGAAACTTGACACAATAAATTAGTTTCACGTTCTATCTCTATGTTTTGATTCCTCTTGATGTAGCCCTAAGAAGTGACTGGCGAAAAACACTTTCATGGAAAGGGGTTGCCAGGCTTCCCAAAATTACGAATCTCCAGAAATCTCAGCAAATATTTTTTCACCCAAACTGGATGATACTTTCAGGTAATGATCAGCACACGAAGGCGACTTGGTTCCCCAAATTTCGTTCTTCTATGTTGAACCGTTCGTTTCCAGTAACAGTTTGAATTTTTAGGTTTCACTCTGTTTTCTCCTATATTGATAGATGTATTTGGAACTCTAAATCCAACACGGTTTGTGCTAGCTTCTTGAAACTTGACACAATAAAGTAATTTAACGTTCTATCTCTACGTTTTGTTTCCTCTTGATGTAGCCCTAAGCAGTGACTGGCGAGAAACACTTTCATGGAAAGGGGTTGCCAAGCTTCCCAAAATTACGAATCTCCAGAAATCTCAGCAAATATTTTTTCACCCAAACAGGATGATACTTTCAGGTAATGATCAGTACACTAAGGCGACATGGTTCCCCAAATTTCATTCTTCTATGTTGAAGCGTTCGTTTCCAGTAACAGTTTGAATTTTTAGGTTTCACTCTGTTTTCTCCTATATTGATAGATGTATTTGGAACTCTAAATCCAACACGGTTTGTGCTAGCTTCTTGAAACTTGACACAATAAGGTAGTTTCACGTTCCATCTCTACGTTTTGTTTCCTCTTGATGTAGCCCTAAGCAGTGACTGGCGAGAAACACTTTCATGGAAAGGGGTTGCCAAGCTTCCCAAAATTACGAATCTCCAGAAATCTCAGCAAATATTTTTTCACCCAAACAGGATGATACTTTCAGGTAATGATCAGTACAATAAGGCGACTTGGTTCCCCAAATTACATTCTTCTATGTTGAAGCGTTCGTTTCCAGTAACAGTTTGAATTTTTAGGTATCACTCTGTTTTCTCCTATATTGATAGATGTATTTGGAACTCTAAATCCAACACGGTTTGTGCTAGCTTCTTGTAACTTGACACAATAAGGTAGTTTCACGTTCTATCTCTATGTTTTGTTTCCTCTTGATGTAGCCCTAAGCAGTGACTGGCGAGAAACACTTTCATGGAAAGGGGTTGCCAGGCTTCCCAAAATTACGAATCTCCAGAAATCTCAGCAAATATTTTTTCACCCAAACAGGATGATACTTTCAGGTAATGATCAGTACACGAAGGTGACTTGGTTCCCCAAATTTCATTCTTCTATGTTGAAGCGTTCGTTTCCAGTAACAGTTTGAATTTTTAGGTTTCACTCTGTTTTCTCCTATATTGATAGATGTACTTGGAACTCTAAATCCAACACGGTTTGTGCTAGCTTCTTGAAACTTGACACAATAAAGTAGTTTCACGTTCTATCTCTACATTTTCTTTCCTTTTGATGTAGCCCTAAGCAGTGACTGGCGACAAACACTTTCATTGAAAGGGGTTGCCAGGCTTCCCAAAATTACGAATCTCCAGAAATCTCAGCAAATATTTTTTCACCCAAACTGGATGATACTTTCAGGTAATGAACGGTACACGAAGGCGACTTGGTTTCCCAAATTTCGTTCATCTATGTTGAGGCGTTCTTTTCCAGTAACAGTTTGAATTTTTAGGTTTCACTCTGTTTTCTCCTATATTGATAGATGTATTTGGAACTCTAAATCCAACACGGTTTGTGCTAGCTTCTTGAAAGTTGACACAATAAAGTAGTTTCACGTTCTATCTCTATGTTTTGATTCCTCTTGATGTAGCCCTAAGCAGTGACAGGCGAGAAACACTTCCATGGAAAGGGGTTGCCAGGCTTCCCAAAATTACGAATCTCCAGAAATCTCAGCAAATATTTTTTCACCCAAACTGGATGATACTTTCAGGTAATGATCAGTACACGAAGGCGACTTGGTTCCCCATATTTCGTTCTTCTATGTTGAGGCGTTCTTTTCCAGTAATACTTTGATATTTTAGGTTTCACTCTGTTTTCTCCTATATTGATAGATGTATTTGGAACTCTAAATCCAACACGGTTTGTGCTAGCTTCTTGAAACTTGACACAATAAAGTAGTTTCACGTTCTGTCTCTATGTTTTGTTTCCTCTTAATGTAGCCCTAAGCAGTGACAGGCGAGAAACACTTTCATGGAAAGGGGTTGCCAGGCTTCCCAAAATTACGAATCTCCTGAAATCTCAGCAAATATTTTTTCACCCAAACAGGATGATACTTTCAGGTAATGATCAGTACACGAAGGCGACTTGGTTCCCCGAATTTCGTTCTTCTATGTTGAGGCGTTCGTTTCCAGTAACAGTTTGAATTTTTAGGTTTCACTCTGTTTTCTCCTATATTGATAGATGTATCTGGAACTCTAAATCCAACACGGTTTGTGCTAGCTTTTTGAAACTTGACACAATAAAGTAGTTTCACGTTCTGTCTCTATGTTTTGTTTCCTCTTGATGTAGCCCTAAGCAGTGACAGGCGAGAAACACTTTCATGGAAAGGGGTTGCCAGGCTTCCCAAAATTACGAATCTCCAGAAATCTCAGCAAATATTTTTTCACCCAAACAGGATGATACTTCAGGTAATGATCAGTACACTAAGGTGACTTGGTTCCCCAAATTTCGTTCTTCTATGTTGAGGCGTTCGTTTCCAGTAACAGTTTGAATTTTTAGGTTTCACTCTGTTTTCTCCTATATTGATAGATGTATTTGGAACTCTAAATCCAACACGGTTTGTGCTAGCTTCTTGAAACTTGACACAATAAAGCAGTTTCACGTTCTATCTCTATGTTTTGTTTCCTCTTGATGTAGCCCTAAGCAGTGACTGGTGAGAAACACTTTCATGGAAAGGGGTTGCCAGGCTTCCCAAAATTACGAAACTCCAGAAATCTCAGCAAATATTTTTTTCACCAAACAGGATGATACTTTCAGGTAATGATCAGTACATGAAGGCGACTTGGTTCCCCAAATTTCGTTCATCTATGTTGAGGCGTTCGTTTCCAGTAACAGTTTGAATTTTTAGGTTTCACTCTGTTTTCTCTTATATTGATAGATGTATTTGGAACTCTAAATCCAACACGGTTTGTGCTAGCTTCTTGAAACTTGACACAATAAAGTAGTTTCACGTTCTATCTCTACGTGTTGTTTCCTCTTGATGTAGCCCTAAGCAGTGACTGGCGAGAAACACTTTCATTGAAAGGGGTTGCCAGGCTTCCCAAAATTACGAATCTCCAGAAATCTCAGGAAATATTTTTTCACCCAAACAGGATGATACTTTCAGGTAATGATCAGGACACGAAGGCGACTTGGTTTCCCAAATTTTGTTCATCTATGTTGAGGCGTTCGTTTCCAGTAACAGTTTGAATTTTTAGGTTTCACTCTGTTTTCTCCTATATTGATAGATGTATTTGGAACTCTAAATCCAACACGGTTTGTGCTAGCTTCTTGAAAGTTGACACAATAAAGTAGTTTCACGTTCTATCTCTATGTTTTGATTCCTCTTGATGTAGCCCTAAGCAGTGACAGGCGAGAAACACTTCCATGGAAAGGGGTTGCCAGGCTTCCCAAAATTACGAATCTCCAGAAATCTCAGCAAATACTTTTTCACCCAAACTGGATGATACTTTCAGGTAATGATCAGTACACGAAGGCGACTTGGTTCCCCAAATTTCGTTCTTCTATGTTGAAGCGTTCGTTTCCAGTAACAGTTTGAATTTTTAGGTTTCACTCTGTTTTCTCCTATATTGATAGATGTATTTGGAACTCTAAATCCAACACGGTTTGTGCTAGCTTCTTGAAACTTGACACAATAAAGTAATTTCACGTTCTATCTCTACGTTTTGTTTCCTCTTGATGTAGCCCTAAGCAGTGACTGGCGAGAAACACTTTCATGGAAAGGGGTTGCCAAGCTTCCCAAAATTACGAATCTCCAGAAATCTCAGCAAATATTTTTTCACCCAAACTGGATGATACTTTCAGGTAATGATCAGTACACGAAGGCGACTTGGTTCCCCAAATTTCGTTCTTCTATGTTGAAGCGTTCGTTTCCAGTAACAGTTTGAATTTTTAGGTTTCACTCTGTTTTCTCCTATATTGATAGATGTATTTGGAACTCTAAATCCAACACGGTGTGTGCTAGCTTCTTGAAACTTGACACAATAAATTAGTTTCACGTTCTATCTCTATTTTTTGATTCCTCTTGATGTAGCCCTAAGAAGTGACTGGCGAAAAACACTTTCATGGAAAGGGGTTGCCATGCTTCCCAAAATTACGAATCTCAAGAAATCTCAGCAAATATTTTTTCACCCAAACAGGATGATACTTTCAGGTAATGATCAGTACACGAAGGTGACTTGGTTCCCCAAATTTCATTCTTCTATGTTGAAGCGTTCGTTTCCAGTAACAGTTTGAATTTTTAGGTTTCACTCTGTTTTCTCCTATATTGATAGATGTATTTGGAACTCTAAATCCAACACGGTTTGTGCTAGCTTCTTGAAACTTGACACAATAAAGTAATTTCACGTTCTATCTCTACGTTTTATTTCCTCTTGATGTAGCCCAAAGCAGTGACTGGCGAGAAACACTTTCATGGAAAGGGGTTGCCAAGCTTCCCAAAATTACGAATCTCCAGAAATCTCAGCAAATATTTTTTCACCCAAACAGGATGATACTTTCAGGTAATGATCAGTACACGAAGGCGACTTGGTTCCCCAAATTTTGTACTTCTATGTTGAGGCGTTTGTTTCCAGTAACAGTTTGAATTTTTAGGTTTCACTCTGTTTTCTCCTATATTGATAGATGTATTTGGAACTCTAAATCCAACACGGTTTGTGCTAGCTTCTTGAAACTTGACACAATAAAGTAGTTTCACGTTCTGTCTCTATGTTTTGTTTCCTCTTGATGTAGCCCTAAGCAGTGACAGGCGAGAAACACTTTCATGGAAAGGGGTTGCCAGGCTTCCCAAAATTACGAATCTCCAGAAATCTCAGCAAATATTTTTTAACCCAAACAGGATGATACTTTCAGGTAATGATCAGTACACGAAGGCGACTTGGTTCCCCAAATTTCGTTCTTCTATGTTGAAGCGTTCGTTTCCAGTAACAGTTTGAATTTTTAGGTTTCACTCTGTTTTCTCCTATATTGATAGATGTACTTGGAACTCTAAATCCAACACGGTTTGTGCTAGCTTCTTGAAACTTGACACAATAAAGTAGTTTCACGTTCTATCTCTACATTTTGTTTCCTCTTGATGTAGCCCTAAGCAGTGACTGGCTAGAAACACTTTCATTGAAAGGGGTTGCCAGGCTTCCAAAAATTACGAATCTCCAGAAATCTCAGCAAATACTTTTTCACCCAAACTGGATGATACTTTCAGGTAATGAACGGTACACGAAGGCGACTTGGTTTCCCAAATTTCGTTCATCTATGTTGAGGCGTTCTTTTCCAGTAACAGTTTGAATTTTTAGGTTTCACTCTGTTTTCTCCTATATTGATAGATGTATTTGGATCTCTAAATCCAACACGGTTTGTGCTAGCTTCTTGAAAGTTGACACAATAAAGTAGTTTCACGTTCTATCTCTATGTTTTGATTCCTCTTGATGTAGCCCTAAGCAGTGACAGGCGAGAAACACTTCCATGGAAAGGGGTTGCCAGGCTTCCCAAAATTACGAATATCCAGAAATCTCAGCAAATATTTTTTCACCCAAACTGGATGATACTTTCAGGTAATGATCAGTACACGAAGGCGACTTGGTTCCCCAAATTTCGTTCTTCCATGTTGAAGCGTTCGTTTCCAGTAACAGTTTGAATTTTTAGGTTTCACTCTGTTTTCTCCTATATTGATAGATGTATTTGGAACTCTAAATCCAACACGGTTTTTGCTAGCTTCTTGAAACTTGACACAATAAAGTAGTTTCACGTTCTGTCTCTATGTTTTGTTTCCTCTTAATGTAGCCCTAAGCAGTGACAGGCGAGAAACACTTTCATGGAAAGGGGTTGCCAGGCTTCCCAAAATTACGAATCTCCAGAAATCTCAGCAAATATTTTTTCACCCAAACAGGATGATACTTTCAGGTAATGATCAGTACACTAAGGTGACTTAGTTCCCCAAATTTCGTTCTTCTATGTTGAGGCGTTCGTTTCCAGTAACAGTTTGAATTTTTAGGTTTCACTCTGTTTTCTCCTATATTGATAGATGTATCTGGAACTCTAAATCCAACACGGTTTGTGCTAGCTTTTTGAAACTTGACACAATAAAGCAGTTTCACGTTCTATCTCTATGTTTTGTTTCCTCTTGATGTAGCCCTAAGCAGTGACTGGTGAGAAACACTTTCATGGAAAGGGGTTGCCAGGCTTCCCAAAATTACGAATCTCCAGAAATCTCAGCAAATATTTTTTTCACCAAACAGGATGATACTTTCAGGTAATGATCAGTACATGAAGGCGACTTGGTTCCCCAAATTTCGTTCTTCTATGTTGAAGCGTTCGTTTCCAGTAACAGTTTGAATTTTTAGGTTTCACTCTGTTTTCTCCTATATTGATAGACGTATTTGGAACTCTAAATCCAACACGGTTTGTGCTAGCTTTTTGAAACTTGACACAATAAAGTAGTTTCACGTTCTATCTCTACGTGTTGTTTCCTCTTGATGTAGCCCTAAGCAGTGACTGGCGAGAAACACTTTCATTGAAAGGGGTTGCCAGGCTTCCCAAAATTACGAATCTCCAGAAATCTCAGGAAATATTTTTTCACCCAAACAGGATGATAGTTTCAGGTAATGATCAGGACACGAAGGCGACTTGGTTTCCCAAATTTCGTTCATCTATATTGAGGCGTTCGTTTCCAGTAACAGTTTGAATTTTTAGGTTTCACTCTGTTTTCTCCTATATTGATAGATGTATTTGGAACTCTAAATCCAACACGGTTTGTGCTAGCTTCTTGAAAGTTGACACAATAAAGTAGTTTCACGTTCTATCTCTATGTTTTGATTCCTCTTGATGTAGCCCTAAGCAGTGACAGGCGAGAAACACTTCCATGGAAAGGGGTTGCCAGGCTTCCCAAAATTACGAATCTCCAGAAATCTCAGCAAATATTTTTTCACCCAAACTGGATGATACTTTCAGGTAATGATCAGTACACGAAGGCGACATGGTTCCCCAAATTTCGTTCTTCTATGTTGAAGCGTTCGTTTCCAGTAACAGTTTGAATTTTTAGGTTTCACTCTGTTTTCTCCTATATTGATAGATGTATTTGGAACTCTAAATCCAACACGGTTTGTGCTAGCTTCTTGAAACTTGACACAATAAAGTAGTTTCACGTTCTCTCTCTATGTTTTGTTTCCTCTTGATGTAGCCCTAAGCAGTGACAGTCGAGAAACACTTTCATGGAAAGGGGTTGCCAGGCTTCCCAAAATTATGAATCTCCAGAAATCTCAGCAAATATTTTTTCACCCAAACAGGATGATACTTTCAGGTAATGATCAGTACACGAAGGCGACTTGTTTCCCCATATTTCGTTCTTCTATGTTGAGGCGTTCCTTTCCAGTAACACTTTGATATTTTAGGTTTCACTCTGTTTTCTCCTATATTGATAGATGTATTTGGAACTCTAAATCCAACACGGTTTGTGCTAGCTTCTTGAAACTTGACACAATAAAGTAGTTTCACGTTCTGTCTCTATGTTTTGTTTCCTCTTAATGTAGCCCTAAGCAGTGACAGGCGAGAAACACTTTCATGGAAAGGGGTTGCCAGGCTTCCCAAAATTACGAATCTCTAGAAATCTCAGCAAATATTTTTTCACCCAAACAGGATGATACTTTCAGGTAATGATCAGTACATGAAGGCGACTTGGTTCCCCAAATTTCGTTCTTCTATGTTTAAGCGTTCGTTTCCAGTAACAGTTTGAATTTTTAGGTTTCACTCTGTTTTCTCCTATATTGATAGATGTATTTGGAACTCTAAATCCAACACGGTTTGTGCTACCTTCTTGAAACTTGACACAATAAAGTAGTTTCACGTTCTATCTCTACGTGTTGTTTCCTCTTGATGTAGCCCTAAGCAGTGACTGGCGAGAAACACTTTCATTGAAAGGGGTTGCCAGGCTTCCCAAAATTACGAATCTCCAGAAATCTCAGGAAATATTTTTTCACCCAAACAGGATGATACTTTCAGGTAATGATCAGGACACGAAGGCGACTTGGTTTCCCAAATTTCGTTCATCTATGTTGAGTCGTTCGTTTCCAGTAACAGTTTGAATTTTTAGGTTTCACTCTGTTTTCTCCTATATTGATAGATGTATTTGGAACTCTAAATCCAACACGGTTTGTGCTAGCTTCTTGAAAGTTGACACAATAAAGTAGTTTCACGTTCTATCTCTATGTTTTGATTCCTCTTGATGTAGCCCTAAGCAGTGACAGGCGAGAAACACTTCCATGGAAAGGGGTTGCCAGGCTTCCCAAAATTACGAATCTCCAGAAATCTCAGCAAATATTTTTCAACCAAACTGGATGATACTTTCAGGTAATGATCAGTACACGAAGGCGACTTGGTTCCCCAAATTTCGTTCTTCTATGTTGAAGCGTTCGTTTCCAGTAACAGTTTGAATTTTTAGGTTTCACTCTGTTTTCTCCTATATTGATAGATGTATTTGGAACTCTAAATCCAACACGGTTTGTGCTAGCTTCTTGAAACTTGACACAATAAAGTAATTTCACGTTCTATCTCTACGTTTTGTTTCCTCTTGATGTAGCCCTAAGCAGTGACTGGCGAGAAACACTTTCATGGAAAGGGGTTGCCAAGCTTCCCAAAATTACGAATCTCCAGAAATCTCAGCAAATATTTTTTCACCCAAACTGGATGATACTTTCAGGTAATGATCAGTACACGAAGGCGACTTGGTTCCCCAAATTTCGTTCTTCTATGTTGAGGCGTTCGTTTCCAGTAACAGTTTGAATTTTTAGGTTTCACTCTGTTTTCTCCTATATTGATAGATGTATTTGGAACTCTAAATCCAACACGGTTTGTGCTAACTTCTTGAAACTTGACACAATAAAGTAGTTTCACGTTCTGTCTCTATGTTTTGTTTCCTCTTGATGTAGCCCTAAGCAGTGACTGGCGAGAAACACTTTCATGGAAAGGGGTTGCCAGGCTTCCCAAAATTACGAATCTCCAGAAATCTCAGCAAATATTTTTTCACCCAAACAGGATGATACTTTCAGGTAATGATCAGTACACGAAGGTGACTTGGTTCCCCAAATTTCGTTCTTCTATGTTGAAGCGTTCGTTTCCAGTAACAGTTTGAATTTTTAGGTTTCACTCTGTTTTCTCCTATATTGATAGATGTACTTGGAACTCTAAATCCAACACGGTTTGTGCTAGCTTCTTGAAACTTGACACAATAAAGTAGTTTCACGTTCTATCTCTACGTGTTGTTTCCTCTTGATGTAGCCCTAAGCAGTGACTGGCGAGAAACACTTTCATTGAAAGGGGTTGCCAGGCTTCCCAAAATTACGAATCTCCAAAAATCTCAGCAAATATTTTTTCACCCAAACAGGATGATACTTTCAGGTAATGAACGGTACACGAAGGCGACTTGGTTTCCCAAATTTCGTTCATCTATGTTGAGGCGTTCTTTTCCAGTAACAGTTTGAATTTTTAGGTTTCACTGTGTTTTCTCCTATATTGATAGATGTATTTGGAACCCTAAATCCAACACGGTTTGTGCTAGCTTCTTGAAAGTTGACACAATAAAGTAGTTTCACGTTCTATCTCTATGTGTTGATTCCTCTTGATGTAGCCCTAAGCAGTGACAGGCGAGAAACACTTCCATGGAAAGGGGTTGCCAGGCTTCCCAAAATTACGAATCTCCAGAAATCTCAGCAAATTTTTTTCACCCAAACTGGATGATACTTTCAGGTAATGATCAGTACACGAAGGCGACTTGGTTCCCCAAATTTCGTTCTTCCATGTTGAAGCGTTCGTTTCCAGTAACAGTTTGAATTTTTAGGTTTCACTCTGTTTTCTCCTATATTGATAGATGTATTTGGAACTCTAAATCCAACACGGTTTGTGCTAGCTTCTTGAAACTTGACACAATAAAGTAGTTTCACGTTCTGTCTCTATGTTTTGTTTCCTCTTGATGTAGCCCTAAGCAGTGACAGTCGAGAAACACTTTCATGGAAAGGGGTTGCCAGGCTTCCCAAAATTACGAATCTCAAGAAATCTCAGCAAATATTTTTTCACCCAAACAGGATGATACTTTCAGGTAATGATCAGTACACGAAGGCGACTTGGTTCCCCAAATTTCGTTCTTCTATGTTGAAGCGTTCGTTTCCAGTAACAGTTTGAATTTTTAGGTTTCACTCTGTTTTCTCCTATATTGATAGATGTATTTGGAACTCTAAATCCAACACGGTTTGTGCTAGCTTCTTGAAAGTTGACACAATAAAGTAGTTTCACGTTCTATCTCTATGTTTTGATTCCTCTTGATGTAGCCCTAAGCAGTGACAGGCGAGAAACACTTCCATGGAAAGGGGTTGCCAGGCTTCCCAAAATTACGAATCTCCAGAAATCTCAGCAAATATTTTTTCACCCAAACTGGATGATACTTTCAGGTAATGATCAGTACACGAAGGCGACTTGGTTCCCCAAATTTCGTTCTTCTATGTTGAAGCGTTCGTTTCCAGTAACAGTTTGAATTTTTAGGTTTCACTCTGTTTTCTCCTATATTGATAGATGTATTTGGAACTCTAAATCCAACACGGTTTGTGCTAGCTTCTTGAAACTTGACACAATAAAGTAGTTTCACGTTCTGTCTCTATGTTTTGTTTCCTCTTGATGTAGCCCTAAGCAGTGACAGGCGAGAAACACTTTCATGGAAAGGGGTTGCCAGGCTTCCCAAAATTACGAATCTCCAGAAATCTCAGCAAATATTTTTTCACTCAAACAGGATGATACTTTCAGGTAATGATCAGTACACGAAGGTGACTTGGTTCCCCAAATTTTGTTCTTCTATGTTGAAGCGTTCGTTTCCAGTAACAGTTTGAATTTTTAGGTTTCACTCTGTTTTCTCCTATATTGATAGATGTATTTGGAACTCTAAATACAACACGGTTTGTGCTAGCTTCTTGAAACTTGACACAATAAAGTAATTTCACGTTCTATCTCTACGTTTTGTTTCCTCTTGATGTAGCCCTAAGCAGTGACTGGCGAGAAACACTTTCATGGAAAGGGGTTGCCAAGCTTCCCAAAATTACGAATCTCCAGAAATCTCAGCAAATATTTTTTCACCCAAACTGGATGATACTTTCAGGTAATGATCAGTACACGAAGGCGACTTGGTTCCCCAAATTTCGTTCTTCTATGTTGAAGCGTTCGTTTCCAGTAACAGTTTGAATTTTTAGGTTTCACTCTGTTTTCTCCTATATTGATAGATGTATTTGGAACTCTAAATCCAACAGGGTTTGTGCTAGCTTCTTGAAACTTGACACAATAAAGTAGTTTCACGTTCTGTCTCTATGTTTTGTTTCCTCTTGATGTAGCCCTAAGCAGTGACAGGCGAGAAACACTTTCATGGAAAGGGGTTGCCAGGCTTCCCAAAATTACGAATCTCCAGAAATCTCAGCAAATATTTTTTCACCCAAACAGGATGATACTTTCAGGTAATGATCAGTACATGAAGGTGACTTGGTTCCCCAAATTTCGTTCTTCTATGTTGAAGCGTTCGTTTCCAGTAACAGTTTGAATTTTTAGGTTTCACTCTGTTTTCTCCTATATTGATAGATGTATTTGGAACTCTAAATCCAACACGGTTTGTGCTAGCTTCTTGAAACTTGACACAATAAAGTAGTTTCACGTTCTGTCTCTATGTTTTGTTTACTCTTGATGTAGCCCTAAGCAGTGACAGGCGAGAAACACTTTCATGGAAAGGGGTTGCCAGGCTTCCCAAAATTACGAATCTCCAGAAATCTCAGCAAATATTTTTTCACTCAAACAGGATGATACTTTCAGGTAATGATCAGTACACGAAGGTGACTTGGTTCCCCAAATTTCGTTCTTCTATGTTGAAGCGTTCGTTTCCAGTAACAGTTTCAATTTTTAGGTTTCACTCTGTTTTTTCCTATATTGATAGATGTATTTGGAACTCTAAATCCAACACGGTTTGTGCTATCTTCTTGAAACTTGACACAATAAAGTAATTTCACGTTCTATCTCTACGTTTTGTTTCCTCTTGATGTAGCACTAAGCAGTGACTGGCGAGAAACACTTTCATGGAAAGGGGTTGCCAAGCTTCCCAAAATTACGAATCTCCAGAAATCTCAGCAAATATTTTTTCAACCAAACTGGATGATACTTTCAGGTAATGATCAGTACACGAAGGCGACTTGGTTCCCCAAATTTCGTTCTTCTATGTTGAAGCGTTCGTTTCCAGTAACAGTTTGAATTTTTAGGTTTCACTCTGTTTTCTCCTATATTGATAGATATATTTGGAACTCTAAATCCAACAGGGTTTGTGCTAGCTTCTTGAAACTTGACACAATAAAGTAGTTTCACGTTCTGTCTCTATGTTTTGTTTCCTCTTGATGTAGCCCTAAGCAGTGACAGGCGAGAAACACTTTCATGGAAAGGGGTTGCCAGGCTTCCCAAAATTACGAATCTCCAGAAATCTCAGCAAATATTTTTTCACCCAAACAGGATGATACTTTCAGGTAATGATCAGTACATGAAGGTGACTTGGTTCCCCAAATTTCGTTCTTCTATGTTGAAGCGTTCGTTTCCAGTAACAGTTTGAATTTTTAGGTTTCACTCTGTTTTCTCCTATATTGATAGATGTATTTGGAACTCTAAATCCAACACGGTTTGTGCTAGCTTCTTGAAACTTGACACAATAAAGTAATTTCACGTTCTGTCTCTACATTTTCTTTCCTCTTGATGTAGCCCTAAGCAGTGACTGGCGAGAAACACTTTCATGGAAAGGGGTTGCCAAGCTTCCCAAAATTACTAATCTCCAGAAATCTCAGCAAATATTTTTTCACCCAAACAGGATGATACTTTCAGGTAATGATCAGTACACGAAGGCGACTTGGTTCCCCAAATTTTGTTCTTCTATGTTGAGGCGTTCGTTTCCAGTAACAGTTTGAATTTTTAGGTTTCACTCTCTTTTCTCCTATATTGATAGATGTATTTGGAACTCTAAATCCAACACGGTTTCTGCTAGCTTCTTGAAACTTGACACAATAAAGTAATTTCACGTTCTATCTCTACGTTTTGTTTCCTCTTGATGTAGCCCTAAGCAGTGTCTGGCGAGAAACACTTTCATTGAAAGGGGTTGCCAGGCTTCCCAAAATTACGAATCTCCAGAAATCTCAGCAAATATTTTTTCACCCAAACAGGATGATACTTTCAGGTAATGAACGGTACACGAAGGCGACTTGGTTTCCCAAATTTCGTTCATCTATGTTGAGGCGTTCTTTTCCAGTAACAGTTTGAATTTTTAGATTTCACTCTGTTTTCTCCTATATTGATAGATGTATTTGGAACTCTAAATCCAACACGGTTTGTGCTAGCTTCTTGAAAGTTGACACAATAAAGTAGTTTCACGTTCTATCTCTATGTTTTGATTCCTCTTGATGTAGCCCTAAGCAGTGACAGGCGAGAAACACTTCTATGGAAAGGGGTTGCCAGGCTTCCCAAAATTACGAATCTCCAGAAATCTCAGCAAATATTTTTTCACCCAAACTGGATGATACTTTCAGGTAATGATCAGTACACGAAGGCGACTTGGTTCCCCAAATTTCGTTCTTCCATGTTGAAGCGTTCGTTTCCAGTAACAGTTTGAATTTTTAGGTTTCACTCTGTTTTCTCCTATATTGATAGATGTATTTGGAACTCTAAATCCAACACGGTTTGTGCTAGCTTCTTGAAACTTGACACAATAAAGTAGTTTCACGTTCTGTCTCTATGTTTTGTTTCCTCTTGATGTAGCCCTAAGCAGTGACAGTCGAGAAACACTTTCATGGAAAGGGGTTGCCAGGCTTCCCAAAATTACGAATCTCAAGAAATCTCAGCAAATATTTTTTCACCCAAACAGGATGATACTTTCAGGTAATGATCAGTACACGAAGGCGACTTGGTTCCCCAAATTTCGTTCTTCTATGTTGAAGCGTTCGTTTCCAGTAACAGTTTGAATTTTTAGGTTTCACTCTGTTTTCTCCTATATTGATAGATGTATTTGGAACTCTAAATCCAACACGGTTTGTGCTAGCTTCTTGAAAGTTGACACAATAAAGTAGTTTCACGTTCTATCTCTATGTTTTGATTCCTCTTGATGTAGCCCTAAGCAGTGACAGGCGAGAAACACTTCCATGGAAAGGGGTTGCCAGGCTTCCCAAAATTACGAATCTCCAGAAATCTCAGCAAATATTTTTTCACCCAAACTGGATGATACTTTCAGGTAATGATCAGTACACGAAGGCGACTGGGTTCCCCAAATTTCGTTCTTCTATGTTGAAGCGTTCGTTTCCAGTAACAGTTTGAATTTTTAGGTTTCACTCTGTTTTCTCCTATATTGATAGATGTATTTGGAACTCTAAATCCAACACGGTTTGTGCTAGCTTCTTGAAACTTGACACAATAAAGTAGTTTCACGTTCTGTCTCTATGTTTTGTTTCCTCTTGATGTAGCCCTAAGCAGTGACAGGCGAGAAACACTTTCATGGAAAGGGGTTGCCAGGCTTCCCAAAATTACGAATCTCCAGAAATCTCAGCAAATATTTTTTCACTCAAACAGGATGATACTTTCAGGTAATGATCAGTACACGAAGGTGACTTGGTTCCCCAAATTTTGTTCTTCTATGTTGAAGCGTTCGTTTCCAGTAACAGTTTGAATTTTTAGGTTTCACTCTGTTTTCTCCTATATTGATAGATGTATTTGGAACTCTAAATACAACACGGTTTGTGCTAGCTTCTTGAAACTTGACACAATAAAGTAATTTCACGTTCTATCTCTACGTTTTGTTTCCTCTTGATGTAGCCCTAAGCAGTGACTGGCGAGAAACACTTTCATGGAAAGGGGTTGCCAAGCTTCCCAAAATTACGAATCTCCAGAAATCTCAGCAAATATTTTTTCACCCAAACTGGATGATACTTTCAGGTAATGATCAGTACACGAAGGCGACTTGGTTCCCCAAATTTCGTTCTTCTATGTTGAAGCGTTCGTTTCCAGTAACAGTTTGAATTTTTAGGTTTCACTCTGTTTTCTCCTATATTGATAGATGTATTTGGAACTCTAAATCCAACAGGGTTTGTGCTAGCTTCTTGAAACTTGACACAATAAAGTAGTTTCACGTTCTGTCTCTATGTTTTGTTTCCTCTTGATGTAGCCCTAAGCAGTGACAGGCGAGAAACACTTTCATGGAAAGGGGTTGCCAGGCTTCCCAAAATTACGAATCTCCAGAAATCTCAGCAAATATTTTTTCACCCAAACAGGATGATACTTTCAGGTAATGATCAGTACATGAAGGTGACTTGGTTCCCCAAATTTCGTTCTTCTATGTTGAAGCGTTCGTTTCCAGTAACAGTTTGAATTTTTAGGTTTCACTCTGTTTTCTCCTATATTGATAGATGTATTTGGAACTCTAAATCCAACACGGTTTGTGCTAGCTTCTTGAAACTTGACACAATAAAGTAGTTTCACGTTCTGTCTCTATGTTTTGTTTACTCTTGATGTAGCCCTAAGCAGTGACAGGCGAGAAACACTTTCATGGAAAGGGGTTGCCAGGCTTCCCAAAATTACGAATCTCCAGAAATCTCAGCAAATATTTTTTCACTCAAACAGGATGATACTTTCAGGTAATGATCAGTACACGAAGGTGACTTGGTTCCCCAAATTTCGTTCTTCTATGTAAGCGTTCGTTTCCAGTAACAGTTTCAATTTTTAGGTTTCACTCTGTTTTTTCCTATATTGATAGATGTATTTGGAACTCTAAATCCAACACGGTTTGTGCTATCTTCTTGAAACTTGACACAATAAAGTAATTTCACGTTCTATCTCTACGTTTTGTTTCCTCTTGATGTAGCACTAAGCAGTGACTGGCGAGAAACACTTTCATGGAAAGGGGTTGCCAAGCTTCCCAAAATTACGAATCTCCAGAAATCTCAGCAAATATTTTTTCAACCAAACTGGATGATACTTTCAGGTAATGATCAGTACACGAAGGCGACTTGGTTCCCCAAATTTCGTTCTTCTATGTTGAAGCGTTCGTTTCCAGTAACAGTTTGAATTTTTAGGTTTCACTCTGTTTTCTCCTATATTGATAGATATATTTGGAACTCTAAATCCAACAGGGTTTGTGCTAGCTTCTTGAAACTTGACACAATAAAGTAGTTTCACGTTCTGTCTCTATGTTTTGTTTCCTCTTGATGTAGCCCTAAGCAGTGACAGGCGAGAAACACTTTCATGGAAAGGGGTTGCCAGGCTTCCCAAAATTACGAATCTCCAGAAATCTCAGCAAATATTTTTTCACCCAAACAGGATGATACTTTCAGGTAATGATCAGTACATGAAGGTGACTTGGTTCCCCAAATTTCGTTCTTCTATGTTGAAGCGTTCGTTTCCAGTAACAGTTTGAATTTTTAGGTTTCACTCTGTTTTCTCCTATATTGATAGATGTATTTGGAACTCTAAATCCAACACGGTTTGTGCTAGCTTCTTGAAACTTGACACAATAAAGTAATTTCACGTTCTGTCTCTACATTTTCTTTCCTCTTGATGTAGCCCTAAGCAGTGACTGGCGAGAAACACTTTCATGGAAAGGGGTTGCCAAGCTTCCCAAAATTACTAATCTCCAGAAATCTCAGCAAATATTTTTTCACCCAAACAGGATGATACTTTCAGGTAATGATCAGTACACGAAGGCGACTTGGTTCCCCAAATTTTGTTCTTCTATGTTGAGGCGTTCGTTTCCAGTAACAGTTTGAATTTTTAGGTTTCACTCTCTTTTCTCCTATATTGATAGATGTATTTGGAACTCTAAATCCAACACGGTTTCTGCTAGCTTCTTGAAACTTGACACAATAAAGTAATTTCACGTTCTATCTCTACGTTTTGTTTCCTCTTGATGTAGCCCTAAGCAGTGTCTGGCGAGAAACACTTTCATTGAAAGGGGTTGCCAGGCTTCCCAAAATTACGAATCTCCAGAAATCTCAGCAAATATTTTTTCACCCAAACAGGATGATACTTTCAGGTAATGAACGGTACACGAAGGCGACTTGGTTTCCCAAATTTCGTTCATCTATGTTGAGGCGTTCTTTTCCAGTAACAGTTTGAATTTTTAGATTTCACTCTGTTTTCTCCTATATTGATAGATGTATTTGGAACTCTAAATCCAACACGGTTTGTGCTAGCTTCTTGAAAGTTGACACAATAAAGTAGTTTCACGTTCTATCTCTATGTTTTGATTCCTCTTGATGTAGCCCTAAGCAGTGACAGGCGAGAAACACTTCTATGGAAAGGGGTTGCCAGGCTTCCCAAAATTACGAATCTCCAGAAATCTCAGCAAATATTTTTTCACCCAAACTGGATGATACTTTCAGGTAATGATCAGTACACGAAGGCGACTTGGTTCCCCAAATTTCGTTCTTCCATGTTGAAGCGTTCGTTTCCAGTAACAGTTTGAATTTTTAGGTTTCACTCTGTTTTCTCCTATATTGATAGATGTATTTGGAACTCTAAATCCAACACGGTTTGTGCTAGCTTCTTGAAACTTGACACAATAAAGTAGTTTCACGTTCTGTCTCTATGTTTTGTTTCCTCTTGATGTAGCCCTAAGCAGTGACAGTCGAGAAACACTTTCATGGAAAGGGGTTGCCAGGCTTCCCAAAATTACGAATCTCAAGAAATCTCAGCAAATATTTTTTCACCCAAACAGGATGATACTTTCAGGTAATGATCAGTACACGAAGGTGACTTGGTTCCCCAAATTTCGTTCTTCTATGTTGAAGCGTTCGTTTCCAGTAACAGTTTGAATTTTTAGGTATCACTCTGTTTTCTCCTATATTGATAGATGTACTTGGAACTCTAAATACAACACGGTTTGGGCTAGCTTCTTGAAACTTGACACAATAAAGTAGTTTCACGTTCTATCTCTACATTTTGTTTCCTCTTGATGTAGCCCTAAGCAGTGACTGGCGAGAAACACTTTCATTGAAAGGGGTTGCCAGGCTTCCCAAAATTACGAATCTCCAGAAATCTCAGCAAATATTTTTTCACCCAAACAAGATGATACTTTCAGGTAATGAACGGTACACGAAGGCGACTTGGTTTCCCAAATTTCGTTCATCTATGTTGAGGCGTTCGTTTCCAGTAACAGTTTGAATTTTTAGGTTTCACTCTGTTTTCTCCTATATTGATAGATGTATTTGGAACTCTAAATCCAACACGGTGTGTGCTAGCTTCTTGAAACTTGACACAATAAATTAGTTTCACGTTCTATCTCTATTTTTTGATTCCTCTTGATGTAGCCCTAAGAAGTGACTGGCGAAAAACACTTTCATGGAAAGGGGTTGCCATGCTTCCCAAAATTACGAATCTCAAGAAATCTCAGCAAATATTTTTTCACCCAAACAGGATGATACTTTCAGGTAATGATCAGTACAATAAGGCGACTTGGTTCCCCAAATTTCATTCTTCTATGTTGAAGCGTTCGTTTCCAGTAACAGTTTGAATTTTTAGGTTTCACTCTGTTTTCTCCTATATTGATAGATGTATTTGGAACTCTAAATCCAACACGGTTTGTGCTAGCTTCTTGAAACTTGACACAATAAGGTAGTTTCACGTTCTATCTCTATGTTTTGTTTCCTCTTGATGTAGCCCTAAGCAGTGACTGGCGAGAAACACTTTCATGGAAAGGGGTTGCCAGGCTTCCCAAAATTACGAATCTCCAGAAATCTCAGCAAATATTTTTTCACCCAAACTGGATGATACTTTCAGGTAATGATCAGTACACGAAGGTGACTTGGTTCCCCAAATTTCATTCTTCTATGTTGAAGCGTTCGTTTCCAGTAACAGTTTGAATTTTTAGGTTTCACTCTGTTTTCTCCTATATTGATAGATGTATTTGGAACTCTAAATCCAACACGGTTTGTGCTAGCTTCTTGAAACTTGACACAATAAAGTAATTTCACGTTCTATCTCTACGTTTTATTTCCTCTTGATGTAGCCCAAAGCAGTGACTGGCGAGAAACACTTTCATGGAAAGGGGTTGCCAAGCTTCCCAAAATTACGAATCTCCAGAAATCTCAGCAAATATTTTTTCACCCAAACAGGATGATACTTTCAGGTAATCATCAGTACACGAAGGCGACTTGGTTCCCCAAATTTTGTTCTTCTATGTTGAGGCGTTCGTTTCCAGTAACAGTTTGAATTTTTAGGTTTCACTCTGTTTTCTCCTATATTGATAGATGTATTTGGAACTCTAAATCCAACACGGTTTGTGCTAGCTTCTTGAAACTTGACACAATAAAGTAGTTTCACGTTCTGTCTCTATGTTTTGTTTCCTCTTGATGTAGCCCTAAGCAGTGACAGGCGAGAAACACTTTCATGGAAAGGGGTTGCCAGGCTTCCCAAAATTACGAATCTCCAGAAATCTCAGCAAATATTTTTTAACCCAAACAGGATGATACTTTCAGGTAATGATCAGTACACGAAGGCGACTTGGTTCCCCAAATTTCGTTCTTCTATGTTGAAGCGTTCGTTTCCAGTAACAGTTTGAATTTTTAGGTTTCACTCTGTTTTCTGCTATATTGATAGATGTACTTGGAACTCTAAATCCAACACGGTTTGTGCTAGCTTCTTGAAACTTGACACAATAAAGTAGTTTCACGTTCTATCTCTACATTTTGTTTCCTCTTGATGTAGCCCTAAGCAGTGACTGGCGAGAAACACTTTCATTGAAAGGGGTTGCCAGGCTTCCAAAAATTACGAATCTCCAGAAATCTCAGCAAATACTTTTTCACCCAAACTGGATGATACTTTCAGGTAATGAACGGTACACGAAGGCGACTTGGTTTCCCAAATTTCGTTCATCTATGTTGAGGCGTTCTTTTCCAGTAACAGTTTGAATTTTTAGGTTTCACTCTGTTTTCTCCTATATTGATAGATGTATTTGGATCTCTAAATCCAACACGGTTTGTGCTAGCTTCTTGAAAGTTGACACAATAAAGTAGTTTCACGTTCTATCTCTATGTTTTGATTCCTCTTGATGTAGCCCTAAGCAGTGACAGGCGAGAAACACTTCCATGGAAAGGGGTTGCCAGGCTTCCCAAAATTACGAATCTCCAGAAATCTCAGCAAATATTTTTTCACCCAAACTGGATGATACTTTCAGGTAATGATCAGTACACGAAGGCGACTTGGTTCCCCAAATTTCGTTCTTCCATGTTGAAGCGTTCGTTTCCAGTAACAGTTTGAATTTTTAGGTTTCACTCTGTTTTCTCCTATATTGATAGATGTATTTGGAACTCTAAATCCAACACGGTTTTTGGTAGCTTCTTGAAACTTGACACAATAAAGTAGTTTCACGTTCTGTCTCTATGTTTTGTTTCCTCTTAATGTAGCCCTAAGCAGTGACAGGCGAGAAACACTTTCATGGAAAGGGGTTGCCAGGCTTCCCAAAATTACGAATCTCCAGAAATCTCAGCAAATATTTTTTCACCCAAACAGGATGATACTTTCAGGTAATGATCAGTACACTAAGGTGACTTAGTTCCCCAAATTTCGTTCTTCTATGTTGAGGCGTTCGTTTCCAGTAACAGTTTGAATTTTTAGGTTTCACTCTGTTTTCTCCTATATTGATAGATGTATCTGGAACTCTAAATCCAACACGGTTTGTGCTAGCTTTTTGAAACTTGACACAATAAAGTAGTTTCACGTTCTGTCTCTATGTTTTGTTTCCTCTTGATGTAGCCCTAAGCAGTGACAGGCGAGAAACACTTTCATGGAAAGGGGTTGCCAGGCTTCCCAAAATTACGAATCTCCAGAAATCTCAGCAAATATTTTTTCACCCAAACAAGATGATACTTTCAGGTAATGAACGGTACACGAAGGCGACTTGGTTTCCCAAATTTCGTTCATCTATGTTGAGGCGTTCGTTTCCAGTAACAGTTTGAATTTTTAGGTTTCACTCTGTTTTCTCCTATATTGATAGATGTATTTGGAACTCTAAATCCAACACGGTGTGTGCTAGCTTCTTGAAACTTGACACAATAAATTAGTTTCACGTTCTATCTCTATTTTTTGATTCCTCTTGATGTAGCCCTAAGAAGTGACTGGCGAAAAACACTTTCATGGAAAGGGGTTGCCATGCTTCCCAAAATTACGAATCTCAAGAAATCTCAGCAAATATTTTTTCACCCAAACAGGATGATACTTTCAGGTAATGATCAGTACAATAAGGCGACTTGGTTCCCCAAATTTCATTCTTCTATGTTGAAGCGTTCGTTTCCAGTAACAGTTTGAATTTTTAGGTTTCACTCTGTTTTCTCCTATATTGATAGATGTATTTGGAACTCTAAATCCAACACGGTTTGTGCTAGCTTCTTGAAACTTGACACAATAAGGTAGTTTCACGTTCTATCTCTATGTTTTGTTTCCTCTTGATGTAGCCCTAAGCAGTGACTGGCGAGAAACACTTTCATGGAAAGGGGTTGCCAGGCTTCCCAAAATTACGAATCTCCAGAAATCTCAGCAAATATTTTTTCACCCAAACTGGATGATACTTTCAGGTAATGATCAGTACACGAAGGTGACTTGGTTCCCCAAATTTCATTCTTCTATGTTGAAGCGTTCGTTTCCAGTAACAGTTTGAATTTTTAGGTTTCACTCTGTTTTCTCCTATATTGATAGATGTATTTGGAACTCTAAATCCAACACGGTTTGTGCTAGCTTCTTGAAACTTGACACAATAAAGTAATTTCACGTTCTATCTCTACGTTTTATTTCCTCTTGATGTAGCCCAAAGCAGTGACTGGCGAGAAACACTTTCATGGAAAGGGGTTGCCAAGCTTCCCAAAATTACGAATCTCCAGAAATCTCAGCAAATATTTTTTCACCCAAACAGGATGATACTTTCAGGTAATCATCAGTACACGAAGGCGACTTGGTTCCCCAAATTTTGTTCTTCTATGTTGAGGCGTTCGTTTCCAGTAACAGTTTGAATTTTTAGGTTTCACTCTGTTTTCTCCTATATTGATAGATGTATTTGGAACTCTAAATCCAACACGGTTTGTGCTAGCTTCTTGAAACTTGACACAATAAAGTAGTTTCACGTTCTGTCTCTATGTTTTGTTTCCTCTTGATGTAGCCCTAAGCAGTGACAGGCGAGAAACACTTTCATGGAAAGGGGTTGCCAGGCTTCCCAAAATTACGAATCTCCAGAAATCTCAGCAAATATTTTTTAACCCAAACAGGATGATACTTTCAGGTAATGATCAGTACACGAAGGCGACTTGGTTCCCCAAATTTCGTTCTTCTATGTTGAAGCGTTCGTTTCCAGTAACAGTTTGAATTTTTAGGTTTCACTCTGTTTTCTCCTATATTGATAGATGTACTTGGAACTCTAAATCCAACACGGTTTGTGCTAGCTTCTTGAAACTTGACACAATAAAGTAGTTTCACGTTCTATCTCTACATTTTGTTTCCTCTTGATGTAGCCCTAAGCAGTGACTGGCGAGAAACACTTTCATTGAAAGGGGTTGCCAGGCTTCCAAAAATTACGAATCTCCAGAAATCTCAGCAAATACTTTTTCACCCAAACTGGATGATACTTTCAGGTAATGAACGGTACACGAAGGCGACTTGGTTTCCCAAATTTCGTTCATCTATGTTGAGGCGTTCTTTTCCAGTAACAGTTTGAATTTTTAGGTTTCACTCTGTTTTCTCCTATATTGATAGATGTATTTGGATCTCTAAATCCAACACGGTTTGTGCTAGCTTCTTGAAAGTTGACACAATAAAGTAGTTTCACGTTCTATCTCTATGTTTTGATTCCTCTTGATGTAGCCCTAAGCAGTGACAGGCGAGAAACACTTCCATGGAAAGGGGTTGCCAGGCTTCCCAAAATTACGAATCTCCAGAAATCTCAGCAAATATTTTTTCACCCAAACTGGATGATACTTTCAGGTAATGATCAGTACACGAAGGCGACTTGGTTCCCCAAATTTCGTTCTTCCATGTTGAAGCGTTCGTTTCCAGTAACAGTTTGAATTTTTAGGTTTCACTCTGTTTTCTCCTATATTGATAGATGTATTTGGAACTCTAAATCCAACACGGTTTTTGGTAGCTTCTTGAAACTTGACACAATAAAGTAGTTTCACGTTCTGTCTCTATGTTTTGTTTCCTCTTAATGTAGCCCTAAGCAGTGACAGGCGAGAAACACTTTCATGGAAAGGGGTTGCCAGGCTTCCCAAAATTACGAATCTCCAGAAATCTCAGCAAATATTTTTTCACCCAAACAGGATGATACTTTCAGGTAATGATCAGTACACTAAGGTGACTTAGTTCCCCAAATTTCGTTCTTCTATGTTGAGGCGTTCGTTTCCAGTAACAGTTTGAATTTTTAGGTTTCACTCTGTTTTCTCCTATATTGATAGATGTATCTGGAACTCTAAATCCAACACGGTTTGTGCTAGCTTTTTGAAACTTGACACAATAAAGTAGTTTCACGTTCTGTCTCTATGTTTTGTTTCCTCTTGATGTAGCCCTAAGCAGTGACAGGCGAGAAACACTTTCATGGAAAGGGGTTGCCAGGCTTCCCAAAATTACGAATCTCCAGAAATCTCAGCAAATATTTTTTCACCCAAACAAGATGATACTTTCAGGTAATGAACGGTACACGAAGGCGACTTGGTTTCCCAAATTTCGTTCATCTATGTTGAGGCGTTCGTTTCCAGTAACAGTTTGAATTTTTAGGTTTCACTCTGTTTTCTCCTATATTGATAGATGTATTTGGAACTCTAAATCCAACACGGTGTGTGCTAGCTTCTTGAAACTTGACACAATAAATTAGTTTCACGTTCTATCTCTATTTTTTGATTCCTCTTGATGTAGCCCTAAGAAGTGACTGGCGAAAAACACTTTCATGGAAAGGGGTTGCCATGCTTCCCAAAATTACGAATCTCAAGAAATCTCAGCAAATATTTTTTCACCCAAACAGGATGATACTTTCAGGTAATGATCAGTACAATAAGGCGACTTGGTTCCCCAAATTTCATTCTTCTATGTTGAAGCGTTCGTTTCCAGTAACAGTTTGAATTTTTAGGTTTCACTCTGTTTTCTCCTATATTGATAGATGTATTTGGAACTCTAAATCCAACACGGTTTGTGCTAGCTTCTTGAAACTTGACACAATAAGGTAGTTTCACGTTCTATCTCTATGTTTTGTTTCCTCTTGATGTAGCCCTAAGCAGTGACTGGCGAGAAACACTTTCATGGAAAGGGGTTGCCAGGCTTCCCAAAATTACGAATCTCCAGAAATCTCAGCAAATATTTTTTCACCCAAACTGGATGATACTTTCAGGTAATGATCAGTACACGAAGGTGACTTGGTTCCCCAAATTTCATTCTTCTATGTTGAAGCGTTCGTTTCCAGTAACAGTTTGAATTTTTAGGTTTCACTCTGTTTTCTCCTATATTGATAGATGTATTTGGAACTCTAAATCCAACACGGTTTGTGCTAGCTTCTTGAAACTTGACACAATAAAGTAATTTCACGTTCTATCTCTACGTTTTATTTCCTCTTGATGTAGCCCAAAGCAGTGACTGGCGAGAAACACTTTCATGGAAAGGGGTTGCCAAGCTTCCCAAAATTACGAATCTCCAGAAATCTCAGCAAATATTTTTTCACCCAAACAGGATGATACTTTCAGGTAATGATCAGTACACGAAGGCGACTTGGTTCCCCAAATTTTGTTCTTCTATGTTGAGGCGTTCGTTTCCAGTAACAGTTTGAATTTTTAGGTTTCACTCTGTTTTCTCCTATATTGATAGATGTATTTGGAACTCTAAATCCAACACGGTTTGTGCTAGCTTCTTGAAACTTGACACAATAAAGTAGTTTCACGTTCTGTCTCTATGTTTTGTTTCCTCTTGATGTAGCCCTAAGCAGTGACAGGCGAGAAACACTTTCATGGAAAGGGGTTGCCAGGCTTCCCAAAATTACGAATCTCCAGAAATCTCAGCAAATATTTTTTAACCCAAACAGGATGATACTTTCAGGTAATGATCAGTACACGAAGGCGACTTGGTTCCCCAAATTTCGTTCTTCTATGTTGAAGCGTTCGTTTCCAGTAACAGTTTGAATTTTTAGGTTTCACTCTGTTTTCTCCTATATTGATAGATGTACTTGGAACTCTAAATCCAACACGGTTTGTGCTAGCTTCTTGAAACTTGACACAATAAAGTAGTTTCACGTTCTATCTCTACATTTTGTTTCCTCTTGATGTAGCCCTAAGCAGTGACTGGCGAGAAACACTTTCATTGAAAGGGGTTGCCAGGCTTCCAAAAATTACGAATCTCCAGAAATCTCAGCAAATACTTTTTCACCCAAACTGGATGATACTTTCAGGTAATGAACGGTACACGAAGGCGACTTGGTTTCCCAAATTTCGTTCATCTATGTTGAGGCGTTCTTTTCCAGTAACAGTTTGAATTTTTAGGTTTCACTCTGTTTTCTCCTATATTGATAGATGTATTTGGATCTCTAAATCCAACACGGTTTGTGCTAGCTTCTTGAAAGTTGACACAATAAAGTAGTTTCACGTTCTATCTCTATGTTTTGATTCCTCTTGATGTAGCCCTAAGCAGTGACAGGCGAGAAACACTTCCATGGAAAGGGGTTGCCAGGCTTCCCAAAATTACGAATCTCCAGAAATCTCAGCAAATATTTTTTCACCCAAACTGGATGATACTTTCAGGTAATGATCAGTACACGAAGGCGACTTGGTTCCCCAAATTTCGTTCTTCCATGTTGAAGCGTTCGTTTCCAGTAACAGTTTGAATTTTTAGGTTTCACTCTGTTTTCTCCTATATTGATAGATGTATTTGGAACTCTAAATCCAACACGGTTTTTGGTAGCTTCTTGAAACTTGACACAATAAAGTAGTTTCACGTTCTGTCTCTATGTTTTGTTTCCTCTTAATGTAGCCCTAAGCAGTGACAGGCGAGAAACACTTTCATGGAAAGGGGTTGCCAGGCTTCCCAAAATTACGAATCTCCAGAAATCTCAGCAAATATTTTTTCACCCAAACAGGATGATACTTTCAGGTAATGATCAGTACACTAAGGTGACTTAGTTCCCCAAATTTCGTTCTTCTATGTTGAGGCGTTCGTTTCCAGTAACAGTTTGAATTTTTAGGTTTCACTCTGTTTTCTCCTATATTGATAGATGTATCTGGAACTCTAAATCCAACACGGTTTGTGCTAGCTTTTTGAAACTTGACACAATAAAGCAGTTTCACGTTCTATCTCTATGTTTTGTTTCCTCTTGATGTAGCCCTAAGCAGTGACTGGTGAGAAACACTTTCATGGAAAGGGGTTGCCAGGCTTCCCAAAATTACGAATCTCCAGAAATCTCAGCAAATATTTTTTTCACCAAACAGGATGATACTTTCAGGTAATGATCAGTACATGAAGGCGACTTGGTTCCCCAAATTTCGTTCTTCTATGTTGAAGCGTTCGTTTACAGTAACAGTTTGAATTTTTAGGTTTCACTCTGTTTTCTCCTATATTGATAGACGTATTTGGAACTCTAAATCCAACACGGTTTGTGCTAGCTTCTTGAAACTTGACACAATAAAGTAGTTTCACGTTCTATCTCTACGTGTTGTTTCCTCTTGATGTAGCCCTAAGCAGTGACTGGCGAGAAACACTTTCATTGAAAGGGGTTGCCAGGCTTCCCAAAATTACGAATCTCCAGAAATCTCAGGAAATATTTTTTCACCCAAACAGGATGATAGTTTCAGGTAATGATCAGGACACGAAGGCGACTTGGTTTCCCAAATTTCGTTCATCTATATTGAGGCGTTCGTTTCCAGTAACAGTTTGAATTTTTAGGTTTCACTCTGTTTTCTCCTATATTGATAGATGTATTTGGAACTCTAAATCCAACACGGTTTGTGCTAGCTTCTTGAAAGTTGACACAATAAAGTAGTTTCACGTTCTATCTCTATGTTTTGATTCCTCTTGATGTAGCCCTAAGCAGTGACAGGCGAGAAACACTTCCATGGAAAGGGGTTGCCAGGCTTCCCAAAATTACGAATCTCCAGAAATCTCAGCAAATATTTTTTCACCCAAACTGGATGATACTTTCAGGTAATGATCAGTACACGAAGGCGACATGGTTCCCCAAATTTCGTTCTTCTATGTTGAAGCGTTCGTTTCCAGTAACAGTTTGAATTTTTAGGTTTCACTCTGTTTTCTCCTATATTGATAGATGTATTTGGAACTCTAAATCCAACACGGTTTGTGCTAGCTTCTTGAAACTTGACACAATAAAGTAGTTTCACGTTCTGTCTCTATGTTTTGTTTCCTCTTGATGTAGCCCTAAGCAGTGACAGTCGAGAAACACTTTCATGGAAAGGGGTTGCCAGCCTTCCCAAAATTATGAATCTCCAGAAATCTCAGCAAATATTTTTTCACCCAAACAGGATGATACTTTCAGGTAATTTTCAGTACACGAAGGCGACTTGTTTCCCCATATTTCGTTCTTCTATGTTGAGGCGTTCCTTTCCAGTAACACTTTGATATTTTAGGTTTCACTCTGTTTTCTCCTATATTGATAGATGTATTTGGAACTCTAAATCCAACACGGTTTGTGCTAGCTTCTTGAAACTTGACACAATAAAGTAGTTTCACGTTCTGTCTCTATGTTTTGTTTCCTCTTAATGTAGCCCTAAGCAGTGACAGGCGAGAAACACTTTCATGGAAAGGGGTTGCCAGGCTTCCCAAAATTACGAATCTCTAGAAATCTCAGCAAATATTTTTTCACCCAAACAGGATGATACTTTCAGGTAATGATCAGTACATGAAGGCGACTTGGTTCCCCAAATTTCGTTCTTCTATGTTTAAGCGTTCGTTTCCAGTAACAGTTTGAATTTTTAGGTTTCACTCTGTTTTCTCCTATATTGATAGATGTATTTGGAACTCTAAATCCAACACGGTTTGTGCTAGCTTCTTGAAACTTGACACAATAAAGTAATTTCACGTTCTATCTCTACGTTTTGTTTCCTCTTGATGTAGCCCTAAGCAGTGACTGGCGAGAAACACTTTCATGGAAAGGGGTTGCCAAGCTTCCCAAAATTACGAATCTCCAGAAATCTCAGCAAATATTTTTTCACCCAAACTGGATGATACTTTCAGGTAATGATCAGTACACGAAGGCGACTTGGTTCCCCAAATTTCGTTCTTCTATGTTGAGGCGTTCGTTTCCAGTAACAGTTTGAATTTTTAGGTTTCACTCTGTTTTCTCCTATATTGATAGATGTATTTGGAACTCTAAATCCAACACGGTTTGTGCTAGCTTCTTGAAACTTGACACAATAAAGTAGTTTCACGTTCTGTCTCTATGTTTTGTTTCCTCTTGATGTAGCCCTAAGCAGTGACTGGCGAGAAACACTTTCATGGAAAGGGGTTGCCAGGCTTCCCAAAATTACGAATCTCCAGAAATCTCAGCAAATATTTTTTCACCCAAACAGGATGATACTTTCAGGTAATGATCAGTACACGAAGGTGACTTGGTTCCCCAAATTTCGTTCTTCTATGTTGAAGCGTTCGTTTCCAGTAACAGTTTGAATTTTTAGGTTTCACTCTGTTTTCTCCTATATTGATAGATGTATTTGGAACTCTAAATCCAACACGGTTTGTGCTAGCTTCTTGAAACTTGACACAATAAAGTAGTTTCACGTTCTGTCTCTATGTTTTGTTTCCTCTTAATGTAGCCCTAAGCAGTGACAGGCGAGAAACACTTTCATTGAAAGGGGTTGCCAGGCTTCCCAAAATTACGAATCTCCAGAAATCTCAGGAAATATTTTTTCACCCAAACAGGATGATAGTTTCAGGTAATGATCAGGACACGAAGGCGACTTGGTTTCCCAAATTTCGTTCATCTATATTGAGGCGTTCGTTTCCAGTAACAGTTTGAATTTTTAGGTTTCACTCTGTTTTCTCCTATATTGATAGATGTATTTGGAACTCTAAATCCAACACGGTTTGTGCTAGCTTCTTGAAAGTTGACACAATAAAGTAGTTTCACGTTCTATCTCTATGTTTTGATTCCTCTTGATGTAGCCCTAAGCAGTGACAGGCGAGAAACACTTCCATGGAAAGGGGTTGCCAGGCTTCCCAAAATTAAGAATCTCCAGAAATCTCAGCAAATATTTTTTCACCCAAACTGGATGATACTTTCAGGTAATGATCAGTACACGAAGGCGACATGGTTCCCCAAATTTCGTTCTTCTATGTTGAAGCGTTCGTTTCCAGTAACAGTTTGAATTTTTAGGTTTCACTCTGTTTTCTCCTATATTGATAGATGTATTTGGAACTCTAAATCCAACACGGTTTGTGCTAGCTTCTTGAAACTTGACACAATAAAGTAGTTTCACGTTCTGTCTCTATGTTTTGTTTCCTCTTGATGTAGCCCTAAGCAGTGACAGTCGAGAAACACTTTCATGGAAAGGGGTTGCCAGCCTTCCCAAAATTATGAATCTCCAGAAATCTCAGCAAATATTTTTTCACCCAAACAGGATGATACTTTCAGGTAATGATCAGTACACGAAGGCGACTTGTTTCCCCAAATTTCGTTCTTCTATGTTGAGGCGTTCGTTTCCAGTAACAGTTTGATATTTTAGGTTTCACTCTGTTTTCTCCTATATTGATAGATGTATTTGGAACTCTAAATCCAACACGGTTTGTGCTAGCTTCTTGAAACTTGACACAATAAAGTAGTTTCACGTTCTGTCTCTATGTTTTGTTTCCTCTTAATGTAGCCCTAAGCAGTGACAGGCGAGAAACACTTTCATGGAAAGGGGTTGCCAGGCTTCCCAAAATTACGAATCTCTAGAAATCTCAGCAAATATTTTTTCACCCAAACAGGATGATACTTTCAGGTAATGATCAGTACATGAAGGCGACTTGGTTCCCCAAATTTCGTTCTTCTATGTTTAAGCGTTCGTTTCCAGTAACAGTTTGAATTTTTAGGTTTCACTCTGTTTTCTCCTATATTGATAGATGTATTTGGAACTCTAAATCCAACACGGTTTGTGCTAGCTTCTTGAAACTTGACACAATAAAGTAATTTCACGTTCTATCTCTACGTTTTGTTTCCTCTTGATGTAGCCCTAAGCAGTGACTGGCGAGAAACACTTTCATGGAAAGGGGTTGCCAAGCTTCCCAAAATTACGAATCTCCAGAAATCTCAGCAAATATTTTTTCACCCAAACTGGATGATACTTTCAGGTAATGATCAGTACACGAAGGCGACTTGGTTCCCCAAATTTCGTTCTTCTATGTTGAGGCGTTCGTTTCCAGTAACAGTTTGAATTTTTAGGTTTCACTCTGTTTTCTCCTATATTGATAGATGTATTTGGAACTCTAAATCCAACACGGTTTGTGCTAGCTTCTTGAAACTTGACACAATAAAGTAGTTTCACGTTCTGTCTCTATGTTTTGTTTCCTCTTGATGTAGCCCTAAGCAGTGACTGGCGAGAAACACTTTCATGGAATGGGGTTGCCAGGCTTCCCAAAATTACGAATCTCCAGAAATCTCAGCAAATATTTTTTCACCCAAACAGGATGATACTTTCAGGTAATGATCAGTACACGAAGGTGACTTGGTTCCCCAAATTTCGTTCTTCTATGTTGAAGCGTTCGTTTCCAGTAACAGTTTGAATTTTTAGGTTTCACTCTGTTTTCTCCTATATTGATAGATGTATTTGGAACTCTAAATCCAACACGGTTTGTGCTAGCTTCTTGAAACTTGACACAATAAAGTAGTTTCACGTTCTATCTCTACGTGTTGTTTCCTCTTGATGTAGCCCTAAGCAGTGACTGGCGAGAAACACTTTCATTGAAAGGGGTTGCCAGGCTTCCCAAAATTACGAATCTCCAAAAATCTCAGCAAATATTTTTTCAACCAAACAGGATGATACTTTCAGGTAATGAACGGTACACGAAGGCGACTTGGTTTCCCAAATTTCGTTCATCTATGTTGAGGCGTTCTTTTCCAGTAACAGTTTGAATTTTTAGGTTTCACTGTGTTTTCTCCTATATTGATAGATGTATTTGGAACCCTAAATCCAACACGGTTTGTGCTAGCTTCTTGAAAGTTGACACAATAAAGTAGTTTCACGTTCTATCTCTATGTGTTGATTCCTCTTGATGTAGCCCTAAGCAGTGACAGGCGAGAAACACTTCCATGGAAAGGGGTTGCCAGGCTTCCCAAAATTACGAATCTCCAGAAATCTCAGCAAATTTTTTTCACCCAAACTGGATGATACTTTCAGGTAATGATCAGTACACGAAGGCGACTTGGTTCCCCAAATTTCGTTCTTCCATGTTGAAGCGTTCGTTTCCAGTAACAGTTTGAATTTTTAGGTTTCACTCTGTTTTCTCCTATATTGATAGATGTATTTGGAACTCTAAATCCAACACGGTTTGTGCTAGCTTCTTGAAACTTGACACAATAAAGTAGTTTCACGTTCTGTCTCTATGTTTTGTTTCCTCTTGATGTAGCCCTAAGCAGTGACAGGCGAGAAACACTTCCATGGAAAGGGGTTGCCAGGCTTCCCAAAATTACGAATCTCAAGAAATCTCAGCAAATATTTTTTCACCCAAACAGGATGATACTTTCAGGTAATGATCAGTACACGAAGGCGACTTGGTTCCCCAAATTTCGTTCTTCTATGTTGAAGCGTTCGTTTCCTGTAACAGTTTGAATTTTTAGGTTTCACTCTGTTTTCTCCTATATTGATAGATGTATTTGGAACTCTAAATCCAACACGGTTTGTGCTAGCTTCTTGAAAGTTGACACAATAAAGTAGTTTCACGTTCTATCTCTATGTTTTGATTCCTCTTGATGTAGCCCTAAGCAGTGACAGGCGAGAAACACTTCCATGGAAAGGGGTTGCCAGGCTTCCCAAAATTACGAATCTCCAGAAATCTCAGCAAATATTTTTTCACCCAAACTGGATGATACTTTCAGGTAATGATCAGTACACGAAGGCGACTTGGTTCCCCAAATTTCGTTCTTCTATGTTGAAGCGTTCGTTTCCAGTAACAGTTTGAATTTTTAGGTTTCACTCTGTTTTCTCCTATATTGATAGATGTATTTGGAACTCTAAATCCAACACGGTTTGTGCTAGCTTCTTGAAACTTGACACAATAAAGTAGTTTCACGTTCTGTCTCTATGTTTTGTTTCCTCTTGATGTAGCCCTAAGCAGTGACAGGCGAGAAACACTTTCATGGAAAGGGGTTGCCAGGCTTCCCAAAATTACGAATCTCCAGAAATCTCAGCAAATATTTTTTCACTCAAACAGGATGATACTTTCAGGTAATGATCAGTACACGAAGGTGACTTGGTTCCCCAAATTTCGTTCTTCTATGTTGAAGCGTTCGTTTCCAGTAACAGTTTGAATTTTTAGGTTTCACTCTGTTTTCTCCTATATTGATAGATGTATTTGGAACTCTAAATCCAACACGGTTTGTGCTAGCTTCTTGAAACTTGACACAATAAAGTAATTTCACGTTCTATCTCTACGTTTTGTTTCCTCTTGATGTAGCCCTAAGCAGTGACTGGCGAGAAACACTTTCATGGAAAGGGGTTGCCAAGCTTCCCAAAATTACGAATCTCCAGAAATCTCAGCAAATATTTTTTCACCCAAACTGGATGATACTTTCAGGTAATGATCAGTACACGAAGGCGACTTGGTTCCCCAAATTTCGTTCTTCTATGTTGAGGCGTTCGTTTCCAGTAACAGTTTGAATTTTTAGGTTTCACTCTGTTTTCTCCTATATTGATAGATGTATTTGGAACTCTAAATCCAACACGGTTTGTGCTAGCTTCTTGAAACTTGACACAATAAAGTAGTTTCACGTTCTGTCTCTACGTTTTGTTTCCTCTTGATGTAGCCCTAAGCAGTGACTGGCGAGAAACACTTTCATGGAAAGGGGTTGCCAGGCTTCCCAAAATTACGAATCTCCAGAAATCTCAGCAAATATTTTTTCACCCAAACAGGATGATACTTTCAGGTAATGATCAGTACACGAAGGTGACTTGGTTCCCCAAATTTCGTTCTTCTATGTTGAAGCGTTCGTTTCCAGTAACAGTTTGAATTTTTAGGTTTCACTCTGTTTTCTCCTATATTGATAGATGTATTTGGAACTCTAAATCCAACACGGTTTGTGCTAGCTTCTTGAAACTTGACACAATAAAGTAGTTTCACGTTCTGTCTCTATGTTTTGTTTCCTCTTGATGTAGCCCTAAGCAGTGACTGGCGAGAAACACTTTCATGGAAAGGGGTTGCCAGGCTTCCCAAAATTACGAATCTCCAGAAATCTCAGCAAATATTTTTTCACCCAAACAGGATGATACTTTCAGGTAATGATCGGTACACGAAGGTGACTTGGTTCCCCAAATTTCGTTCTTCTATGTTGAAGCGTTCGTTTCCAGTAACAGTTTGAATTTTTAGGTTTCACTGTGTTTTCTCCTATATTGATAGATGTATTTGGAACCCTAAATCCAACACGGTTTGTGCTAGCTTCTTGAAAGTTGACACAATAAAGTAGTTTCACGTTCTATCTCTATGTGTTGATTCCTCTTGATGTAGCCCTAAGCAGTGACAGGCGAGAAACACTTTCATTGAAAGGGGTTGCCAGGCTTCCCAAAATTACGAATCTCCAAAAATCTCAGCAAATATTTTTTCACCCAAACAGGATGATACTTTCAGGTAATGAACGGTACACGAAGGCGACTTGGTTTCCCAAATTTCGTTCATCTATGTTGAGGCGTTCTTTTCCAGTAACAGTTTGAATTTTTAGGTTTCACTGTGTTTTCTCCTATATTGATAGATGTATTTGGAACCCTAAATCCAACACGGTTTGTGCTAGCTTCTTGAAAGTTGACACAATAAAGTAGTTTCACGTTCTATCTCTATGTGTTGATTCCTCTTGATGTAGCCCTAAGCAGTGACAGGCGAGAAACACTTCCATGGAAAGGGGTTGCCAGGCTTCCCAAAATTACGAATCTCCAGAAATCTCAGCAAATATTTTTTCACCCAAACTGGATGATACTTTCAGGTAATGATCAGTACACGAAGGCGACTTGGTTCCCCAAATTTCGTTCTTCCATGTTGAAGCGTTCGTTTCCAGTAACAGTTTGAATTTTTAGGTTTCACTCTGTTTTCTCCTATATTGATAGATGTATTTGGAACTCTAAATCCAACACGGTTTGTGCTAGCTTCTTGAAACTTGACACAATAAAGTAGTTTCACGTTCTATCTCTATGTTTTGATTCCTCTTGATGTAGCCCTAAGCAGTGACAGTCGAGAAACACTTTCATGGAAAGGGGTTGCCAGGCTTCCCAAAATTACGAATCTCAAGAAATCTCAGCAAATATTTTTTCACCCAAACAGGATGATACTTTCAGGTAATGATCAGTACACGAAGGCGACTTGGTTCCCCAAATTTCGTTCTTCTATGTTGAAGCGTTCGTTTCCAGTAACAGTTTGAATTTTTAGGTTTCACTCTGTTTTCTCCTATATTGATAGATGTATTTGGAACTCTAAATCCAACACGGTTTGTGCTAGCTTCTTGAAAGTTGACACAATAAAGTAGTTTCACGTTCTATCTCTATGTTTTGATTCCTCTTGATGTAGCCCTAAGCAGTGACAGGCGAGAAACACTTCCATGGAAAGGGGTTGCCAGGCTTCCCAAAATTACGAATCTCCAGAAATCTCAGCAAATATTTTTTCACCCAAACTGGATGATACTTTCAGGTAATGATCAGTACACGAAGGCGACTTGGTTCCCCAAATTTCGTTCTTCTATGTTGAAGCGTTCGTTTCCAGTAACAGTTTGAATTTTTAGGTTTCACTCTGTTTTCTCCTATATTGATAGATGTATTTGGAACTCTAAATCCAACACGGTTTGTGCTAGCTTCTTGAAACTTGACACAATAAAGTAGTTTCACGTTCTGTCTCTATGTTTTGTTTCCTCTTGATGTAGCCCTAAGCAGTGACAGGCGAGAAACACTTTCATGGAAAGGGGTTGCCAGGCTTCCCAAAATTACGAATCTCCAGAAATCTCAGCAAATATTTTTTCACTCAAACAGGATGATACTTTCAGGTAATGATCAGTACACGAAGGTGACTTGGTTCCCCAAATTTTGTTCTTCTATGTTGAAGCGTTCGTTTCCAGTAACAGTTTGAATTTTTAGGTTTCACTCTGTTTTCTCCTATATTGATAGATGTATTTGGAACTCTAAATACAACACGGTTTGTGCTAGCTTCTTGAAACTTGACACAATAAAGTAATTTCACGTTCTATCTCTACGTTTTGTTTCCTCTTGATGTAGCCCTAAGCAGTGACTGGCGAGAAACACTTTCATGGAAAGGGGTTGCCAAGCTTCCCAAAATTACGAATCTCCAGAAATCTCAGCAAATATTTTTTCACCCAAACTGGATGATACTTTCAGGTAATGATCAGTACACGAAGGCGACTTGGTTCCCCAAATTTCGTTCTTCTATGTTGAAGCGTTCGTTTCCAGTAACAGTTTGAATTTTTAGGTTTCACTCTGTTTTCTCCTATATTGATAGATGTATTTGGAACTCTAAATCCAACACGGTTTGTGCTAGCTTCTTGAAACTTGACACAATAAAGTAGTTTCACGTTCTGTCTCTATGTTTTGTTTCCTCTTGATGTAGCCCTAAGCAGTGACAGGCGAGAAACACTTTCATGGAAAGGGGTTGCCAGGCTTCCCAAAATTACGAATCTCCAGAAATCTCAGCAAATATTTTTTCACTCAAACAGGATGATACTTTCAGGTAATGATCAGTACACGAAGGTGACTTGGTTCCCCAAATTTTGTTCTTCTATGTTGAAGCGTTCGTTTCCAGTAACAGTTTGAATTTTTAGGTTTCACTCTGTTTTCTCCTATATTGATAGATGTATTTGGAACTCTAAATACAACACGGTTTGTGCTAGCTTCTTGAAACTTGACACAATAAAGTAATTTCACGTTTATCTCTACGTTTTGTTTCCTCTTGATGTAGCCCTAAGCAGTGACTGGCGAGAAACACTTTCATGGAAAGGGGTTGCCAAGCTTCCCAAAATTACGAATCTCCAGAAATCTCAGCAAATATTTTTTCACCCAAACTGGATGATACTTTCAGGTAATGATCAGTACACGAAGGCGACTTGGTTCCCCAAATTTCGTTCTTCTATGTTGAAGCGTTCGTTTCCAGTAACAGTTTGAATTTTTAGGTTTCACTCTGTTTTCTCCTATATTGATAGATGTATTTGGAACTCTAAATCCAACAGGGTTTGTGCTAGCTTCTTGAAACTTGACACAATAAAGTAGTTTCACGTTCTGTCTCTATGTTTTGTTTCCTCTTGATGTAGCCCTAAGCAGTGACAGGCGAGAAACACTTTCATGGAAAGGGGTTGCCAGGCTTCCCAAAATTACGAATCTCCAGAAATCTCAGCAAATATTTTTTCACCCAAACAGGATGATACTTTCAGGTAATGATCAGTACATGAAGGTGACTTGGTTCCCCAAATTTCGTTCTTCTATGTTGAAGCGTTCGTTTCCAGTAACAGTTTGAATTTTTAGGTTTCACTCTGTTTTCTCCTATATTGATAGATGTATTTGGAACTCTAAATACAACACGGTTTGTGCTAGCTTCTTGAAACTTGACACAATAAAGTAGTTTCACGTTCTGTCTCTATGTTTTGTTTACTCTTGATGTAGCCCTAAGCAGTGACAGGCGAGAAACACTTTCATGGAAAGGGGTTGCCAGGCTTCCCAAAATTACGAATCTCCAGAAATCTCAGCAAATATTTTTTCACTCAAACAGGATGATACTTTCAGGTAATGATCAGTACACGAAGGTGACTTGGTTCCCCAAATTTCGTTCTTCTATGTTGAAGCGTTCGTTTCCAGTAACAGTTTCAATTTTTAGGTTTCACTCTGTTTTTTCCTATATTGATAGATGTATTTGGAACTCTAAATCCAACACGGTTTGTGCTATCTTCTTGAAACTTGACACAATAAAGTAATTTCACGTTCTATCTCTACGTTTTGTTTCCTCTTGATGTAGCACTAAGCAGTGACTGGCGAGAAACACTTTCATGGAAAGGGGTTGCCAGGCTTCCCAAAATTACGAATCTCCAGAAATCTCAGCAAATATTTTTTCAACCAAACTGGATGATACTTTCAGGTAATGATCAGTACACGAAGGCGACTTGGTTCCCCAAATTTCGTTCTTCTATGTTGAAGCGTTCGTTTCCAGTAACAGTTTGAATTTTTAGGTTTCACTCTGTTTTCTCCTATATTGATAGATGTATTTGGAACTCTAAATCCAACAGGGTTTGTGCTAGCTTCTTGAAACTTGACACAATAAAGTAGTTTCACGTTCTGTCTCTATGTTTTGTTTCCTCTTGATGTAGCCCTAAGCAGTGACAGGCGAGAAACACTTTCATGGAAAGGGGTTGCCAGGCTTCCCAAAATTACGAATCTCCAGAAATCTCAGCAAATATTTTTTCACCCAAACAGGATGATACTTTCAGGTAATGATCAGTACATGAAGGTGACTTGGTTCCCCAAATTTCGTTCTTCTATGTTGAGGCGTTCGTTTCCAGTAACAGTTTGAATTTTTAGGTTTCACTCTGTTTTCTCCTATATTGATAGATGTATTTGGAACTCTAAATCCAACACGGTTTGTGCTAGCTTCTTGAAACTTGACACAATAAAGTAATTTCACGTTCTGTCTCTACATTTTCTTTCCTCTTGATGTAGCCCTAAGCAGTGACTGGCGAGAAACACTTTCATGGAAAGGGGTTGCCAGGCTTCCCAAAATTACTAATCTCCAGAAATCTCAGCAAATATTTTTTCACCCAAACAGGATGATACTTTCAGGTAATGATCAGTACACGAAGGCGACTTGGTTCCCCAAATTTTGTTCTTCTATGTTGAGGCGTTCGTTTCCAGTAACAGTTTGAATTTTTAGGTTTCACTCTCTTTTCTCCTATATTGATAGATGTATTTGGAACTCTAAATCCAACACGGTTTCTGCTAGCTTCTTGAAACTTGACACAATAAAGTAGTTTCACGTTCTATCTCTACGTTTTGTTTCCTCTTGATGTAGCCCTAAGCAGTGTCTGGCGAGAAACACTTTCATTGAAAGGGGTTGCCAGGCTTCCCAAAATTACGAATCTCCAGAAATCTCAGCAAATATTTTTTCACCCAAACAGGATGATACTTTCAGGTAATGAACGGTACACGAAGGCGACTTGGTTTCCCAAATTTCGTTCATCTATGTTGAGGCGTTCTTTTCCAGTAACAGTTTGAATTTTTAGATTTCACTCTGTTTTCTCCTATATTGATAGATGTATTTGGAACTCTAAATCCAACACGGTTTGTGCTAGCTTCTTGAAAGTTGACACAATAAAGTAGTTTCACGTTCTATCTCTATGTTTTGATTCCTCTTGATGTAGCCCTAAGCAGTGACAGGCGAGAAACATTTCTATGGAAAGGGGTTGCCAGGCTTCCCAAAATTACGAATCTCCAGAAATCTCAGCAAATATTTTTTCACCCAAACTGGATGATACTTTCAGGTAATGATCAGTACACGAAGGCGACTTGGTTCCCCAAATTTCGTTCTTCCATGTTGAAGCGTTCGTTTCCAGTAAGAGTTTGAATTTTTAGGTTTCACTCTGTTTTCTCCTATATTGATAGATGTATTTGGAACTCTAAATCCAACACGGTTGTGCTAGCTTCTTGAAACTTGACACAATAAAGTAGTTTCACGTTCTGTCTCTATGTTTTGTTTCCTCTTGATGTAGCCCTAAGCAGTGACAGTCGAGAAACACTTTCATGGAAAGGGGTTGCCAGGCTTCCCAAAATTACGAATCTCAAGAAATCTCAGCAAATATTTTTTCACCCAAACAGGATGATACTTTCAGGTAATGATCAGTACACGAAGGTGACTTGGTTCCCCAAATTTCGTTCTTCTATGTTGAGGCGTTCGTTTCCAGTAACAGTTTGAATTTTTAGGTATCACTCTGTTTTCTCCTATATTGATAGATGTACTTGGAACTCTAAATACAACACGGTTTGGGCTAGCTTCTTGAAACTTGACACAATAAAGTAGTTTCCCGTTCTATCTCTACATTTTGTTTCCTCTTGATGTAGCCCTAAGCAGTGACTGGCGAGAAACACTTTCATGGAAAGGGGTTGCCAGGCTTCCCAAAATTACGAATCTCCAGAAATCTCAGCAAATATTTTTTCACCCAAACAAGATGATACTTTCAGGTAATGAACGGTACACGAAGGCGACTTGGTTTCCCAAATTTCGTTCATCTATGTTGAGGCGATCGTTTCCAGTAACAGTTTGAATTTTTAGGTTTCACTTTGTTTTCTCCTATATTGATAGATGTATTTGGAACTCTAAATCTAACACGGTTTGTGCTAGCTTCTTGAAAGTTGACACAATAAAGTAGTTTCACGTTCTATCTCTATGTTTTGATTCCTCTTGATGTAGCCCTAAGCAGTGACAGGCGAGAAACACTTCCATGGAAAGGGGTTGCCAGGCTTCCCAAAATTACGAATCTCCAGAAATCTCAGCAAATATTTTTTCACCCAAACTGATGATACTTTCAGGTAATGATCAGTACACGAAGGCGACTTGGTTCCCCAAATTTCGTTCTTCTATGTTGAAGCGTTCGTTTCCAGTAACAGTTTGAATTTTTAGGTTTCACTCTGTTTTCTCCTATATTGATAGATGTATTTGGAACTCTAAATCCAACACGGTTTGTGCTAGCTTCTTGACACTTGACACAATAAAGTAGTTTCACGTTCTATCTCTATGTTTTGTTTCCTCTTGATGTAGCCCTAAGCAGTGACTGGCGAGAAACACTTTCATGGAAAGGGGTTGCCAGGCTTCCCAAAATTCCGAATCTCCAGAAATCTCAGCAAATATTTTTTCACCCAAACAGGATGATAATTTCAGGTAATGATCAGTACACTAAGGTGACTTGGTTCCCCAAATTTCGTTCTTCTATGTTGAAGCGTTCGTTTCCAGTAACAGTTTCAATGTTTAGGTTTCACTCTGTTTTCTCCTATATTGATAGATGTATTTGGAACACTAAATCCAACACGGTTTGTGCTAGCTTCTTGAAACTTGACACAATAAAGTAGTTTCACGTTCTATCTCTATGTTTTGATTCCTCTTGATGTAGCCCTAAGCAGTGACAGGCGAGAAACACTTCCATGGAAAGGGGTTGCCAGGCTTCCCAAAATTACGAATCTCCAGAAATCTCAGCAAATATTTTTTCACCCAAACTGGATGATACTTTCAGATAATGATCAGTACACGAAGGCGACTTGGTTCCCCAAATTTCGTTCTTCTATGTTGAGGCGTTCGTTTCCAGTAACAGTTTGAATTTTTAGGTTTCACTCTGTTTTCTCCTATATTGATAGATGTATTTGGAACTCTAAATCCAACACGGTTTGTGCTAGCTTCTTGAAACTTGACACAATAAAGTAGTTTCACGTTCAGTCTCTATGTTTTGTTTCCTCTTGATGTAGCCCTAAGCAGTGACTGGCGAGAAACACTTTCATGGAAAGGGGTTGCCAGGCTTCCCAAAATTACGAATCTCCAGAAATCTCAGCAAATATTTTTTCACCCAAACAGGATGATACTTTCAGGTAATGATCGGTACACGAAGGCGACTTGGTTCCACAAATTTTGTTCTTCTATGTTGAGGCGTTCGTTTCCAGTAACAGTTTGAATTTTTAGGTTTCACTCTCTTTTCTCCTATATTGATAGATGTATTTGGAACTCTAAATCCAACACGGTTTCTGCTAGCTTCTTGAAACTTGACACAATAAAGTAATTTCACGTTCTATCTCTACGTTTTGTTTCCTCTTGATGTAGCCCTAAGCAGTGTCTGGCGAGAAACACTTTCATTGAAAGGGGTTGCCAGGCTTCCCAAAATTACGAATCTCCAGAAATCTCAGCAAATATTTTTTCACCCAAACAGGATGATACTTTCAGGTAATGAACGGTACACGAAGGCGACTTGGTTTCCCAAATTTCGTTCATCTATGTTGAGGCGTTCTTTTCCAGTAACAGTTTGAATTTTTAGATTTCACTCTGTTTTCTCCTATATTGATAGATGTATTTGGAACTCTAAATCCAACACGGTTTGTGCTAGCTTCTTGAAAGTTGACACAATAAAGTAGTTTCACGTTCTATCTCTATGTTTTGATTCCTCTTGATGTAGCCCTAAGCAGTGACAGGCGAGAAACACTTCTATGGAAAGGGGTTGCCAGGCTTCCCAAAATTACGAATCTCCAGAAATCTCAGCAAATATTTTTTCACCCAAACTGGATGATACTTTCAGGTAATGATCAGTACACGAAGGCGACTTGGTTCCCCAAATTTCGTTCTTCCATGTTGAAGCGTTCGTTTCCAGTAACAGTTTGAATTTTTAGGTTTCACTCTGTTTTCTCCTATATTGATAGATGTATTTGGAACTCTAAATCCAACACGGTTTGTGCTAGCTTCTTGAAACTTGACACAATAAAGTAGTTTCACGTTCTGTCTCTATGTTTTGTTTCCTCTTGATGTAGCCCTAAGCAGTGACAGTCGAGAAACACTTTCATGGAAAGGGGTTGCCAGGCTTCCCAAAATTACGAATCTCAAGAAATCTCAGCAAATATTTTTTCACCCAAACAGGATGATACTTTCAGGTAATGATCGGTACACGAAGGTGACTTGGTTCCCCAAATTTCGTTCTTCTATGTTGAAGCGTTCGTTTCCAGTAACAGTTTGAATTTTTAGGTATCACTCTGTTTTCTCCTATATTGATAGATGTACTTGGAACTCTAAATACAACACGGTTTGGGCTAGCTTCTTGAAACTTGACACAGTAAAGTAGTTTCCCGTTCTATCTCTACATTTTGTTTCCTCTTGATGTAGCCCTAAGCAGTGACTGGCGAGAAACACTTTCATTGAAAGGGGTTGCCAGGCTTCCCAAAATTACGAATCTCCAGAAATCTCAGCAAATATTTTTTCACCCAAACAAGATGATACTTTCAGGTAATGAACGGTACACGAAGGCGACTTGGTTTCCCAAATTTCGTTCATCTATGTTGAGGCGTTCGTTTCCAGTAACAGTTTGAATTTTTAGGTTTCACTTTGTTTTCTCCTATATTGATAGATGTATTTGGAACTCTAAATCTAACACGGTTTGTGCTAGCTTCTTGAAAGTTGACACAATAAAGTAGTTTCACGTTCTATCTCTATGTTTTGATTCCTCTTGATGTAGCCCTAAGCAGTGACAGGCGAGAAACACTTCCATGGAAAGGGGTTGCCAGGCTTCCCAAAATTACGAATCTCCAGAAATCTCAGCAAATATTTTTTCACCCAAACTGATGATACTTTAGGGTAATGATCAGTACACGAAGGCGACTTGGTTCCCCAAATTTCGTTCTTCTATGTTGAAGCGTTCGTTTCCAGTAACAGTTTGAATTTTTAGGTTTCACTCTGTTTTCTCCTATATTGATAGATGTATTTGGAACACTAAATCCAACACGGTTTGTGCTAGCTTCTTGAAACTTGACACAATAAAGTAGTTTCACGTTCTATCTCTATGTTTTGATTCCTCTTGATGTAGCCCTAAGCAGTGACAGGCGAGAAACACTTTCATGGAAAGGGGTTGCCAGGCTTCCCAAAATTCCGAATCTCCAGAAATCTCAGCAAATATTTTTTCACCCAAACAGGATGATAATTTCAGGTAATGATCAGTACACGAAGGCGACTTGGTTCCCCAAATTTCGTTCTTCTATGTTGAAGCGTTCGTTTCCAGTAACAGTTTCAATTTTTAGGTTTCACTCTGTTTTCTCCTATATTGATAGATGTATTTGGAACTCTAAATCCAACACGGTTTGTGCTAGCTTCTTGAAACTTGACACAATAAAGTAGTTTCACGTTCTATCTCTATGTTTTGATTCCTCTTGATGTAGCCCTAAGCAGTGACAGGCGAGAAACACTTCCATGGAAAGGGGTTGCCAGGCTTCCCAAAATTACGAATCTCCAGAAATCTCAGCAAATATTTTTTCACCCAAACTGGATGATACTTTCAGATAATGATCAGTACACGAAGGCGACTTGGTTCCCCAAATTTCGTTCTTCTATGTTGAAGCGTTCGTTTCCAGTAACAGTTTGAATTTTTAGGTTTCACTCTGTTTTCTCCTATATTGATAGATGTATTTGGAACTCTAAATCCAACACGGTTTGTGCTAGCTTCTTGAAACTTCACACAACAATGAAGATGCAGGTTCTATCTCTATATTTTGTTTCCTCTTGATGTAGCCCTAAGCAGTGACTGGCGAGAAACACTTTCATGGAAAGGGGTTGCCAGGCTTCCTAAAATTACGAATCTCCAGAAATCTCAGCAAATATTTTTTCACCCAAACAGGATGATACTTTCAGGTAATGATCAGTACACTAAGGCGACTTGGTTCCCCAAATTTCGTTCTTCTATGTTGAAGCGTTCGTTTCCAGTAACAGTTTGAATTTTTAGGTTTCACTCTGTTTTCTCCTATATTGATAGATGTATTTGGAACTCTAAATCCAACACGGTTTGTGCTAGCTTCTTGAAACTTCACACAACAATGAAGATGCAGGTTCTATCTCTATATTTTGTTTCCTCTTGATGTAGCCCTAAGCAGTGACTGGCGAGAAACACTTTCATGGAAAGGGGTTGCCAGGCTTCCTAAAATTACGAATCTCCAGAAATCTCAGCAAATATTTTTTCACCCAAACAGGATGATACTTTCAGGTAATGATCAGTACACTAAGGTGACTTGGTTGCCCAAATTTCGTTCTTCTATGTTGAAGCGTTCATTTCCAGTAACAGTTTGAATTTTTAGGTTTCACTCTGTTTTCTCCTATATTGATAGATGTATTTGGAACTCTAAATCCAACACGGTTTGTGCTAGCTTCTTGAAACTTGACACAATAAAGTAGTTTCACATTCTATCTCTATGTTTTGATTCCTCTTGATATAGCCCTAAGCAGTGACTGGTGAGAAACACTTTCATGGAAAGGGGTTGCCAGGCTTCCCAAAATTACGAATCTCCCGAAATCTCAGCAAATATTTTTTCACCCAAACTGTATGATACTTTCAGGTAATGATCAGTACACGAAGGAGACTTGGTTCCCCAAATTTCGTTCTTCTATGTTGAAGCGTTCGTTTCCAGTAACTGTTTGAATTTTTAGGTTTCACTCTGTTTTCTCCTATATTGATAGATGTATTTGGAACTCTAAATCCAACACGGTTTGTGCTAGCTTCTTGAAACTTGACACAATAAAGTAGTTTCACGTTCTATCTCTATGTTTTGTTTCCTCTTGATGTAGCCCTAAGCAGTGACAGGCGAGAAACACTTTCATGGAAAGGGGTTGTCAGGCTTCCCAAAATTACGAATTTCCAGAAATCTCAGCAAATATTTTTTCAGCCAAACTGGATGATACTTTCAGGTAACGATTAGTACACGAAGGCGACTTGGTTCCCCAAATTTCGTTCTTCTATGTTGAAGCGTTCGTTTCCACTAACACTTTGAATTTTTAGGTTTCACTCTGTTTTCTCCTATATTGATAGATGTATTTGGAACTCTAAATCCAACACGGTTTGTGCTAGCTTCTTGAAACTTGACACAATAAAGTAGTTTCACGTTCTGTCTCTATGTTTTGTTTCCTCTTAATGTAGCCCTAAGCAGTGACAGGCGAGAAACACTTTCATGGAAAGGGGTTGCCAGGCTTCCCAAAACTACGAATCTCCAGAAATCTCAGCAAATATTTTTCACCCAAACAGGATGATACATTCAGTTAATGATCAGTACACGAAGGTGACTTGGTTCCCCAAATTTCGTTCTTCTATGTTGAAGCGTTCGTTTCCAGTAACAGTTTGAATTTTTAGGTTTCACTCTGTTTTCTCCTATATTGATAGATGTATTTGGAACTCTAAATCCAACACGGATTGTGCTAGCTTCTTGAAACTTGACACAATAAAATAATTTCATGTTCTATCTCTACGTTTTGTTTCCTCTTGATGTAGCCCTAAGCAGTGACTGGCGGGAAACACTTTCATGGAAAGGGGTTGCCAAGCTTCCCAAAATTACGAATCTCCAGAAATCTCAGCAAATATTTTTTCACCCAAACAGGATGATACTTTCAGGTAATGATCAGTACACGAAGGCGACTTGGTTCCCCAAATTTTGTTCTTCTATGTTGAGGCGTTCGTTTCCAGTAACAGTTTGAATTTTTAGGTTTCACTCTGTTTTCTCCTATATTGATAGATATATTTGGAACTCTAAATCCAACACGGTTTGTGCTAGCTTATTGAAACTTGACACAATAAAGTAGTTTCACGTTCTATCTCTATGTTTTGTTTCCTCTTGATGTAGCCCTAAGCAGTGACAGGCGAGAAACACTTTCATGGAAAGGGGTTGCCAGGCTTCCCAAAATTACGAATCTCCAGAAATCTCAGCAAATATTTTTTCACCCAAACAGGATGATACTTTCAGGTAATGATCAGTACACGAAGGTGACTTGGTTTTCCAAATTTCGTTCTTCTATGTTGAAGCGTTCGTTTCCAGTAACAGTTTGAATTTTTAGGTTTCACTTTGTTTTCTCCTATATTGATAGATGTATTTGGAAATCTAAATCCAACACGGTTTGTGCTAGCTTCTTGAAACTTGACACAATAAAGTAATTTCACGTTCTATCTCTACGTTTTGTTTCCTCTTGATGTAGCCCTAAGCAGTGACTGGCGGGAAACACTTTCATGGAAAGGGGTTGCCAAGCTTCCCAAAATTACGAGTCTCCAGAAATCTCAGCAAATATTTTTTCACCCAAACAGGATGATACTTTCAGGTAATGATCAGTACACGAAGGCGACTTGGTTCCCCAAATTTTGTTCTTCTATGTTGAGGCGTTCGTTTCCAGTAACAGTTTGAATTTTTAGGTTTCACTCTGTTTTCTCCTATATTGATAGATGTATTTGGAACTCTAAATATAACACGGTTTGTGCTAGCTTCTTGAAACTTGACACAATAAAGTAGTTTCATGTTCTGTCTCTATGTTTTGTTTCCTCTTGATGTAGCCCTAAGAAGTGACAGGCGAGAAACACTTCCATGGAAAGGGGTTGCCAGGCTTCCCAAAATTACGAATCTCCAGAAATCTCAGCAAATATTTTTTCACCCAAACTGGATGATACTTTCACGTAATGATCAGTACACGAAGGCGACTTGGTTCCCCAAATTTCGTTCTTCTATGTTGAAGCGTTCGTTTCCAGTAACAGTTTGAATTTTTAGGTTTCACTCTGTTTTCTCCTATATTGATAGATGTATTTGGAACTCTAAATCCAACACGGTTTGTGCTAGCTTCTTGAAACTTGACACAATAAAGTAATTTCACGTTCTATCTCTACGTTTTGTTTCTTCTTGATGTAGCCCTAAGCAGTGACTGGCGAGAAACACTTTCATGGAAAGGGGTTGCCAAGCTTCCCAAAATTACGAATCTCCAGAAATCTCAGCAAATATTTTTTCACCTAAATTGGATGATACTTTCAGGTAATGATCAGTACACGAAGGCGACTTGGTTCCCCAAATTTTGTTCTTCTATGTTGAGGCGTTCGTTTCCAGTAACAGTTTGAATTTTTAGGTTTCACTCTGTTTTCTCTTATATTGATAGATGTATTTGGAACTCTAAATCCAACACGGTTTGTGCTAGCTTCTTGAAACTTGACACAATAAAGTAGTTTCACGTTCTGTCCCTATGTTTTGTTTCCTCTTGATGTAGCCCTAAGCAGTGACTGGCGAGAAACAATTTCATGGAAAGGGGTTTCCAGGCTTCCCAAAATTACGAATCTCCAGAAATCTCAGCAAATATTTTTTCACCCAAACAGGATGATACTTTCAGGTAATGATCAGTACACGAAGGCGACTTGGTTCCCCAAATTTCGTTCTTCTATGTTGAAGCGTTCGTTTCCAGTAACAGTTTGAATTTTTAGGTATCACTCTGTTTTCTCCTATATTGATAGATGTACTTGGAACTCTAAATCCAACACGGTTTGGGCTAGCTTCTTGAAACTTGACACAATAAAGTAGTTTCACGTTCTATCTCTACATTTTGTTTCCTCTTGATGTAGCCCTAAGCAGTGACTGGCGAGAAACACTTTCATTGAAAGGGGTTGCCAGGCTTCCCAAAATTACGAATCTCCAGAAATCTCAGCAAATATTTTTTCACCCAAACAGGATGATACTTTCAGGTAATGAACGGTACACGAAGGCGACTTGGTTTCCCAAATTTCGTTCATCTATGTTGAGGCGTTCGTTTCCAGTAACAGTTTGAATTTTTAGGTTTCACTCTGTTTTCTCCTATATTGATAGATGTATTTGGAACTCTAAATCCAACACGGTGTGTGCTAGCTTCTTGAAAGTTGACACAATAAAGTAGTTTCACGTTCTATCTCTATGTTTTGATTCCTCTTGATGTAGCCCTAAGCAGTGACAGGCGAGAAACACTTCCATGGAAAGGGATTGCCAGGCTTCCCAAAATTACGAATCTCCAGAAATCTCAGCAAATATTTTTTCACCCAAACTGATGATACTTTCAGATAATGATCAGTACACGAAGGCGACTTTGTTCCCCAAATTTCGTTCTTCTATGTTGAAGCGTTCGTTTCCAGTAACAGTTTGAATTTTTAGGTTTCCCTCTGTTTTCTCTTATATTGATAGATGTATTTGGAACTCTAAATCCAACACGGTTTGTGCTAGCTTCTTGACACTTGACACAATAAAGTAGTTTCACGTTCTATCTCTATGTTTTGTTTCCTCTTGATGTAGCCCTAAGCAGTTACTGGCGAGAAACACTTTCATGGAAAGGGGTTGCCAGGCTTCCCAAAATTACGAATCTCCAGAAATCTCAGCCAATATTTTTTCACCCAAACAGGATGATAATTTCAGGTAATGATCAGTACACTAAGGTGACTTGGTTCCCCAAATTTCGTTCTTCTATGTTGAAGCGTTCGTTTCCAGTAACAGTTTGAATGTTTAGGTTTCACTCTGTTTTCTCCTATATTGATAGATGTATTTGGAACACTAAATCCAACACGGTTTGTGCTAGCTTCTTGAAACTTGACACAATAAAGTAGTTTCACGTTCTATCTCTATGTTTTGATTCCTCTTGATGTAGCCCTAAGCAGTGACAGGCGAGAAACACTTCCATGGAAAGGGGTTGCCAGGCTTCCCAAAATTACGAATCTCCAGAAATCTCAGCAAATATTTTTTTACCCAAACTGGATGATACTTTCAGATAATGATCAGTACACGAAGGCGACTTGGTTCCCCAAATTTCGTTCTTCTATGTTGAAGCGTTCGTTTCCAGTAACAGTTTGAATTTTTAGGTTTCACTCTGTTTTCTCCTATATTGATAGATGTATTTGGAACTCTAAATCCAACACGGTTTGTGCTAGCTTCTTGAAATTTGAGACAATAAAGTAGTTTCACGGTCTGTCTCTATGTTTTGTTTCCTCTTGATGTAGCCCTAAGCAGTGACTGGCGAGAAACACTTTCATGGAAAGGGGTTGCCAGGCTTCCCAAAATTACGAATCTCCAGAAATCTCAGCAAATATTTTTTCACCCAAACAGGATGATACTTTCAGGTAATGATCAGTACACTAAGGTGACTTGGTTCCCCAAATTTCGTTCTTCTATGTTGAAGCGTTCGTTTCCAGTAACAGTTTGAATTTTTAGGTTTCACTCTGTTTTCTCCTATATTGATAGATGTATTTGGAACTCTAAATCCAACACGGTTTGTGCTAGCTTCTTGAAACTTCACACAACAATGAAGATGCAGGTTCTATCTCTATGTTTTGTTTCCTCTTGATGTAGCCCTAAGCAGTGACAGGCGAGAAACACTTTCATGGAAAGGGGTTGCCAGGCTTCCTAAAATTACGAATCTCCAGAAATCTCAGCAAATATTTTTTCACCCAAACAGGATGATACTTTCAGGTAATGATCAGTACACTAAGGTGACTAGGTTGCCCAAATTTCGTTCTTCTATGTTGAAGCGTTCATTTCCAGTAACAGTTTGAATTTTTAGGTTTCACTCTGTTTTCTCCTATATTGATAGATGTATTTGGAACTCTAAATCCAACACGGTTTGTGCTAGCTTCTTGAAACTTGACACAATAAAGTAGTTTCACATTCTATCTCTATGTTTTGATTCCTCTTGATATAGCCCTAAGCAGTGACTGGCGAGAAACACTTTCATGGAAAGGGGTTGCCAGGCTTCCCAAAATTACGAATCTCCCGAAATCTCAGCAAATATTTTTTCACCCAAACTGTATGATACTTTCAGGTAATGATCAGTACACGAAGGAGACTTGGTTCCCCAAATTTCGTTCTTCTATGTTGAAGCGTTCGTTTCCAGTAACTGTTTGAATTTTTAGGTTTCACTCTGTTTTCTCCTATATTGATAGATGTATTTGGAACTCTAAATCCAACACGGTTTATGCTAGCTTCTTGAAACTTGACACAATAAAGTAGTTTCACGTTCTATCTCTATGTTTTGTTTCCTCTTGATGTAGCCCTAAGCAGTGACAGGCGAGAAACACTTTCATGGAAAGGGGTTGTCAGGCTTCCCAAAATTACGAATTTCCAGAAATCTCAGCAAATATTTTTTCAGCCAAACTGGATGATACTTTCAGGTAACGATTAGTACACGAAGGCGACTTGGTTCCCCAAATTTCGTTCTTCTATGTTGAAGCGTTCGTTTCCACTAACACTTTGAATTTTTAGGTTTCACTCTGTTTTCTCCTATATTGATAGATGTATTTGGAACTCTAAATCCAACACGGTTTGTGCTAGCTTTTTGAAACTTGACACAATAAAGTAGTTTCACGTTCTGTCTCTATGTTTTGTTTCCTCTTAATGTAGCCCTAAGCAGTGACAGGCGAGAAACACTTTCATGGAAAGGGGTTGCCAGGCTTCCCAAAACTACGAATCTCCAGAAATCTCAGCAAATATTTTTCACCCAAACAGGATGATACATTCAGTTAATGATCAGTACACGAAGGTGACTTGGTTCCCCAAATTTCGTTCTTCTATGTTGAAGCGTTCGTTTCCAGTAACAGTTTGAATTTTTAGGTTTCACTCTGTTTTCTCCTATATTGATAGATGTATTTGGAACTCTAAATCCAACACGGATTGTGCTAGCTTCTTGAAACTTGACACAATAAAATAATTTCATGTTCTATCTCTACGTTTTGTTTCCTCTTGATGTAGCCCTAAGCAGTGACTGGCGGGAAACACTTTCATGGAAAGGGGTTGCCAAGCTTCCCAAAATTACGAATCTCCAGAAATCTCAGCAAATATTTTTTCACCCAAACAGGATGATACTTTCAGGTAATGATCAGTACACGAAGGCGACTTGGTTCCCCAAATTTTGTTATTCTATGTTGAGGCGTTCGTTTCCAGTAACAGTTTGAATTTTTAGGTTTCACTCTGTTTTCTCCTATATTGATAGATATATTTGGAACTCTAAATCCAACACGGTTTGTGCTAGCTTATTGAAACTTGACACAATAAAGTAGTTTCACGTTCTATCTCTATGTTTTGTTTCCTCTTGATGTAGCCCTAAGCAGTGACAGGCGAGAAACACTTTCATGGAAAGGGGTTGCCAGGCTTCCCAAAATTACGAATCTCCAGAAATCTCAGCAAATATTTTTTCACCCAAACAGGATGATACTTTCAGGTAATGATCAGTACACGAAGGTGACTTGGTTTTCCAAATTTCGTTCTTCTATGTTGAAGCGTTCGTTTCCAGTAACAGTTTGAATTTTTAGGTTTCACTTTGTTTTCTCCTATATTGATAGATGTATTTGGAAATCTAAATCCAACACGGTTTGTGCTAGCTTCTTGAAACTTGACACAATAAAGTAATTTCACGTTCTATCTCTACGTTTTGTTTCCTCTTGATGTAGCCCTAAGCAGTGACTGGCGGGAAACACTTTCATGGAAAGGGGTTGCCAAGCTTCCCAAAATTACGAGTCTCCAGAAATCTCAGCAAATATTTTTTCACCCAAACAGGATGATACTTTCAGGTAATGATCAGTACATGAAGGCGACTTGGTTCCCCAAATTTTGTTCTTCTATGTTGAGGCGTTCGTTTCCAGTAACAGTTTGAATTTTTAGGTTTCACTCTGTTTTCTCCTATATTGATAGATGTATTTGGAACTCTAAATATAACACGGTTTGTGCTAGCTTCTTGAAACTTGACACAATAAAGTAGTTTCATGTTCTGTCTCTATGTTTTGTTTCCTCTTGATGTAGCCCTAAGAAGTGACAGGCGAGAAACACTTCCATGGAAAGGGGTTGCCAGGCTTCCCAAAATTACGAATCTCCAGAAATCTCAGCAAATATTTTTTCACCCAAACTGGATGATACTTTCACGTAATGATCAGTACACGAAGGCGACTTGGTTCCCCAAATTTCGTTCTTCTATGTTGAAGCGTTCGTTTCCAGTAACAGTTTGAATTTTTAGGTTTCACTCTGTTTTCTCCTATATTGATAGATGTATTTGGAACTCTAAATCCAACACGGTTTGTGCTAGCTTCTTGAAACTTGACACAATAAAGTAATTTCACGTTCTATCTCTACGTTTTGTTTCTTCTTGATGTAGCCCTAAGCAGTGACTGGCGAGAAACACTTTCATGGAAAGGGGTTGCCAAGCTTCCCAAAATTACGAATCTCCAGAAATCTCAGCAAATATTTTTTCACCTAAATTGGATGATACTTTCAGGTAATGATCAGTACACGAAGGCGACTTGGTTCCCCAAATTTTGTTCTTCTATGTTGAGGCGTTCGTTTCCAGTAACAGTTTGAATTTTTAGGTTTCACTCTGTTTTCTCTTATATTGATAGATGTATTTGGAACTCTAAATCCAACACGGTTTGTGCTAGCTTCTTGAAACTTGACACAATAAAGTAGTTTCACGTTCTGTCCCTATGTTTTGTTTCCTCTTGATGTAGCCCTAAGCAGTGACTGGCGAGAAACAATTTCATGGAAAGGGGTTTCCAGGCTTCCCAAAATTACGAATCTCCAGAAATCTCAGCAAATATTTTTTCACCCAAACAGGATGATACTTTCAGGTAATGATCAGTACACGAAGGCGACTTGGTTCCCCAAATTTCGTTCTTCTATGTTGAAGCGTTCGTTTCCAGTAACAGTTTGAATTTTTAGGTATCACTCTGTTTTCTCCTATATTGATAGATGTACTTGGAACTCTAAATCCAACACGGTTTGGGCTAGCTTCTTGAAACTTGACACAATAAAGTAGTTTCACGTTCTATCTCTACATTTTCTTTCCTCTTGATGTAGCCCTAAGCAGTGACTGGCGAGAAACACTTTCATTGAAAGGGGTTGCCAGGCTTCCCAAAATTACGAATCTCCAGAAATCTCAGCAAATATTTTTTCACCCAAACAGGATGATACTTTCAGGTAATGAACGGTACACGAAGGCGACTTGGTTTCCCAAATTTCGTTCATCTATGTTGAGGCGTTCGTTTCCAGTAACAGTTTGAATTTTTAGGTTTCACTCTGTTTTCTCCTATATTGATAGATGTATTTGGAACTCTAAATCCAACACGGTGTGTGCTAGCTTCTTGAAAGTTGACACAATAAAGTAGTTTCACGTTCTATCTCTATGTTTTGATTCCTCTTGATGTAGCCCTAAGCAGTGACAGGCGAGAAACACTTCCATGGAAAGGGGTTGCCAGGCTTCCCAAAATTACGAATCTCCAGAAATCTCAGCAAATATTTTTTCAACCAAACTGATGATACTTTCAGATAATGATCAGTACACGAAGGCGACTTCGTTCCCCAAATTTCGTTCTTCTATGTTGAAGCGTTCGTTTCCAGTAACAGTTTGAATTTTTAGGTTTCCCTCTGTTTTCTCTTATATTGATAGATGTATTTGGAACTCTAAATCCAACACGGTTTGTGCTAGCTTCTTGACACTTGACACAATAAAGTAGTTTCACGTTCTATCTCTATGTTTTGTTTCCTCTTGATGTAGCCCTAAGCAGTTACTGGCGAGAAACACTTTCATGGAAAGGGGTTGCCAGGCTTCCCAAAATTACGAATCTCCAGAAATCTCAGCCAATATTATTTCACCCAAACAGGATGATAATTTCAGGTAATGATCAGTACACTAAGGTGACTTGGTTCCCCAAATTTCGTTCTTCTATGTTGAAGCGTTCGTTTCCAGTAACAGTTTGAATGTTTAGGTTTCACTCTGTTTTCTCCTATATTGATAGATGTATTTGGAACACTAAATCCAACACGGTTTGTGCTAGCTTCTTGAAACTTGACACAATAAAGTAGTTTCACGTTCTATCTCTATGTTTTGATTCCTCTTGATGTAGCCCTAAGCAGTGACAGGCGAGAAACACTTCCATGGAAAGGGGTTGCCAGGCTTCCCAAAATTACGAATCTCCAGAAATCTCAGCAAATATTTTTTTACCCAAACTGGATGATACTTTCAGATAATGATCAGTACACGAAGGCGACTTGGTTCCCCAAATTTCGTTCTTCTATGTTGAAGCGTTCGTTTCCAGTAACAGTTTGAATTTTTAGGTTTCACTCTGTTTTCTCCTATATTGATAGATGTATTTGGAACTCTAAATCCAACACGGTTTGTGCTAGCTTCTTGAAACTTGAGACAATAAAGTAGTTTCACGGTCTGTCTCTATGTTTTGTTTCCTCTTGATGTAGCCCTAAGCAGTGACTGGCGAGAAACACTTTCATGGAAAGGGGTTGCCAGGCTTCCCAAAATTACGAATCTCCAGAAATCTCAGCAAATATTTTTTCACCCAAACAGGATGATACTTTCAGGTAATGATCAGTACACTAAGGTGACTTGGTTCCCCAAATTTCGTTCTTCTATGTTGAAGCGTTCGTTTCCAGTAACAGTTTGAATTTTTAGGTTTCACTCTGTTTTCTCCTATATTGATAGATGTATTTGGAACACTAAATCCAACACGGTTTGTGCTAGCTTCTTGAAACTTGACACAATAAAGTAGTTTCACGTTCTATCTCTATGTTTTGATTCCTCTTGATGTAGCCCTAAGCAGTGACAGGCGAGAAACACTTCCATGGAAAGGGGTTGCCAGGCTTCCCAAAATTACGAATCTCCAGAAATCTCAGCAAATATTTTTTTACCCAAACTGGATGATACTTTCAGATAATGATCAGTACACGAAGGCGACTTGGTTCCCCAAATTTCGTTCTTCTATGTTGAAGCGTTCGTTTCCAGTAACAGTTTGAATTTTTAGGTTTCACTCTGTTTTCTCCTATATTGATAGATGTATTTGGAACTCTAAATCCAACACGGTTTGTGCTAGCTTCTTGAAACTTGAGACAATAAAGTAGTTTCACGGTCTGTCTCTATGTTTTGTTTCCTCTTGATGTAGCCCTAAGCAGTGACTGGCGAGAAACACTTTCATGGAAAGGGGTTGCCAGGCTTCCCAAAATTACGAATCTCCAGAAATCTCAGCAAATATTTTTTCACCCAAACAGGATGATACTTTCAGGTAATGATCAGTACACTAAGGTGACTTGGTTCCCCAAATTTCGTTCTTCTATGTTGAAGCGTTCGTTTCCAGTAACAGTTTGAATTTTTAGGTTTCACTCTGTTTTCTCCTATATTGATAGATGTATTTGGAACTCTAAATCCAACACGGTTTGTGCTAGCTTCTTGAAACTTGACACAATAAAGTAGTTTCACGTTCTATCTCTATGTTTTGTTTCCTCTTGATGTAGCCCTAAGCAGTGACAGGCGAGAAACACTTTCATGGAAAGGGGTTGTCAGGCTTCCCAAAATTACGAATTTCCAGAAATCTCAGCAAATATTTTTTCAGCCAAACTGGATGATACTTTCAGGTAACGATTAGTACACGAAGGCGACTTGGTTCCCCAAATTTCGTTCTTCTATGTTGAAGCGTTCGTTTCCACTAACACTTTGAATTTTTAGGTTTCACTCTGTTTTCTCCTATATTGATAGATGTATTTGGAACTCTAAATCCAACACGGTTTGTGCTAGCTTCTTGAAACTTGACACAATAAAGTAGTTTCACATTCTATCTCCTTGTTTTGATTCCTCTTGATATAGCCCTAAGCAGTGACTGGCGAGAAACACTTTCATGGAAAGGGGTTGCCAGGCTTCCCAAAATTACGAATCTCCCGAAATCTCAGCAAATATTTTTTCACCCAAACTGTATGATACTTTCAGGTAATGATCAGTACACGAAGGAGACTTGGTTCCCCAAATTTCGTTCTTCTATGTTGAAGCGTTCGTTTCCAGTAACTGTTTGAATTTTTAGGTTTCACTCTGTTTTCTCCTATATTGATAGATGTATTTGGAACTCTAAATCCAACACGGTTTGTGCTAGCTTCTTGAAACTTGACACAATAAAGTAGTTTCACGTTCTATCTCTATGTTTTGTTTCCTCTTGATGTAGCCCTAAGCAGTGACAGGCGAGAAACACTTTCATGGAAAGGGGTTGTCAGGCTTCCCAAAATTACGAATTTCCAGAAATCTCAGCAAATATTTTTTCAGCCAAACTGGATGATACTTTCAGGTAACGATTAGTACACGAAGGCGACTTGGTTCCCCAAATTTCGTTCTTCTATGTTGAAGCGTTCGTTTCCACTAACACTTTGAATTTTTAGGTTTCACTCTGTTTTCTCCTATATTGATAGATGTATTTGGAACTCTAAATCCAACACGGTTTGTGCTAGCTTCTTGAAACTTGACACAATAAAGTAGTTTCACGTTCTGTCTCTATGTTTTGTTTCCTCTTAATGTAGCCCTAAGCAGTGACAGGCGAGAAACACTTTCATGGAAAGGGGTTGCCAGGCTTCCCAAAACTACGAATCTCCAGAAATCTCAGCAAATATTTTTCACCCAAACAGGATGATACATTCAGTTAATGATCAGTACACGAAGGTGACTTGGTTCCCCAAATTTCGTTCTTCTATGTTGAAGCGTTCGTTTCCAGTAACAGTTTGAATTTTTAGGTTTCACTCTGTTTTCTCCTATATTGATAGATGTATTTGGAACTCTAAATCCAACACGGATTGTGCTAGCTTCTTGAAACTTGACACAATAAAATAATTTCATGTTCTATCTCTACGTTTTGTTTCCTCTTGATGTAGCCCTAAGCAGTGACTGGCGGGAAACACTTTCATGGAAAGGGGTTGCCAAGCTTCCCAAAATTACGAATCTCCAGAAATCTCAGCAAATATTTTTTCACCCAAACAGGATGATACTTTCAGGTAATGATCAGTACACGAAGGCGACTTGGTTCCCCAAATTTTGTTCTTCTATGTTGAGGCGTTCGTTTCCAGTAACAGTTTGAATTTTTAGGTTTCACTCTGTTTTCTCCTATATTGATAGATATATTTGGAACTCTAAATCCAACACGGTTTGTGCTAGCTTATTGAAACTTGACACAATAAAGTAGTTTCACGTTCTATCTCTATGTTTTGTTTCCTCTTGATGTAGCCCTAAGCAGTGACAGGCGAGAAACACTTTCATGGAAAGGGGTTGCCAGGCTTCCCAAAATTACGAATCTCCAGAAATCTCAGCAAATATTTTTTCACCCAAACAGGATGATACTTTCAGGTAATGATCAGTACACGAAGGTGACTTGGTTTTCCAAATTTCGTTCTTCTATGTTGAAGCGTTCGTTTCCAGTAACAGTTTGAATTTTTAGGTTTCACTTTGTTTTCTCCTATATTGATAGATGTATTTGGAAATCTAAATCCAACACGGTTTGTGCTAGCTTCTTGAAACTTGACACAATAAAGTAATTTCACGTTCTATCTCTACGTTTTGTTTCCTCTTGATGTAGCCCTAAGCAGTGACTGGCGGGAAACACTTTCATGGAAAGGGGTTGCCAAGCTTCCCAAAATTACGAGTCTCCAGAAATCTCAGCAAATATTTTTTCACCCAAACAGGATGATACTTTCAGGTAATGATCAGTACACGAAGGCGACTTGGTTCCCCAAATTTTGTTCTTCTATGTTGAGGCGTTCGTTTCCAGTAACAGTTTGAATTTTTAGGTTTCACTCTGTTTTCTCCTATATTGATAGATGTATTTGGAACTCTAAATATAACACGGTTTGTGCTAGCTTCTTGAAACTTGACACAATAAAGTAGTTTCATGTTCTGTCTCTATGTTTTGTTTCCTCTTGATGTAGCCCTAAGAAGTGACAGGCGAGAAACACTTCCATGGAAAGGGGTTGCCAGGCTTCCCAAAATTACGAATCTCCAGAAATCTCAGCAAATATTTTTTCACCCAAACTGGATGATACTTTCACGTAATGATCAGTACACGAAGGCGACTTGGTTCCCCAAATTTCGTTCTTCTATGTTGAAGCGTTCGTTTCCAGTAACAGTTTGAATTTTTAGGTTTCACTCTGTTTTCTCCTATATTGATAGATGTATTTGGAACTCTAAATCCAACACGGTTTGTGCTAGCTTCTTGAAACTTGACACAATAAAGTAATTTCACGTTCTATCTCTACGTTTTGTTTCTTCTTGATGTAGCCCTAAGCAGTGACTGGCGAGAAACACTTTCATGGAAAGGGGTTGCCAAGCTTCCCAAAATTACGAATCTCCAGAAATCTCAGCAAATATTTTTTCACCTAAATTGGATGATACTTTCAGGTAATGATCAGTACATGAAGGCGACTTGGTTCCCCAAATTTTGTTCTTCTATGTTGAGGCGTTCGTTTCCAGTAACAGTTTGAATTTTTAGGTTTCACTCTGTTTTCTCTTATATTGATAGATGTATTTGGAACTCTAAATCCAACACGGTTTGTGCTAGCTTCTTGAAACTTGACACAATAAAGTAGTTTCACGTTCTGTCCCTATGTTTTGTTTCCTCTTGATGTAGCCCTAAGCAGTGACTGGCGAGAAACAATTTCATGGAAAGGGGTTTCCAGGCTTCCCAAAATTACGAATCTCCAGAAATCTCAGCAAATATTTTTTCACCCAAACAGGATGATACTTTCAGGTAATGATCAGTACACGAAGGCGACTTGGTTCCCCAAATTTCGTTCTTCTATGTTGAAGCGTTCGTTTCCAGTAACAGTTTGAATTTTTAGGTATCACTCTGTTTTCTCCTATATTGATAGATGTACTTGGAACTCTAAATCCAACACGGTTTGGGCTAGCTTCTTGAAACTTGACACAATAAAGTAGTTTCACGTTCTATCTCTACATTTTGTTTCCTCTTGATGTAGCCCTAAGCAGTGACTGGCGAGAAACACTTTCATTGAAAGGGGTTGCCAGGCTTCCCAAAATTACGAATCTCCAGAAATCTCAGCAAATATTTTTTCACCCAAACAGGATGATACTTTCAGGTAATGAACGGTACACGAAGGCGACTTGGTTTCCCAAATTTCGTTCATCTATGTTGAGGCGTTCGTTTCCAGTAACAGTTTGAATTTTTAGGTTTCACTCTGTTTTCTCCTATATTGATAGATGTATTTGGAACTCTAAATCCAACACGGTGTGTGCTAGCTTCTTGAAAGTTGACACAATAAAGTAGTTTCACGTTCTATCTCTATGTTTTGATTCCTCTTGATGTAGCCCTAAGCAGTGACAGGCGAGAAACACTTCCATGGAAAGGGGTTGCCAGGCTTCCCAAAATTACGAATCTCCAGAAATCTCAGCAAATATTTTTTCACCCAAACTGATGATACTTTCAGATAATGATCAGTACACGAAGGCGACTTTGTTCCCCAAATTTCGTTCTTCTATGTTGAAGCGTTCGTTTCCAGTAACAGTTTGAATTTTTAGGTTTCCCTCTGTTTTCTCTTATATTGATAGATGTATTTGGAACTCTAAATCCAACACGGTTTGTGCTAGCTTCTTGACACTTGACACAATAAAGTAGTTTCACGTTCTATCTCTATGTTTTGTTTCCTCTTGATGTAGCCCTAAGCAGTTACTGGCGAGAAACACTTTCATGGAAAGGGGTTGCCAGGCTTCCCAAAATTACGAATCTCCAGAAATCTCAGCCAATATTTTTTCACCCAAACAGGATGATAATTTCAGGTAATGATCAGTACACTAAGGTGACTTGGTTCCCCAAATTTCGTTCTTCTATGTTGAAGCGTTCGTTTCCAGTAACAGTTTGAATGTTTAGGTTTCACTCTGTTTTCTCCTATATTGATAGATGTATTTGGAACACTAAATCCAACACGGTTTGTGCTAGCTTCTTGAAACTTGACACAATAAAGTAGTTTCACGTTCTATCTCTATGTTTTGATTCCTCTTGATGTAGCCCTAAGCAGTGACAGGCGAGAAACACTTCCATGGAAAGGGGTTGCCAGGCTTCCCAAAATTACGAATCTCCAGAAATCTCAGCAAATATTTTTTTACCCAAACTGGATGATACTTTCAGATAATGATCAGTACACGAAGGCGACTTGGTTCCCCAAATTTCGTTCTTCTATGTTGAAGCGTTCGTTTCCAGTAACAGTTTGAATTTTTAGGTTTCACTCTGTTTTCTCCTATATTGATAGATGTATTTGGAACTCTAAATCCAACACGGTTTGTGCTAGCTTCTTGAAACTTGAGACAATAAAGTAGTTTCACGGTCTGTCTCTATGTTTTGTTTCCTCTTGATGTAGCCCTAAGCAGTGACTGGCGAGAAACACTTTCATGGAAAGGGGTTGCCAGGCTTCCCAAAATTACGAATCTCCAGAAATCTCAGCAAATATTTTTTCACCCAAACAGGATGATACTTTCAGGTAATGATCAGTACACTAAGGTGACTTGGTTCCCCAAATTTCGTTCTTCTATGTTGAAGCGTTCGTTTCCAGTAACAGTTTGAATTTTTAGGTTTCACTCTGTTTTCTCCTATATTGATAGATGTATTTGGAACTCTAAATCCAACACGGTTTGTGCTAGCTTCTTGAAACTTCACACAACAATGAAGATGCAGGTTCTATCTCTATGTTTTGTTTCCTCTTGATGTAGCCCTAAGCAGTGACTGCCGAGAAACACTTTCATGGAAAGGGGTTGCCAGGCTTCCTAAAATTACGAATCTCCAGAAATCTCAGCAAATATTTTTTCACCCAAACAGGATGATACTTTCAGGTAATGATCAGTACACTAAGGTGACTAGGTTGCCCAAATTTCGTTCTTCTATGTTGAAGCGTTCATTTCCAGTAACAGTTTGAATTTTTAGGTTTCACTCTGTTTTCTCCTATATTGATAGATGTATTTGGAACTCTAAATCCAACACGGTTTGTGCTAGCTTCTTGAAACTTGACACAATAAAGTAGTTTCACATTCTATCTCTATGTTTTGATTCCTCTTGATGTAGCCCTAAGCAGTGACTGGCGAGAAACACTTTCATGAAAAGGGGTTGCCAGGCTTCCCAAAATTACGAATCTCCCGAAATCTCAGCAAATATTTTTTCACCCAAACTGGATGATACTTTCAGGTAATGATCAGTACACGAAGGCGACTTGGTTCCCCAAATTTCGTTCTTCTATGTTGAAGCGTTCGTTTCCACTAACACTTTGAATTTTTAGGTTTCACTCTGTTTTCTCCTATATTGATAGATGTATTTGGAACTCTAAATCCAACACGGTTTGTGCTAGCTTCTTGAAACTTGACACAATAAAGTAGTTTCACTTTCTGTCTCTATGTTTTGTTTCCTCTTAATGTAGCCCTAAGCAGTGACAGGCGAGAAACACTTTCATGGAAAGGGGTTGCCAGGCTTCCCAAAACTACGAATCTCCAGAAATCTCAGCAAATATTTTTTCACCCAAACAGGATGATACATTCAGGTAATGATCAGTACACTAAGGTGACTTGGTTCCCCAAATTTCGTTCTTCTATGTTGAGGCGTTCGTTTCCAGTAACAGTTTGAATTTTTAGGTTTCACTCTGTTTTCTCCTATATTGATAGATGTATTTGGAACTCTAAATCCAACACGGTTTGTGCTAGCTTCTTGAAACTTGACACAATAAAGTAGTTTCACGTTCTATCTCTATGTTTTGTTTCCTCTTGATGTAGCCCTAAGCTGTGACTGGCGAGAAACACTTTCATGGAAAGGGGTTGCCAGGCTTCCCAAAATTACGAATCTGCAGAAATCTCAGCCAATATTTTTTCACCCAAACAGGATGATACTTTCAGGTAATGATCAGTACACGAAGGCGACTTGGTTCCCCAAATTTTGTTCTTCTATGTTGAGGCGTTCGTTTCCAGTAACAGTTTGAATTTTTAGGTTTCACTCTGTTTTCTCCTATATTGATAGATGTATTTGGAACTCTAAATATAACACGGTTTGTGCTAGCTTCTTGAAACTTGACACAATAAAGTAGTTTCATGTTCTGTCTCTATGTTTTGTTTCCTCTTGATGTAGCCCTAAGAAGTGACAGGCGAGAAACACTTCCATGGAAAGGGGTTGCCAGGCTTCCCAAAATTACGAATCTCCAGAAATCTCAGCAAATATTTTTTCACCCAAACTGGATGATACTTTCACGTAATGATCAGTACACGAAGGCGACTTGGTTCCCCAAATTTCGTTCTTCTATGTTGAAGCGTTCGTTTCCAGTAACAGTTTGAATTTTTAGGTTTCACTCTGTTTTCTCCTATATTGATAGATGTATTTGGAACTCTAAATCCAACACGGTTTGTGCTAGCTTCTTGAAACTTGACACAATAAAGTAATTTCACGTTCTATCTCTACGTTTTGTTTCTTCTTGATGTAGCCCTAAGCAGTGACTGGCGAGAAACACTTTCATGGAAAGGGGTTGCCAAGCTTCCCAAAATTACGAATCTCCAGAAATCTCAGCAAATATTTTTTCACCTAAATTGGATGATACTTTCAGGTAATGATCAGTACACGAAGGCGACTTGGTTCCCCAAATTTTGTTCTTCTATGTTGAGGCGTTCGTTTCCAGTAACAGTTTGAATTTTTAGGTTTCACTCTGTTTTCTCTTATATTGATAGATGTATTTGGAACTCTAAATCCAACACGGTTTGTGCTAGCTTCTTGAAACTTGACACAATAAAGTAGTTTCACGTTCTGTCCCTATGTTTTGTTTCCTCTTGATGTAGCCCTAAGCAGTGACTGGCGAGAAACAATTTCATGGAAAGGGGTTTCCAGGCTTCCCAAAATTACGAATCTCCAGAAATCTCAGCAAATATTTTTTCACCCAAACAGGATGATACTTTCAGGTAATGATCAGTACACGAAGGCGACTTGGTTCCCCAAATTTCGTTCTTCTATGTTGAAGCGTTCGTTTCCAGTAACAGTTTGAATTTTTAGGTATCACTCTGTTTTCTCCTATATTGATAGATGTACTTGGAACTCTAAATCCAACACGGTTTGGGCTAGCTTCTTGAAACTTGACACAATAAAGTAGTTTCACGTTCTATCTCTACATTTTGTTTCCTCTTGATGTAGCCCTAAGCAGTGACTGGCGAGAAACACTTTCATTGAAAGGGGTTGCCAGGCTTCCCAAAATTACGAATCTCCAGAAATCTCAGCAAATATTTTTTCACCCAAACAGGATGATACTTTCAGGTAATGAACGGTACACGAAGGCGACTTGGTTTCCCAAATTTCGTTCATCTATGTTGAGGCGTTCGTTTCCAGTAACAGTTTGAATTTTTAGGTTTCACTCTGTTTTCTCCTATATTGATAGATGTATTTGGAACTCTAAATCCAACACGGTGTGTGCTAGCTTCTTGAAAGTTGACACAATAAAGTAGTTTCACGTTCTATCTCTATGTTTTGATTCCTCTTGATGTAGCCCTAAGCAGTGACAGGCGAGAAACACTTCCATGGAAAGGGGTTGCCAGGCTTCCCAAAATTACGAATCTCCAGAAATCTCAGCAAATATTTTTTCACCCAAACTGATGATACTTTCAGATAATGATCAGTACACGAAGGCGACTTTGTTCCCCAAATTTCGTTCTTCTATGTTGAAGCGTTCGTTTCCAGTAACAGTTTGAATTTTTAGGTTTCCCTCTGTTTTCTCTTATATTGATAGATGTATTTGGAACTCTAAATCCAACACGGTTTGTGCTAGCTTCTTGACACTTGACACAATAAAGTAGTTTCACGTTCTATCTCTATGTTTTGTTTCCTCTTGATGTAGCCCTAAGCAGTTACTGGCGAGAAACACTTTCATGGAAAGGGGTTGCCAGGCTTCCCAAAATTACGAATCTCCAGAAATCTCAGCCAATATTTTTTCACCCAAACAGGATGATAATTTCAGGTAATGATCAGTACACTAAGGTGACTTGGTTCCCCAAATTTCGTTCTTCTATGTTGAAGCGTTCGTTTCCAGTAACAGTTTGAATGTTTAGGTTTCACTCTGTTTTCTCCTATATTGATAGATGTATTTGGAACACTAAATCCAACACGGTTTGTGCTAGCTTCTTGAAACTTGACACAATAAAGTAGTTTCACGTTCTATCTCTATGTTTTGATTCCTCTTGATGTAGCCCTAAGCAGTGACAGGCGAGAAACACTTCCATGGAAAGGGGTTGCCAGGCTTCCCAAAATTACGAATCTCCCGAAATCTCAGCAAATATTTTTTCACCCAAACTGGATGATACTTTCAGGTAATGATCAGTACACGAAGGCGACTTGGTTCCCCAAATTTCGTTCTTCTATGTTGAAGCGTTCGTTTCCACTAACACTTTGAATTTTTAGGTTTCACTCTGTTTTCTCCTATATTGATAGATGTATTTGGAACTCTAAATCCAACACGGTTTGTGCTAGCTTCTTGAAACTTGACACAATAAAGTAGTTTCACTTTCTGTCTCTATGTTTTGTTTCCTCTTAATGTAGCCCTAAGCAGTGACAGGCGAGAAACACTTTCATGGAAAGGGGTTGCCAGGCTTCCCAAAACTACGAATCTCCAGAAATCTCAGCAAATATTTTTTCACCCAAACAGGATGATACATTCAGGTAATGATCAGTACACTAAGGTGACTTGGTTCCCCAAATTTCGTTCTTCTATGTTGAGGCGTTCGTTTCCAGTAACAGTTTGAATTTTTAGGTTTCACTCTGTTTTCTCCTATATTGATAGATGTATTTGGAACTCTAAATCCAACACGGTTTGTGCTAGCTTCTTGAAACTTGACACAATAAAGTAGTTTCACGTTCTATCTCTATGTTTTGTTTCCTCTTGATGTAGCCCTAAGCTGTGACTGGCGAGAAACACTTTCATGGAAAGGGGTTGCCAGGCTTCCCAAAATTACGAATCTGCAGAAATCTCAGCCAATATTTTTTCACCCAAACAGGATGATACTTTCAGGTAATGATCAGTACACGAAGGCGACTTGGTTCCCCAAATTTTGTTCTTCTATGTTGAGGCGTTCGTTTCCAGTAACAGTTTGAATTTTTAGGTTTCACTCTGTTTTCTCCTATATTGATAGATGTATTTGGAACTCTAAATATAACACGGTTTGTGCTAGCTTCTTGAAACTTGACACAATAAAGTAGTTTCATGTTCTGTCTCTATGTTTTGTTTCCTCTTGATGTAGCCCTAAGAAGTGACAGGCGAGAAACACTTCCATGGAAAGGGGTTGCCAGGCTTCCCAAAATTACGAATCTCCAGAAATCTCAGCAAATATTTTTTCACCCAAACTGGATGATACTTTCACGTAATGATCAGTACACGAAGGCGACTTGGTTCCCCAAATTTCGTTCTTCTATGTTGAAGCGTTCGTTTCCAGTAACAGTTTGAATTTTTAGGTTTCACTCTGTTTTCTCCTATATTGATAGATGTATTTGGAACTCTAAATCCAACACGGTTTGTGCTAGCTTCTTGAAACTTGACACAATAAAGTAATTTCACGTTCTATCTCTACGTTTTGTTTCTTCTTGATGTAGCCCTAAGCAGTGACTGGCGAGAAACACTTTCATGGAAAGGGGTTGCCAAGCTTCCCAAAATTACGAATCTCCAGAAATCTCAGCAAATATTTTTTCACCTAAATTGGATGATACTTTCAGGTAATGATCAGTACACGAAGGCGACTTGGTTCCCCAAATTTTGTTCTTCTATGTTGAGGCGTTCGTTTCCAGTAACAGTTTGAATTTTTAGGTTTCACTCTGTTTTCTCTTATATTGATAGATGTATTTGGAACTCTAAATCCAACACGGTTTGTGCTAGCTTCTTGAAACTTGACACAATAAAGTAGTTTCACGTTCTGTCCCTATGTTTTGTTTCCTCTTGATGTAGCCCTAAGCAGTGACTGGCGAGAAACAATTTCATGGAAAGGGGTTTCCAGGCTTCCCAAAATTACGAATCTCCAGAAATCTCAGCAAATATTTTTTCACCCAAACAGGATGATACTTTCAGGTAATGATCAGTACACGAAGGCGACTTGGTTCCCCAAATTTCGTTCTTCTATGTTGAAGCGTTCGTTTCCAGTAACAGTTTGAATTTTTAGGTATCACTCTGTTTTCTCCTATATTGATAGATGTACTTGGAACTCTAAATCCAACACGGTTTGGGCTAGCTTCTTGAAACTTGACACAATAAAGTAGTTTCACGTTCTATCTCTACATTTTGTTTCCTCTTGATGTAGCCCTAAGCAGTGACTGGCGAGAAACACTTTCATTGAAAGGGGTTGCCAGGCTTCCCAAAATTACGAATCTCCAGAAATCTCAGCAAATATTTTTTCACCCAAACAGGATGATACTTTCAGGTAATGAACGGTACACGAAGGCGACTTGGTTTCCCAAATTTCGTTCATCTATGTTGAGGCGTTCGTTTCCAGTAACAGTTTGAATTTTTAGGTTTCACTCTGTTTTCTCCTATATTGATAGATGTATTTGGAACTCTAAATCCAACACGGTGTGTGCTAGCTTCTTGAAAGTTGACACAATAAAGTAGTTTCACGTTCTATCTCTATGTTTTGATTCCTCTTGATGTAGCCCTAAGCAGTGACAGGCGAGAAACACTTCCATGGAAAGGGGTTGCCAGGCTTCCCAAAATTACGAATCTCCAGAAATCTCAGCAAATATTTTTTCACCCAAACTGATGATACTTTCAGATAATGATCAGTACACGAAGGCGACTTTGTTCCCCAAATTTCGTTCTTCTATGTTGAAGCGTTCGTTTCCAGTAACAGTTTGAATTTTTAGGTTTCCCTCTGTTTTCTCTTATATTGATAGATGTATTTGGAACTCTAAATCCAACACGGTTTGTGCTAGCTTCTTGACACTTGACACAATAAAGTAGTTTCACGTTCTATCTCTATGTTTTGTTTCCTCTTGATGTAGCCCTAAGCAGTTACTGGCGAGAAACACTTTCATGGAAAGGGGTTGCCAGGCTTCCCAAAATTACGAATCTCCAGAAATCTCAGCCAATATTTTTTCACCCAAACAGGATGATAATTTCAGGTAATGATCAGTACACTAAGGTGACTTGGTTCCCCAAATTTCGTTCTTCTATGTTGAAGCGTTCGTTTCCAGTAACAGTTTGAATGTTTAGGTTTCACTCTGTTTTCTCCTATATTGATAGATGTATTTGGAACACTAAATCCAACACGGTTTGTGCTAGCTTCTTGAAACTTGACACAATAAAGTAGTTTCACGTTCTATCTCTATGTTTTGATTCCTCTTGATGTAGCCCTAAGCAGTGACAGGCGAGAAACACTTCCATGGAAAGGGGTTGCCAGGCTTCCCAAAATTACGAATCTCCAGAAATCTCAGCAAATATTTTTTTACCCAAACTGGATGATACTTTCAGATAATGATCAGTACACGAAGGCGACTTGGTTCCCCAAATTTCGTTCTTCTATGTTGAAGCGTTCGTTTCCAGTAACAGTTTGAATTTTTAGGTTTCACTCTGTTTTCTCCTATATTGATAGATGTATTTGGAACTCTAAATCCAACACGGTTTGTGCTAGCTTCTTGAAACTTGAGACAATAAAGTAGTTTCACGGTCTGTCTCTATGTTTTGTTTCCTCTTGATGTAGCCCTAAGCAGTGACTGGCGAGAAACACTTTCATGGAAAGGGGTTGCCAGGCTTCCCAAAATTACGAATCTCCAGAAATCTCAGCAAATATTTTTTCACCCAAACAGGATGATACTTTCAGGTAATGATCAGTACACTAAGGTGACTTGGTTCCCCAAATTTCGTTCTTCTATGTTGAAGCGTTCGTTTCCAGTAACAGTTTGAATTTTTAGGTTTCACTCTGTTTTCTCCTATATTGATAGATGTATTTGGAACACTAAATCCAACACGGTTTGTGCTAGCTTCTTGAAACTTGACACAATAAAGTAGTTTCACGTTCTATCTCTATGTTTTGATTCCTCTTGATGTAGCCCTAAGCAGTGACAGGCGAGAAACACTTCCATGGAAAGGGGTTGCCAAGCTTCCCAAAATTACGAATCTCCAGAAATCTCAGCAAATATTTTTTTACCCAAACTGGATGATACTTTCAGATAATGATCAGTACACGAAGGCGACTTGGTTCCCCAAATTTCGTTCTTCTATGTTGAAGCGTTCGTTTCCAGTAACAGTTTGAATTTTTAGGTTTCACTCTGTTTTCTCCTATATTGATAGATGTATTTGGAACTCTAAATCCAACACGGTTTGTGCTAGCTTCTTGAAACTTGAGACAATAAAGTAGTTTCACGGTCTGTCTCTATGTTTTGTTTCCTCTTGATGTAGCCCTAAGCAGTGACTGGCGAGAAACACTTTCATGGAAAGGGGTTGCCAGGCTTCCCAAAATTACGAATCTCCAGAAATCTCAGCAAATATTTTTTCACCCAAACAGGATGATACTTTCAGGTAATGATCAGTACACTAAGGTGACTTGGTTCCCCAAATTTCGTTCTTCTATGTTGAAGCGTTCGTTTCCAGTAACAGTTTGAATTTTTAGGTTTCACTCTGTTTTCTCCTATATTGATAGATGTATTTGGAACTCTAAATCCAACACGGTTTGTGCTAGCTTCTTGAAACTTGACACAATAAAGTAGTTTCACGTTCTATCTCTATGTTTTGTTTCCTCTTGATGTAGCCCTAAGCAGTGACAGGCGAGAAACACTTTCATGGAAAGGGGTTGTCAGGCTTCCCAAAATTACGAATTTCCAGAAATCTCAGCAAATATTTTTTCAGCCAAACTGGATGATACTTTCAGGTAACGATTAGTACACGAAGGCGACTTGGTTCCCCAAATTTCGTTCTTCTATGTTGAAGCGTTCGTTTCCACTAACACTTTGAATTTTTAGGTTTCACTCTGTTTTCTCCTATATTGATAGATGTATTTGGAACTCTAAATCCAACACGGTTTGTGCTAGCTTCTTGAAACTTGACACAATAAAGTAGTTTCACATTCTATCTCTATGTTTTGATTCCTCTTGATATAGCCCTAAGCAGTGACTGGCGAGAAACACTTTCATGGAAAGGGGTTGCCAGGCTTCCCAAAATTACGAATCTCCCGAAATCTCAGCAAATATTTTTTCACCCAAACTGTATGATACTTTCAGGTAATGATCAGTACACGAAGGAGACTTGGTTCCCCAAATTTCGTTCTTCTATGTTGAAGCGTTCGTTTCCAGTAACTGTTTGAATTTTTAGGTTTCACTCTGTTTTCTCCTATATTGATAGATGTATTTGGAACTCTAAATCCAACACGGTTTGTGCTAGCTTCTTGAAACTTGACACAATAAAGTAGTTTCACGTTCTATCTCTATGTTTTGTTTCCTCTTGATGTAGCCCTAAGCAGTGACAGGCGAGAAACACTTTCATGGAAAGGGGTTGTCAGGCTTCCCAAAATTACGAATTTCCAGAAATCTCAGCAAATATTTTTTCAGCCAAACTGGATGATACTTTCAGGTAACGATTAGTACACGAAGGCGACTTGGTTCCCCAAATTTCGTTCTTCTATGTTGAAGCGTTCGTTTCCACTAACACTTTGAATTTTTAGGTTTCACTCTGTTTTCTCCTATATTGATAGATGTATTTGGAACTCTAAATCCAACACGGTTTGTGCTAGCTTCTTGAAACTTGACACAATAAAGTAGTTTCACGTTCTGTCTCTATGTTTTGTTTCCTCTTAATGTAGCCCTAAGCAGTGACAGGCGAGAAACACTTTCATGGAAAGGGGTTGCCAGGCTTCCCAAAACTACGAATCTCCAGAAATCTCAGCAAATATTTTTCACCCAAACAGGATGATACATTCAGTTAATGATCAGTACACGAAGGTGACTTGGTTCCCCAAATTTCGTTCTTCTATGTTGAAGCGTTCGTTTCCAGTAACAGTTTGAATTTTTAGGTTTCACTCTGTTTTCTCCTATATTGATAGATGTATTTGGAACTCTAAATCCAACACGGATTGTGCTAGCTTCTTGAAACTTGACACAATAAAATAATTTCATGTTCTATCTCTACGTTTTGTTTCCTCTTGATGTAGCCCTAAGCAGTGACTGGCGGGAAACACTTTCATGGAAAGGGGTTGCCAAGCTTCCCAAAATTACGAATCTCCAGAAATCTCAGCAAATATTTTTTCACCCAAACAGGATGATACTTTCAGGTAATGATCAGTACACGAAGGCGACTTGGTTCCCCAAATTTTGTTCTTCTATGTTGAGGCGTTCGTTTCCAGTAACAGTTTGAATTTTTAGGTTTCACTCTGTTTTCTCCTATATTGATAGATATATTTGGAACTCTAAATCCAACACGGTTTGTGCTAGCTTATTGAAACTTGACACAATAAAGTAGTTTCACGTTCTATCTCTATGTTTTGTTTCCTCTTGATGTAGCCCTAAGCAGTGACAGGCGAGAAACACTTTCATGGAAAGGGGTTGCCAGGCTTCCCAAAATTACGAATCTCCAGAAATCTCAGCAAATATTTTTTCACCCAAACAGGATGATACTTTCAGGTAATGATCAGTACACGAAGGTGACTTGGTTTTCCAAATTTCGTTCTTCTATGTTGAAGCGTTCGTTTCCAGTAACAGTTTGAATTTTTAGGTTTCACTTTGTTTTCTCCTATATTGATAGATGTATTTGGAAATCTAAATCCAACACGGTTTGTGCTAGCTTCTTGAAACTTGACACAATAAAGTAATTTCACGTTCTATCTCTACGTTTTGTTTCCTCTTGATGTAGCCCTAAGCAGTGACTGGCGGGAAACACTTTCATGGAAAGGGGTTGCCAAGCTTCCCAAAATTACGAGTCTCCAGAAATCTCAGCAAATATTTTTTCACCCAAACAGGATGATACTTTCAGGTAATGATCAGTACACGAAGGCGACTTGGTTCCCCAAATTTTGTTCTTCTATGTTGAGGCGTTCGTTTCCAGTAACAGTTTGAATTTTTAGGTTTCACTCTGTTTTCTCCTATATTGATAGATGTATTTGGAACTCTAAATATAACACGGTTTGTGCTAGCTTCTTGAAACTTGACACAATAAAGTAGTTTCATGTTCTGTCTCTATGTTTTGTTTCCTCTTGATGTAGCCCTAAGAAGTGACAGGCGAGAAACACTTCCATGGAAAGGGGTTGCCAGGCTTCCCAAAATTACGAATCTCCAGAAATCTCAGCAAATATTTTTTCACCCAAACTGGATGATACTTTCAAGTAATGATCAGTACACGAAGGCGACTTGGTTCCCCAAATTTCGTTCTTCTATGTTGAAGCGTTCGTTTCCAGTAACAGTTTGAATTTTTAGGTTTCACTCTGTTTTCTCCTATATTGATAGATGTATTTGGAACTCTAAATCCAACACGGTTTGTGCTAGCTTCTTGAAACTTGACACAATAAAGTAATTTCACGTTCTATCTCTACGTTTTGTTTCTTCTTGATGTAGCCCTAAGCAGTGACTGGCGAGAAACACTTTCATGGAAAGGGGTTGCCAAGCTTCCCAAAATTACGAATCTCCAGAAATCTCAGCAAATATTTTTTCACCTAAATTGGATGATACTTTCAGGTAATGATCAGTACACGAAGGCGACTTGGTTCCCCAAATTTTGTTCTTCTATGTTGAGGCGTTCGTTTCCAGTAACAGTTTGAATTTTTAGGTTTCACTCTGTTTTCTCTTATATTGATAGATGTATTTGGAACTCTAAATCCAACACGGTTTGTGCTAGCTTCTTGAAACTTGACACAATAAAGTAGTTTCACGTTCTGTCCCTATGTTTTGTTTCCTCTTGATGTAGCCCTAAGCAGTGACTGGCGAGAAACAATTTCATGGAAAGGGGTTTCCAGGCTTCCCAAAATTACGAATCTCCAGAAATCTCAGCAAATATTTTTTCACCCAAACAGGATGATACTTTCAGGTAATGATCAGTACACGAAGGCGACTTGGTTCCCCAAATTTCGTTCTTCTATGTTGAAGCGTTCGTTTCCAGTAACAGTTTGAATTTTTAGGTATCACTCTGTTTTCTCCTATATTGATAGATGTACTTGGAACTCTAAATCCAACACGGTTTGGGCTAGCTTCTTGAAACTTGACACAATAAAGTAGTTTCACGTTCTATCTCTACATTTTGTTTCCTCTTGATGTAGCCCTAAGCAGTGACTGGCGAGAAACACTTTCATTGAAAGGGGTTGCCAGGCTTCCCAAAATTACGAATCTCCAGAAATCTCAGCAAATATTTTTTCACCCAAACAGGATGATACTTTCAGGTAATGAACGGTACACGAAGGCGACTTGGTTTCCCAAATTTCGTTCATCTATGTTGAGGCGTTCGTTTCCAGTAACAGTTTGAATTTTTAGGTTTCACTCTGTTTTCTCCTATATTGATAGATGTATTTGGAACTCTAAATCCAACACGGTGTGTGCTAGCTTCTTGAAAGTTGACACAATAAAGTAGTTTCACGTTCTATCTCTATGTTTTGATTCCTCTTGATGTAGCCCTAAGCAGTGACAGGCGAGAAACACTTCCATGGAAAGGGGTTGCCAGGCTTCCCAAAATTACGAATCTCCAGAAATCTCAGCAAATATTTTTTCACCCAAACTGATGATACTTTCAGATAATGATCAGTACACGAAGGCGACTTTGTTCCCCAAATTTCGTTCTTCTATGTTGAAGCGTTCGTTTCCAGTAACAGTTTGAATTTTTAGGTTTCCCTCTGTTTTCTCTTATATTGATAGATGTATTTGGAACTCTAAATCCAACACGGTTTGTGCTAGCTTCTTGACACTTGACACAATAAAGTAGTTTCACGTTCTATCTCTATGTTTTGTTTCCTCTTGATGTAGCCCTAAGCAGTTACTGGCGAGAAACACTTTCATGGAAAGGGGTTGCCAGGCTTCCCAAAATTACGAATCTCCAGAAATCTCAGCCAATATTTTTTCACCCAAACAGGATGATAATTTCAGGTAATGATCAGTACACTAAGGTGACTTGGTTCCCCAAATTTCGTTCTTCTATGTTGAAGCGTTCGTTTCCAGTAACAGTTTGAATGTTTAGGTTTCACTCTGTTTTCTCCTATATTGATAGATGTATTTGGAACACTAAATCCAACACGGTTTGTGCTAGCTTCTTGAAACTTGACACAATAAAGTAGTTTCACGTTCTATCTCTATGTTTTGATTCCTCTTGATGTAGCCCTAAGCAGTGACAGGCGAGAAACACTTCCATGGAAAGGGGTTGCCAGGCTTCCCAAAATTACGAATCTCCAGAAATCTCAGCAAATATTTTTTTACCCAAACTGGATGATACTTTCAGATAATGATCAGTACACGAAGGCGACTTGGTTCCCCAAATTTCGTTCTTCTATGTTGAAGCGTTCGTTTCCAGTAACAGTTTGAATTTTTAGGTTTCACTCTGTTTTCTCCTATATTGATAGATGTATTTGGAACTCTAAATCCAACACGGTTTGTGCTAGCTTCTTGAAACTTGAGACAATAAAGTAGTTTCACGGTCTGTCTCTATGTTTTGTTTCCTCTTGATGTAGCCCTAAGCAGTGACTGGCGAGAAACACTTTCATGGAAAGGGGTTGCCAGGCTTCCCAAAATTACGAATCTCCAGAAATCTCAGCAAATATTTTTTCACCCAAACAGGATGATACTTTCAGGTAATGATCAGTACACTAAGGTGACTTGGTTCCCCAAATTTCGTTCTTCTATGTTGAAGCGTTCGTTTCCAGTAACAGTTTGAATTTTTAGGTTTCACTCTGTTTTCTCCTATATTGATAGATGTATTTGGAACTCTAAATCCAACACGGTTTGTGCTAGCTTCTTGAAACTTCACACAACAATGAAGATGCAGGTTCTATCTCTATGTTTTGTTTCCTCTTGATGTAGCCCTAAGCAGTGACTGCCGAGAAACACTTTCATGGAAAGGGGTTGCCAGGCTTCCTAAAATTACGAATCTCCAGAAATCTCAGCAAATATTTTTTCACCCAAACAGGATGATACTTTCAGGTAATGATCAGTACACTAAGGTGACTAGGTTGCCCAAATTTCGTTCTTCTATGTTGAAGCGTTCATTTCCAGTAACAGTTTGAATTTTTAGGTTTCACTCTGTTTTCTCCTATATTGATAGATGTATTTGGAACTCTAAATCCAACACGGTTTGTGCTAGCTTCTTGAAACTTGACACAATAAAGTAGTTTCACATTCTATCTCTATGTTTTGATTCCTCTTGATGTAGCCCTAAGCAGTGACTGGCGAGAAACACTTTCATGAAAAGGGGTTGCCAGGCTTCCCAAAATTACGAATCTCCCGAAATCTCAGCAAATATTTTTTCACCCAAACTGGATGATACTTTCAGGTAATGATCAGTACACGAAGGCGACTTGGTTCCCCAAATTTCGTTCTTCTATGTTGAAGCGTTCGTTTCCACTAACACTTTGAATTTTTAGGTTTCACTCTGTTTTCTCCTATATTGATAGATGTATTTGGAACTCTAAATCCAACACGGTTTGTGCTAGCTTCTTGAAACTTGACACAATAAAGTAGTTTCACTTTCTGTCTCTATGTTTTGTTTCCTCTTAATGTAGCCCTAAGCAGTGACAGGCGAGAAACACTTTCATGGAAAGGGGTTGCCAGGCTTCCCAAAACTACGAATCTCCAGAAATCTCAGCAAATATTTTTTCACCCAAACAGGATGATACATTCAGGTAATGATCAGTACACTAAGGTGACTTGGTTCCCCAAATTTCGTTCTTCTATGTTGAGGCGTTCGTTTCCAGTAACAGTTTGAATTTTTAGGTTTCACTCTGTTTTCTCCTATATTGATAGATGTATTTGGAACTCTAAATCCAACACGGTTTGTGCTAGCTTCTTGAAACTTGACACAATAAAGTAGTTTCACGTTCTATCTCTATGTTTTGTTTCCTCTTGATGTAGCCCTAAGCTGTGACTGGCGAGAAACACTTTCATGGAAAGGGGTTGCCAGGCTTCCCAAAATTACGAATCTGCAGAAATCTCAGCCAATATTTTTTCACCCAAACAGGATGATACTTTCAGGTAATGATTGGTAAACGAAGGCGACTTGGTTTCCCAAATTTCGTTCATCTATGTTGAGGCGTTCGCGAGAAACACTTTCATGGAAAGGGGTTGCCAAGCTTCCAAAAATTACGAATCTCCAGAAATCTCAGCAAATATTTTTTCACCCAAACTGGATGATACTTTCAGGTTATGATCAGTACACTAAGCCGACTTGGTTCCCCATATTTCGTTCTTGTATGTTGAACGTTCATTTCCAGTAACAGTTTGAATTTTTAGGTTTCACTCTGTTTTCTCCTATATTGATAGATGTATTTGGAACTCTAAATCCAACACAGTTTGGGCTAGCTTATTGAAACTTGACACAATAAAGTAGTTTCACATTCTATCTCTATGTTTTGTTTCCTCTTGATGTAGCCCAAAGCAGTGACTGGCGAGAAACACTTTCATGGAAAGGGGTTGCCAAGCTTCCAAAAATTACGAATCTCCAGAAATCTCATCAAATATTTTTTCACCCAAACTGGATGATACTTTCAGGTAATGATCAGCACACTAAGCCGACTTGGTTCCCCAAATTTCGTTGTTCAAGGTTGAAGCGTTCGTTTCCAGTAACAGTTTGAATTTTTAGGTTTCACTCTGTTTTCTCCTATGTTGATAGATGTATTTGGAACTCTAAATCCAACACGGTTTGTGCTAGCTTCTTGAAATTTGACACAATAAAGTAGTTTCATGTTCTATCTCTATGTTTTGTTTTTTCTTGGTGTACCCCAGAGCCGTGACTGGCGAGAAACACTTTCATGGAAAGGGGTTGCCAAGCTTCCAAAAATAACGAATCTCCAGAAATCTCAGCAAATATTTTTTCACCCAAACTGGATGATACTTTCAGGTAATGATCAGTACACTAAGCCGACATGGTTCCCCAAATTTCATTCTTCTATGTTGAAGCGTTCGTTTCTAGTAACAGTTTGAATTTTTAGGTTTCACTCTGTTTTGTCCTATATTGATACATGTATTTGGAACTCTAAATCCAACACGGTTTTTGCTAGCTTCTTGAAACTTGACACCATAAAGTAGTTTCACGTTCTATCTCTATGTTTTGTTTCCTCTTCAAATAGCCCTAAGCAGTGACTGGCGAGAAACAAGTTCATGGAAAGGGGTTGCCAAGCTTCCAAAAATTACGATTCTCCAGAAATCTCAGCAAATATTTTTTCACCCAAACTGGATGATATTTTCAGGTAATGATCAGTACACTAAGCCGACTTGGTTCCCCATATTTCGTTCTTCTATGTTGAAGCGTTCGTTTCCAGTAACAGTTTGAATTTTTAGGTTTCACTCTGTTTTGTCCTATATGGATAGATATATTTGGAACACTTAATCCAACACGGTTTGGGCTAGCTTCTTGAAACTTGACACATTAAAGTAGTTTCATGTTCTATCTCTATTTTTCGTTTCCTCTTGATGTAGCCCTAAGCAGTGACTGGCGAGAAACACTTACATGGAAAGGGGTTGCCAAGCTTCCAAAAATTACGAATCTCCAGAAATCTCAGCAAATATTTTTTCACCCAAACTGCATGATACTTTCAGGTAATGATCAGTACACTAAGCCGCCTTGGTTCCCCAAATTTCGTTCTTCTATGTTGACGCGTTCATTTCCAGTAACAGTTTCAATATTTAGGTTTCTCTCTGTTTTCTCCTCTATTGATAGATGTATTTGGAACTCTAAATCCAACACGGTTTGTGCTAGCTTCTTGAAACTTGACACAATAAAGTAGATTCATGTTCTATCTCTATGTTTTGTTTCCTCTTGATGTAGCCCTAAGCAGTGACTGGCGAGAAACACTTTCATGGAAAGGGGTTGCCAAGCTTCCAAAAATTACGTATCTCGAGAAATCTCAGCAAATATTTTTTCACCCAAACTGGATGATAATTTCTGGTAATGAGCAGTATACTAAGCTGAATTGGTTCCTTAAATTTCGTTCTTCTATGTTGAAGCGTTTGTTTCCAGTAACAGTTTGAATTTTTAGGTTTCACTCTGTTTTCTCCTATATTGATAGATGTATTTGGAACTCTAAATCCAACACGGTTTGTGCTAGCTTCTTGAAACTTGACAAAATTAAGTAGTTTCAAGTTCTATCTCTATGTTTTGTTTCCTCTTGATGTAGCCCTAAGCAGTGACTGGCGAGAAACAAGTTCATGGAAAGGGGTTGCCAAGCTTCCAAAAATTACGATTCTCCAGAAATCTCAGCAAATATTTTTTCACCCAAACTGGATGATACTTTCAGGTAATGATCAGTACACTAAGCCGACTTGGTTCCCCATATTTCGTTCTTCTATGTTGAAGCGTTCGTTTCCAGTAACAGTTTGAATTTTTAGGTTTCACTCTGTTTTGTCCTATATGGATAGATATATTTGGAACACTTAATCCAACACGGTTTGGGCTAGCTTCCTGAAACTTGACACATTAAAGTAGTTTCATGTTCTATCTCTATTTTTCGTTTCCTCTTGATGTAGCCCTAAGCAGTGACCGGCGAGAAACACTTACATGGAAAGGGGTTGCCAAGCTTCCAAAAATTACGAATCTCCAGAAATCTCAGCAAATATTTTTTCACCCAAACTGCATGATACTTTCAGGTAATGATCAGTACACTAAGCCGACTTGGTTCCCCAAATTTCGTTCTTGTATGTTGAACGTTCATTTCCAGTAACAGTTTGAATTTTTAGGTTTCACTCTGTTTTCTCCTATATGGATAGATGTATTTGGAACTCTAAATCCAACACGGTTTGGGCTAGCTTATTGAAACTTGACACAATAAAGTAGTTTCACATTCTATCTCTATGTTTTGTTTCCTCTTGATGTAGCCCAAAGCAGTGACTGGCGAGAAACACTTTCATGGAAAGGGGTTGCCAAGCTTCCAAAAATTACTAATCTCCAGAAATCTCATCAAATATTTTTTCACCCAAACTGGATGATACTTTCAGGTAATGATCAGCACACTAAGCCGACTTGGTTCCCCAAATTTCGTTGTTCAAGGTTGAAGCGTTCGTTTCCAGTAACAGTTTGAATTTTTAGGTTTCACTCTGTTTTCTCCTATGTTGATAGATGTATTTGGAACTCTAAATCCAACAGGGTTTGTGCTAGCTTCTTGAAATTTGACACAATAAAGTAGTTTCATGTTCTATCTCTATGTTTTGTTTTTTCTTGGTGTACCCCAGAGCCGTGACTGGCGAGAAACACTTTCATGGAAAGGGGTTGCCAAGCTTCCAAAAATAACGAATCTCCAGAAATCTCAGCAAATATTTTTTCACCCAAACTGGATGATACTTTCAGGTAATGATCAGTACACTAAGCCGACATGGTTCCCCAAATTTCATTCTTCTATGTTGAAGCGTTCGTTTCTAGTAACAGTTTGAATTTTTAGGTTTCACTCTGTTTTGTCCTATATTGATACATGTATTTGGAACTCTAAATCCAACACGGTTTTTGCTAGCTTCTTGAAACTTGACACCATAAAGTAGTTTCACGTTCTATCTCTATGTTTTGTTTCCTCTTCAAATAGCCCTAAGCAGTGACTGGCGAGAAACAAGTTCATGGAAAGGGGTTGCCAAGCTTCCAAAAATTACGATTCTCCAGAAATCTCAGCAAATATTTTTTCACCCAAACTGGATGATACTTTCAGGTAATGATCAGTACACTAAGCCGACTTGGTTCCCCATATTTCGTTCTTCTATGTTGAAGCGTTCGTTTCCAGTAACAGTTTGAATTTTTAGGTTTCACTCTGTTTTGTCCTATATGGATAGATATATTTGGAACACTTAATCCAACACGGTTTGGGCTAGCTTCTTGAAACTTGACACATTAAAGTAGTTTCATGTTCTATCTCTATTTTTCGTTTCCTCTTGATGTAGCCCTAAGCAGTGACTGGCGAGAAACACTTACATGGAAAGGGGTTGCCAAGCTTCCAAAAATTACGAATCTCCAGAAATCTCAGCAAATATTTTTTCACCCAAACTGCATGATACTTTCAGGTAATGATCAGTACACTAAGCCGACTTGGTTCCCCAAATTTTGTTCTTCTATGTTGAAGCGTTCGTTTCCAATAACAGTTTGAATTTTTAGGTTTCACTCTGTTTTCTCCTATATTGGTAGATGTATTTGGTACTCTAAACCCAACACGGTTTGGGCTAGCTTCTTGAAACTTGACACAATAAAGTAGTTTCACATTCTATCTCTATGTTTTGTTTCCTCTTGATGTAGCCCAAAGCAGTGACTGGCGAGAAACACTTTCATGGAAAGGGGTTGCCAAGCTTCCAAAAATTACGAATCTCCAGAAATCTCAGCAAATATTTTTTCACCCAAACTGGATGATACTTTCAGGTTATGATCAGTACACTAAGCCGACTTGGTTCCCCAAATTTCGTTCTTGTATGTTGAACGTTCATTTCCAGTAACAGTTTGAATTTTTAGGTTTCACTCTGTTTTCTCCTATATTGATAGATGTATTTGGAACTCTAAATCCAACACGGTTTGGGCTAGCTTATTGAAACTTGACACAATAAAGTAGTTTCACATTCTATCTCTATGTTTTGTTTCCTCTTGATGTAGCCCTAAGCAGTGACTCGCGAGAAACACTTTCATGGAAAGGGTTTGCCAAGCTTCCAAAAAGTAGGAATCTGCAGAAATCTCAGCAAATATTTTTTCACCCAAAATGGATGATACTTTCAGGTAATGATCAGTACACTAAGCCGACTTGGTTCCCCTAATTTCGTTCTTCTATGTTGAAGCGTTCGTTTCCAGTAACAGTTTGAATTTTTAGGTTTCACTCTGTTTTCTCCTATATTGATAGATGTATTTGGAACTCTAAATCCAACACTTTTTGTGCTAGCTTCTTGAAACTTGACACAATAAAGTAGTTTCACGGTCTATCTCTCTGTTTTGTTTCCTCTTGAGGTAGCCCTAAGCAGTGACTGGTGAGAAACACTTTCATGGAAAGGGGTTGCCAGATTCCAAAACTTATGAATCTCCAGGAATCCCAGCAAATATTTTATCATCCAAACTTGATGATTCTTTCAGGTAATGATCAGTACACTAAGCCGACTTGGTTCCCCAAATTTCGTTCTTCTATGTTGACGCGTTCATTTCCAGTAACAGTTTGAATATTTAGGTTTCTCTCTGTTTTCTCCTATATTGATAGATGTATTTGGAACTCTAAATCCAACACGGTTTGTGCTAGCTTCTTGAAACTTGACACAATAAAGTAGATTCATGTTCTATCTCTATGTTTTGTTTCCTCTTGATGTAGCCCTAAGCAGTGACTGGCGAGAAACACTTTCATGGAAAGGGGTTGCCAAGCTTCCAAAAATTACGTATCTCGAGAAATCTCAGCAAATATTTTTTCACCCAAACTGGATGATAATTTCTGGTAATGAGCAGTATACTAAGCTGAATTGGTTCCTCAAATTTCGTTCTTCTATGTTGAAGCGTTCGTTTCCAGTAACAGTTTGAATTTTTAGGTTTCACTCTGTTTTCTCCTATATTGATACATGTATTTGGAACTCTAAATCCAACACGGTTTGTGCTAGCTTCTTGAAACTTGACATAATTAAGTAGTTTCAAGTTCTATCTCTATGTTTTGTTTCCTCTTGATGTAGCCCTAAGCAGTGACTGGCGAGAAACAAGTTCATGGAAAGGGGTTGCCAAGCTTCCCAAAATTACGAATCTCCAGAAATCTCAGCAAATATTTTTTCACCCAAACTGGATGATACTTTCAGGTAATGATCAGTACACTAAGCCGACTTGGTTCCCCATATTTCGTTCTTCTATGTTGAAGCGTTCGTTTCCAGTAACAGTTTGAATTTTTAGGTTTCACTCTGTTTTGTCCTATATGGATAGATATATTTGGAACACTTAATCCAACACGGTTTGGGCTAGCTTCTTGAAACTTGACACATTAAAGTAGTTTCATGTTCTATCTCTATTTTTCGTTTCCTCTTGATGTAGCCCTAAGCAGTGACTGGCGAGAAACACTTACATGGAAAGGGGTTGCCAAGCTTCCAAAAATTATGAATCTCCAGAAATCTCAGCAAATATTTTTTCACCCAAACTGCATGATACTTTCAGGTAATGATCAGTACACTAAGCCGACTTGGTTCCCCAAATTTTGTTCTTCTATGTTGAAGCGTTCGTTTCCAATAACAGTTTGAATTTTTAGGTTTCACTCTGTTTTCTCCTATATTGTTTGATGTATTTGGTACTCTAAACCCAACACGGTTTGGGCTAGCTTCTTGAAACTTGACACAATAAAGTAGTTTCACATTCTATCTCTATGTTTTGTTTCCTCTTGATGTAGCCCAAAGCAGTGACTGGCGAGAAACACTTTCATGGAAAGGGGTTGCCAAGCTTCCAAAAATTATGAATCTCCAGAAATCTCAGCAAATATTTTTTCACCCAAACTGGATAATACTTTCAGGTTATGATCAGTACACTAAGCCGACTTGGTTCCCCAAATTTCATTCTTGTATGTTGAACGTTCATTTCCAGTAACAGTTTGAATTTTTAGGTTTCACTCTGTTTTCTCCTATATTGATAGATGTATTTGGAACTCTAAATCCAACACGGTTTGGGCTAGCTTATTGAAACTTGACACAATAAAGTAGTTTCACATTCTATCTCTATGTTTTGTTTCCTCTTGATGTAGCCCTAAGCAGTGACTCGCGAGAAACACTTTCATGGAAAGGGGTTGCCAAGCTTCCAAAAAGTAGGAATCTGCAGAAATCTCAGCAAATATTTTTTCACCCAAAATGGATGATACTTTCAGGTAATGATCAGTACACTAAGCCGACTTGGTTCCCCTAATTTCGTTCTTCTATGTTGAAGCGTTCGTTTCCAGTAACAGTTTGAATTTTTAGGTTTCACTCTGTTTTCTCCTATATTGATACATGTATTTGGAACTCTAAATCCAACACGGTTTGTGCTAGCTTCTTGAAACTTGACATAATTAAGTAGTTTCAAGTTCTATCTCTATGTTTTGTTTCCTCTTGATGTAGCCCTAAGCAGTGACTGGCGAGAAACAAGTTCATGGAAAGGGGTTGCCAAGCTTCCAAAAATTACGATTCTCCAGAAATCTCAGCAAATATTTTTTCACCCAAACTGGATGATACTTTCAGGTAATGATCAGTACACTAAGCCGACTTGGTTCCCCATATTTCGTTCTTCTATGTTGAAGCGTTCGTTTCCAGTAACAGTTTGAATTTTTAGGTTTCACTCTGTTTTGTCCTATATGGATAGATATATTTGGAACACTTAATCCAACACGGTTTGGGCTAGCTTCTTGAAACTTGACACATTAAAGTAGTTTCATGTTCTATCTCTATTTTTCGTTTCCTCTTGATGTAGCCCTAAGCAGTGACTGGCGAGAAACACTTACATGGAAAGGGGTTGCCAAGCTTCCAAAAATTACGAATCTCCAGAAATCTCAGCAAATATTTTTTCACCCAAACTGCATGATACTTTCAGGTAATGATCAGTACACTAAGCCGACTTGGTTCCCCAAATTTCGTTCTTCTATGTTGACGCGTTCATTTCCAGTAACAGTTTCAATATTTAGGTTTCTCTCTGTTTTCTCCTCTATTGATAGATGTATTTGGAACTCTAAATCCAACACGGTTTGTGCTAGCTTCTTGAAACTTGACACAATAAAGTAGATTCATGTTCTATCTCTATGTTTTGTTTCCTCTTGATGTAGCCCTAAGCGGTGACTGGCGAGAAACACTTTCATGGAAAGGGGTTGCCAAGCTTCCAAAAATTACGTATCTCGAGAAATCTCAGCAAATATTTTTTCACCCAAACTGGATGATAATTTCTGGTAATGAGCAGTATACTAAGCTGAATTGGTTCCTTAAATTTCGTTCTTCTATGTTGAAGCGTTTGTTTCCAGTAACAGTTTGAATTTTTAGGTTTCACTCTGTTTTCTCCTATATTGATACATGTATTTGGAACACTAAATCAAACACGGTTTGTGCTAGCTTCTTGAAACTTGACAAAATTAAGTAGTTTCAAGTTCTATCTCTATGTTTTGTTTCCTCTTGATGTAGCCCTAAGCAGTGACTGGCGAGAAACAAGTTCATGGAAAGGGGTTGCCAAGCTTCCAAAAATTACGATTCTCCAGAAATCTCAGCAAATATTTTTTCACCCAAACTGGATGATACTTTCAGGTAATGATCAGTACACTAAGCCGACTTGGTTCCCCATATTTCGTTCTTCTATGTTGAAGCGTACGTTTCCAGTAACAGTTTGAATTTTTAGGTTTCACTCTGTTTTGTCCTATATGGATAGATATATTTGGAACACTTAATCCAACACGGTTTGGGCTAGCTTCCTGAAACTTGACACATTAAAGTAGTTTCATGTTCTATCTCTATTTTTCGTTTCCTCTTGATGTAGCCCTAAGCAGTGACTGGCGAGAAACACTTACATGGAAAGGGGTTGCCAAGCTTCCAAAAATTACGAATCTCCAGAAATCTCAGCAAATATTTTTTCACCCAAACTGCATGATACTTTCAGGTAATGATCAGTACACTAAGCCGACTTGGTTCCCCAAATTTCGTTCTTGTATGTTGAACGTTCATTTCCAGTAACAGTTTGAATTTTTAGGTTTCACTCTGTTTTCTCCTATATTGATAGATGTATTTGGAACTCTAAATCCAACACGGTTTGGGCTAGCTTATTGAAACTTGACACAATAAAGTAGTTTCACATTCTATCTCTATGTTTTGTTTCCTCTTGATGTAGCCCAAAGCAGTGACTGGCGAGAAACACTTTCATGGAAAGGGGTTGCCAAGCTTCCAAAAATTACTAATCTCCAGAAATCTCATCAAATATTTTTTCACCCAAACTGGATGATACTTTCAGGTAATGATCAGCACACTAAGCCGACTTGGTTCCCCAAATTTCGTTGTTCAAGGTTGAAGCGTTCGTTTCCAGTAACAGTTTGAATTTTTAGGTTTCACTCTGTTTTCTCCTATGTTGATAGATGTATTTGGAACTCTAAATCCAACACGGTTTGTGCTAGCTTCTTGAAATTTGACACAATAAAGTAGTTTCATGTTCTATCTCTATGTTTTGTTTTTTCTTGGTGTACCCCAGAGCCGTGACTGGCGAGAAACACTTTCATGGAAAGGGGTTGCCAAGCTTCCAAAAATAACGAATCTCCAGAAATCTCAGCAAATATTTTTTTCACCCAAACTGGATGATACTTTCAGGTAATGATCAGTACACTAAGCCGACATGGTTCCCCAAATTTCATTCTTCTATGTTGAAGCGTTCGTTTCTATTAACAGTTTGAATTTTTAGGTTTCACTCTGTTTTGTCCTATATTGATACATGTATTTGGAACTCTAAATCCAACACGGTTTTTGCTAGCTTCTTGAAACTTGACACCATAAAGTAGTTTCACGTTCTATCTCTATTTTTCGTTTCCTCTTGATGTAGCCCTAAGCAGTGACTGGCGAGAAACACTTACATGGAAAGGGGTTGCCAAGCTTCCAAAAATTACGAATCTCCAGAAATCTCAGCAAATATTTTTTCACCCAAACTGCATGATACTTTCAGGTAATGATCAGTACACTAAGCCGACTTGGTTCCCCAAATTTTGTTCTTCTATGTTGAAGCGTTCGTTTCCAATAACAGTTTGAATTTTTAGGTTTCACTCTGTTTTCTCCTATATTGGTAGATGTATTTGGTACTCTAAAACCAACACGGTTTGGGCTAGCTTCTTGAAACTTGACACAATAAAGTAGTTTCACATTCTATCTCTATGTTTTCTTTCCTCTTGATGTAGCCCAAAGCAGTGACTGGCGAGAAACACTTTCATGGAAAGGGGTTGCCAAGCTTCCAAAAATTACGAATCTCCAGAAATCTCAGCAAATATTTTTTCACCCAAACTGGATGATACTTTCAGGTTATGATCAGTACACTAAGCCGACTTGGTTCCCCAAATTTCGTTCTTGTATGTTGAACGTTCATTTCCAGTAACAGTTTGAATTTTTAGGTTTCACTCTGTTTTCTCCTATATTGATAGATGTATTTGGAACTCTAAATCCAACACGGTTTGGGCTAGCTTATTGAAACTTGACACAATAAAGTAGTTTCACATTCTATCTCTATGTTTTGTTTCCTCTTGATGTAGCCCTAAGCAGTGACTCGCGAGAAACACTTTCATGGAAAGGGTTTGCCAAGCTTCCAAAAAGTAGGAATCTGCAGAAATCTCAGCAAATATTTTTTCACCCAAAATGGATGATACTTTCAGGTAATGATCAGTACACTAAGCCGACTGGGTTCCCCTAATTTCGTTCTTCTATGTTGAAGCGTTCGTTTCCAGTAACAGTTTGAATTTTTAGGTTTCACTCTGTTTTCTCCTATATTGATAGATGTATTTGGAACTCTAAATCCAACACGGTTTGTGCTAGCTTCTTGAAACTTGACACAATAAAGTAGTTTCACGGTCTATCTCTCTGTTTTGTTTCCTCTTGAGGTAGCCCTAAGCAGTGACTGGTGAGAAACACTTTCATGGAAAGGGGTTGCCAGATTCCAAAACTTATGAATCTCCAGGAATCCCAGCAAATATTTTATCATCCAAACTTGATGATTCTTTCAGGTAATGATCAGTACACTAAGCCGACTTGGTTCCCCAAATTTCGTTCTTCTATGTTGACGCGTTCATTTCCAGTAACAGTTTGAATATTTAGGTTTCTCTCTGTTTTCTCCTATATTGATAGATGTATTTGGAACTCTAAATCCAACACGGTTTGTGCTAGCTTCTTGAAACTTGACACAATAAAGTAGATTCATGTTCTATCTCTATGTTTTGTTTCCTCTTGATGTAGCCCTAAGCAGTGACTGGCGAGAAACACTTTCATGGAAAGGGGTTGCCAAGCTTCCAAAAATTACGTATCTCGAGAAATCTCAGCAAATATTTTTTCACCCAAACTGGATGATAATTTCTGGTAATGAGCACTATACTAAGCTGAATTGGTTCCTCAAATTTCGTTCTTCTGTGTTGAAGCGTTCGTTTCCAGTAACAGTTTGAATTTTTAGGTTTCACTCTGTTTTCTCCTATATTGATACATGTATTTGGAACTCTAAATCCAACACGGTTTGTGCTAGCTTCTTGAAACTTGACAAAATTAAGTAGTTTCAAGTTCTATCTCTATGTTTTGTTTCCTCTTGATGTAGCCCTAAGCAGTGACTGGCGAGAAACAAGTTCATGGAAAGGGGTTGCCAAGCTTCCAAAAATTACGATTCTCCAGAAATCTCAGCAAATATTTTTTCACCCAAACTGGATGATACTTTCAGGTAATGATCAGTACACTAAGCCGACTTGGTTCCCCATATTTCGTTCTTCTATGTTGAAGCGTTCGTTTCCAGTAACAGTTTGAATTTTTAGGTTTCACTCTGTTTTGTCCTATATGGATAGATATATTTGGAACACTTAATCCAACACGGTTTGGGCTAGCTTCTTGAAACTTGACACATTAAAGTAGTTTCATGTTCTATCTCTATTTTTCGTTTCCTCTTGATGTAGCCCTAAGCAGTGACTGGCGAGAAACACTTACATGGAAAGGGGTTGCCAAGCTTCCAAAAATTATGAATCTCCAGAAATCTCAGCAAATATTTTTTCACCCAAACTGCATGATACTTTCAGGTAATGATCAGTACACTACGCCGACTTGGTTCCCCAAATTTTGTTCTTCTATGTTGAAGCGTTCGTTTCCAATAACAGTTTGAATTTTTAGGTTTCACTCTGTTTTCTCCTATATTGTTTGATGTATTTGGTACTCTAAACCCAACACGGTTTGGGCTAGCTTCTTGAAACTTGACACAATAAAGTAGTTTCACATTCTATCTCTATGTTTTGTTTCCTCTTGATGTAGCCCAAAGCAGTGACTGGCGAGAAACACTTTCATGGAAAGGGGTTGCCAAGCTTCCAAAAATTATGAATCTCCAGAAATCTCAGCAAATATTTTTTCACCCAAACTGGATGATACTTTCAGGTTATGATCAGTACACTAAGCCGACTTGGTTCCCCAAATTTCGTTCTTGTATGTTGAACGTTCATTTCCAGTAACAGTTTGAATTTTTAGGTTTCACTCTGTTTTCTCCTATATTGATAGATGTATTTGGAACTCTAAATCCAACACGGTTTGTGCTAGCTTCTTGAAACTTGACACAATAAAGTAGTTTCACGGTCTATCTCTCTGTTTTGTTTCCTCTTGAGGTAGCCCTAAGCAGTGACTGGTGAGAAACACTTTCATGGAAAGGGGTTGCCAGATTCCAAAACTTATGAATCTCCAGGAATCCCAGCAAATATTTTATCATCCAAACTTGATGATTCTTTCAGGTAATGATCAGTACACTAAGCCGACTTGGTTCCCCAAATTTCGTTCTTCTATGTTGACGCGTTCATTTCCAGTAACAGTTTGAATATTTAGGTTTCTCTCTGTTTTCTCCTATATTGATAGATGTATTTGGAACTCTAAATCCAACACGGTTTGTGCTAGCTTCTTGAAACTTGACACAATAAAGTAGATTCATGTTCTATCTCTATGTTTTGTTTCCTCTTGATGTAGCCCTAAGCAGTGACTGGCGAGAAACACTTTCATGGAAAGGGGTTGCCAAGCTTCCAAAAATTACGTATCTCGAGAAATCTCAGCAAATATTTTTTCACCCAAACTGGATGATAATTTCTGGTAATGAGCAGTATACTAAGCTGAATTGGTTCCTCAAATTTCGTTCTTCTATGTTGAAGCGTTCGTTTCCAGTAACAGTTTGAATTTTTAGGTTTCACTCTGTTTTCTCCTATATTGATACATGTATTTGGAACTCTAAATCCAACACGGTTTGTGCTAGCTTCTTGAAACTTGACATAATTAAGTAGTTTCAAGTTCTATCTCTATGTTTTGTTTCCTCTTGATGTAGCCCTAAGCAGTGACTGGCGAGAAACAAGTTCATGGAAAGGGGTTGCCAAGCTTCCAAAAATTACGATTCTCCAGAAATCTCAGCAAATATTTTTTCACCCAAACTGGATGATACTTTCAGGTAATGATCAGTACACGAAGGCGACTTGGTTCCCCAAATTTCGTTCTTCTATGTTGAAGCGTTCGTTTCCAGTAACAGTTTGAATTTTTAGGTTTCACTCTGTTTTGTCCTATATGGATAGATATATTTGGAACACTTAATCCAACACGGTTTGGGCTAGCTTCTTGAAACTTGACACATTAAAGTAGTTTCATGTTCTATCTCTATTTTTCGTTTCCTCTTGATGTAGCCCTAAGCAGTGACTGGCGAGAAACACTTACATGGAAAGTGGTTGCCAAGCTTCCAAAAATTACGAATCTCCAGAAATCTCAGCAAATATTTTTTCACCCAAACTGCATGATACTTTCAGGTAATGATCAGTACACTAAGCCGACTTGGTTCCCCAAATTTCGTTCTTGTATGTTGAACGTTCGTTTCCAGTAACAGTTTGAATTTTTAGGTTTCACTCTGTTTTCTCCTATATTGATAGATGTATTTGGAACTCTAAATCCAACACGGTTTGGGCTAGCTTATTGAAACTTGACACAATAAAGTAGTTTCACATTCTATCTCTATGTTTTGTTTCCTCTTGATGTAGCCCTAAGCAGTGACTCGCGAGAAACACTTTCATGGAAAGGGGTTGCCAAGCTTCCAAAAAGTAGGAATCTGCAGAAATCTCAGCAAATATTTTTTCACCCAAAATGGATGATACTTTCAGGTAATGATCAGTACACTAAGCCGACTTGGTTCCCCAAATTTTGTTCTTCTATGTTGAAGCGTTCGTTTCCAATAACAGTTTGAATTTTTAGGTTTCACTCTGTTTTCTCCTATATTGTTTGATGTATTTGGTACTCTAAACCCAACACGGTTTGTGCTAGCTTCTTGAAACTTGACACAATAAAGTAGTTTCACATTCTATCTCTATGTTTTGTTTCCTCTTGATGTAGCCCAAAGCAGTGACTGGCGAGAAACACTTTCATGGAAAGGGGTTGCCAAGCTTCCAAAAATTATGAATCTCCAGAAATCTCAGCAAATATTTTTTCACCCAAACTGGATGATACTTTCAGGTTATGATCAGTACACTAAGCCGACTTGGTTCCCCAAATTTCGTTCTTGTATGTTGAACGTTCATTTCCAGTAACAGTTTGAATTTTTAGGTTTCACTCTGTTTTCTCCTATATTGATAGATGTATTTGGAACTCTAAATCCAACACGGTTTGTGCTAGCTTCTTGAAACTTGACACAATAAAGTAGTTTCACGGTCTATCTCTCTGTTTTGTTTCCTCTTGAGGTAGCCCTAAGCAGTGACTGGTGAGAAACACTTTCATGGAAAGGGGTTGCCAGATTCCAAAACTTATGAATCTCCAGGAATCCCAGCAAATATTTTATCATCCAAACTTGATGATTCTTTCAGGTAATGATCAGTACACTAAGCCGACTTGGTTCCCCAAATTTCGTTCTTCTATGTTGACGCGTTCATTTCCAGTAACAGTTTGAATATTTAGGTTTCTCTCTGTTTTCTCCTATATTGATAGATGTATTTGGAACTCTAAATCCAACACGGTTTGTGCTAGCTTCTTGAAACTTGACACAATAAAGTAGATTCATGTTCTATCTCTATGTTTTGTTTCCTCTTGATGTAGCCCTAAGCAGTGACTGGCGAGAAACACTTTCATGGAAAGGGGTTGCCAAGCTTCCAAAAATTACGTATCTCGAGAAATCTCAGCAAATATTTTTTCACCCAAACTGGATGATAATTTCTGGTAATGAGCAGTATACTAAGCTGAATTGGTTCCTCAAATTTCGTTCTTCTATGTTGAAGCGTTCGTTTCCAGTAACAGTTTGAATTTTTAGGTTTCACTCTGTTTTCTCCTATATTGATACATGTATTTGGAACTCTAAATCCAACACGGTTTGTGCTAGCTTCTTGAAACTTGACATAATTAAGTAGTTTCAAGTTCTATCTCTATGTTTTGTTTCCTCTTGATGTAGCCCTAAGCAGTGACTGGCGAGAAACAAGTTCATGGAAAGGGGTTGCCAAGCTTCCAAAAATTACGATTCTCCAGAAATCTCAGCAAATATTTTTTCACCCAAACTGGATGATACTTTCAGGTAATGATCAGTACAAGAAGGCGACTTGGTTCCCCAAATTTCGTTCTTCTATGTTGAAGCGTTCGTTTCCAGTAACAGTTTGAATTTTTAGGTTTCACTCTGTTTTGTCCTATATGGATAGATATATTTGGAACACTTAATCCAACACGGTTTGGGCTAGCTTCTTGAAACTTGACACATTAAAGTATTTTCATGTTCTATCTGTATTTTTCGTTTCCTCTTGATGTAGCCCTAAGCAGTGACTGGCGAGAAACACTTACATGGAAAGGGGTTGCCAAGCTTCCAAAAATTACGAATCTCCAGAAATCTCAGCAAATATTTTTTCACCCAAACTGCATGATACTTTCAGGTAATGATCAGTACACTAAGCCGACTTGGTTCCCCAAATTTCGTTCTTGTATGTTGAACGTTCGTTTCCAGTAACAGTTTGAATTTTTAGGTTTCACTCTGTTTTCTCCTATATTGATAGATGTATTTGGAACTCTAAATCCAACACGGTTTGGGCTAGCTTATTGAAACTTGACACAATAAAGTAGTTTCACATTCTATCTCTATGTTTTGTTTCCTCTTGATGTAGCCCTAAGCAGTGACTCGCGAGAAACACTTTCATGGAAAGGGGTTGCCAAGCTTCCAAAAAGTAGGAATCTGCAGAAATCTCAGCAAATATTTTTTCACCCAAAATGGATGATACTTTCAGGTAATGATCAGTACACTAAGCCGACTTGGTTCCCCATATTTCGTTCTTCTATGTTGAAGCGTTCGTTTCCAGTAACAGTTTGAATTTTTAGGTTTCACTCTGTTTTGTCCTATATGGATAGATATATTTGGAACACTTAATCCAACACGGTTTGGGCTAGCTTCTTGAAACTTGACACATTAAAGTAGTTTCATGTTCTATCTCTATTTTTCGTTTCCTCTTGATGTAGCCCTAAGCAGTGACTGGCGAGAAACACTTACATGGAAAGGGGTTGCCAAGCTTCCAAAAATTATGAATCTCCAGAAATCTCAGCAAATATTTTTTCACCCAAACTGCATGATACTTTCAGGTAATGATCAGTACACTAAGCCGACTTGGTTCCCCAAATTTTGTTCTTCTATGTTGAAGCGTTCGTTTCCAATAACAGTTTGAATTTTTAGGTTTCACTCTGTTTTCTCCTATATTGTTTGATGTATTTGGTACTCTAAACCCAACACGGTTTGGGCTAGCTTCTTGAAACTTGACACAATAAAGTAGTTTCACATTCTATCTCTATGTTTTGTTTCCTCTTGATGTAGCCCAAAGCAGTGACTGGCGAGAAACACTTTCATGGAAAGGGGTTGCCAAGCTTCCAAAAATTATGAATCTCCAGAAATCTCAGCAAATATTTTTTCACCCAAACTGGATGATACTTTCAGGTTATGATCAGTACACTAAGCCGACTTGGTTCCCCAAATTTCGTTCTTGTATGTTGAACGTTCATTTCCAGTAACAGTTTGAATTTTTAGGTTTCACTCTGTTTTCTCCTATATTGATAGATGTATTTGGAACTCTAAATCCAACACGGTTTGTGCTAGCTTCTTGAAACTTGACACAATAAAGTAGTTTCACGGTCTATCTCTCTGTTTTGTTTCCTCTTGAGGTAGCCCTAAGCAGTGACTGGTGAGAAACACTTTCATGGAAAGGGGTTGCCAGATTCCAAAACTTATGAATCTCCAGGAATCCCAGCAAATATTTTATCATCCAAACTTGATGATTCTTTCAGGTAATGATCAGTACACTAAGCCGACTTGGTTCCCCAAATTTCGTTCTTCTATGTTGACGCGTTCATTTCCAGTAACAGTTTGAATATTTAGGTTTCTCTCTGTTTTCTCCTATATTGATAGATGTATTTGGAACTCTAAATCCAACACGGTTTGTGCTAGCTTCTTGAAACTTGACACAATAAAGTAGATTCATGTTCTATCTCTATGTTTTGTTTCCTCTTGATGTAGCCCTAAGCAGTGACTGGCGAGAAACACTTTCATGGAAAGGGGTTGCCAAGCTTCCAAAAATTACGTATCTCGAGAAATCTCAGCAAATATTTTTTCACCCAAACTGGATGATAATTTCTGGTAATGAGCAGTATACTAAGCTGAATTGGTTCCTCAAATTTCGTTCTTCTATGTTGAAGCGTTCGTTTCCAGTAACAGTTTGAATTTTTAGGTTTCACTCTGTTTTCTCCTATATTGATACATGTATTTGGAACTCTAAATCCAACACGGTTTGTGCTAGCTTCTTGAAACTTGACATAATTAAGTAGTTTCAAGTTCTATCTCTATGTTTTGTTTCCTCTTGATGTAGCCCTAAGCAGTGACTGGCGAGAAACAAGTTCATGGAAAGGGGTTGCCAAGCTTCCAAAAATTACGATTCTCCAGAAATCTCAGCAAATATTTTTTCACCCAAACTGGATGATACTTTCAGGTAATGATCAGTACACGAAGGCGACTTGGTTCCCCAAATTTCGTTCTTCTATGTTGAAGCGTTCGTTTCCAGTAACAGTTTGAATTTTTAGGTTTCACTCTGTTTTGTCCTATATGGATAGATATATTTGGAACACTTAATCCAACACGGTTTGGGCTAGCTTCTTGAAACTTGACACATTAAAGTAGTTTCATGTTCTATCTCTATTTTTCGTTTCCTCTTGATGTAGCCCTAAGCAGTGACTGGCGAGAAACACTTACATGGAAAGGGGTTGCCAAGCTTCCAAAAATTACGAATCTCCAGAAATCTCAGCAAATATTTTTTCACCCAAACTGCATGATACTTTCAGGTAATGATCAGTACACTAAGCCGACTTGGTTCCCCAAATTTCGTTCTTGTATGTTGAACGTTCGTTTCCAGTAACAGTTTGAATTTTTAGGTTTCACTCTGTTTTCTCCTATATTGATAGATGTATTTGGAACTCTAAATCCAACACGGTTTGGGCTAGCTTATTGAAACTTGACACAATAAAGTAGTTTCACATTCTATCTCTATGTTTTGTTTCCTCTTGATGTAGCCCTAAGCAGTGACTCGCGAGAAACACTTTCATGGAAAGGGGTTGCCAAGCTTCCAAAAAGTAGGAATCTGCAGAAATCTCAGCAAATATTTTTTCACCCAAAATGGATGATACTTTCAGGTAATGATCAGTACACTAAGCCGACTTGGTTCCCCTAATTTCGTTCTTCTATGTTGAAGCGTTCGTTTCCCGTAACAGTTTGAATTTTTAGGTTTCACTCTGTTTTCTCCTATATTGATAGATGTATTTGGAACTCTAAATCCAACACGGTTTGTGCTAGCTTCTTGAAACTTGACACAATAAAGTAGTTTCACGGTCTATCTCTCTGTTTTGTTTCCTCTTGATGTAGCCCTAAGCAGTGACTGGTGAGAAACACTTTCATGGAAAGGGGTTGCCAGATTCCAAAACTTATGAATCTCCAGGAATCCCAGCAAATATTTTATCATCCAAAGTTGATGATTCTTTCAGGTAATGATCAGTACACTAAGCCGACTTGGTTCCCCAAATTTCGTTCTTCTATGTTGACGCGTTCATTTCCAGTAACAGTTTGAATATTTAGGTTTCTCTCTGTTTTCTCCTATATTGATAGATGTATTTGGAACTCTAAATCCAACACGGTTTGTGCTAGCTTCTTGAAACTTGACACAATAAAGTAGATTCATGTTCTATCTCTATGTTTTGTTTCCTCTTGATGTACGCCTAAGCAGTGACTGGCGAGAAACACTTTCATGGAAAGGGGTTGCCAAGATTCCAAAACTTATGAATCTACAGAAATCCCAGCAAATATTTTATCACCCAAACTTGATGATACTTTCAGGTAATGATCAGTACACTTAGCTGACTTGGTTCCCCAAATTTCGTTCTTCTATGTTGAAGAGTTCATTTCCAGTAACAGTTTGAATATTTAGGTTTCACTCTGTTTTCTCCTATATTGATAGATGTATTTGGAACTCTAAATCCAACACGGTTTGTGCTAGCTTCGTGAAACTTGACACAATAAAGTAGTTTCACGTTCTATCTCTATGTTTTGTTTCCTCTAAATGTAGCCCTAAGCAGTGACTGGCAAGAAACACTTTCATGGAAAGGGGTTGCCAAGCTTCCAAAACTTACGAATCTCCAGAAATCTCAGCAAATATTTTTTCACCCAAACTGGATGATACTTTCAGTTAATGATCTGTACACTAAGCCGACTTGGTTCCCCAAATTTCGTTCTTCTATGTTGAAGCGTTCATTTCCAGTAACAGTTTGAATATTTAGGTTTCACTCTGTTCTCTCCTATATTGATAGATGTATTTGGAACTCTAAATCCAACACGGTTTGTGCTAGCTTCTTGAAACTTGACACAATAAAGTAGTTTCACGTTCTATCTCTATGTTTTGTTTTTTCTTGGTGTACCCCAGAGCCGTGACTGGCGAGAAACACTTTCATGGAAAGGGGTTGCCAAGCTTCCAAAAATAACGAATCTCCAGAAATCTCAGCAAATATTTTTTCACCCAAACTGGATGATACTTTCAGGTAATGATCAGTACACTAAGCCGACATGGTTCCCCAAATTTCATTCTTCTATGTTGAAGCGTTCGTTTCTAGTAACAGTTTGAATTTTTAGGTTTCACTCTGTTTTGTCCTATATTGATACATGTATTTGGAACTCTAAATCCAACACGGTTTTTGCTAGCTTCTTGAAACTTGACACAATAAAGTAGTTTCACGTTCTATCTCTATGTTTTGTTTCCTCTTCAAATAGCCCTAAGCAGTGACTGGCGAGAAACAAGTTCATGGAAAGGGGTTGCCAAGCTTCCAAAAATTACGATTCTCCAGAAATCTCAGCAAATATTTTTTCACCCAAACTGGATGATACTTTCAGGTAATGATCAGTACACTAAGCCGACTTGGTTCCCCATATTTCGTTCTTCTATGTTGAAGCGTTCGTTTCCAGTAACAGTTTGAATTTTTAGGTTTCACTCTGTTTTGTCCTATATGGATAGATATATTTGGAACACTTAATCCAACACGGTTTGGGCTAGCTTCTTGAAACTTGACACATTAAAGTAGTTTCATGTTCTATCTCTATTTTTCGTTTCCTCTTGATGTAGCCCTAAGCAGTGACTGGCGAGAAACACTTACATGGAAAGGGGTTGCCAAGCTTCCAAAAATTACGAATCTCCAGAAATCTCAGCAAATATTTTCTCACCCAAACTGCATGATACTTTCAGGTAATGATCAGTACACTAAGCCGACTTGGTTCCCCAAATTTTCTTCTTCTATGTTGAAGCGTTCGTTTCCAATAACAGTTTGAATTTTTAGGTTTCACTCTGTTTTCTCCTATATTGGTAGATGTATTTGGTACTCTAAACCCAACACGGTTTGGGCTAGCTTCTTGAAACTTGACACAATAAAGTAGTTTCACATTCTATCTCTATGTTTGTTTCCTCTTGATGTAGCCCAAAGCAGTGACTGGCGAGAAACACTTTCATGTAAAGGGGTTGCCAAGCTTCCAAAATGTAGGAATCTGAAGAAATCTCAGCAAATATTTTTTCACCCAAAATGGATGATACTTTCAGGTAATGATCAGTACACTAAGCCGACTTGGTCCCCCAACTTTCGTTCTTCTATGTTGAAGCGTTCATTTCCAGTAACAGTTTGAATTTTTAGGTTTCACTCTGTTTTCTCCTATATTCATAGATGTATTTGGAACTCTAAATCCAACACGGTTTGTGCTAGCTTCTTGAAACTTGACACAATAAAGTAGTTTCACGGTCTATCTCTCTGTTTGTTTCCATTTGATGTAGCCCTAAGCAGTGACTGGCGAGAAACACTTTCATGGAAAGGGGTTGCCAGATTCCAAAACTTATGAATCTCCAGGAATCCCAGCAAATATTTTATCACCCAAACTTGATGATACTTTCAGGTAATGATCAGTACACTAAGCCGACTTGGTTCCCCAAATTTCGTTCTTCTATGTTGACGCGTTCATTTCCAGTAACAGTTTGAATATTTAAGTTTCTCTCTGTTTTCTCCTATATTGATAGATGTATTTGGAACTCTAAATCCAACACGGTTTGTGCTAGCTTCTTGAAGCTTGACACAATAAAGTAGATTCATGTTCTATCTCTATGTTTTGTTTCCTCTTGATGTAGCCCTAAGCAGTGACTGGCGAGAAACACATTCATGGAAAGGGGTTGCCAAGCTTCCAAAAAGTAGGAGTCTGCAGAAATCTCAGCAAATATTTTTTTCACCCAAACTGGATGATACTTTCAGGTAATGATCAGTACACTAAGCCGACTTGGTTCCCCAAATTTCCTTCTTCTATTTTGAAGCGTTCGTTTCCAGTAACAGTTTGAATTTTTAGGTTTCACTCTGTTTTCTCCTATATTGATAGATGTATTTGGAACTCTAAATCCAACACGGTTTGTGCTACCTTCTTGAATCTTGAAACAATAAAGTAGTTTCACGTTCTATGTTTATGTTTTGTTTCCTCTTGATGTAGCCCTAAGCAGTGACTGGCGAGAAACACTTTCATGGAAAGGGGTTGCCAAGATTCCAAAACTTATTAATCTCCAGAAATCCCAGCAAATATTTTATCACCCAAACTGTATGATACTTTCAGGTAATGATCAGTACACTAAGGCGACTTGGTTCCCCAAATTTCGTTCTTCTATGTTGAAGCGTTCATTTCCAGTAACAGTTTGAATATTTAGGTTTCACTCTGTTTTCTCCTATATTGATAGATGTATTTGGAACTCTAAATCCAACACGGTTTGTGCTAGCTTCTTGAATCTTGAAACAATAAAGTAGTTTCACGTTCTATCTCTATGTTTTGTTTCCTCTTGATATAGCCCTAAGCAGTGACTGGCGAGAAACACTTTCATGGAAAGGGGTTGCCAAGATTCCAAAACTTATGAATCTCCAGAAATCACAGCAAATATTTTATCACCCAAACTTGATGATATTTTCAGGTAATGATCACTACACTAAGCCGACTTGGTTCCACAAATTTCATTCTTCTATGTTGAAGCGTTCGTTTCTATTAACAGTTTGAATTTTTAGGTTTCACTCTGTTTTCTCCTATATTGATAGATGTATTTGGAACTCTAAATCCAACACGGTTTTTGCTAGCTTCTTGAAACTTGACACAATAAAGTAGTTTCACGGTCTATCTTTATGTTTTGTTTCCTCTTGATGTAGCCCTAAGCAGTGACTGGCGAGAAACACGTTCATAGAAAGGGTTTGCCAAGCTTTCAAAAAGTAGGAATCTGCAGAAATCTCAGCAAATATTTTTTCACCCAAACTGGATGATACTTTCAGGTAATGATCAGTACACTAAGCCGACTTGGTTCCCCATATTTCGTTCTTCTATGTTGAAGCGTTCGTTTCCAGTAACAGTTTGAATTTTTAGGTTTCACTCTGTTTTCTCCTATATGGATAGATGTATTTGGAACACTTAATCCAACACGGTTTGGGCTAGCTTCTTGAAACTTGACACATTAAAGTAGTTTCATGTTCTATCTCTATGTTTCGTTTCCTCTTCATGTAGCCCTAAGCAGTGACTGGCGAGAAACACTTACATGGAAAGGGGTTTCCAAGCTTCCAAAAATTATGAATCTCCATAAATCTCAGCAAATATTTTTTCACCCAAACTTGATGATACTTTCAGGTAATGATCAGTACACTCATCCGACTTGGTTCCCCAAATTTTGTTCTTCTATGTTGAAGCGTTCGTTTCCAATAACAGTTTGAATTTTTAGGTTTCACTCTGTTTTCTCCTATATTGGTAGATGTATTTGGTATTCTAAACCCAACACGGTTTGGGCTAGCTTCTTGAAACTTGACACAATAAAGTAGTTTCACATTCTGTCTCTATGTTTTGTTTCCTCATGATGTAGCCCAAAGCAGTGACTGGCGAGAAACACTTTCATGGAAAGGGGTTGCCAAGCTTCCAAAAATTACGAATCTCCAGAAATCTCAGCAAATATTTTTTCACCCAAACTGGATGATACTTTCAGGTTATGATCAGTACACTAAGCCGACTTGGTTCCCCAAATTCCGTTCTTGTATGTTGAACGTTCATTTCCAGTAACAGTTTGAATTTTTAGGTTTCACTCTGTTTTCTCCTATATTGATAGATGTATTTGGAACTCTAAATCCAACACGGTTTGTGCTAGCTTCTTGAAACTTGACACAATAAAGTAGTTTCACGGTCTATCTCTCTGTTTTGTTTCCTCTTGATGTAGCCCTAAGCAGTGACTGGTGAGAAACACTTTCATGGAAAGGGGTTGCCAAGCTTCCAAAAATTACGTATCTCGAGAAATCTCAGCAAATATTTTTTCTCCCAAACTGGATGATACTTTCAGGTAATGATCAGTACACTAAGCTGAATTGGTTCCTCAAATTTCATTCTTCTATGTTGAAGCGTTCGTTTCCAGTAACAGTTTGAATTTTTAGGTTTCACTCTGTTTTCTCCTATATTGATAGATGTATTTGGAACTCTAAATCCAACACGGTTTGTGCTAGCTTCTTGAAACTTGACACAATAAAGTAGTTTCACGGTCTATCTCTCTGTTTTGTTTCCTCTTGATGTAGCCCTAAGCAGTGACTGGTGAGAAACACTTTCATGGAAAGGGGTTGCCAGATTCCAAAACTTATGAATCTACAGGAATCCCAGCAAATATTTTATCACCCAAACTGTATGATACTTTCAGGTAATGATCAGTACACTAAGCCGACTTGGTTCCCCAAATTTCGTTCTTCTATGTTGAAGCGTTCATTTCCAGTAACAGTTTGAATTTTTAGGTTTCACTCTGTTTTCTCCTATATGGATAGATGTATTTGGAACTCTTAATCCAACACGGTTTGGGCTAGCTTCTTGAAACTTGACACATTAATGTAGTTTCATGTTCTATCTCTATGTTTCGTTTCCTATTGATGTAGCCCTAAGCAGTGACTGGCGAGAAACACTTCCATGGAAAGCGGTTTCCAAGCTTCCAAAAATTACGAATCTCCAGAAATCTCAGCAAATATTTTTTCACCCAAACTGGATGATACTTTCAGGTAATGATCAGTACACTCAGCCGACTTGGTTCCCCAAATTTTGTTCTTCTATGTTGAAGCGTTCGTTTCCAATAACAGTTTGAATTTTTAGGTTTCACTCTGTTTTCTCCTATATTGGTAGATGTATTTGGTATTCTAAACCTAACACGGTTTGGGCTAGCTCCTTGAAACTTGACACAATAAAGTAGTTTCACATTCTGTCTCTATGTTTTGTTTCCTCATGATGTAGCCCAAAGCAGTGACTGGCGAGAAACACTTTCATGGAAAGGGGTTGCCAAGCTTCCAAAAATTCCGAATCTCCAGAAATCTCAGCAAATATTTTTTCACCCAAACAGGATGATACTTTCAGGTAATGATCAATACACGAAGGCGACTGGGTTCCCCAAATTTCGTTCTTCTATGTTGAAGCGTTCGTTTCCAGTAACAGTTTGAATTTTTAGGTTTCACTCTGTTTTCTCCTATATTGATAGATGTATTTGGAACTCTAAATCCAACACGGTTTGTGCTAGCTTCTTGAAACTTGACACAATAAAGTAGTTTCACATTCTATCTCTACATTTTGTTTCCTCTTGATGTAGCCCTAAGCAGTGACTTGCGAGAAACACTTTCATTGAAAGGGGTTGCCAGGCTTCCCAAAATTACGAATCTCCAGAAATCTCAGCAAATATTTTTTCACCCAAACAGGATGATACTTTCAGGTAATGATTGGTACACGAAGGCGACTTGGTTTCCCAAATTTCGTTCATCTATGTTGAGGCGTTCGTTTCCAGTAACAGTTTGAATTTTTAGGTTTCACTCTGTTTTCTCCTATATTGATAGATGTATTTGGAACTCTAAATCCAACACGGTTTGTGCTAGCTTCTTGAAAGTTGACACAATAAAGTAGTTTCACGTTCTATCTCTATGTTTTGATTCCTCTTGATGTAGCCCTAAGCAGTGACAAGCGAGAAACACTTCCATGGAAAGGGGTTGCCAGGCTTCCCAAAATTACGAATCCCCAGAAATCTCAGCAAATATTTTTTCACCCAAACTGGATGATACTTTCAGGTAATGATAAGTACACGAAGGCGACTTGGTTCCCCAAATTTCGTTCTTCTATGTTGAAGCGTTCGTTTCCAGTAACAGTTTGAATTTTTAGGTTTCACTCTGTTTTCTCCTATATTGATAGATGTATTTGGAACTCTAAATCCAACACGGTTTGTGCTAGCTTCTTGAAACTTGACACAATAAAGTAGTTTCACGTTCTATCTCTATGTTTTGATTCCTCTTGATGTAGCCCTAAGCAGTGACAGGCGAGAAACACTTCCATGGAAAGGGGTTGCCAGGCTTCCCAAAATTACGAATCTCCAGAAATCTCAGCAAATATTTTTTCAGCCAAACTGGATGATACTTTCAGGTAATGATCAGTACATGAAAGCGACTTGGTTCCCCAAATTTCGTTCTTCTATGTTGAAGCGTTCTTTTCCAGTAACAGTTTGAATTTTTAGGTTTCACTCTGTTTTCTCCTATATTGATAGATGTATTTGGAACTCTAAATCCAACACGGTTTGTGCTAGCTTCTTGAAACTTGACACAATAAAGTAGTTTCACATTCTGTCTCTATGTTTTGTTTCCTCTTGATGTAGCCCTAAGCAGTGACTGGCGAAAAACACTTTCATGGAAAGGGGTTGCCAGGTTTCCCAAAATTACGAATCTCCAGAAATCTCAGCAAATATTTTTTCACCCAAACAGGATGATACTTTCAGGTAATGATCAGTACACTAAGGTCACTTGGTTCCCCAAATTTCGTTCTTCTATGTTGAAGCGTTCGTTTCCAGTAACAGTTTGAATTTTTAGGTTTCACTCTGTTTTCTCCTATATTGATAGATATATTTGGAACTCTAAATCCAACACGGTTTGTGCTAGCTTCTTGAAACTTGACACAATAAAATAGATTCAGGTTCTATCTCTATGTTTTGTTTCCTCTTGATGTAGCCCTAAGCAGTGACTAGCGAGAAACACTTTCATGGAAAGGGGTTGCCAGGCTTCCCAAAATTACGAATGTCCAGAAATCTAAGCAAATATTTTTTCACCCAAACAGGATGATACTTTCAGGTAATGATCTGTACACTAAGGTGACTTGGTTCCCCAAATTTCGTTCATCTATGTTGAGGCGTTCGTTTCCAGTAACAGTTTGAATTTTTAGGTTTCACTCTGTTTTCTCCTATATTGATAGATGTATTTGGAACTCTAAATCCAACACGGCTTGTGCTAGCTTCTTGAAACTTGACACAATAAATTAGTTTCACGTTCTATCTCTATGTTTTGATTCCTCTTGATGTAGCCCTAAGAAGTGACTGGCGAGAAACACTTTCATGGAAAGGGGTTGCCAGGCTTCCCAAAATTACGAATCTCCAGAAATCTCAGCAAATATTTTTTCACCCAAATTGGATGATACTTTCAGGTAATGATCAGCACACGAAGGCGACTTGGTTCCCCAAATTTTGTTCTTCTATGTTGAACCGTTCGTTTCCAGTAACAGTTTGAATTTTTAGGTTTCATTCTGTTTTCTCCTATATTGATAGATGTATTTGGAACTCTAAATCCAACACGGTTTGTGCTAGCTTCTTGAATGTTGACACAATAAAGTAGTTTCACGTTCTATCTCTATGTTTTGATTCCTCTTGATGTAGCCCTAAGCAGTGACATGCGAGAAACACTTTCATGGAAAGGGGTTGCCAGGCTTCCCAAAATTACGAATCTCCAGAAATCTCAGCAAATATTTTTTCACCCAAACAGGATGATACTTTCAGGTAATGATCAGTACACGAAGGCGACTGGGTTCCCCAAATTTCGTTCATCTATGTTGAGGCGTTCGTTTCCAGTAACAGTTTGAATTTTTAGGTTTCACTCTGTTTTCTCCTATATTGATAGATGTATTTGGAACTCTAAATCCAACACGGTTTGTGCTAGATTCTTGAAAGTTGACACAATAAAGTAGTTTCACGTTCTATCTCTATGTTTTGATTCCTCTTGATGTAGCCCTAAGCAGTGAAAGGCGAGAAACACTTCCATGGAAAGGGGTTGCCAGGCTTCCCAAAATTACGAATCTCCAGAAATCTCAGCAAATATTTTTTCAGCCAAACTGGATGATACTTTCAGGTAATGATCAGTACATGAAGGCGACTTGGTTCCCCAAATTTCGTTCTTCTATGTTGAAGCGTTCTTTTCCAGTAACAGTTTGAATTTTTAGGTTTCACTCTGTTTTCTCCTATATTGATAGATGTATTTGGAACTCTAAATCCAACATGGTTTGTGCTAGCTTCTTGAAACTTGACACAATAAAGTAGTTTCACGTTCTGTCTCTATGTTTTGTTTCCTCTTGATGTAGCCCTAAGCAGTGACTAGCGAGAAACACTTCCATGGAAAGGGGTTGCCAGGCTTCCCAAAATTACGAATGTCCAGAAATCTCAGCAAATATTTTTTCACCCAAACAGGATGATACTTTCAGGTAATGATCTGTACACTAAGGTGACTTGGTTCCCCAAATTTCGTTCTTCTATGTTGAAGCGTTCGTTTCCAGTAACAGTTTGAATTTTTAGGTTTCACTCTGTTTTCTCCTATATTGATAGATGTATTTGGAACTCTAAATCCAACACGGTTTGTGCTAGCTTCTTGAAACTTGACACAATAAAGTAGTTTCACGTTCTATCTCTACGTGTTGTTTCCTCTTGATGTAGCCCTAAGCAGTGACAGGAGAGAAACACTTCCATGGAAAGGGGTTGCCAGGCTTCCCAAAATTACGAATCTCCAGAAATCTCAGCAAATATTTTTTCACCCAAACTGGATGATACTTTCAGGTAATGATCAGTACACGAAGGCGACTTGGTTCCCCAAATTTCGTTCTTCTATGTTGAAGCGTTCGTTTCCAGTAACAGTTTGAATTTTTAGGTTTCACTCTGTTTTCTCCTATATTGATAGATGTATTTGGAACTCTAAATCCAACACGGTTTGTGCTAGCTTCTTGAAACTTGACACAATAAAGTAGTTTCACGTTCTGTCTCTATGTTTTGTTTCCTCTTGATGTAGCCCTAAGCAGTGACAGGCGAGAAACACTTTCATGGAAAGGGGTTGCCAGGCTTCCCAAAATTACGAATCTCCAGAAATCTCAGCAAATATTTTTTCACTCAAACAGGATGATACCTTCAGGTAATGATCAGTACACGAAGGTGACTTGGTTCCCCAAATTTCGTTCTTCTATGTTGAAGCGTTCGTTTCCAGTAACAGTTTCAATTTTTAGGTTTCACTCTGTTTTCTCCTATATTGATAGATGTATTTGGAACTCTAAATCCAACACGGTTTGTGCTAGCTTCTTGAAACTTGACACAATAAAGTAATTTCACGTTCTATCTCTACGTTTTGTTTCCTCTTGATGTAGCCCTAAGCAGTGACTGGCGAGAAACACTTTCATGGAAAGGGGTTGCCAGGCTTCCCAAAATTACGAATCTCCAGAAATCTCAGCAAATATTTTTTCACCCAAACTGGATGATACTTTCAGGTAATGATCAGTACACGAAGGCGACTTGGTTCCCCAAATTTCGTTCTTCTATGTTGAAGCGTTCGTTTCCAGTAACAGTTTGAATTTTTAGGTTTCACTCTGTTTTCTCCTATATTGATAGATGTATTTGGAACTCTAAATCCAACAGGGTTTGTGCTAGCTTCTTGAAAGTTGACACAATAAAGTAGTTTCACGTTCTGTCTCTATGTTTTGTTTCCTCTTGATGTAGCCCTAAGCAGTGACAGGCGAGAAACACTTTCATGGAAAGGGGTTGCCAGGCTTCCCAAAATTACGAATCTTCAGAAATCTCAGCAAATATTTTTTCACCCAAACAGGATGATACTTTCAGGTAATGATCAGTACACGATGGTGACTTGGTTCCCCAAATTTCATTCTTCTATGTTGAAGCGTTCGTTTCCAGTAACAGTTTGAATTTTTAGGTTTCACTCTGTTTTCTCCTATATTGATAGATGTATTTGGAACTCTAAATCCAACACGGTTTGTGCTAGCTTCTTGAAACTTGACACAATAAAGTAATTTCACGTTCTATCTCTACGTTTTATTTCCTCTTGATGTAGCCCAAAGCAGTGACTGGCGAGAAACACTTTCATGGAAAGGGGTTGCCAAGCTTCCCAAAATTACGAATCTCCAGAAATCTCAGCAAATATTTTTTCACCCAAACAGGATGATACTTTCAGGTAATGATCAGTACACGAAGGCGACTTGGTTCCCCAAATTTTGTTCTTCTATGTTGAGGCGTTCGTTTCCAGTAACAGTTTGAATTTTTAGGTTTCACTCTGTTTTCTCCTATATTGACAGATGTATTTGGAACTCTAAATCCAACACGGTTTGTGCTAGCTTCTTGAAACTTGACAAAATAAAGTAGTTTCACGTTCTGTCTCTATGTTTTGTTTCCTCTTGATGTAGCCCTAAGCAGTGACTGGCGAGAAACACTTTCATGGAAAGGGGTTGCCAGGCTTCCCAAAATTACGAATCTCCAGAAATCTCAGCAAATATTTTTTCACCCAAACTGGATGATACTTTCAGGTAATGATCAGTACACGAAGGCGACTTGGTTCCCCAAATTTCGTTCTTCTATGTTGAAGCGTTCGTTTCCAGTAACAGTTTGAATTTTTAGGTTTCACTCTGTTTTCTCCTATATTGATAGATGTACTTGGAACTCTAAATCCAACACGGTTTGTGCTAGCTTCTTGAAACTTGACACAATAAAGTAGTTTCATGTTCTATCTCTACATTTTGTTTCCTCTTGATGTAGCCCTAAGCAGTGACTGGCGAGAAACACTTTCATTGAAAGGGGTTGCCAGGCTTCCCAAAATTACGAATCTCCAGAAATCTCAGCAAATATTTTTTCACCCAAACAGGATGATACTTTCAGGTAATGAACGGTACACGAAGGCGACTTGGTTCCCCAAATTTCGTTCTTCTATGTTGAAGCGTTCGTTTCCAGTAACTGTTTGAATTTTTAGGTTTCACTCTGTTTTCTCCTATATTGATAGATGTATTTGGAACTCTAAATCCAACACGGTTTGTGCTAGCTTCTTGAAAGTTGACACAATAAAGTAGTTTCACGTTCTATCTCTATGTTTTGATTCCTCTTGATGTAGCCCTAAGCAGTGACAGGCGAGAAACACTTCCATGGAAAGGGGTTGCCAGGCTTACAAAATTACGAATCTCCAGAAATCTCAGCAAATATTTTTTCACCCAAACTGGATGATACTTTTAGGTAATGATCAGTACACGAAGGCGACTTGGTTCCCCAAATTTCGTTCTTCTATGTTGAAGCGTTCGTTTCCAGTAACAGTTTGAATTTTTAGGTTTCACTCTGTTTTCTCCTATATTGATAGATGTATTTGGAACTCTAAATCCAACACGGTTTGTGCTAGCTTCTTGAAACTTGACACAATAAAGTAGTTTCACGTTCTGTCTCTACGTTTTGTTTCCTCTTGATGTAGCCCTAAGCAGTGACAGGCGAGAAACACTTTCATGGAAAGGGGTTGCCAGGCTTCCCAAAATTACGAATCTCCAGAAATCTCAGCAAATATTTTTTCACCCAAACAGGATGATACTCTCAGGTAATGATCAGTACACTAAGGCGACTTGGTTCCCCAAATTTCGTGCTTCTATGTTGAAGCGTTCGTTTCCAGTAACAGTTTGAATTTTTAGGTTTCACTCTGTTTTCTCCTATATTGATAGATGTATTTGGAACTCTAAATCCAACACGGTGTGTGCTAGCTTCTTGAAACTTGACACAATAAAGTAATTTCACGTTCTATCTCTACGTTTTGTTTCCTCTTGACGTAGCCCTAAGCAGTGACTGGCGAGAAACACTTTCATGGAAAGGGGTTGCTAAGCTTCCCAAAATTACGAATCTCCAGAAATCTCAGCAAATATTTTTTCACCCAAACAGGATGATACTTTCAGGTAATGAACGGTACACGAAGGCGACTTGGTTTCCCAAATTTCGTTCATCTATGTTGAGGCGTTCGTTTCCAGTAACAGTTTGAATTTTTAGGTTTCACTCTGTTTTCTCCTATATTGATAGATGTATTTGGAACTCTAAATCCAACACGGTTTGTGCTAGCTTCTTGAAACTTGACACAATAAGGTAGTTTCACGTTCCATCTCTATGTATTGTTTCCTCTTGATGTAGCCCTAAGCAGTGACTGGCGAGAAACACTTTCATGGAAAGGGGTTGCCAAGCTTCCCAAAATTACGAATCTCCAGAAATCTCAGCAAATATTTTTTCACCCAAACAGGATGATACTTTCAGGTAATGATCAGTACACTAAGGCGACTTGGTTCCCCAAATTTCGTTCTTCTATGTTGAAGCGTTCGTTTCCCGTAACAGTTTGAATTTTTAGGTTTCACTCTGTTTTCTCCTATATTGATAGATGTATTTGGAACTCTAAATCCAACACGGTTTGTGCTAGCTTCTTGAAACTTGACACAATAAGGTAGTTTCACGTTCTATCTCTATGTTTTGTTTCCTCTTGATGTAGCCCTAAGCAGTGACTGGCGAGAAACACTTTCATGGAAAGGGGTTGCCAGGCTTCCCAAAATTACGAATCTCCAGAAATATCAGCAAATATTTTTTCACCCAAACAGGATGATACTTTCAGGTAATGATCAGTACACGAAGGCGACTTGGTTCCCCATATTTCGTTCTTCTATGTTGAGGCGTTCGTTTCCAGTAACAGTTTGAATTTTTAGGTTTCACTCAGTTTTCTCCTATATTGATAGATGTATTTGGAACTCTAAATCCAACACGGTTTGTGCTAGCTTTTTGAAACTTGACACAATAAAGCAGTTTCACGTTCTATCTCTATGTTTTGTTTCCTCTTGATGTAGCCCTAAGCAGTGACTGGTGAGAAACACTTTCATGGAAAGGGGTTGCCAGGCTTCCCAAAATTACGAATCTCCAGAAATCTCAGCAAATATTTTTTTCACCAAACAGGATGATACTTTCAGGTAATGATCAGTACATGAAGGCGACTTGGTTCCCCAAATTTCGTTCTTCTATGTTGAAGCGTTCGTTTCCAGTAACAGTTTGAATTTTTAGGTTTCACTCTGTTTTCTCCTATATTGATAGATGTATTTGGAACTCTAAATCCAACACGGTTTGAGCTAGCTTCTTGAAACTTGACACAATAAAGTAGTTTCACGTTCTATCTCTACGTGTTGTTTCCTCTTGATGTAGCCCTAAGCAGTGACAGGAGAGAAACACTTCCATGGAAAGGGGTTGCCAGGCTTCCCAAAATTACGAATCTCCAGAAATCTCAGCAAATATTTTTTCACCCAAACTGGATGATACTTTCAGGTAATGATCAGTACACGAAGGCGACTTGGTTCCCCAAATTTCGTTCTTCTATGTTGAAGCGTTCGTTTCCAGTAACAGTTTGAATTTTTAGGTTTCACTCTGTTTTCTCCTATATTGATAGATGTATTTGGAACTCTAAATCCAACACGGTTTGTGCTAGCTTCTTGAAACTTGACACAATAAAGTAGTTTCACGTTCTGTCTCTATGTTTTGTTTCCTCTTGATGTAGCCCTAAGCAGTGACAGGCGAGAAACACTTTCATGGAAAGGGGTTGCCAGGCTTCCCAAAATTACGAATCTCCAGAAATCTCAGCAAATATTTTTTCACTCAAACAGGATGATACTTTCAGGTAATGATCAGTACACTAAGGCGACTTGGTTCCCCAAATTTCGTGCTTCTATGTTGAAGCGTTCGTTTCCAGTAACAGTTTGAATTTTTAGGTTTCACTCTGTTTTCTCCTATATTGATAGATGTATTTGGAACTCTAAATCCAACACGGTGTGTGCTAGCTTCTTGAAACTTGACACAATAAAGTAATTTCACGTTCTATCTCTACGTTTTGTTTCCTCTTGACGTAGCCCTAAGCAGTGACTGGCGAGAAACACTTTCATGGAAAGGGGTTGCTAAGCTTCCCAAAATTACGAATCTCCAGAAATCTCAGCAAATATTTTTTCACCCAAACAGGATGATACTTTCAGGTAATGAACGGTACACGAAGGCGACTTGGTTTCCCAAATTTCGTTCATCTATGTTGAGGCGTTCGTTTCCAGTAACAGTTTGAATTTTTAGGTTTCACTCTGTTTTCTCCTATATTGATAGATGTATTTGGAACTCTAAATCCAACACGGTTTGTGCTAGCTTCTTGAAACTTGACACAATAAGGTAGTTTCACGTTCCATCTCTATGTATTGTTTCCTCTTGATGTAGCCCTAAGCAGTGACTGGCGAGAAACACTTTCATGGAAAGGGGTTGCCAAGCTTCCCAAAATTACGAATCTCCAGAAATCTCAGCAAATATTTTTTCACCCAAACAGGATGATACTTTCAGGTAATGATCAGTACACTAAGGCGACTTGGTTCCCCAAATTTCGTTCTTCTATGTTGAAGCGTTCGTTTCCCGTAACAGTTTGAATTTTTAGGTTTCACTCTGTTTTCTCCTATATTGATAGATGTATTTGGAACTCTAAATCCAACACGGTTTGTGCTAGCTTCTTGAAACTTGACACAATAAGGTAGTTTCACGTTCTATCTCTATGTTTTGTTTCCTCTTGATGTAGCCCTAAGCAGTGACTGGCGAGAAACACTTTCATGGAAAGGGGTTGCCAGGCTTCCCAAAATTACGAATCTCCAGAAATCTCAGCAAATATTTTTTCACTCAAACAGGATGATACTTTCAGGTAATGATCAGTACACGATGGTGACTTGGTTCCCCAAATTTCATTCTTCTATGTTGAAGCGTTCGTTTCCAGTATCAGTTTGAATTTTTAGGTTTCACTCTGTTTTCTCCTATATTGATAGATGTATTTGGAACTCTAAATCCAACACGGTTTGTGCTAGCTTCTTGAAACTTGACACAATAAAGTAATTTCACGTTCTATCTCTACGTTTTATTTCCTCTTGATGTAGCCCAAAGCAGTGACTGGCGAGAAACACTTTCATGGAAAGGGGTTGCCAAGCTTCCCAAAATTACGAATCTCCAGAAATCTCAGCAAATATTTTTTCACCCAAACAGGATGATACTTTCAGGTAATGATCAGTACACGAAGGCGACTTGGTTCCCCAAATTTTGTTCTTCTATGTTGAGGCGTTCGTTTCCAGTAACAGTTTGAATTTTTAGGTTTCACTCTGTTTTCTCCTATATTGACAGATGTATTTGGAACTCTAAATCCAACACGGTTTGTGCTAGCTTCTTGAAACTTGACACAATAAAGTAGTTTCACCTTCTGTCTCTATGTTTTGTTTCCTCTTGATGTAGCCCTAAGCAGTGACTGGCGAGAAACACTTTCATGGAAAGGGGTTGCCAGGCTTCCCAAAATTACGAATCTCCAGAAATCTCAGCAAATATTTTTTCACCCAAACTGGATGATACTTTCAGGTAATGATCAGTACACGAAGGCGACTTGGTTCCCCAAATTTCGTTCTTCTATGTTGAAGCGTTCGTTTCCAGTAACAGTTTGAATTTTTAGGTTTCACTCTGTTTTCTCCTATATTGATAGATGTACTTGGAACTCTAAATCCAACACGGTTTGTGCTAGCTTCTTGAAACTTGACACAATAAAGTAGTTTCACGTTCTATCTCTACATTTTGTTTCCTCTTGATGTAGCCCTAAGCAGTGACTGGCGAGAAACACTTTCATGGAAAGGGGTTGCCAGGCTTCCCAAAATTACGAATCTCCAGAAATCTCAGCAAATATTTTTTCACCCAAACAGGATGATACTCTCCGGTAATGATCAGTACACAAAGACGACTTGGTTCCCCAAATTTCGTGCTTCTATGTTGAAGCGTTCGTTTCCAGTAACAGTTTGAATTTTTAGGTTTCACTCTGTTTTCTCCTATATTGATAGATGTATTTGGAACTCTAAATCCAACACGGTGTGTGCTAGCTTCTTGAAACTTGACACAATAAAGTAATTTCACGTTCTATCTCTACGTTTTGTTTCCTCTTGATGTAGCCCTAAGCAGTGACTGGCGAGAAACACTTTCATGGAAAGGGGTTGCTAAGCTTCCCAAAATTACGAATCTCCAGAAATCTCAGCAAATATTTTTTCACCCAAACAGGATGATACTTTCAGGTAATGATCAGTACACGAAGGCGACTTGGTTCCCCAAATTTCGTTCTTCTATGTTGAGGCGTTCGTTTCCAGTAACAGTTTGAATTTTTAGGTTTCACTCTGTTTTCTCCTATATTTATAGATGTACTTGGAACTCTAAATCCAACACGGTTTGTGCTAGCTTCTTGAAACTTGACACAATAAATAGTTTCACGTTCTGTCTCTATGTTTTGTTTCCTCTTGATGTAGCCCTAAGCAGTAACTGGCGAGAAACACTTTCATGGAAAGGGGTTGCCAGGCTTCCCAAAATTACGAATCTCCAGAAATCTCAGCAAATATTTTTTCACCCAAACAGGATGATACTTTCAGGTAATGATCAGTACACGAAGGCGACTTGGTTCCCCAAATTTCGTTCTTCTATGTTGAAGCATTCGTTTCCAGTAACAGTTTGAATTTTTAGGTTTCACTCTGTTTTCTCCTATATTGATAGATGTACTTGGAACTCTAAATCCAACACGGTTTGTGCTAGCTTCTTGAAACTTGACACAATAAAGTAGTTTCACGTTCTATCTCTACATTTTGTTTCCTATTGATGTAGCCCTAAGCAGTGACTGGCGAGAAACACTTTCATTGAAAGGGGTTGCCAGGCTTCCCAAAATTACGAATCTCCAGAAATCTCAGCAAATATTTTTTCACCCAAACAGGATGATACTTTCAGGTAATGAACGGTACACGAAGGCGACTTGGTTTCCCAAATTTCGTTCATCTATGTTAAGGCGTTCTTTTCCAGTAACAGTTTGAATTTTTAGGTTTCACTCTGTTTTCTCCTATATTGATAGATGTATTTGGAACTCTAAATCCAACACGGTTTGTGCTAGTTTCTTGAAAGTTGACACAATAAAGTAGTTTCACGTTCTATCTCTATGTTTTGATTCCTCTTGATGTAGCCCTAAGCAGTGACAGGCGAGAAACACTTCCATGGAAAGGGGTTGCCAGGCTTCCCAAAATTACGAATCCCCAGAAATCTCAGCAAATATTTTTTCACCCAAACTGGATGATACTTTCAGGTAATGATAAGTACACGAAGGCGACTTGGTTCCCCAAATTTCGTTCTTCAATTTTGAAGCGTTCGTTTCCAGTAACTGTTTGAATTTTTAGGTTTCACTCTGTTTTCTCCTATATTGATAGATGTATTTGGAACTCTAAATCCAACACGGTTTGTGCTAGCTTCTTGAAACTTGACACAATAAAGTAGTTTCATGTTCTATCTCTATGTTTTGATTCCTCTTGATGTAGCCCTAAGCAGTGACAGGCGAGAAACACTTCCATGGAAAGGGGTTGCCAGGCTTCCCAAAATTACGAATCTCCAGAAATCTCAGCAAATATTTTTTCACCCAAACTGGATGATACTTTCAGGTAATGATCAGTACACAAAGGCGACTTGGTTCCCCAAATTTCGTTCTTCTATGTTGAACCGTTCGTTTCCAGTAACACTTTGATATTTTAGGTTTCACTCTGTTTTCTCCTATATTGATAGATGTATTTGGAACTCTAAATCCAACACGGTTTGTGCTAGCTTCTTGAAACTTGACACAATAAAGTAGTTTCACGTTCTGTCTCTATGTTTTGTTTCCTCTTAATGTAGCCCTAAGCAGTGACAGGCGAGAAACACTTTCATGGAAAGGGGTTGCCAGGCTTCCCAAAACTACGAATCTCCAGAAATCTCAGCAAATATTTTTTTCACCCAAACAGGATGATATTTTCAGGTAATGATCAGTACACTAAGGTGTCTTGGTTCCCCAAATTTCGTTCTTCTATGTTGAGGCGTTCGTTTCCAGTAACAGTTTGAATTTTTAGGTTTCAGTCTGTTTTCTCCTATATTGATAGATGTATTTGGAACTCTAAATCCAACATGGTTTGTGCTAGCTTCTTGAAACTTGACACAATAAAGTAGTTTCAGGTTCTATCTCTATGTTTTGTTTCCTCTTGATGTAGCCCTAAGCTGTGACTGGCGAGAAACACTTTCATGGAAAGGGGTTGCCAGGCTTCCCAAAATTACGAATCTCCAGAAATCTCAGCAAATATTTTTTCACCCAAACAGGATGATACTTTCAGGTAATGATCAATACACGAAGGCGACTGGGTTCCCCAAATTTCGTTCTTCTATGTTGAAGCGTTCGTTTCCAGTAACAGTTTGAATTTTTAGGTTTCACTCTGTTTTCTCCTATATTGATAGATGTATTTGGAACTCTAAATCCAACACGGTTTGTGCTAGCTTCTTGAAACTTGACACAATAAAGTAGTTTCACATTCTATCTCTACATTTTGTTTCCTCTTGATGTAGCCCTAAGCAGTGACTTGCGAGAAACACTTTCATTGAAAGGGGTTGCCAGGCTTCCCAAAATTACGAATCTCCAGAAATCTCAGCAAATATTTTTTCACCCAAACAGGATGATACTTTCAGGTAATGATTGGTACACGAAGGCGACTTGGTTTCCCAAATTTCGTTCATCTATGTTGAGGCGTTCGTTTCCAGTAACAGTTTGAATTTTTAGGTTTCACTCTGTTTTCTCCTATATTGATAGATGTATTTGGAACTCTAAATCCAACACGGTTTGTGCTAGCTTCTTGAAAGTTGACACAATAAAGTAGTTTCACGTTCTATCTCTATGTTTTGATTCCTCTTGATGTAGCCCTAAGCAGTGACAAGCGAGAAACACTTCCATGGAAAGGGGTTGCCAGGCTTCCCAAAATTACGAATCCCCAGAAATCTCAGCAAATATTTTTTCACCCAAACTGGATGATACTTTCAGGTAATGATAAGTACACGAAGGCGACTTGGTTCCCCAAATTTCGTTCTTCTATGTTGAAGCGTTCGTTTCCAGTAACAGTTTGAATTTTTAGGTTTCACTCTGTTTTCTCCTATATTGATAGATGTATTTGGAACTCTAAATCCAACACGGTTTGTGCTAGCTTCTTGAAACTTGACACAATAAAGTAGTTTCACGTTCTATCTCTATGTTTTGATTCCTCTTGATGTAGCCCTAAGCAGTGACAGGCGAGAAACACTTCCATGGAAAGGGGTTGCCAGGCTTCCCAAAATTACGAATCTCCAGAAATCTCAGCAAATATTTTTTCAGCCAAACTGGATGATACTTTCAGGTAATGATCAGTACATGAAAGCGACTTGGTTCCCCAAATTTCGTTCTTCTATGTTGAAGCGTTCTTTTCCAGTAACAGTTTGAATTTTTAGGTTTCACTCTGTTTTCTCCTATATTGATAGATGTATTTGGAACTCTAAATCCAACACGGTTTGTGCTAGCTTCTTGAAACTTGACACAATAAAGTAGTTTCACATTCTGTCTCTATGTTTTGTTTCCTCTTGATGTAGCCCTAAGCAGTGACTGGCGAAAAACACTTTCATGGAAAGGGGTTGCCAGGTTTCCCAAAATTACGAATCTCCAGAAATCTCAGCAAATATTTTTTCACCCAAACAGGATGATACTTTCAGGTAATGATCAGTACACTAAGGTCACTTGGTTCCCCAAATTTCGTTCTTCTATGTTGAAGCGTTCGTTTCCAGTAACAGTTTGAATTTTTAGGTTTCACTCTGTTTTCTCCTATATTGATAGATATATTTGGAACTCTAAATCCAACACGGTTTGTGCTAGCTTCTTGAAACTTGACACAATAAAATAGATTCAGGTTCTATCTCTATGTTTTGTTTCCTCTTGATGTAGCCCTAAGCAGTGACTAGCGAGAAACACTTTCATGGAAAGGGGTTGCCAGGCTTCCCAAAATTACGAATGTCCAGAAATCTAAGCAAATATTTTTTCACCCAAACAGGATGATACTTTCAGGTAATGATCTGTACACTAAGGTGACTTGGTTCCCCAAATTTCGTTCATCTATGTTGAGGCGTTCGTTTCCAGTAACAGTTTGAATTTTTAGGTTTCACTCTGTTTTCTCCTATATTGATAGATGTATTTGGAACTCTAAATCCAACACGGCTTGTGCTAGCTTCTTGAAACTTGACACAATAAATTAGTTTCACGTTCTATCTCTATGTTTTGATTCCTCTTGATGTAGCCCTAAGAAGTGACTGGCGAGAAACACTTTCATGGAAAGGGGTTGCCAGGCTTCCCAAAATTACGAATCTCCAGAAATCTCAGCAAATATTTTTTCACCCAAATTGGATGATACTTTCAGGTAATGATCAGCACACGAAGGCGACTTGGTTCCCCAAATTTTGTTCTTCTATGTTGAACCGTTCGTTTCCAGTAACAGTTTGAATTTTTAGGTTTCATTCTGTTTTCTCCTATATTGATAGATGTATTTGGAACTCTAAATCCAACACGGTTTGTGCTAGCTTCTTGAATGTTGACACAATAAAGTAGTTTCACGTTCTATCTCTATGTTTTGATTCCTCTTGATGTAGCCCTAAGCAGTGACATGCGAGAAACACTTTCATGGAAAGGGGTTGCCAGGCTTCCCAAAATTACGAATCTCCAGAAATCTCAGCAAATATTTTTTCACCCAAACAGGATGATACTTTCAGGTAATGATCAGTACACGAAGGCGACTGGGTTCCCCAAATTTCGTTCATCTATGTTGAGGCGTTCGTTTCCAGTAACAGTTTGAATTTTTAGGTTTCACTCTGTTTTCTCCTATATTGATAGATGTATTTGGAACTCTAAATCCAACACGGTTTGTGCTAGATTCTTGAAAGTTGACACAATAAAGTAGTTTCACGTTCTATCTCTATGTTTTGATTCCTCTTGATGTAGCCCTAAGCAGTGAAAGGCGAGAAACACTTCCATGGAAAGGGGTTGCCAGGCTTCCCAAAATTACGAATCTCCAGAAATCTCAGCAAATATTTTTTCAGCCAAACTGGATGATACTTTCAGGTAATGATCAGTACATGAAGGCGACTTGGTTCCCCAAATTTCGTTCTTCTATGTTGAAGCGTTCTTTTCCAGTAACAGTTTGAATTTTTAGGTTTCACTCTGTTTTCTCCTATATTGATAGATGTATTTGGAACTCTAAATCCAACATGGTTTGTGCTAGCTTCTTGAAACTTGACACAATAAAGTAGTTTCACGTTCTGTCTCTATGTTTTGTTTCCTCTTGATGTAGCCCTAAGCAGTGACTAGCGAGAAACACTTCCATGGAAAGGGGTTGCCAGGCTTCCCAAAATTACGAATGTCCAGAAATCTCAGCAAATATTTTTTCACCCAAACAGGATGATACTTTCAGGTAATGATCTGTACACTAAGGTGACTTGGTTCCCCAAATTTCGTTCTTCTATGTTGAAGCGTTCGTTTCCAGTAACAGTTTGAATTTTTAGGTTTCACTGTTTTCTCCTATATTGATAGATGTATTTGGAACTCTAAATCCAACACGGTTTGTGCTAGCTTCTTGAAACTTGACACAATAAATTAGTTTCAAGTTCTATCTCTATGTTTTGATTCCTCTTGATGTAGCCCTAAGAAGTGACTGGCGAGAAACACTTTCATGGAAAGGGGTTGCCAGGCTTCCCAAAATTACGAATCTCCAGAAATCTCAGCAAATATTTTTTCACCCAAATTGGATGATACTTTCAGGTAATGATCAGCACACGAAGGCGACTTGGTTCCCCAAATTTCGTTCTTCTATGTTGAACCGTTCATTTCCAGTAACAGTTTGAATTTTTAGGTTTCACTCTGTTTTCTCCTATATTGATAGATGTATTTGGAACTCTAAATCCAACACGGTTTGTGCTAGCTTCTTGAAACTTGACACAATAAAGTAGTTTCACGTTCTATCTCTACATTTTGTTTCCTCTTGATGTAGCCCTAACCAGTGACTGGCGAGAAACACTTTCATTGAAAGGGGTTGCCAGGCTTCCCAAAATTACGAATCTCCAGAAATCTCAGCAAATATTTTTTCACCCAAACAGGATGATACTTTCAGGTAATGAACGGTACACGAAGGCGACTTGGTTTCCCAAATTTCGTTCATCTATGTTGAGGCGTTCTTTTCCAGTAACAGTTTGAATTTTTAGGTTTCACTCTGTTTTCTCCTATATTGATAGATGTATTTGGAACTCTAAATCCAACACGGTTTTTGCTAGCTTCTTGAAAGTTGACACAATAAAGTAGTTTCACGTTCTATCTCTATGTTTTGATTCCTCTTGATGTAGCCCTAAGCAGTGACAGGAGAGAAACACTTTCATGGAAAGGGGTTGCCAGGCTTCCCAAAATTATGAATCTCCAGAAATCTCAGCAAATATTTTTTCACCCAAACAGGATGATACTTTCAGGTAATGATCAGTACACGAAGGCGACTGGGTTCCCCAAATTTCGTTCTTCTATGTTGAAGCGTTCGTTTCCAGTAACAGTTTGAATTTTTAGGTTTCACTCTGTTTTCTCCTATATTGATAGATGTATTTGGAACTCTAAATCCAACACGGTTTGTGCTAGCTTCTTGAAACTTGACACAATAAAGTAGTTTCACATTCTATCTCTACATTTTGTTTCCTCTTGATGTAGCCCTAAGCAGTGACTGGCAAGAAACACTTTCATTGAAAGTGGTTGCCAGGCTTCCCAAAATTACGAATCTGCAGAAATCTCAGCAAATATTTTTTCACCCAAACAGGATGATACTTTCAGGTAATGATTGGTACACGAAGGCGACTTGGTTTCCCAAATTTCGTTCATCTATGTTGAGGCGTTCGTTTCCAGTAACAGTTTGAATTTTTAGGTTTCACTCTGTTTTCTCCTATATTGATAGATGTATTTGGAACTCTAAATCCAACACGGTTTGTGCTAGCTTCTTGAAACTTGACACAATAAAGTAGTGTCACATTCTATCTCTACATTTTGTTTCCTCTTGATGTAGCCCTAAGCAATGACTGGCGAGAAACACTTTCATTGAAAGTGGTTGCCAGGCTTCCCAAAATTACGAATCTGCAGAAATCTCAGCAAATATTTTTTCACCCAAACAGGATGATACTTTCAGGTAATGATTGGTACACGAAGGCGACTTGGTTTCCCAAATTTCGTTCATCTATGTTGAGGCGTTCGTTTCCAGTAACAGTTTGAATTTTTAGGTTTCACTCTGTTTTCTCCTATATTGATAGATGTATTTGGAACTCTAAATCCAACACGGTTTGTGCTAGCTTCTTGAAACTTGACACAATAAAGTAGTTTCATATTCTATCTCTACATTTTGTTTCCTCTTGATGTAGCCCTAAGCAGTGACAGGCGAGAAACACTTCCATGGAAAGGGGTTGCCAGGCTTCCCAAAATTACGAATCTCCAGAAATCTCAGCAAATATTTTTTCACCCAAACTGGATGATACTTTCAGGTAATGATCATTACACGAAGACGACTTGGTTCCCCAAATATCGTTCTTCTATGTTGAAGCGTTCGTTTCCAGTAACAGTTTGAATTTTTAGGTTTCACTCTGTTTTCTCCTATATTGATAGATGTATTTGGAACTCTAAATCCAACACGGTTTGTGCTAGCTTCTTGAAAGTTTACACATTAAAGTAGTTTCACGTTCTATCTCTATGTTTTGATTCCTCTTGATGTAGCCCTAAGAAGTGACTGGCGAGAAACACTTTCATGGAAAGGGGTTGCCAGGCTTCCCAAAATTACGAATCTCCAGAAATCTCAGCAAATATTTTTTCACCAAACTGGATGATACTTTCAGGTAATGATCAGCACACGAAGGCGACTTGGTTCCCCAAATTTCATTCTTCTATGTTGAACCGTTCGTTTCCAGTAACACTTTGATATTTTAGGTTTCACTCTGTTTTCTCCTATATTGATAGACGTATTTGGAACTCTAAATCCAACACGGTTTCTGCTAGCTTCTTGATCTTGACACAATAAAGTAGTTTCACGTTCTGTCTCTATGTTTTGTTTCCTCTTAATGTAGCCCTAAGCAGTGACAGGCGAGAAACACTTTCATGGAAAGGGGTTGCCAGGCTTCCCAAAATTACGAATGTCCAGAAATCTAAGCAAATATTTTTTCACCCAAACAGGATGATACTTTCAGGTAATGATCTGTACACTAAGGTGACTTGGTTCCCCAAATTTCGTTCATCTATGTTGAGGCGTTCGTTTCCAGTAACAGTTTGAATTTTTAGGTTTCACTCTGTTTTCTCCTATATTGATAGATGTATTTGGAACTCTAAATCCAACACGGCTTGTGCTAGCTTCTTGAAACTTGACACAATAAATTAGTTTCACGTTCTATCTCTATGTTTTGATTCCTCTTGATGTAGCCCTAAGAAGTGACTGGCGAGAAACACTTTCATGGAAAGGGGTTGCCAGGCTTCCCAAAATTACGAATCTCCAGAAATCTCAGCAAATATTTTTTCAGCCAAACTGGATGATACTTTCAGGTAATGATCAGTACATGAAGGTGACTTGGTTCCCCAAATTTCGTTCTTCTATGTTGAAGCGTTCTTTTCCAGTAACAGTTTGAATTTTTAGGTTTCACTCTGTTTTCTCCTATATTGATAGATGTATTTGGAACTATAAATCCATCATGGTTTGTGCTAGCTTCTTGAAACTTGACACAATAAAGTAGTTTCACGTTCTGTCCCTATGTTTTGTTTCCTCTTGATGTAGCCCTAAGCAGTGACTAGCGAGAAACACTTTCATGGAAAGGGGTTGCCAGGCTTCCCAAAATTACGAATGTCCAGAAATCTCAGCAAATATTTTTTCACCCAAACAGGATGATACTTTCAGGTAATGATCTGTACACTAAGGTGACTTGGTTCCCCAAATTTCGTTCTTCTATGTTGAAGCGTTCGTTTCCAGTAACAGTTTGAATTTTTAGGTTTCACTGTTTTCTCCTATATTGATAGATGTATTTGGAACTCTAAATCCAACACGGTTTGTGCTAGCTTCTTGAAACTTGACACAATAAATTAGTTTCAAGTTCTATCTCTATGTTTTGATTCCTCTTGATGTAGCCCTAAGAAGTGACTGGCGAGAAACACTTTCATGGAAAGGGGTTGCCAGGCTTCCCAAAATTACGAATCTGCAGAAATCTCAGCAAATATTTTTTCACCCAAACAGGATGATACTTTCAGGTAATGATTGGTACACGAAGGCGACTTGGTTTCCCAAATTTCGTTCATCTATGTTGAGGCGTTCGTTTCCAGTAACAGTTTGAATTTTTAGGTTTCACTCTCTTTTCTCCTATATTGATAGATGTATTTGGAACTCTAAATCCAACACGGTTTGTGCTAGCTTCTTGAAACTTGACACAATAAAGTAGTTTCACATTCTATCTCTACATTTTGTTTCCTCTTGATGTAGCCCTAAGCAATGACTGGCGAGAAACACTTTCATTGAAAGTGGTTGCCAGGCTTCCCAAAATTACGAATCTGCAGAAATCTCAGCAAATATTTTTTCACCCAAACAGGATGATACTTTCAGGTAATGATTGGTACACGAAGGCGACTTGGTTTCCCAAATTTCGTTCATCTATGTTGAGGCGTTCGTTTCCAGTAACAGTTTGAATTTTTAGGTTTCACTCTGTTTTCTCCTATATTGATAGATGTATTTGGAACTCTAAATCCAACACGGTTTGTGCTAGCTTCTTGAAAGTTGACACAATAAATTAGTTTCACGTTCTATCTCTATGTTTTGATTCCTCTTGATGTAGCCCTAAGCAGTGACAGGCGAGAAACACTTCCATGGAAAGGGGTTGCCAGGCTTCCCAAAATTACGAATCTCCAGAAATCTCAGCAAATATTTTTTCACCCAAACTGGATGATACTTTCAGGTAATGATCATTACACGAAGACGACTTGGTTCCCCAAATATCGTTCTTCTATGTTGAAGCGTTCGTTTCCAGTAACAGTTTGAATTTTTAGGTTTCACTCTGTTTTCTCCTATATTGATAGATGTATTTGGAACTCTAAATCCAACACGGTTTGTGCTAGCTTCTTGAAAGTTTACACAATAAAGTAGTTTCACGTTCTATCTCTATGTTTTGATTCCTCTTGATGTAGCCCTAAGAAGTGACTGGCGAGAAACACTTTCATGGAAAGGGGTTGCCAGGCTTCCCAAAATTACGAATCTCCAGAAATCTCAGCAAATATTTTTTCACCAAACTGGATGATACTTTCAGGTAATGATCAGCACACGAAGGCGACTTGGTTCCCCAAATTTCGTTCTTCTATGTTGAACCGTTCGTTTCCAGTAACACTTTGATATTTTAGGTTTCACTCTGTTTTCTCCTATATTGATAGACGTATTTGGAACTCTAAATCCAACACGGTTTCTGCTAGCTTCTTGATCTTGACACAATAAAGTAGTTTCACGTTCTGTCTCTATGTTTTGTTTCCTCTTAATGTAGCCCTAAGCAGTGACAGGCGAGAAACACTTTCATGGAAAGGGGTTGCCAGGCTTCCCAAAACTACGAATCTCCAGAAATCTCAGCAAATATTTTTTTCACCCAAACAGGATGATATTTTCAGGTAATGATCAGTACACTAAGGTGTCTTGGTTCCCCAAATTTCGTTCTTCTATGTTGAGGCGTTCGTTTCCAGTAACAGTTTGAATTTTTAGGTTTCACTCTGTTTTCTCCTATATTGATAGATGTATTTGGAACTCTAAATCCAACATGGTTTGTGCTAGCTTCTTGAAACTTGACACAATAAAGTAGTTTCACGTTCTATCTCTATGTTTTGTTTCCTCTTGATGTAGCCCTAAGCTGTGACTGGCGAGAAACACTTTCATGGAAAGCGGTTGCCAGGCTTCCCAAAATTACGAATCTCCAGAAATCTCAGCAAATATTTTTTCACCCAAACAGGATGATACTTTCAGGTAATGATCAGTACACGAAGGCGACTGGGTTCCCCAAATTTCGTTCTTCTATGTTGAAGCGTTCGTTTCCAGTAACAGTTTGAATTTTTAGGTTTCACTCTGTTTTCTCCTATATTGATAGATGTATTTGGAACTCTAAATCCAACACGGTTTGTGCTAGCTTCTTGAACCTTGACACAATAAAGTAGTTTCACATTCTATCTCTACATTTTGTTTCCTATTGATGTAGCCCTAAGCAGTGACTGGCGAGAAACACTTTCATTGAAAGTGGTTGCCAGGCTTCCCAAAATTACGAATCTGCAGAAATCTCAGCAAATATTTTTTCACCCAAACAGGATGATACTTTCAGGTAATGATTAGTACACGAAGGCGACTTGGTACCCAAATTTCGTTCTTCTATGTTGAAGCGTTCGTTTCCAGTAACAGTTTGAATTTTTAGGTTTCACTCTGTTTTCTCCTATGTTGATAGATGTATTTGGAACTCTAAATCCAACACGGTTTGTGCTAGCTTCTTGAAACTTGACACAATAAAGTAGTTTCACGTTCTATCTCTATGTTTTGATTCCTCTTGATGTAGCCCTAAGCAGTGACAGGCGAGAAACCCTTCCATGGAAAGGGGTTTCCAGGCTTCCCAAAATTACGAATCTCCAGAAATCTCAGCAAATATTTTTTCACCCAAACTGGATGATACTTTCAGGTAATGATCAGTACACGAAGGCGACTTGGTTCCCCAAATTTCGTTCTTCTATGTTGAAGCGTTCGTTTCCAGTAAAAGTTTGAATTTTTAGGTTTCACTCTGTTTTCTCCTATATTGATAGATGTATTTGGAACTCTAAATCCAACACGGTGTGTGCTAGCTTCTTGAAACTTGACACAATAAATTAGTTTCACGTTCTATCTCTATGTTTTGATTCCTCTTGATGTAGCCCTAAGAAGTGACTGGCGAGAAACACTTTCATTGAAAGGGGTTGCCAGGCTTCCCAAAATTACGAATCTCCAGAAATCTCAGCAAATATTTTTTCACCCAAATTGGATGATAATCTCAGGTAATGATCAGCACACGAAGGCGACTTGGTTCCCCAAATTTCGTTCTTCTATGTTGAACCGTTCGTTTCCAGTAACAGTTTGAATTTTTAGGTTTCACTCTGTTTTCTCCTATATTGATAGATGTATTTGGAACTCTAAATCCAACACGGTTTGTGCTAGCTTCTTGAAACTTGACACAATAAAGTAGTTTCACGTTCTATCTCTACGTTTTGTTTCCTCTTGATGTAGCCCTAAGCAGTGACTGGCGAGAAACACTTTCATGGAAAGGGTTTGCCAAGCTTCCCAAAATTACGAATCTCCAGAAATCTCAGCAAATATTTTTTCACCCAAACAGGATGATACTTTTAGGTAATGATCAGTACACTAAGGTGACTTGGTTCCCCAAATTTCATTCTTCTATGTTGAAGCGTTCGTTTCCAGTAACAGTTTGAATTTTTAGATTTCACTCTGTTTTCTCCTATATTGATAGATGTATTTGGAACTGTAAATCCAACACGGTTTGTGCTAGCTTCTTGAAACTTGACACAATAAAGTAGTTTCACGTTCTGTCTCTATGTTTTGTTTCCTCTTGATGTAGCCCTAAGCAGTGACAGGCGAGAAACACTTTCATGGAAAGGGGTTGCCAGGCTTCCCAAAATTACGAATCTCCAGAAATCTCAGCAAATATTTTTTCACCCAAACAGGATGATACTTTCAGGTAATGATCAGTACACGAAGGTGACTTGGTTCCCCAAATTTCGTTCTTCTATGTTGAAGCGTTCATTTCCAGTAACAGTTTGAATTTTTAGGTTTCACTCTGTTTTCTCCTATATTGATAGATGTATTTGGAACTCTAAATCCAACACGGTTTGTGCTAGCTTCTTGAAACTTGACACAATAAAGTAGTTTCACGTTCTGTCTCTATGTTTTGTTTCCTCTTGATGTAGCCCTAAGCAGTGACTGGCGAGAAACACTTTCATTGAAAGGGGTTGCCAGGCTTCCCAAAATTACGAATCTCCAGAAATCTCAGCAAATATTTTTTCACCCAAACAGGATGATACTTTCAGGTAATGATCAGTACACGAAGGCGACTTGGTTCCCCAAATTTCGTTCTTCTATGTTGAAGCGTTCGTTTCCAGTAACAGTTTGAATTTTTAGGTTTCACTCTGTTTTCTCCTATATTGATAGATGTACTTGGAACTCTAAATCCAACACGGTTTGTGCTAGCTTCTTGAAACTTGACACAATAAAGTAGTTTCACGTTCTATCTCTACATTTTGTTTCCTCTTGATGTAGCCCTAAGCAGTGACTGGCGAGAAACACTTTCATTGAAAGGGGTTGCCAGGCTTCCCAAAATTACGAATCTCCAGAAATCTCAGCAAATATTTTTTCACCCAAACAGGATGATACTTTCAGGTAATGAACGGTACACGAAGGCGACTTGGTTTCCCAAAGTTCGTTCATCTATGTTGACGCGTTCGTTTCCAGTAACAGTTTGAATTTTTAGGTTTCACTCTGTTTTCTCCTATATTGATAGATGTATTTGGAACTCTAAATCCAACACGGTTTGTGCTAGCTTCTTGAAAGTTGACACAATAAAGTAGTTTCACGTTCTATCACTATGTTTTGATTCCTCTTGATGTAGCCCTAAGCAGTGACAGGCGAGAAACACTTCCATGGAAAGGGGTTGCCAGGCTTCCCAAAATTACGAATCTCCAGAAATCTCAGCAAATATTTTTTCACCCAAACTGGATGATACTTTCAGGTAATGATCAGTACACGAAGGCGACTTGGTTCCCCAAATTTCGTTCTTCTATGTTGAAGCGTTCGTTTCCAGTAACAGTTTGAATTTTTAGGTTTCACTCTGTTTTCTCCTATATTGATAGATGTATTTGGAACTCTAAATCCAACACGGTGTGTGCTAGCTTCTTGAAACTTGACACAATAAATTAGTTTCACGTTCTATCTCTATGTTTTGATTCCTCTTGATGTAGCCCTAAGAAGTGACTGGCGAAAAACACTTTCATGGAAAGGGGTTGCCAGGCTTCCCAAAATTACGAATCTCCAGAAATCTCAGCAAATATTTTTTCACCCAAACAGGATGATAATTTCAGGTAATGATCAGTACACTAAGGTGACTTGGTTCCCCAAATTTCGTTCTTCTATGTTGAAGCGTTCGTTTCCAGTAACAGTTTGAATGTTTAGGTTTCACTCTATTTTCTCCTATATTGATAGGTGTATTTCGAACACTAAATCCAACACGGTTTGTGCTAGCTTCTTGAAACTTGACACAATAAAGTAGTTTCACGTTCTATCTCTATGTTCTGATTCCTCTGATGTAGCCCTAAGCAGTGACAGGCGAGAAACACTTCCATGGAAAGGGGTTGCCAGGCTTCCCAAAATTACGAATCTCCAGAAATCTCAGCAAATATTTTTTCACCCAAACAGGATGATACTTTCAGGTAATGATCAGTACACTAAGGTGACTTGGTTCCCCAAATTTCGTTCTTCTATGTTGAACCGTTCGTTTCCAGTAACAGTTTGAATTTTTAGGTATCACTCTGTTTTCTCCTATATTGATAGATGTATTTGGAACTCTAAATCCAACACGGTTTGTGCTAGCTTCTTGAAACTTGACACAATAAAGTAGTTTCACGTTCTATCTCTATGTTTTGTTTCCTCTTGATGTAGCCCTAAGCAGTGACAGGCGAGAAACACTTTCATGGAAAGGGGTTGCCAGGCTTCCCAAAATTACGAATTTCCAGAAATCTCAGCAAATGTTTTTTCAGCCAAACTGGATGATACTTTCAGGTAACGATCAGTACACAAGGCGACTTGGTTCCCCAAATTTCGTTCTTCTATGTTGAAGCGTATGTTTCCACTAACACTTTGAATTTTTAGGTTTCACTCTGTTTTCTCCTATATTGATAGATGTATTTGGAACTCTAAATCCAACACGGTTTGTGCTAGCTTCTTGAAACTTGACACAATAAAGCAGTTTCACGTTCCATCTCTATGTTTTGTTTCCTCTTGATGTAGCCCTAAGCAGTGACTGGCGAGAAACACTTTCATGGAAAGGGGTTGCCAAGCTTCCCAAAATTACGAATCTCCAGAAATCTCAGCAAATATTTTTTCACCCAAACAGGATGATACTTTCAGGTAATGATCAGTACACTAAGGCGACTTGGTTCCCCGAATTTCATTCTTCTATGTTGAAGCGTTCGTTTCCAGTAACAGTTTGAATTTTTAGGTATCACTCTGTTTTCTCCTATATTGATAGATGTATTTGGAACTCTAAATCCAACACGGTTTGTGCTAGCTTCTTGAAACTTGACACAATAAGGTAGTTTCACATTCTATCTCTATGTTTTGTTTCCTCTTGATGTAGCCCTAAGCAGTGACTGGCGAGAAACACTTTCATGGAAAGGGGTTGCCAGGCTTCCCAAAATTACGAATCTCCAGAAATCTCAGCAAATATTTTTTCACCCAAACAGGATGATACTTTCAGGTAATGATCAGTACACTAAGGCGACTTGGTTCCCCAAATTTCATTCTTCTATGTTGAAGCGTTCGTTTCCAGTAACAGTTTGAATTTTTAGGTTTCACTCTGTTTTCTCCTATATTGATAGATGTATTTGGAACTCTAAATCCAACACGGTTTGTGCTAGCTTCTTGAAACTTGACACAATAAGGTAGTTTCACGTTCTATCTCTATGTTTTGTTTCCTCTTGATGTAGCCCTAAGCAGTGACTGGCGAGAAACACTTTCATGGAAAGGGGTTGCCAGGCTTCCCAAAATTACGAATCTCCAGAAATCTCAGCAAATATTTTTTCACCCAAACAGGATGATACTTTCAGGTAATGATCAGTACACGAAGGCGACTTGGTTCCCCATATTTCGTTCTTCTATGTTGAGGCGTTCGTTTCCAGTAACACTTTGATATTTTAGGTTTCACTCTGTTTTCTCCTCTATTGATAGATGTATTTGGAACTCTAAATCCAACACGGTTTGTGCTAGCTTCTTGAAACTTGACACAATAAAGTAGTTTCACGTTCTGTCTCTATGTTTTGTTTCCTCTTAATGTAGCCCTAAGCAGTGACAGGCGAGAAACACTTTCATGGAAAGGGGTTGCCAGGCTTCCCAAAATTACGAATCTCCTGAAATCTCAGCAAATATTTTTTCACCCAAACAGGATGATACTTTCAGGTAATGATCAGTACACGAAGGCGACTTGGTTCCCCAAATTTCGTTCTTCTATGTTGAGGCGTTCGTTTCCAGTAACAGTTTGTATTTTTAGGTTTCACTCTGTTTTCTCCTATATTGATAGATGTATCTGGAACTCTAAATCCAACACGGTTTGTGCTAGCTTTTTGAAACTTGACACAATAAAGTAGTTTCACGTTCTGTCTCTATGTTTTGTTTCCTCTTGATGTAGCCCTAAGCAGTGACAGGCGAGAAATACTTTCATGGAAAGGGGTTGCCAGGCTTCCCAAAATTACGAATCTCCAGAAATCTCAGCAAATATTTTTTCACCCAAACAGGATGATACTTTCAGGTAATGATCAGTACACTAAGGTGACTTGGTTCCCCAAATTTCGTTCTTCTATGTTGAGGCGTTCGTTTCCAGTAACAGTTTGAATTTTTAGGTTTCACTCTGTTTTCTCCTATATTGATAGATGTATCTGGAACTCTAAATCCAACACGGTTTGTGCTAGCTTTTTGAAACTTGACACAATAAAGCAGTTTCACGTTCTATCTCTATGTTTTGTTTCCTCTTGATGTAGCCCTAAGCAGTGACTGGTGAGAAACACTTTCATGGAAAGGGGTTGCCAGGCTTCCCAAAATTACGAATCTCCAGAAATCTCAGCAAATATTTTTTTCACCAAACAGGATGATACTTTCAGGTAATGATCAGTACATGAAGGCGACTTGGTTCCCCAAATTTCGTTCATCTATGTTGAGGCGTTCGTTTCCAGTAACAGTTTGAATTTTTAGGTTTCACTCTGTTTTCTCCTATATTGATAGATGTATTTGGAACTCTAAATCCAACACGGTTTGTGCTAGCTTCTTGAAACTTGACACAATAAAGTAGTTTCACGTTCTATCTCTACGTGTTGTTTCCTCTTGATGTAGCCCTAAGCAGTGACTGGCGAGAAACACTTTCATTGAAAGGGGTTGCCAGGCTTCCCAAAATTACGAATCTCCAGAAATCTCAGGAAATATTTTTTCACCCAAACAGGAATATACTTTCAGGTAATGATCAGGACACGAAGGCGACTTGGTTTCCCAAATTTCGTTCATCTATGTTTAGGCGTTCGTTTCCAGTAACAGTTTGAATTTTTAGGTTTCACTCTGTTTTCTCCTATATTGATAGATGTATTTGGAACTCTAAATCCAACACGGTTTGTGCTAGCTTCTTGAAAGTTGACACAATAAAGTAGTTTCACGTTCTATCTCTCTGTTTTGATTCCTCTTGATGTAGCCCTAAGCAGTGACAGGCGAGAAACTCTTCCATGGAAAGGGGTTGCCAGGCTTCCCAAAATTACGAATCTCCAGAAATCTCAGCAAACATTTTTTCACCCAAACTGGATGATACTTTCAGGTAATGATCAGTACACGAAGGCGACTTGGTTCCCCAAATTTCGTTCTTCTATGTTGAAGCGTTCGTTTCCAGTAACAGTTTGAATTTTTAGGTTTCACTCTGTTTTCTCCTATATTGATAGATGTATTTGGAACTCTAAATCCAACACGGTTTGTGCTAGCTTCTTGAAACTTGACACAATAAAGTAATTTCACGTTCTATCTCTACGTTTTGTTTCCTCTTGATGTAGCCCTAAGCAGTGACTGGCGAGAAACACTTTCATGGAAAGGGGTTGCCAAGCTTCCCAAAATTACGAATCTCCAGAAATCTCAGCAAATATTTTTTCACCCAAACTGGATGATACTTTCAGGTAATGATCAGTACACGAAGGAGACTTGGTTCCCCAAATTTCGTTCTTCTATGTTGAAGCGTTCGTTTCCAGTAACAGTTTGAATTTTTAGGTTTCACTCTGTTTTCTCCTATATTGATAGATGTATTTGGAACTCTAAATCCAACACGGTGTGTGCTAGCTTCTTGAAACTTGACACAATAAATTAGTTTCACGTTCTATCTCTATGTTTTGATTCCTCTTGATGTAGCCCTAAGAAGTGACTGGCGAAAAACACTTTCATGGAAAGGGGTTGCCAGGCTTCCCAAAATTACGAATCTCCAGAAATCTCAGCAAATATTTTTTCACCCAAACTGGATGATACTTTCAGGTAATGATCAGTACACGAAGGCGACTTGGTTCCCCAAATTTCGTTCTTCTATGTTGAGGCGTTCGTTTCCAGTAACAGTTTGTATTTTTAGGTTTCACTCTGTTTTCTCCTATATTGATAGATGTATCTGGAACTCTAAATCCAACACGGTTTGTGCTAGCTTTTTGAAACTTGACACAATAAAGTAGTTTCACGTTCTGTCTCTATGTTTTGTTTCCTCTTGATGTAGCCCTAAGCAGTGACAGGCGAGAAATACTTTCATGGAAAGGGGTTGCCAGGCTTCCCAAAATTACGAATCTCCAGAAATCTCAGCAAATATTTTTTCACCCAAACAGGATGATACTTTCAGGTAATGATCAGTACACTAAGGTGACTTGGTTCCCCAAATTTCGTTCTTCTATGTTGAGGCGTTCGTTTCCAGTAACAGTTTGAATTTTTAGGTTTCACTCTGTTTTCTCCTATATTGATAGATGTATCTGGAACTCTAAATCCAACACGGTTTGTGCTAGCTTTTTGAAACTTGACACAATAAAGCAGTTTCACGTTCTATCTCTATGTTTTGTTTCCTCTTGATGTAGCCCTAAGCAGTGACTGGTGAGAAACACTTTCATGGAAAGGGGTTGCCAGGCTTCCCAAAATTACGAATCTCCAGAAATCTCAGCAAATATTTTTTTCACCAAACAGGATGATACTTTCAGGTAATGATCAGTACATGAAGGCGACTTGGTTCCCCAAATTTCGTTCATCTATGTTGAGGCGTTCGTTTCCAGTAACAGTTTGAATTTTTAGGTTTCATTCTGTTTTCTCCTATATTGATAGATGTATTTGGAACTCTAAATCCAACACGGTTTGTGCTAGCTTCTTGAAACTTGACACAATAAAGTAGTTTCACGTTCTATCTCTACGTGTTGTTTCCTCTTGATGTAGCCCTAAGCAGTGACTGGCGAGAAACACTTTCATTGAAAGGGGTTGCCAGGCTTCCCAAAATTACGAATCTCCAGAAATCTCAGGAAATATTTTTTCACCCAAACAGGAATATACTTTCAGGTAATGATCAGGACACGAAGGCGACTTGGTTTCCCAAATTTCGTTCATCTATGTTTAGGCGTTCGTTTCCAGTAACAGTTTGAATTTTTAGGTTTCACTCTGTTTTCTCCTATATTGATAGATGTATTTGGAACTCTAAATCCAACACGGTTTGTGCTAGCTTCTTGAAAGTTGACACAATAAAGTAGTTTCACGTTCTATCTCTCTGTTTTGATTCCTCTTGATGTAGCCCTAAGCAGTGACAGGCGAGAAACTCTTCCATGGAAAGGGGTTGCCAGGCTTCCCAAAATTACGAATCTCCAGAAATCTCAGCAAACATTTTTTCACCCAAACTGGATGATACTTTCAGGTAATGATCAGTACACGAAGGCGACTTGGTTCCCCAAATTTCGTTCTTCTATGTTGAAGCGTTCGTTTCCAGTAACAGTTTGAATTTTTAGGTTTCACTCTGTTTTCTCCTATATTGATAGATGTATTTGGAACTCTAAATCCAACACGGTTTGTGCTAGCTTCTTGAAACTTGACACAATAAAGTAATTTCACGTTCTATCTCTACGTTTTGTTTCCTCTTGATGTAGCCCTAAGCAGTGACTGGCGAGAAACACTTTCATGGAAAGGGGTTGCCAAGCTTCCCAAAATTACGAATCTCCAGAAATCTCAGCAAATATTTTTTCACCCAAACTGGATGATACTTTCAGGTAATGATCAGTACACGAAGGAGACTTGGTTCCCCAAATTTCGTTCTTCTATGTTGAAGCGTTCGTTTCCAGTAACAGTTTGAATTTTTAGGTTTCACTCTGTTTTCTCCTATATTGATAGATGTATTTGGAACTCTAAATCCAACACGGTGTGTGCTAGCTTCTTGAAACTTGACACAATAAATTAGTTTCACGTTCTATCTCTATGTTTTGATTCCTCTTGATGTAGCCCTAAGAAGTGACTGGCGAAAAACACTTTCATGGAAAGGGGTTGCCAGGCTTCCCAAAATTACGAATCTCCAGAAATCTCAGCAAATATTTTTTCACCCAAACTGGATGATACTTTCAGGTAATGATCAGCACACGAAGGCGACTTGGTTCCCCAAATTTCGTTCTTCTATGTTGAACCGTTCGTTTCCAGTAACAGTTTGAATTTTTAGGTTTCACTCTGTTTTCTCCTATATTGATAGATGTATTTGGAACTCTAAATCCAACACGGTTTGTGCTAGCTTCTTGAAACTTGACACAATAAAGTAATTTCACGTTCTATCTCTACGTTTTGTTTCCTCTTGATGTAGCCCTAAGCAGTGACTGGCGAGAAACACTTTCATGGAAAGGGGTTGCCAGGCTTCCCAAAATTACGAATCTCCAGAAATCTCAGCAAATATTTTTTCACCCATACAGGATGATACTTTCAGGTAATGATCAGTACACTAAGGCGACTTGGTTCCCCAAATTTCATTCTTCTATGTTGAAGCGTTCGTTTCCAGTAACAGTTTGAATTTTTAGGTTTCACTCTGTTTTCTCCTATATTGATAGATGTATTTGGAACTCTAAATCCAACACGGTTTGTGCTAGCTTCTTGAAACTTGACACAATAAGGTAGTTTCACGTTCTATCTCTATGTTTTGTTTCCTCTTGATGTAGCCCTAAGCAGTGACTGGCGAGAAACACTTTCATGGAAAGGGGTTGCCAGGCTTCCCAAAATTACGAATCTCCAGAAATCTCAGCAAATATTTTTTCACCCAAACAGGATGATACTTTCAGGTAATGATCAGTACACGAAGGCGACTTGGTTCCCCATATTTCGTTCTTCTATGTTGAGGCGTTCGTTTCCAGTAACACTTTGATATTTTAGGTTTCACTCTGTTTTCTCCTCTATTGATAGATGTATTTGGAACTCTAAATCCAACACGGTTTGTGCTAGCTTCTTGAAACTTGACACAATAAAGTAGTTTCACGTTCTGTCTCTATGTTTTGTTTCCTCTTAATGTAGCCCTAAGCAGTGACAGGCGAGAAACACTTTCATGGAAAGGGGTTGCCAGGCTTCCCAAAATTACGAATCTCCTGAAATCTCAGCAAATATTTTTTCACCCAAACAGGATGATACTTTCAGGTAATGATCAGTACACGAAGGCGACTTGGTTCCCCAAATTTCGTTCTTCTATGTTGAGGCGTTCGTTTCCAGTAACAGTTTGTATTTTTAGGTTTCACTCTGTTTTCTCCTATATTGATAGATGTATCTGGAACTCTAAATCCAACACGGTTTGTGCTAGCTTTTTGAAACTTGACACAATAAAGTAGTTTCACGTTCTGTCTCTATGTTTTGTTTCCTCTTGATGTAGCCCTAAGCAGTGACAGGCGAGAAATACTTTCATGGAAAGGGGTTGCCAGGCTTCCCAAAATTACGAATCTCCAGAAATCTCAGCAAATATTTTTTCACCCAAACAGGATGATACTTTCAGGTAATGATCAGTACACTAAGGTGACTTGGTTCCCCAAATTTCGTTCTTCTATGTTGAGGCGTTCGTTTCCAGTAACAGTTTGAATTTTTAGGTTTCACTCTGTTTTCTCCTATATTGATAGATGTATCTGGAACTCTAAATCCAACACGGTTTGTGCTAGCTTTTTGAAACTTGACACAATAAAGCAGTTTCACGTTCTATCTCTATGTTTTGTTTCCTCTTGATGTAGCCCTAAGCAGTGACTGGTGAGAAACACTTTCATGGAAAGGGGTTGCCAGGCTTCCCAAAATTACGAATCTCCAGAAATCTCAGCAAATATTTTTTTCACCAAACAGGATGATACTTTCAGGTAATGATCAGTACATGAAGGCGACTTGGTTCCCCAAATTTCGTTCATCTATGTTGAGGCGTTCGTTTCCAGTAACAGTTTGAATTTTTAGGTTTCACTCTGTTTTCTCCTATATTGATAGATGTATTTGGAACTCTAAATCCAACACGGTTTGTGCTAGCTTCTTGAAACTTGACACAATAAAGTAGTTTCACGTTCTATCTCTACGTGTTGTTTCCTCTTGATGTAGCCCTAAGCAGTGACTGGCGAGAAACACTTTCATTGAAAGGGGTTGCCAGGCTTCCCAAAATTACGAATCTCCAGAAATCTCAGGAAATATTTTTTCACCCAAACAGGAATATACTTTCAGGTAATGATCAGGACACGAAGGCGACTTGGTTTCCCAAATTTCGTTCATCTATGTTTAGGCGTTCGTTTCCAGTAACAGTTTGAATTTTTAGGTTTCACTCTGTTTTCTCCTATATTGATAGATGTATTTGGAACTCTAAATCCAACACGGTTTGTGCTAGCTTCTTGAAAGTTGACACAATAAAGTAGTTTCACGTTCTATCTCTCTGTTTTGATTCCTCTTGATGTAGCCCTAAGCAGTGACAGGCGAGAAACTCTTCCATGGAAAGGGGTTGCCAGGCTTCCCAAAATTACAAATCTCCAGAAATCTCAGCAAACATTTTTTCACCCAAACTGGATGATACTTTCAGGTAATGATCAGTACACGAAGGCGACTTGGTTCCCCAAATTTCGTTCTTCTATGTTGAAGCGTTCGTTTCCAGTAACAGTTTGAATTTTTAGGTTTCACTCTGTTTTCTCCTATATTGATAGATGTATTTGGAACTCTAAATCCAACACGGTTTGTGCTAGCTTCTTGAAACTTGACACAATAAAGTAATTTCACGTTCTATCTCTACGTTTTGTTTCCTCTTGATGTAGCCCTAAGCAGTGACTGGCGAGAAACACTTTCATGGAAAGGGGTTGCCAAGCTTCCCAAAATTACGAATCTCCAGAAATCTCAGCAAATATTTTTTCACCCAAACTGGATGATACTTTCAGGTAATGATCAGTACACGAAGGAGACTTGGTTCCCCAAATTTCGTTCTTCTATGTTGAAGCGTTCGTTTCCAGTAACAGTTTGAATTTTTAGGTTTCACTCTGTTTTCTCCTATATTGATAGATGTATTTGGAACTCTAAATCCAACACGGTGTGTGCTAGCTTCTTGAAACTTGACACAATAAATTAGTTTCACGTTCTATCTCTATGTTTTGATTCCTCTTGATGTAGCCCTAAGAAGTGACTGGCGAAAAACACTTTCATGGAAAGGGGTTGCCAGGCTTCCCAAAATTACGAATCTCCAGAAATCTCAGCAAATATTTTTTCACCCAAACTGGATGATACTTTCAGGTAATGATCAGTACACGAAGGCGACTTGGTTCCCCAAATTTCGTTCTTCTATGTTGAGGCGTTCGTTTCCAGTAACAGTTTGTATTTTTAGGTTTCACTCTGTTTTCTCCTATATTGATAGATGTATCTGGAACTCTAAATCCAACACGGTTTGTGCTAGCTTTTTGAAACTTGACACAATAAAGTAGTTTCACGTTCTGTCTCTATGTTTTGTTTCCTCTTGATGTAGCCCTAAGCAGTGACAGGCGAGAAATACTTTCATGGAAAGGGGTTGCCAGGCTTCCCAAAATTACGAATCTCCAGAAATCTCAGCAAATATTTTTTCACCCAAACAGGATGATACTTTCAGGTAATGATCAGTACACTAAGGTGACTTGGTTCCCCAAATTTCGTTCTTCTATGTTGAGGCGTTCGTTTCCAGTAACAGTTTGAATTTTTAGGTTTCACTCTGTTTTCTCCTATATTGATAGATGTATCTGGAACTCTAAATCCAACACGGTTTGTGCTAGCTTTTTGAAACTTGACACAATAAAGCAGTTTCACGTTCTATCTCTATGTTTTGTTTCCTCTTGATGTAGCCCTAAGCAGTGACTGGTGAGAAACACTTTCATGGAAAGGGGTTGCCAGGCTTCCCAAAATTACGAATCTCCAGAAATCTCAGCAAATATTTTTTTCACCAAACAGGATGATACTTTCAGGTAATGATCAGTACATGAAGGCGACTTGGTTCCCCAAATTTCGTTCATCTATGTTGAGGCGTTCGTTTCCAGTAACAGTTTGAATTTTTAGGTTTCACTCTGTTTTCTCCTATATTGATAGATGTATTTGGAACTCTAAATCCAACACGGTTTGTGCTAGCTTCTTGAAACTTGACACAATAAAGTAGTTTCACGTTCTATCTCTACGTGTTGTTTCCTCTTGATGTAGCCCTAAGCAGTGACTGGCGAGAAACACTTTCATTGAAAGGGGTTGCCAGGCTTCCCAAAATTACGAATCTCCAGAAATCTCAGGAAATATTTTTTCACCCAAACAGGAATATACTTTCAGGTAATGATCAGGACACGAAGGCGACTTGGTTTCCCAAATTTCGTTCATCTATGTTTAGGCGTTCGTTTCCAGTAACAGTTTGAATTTTTAGGTTTCACTCTGTTTTCTCCTATATTGATAGATGTATTTGGAACTCTAAATCCAACACGGTTTGTGCTAGCTTCTTGAAAGTTGACACAATAAAGTAGTTTCACGTTCTATCTCTCTGTTTTGATTCCTCTTGATGTAGCCCTAAGCAGTGACAGGCGAGAAACTCTTCCATGGAAAGGGGTTGCCAGGCTTCCCAAAATTACGAATCTCCAGAAATCTCAGCAAACATTTTTTCACCCAAACTGGATGATACTTTCAGGTAATGATCAGTACACGAAGGCGACTTGGTTCCCCAAATTTCGTTCTTCTATGTTGAAGCGTTCGTTTCCAGTAACAGTTTGAATTTTTAGGTTTCACTCTGTTTTCTCCTATATTGATAGATGTATTTGGAACTCTAAATCCAACACGGTTTGTGCTAGCTTCTTGAAACTTGACACAATAAAGTAATTTCACGTTCTATCTCTACGTTTTGTTTCCTCTTGATGTAGCCCTAAGCAGTGACTGGCGAGAAACACTTTCATGGAAAGGGGTTGCCAAGCTTCCCAAAATTACGAATCTCCAGAAATCTCAGCAAATATTTTTTCACCCAAACTGGATGATACTTTCAGGTAATGATCAGTACACGAAGGAGACTTGGTTCCCCAAATTTCGTTCTTCTATGTTGAAGCGTTCGTTTCCAGTAACAGTTTGAATTTTTAGGTTTCACTCTGTTTTCTCCTATATTGATAGATGTATTTGGAACTCTAAATCCAACACGGTGTGTGCTAGCTTCTTGAAACTTGACACAATAAATTAGTTTCACGTTCTATCTCTATGTTTTGATTCCTCTTGATGTAGCCCTAAGAAGTGACTGGCGAAAAACACTTTCATGGAAAGGGGTTGCCAGGCTTCCCAAAATTACGAATCTCCAGAAATCTCAGCAAATATTTTTTCACCCAAACTGGATGATACTTTCAGGTAATGATCAGCACACGAAGGCGACTTGGTTCCCCAAATTTCGTTCTTCTATGTTGAACCGTTCGTTTCCAGTAACAGTTTGAATTTTTAGGTTTCACTCTGTTTTCTCCTATATTGATAGATGTATTTGGAACTCTAAATCCAACACGGTTTGTGCTAGCTTCTTGAAACTTGACACAATAAAGTAATTTCACGTTCTATCTCTACGTTTTGTTTCCTCTTGATGTAGCCCTAAGCAGTGACTGGCGAGAAACACTTTCATGGAAAGGGGTTGCCAGGCTTCCCAAAATTACGAATCTCCAGAAATCTCAGCAAATATTTTTTCACCCATACAGGATGATACTTTCAGGTAATGATCAGTACACTAAGGCGACTTGGTTCCCCAAATTTCATTCTTCTATGTTGAAGCGTTCGTTTCCAGTAACAGTTTGAATTTTTAGGTTTCACTCTGTTTTCTCCTATATTGATAGATGTATTTGGAACTCTAAATCCAACACGGTTTGTGCTAGCTTCTTGAAACTTGACACAATAAGGTAGTTTCACGTTCCATCTCTACGTTTTGTTTCCTCTTGATGTAGCCCTAAGCAGTGACTGGCGAGAAACACTTTCATGGAAAGGGGTTGCCAAGCTTCCCAAAATTACGAATCTCCAGAAATCTCAGCAAATATTTTTTCACCCAAACAGGATGATACTTTCAGGTAATGATCAGTACAATAAGGCGACTTGGTTCCCCAAATTTCATTCTTCTATTTTTAAAGCGTTCGTTTCCAGTAACAGTTTGAATTTTTAGGTATCACTCTGTTTTCTCCTATATTGATAGATGTATTTGGAACTCTAAATCCAACACGGTTTGTGCTAGCTTCTTGAAACTTGACACAATAAGGTAGTTTCACGTTCTATCTCTATGTTTTGTTTCCTCTTGATGTAGCCCTAAGCAGTGACTGGCGAGAAACACTTTCATGGAAAGGGGTTGCCAGGCTTCCCAAAATTACGAATCTCCAGAAATCTCAGCAAATATTTTTTCACCCAAACAGGATGATACCTTCAGGTAATGATCAGTACACGAAGGTGACTTGGTTCCCCAAATTTCATTCTTCTATGTTGAAGCGTTCGTTTCCAGTAACAGTTTGAATTTTTAGGTTTCACTCTGTTTTCTCCTATATTGATGGATGTATTTGGAACTCTAAATCCAACACGGTTTGTGCTAGCTTCTTGAAACTTGACACAATAAAGTAATTTCACGTTCTATCTCTACGTTTTATTTCCTCTTGATGTAGCCCAAAGCAGTGACTGGCGAGAAACACTTTCATGGAAAGGGGTTGCCAAGCTTCCCAAAATTACGAATCTCCAGAAATCTCAGCAAATATTTTTTCACCCAAACAGGATGATACTTTCAGGTAATGATCAGTACACGAAGGCGACTTGGTTCCCCAAATTTTGTTCTTCTATGTTGAGGCGTTCGTTTCCAGTAACAGTTTGAATTTTTAGGTTTCACTCTGTTTTCTCCTATATTGATAGATGTATTTGGAACTCTAAATCCAACACGGTTTGTGCTAGCTTCTTGAAACTTGACACAATAAAGTAGTTTCACGTTCTGTCTCTATGTTTTGTTTCCTCTTGATGTAGCCCTAAGCAGTGACTGGCGAGAAACACTTTCATGGAAAGGGGTTGCCAGGCTTCCCAAAATTACGAATCTCCTGAAATCTCAGCAAATATTTTTTCACCCAAACAGGATGATACTTTCAGGTAATGATCAGTACACGAAGGCGACTTGGTTCCCCAAATTTCGTTCTTCTATGTTGAGGCGTTCGTTTCCAGTAACAGTTTGAATTTTTAGGTTTCACTCTGTTTTCTCCTATATTGATAGATGTATCTGGAACTCTAAATCCAACACGGTTTGTGCTAGCTTTTTGAAACTTGACACAATAAAGTAGTTTCACGTTCTGTCTCTATGTTTTGTTTCCGCTTGATGTAGCCCTAAGCAGTGACAGGCGAGAAACACTTTCATGGAAAGGGGTTGCCAGGCTTCCCAAAATTACGAATCTCCAGAAATCTCAGCAAATATTTTTTCAGCCAAAGTGGATGATACTTTCAGGTAATGATCAGTACACTAAGGTGACTTGGTTCCCAAAATTTCGTTCTTCTATGTTGAAGCGTTCGTTTCCAGTAACAGTTTGAATTTTTAGGTTTCACTCTGTTTTCTCCTATATTGATAGATGTATCTGGAACTCTAAATCCAACACGGTTTGTGCTAGCTTTTTGAAACTTGACACAATAAAGCAGTTTCACGTTCTATCTCTATGTTTTGTTTCCTCTTGATGTAGCCCTAAGCAGTGACTGGTGAGAAACACTTTCATGGAAAGGGGTTGCCAGGCTTCCCAAAATTATGAATCTCCAGAAATCTCAGCAAATATTTTTTTCACCAAACAGGATGATACTTTCAGGTAATGATCAGTACATGAAGGCGACTTGGTTCCCCAAATTTCGTTCATCTATGTTGAGGCGTTCGTTTCCAGTAACAGTTTGAATTTTTAGGTTTCACTCTGTTTTCTCCTATATTGATAGATGTATTTGGAACTCTAAATCCAACACGGTTTGTGCTAGCTTCTTGAAACTTGACACAATAAAGTAGTTTCACGTTCTATCTCTACGTGTTGTTTCCTCTTGATGTAGCCCTAAGCAGTGACTGGCGAGAAACACTTTCATTGAAAGGGGTTGCCAGGCTTCCCAAAATTACGAATCTCCAGAAATCTCAGGAAATATTTTTTCACCCAAACAGGAATATACTTTCAGGTAATGATCAGGACACGAAGGCGACTTGGTTTCCCAAATTTCGTTCATCTATGTTGAGGCGTTGGTTTCCAGTAACAGTTTGAATTTTTAGGTTTCACTCTGTTTTCTCCTATATTGATAGATGTATTTGGAACTCTAAATCCAACACGGTTTGTGCTAGCTTCTTGAAAGTTGACACAATAAAGTAGTTTCACGTTCTATCTCTCTGTTTTGATTCCTCTTGATGTAGCCCTAAGCAGTGACAGGCGAGAAACACTTCCATGGAAAGGGGTTGCCAGGCTTCCCAAAATTACGAATATCCAGAAATCTCAGCAAATATTTTTTCACCCAAACTGGATGATACTTTCAGGTAATGATCAGTACACGAAGGCGACTTGGTTCCCCAAATTTCGTTCTTCTATGTTGAAGCGTTCGTTTCCAGTAACAGTTTGAATTTTTAGGTTTCACTCTGTTTTCTCCTATATTGATAGATGTATTTGGAACTCTAAATCCAACACGGTTTGTGCTAGCTTCTTGAAACTTGACACAATAAAGTAATTTCACGTTCTATCTCTACGTTTTGTTTCCTCTTGATGTAGCCCTAAGCAGTGACTGGCGAGAAACACTTTCATGGAAAGGGGTTGCCAAGCTTCCCAAAATTACGAATCTCCAGAAATCTCAGCAAATATTTTTTCACCCAAACTGGATGATACTTTCAGGTAATGATCAGTACACGAAGGCGACTTGGTTCCCCAAATTTCGTTCTTCTATGTTGAAGCGTTCGTTTCCAGTAACAGTTTGAATTTTTAGGTTTCACTCTGTTTTCTCCTATATTGATAGATGTATTTGGAACTCTAAATCCAACACGGTGTGTGCTAGCTTCTTGAAACTTGACACAATAAATTAGTTTCACGTTCTATCTCTATGTTTTGATTCCTCTTGATGTAGCCCTAAGAAGTGACTGGCGAAAAACACTTTCATGGAAAGGGGTTGCCAGGCTTCCCAAAATTACGAATCTCCAGAAATCTCAGCAAATATTTTTTCACCCAAACTGGATGATACTTTCAGGTAATGATCAGCACACGAAGGCGACTTGGTTCCCCAAATTTCGTTCTTCTATGTTGAACCGTTCGTTTCCAGTAACAGTTTGAATTTTTAGGTTTCACTCTGTTTTCTCCTATATTGATAGATGTACTTGGAACTCTAAATCCAACACGGTTTGTGCTAGCTTCTTGAAACTTGACACAATAAAATAGTTTCACGTTCTATCTCTACATTTTGTTTCCTCTTGATGTAGCCCTAAGCAGTGACTGGCGAGAAACACTTTCATTGAAAGGGGTTGCCAGGCTTCCCAAAATTACGAATCTCCAGAAATCTCAGCAAATTTTTTTTCACCCAAACAGGATGATACTTTCAGGTAATGATTGGTACACGAAGGCGACTTGGTTTCCCAAATTTCGTTCCTCTATGTTGAGTCGTTCGTTTCCAGTAACAGTTTGAATTTTTAGGTTTCACTCTGTTTTCTCCTATATTGATAGATGTATTTGGAACTCTAAATCCAACACGGTTTGTGCTAGTTTCTTGAAAGTTGACACAATAAAGTAGTTTCACGTTCTATCTCTATGTTTTGATTCCTCTTGATGTAGCCCTAAGCAGTGACAGGCGAGAAACACTTCCATGGAAAGGGGTTGCCAGGCTTCCCAAAATTACGAATCCCCAGAAATCTCAGCAAATATTTTTTCACCCAAACTGGATGATACTTTCAGGTAATGATAAGTACACGAAGGCGACTTGGTTCCCCAAATTTCGTTCTTCAATGTTGAAGCGTTTGTTTCCAGTAACTGTTTGAATTTTTAGGTTTCACTCTGTTTTCTCCTATATTGATAGATGTATTTGGAACTCTAAATCCAACACGGTTTGTGCTAGCTTCTTGAAACTTGACACAATAAAGTAGTTTCATGTTCTATCTCTATGTTTTGATTCCTCTTGATGTAGCCCTAAGCAGTGACAGGCGAGAAACACTTTCATTGAAAGGGGTTGCCAGGCTTCCCAAAATTACGAATCTCCAGAAATCTCAGCAAATATTTTTTCACCCAAACTGGATGATACTTTCAGGTAATGATCAGTACACAAAGGCGACTTGGTTCCCCAAATTTCGTTCTTCTATGTTGAACCGTTCGTTTCCAGTAACACTTTGATATTTTAGGTTTCACTCTGTTTTCTCCTATATTGATAGATGTATTTGGAACTCTAAATCCAACACGGTTTGTGCTAGCTTCTTGAAACTTGACACAATAAAGTAGTTTCACGTTCTGTCTCTATGTTTTGTTTCCTCTTAATGTAGCCCAAAGCAGTGACAGGCGAGAAACACTTTCATGGAAAGGGGTTGCCAGGCTTCCCAAAACTACGAATCTCCAGAAATCTCAGCAAATATTTTTTTCACCCAAACAGGATGATATTTTCAGGTAATGATCAGTACACTAAGGTGTCTTGGTTCCCCAAATTTCGTTCTTCTATGTTGAGGCGTTCGTTTCCAGTAACAGTTTGAATTTTTAGGTTTCAGTCTGTTTTCTCCTATATTGATAGATGTATTTGGAACTCTAAATCCAACATGGTTTGTGCTAGCTTCTTGAAACTTGACACAATAAAGTAGTTTCAGGTTCTATCTCTATGTTTTGTTTCCTCTTGATGTAGCCCTAAGCTGTGACTGGCGAGAAACACTTTCATGGAAAGGGGTTGCCAGGCTTCCCAAAATTACGAATCTCCAGAAATCTCAGCAAATATTTTTTCACCCAAACAGGATGATACTTTCAGGTAATGATCAATACACGAAGGCGACTGGGTTCCCCAAATTTCGTTCTTCTATGTTGAAGCGTTCGTTTCCAGTAACAGTTTGAATTTTTAGGTTTCACTCTGTTTTCTCCTATATTGATAGATGTATTTGGAACTCTAAATCCAACACGGTTTGTGCTAGCTTCTTGAAACTTGACACAATAAAGTAGTTTCACATTCTATCTCTACATTTTGTTTCCTCTTGATGTAGCCCTAAGCAGTGACTGGCGAGAAACACTTTCATTGAAAGGGGTTGCCAGGCTTCTCAAAATTACGAATCTCCAGAAATCTCAGCAAATATTTTTTCACCCAAACAGGATGATACTTTCAGGTAATGATTGGTACACGAAGGCGACTTGGTTTCCCAAATTTCGTTCATCTATGTTGAGGCGTTCGTTTCCAGTAACAGTTTGAATTTTTAGGTTTCACTCTGTTTTCTCCTATATTGATAGATGTATTTGGAACTCTAAATCCAACATGGTTTGTGCTAGCTTCTTGAAAGTTGACACAATAAAGTAGTTTCACGTTCTATCTCTATGTTTTGATTCCTCTTGATGTAGCCCTAAGCAGTGACAAGCGAGAAACACTTCCATGGAAAGGGGTTGCCAGGCTTCCCAAAATTACGAATCCCCAGAAATCTCAGCAAATATTTTTTCACCCAAACTGGATGATACTTTCAGGTAATGATAAGTACACGAAGGCGACTTGGTTCCCCAAATTTCGTTCTTCTATGTTGAACCGTTCGTTTCCAGTAACAGTTTGAATTTTTAGGTTTCACTCTGTTTTCTCCTATATTGATAGATGTATTTGGAACTCTAAATCCAACACGGTTTGTGCTAGCTTCTTGAAACTTGACACAATAAAGTAGTTTCACGTTCTATCTCTATGTTTTGATTCCTCTTGATGTAGCCCTAAGCAGTGACAGGCGAGAAACACTTCCATGGAAAGGGGTTGCCAGGCTTCCCAAAATTACGAATCTCCAGAAATCTCAGCAAATATTTTTTCAGCCAAACTGGATGATACTTTCAGGTAATGATCAGTACATGAAAGCGACTTGGTTCCCCAAATTTCGTTCTTCTATGTTGAAGCGTTCTTTTCCAGTAACAGTTTGAATTTTTAGGTTTCACTCTGTTTTCTCCTATATTGATAGATGTATTTGGAACTCTAAATCCAACACGGTTTGTGCTAGCTTCTTGAAACTTGACACAATAAAGTAGTTTCACATTCTGTCTCTATGTTTTGTTTCCTCTTGATGTAGCCCTAAGCAGTGACTAGCGAGAAACACTTTCATGGAAAGGGGTTGCCAGGCTTCCCAGAATTACGAATGTCCAGAAATCTCAGCAAATATTTTTTCACCCAAACAGGATGATACTTTCAGGTAATGATCTGTACACTAAGGTGACTTGGTTCCCCAAATTTCGTTCTTCTATGTTGAAGCGTTCGTTTCCAGTAACAGTTTGAATTTTTAGGTTTCACTGTTTTCTCCTATATTGATAGATGTATTTGGAACTCTAAATCCAACACGGTTTGTGCTAGCTTCTTGAAACTTGACACAATAAATTACTTTCAAGTTCTATCTCTATGTTTTGATTCCTCTTGATGTAGCCCTAAGAAGTGACTGGCGAGAAACACTTTCATGGAAAGGGGTTGCCAGGCTTCCCAAAATTACGAATCTCCAGAAATCTCAGCAAATATTTTTTCACCCAAATTGGATGATACTTTCAGGTAATGATCAGCACACGAAGGCGACTTGGTTCCCCAAATTTCGTTCTTCTATGTTGAACCGTTCGTTTCCAGTAACAGTTTGAATTTTTAGGTTTCACTCTGTTTTCTCCTATATTGATAGATGTATTTGGAACTCTAAATCCAACACGGTTTGTGCTAGCTTCTTGAAACTTGACACAATAAAGTAGTTTCACGTTCTATCTCTACATTTTGTTTCCTCTTGATGTAGCCCTAACCAGTGACTGGCGATAAACACTTTCATTGAAAGGGGTTGCCAGGCTTCCCAAAATTACGAATCTCCAGAAATCTCAGCAAATATTTTTTCACCCAAACAGGATGATACTTTCAGGTAATGAACGGTACACGAAGGCGACTTGGTTTCCCAAATTTCGTTCATCTATGTTGAGGCGTTCTTTTCCAGTAACAGTTTGAATTTTTAGGTTTCACTCTGTTTTCTCCTATATTGATAGATGTATTTGGAACTCTAAATCCAACACGGTTTTTGCTAGCTTCTTGAAAGTTGACACAATAAAGTAGTTTCACGTTCTATCTCTATGTTTTGATTCCTCTTGATGTAGCCCTAAGCAGTGACAGGAGAGAAACACTTTCATGGAAAGGGGTTGCCAGGCTTCCCAAAATTACGAATCTCCAGAAATCTCAGCAAATATTTTTTCACCCAAACAGGATGATACTTTCAGGTAATGATCAGTACACGAAGGCGACTGGGTTCCCCAAATTTCGTTCTTCTATGTTGAAGCGTTCGTTTCCAGTAACAGTTTGAATTTTTAGGTTTCACTCTGTTTTCTCCTATATTGATAGATGTATTTGGAACTCTAAATCCAACACGGTTTGTGCTAGCTTCTTGAAACTTGACACAATAAAGTAGTTTCACATTCTATCTCTACATTTTGTTTCCTCTTGATGTAGCCCTAAGCAGTGACTGGCAAGAAACACTTTCATTGAAAGTGGTTGCCAGGCTTCCCAAAATTACGAATCTGCAGAAATCTCAGCAAATATTTTTTCACCCAAACAGGATGATACTTTCAGGTAATGATTGGTACACGAAGGCGACTTGGTTTCCCAAATTTCGTTCATCTATGTTGAGGCGTTCGTTTATAGTAACAGTTTGAATTTTTAGGTTTCACTCAGTTTTCTCCTATATTGATAGATGTATTTGGAACTCTAAATCCAACACGGTTTGTGCTAGCTTCTTGAAACTTGACACAATAAAGTAGTTTCACATTCTATCTCTACATTTTGTTTCCTCTTGATGTAGCCCTAAGCAATGACTGGCGAGAAACACTTTCATTGAAAGTGGTTGCCAGGCTTCCCAAAATTACGAATCTGCAGAAATCTCAGCAAATATTTTTTCACCCAAACAGGATGATACTTTCAGGTAATGATTGGTACACGAAGGCGACTTGGTTTCCCAAATTTCGTTCATCAATGTTGAGGCGTTCGTTTCCAGTAACAGTTTGAATTTTTAGGTTTCACTCTGTTTTCTCCTATATTGATAGATGTATTTGGAACTCTAAATCCAACACGGTTTGTGCTAGCTTCTTGAAAGTTGACACAATAAATTAGTTTCACGTTCTATCTCTATGTTTTGATTCCTCTTGATGTAGCCCTAAGCAGTGACAGGCGAGAAACACTTCCATGGAAAGGGGTTGCCAGGCTTCCCAAAATTACGAATCTCCAGAAATCTCAGCAAATATTTTTTCACCCAAACTGGATGATACTTTCAGGTAATGATCATTACACGAAGACGACTTGGTTCCCCAAATATCGTTCTTCTATGTTGAAGCGTTCGTTTCCAGTAACACTTTGAATTTTTAGGTTTCACTCTGTTTTCTCCTATATTGATAGATGTATTTGGAACTCTAAATCCAACACGGTTTGTGCTAGCTTCTTGAAAGTTTACACAATAAAGTAGTTTTACGTTCTATCTCTATGTTTTGATTCCTCTTGATGTAGCCCTAAGAAGTGACTGGCGAGAAACACTTTCATGGAAAGGGGTTGCCAGGCTTCCCAAAATTACGAATCTCCAGAAATCTCAGCAAATATTTTTTCACCAAACTGGATGATACTTTCAGGTAATGATCAGCACACGAAGGCGACTTGGTTCCCCAAATTTCGTTCTTCTATGTTGAACCGTTCGTTTCCAGTAACACTTTGATATTTTAGGTTTCACTCTGTTTTCTCCTATATTGATAGACGTATTTGGAACTCTAAATCCAACACGGTTTCTGCTAGCTTCTTGATCTTGACACAATAAAGTAGTTTCACGTTCTGTCTCTATGTTTTGTTTCCTCTTAATGTAGCCCTAAGCAGTGACAGGCGAGAAACACTTTTATGGAAAGGGTTTGCCAGGCTTCCCAAAACTACGAATCTCCAGAAATCTCAGCAAATATTTTTTTCACCCAAACAGGATGATATTTTCAGGTAATGATCAGTACACTAAGGTGTCTTCGTTCCCCAAATTTCGTTCTTCTATGTTGAGGCGTTCGTTTCCAGTAACAGTTTGAATTTTTAGGTTTCACTCTGTTTTCTCCTATATTGATAGATGTATTTGGAACTCTAAATCCAACATGGTTTGTGCTAGCTTCTTGAAACATGACACAATAAAGTAGTTTCACGTTCTATCTCTATGTTTTGTTTCCTCTTGATGTAGCCCTAAGCTGTGACTGGCGAGAAACACTTTCATGGAAAGGGGTTGCCAGGCTTCCCAAAATTACGAATCTCCAGAAATCTCAGCAAATATTTTTTCACCCAAACAGGATGATACTTTCAGGTAATGATCAGTACACGAAGGCGACTGGGTTCCCCAAATTTCGTTCTTCTATGTTGAAGCGTTCGTTTCCAGTAACAGTTTGAATTTTTAGGTTTCACTCTGTTTTCTCCTATATTGATAGATGTATTTGGAACTCTAAATCCAACACGGTTTGTGCTAGCTTCTTGAACCTTGACACAATAAAGTAGTTTCACATTCTATCTCTACATTTTGTTTCCTATTGATGTAGCCCTAAGCAGTGACTGGCGAGAAACACTTTCATTGAAAGTGGTTGCCAGGCTTCCCAAAATTACGAATCTGCAGAAATCTCAGCAAATATTTTTTCACCCAAACAGGATGATACTTTCAGGTAATGATTAGTACACGAAGGCGACTTGGTACCCAAATTTCGTTCTTCTATGTTGAAGCGTTCGTTTCCAGTAACAGTTTGAATTTTTAGGTTTCACTCTGTTTTCTCCTATGTTGATAGATGTATTTGGAACTCTAAATCCAACACGGTTTGTGCTAGCTTCTTGAAACTTGACACAATAAAGTAGTTTCACGTTCTATCTCTATGTTTTGATTCCTCTTGATGTAGCCCTAAGCAGTGACAGGCGAGAAACACTTCCATGGAAAGGGGTTGCTAGGCTTCCCAAAATTACGAATCTCCAGAAATCTCAGCAAATATTTTTTCACCCAAACTGGATGATACTTTCAGGTAATGATCAGTACACGAAGGCGACTTGGTTCCCCAAATTTCGTTCTTCTATGTTGAAGCGTTCGTTTCCAGTAAAAGTTTGAAATTTTAGGTTTCACTCTGTTTTCTCCTATATTGATAGATGTATTTGGAACTCTAAATCCAACACGGTGTGTGCTAGCTTCTTGAAACTTGACAAAATAAATTAGTTTCACGTTCTATCTCTATGTTTTGATTCCTCTTGATGTAGCCCTAAGAAGTGACTGGCGAGAAACACTTTCATTGAAAGGGGTTGCCAGGCTTCCCAAAATTACGAATCTCCAGAAATCTCAGCAAATATTTTTTCACCCAAATTGGATGATAATCTCAGGTAATGATCAGCACACGAAGGCGACTTGGTTCCCCAAATTTCGTTCTTCTATGTTGAACCGTTCGTTTCCAGTAACAGTTTGAATTTTTAGGTTTCACTCTGTTTTCTCCTATATTGATAGATGTATTTGGAACTCTAAATCCAACACGGTTTGTGCTGGCTTCTTGAAACTTGACACAATAAAGTAGTTTCACGTTCTATCTCTACGTTTTGTTTCCTCTTGATGTAGCCCTAAGCAGTGACTGGCGAGAAACACTTTCATGGAAAGGGTTTGCCAAGCTTCCCAAAATTACGAATCTCCAGAAATCTCAGCAAATATTTTTTCACCCAAACAGGATGATACTTTTAGGTAATGATCAGTACACTAAGGCGACTTGGTTCCCCAAATTTCATTCTTCTATGTTGAAGCGTTCGTTTCCAGTAACAGTTTGAATTTTTAGGTTTCACTCTGTTTTCTCCTATATTGATAGATGTATTTGGAACTGTAAATCCAACACGGTTTGTGCTAGCTTCTTGAAACTTGACATAATAAAGTAGTTTCACGTTCTATCTCTATGTTTTGTTTCCTCTTGATGTAGCCCTAAGCAGTGACTGGCGAGAAACACTTTCATGGAAAGGGGTTGCCAGGCTTCCCAAAATTACGAATCTCCAGAAATCTCAGCAAATATTTTTTCACCCAAACAGGATGATACTTTCAGGTAATGATCAGTAAACGAAGGCGACTTGGTTCCCCATATTTCGTTCTTCTATGTTGAGGCGTTCGTTTCCAGTAACACTTTGATATTTTAGGTTTCACTCTGTTTTCTCCTATATTGATAGATGTATTTGGAACTCTAAATCCAACACGGTTTGTGCTAGCTTCTTGAAACTTGACACAATAAAGTAGTTTCACGTTCTGTCTCTATGTATTGTTTCCTCTTAATGTAGCCCTAAGCAGTGACAGGCGAGAAACACTTTCATGGAAAGGGGTTGCCAGGCTTCCCAAAACTACGAATCTCCAGAAATCTCAGCAAATATTTTTTCACCCAAACTGGATGATACTTTCAGGTAATGATCAGTACATGAAGGCGACTTGGTTCCCCAAATTTCGTTCTTCTATGTTGAAGCGTTCGTTTCCAGTAACAGTTTGAATTTTTAGGTTTCACTCTGTTTTCTCCTATATTGATAGATGTATTTGGAACTCTAAATCCAACACGGTTTGTGCTAGCTTCTTGAAACTTGACACAATAAAGTAGTTTCACGTTCTGTCTCTATGTTTTGTTTCCTCTTGATGTAGCCCTAAGCAGTGACAGGCGAGAAACACTTTCATGGAAAGGGGTTGCCAGGCTTCCCAAAATTACGAATCTCCAGAAATCTCAGCAAATATTTTTTCACCCAAACAGGATGATACTTTCAGGTAATGATCAGTACACGAAGGTGACTTGGTTCCCCAAATTTCGTTCTTCTATGTTGAAGCGTTCATTTCCAGTAACAGTTTGAATTTTTAGGTTTCACTCTGTTTTCTCCTATATTGATAGATGTATTTGGAACTCTAAATCCAACACGGTTTGTGCTAGCTTCTTGAAACTTGACACAATAAAGTAATTTCACGTTCTATCTCTACGTTTTGTTTCCTCTTGATGTAGCCCTAAGCAGTGACTGGCGGGAAACACCTTCATGGAAAGGGGTTGCCAAGCTTCCCAAAATTACGAATCTCCAGAAATCTCAGCAAATATTTTTTCACCCAAACAGGATGATACTTTCAGGTAATGATCAGTACACGAAGGCGACTTGGTTCCCCAAATTTTGTTCTTCTATGTTGAGGCGTTCGTTTCCAGTAACAGTTTGAATTTTTAGGTTTCACTCTGTTTTCTCCTATATTGATAGATGTATTTGGAACTCTAAATCCAACACGGTTTGTGCTAGCTTCTTGAAACTTGACACAATAAAGTAGTTTCACGTTCTGTCTCTATGTTTTGTTTCCTCTTGATGTAGCCCTAAGCAGTGACTGGCGAGAAACACTTTCATTGAAAGGGGTTGCCAGGCTTCCCAAAATTACGAATCTCCAGAAATCTCAGCAAATATTTTTTCACCCAAACAGGATGATACTTTCAGGTAATGATCAGTACACTAAGGCGACTTGGTTCCCCAAATTTCGTTCTTCTATGTTGAAGCGTTCGTTTCCAGTAACAGTTTGAATTTTTAGGTTTCACTCTGTTTTCTCCTATATTGATAGATGTACTTGGAACTCTAAATCCAACACGGTTTGTGCTAGCTTCTTGAAACTTGACACAATAAAGTAGTTTCACGTTCTATCTCTACATTTTGTTTCCTCTTGATGTAGCCCTAAGCAGTGACTGGCGAGAAACACTTTCATTGAAAGGGGTTGCCAGGCTTCCCAAAAATACGAATCTCCAGAAATCTCAGCAAATATTTTTTCACCCAAACTGGATGATACTTTCAGGTAATAATCAGTACACGAAGGCGACTTGGTTCCCCAAATTTCGTTCTTCTATGTTGAAGCGTTCGTTTCCAGTAACAGTTTGAATTTTTAGGTTTCACTCTGTTTTCTCATATATTGATAGATGTATTTGGAACTCTAAATCCAACACGGTTTGTGCTAGCTTCTTGACACTTGACACAATAAAGTAGTTTCAGGTTCTATCTCTATGTTTTGTTTCCTCTTGATGTAGCCCTAAGCAGTTACTGGCGAGAAACACTTTCATGGAAAGGGGTTGCCAGGCTTCCCAAAATTACGAATCTCCAGAAATCTCAGCAAATATTTTTTCACCCAAACAGGATGATAATTTCAGGTAATGATCAGTACACTAAGGTGACTTGGTTCCCCAAATTTCGTTCTTCTATGTTGAAGCGTTCGTTTCCAGTAACAGTTTGAATGTTTAGGTTTCACTCTATTTTCTCCTATATTGATAGATGTATTTGGAACACTAAATCCAACACGGTTTGTGCTAGCTTCTTGAAACTTGACACAATAAAGTAGTTTCACGTTCTATCTCTATGTTCTGATTCCTCTGATGTAGCCCTAAGCAGTGACAGGCGAGAAACACTTCCATGGAAAGGGGTTGCCAGGCTTCCCAAAATTACGAATCTCCAGAAATCTCAGCAAATATTTTTTCACCCAAACAGGATGATACTTTCAGGTAATGAACGGTACACGAAGGCGACTTGGTTTCCCAAATTTCGTTCATCTATGTTGAGGCGTTCTTTTCCAGTAACAGTTTGAATTTTTAGGTTTCACTCTGTTTTCTCCTATATTGATAGATGTATTTGGAACTCTAAATCCAACACGGTTTTTGCTAGCTTCTTGAAAGTTGACACAATAAAGTAGTTTCACGTTCTATCTCTATGTTTTGATTCCTCTTGATGTAGCCCTAAGCAGTGACAGGAGAGAAACACTTTCATGGAAAGGGGTTGCCAGGCTTCCCAAAATTACGAATCTCCAGAAATCTCAGCAAATATTTTTTCACCCAAACAGGATGATACTTTCAGGTAATGATCAGTACACGAAGGCGACTGGGTTCCCCAAATTTCGTTCTTCTATGTTGAAGCGTTCGTTTCCAGTAACAGTTTGAATTTTTAGGTTTCACTCTGTTTTCTCCTATATTGATAGATGTATTTGGAACTCTAAATCCAACACGGTTTGTGCTAGCTTCTTGAAACTTGACACAATAAAGTAGTTTCACATTCTATCTCTACATTTTGTTTCCTCTTGATGTAGCCCTAAGCAGTGACTGGCAAGAAACACTTTCATTGAAAGTGGTTGCCAGGCTTCCCAAAATTACGAATCTGCAGAAATCTCAGCAAATATTTTTTCACCCAAACAGGATGATACTTTCAGGTAATGATTGGTACACGAAGGCGACTTGGTTTCCCAAATTTCGTTCATCTATGTTGAGGCGTTCGTTTATAGTAACAGTTTGAATTTTTAGGTTTCACTCTGTTTTCTCCTATATTGATAGATGTATTTGGAACTCTAAATCCAACACGGTTTGTGCTAGCTTCTTGAAACTTGACACAATAAAGTAGTTTCACGTTCTATCTCTATGTTTTGATTCCTCTTGATGTAGCCCTAAGCAGTGACAGGCGAGAAACACTTCCATGGAAAGGGGTTGCCAGGCTTCCCAAAATTACGAATCTCCAGAAATCTCAGCAAATATTTTTTCACCCAAACTGGATGATACTTTCAGGTAATGATCAGTACACGAAGGCGACTTGGTTCCCCAAATTTCGTTCTTCTATGTTGAAGCGTTCGTTTCCAGTAACAGTTTGAATTTTTAGGTTTCACTCTGTTTTCTCCTATATTGATAGATGTATTTGGAACTCTAAATCCAACACGGTTTGTGCTAGCTTCTTGAAACTTGACACAATAAAGTAATTTCACGTTCTATCTCTACGTTTTGTTTCCTCTTGATGTAGCCCTAAGCAGTGACTGGCGAGAAACACTTTCATGGAAAGGGGTTGCCAAGCTTCCCAAAATTACGAATCTCCAGAAATCTCAGCAAATATTTTTTCACCCAAACTGGATGATACTTTCAGGTAATGATCAGTACACGAAGGCGACTTGGTTCCCCAAATTTCGTTCTTCTATGTTGAAGCGTTCGTTTCCAGTAACAGTTTGAATTTTTAGGTTTCACTCTGTTTTCTCCTATATTGATAGATGTATTTGGAACTCTAAATCCAACACGGTGTGTGCTAGCTTCTTGAAACTTGACACAATAAATTAGTTTCACGTTCTATCTCTATGTTTTGATTCCTCTTGATGTAGCCCTAAGAAGTGACTGGCGAAAAACACTTTCATGGAAAGGGGTTGCCAGGCTTCCCAAAATTACGAATCTCCAGAAATCTCAGCAAATATTTTTTCACCCAAACTGGATGATACTTTCAGGTAATGATCAGCACACGAAGGCGACTTGGTTCCCCAAATTTCGTTCTTCTATGTTGAACCGTTCGTTTCCAGTAACAGTTTGAATTTTTAGGTTTCACTCTGTTTTCTCCTATATTGATAGATGTACTTGGAACTCTAAATCCAACACGGTTTGTGCTAGCTTCTTGAAACTTGACACAATAAAATAGTTTCACGTTCTATCTCTACATTTTGTTTCCTCTTGATGTAGCCCTAAGCAGTGACTGGCGAGAAACACTTTCATTGAAAGGGGTTGCCAGGCTTCCCAAAATTACGAATCTCCAGAAATCTCAGCAAATTTTTTTTCACCCAAACAGGATGATACTTTCAGGTAATGATTGGTACACGAAGGCGACTTGGTTTCCCAAATTTCGTTCCTCTATGTTGAGTCGTTCGTTTCCAGTAACAGTTTGAATTTTTAGGTTTCACTCTGTTTTCTCCTATATTGATAGATGTATTTGGAACTCTAAATCCAACACGGTTTGTGCTAGTTTCTTGAAAGTTGACACAATAAAGTAGTTTCACGTTCTATCTCTATGTTTTGATTCCTCTTGATGTAGCCCTAAGCAGTGACAGGCGAGAAACACTTCCATGGAAAGGGGTTGCCAGGCTTCCCAAAATTACGAATCCCCAGAAATCTCAGCAAATATTTTTTCACCCAAACTGGATGATACTTTCAGGTAATGATAAGTACACGAAGGCGACTTGGTTCCCCAAATTTCGTTCTTCAATGTTGAAGCGTTTGTTTCCAGTAACTGTTTGAATTTTTAGGTTTCACTCTGTTTTCTCCTATATTGATAGATGTATTTGGAACTCTAAATCCAACACGGTTTGTGCTAGCTTCTTGAAACTTGACACAATAAAGTAGTTTCATGTTCTATCTCTATGTTTTGATTCCTCTTGATGTAGCCCTAAGCAGTGACAGGCGAGAAACACTTTCATTGAAAGGGGTTGCCAGGCTTCCCAAAATTACGAATCTCCAGAAATCTCAGCAAATATTTTTTCACCCAAACTGGATGATACTTTCAGGTAATGATCAGTACACAAAGGCGACTTGGTTCCCCAAATTTCGTTCTTCTATGTTGAACCGTTCGTTTCCAGTAACACTTTGATATTTTAGGTTTCACTCTGTTTTCTCCTATATTGATAGATGTATTTGGAACTCTAAATCCAACACGGTTTGTGCTAGCTTCTTGAAACTTGACACAATAAAGTAGTTTCACGTTCTGTCTCTATGTTTTGTTTCCTCTTAATGTAGCCCTAAGCAGTGACAGGCGAGAAACACTTTCATGGAAAGGGGTTGCCAGGCTTCCCAAAACTACGAATCTCCAGAAATCTCAGCAAATATTTTTTTCACCCAAACAGGATGATATTTTCAGGTAATGATCAGTACACTAAGGTGTCTTGGTTCCCCAAATTTCGTTCTTCTATGTTGAGGCGTTCGTTTCCAGTAACAGTTTGAATTTTTAGGTTTCAGTCTGTTTTCTCCTATATTGATAGATGTATTTGGAACTCTAAATCCAACATGGTTTGTGCTAGCTTCTTGAAACTTGACACAATAAAGTAGTTTCAGGTTCTATCTCTATGTTTTGTTTCCTCTTGATGTAGCCCTAAGCTGTGACTGGCGAGAAACACTTTCATGGAAAGGGGTTGCCAGGCTTCCCAAAATTACGAATCTCCAGAAATCTCAGCAAATATTTTTTCACCCAAACAGGATGATACTTTCAGGTAATGATCAATACACGAAGGCGACTGGGTTCCCCAAATTTCGTTCTTCTATGTTGAAGCGTTCGTTTCCAGTAACAGTTTGAATTTTTAGGTTTCACTCTGTTTTCTCCTATATTGATAGATGTATTTGGAACCCTAAATCCAACACGGTTTGTGCTAGCTTCTTGAAACTTGACACAATAAAGTAGTTTCACATTCTATCTCTACATTTTGTTTCCTCTTGATGTAGCCCTAAGCAGTGACTGGCGAGAAACACTTTCATTGAAAGGGGTTGCCAGGCTTCTCAAAATTACGAATCTCCAGAAATCTCAGCAAATATTTTTTCACCCAAACAGGATGATACTTTCAGGTAATGATTGGTACACGAAGGCGACTTGGTTTCCCAAATTTCGTTCATCTATGTTGAGGCGTTCGTTTCCAGTAACAGTTTGAATTTTTAGGTTTCACTCTGTTTTCTCCTATATTGATAGATGTATTTGGAACTCTAAATCCAACATGGTTTGTGCTAGCTTCTTGAAAGTTGACACAATAAAGTAGTTTCACGTTCTATCTCTATGTTTTGATTCCTCTTGATGTAGCCCTAAGCAGTGACAAGCGAGAAACACTTCCATGGAAAGGGGTTGCCAGGCTTCCCAAAATTACGAATCCCCAGAAATCTCAGCAAATATTTTTTCACCCAAACTGGATGATACTTTCAGGTAATGATAAGTACACGAAGGCGACTTGGTTCCCCAAATTTCGTTCTTCTATGTTGAAGCGTTCGTTTCCAGTAACAGTTTGAATTTTTAGGTTTCACTCTGTTTTCTCCTATATTGATAGATGTATTTGGAACTCTAAATCCAACACGGTTTGTGCTAGCTTCTTGAAACTTGACACAATAAAGTAGTTTCACGTTCTATCTCTATGTTTTGATTCCTCTTGATGTAGCCCTAAGCAGTGACAGGCGAGAAACACTTCCATGGAAAGGGGTTGCCAGGCTTCCCAAAATTACGAATCTCCAGAAATCTCAGCAAATATTTTTTCAGCCAAACTGGATGATACTTTCAGGTAATGATCAGTACATGAAAGCGACTTGGTTCCCCAAATTTCGTTCTTCTATGTTGAAGCGTTCTTTTCCAGTAACAGTTTGAATTTTTAGGTTTCACTCTGTTTTCTCCTATATTGATAGATGTATTTGGAACTCTAAATCCAACACAGTTTGTGCTAGCTTCTTGAAACTTGACACAATAAAGTAGTTTCACATTCTGTCTCTATGTTTTGTTTCCTCTTGATGTAGCCCTAAGCAGTGACTAGCGAGAAACACTTTCATGGAAAGGGGTTGCCAGGCTTCCCAGAATTACGAATGTCCAGAAATCTCAGCAAATATTTTTTCACCCAAACAGGATGATACTTTCAGGTAATGATCTGTACACTAAGGTGACTTGGTTCCCCAAATTTCGTTCTTCTATGTTGAAGCGTTCGTTTCCAGTAACAGTTTGAATTTTTAGGTTTCACTGTTTTCTCCTATATTGATAGATGTATTTGGAACTCTAAATCCAACACGGTTTGTGCTAGCTTCTTGAAACTTGACACAATAAATTACTTTCAAGTTCTATCTCTATGTTTTGATTCCTCTTGATGTAGCCCTAAGAAGTGACTGGCGAGAAACACTTTCATGGAAAGGGGTTGCCAGGCTTCCCAAAATTACGAATCTCCAGAAATCTCAGCAAATATTTTTTCACCCAAATTGGATGATACTTTCAGGTAATGATCAGCACACGAAGGCGACTTGGTTCCCCAAATTTCGTTCTTCTATGTTGAAGCGTTCGTTTCCAGTAACAGTTTGAATTTTTAGGTTTCACTCTGTTTTCTCCTATATTGATAGATGTATTTGGAACTCTAAATCCAACACGGTTTGTGCTAGCTTCTTGAAACTTGACACAATAAAGTAGTTTCACGTTCTATCTCTATGTTTTGATTCCTCTTGATGTAGCCCTAAGCAGTGACAGGAGAGAAACACTTTCATGGAAAGGGGTTGCCAGGCTTCCCAAAATTACGAATCTCCAGAAATCTCAGCAAATATTTTTTCACCCAAACAGGATGATACTTTCAGGTAATGATCAGTACACGAAGGCGACTTGGTTCCCCAAATTTCGTTCTTCTATGTTGAAGCGTTCGTTTCCAGTAACAGTTTGAATTTTTAGGTTTCACTCTGTTTTCTCCTATATTGATAGATGTATTTGGAACTCTAAATCCAACACGGTTTGTGCTAGCTTCTTGAAACTTGACACAATAAAGTAGTTTCACATTCTATCTCTACATTTTGTTTCCTCTTGATGTAGCCCTAAGCAGTGACTGGCAAGAAACACTTTCATTGAAAGTGGTTGCCAGGCTTCCCAAAATTACGAATCTGCAGAAATCTCAGCAAATCTTTTTTCACCCAAACAGGATGATACTTTCAGGTAATGATTGGTACACGAAGGCGACTTGGTTTCCCAAATTTCGTTCATCTATGTTGAGGCGTTCGTTTATAGTAACAGTTTGAATTTTTAGGTTTCACTCTGTTTTCTCCTATATTGATAGATGTATTTGGAACTCTAAATCCAACACGGTTTGTGCTAGCTTCTTGAAACTTGACACAATAAAGTAGTTTCACATTCTATCTCTACATTTTGTTTCCTCTTGATGTAGCCCTAAGCAATGACTGGCGAGAAACACTTTCATTGAAAGTGGTTGCCAGGCTTCCCAAAATTACGAATCTGCAGAAATCTCAGCAAATATTTTTTCACCCAAACAGGATGATACTTTCAGGTAATGATTGGTACACGAAGGCGACTTGGTTTCCCAAATTTCGTTCATCTATGTTGAGGCGTTCGTTTCCAGTAACAGTTTGAATTTTTAGGTTTCACTCTGTTTTCTCCTATATTGATAGATGTATTTGGAACTCTAAATCCAACACGGTTTGTGCTAGCTTCTTGAAAGTTGACACAATAAATTAGTTTCACGTTCTATCTCTATGTTTTGATTCCTCTTGATGTAGCCCTAAGCAGTGACAGGCGAGAAACACTTCCATGGAAAGGGGTTGCCAGGCTTCCCAAAATTACGAATCTCCAGAAATCTCAGCAAATATTTTTTCACCCAAACTGGATGATACTTTCAGGTAATGATCATTACACGAAGACGACTTGGTTCCCCAAATATCGTTCTTCTATGTTGAAGCGTTCGTTTCCAGTAACACTTTGAATTTTTAGGTTTCACTCTGTTTTCTCCTATATTGATAGATGTATTTGGAACTCTAAATCCAACACGGTTTGTGCTAGCTTCTTGAAAGTTTACACAATAAAGTAGTTTCACGTTCTATCTCTATGTTTTGATTCCTCTTGATGTAGCCCTAAGAAGTGACTGGCGAGAAACACTTTCATGGAAAGGGGTTGCCAGGCTTCCCAAAATTACGAATCTCCAGAAATCTCAGCAAATATTTTTTCACCAAACTGGATGATACTTTCAGGTAATGATCAGCACACGAAGGCGACTTGGTTCCCCAAATTTCGTTCTTCTATGTTGAACCGTTCGTTTCCAGTAACACTTTGATATTTTAGGTTTCACTCTGTTTTCTCCTATATTGATAGACGTATTTGGAACTCTAAATCCAACACGGTTTCTGCTAGCTTCTTGATCTTGACACAATAAAGTAGTTTCACGTTCTGTCTGTATGTTTTGTTTCCTCTTAATGTAGCCCTAAGCAGTGACAGGCGAGAAACACTTTCATGGAAAGGGTTTGCCAGGCTTCCCAAAACTACGAATCTCCAGAAATCTCAGCAAATATTTTTTTCACCCAAACAGGATGATATTTTCAGGTAATGATCAGTACACTAAGGTGTCTTCGTTCCCCAAATTTCGTTCTTCTATGTTGAGGCGTTCGTTTCCAGTAACAGTTTGAATTTTTAGGTTTCACTCTGTTTTCTCCTATATTGATAGATGTATTTGGAACTCTAAATCCAACATGGTTTGTGCTAGCTTCTTGAAACTTGACACAATAAAGTAGTTTCACGTTCTATCTCTATGTTTTGTTTCCTCTTGATGTAGCCCTAAGCTGTGACTGGCGAGAAACACTTTCATGGAAAGGGGTTGCCAGGCTTCCCAAAATTACGAATCTCCAGAAATCTCAGCAAATATTTTTTCACCCAAACAGGATGATACTTTCAGGTAATGATCAGTACACGAAGGCGACTGGGTTCCCCAAATTTCGTTCTTCTATGTTGAAGCGTTCGTTTCCAGTAACAGTTTGAATTTTTAGGTTTCACTCTGTTTTCTCCTATATTGATAGATGTATTTGGAACTCTAAATCCAACACGGTTTGTGCTAGCTTCTTGAACCTTGACACAATAAAGTAGTTTCACATTCTATCTCTACATTTTGTTTCCTATTGATGTAGCCCTAAGCAGTGACTGGCGAGAAACACTTTCATTGAAAGTGGTTGCCAGGCTTCCCAAAATTACGAATCTGCAGAAATCTCAGCAAATATTTTTTCACCCAAACAGGATGATACTTTCAGGTAATGATTAGTACACGAAGGCGACTTGGTACCCAAATTTCGTTCTTCTATGTTGAAGCGTTCGTTTCCAGTAACAGTTTGAATTTTTAGGTTTCACTCTGTTTTCTCCTATGTTGATAGATGTATTTGGAACTCTAAATCCAACACGGTTTGTGCTAGCTTCTTGAAACTTGACACAATAAAGTAGTTTCACGTTCTATCTCTATGTTTTGATTCCTCTTGATGTAGCCCTAAGCAGTGACAGGCGAGAAACACTTCCATGGAAAGGGGTTGCTAGGCTTCCCAAAATTACGAATCTCCAGAAATCTCAGCAAATATTTTTTCACCCAAACTGGATGATACTTTCAGGTAATGATCAGTACACGAAGGCGACTTGGTTCCCCAAATTTCGTTCTTCTATGTTGAAGCGTTCGTTTCCAGTAAAAGTTTGAAATTTTAGGTTTCACTCTGTTTTCTCCTATATTGATAGATGTATTTGGAACTCTAAATCCAACACGGTGTGTGCTAGCTTCTTGAAACTTGACAAAATAAATTAGTTTCACGTTCTATCTCTATGTTTTGATTCCTCTTGATGTAGCCCTAAGAAGTGACTGGCGAGAAACACTTTCATTGAAAGGGGTTGCCAGGCTTCCCAAAATTACGAATCTCCAGAAATCTCAGCAAATATTTTTTCACCCAAATTGGATGATAATCTCAGGTAATGATCAGCACACGAAGGCGACTTGGTTCCCCAAATTTCGTTCTTCTATGTTGAACCGTTCGTTTCCAGTAACAGTTTGAATTTTTAGGTTTCACTCTGTTTTCTCCTATATTGATAGATGTATTTGGAACTCTAAATCCAACACGGTTTGTGCTGGCTTCTTGAAACTTGACACAATAAAGTAGTTTCACGTTCTATCTCTACGTTTTGTTTCCTCTTGATGTAGCCCTAAGCAGTGACTGGCGAGAAACACTTTCATGGAAAGGGTTTGCCAAGCTTCCCAAAATTACGAATCTCCAGAAATCTCAGCAAATATTTTTTCACCCAAACAGGATGATACTTTTAGGTAATGATCAGTACACTAAGGCGACTTGGTTCCCCAAATTTCATTCTTCTATGTTGAAGCGTTCGTTTCCAGTAACAGTTTGAATTTTTAGGTTTCACTCTGTTTTCTCCTATATTGATAGATGTATTTGGAACTGTAAATCCAACACGGTTTGTGCTAGCTTCTTGAAACTTGACATAATAAAGTAGTTTCACGTTCTATCTCTATGTTTTGTTTCCTCTTGATGTAGCCCTAAGCAGTGACTGGCGAGAAACACTTTCATGGAAAGGGGTTGCCAGGCTTCCCAAAATTACGAATCTCCAGAAATCTCAGCAAATATTTTTTCACCCAAACAGGATGATACTTTCAGGTAATGATCAGTAAACGAAGGCGACTTGGTTCCCCATATTTCGTTCTTCTATGTTGAGGCGTTCGTTTCCAGTAACACTTTGATATTTTAGGTTTCACTCTGTTTTCTCCTATATTGATAGATGTATTTGGAACTCTAAATCCAACACGGTTTGTGCTAGCTTCTTGAAACTTGACACAATAAAGTAGTTTCACGTTCTGTCTCTATGTATTGTTTCCTCTTAATGTAGCCCTAAGCAGTGACAGGCGAGAAACACTTTCATGGAAAGGGGTTGCCAGGCTTCCCAAAACTACGAATCTCCAGAAATCTCAGCAAATATTTTTTCACCCAAACTGGATGATACTTTCAGGTAATGATCAGTACATGAAGGCGACTTGGTTCCCCAAATTTCGTTCTTCTATGTTGAAGCGTTCGTTTCCAGTAACAGTTTGAATTTTTAGGTTTCACTCTGTTTTCTCCTATATTGATAGATGTATTTGGAACTCTAAATCCAACACGGTTTGTGCTAGCTTCTTGAAACTTGACACAATAAAGTAGTTTCACGTTCTGTCTCTATGTTTTGTTTCCTCTTGATGTAGCCCTAAGCAGTGACAGGCGAGAAACACTTTCATGGAAAGGGGTTGCCAGGCTTCCCAAAATTACGAATCTCCAGAAATCTCAGCAAATATTTTTTCACCCAAACAGGATGATACTTTCAGGTAATGATCAGTACACGAAGGTGACTTGGTTCCCCAAATTTCGTTCTTCTATGTTGAAGCGTTCATTTCCAGTAACAGTTTGAATTTTTAGGTTTCACTCTGTTTTCTCCTATATTGATAGATGTATTTGGAACTCTAAATCCAACACGGTTTGTGCTAGCTTCTTGAAACTTGACACAATAAAGTAATTTCACGTTCTATCTCTACGTTTTGTTTCCTCTTGATGTAGCCCTAAGCAGTGACTGGCGGGAAACACCTTCATGGAAAGGGGTTGCCAAGCTTCCCAAAATTACGAATCTCCAGAAATCTCAGCAAATATTTTTTCACCCAAACAGGATGATACTTTCAGGTAATGATCAGTACACGAAGGCGACTTGGTTCCCCAAATTTTGTTCTTCTATGTTGAGGCGTTCGTTTCCAGTAACAGTTTGAATTTTTAGGTTTCACTCTGTTTTCTCCTATATTGATAGATGTATTTGGAACTCTAAATCCAACACGGTTTGTGCTAGCTTCTTGAAACTTGACACAATAAAGTAGTTTCACGTTCTGTCTCTATGTTTTGTTTCCTCTTGATGTAGCCCTAAGCAGTGACTGGCGAGAAACACTTTCATTGAAAGGGGTTGCCAGGCTTCCCAAAATTACGAATCTCCAGAAATCTCAGCAAATATTTTTTCACCCAAACAGGATGATACTTTCAGGTAATGATCAGTACACTAAGGCGACTTGGTTCCCCAAATTTCGTTCTTCTATGTTGAAGCGTTCGTTTCCAGTAACAGTTTGAATTTTTAGGTTTCACTCTGTTTTCTCCTATATTGATAGATGTACTTGGAACTCTAAATCCAACACGGTTTGTGCTAGCTTCTTGAAACTTGACACAATAAAGTAGTTTCACGTTCTATCTCTACATTTTGTTTCCTCTTGATGTAGCCCTAAGCAGTGACTGGCGAGAAACACTTTCATTGAAAGGGGTTGCCAGGCTTCCCAAAAATACGAATCTCCAGAAATCTCAGCAAATATTTTTTCACCCAAACTGGATGATACTTTCAGGTAATAATCAGTACACGAAGGCGACTTGGTTCCCCAAATTTCGTTCTTCTATGTTGAAGCGTTCGTTTCCAGTAACAGTTTGAATTTTTAGGTTTCACTCTGTTTTCTCATATATTGATAGATGTATTTGGAACTCTAAATCCAACACGGTTTGTGCTAGCTTCTTGACACTTGACACAATAAAGTAGTTTCAGGTTCTATCTCTATGTTTTGTTTCCTCTTGATGTAGCCCTAAGCAGTTACTGGCGAGAAACACTTTCATGGAAAGGGGTTGCCAGGCTTCCCAAAATTACGAATCTCCAGAAATCTCAGCAAATATTTTTTCACCCAAACAGGATGATAATTTCAGGTAATGATCAGTACACTAAGGTGACTTGGTTCCCCAAATTTCGTTCTTCTATGTTGAAGCGTTCGTTTCCAGTAACAGTTTGAATGTTTAGGTTTCACTCTATTTTCTCCTATATTGATAGATGTATTTGGAACACTAAATCCAACACGGTTTGTGCTAGCTTCTTGAAACTTGACACAATAAAGTAGTTTCACGTTCTATCTCTATGTTCTGATTCCTCTGATGTAGCCCTAAGCAGTGACAGGCGAGAAACACTTCCATGGAAAGGGGTTGCCAGGCTTCCCAAAATTACGAATCTCCAGAAATCTCAGCAAATATTTTTTCACCCAAACAGGATGATACTTTCAGGTAATGAACGGTACACGAAGGCGACTTGGTTTCCCAAATTTCGTTCATCTATGTTGAGGCGTTCTTTTCCAGTAACAGTTTGAATTTTTAGGTTTCACTCTGTTTTCTCCTATATTGATAGATGTATTTGGAACTCTAAATCCAACACGGTTTTTGCTAGCTTCTTGAAAGTTGACACAATAAAGTAGTTTCACGTTCTATCTCTATGTTTTGATTCCTCTTGATGTAGCCCTAAGCAGTGACAGGAGAGAAACACTTTCATGGAAAGGGGTTGCCAGGCTTCCCAAAATTACGAATCTCCAGAAATCTCAGCAAATATTTTTTCACCCAAACAGGATGATACTTTCAGGTAATGATCAGTACACGAAGGCGACTGGGTTCCCCAAATTTCGTTCTTCTATGTTGAAGCGTTCGTTTCCAGTAACAGTTTGAATTTTTAGGTTTCACTCTGTTTTCTCCTATATTGATAGATGTATTTGGAACTCTAAATCCAACACGGTTTGTGCTAGCTTCTTGAAACTTGACACAATAAAGTAGTTTCACATTCTATCTCTACATTTTGTTTCCTCTTGATGTAGCCCTAAGCAGTGACTGGCAAGAAACACTTTCATTGAAAGTGGTTGCCAGGCTTCCCAAAATTACGAATCTGCAGAAATCTCAGCAAATATTTTTTCACCCAAACAGGATGATACTTTCAGGTAATGATTGGTACACGAAGGCGACTTGGTTTCCCAAATTTCGTTCATCTATGTTGAGGCGTTCGTTTATAGTAACAGTTTGAATTTTTAGGTTTCACTCTGTTTTCTCCTATATTGATAGATGTATTTGGAACTCTAAATCCAACACGGTTTGTGCTAGCTTCTTGAAACTTGACACAATAAAGTAGTTTCACATTCTATCTCTACATTTTGTTTCCTCTTGATGTAGCCCTAAGCAATGACTGGCGAGAAACACTTTCATTGAAAGTGGTTGCCAGGCTTCCCAAAATTACGAATCTGCAGAAATCTCAGCAAATATTTTTTCACCCAAACAGGATGATACTTTCAGGTAATGATTGGTACACGAAGGCGACTTGGTTTCCCAAATTTCGTTCATCTATGTTGAGGCGTTCGTTTCCAGTAACAGTTTGAATTTTTAGGTTTCACTCTGTTTTCTCCTATATTGATAGATGTATTTGGAACTCTAAATCCAACACGGTTTGTGCTAGCTTCTTAAAAGTTGACACAATAAATTAGTTTCACGTTCTATCTCTATGTTTTGATTCCTCTTGATGTAGCCCTAAGCAGTGACAGGCGAGAAACACTTCCATGGAAAGGGGTTGCCAGGCTTCCCAAAATTACGAATCTCCAGAAATCTCAGCAAATATTTTTTCACCCAAACTGGATGATACTTTCAGGTAATGATCATTACACGAAGACGACTTGGTTCCCCAAATATCGTTCTTCTATGTTGAAGCGTTCGTTTCCAGTAACACTTTGAATTTTTAGGTTTCACTCTATTTTCTCCTATATTGATAGATGTATTTGGAACTCTAAATCCAACACGGTTTGTGCTAGCTTCTTGAAAGTTTACACAATAAAGTAGTTTCACGTTCTATCTCTATGTTTTGATTCCTCTTGATGTAGCCCTAAGAAGTGACTGGCGAGAAACACTTTCATGGAAAGGGGTTGCCAGGCTTCCCAAAATTACGAATCTCCAGAAATCTCAGCAAATATTTTTTCACCAAACTGGATGATACTTTCAGGTAATGATCAGCACACGAAGGCGACTTGGTTCCCCAAATTTCGTTCTTCTATGTTGAACCGTTCGTTTCCAGTAACACTTTGATATTTTAGGTTTCACTCTGTTTTCTCCTATATTGATAGACGTATTTGGAACTCTAAATCCAACACGGTTTCTGCTAGCTTCTTGATCTTGACACAATAAAGTAGTTTCACGTTCTGTCTCTATGTTTTGTTTCCTCTTAATGTAGCCCTAAGCAGTGACAGGCGAGAAACACTTTCATGGAAAGGGTTTGCCAGGCTTCCCAAAACTACGAATCTCCAGAAATCTCAGCAAATATTTTTTTCACCCAAACAGGATGATATTTTCAGGTAATGATCAGTACACTAAGGTGTCTTCGTTCCCCAAATTTCGTTCTTCTATGTTGAGGCGTTCGTTTCCAGTAACAGTTTGAATTTTTAGGTTTCACTCTGTTTTCTCCTATATTGATAGATGTATTTGGAACTCTAAATCCAACATGGTTTGTGCTAGCTTCTTGAAACTTGACACAATAAAGTAGTTTCACGTTCTATCTCTATGTTTTGTTTCCTCTTGATGTAGCCCTAAGCTGTGACTGGCGAGAAACACTTTCATGGAAAGGGGTTGCCAGGCTTCCCAAAATTACGAATCTCCAGAAATCTCAGCAAATATTTTTTCACCCAAACAGGATGATACTTTCAGGTAATGATCAGTACACGAAGGCGACTGGGTTCCCCAAATTTCGTTCTTCTATGTTGAAGCGTTCGTTTCCAGTAACAGTTTGAATTTTTAGGTTTCACTCTGTTTTCTCCTATATTGATAGATGTATTTGGAACTCTAAATCCAACACGGTTTGTGCTAGCTTCTTGAACCTTGACACAATAAAGTAGTTTCACATTCTATCTCTACATTTTGTTTCCTATTGATGTAGCCCTAAGCAGTGACTGGCGAGAAACACTTTCATTGAAAGTGGTTGCCAGGCTTCCCAAAATTACGAATCTGCAGAAATCTCAGCAAATATTTTTTCACCCAAACAGGATGATACTTTCAGGTAATGATTAGTACACGAAGGCGACTTGGTACCCAAATTTCGTTCTTCTATGTTGAAGCGTTCGTTTCCAGTAACAGTTTGAATTTTTAGGTTTCACTCTGTTTTCTCCTATGTTGATAGATGTATTTGGAACTCTAAATCCAACACGGTTTGTGCTAGCTTCTTGAAACTTGACACAATAAAGTAGTTTCACGTTCTATCTCTATGTTTTGATTCCTCTTGATGTAGCCCTAAGCAGTGACAGGCGAGAAACACTTCCATGGAAAGGGGTTGCTAGGCTTCCCAAAATTACGAATCTCCAGAAATCTCAGCAAATATTTTTTCACCCAAACTGGATGATACTTTCAGGTAATGATCAGTACACGAAGGCGACTTGGTTCCCCAAATTTCGTTCTTCTATGTTGAAGCGTTCGTTTCCAGTAAAAGTCAGAAATTTTAGGTTTCACTCTGTTTTCTCCTATATTGATAGATGTATTTGGAACTCTAAATCCAACACGGTGTGTGCTAGCTTCTTGAAACTTGACAAAATAAATTAGTTTCACGTTCTATCTCTATGTTTTGATTCCTCTTGATGTAGCCCTAAGAAGTGACTGGCGAGAAACACTTTCATTGAAAGGGGTTGCCAGGCTTCCCAAAATTACGAATCTCCAGAAATCTCAGCAAATATTTTTTCACCCAAATTGGATGATAATCTCAGGTAATGATCAGCACACGAAGGCGACTTGGTTCCCCAAATTTCGTTCTTCTATGTTGAACCGTTCGTTTCCAGTAACAGTTTGAATTTTTAGGTTTCACTCTGTTTTCTCCTATATTGATAGATGTATTTGGAACTCTAAATCCAACACGGTTTGTGCTGGCTTCTTGAAACTTGACACAATAAAGTAGTTTCACGTTCTATCTCTACGTTTTGTTTCCTCTTGATGTAGCCCTAAGCAGTGACTGGCGAGAAACACTTTCATGGAAAGGGTTTGCCAAGCTTCCCAAAATTACGAATCTCCAGAAATCTCAGCAAATATTTTTTCACCCAAACAGGATGATACTTTTAGGTAATGATCAGTACACTAAGGCGACTTGGTTCCCCAAATTTCATTCTTCTATGTTGAAGCGTTCGTTTCCAGTAACAGTTTGAATTTTTAGGTTTCACTCTGTTTTCTCCTATATTGATAGATGTATTTGGAACTGTAAATCCAACACGGTTTGTGCTAGCTTCTTGAAACTTGACATAATAAAGTAGTTTCACGTTCTATCTCTATGTTTTGTTTCCTCTTGATGTAGCCCTAAGCAGTGACTGGCGAGAAACACTTTCATGGAAAGGGGTTGCCAGGCTTCCCAAAATTACGAATCTCCAGAAATCTCAGCAAATATTTTTTCACCCAAACAGGATGATACTTTCAGGTAATGATCAGTACACGAAGGCGACTTGGTTCCCCATATTTCGTTCTTCTATGTTGAGGCGTTCGTTTCCAGTAACACTTTGATATTTTAGGTTTCACTCTGTTTTCTCCTATATTGATAGATGTATTTGGAACTCTAAATCCAACACGGTTTGTGCTAGCTTCTTGAAACTTGACACAATAAAGTAGTTTCACGTTCTGTCTCTATGTATTGTTTCCTCTTAATGTAGCCCTAAGCAGTGACAGGCGAGAAACACTTTCATGGAAAGGGGTTGCCAGGCTTCCCAAAACTACGAATCTCCAGAAATCTCAGCAAATATTTTTTCACCCAAACTGGATGATACTTTCAGGTAATGATCAGTACATGAAGGCGACTTGGTTCCCCAAATTTCGTTCTTCTATGTTGAAGCGTTCGTTTCCAGTAACAGTTTGAATTTTTAGGTTTCACTCTGTTTTCTCCTATATTGATAGATGTATTTGGAACTCTAAATCCAACACGGTTTGTGCTAGCTTCTTGAAACTTGACACAATAAAGTAGTTTCACGTTCTGTCTCTATGTTTTGTTTCCTCTTGATGTAGCCCTAAGCAGTGACAGGCGAGAAACACTTTCATGGAAAGGGGTTGCCAGGCTTCCCAAAATTACGAATCTCCAGAAATCTCAGCAAATATTTTTTCACCCAAACAGGATGATACTTTCAGGTAATGATCAGTACACGAAGGTGACTTGGTTCCCCAAATTTCGTTCTTCTATGTTGAAGCGTTCATTTCCAGTAACAGTTTGAATTTTTAGGTTTCACTCTATTTTCTCCTATATTGATAGATGTATTTGGAACTCTAAATCCAACACGGTTTGTGCTAGCTTCTTGAAACTTGACACAATAAAGTAATTTCACGTTCTATCTCTACGTTTTGTTTCCTCTTGATGTAGCCCTAAGCAGTGACTGGCGGGAAACACCTTCATGGAAAGGGGTTGCCAAGCTTCCCAAAATTACGAATCTCCAGAAATCTCAGCAAATATTTTTTCACCCAAACAGGATGATACTTTCAGGTAATGATCAGTACACGAAGGCGACTTGGTTCCCCAAATTTTGTTCTTCTATGTTGAGGCGTTCGTTTCCAGTAACAGTTTGAATTTTTAGGTTTCACTCTGTTTTCTCCTATATTGATAGATGTATTTGGAACTCTAAATCCAACACGGTTTGTGCTAGCTTCTTGAAACTTGACACAATAAAGTAGTTTCACGTTCTGTCTCTATGTTTTGTTTCCTCTTGATGTAGCCCTAAGCAGTGACTGGCGAGAAACACTTTCATTGAAAGGGGTTGCCAGGCTTCCCAAAATTACGAATCTCCAGAAATCTCAGCAAATATTTTTTCACCCAAACAGGATGATACTTTCAGGTAATGATCAGTACACGAAGGTGACTTGGTTCCCCAAATTTCGTTCTTCTATGTTGAAGCGTTCGTTTCCAGTAACAGTTTGAATTTTTAGGTTTCACTCTGTTTTCTCCTATATTGATAGATGTACTTGGAACTCTAAATCCAACACGGTTTGTGCTAGCTTCTTGAAACTTGACACAATAAAGTAGTTTCACGTTCTATCTCTACATTTTGTTTCCTCTTGATGTAGCCCTAAGCAGTGACTGGCGAGAAACACTTTCATTGAAAGGGGTTGCCAGGCTTCCCAAAATTACGAATCTCCAGAAATCTCAGCAAATATTTTTTCACCCAAACTGGATGATACTTTCAGGTAATAATCAGTACACAAAGGCGACTTGGTTCCCCAAATTTCGTTCTTCTATGTTGAAGCGTTCGTTTCCAGTAACAGTTTGAATTTTTAGGTTTCACTCTGTTTTCTCATATATTGATAGATGTATTTGGAACTCTAAATCCAACACGGTTTGTGCTAGCTTCTTGACACTTGACACAATAAAGTAGTTTCAGGTTCTATCTCTATGTTTTGTTTCCTCTTGATGTAGCCCTAAGCAGTTACTGGCGAGAAACACTTTCATGGAAAGGGGTTGCCAGGCTTCCCAAAATTACGAATCTCCAGAAATCTCAGCAAATATTTTTTCACCCAAACAGGATGATAATTTCAGGTAATGATCAGTACACTAAGGTGACTTGGTTCCCCAAATTTCGTTCTTCTATGTTGAAGCGTTCGTTTCCAGTAACAGTTTGAATGTTTAGGTTTCACTCTATTTTCTCCTATATTGATAGATGTATTTGGAACACTAAATCCAACACGGTTTGTGCTAGCTTCTTGAAACTTGACACAATAAAGTAGTTTCACGTTCTATCTCTATGTTCTGATTCCTCTGATGTAGCCCTAAGCAGTGACAGGCGAGAAACACTTCCATGGAAAGGGGTTGCCAGGCTTCCCAAAATTACGAATCTCCAGAAATCTCAGCAAATATTTTTTCACCCAAACAGGATGATACTTTCAGGTAATGATCAGTACACTAAGGCGACTTGGTTCCCCGAATTTCATTCTTCTATGTTGAAGCGTTCGTTTCCAGTAACAGTTTGAATTTTTAGGTATCACTCTGTTTTCTCCTATATTGATAGATGTATTTGGAACTCTAAATCCAACACGGTTTGTGCTAGCTTCTTGAAACTTGACACAATAAGGTAGTTTCACTTTCTATCTCTATGTTTTGTTTCCTCTTGATGTAGCCCTAAGCAGTGACTGGCGAGAAACACTTTCATGGAAAGGGGTTGCCAGGCTTCCCAAAATTACGAATCTCCAGAAATCTCAGCAAATATTTTTTCACCCAAACAGGATGATACTTTCAGGTAATGATCAGTACACTAAGGCGACTTGGTTCCCCAAATTTCATTCTTCTATGTTGAAGCGTTCGTTTCCAGTAACAGTTTGAATTTTTAGGTTTCACTCTGTTTTCTCCTATATTGATAGATGTATTTGGAACTCTAAATCCAACACGGTTTGTGCTAGCTTCTTGAAACTTGACACAATAAGGTAGTTTCACGTTCTATCTCTATGTTTTGTTTCCTCTTGATGTAGCCCTAAGCAGTGACTGGCGAGAAACACTTTCATGGAAAGGGGTTGCCAGGCTTCCCAAAATTACGAATCTCCAGAAATCTCAGCAAATATTTTTTCACCCAAACAGGATGATACTTTCAGGTAATGATCAGTACACGAAGGCGACTTGGTTCCCCATATTTCGTTCTTCTATGTTGAGGCGTTCGTTTCCAGTAACACTTTGATATTTTAGGTTTCACTCTGTTTTCTCCTATATTGATAGATGTATTTGGAACTCTAAATCCAACACGGTTTGTGCTAGCTTCTTGAAACTTGACACAATAAAGTAGTTTCACGTTCTGTCTCTATGTTTTGTTTCCTCTTAATGTAGCCCTAAGCAGTGACAGGCGAGAAACACTTTCATGGAAAGGGGTTGCCAGGCTTCCCAAAATTACGAATCTCCAGAAATCTCAGCAAATATTTTTTCACCCAAACAGGATGATACTTTCAGGTAATGATCAGTACATGAAGGCGACTTGGTTCCCCAAATTTCGTTCATCTATGTTGAGGCGTTCGTTTCCAGTAACAGTTTGAATTTTTAGGTTTCACTCTGTTTTCTCCTATATTGATAGATGTATTTGGAACTCTAAATCCAACACGGTTTGTGCTAGCTTCTTGAAACTTGACACAATAAAGTAGTTTCACGTTCTATCTCTACGTGTTGTTTCCTCTTGATGTAGCCCTAAGCAGTGACTGGCGAGAAACACTTTCATTGAAAGGGGTTGCCAGGCTTCCCAAAATTACGAATCTCCAGAAATCTCAGGAAATATTTTTTCACCCAAACAGGAATATACTTTCAGGTAATGATCAGGACATGAAGGCGACTTGGTTTCCCAAATTTCGTTCATCTATGTTTAGGCGTTCGTTTCCAGTAACAGTTTGAATTTTTAGGTTTCACTCTGTTTTCTCCTATATTGATAGATGTATTTGGAACTCTAAATCCAACACGGTTTGTGCTAGCTTCTTGAAAGTTGACACAATAAAGTAGTTTCACGTTCTATCTCTCTGTTTTGATTCCTCTTGATGTAGCCCTAAGCAGTGACAGGCGAGAAACACTTCCATGGAAAGGGGTTGCCAGGCTTCCCAAAATTACGAATCTCCAGAAATCTCAGCAAATATTTTTTCACCCAAACTGGATGATACTTTCAGGTAATGATCAGTACACGAAGGCGACTTGGTTCCCCAAATTTCGTTCTTCTATGTTGAAGCGTTCGTTTCCAGTAACAGTTTGAATTTTTAGGTTTCACTCTGTTTTCTCCTATATTGATAGATGTATTTGGAACTCTAAATCCAACACGGTTTGTGCTAGCTTCTTGAAACTTGACACAATAAAGTAATTTCACGTTCTATCTCTACGTTTTGTTTCCTCTTGATGTAGCCCTAAGCAGTGACTGGCGAGAAACACTTTCATGGAAAGGGGTTGCCAAGCTTCCCAAAATTACGAATCTCCAGAAATCTCAGCAAATATTTTTTCACCCAAACTGGATGATACTTTCAGGTAATGATCAGTACACGAAGGAGACTTGGTTCCCCAAATTTCGTTCTTCTATGTTGAAGCGTTCGTTTCCAGTAACAGTTTGAATTTTTAGGTTTCACTCTGTTTTCTCCTATATTGATAGATTATTTGGAACTCTAAATCCAACACGGTGTGTGCTAGCTTCTTGAAACTTGACACAATAAATTAGTTTCACGTTCTATCTCTATGTTTTGATTCCTCTTGATGTAGCCCTAAGAAGTGACTGGCGAAAAACACTTTCATGGAAAGGGGTTGCCAGGCTTCCCAAAATTACGAATCTCCAGAAATCTCAGCAAATATTTTTTCACCCAAACTGGATGATACTTTCAGGTAATGATCAGCACACGAAGGCGACTTGGTTCCCCAAATTTCGTTCTTCTATGTTGAACCGTTCGTTTCCAGTAACAGTTTGAATTTTTAGGTTTCACTCTGTTTTCTCCTATATTGATAGATGTATTTGGAACTCTAAATCCAACACGGTTTGTGCTAGCTTCTTGAAACTTGACACAATAAAGTAATTTCACGTTCTATCTCTACGTTTTGTTTCCTCTTGATGTAGCCCTAAGCAGTGACTGGCGAGAAACACTTTCATGGAAAGGGGTTGCCAAGCTTCCCAAAATTACGAATCTCCAGAAATCTCAGCAAATATTTTTTCACCCATACAGGATGATACTTTCAGGTAATGATCAGTACACTAAGGCGACTTGGTTCCCCAAATTTCATTCTTCTATGTTGAAGCGTTCGTTTCCAGTAACAGTTTGAATTTTTAGGTTTCACTCTGTTTTCTCCTATAATGATAGATGTATTTGGAACTCTAAATCCAACACGGTTTGTGCTAGCTTCTTGAAACTTGACACAATAAGGTAGTTTCACATTCCATCTCTACGTTTTGTTTCCTCTTGATGTAGCCCTAAGCAGTGACTGGCGAGAAACACTTTCATGGAAGGGGGTTGCCAAGCTTCCCAAAATTACGAATCTCCAGAAATCTCAGCAAATATTTTTTCACCCAAACAGGATGATACTTTCAGGTAATGATCAGTACAATAAGGCGACTTGGTTCCCCAAATTTCATTCTTGTATGTTGAAGCGTTCGTTTCCAGTAACAGTTTGAATTTTTAGGTATCACTCTGTTTTCTCCTATATTGATAGATGTATTTGGAACTCTAAATCCAACACGGTTTGTGCTAGCTTCTTGAAACTTGACACAATAAGGTAGTTTCACGTTCTATCTCTATGTTTTGTTTCCTCTTGATGTAGCCCTAAGCAGTGACTGGCGAGAAACACTTTCATGGAAAGGGGTTGCCAGGCTTCCCAAAATTACGAATCTCCAGAAATCTCAGCAAATATTTTTTCACCCAAACAGGATGATACCTTCAGGTAATGATCAGTACACGAAGGTGACTTGGTTCCCCAAATTTCATTCTTCTATGTTGAAGCGTTCGTTTCCAGTAACAGTTTGAATTTTTAGGTTTCACTCTGTTTTCTCCTATATTGATAGATGTATTTGGAACTCTAAATCCAACACGGTTTGTGCTAGCTTCTTGAAACTTGACACAATAAAGTAATTTCACGTTCTATCTCTACGTTTTATTTCCTCTTGATGTAGCCCAAAGCAGTGACTGGCTAGAAACACTTTCATGGAAAGGGGTTGCCAAGCTTCCCAAAATTACGAATCTCCAGAAATCTCAGCAAATATTTTTTCACCCAAACAGGATGATACTTTCAGGTAATGATCAGTACACGAAGGCGACTTGGTTCCCCAAATTTTGTTCTTCTATGTTGAGGCGTTCGTTTCCAGTAACAGTTTGAATTTTTAGGTTTCACTCTGTTTTCTCCTATATTGATAGATGTATTTGGAACTCTAAATCCAACACGGTTTGTGCTAGCTTCTTGAAACTTGACACAATAAAGTAGTTTCACGTTCTGTCTCTATGTTTTGTTTCCTCTTGATGTAGCCCTAAGCAGTGACTGGCGAGAAACACTTTCATGGAAAGGGGTTGCCAGGCTTCCCAAAATTACGAATCTCCAGAAATCTCAGCAAATATTTTTTCACCCAAACAGGATGATACTTTCAGGTAATGATCAGTACACGAAGGCGACTTGGTTCCCCAAATTTCGTTCTTCTATGTTGAGGCGTTCGTTTCCAGTAACAGTTTGAATTTTTAGGTTTCACTCTGTTTTCTCCTATATTGATAGATGTATCTGGAACTCTAAATCCAACACGGTTTGTGCTAGCTTTTTGAAACTTGACACAAAAAAGTAGTTTCACGTTCTGTCTCTATGTTTTGTTTCCGCTTGATGTAGCCCTAAGCAGTGACAGGCGAGAAACACTTTCATGGAAAGGGGTTGCCAGGCTTCCCAAAATTACGAATCTCCAGAAATCTCAGCAAATATTTTTTCACCCAAATAGGATGATACTTTCAGGTAATGATCAGTACACTAAGGTGACTTGGTTCCCAAAATTTCGTTCTTCTATGTTGAAGCGTTCGTTTCCAGTAACAGTTTGAATTTTTAGGTTTCACTCTGTTTTCTCCTATATTGATAGATGTATCTGGAACTCTAAATCCAACACGGTTTGTGCTAGCTTTTTGAAACTTGACACAATAAAGCAGTTTCACGTTCTATCTCTATGTTTTGTATCCTCTTGATGTAGCCCTAAGCAGTGACTGGTGAGAAACACTTTCATGGAAAGGGGTTGCCAGGCTTCCAAAAATTACGAATCTCCAGAAATCTCAGCAAATATTTTTTTCACCAAACAGGATGATACTTTCAGGTAATGATCAGTACATGAAGGCGACTTGGTTCCCCAAATTTCGTTCATCTATGTTAAGGCGTTCGTTTCCAGTAACAGTTTGAATTTTTAGGTTTCACTCTGTTTTCTCCTATATTGATAGATGTATTTGGAACTCTAAATCCAACACGGTTTGTGCTAGCTTCTTGAAACTTGACACAATAAAGTAGTTTCACGTTCTATCTCTACGTGTTGTTTCCTCTTGATGTAGCCCTAAGCAGTGACTGGCGAGAAACACTTTCATTGAAAGGGGTTGCCAGGCTTCCCAAAATTACGAATCTCCAGAAATCTCAGGAAATATTTTTTCACCCAAACAGGAATATACTTTCAGGTAATGATCAGGACACGAAGGCGACTTGGTTTCCCAAATTTCGTTCATCTATGTTGAGGCGTTGGTTTCCAGTAACAGTTTGAATTTTTAGGTTTCACTCTGTTTTCTCCTATATTGATAGATGTATTTGGAACTCTAAATCCAACACGGTTTGTGCTAGCTTCTTGAAAGTTGACACAATAAAGTAGTTTCACGTTCTATCTCTCTGTTTTGATTCCTCTTGATGTAGCCCTAAGCAGTGACAGGCGAGAAACACTTCCATGGAAGGGGTTGCCAGGCTTCCCAAAATTACGAATCTCCAGAAATCTCAGCAAATATTTTTTCACCCAAACTGGATGATACTTTCAGGTAATGATCAGTACACGAAGGCGACTTGGTTCCCCAAATTTCGTTCTTCTATGTTGAAGCGTTCGTTTCCAGTAACAGTTTGAATTTTTAGGTTTCACTCTGTTTTCTCCTATATTGATAGATGTATTTGGAACTCTAAATCCAACACGGTTTGTGCTAGCTTCTTGAAACTTGACACAATAAAGTAATTTCACGTTCTATCTCTACGTTTTGTTTCCTCTTGATGTAGCCCTAAGCAGTGACTGGCGAGAAACACTTTCATGGAAAGGGGTTGCCAAGCTTCCCAAAATTACGAATCTCCAGAAATCTCAGCAAATATTTTTTCACCCAAACTGGATGATACTTTCAGGTAATGATCAGTACACGAAGGCGACTTGGTTCCCCAAATTTCGTTCTTCTATGTTGAAGCGTTCGTTTCCAGTAACAGTTTGAATTTTTAGGTTTCACTCTGTTTTCTCCTATATTGATAGATGTATTTGGAACTCTAAATCCAACACGGTGTGTGCTAGCTTCTTGAAACTTGACACAATAAATTAGTTTCACGTTCTATCTCTATGTTTTGATTCCTCTTGATGTAGCCCTAAGAAGTGACTGGCGAAAAACACTTTCATGGAAAGGGGTTGACAGGCTTCCCAAAATTACGAATCTCCAGAAATCTCAGCAAATATTTTTTCACCCAAACTGGATGATACTTTCAGGTAATGATCAGCACACGAAGGTGACTTGGTTCCCCAAATTTCGTTCTTCTATGTTGAACCGTTCGTTTCCAGTAACAGTTTGAATTTTTAGGTTTCACTCTGTTTTCTCCTATATTGATAGATGTATTTGGAACTCTAAATCCAACACGGTTTGTGCTAGCTTCTTGAAACTTGACACAATAAAGTAATTTCACGTTCTATCTCTACGTTTTGTTTCCTCTTGATGTAGCCCTAAGCAGTGACTGGCGAGAAACACTTTCATGGAAAGGGGTTGCCAAGCTTCCCAAAATTACGAATCTCCAGAAATCTCAGCAAATATTTTTTCACCCAAACAGGATGATACTTTCAGGTAATGATCAGTACACTAAGGCGACTTGGTTCCCCAAATTTCATTCTTCTATGTTGAAGCGTTCGTTTCCAGTAACAGTTTGAATTTTTAGGTTTCACTCTGTTTTCTCCTATATTGATAGATGTATTTGGAACTCTAAATCCAACACGGTTTGTGCTAGCTTCTTGAAACTTGACACAATAAGGTAGTTTCACGTTCCATCTCTACGTTTTGTTTCCTCTTGATGTAGCCCTAAGCAGTGACTGGCGAGAAACACTTTCATGGAAAGGGGTTGCCAAGCTTCCCAAAATTACGAATCTCCAGAAATCTCAGCAAATATTTTTTCACCCAAACAGGATGATACTTTCAGGTAATGATCAGTACAATAAGGCGACTTGGTTCCCCAAATTTCATTCTTCTATGTTGAAGCGTTCGTTTCCAGTAACAGTTTGAATTTTTAGGTTTCACTCTGTTTTCTCCTATATTGATAGATGTATTTGGAACTCTAAATCCAACACGGTTTGTGCTACCTTCTTGAAACTTGACACAATAAAGTAATTTCACGTTCTATCTCTACGTTTTATTTCCTCTTGATGTAGCCCAAAGCAGTGACTGGCGAGAAACACTTTCATGGAAAGGGGTTGCCAAGCTTCCCAAAATTACGAATCTCCAGAAATCTCAGCAAATATTTTTTCACCCAAACAGGATGATACTTTCAGGTAATGATCAGTACACGAAGGCGACTTGGTTCCCCAAATTTTGTTCTTCTATGTTGAGGAGTTCGTTTCCAGTAACAGTTTGAATTTTTAGGTTTCACTCTGTTTTCTCCTATATTGATAGATGTATTTGGAACTCTAAATCCAACACGGTTTGTGCTAGCTTCTTGAAACTTGACACAATAAAGTAGTTTCACGTTCTGTCTCTATGTTTTGTTTCCTCTTGATGTAGCCCTAAGCAGTGACAGGCGAGAAACACTTTCATGGAAAGGGGTTGCCAGGCTTCCCAAAATTACGAATCTCCAGAAATCTCAGCAAATATTTTTTCACCCAAACAGAATGATACTTTCAGGTAATGATCAGTACACTAAGGTGACTTGGTTCCCCAAATTTCGTTCTTCTATGTTGAGGCGTTCGTTTCCAGTAACAGTTTGAATTTTTAGGTTTCACTCTGTTTTCTCCTATATTGATAGATGTATCTGGAACTAAATCCAGCACGGTTTGTGCTAGCTTTTTGAAACTTGACACAATAAAGCAGTTTCACGTTCTATCTCTATGTTTTGTTTCCTCTTGATGTAGCCCTAAGCAGTGACTGGTGAGAAACACTTTCATGGAAAGGGGTTGCCAGGCTTCCCAAAATTACGAATCTACAGAAATCTCAGCAAATATTTTTTTCACCAAACAGGATGATACTTTCAGGTAATGATCAGTACATGAAGGCGACTTGGTTCCCCAAATTTCGTTCATCTATGTTGAGGCGTTCGTTTCCAGTAACAGTTTGAATTTTTAGGTTTCACTCTGTTTTCTCCTATATTGATAGATGTATTTGGAACTCTAAATCCAACACGGTTTGTGCTAGCTTCTTGAAACTTGACACAATAAAGTAGTTTCACGTTCTATCTCTACGTGTTGTTTCCTCTTGATGTAGCCCTAAGCAGTGACTGGCGAGAAACACTTTCATTGAAAGGGGTTGCCAGGCTTCCCAAAATTACGAATCTCCAGAAATCTCAGGAAATATTTTTTCACCCAAACAGGATGATACTTTCAGGTAATGATCAGGACACGAAGGCGACTTGGTTTCCCAAATTTCGTTCATCTATGTTGAGGCGTTCGTTTCCAGTAACAGTTTGAATTTTTAGGTTTCACTCTGTTTTCTCCTATATTGATAGATGTATTTGGAACTCTAAATCCAACACGGTTTGTGCTAGCTTCTTGAAACTTGACACAATAAAGTAATTTCACGTTCTATCTCTACGTTTTGTTTCCTCTTGATTTAGCCCTAAGCAGTGACTGGCGAGAAACACTTTCATTGAAAGGGGTTGCCAAGCTTCCCAAAATTACGAATCTCCAGAAATCTCAGCAAATATTTTTTCACCCAAACTGGATGATACTTTCAGGTAATGAGCAGTACACGAAGGCGACTTGGTTCCCCAAATTTCGTTCTTCTATGTTGAAGCGTTCGTTTCCAGTAACAGTTTGAATTTTTAGGTTTCACTCTGTTTTCTCCTATATTGATAGATGTATTTGGAACTCTAAATCCAACACGGTGTGTGCTAGCTTCTTGAAACTTGACACAATAAATTAGTTTCACGTTCTGTCTCTATGTTTTGATTCCTCTTGATGTAGCCCTAAGAAGTGACTGGCGAAAAACACTTTCATGGAAAGGGGTTGCCAGGCTTCCCAAAATTACGAATCTCCAGAAATCTCAGCAAATATTTTTTCACCCAAACTGGATGATACTTTCAGGTAATGATCAGCACAAGAAGGCGACTTGGTTCCCCAAATTTCGTTCTTCTATGTTGAACCGTTCGTTTCCAGTAACAGTTTGAATTTTTAGGTTTCACTCTGTTTTCTCCTATATTGATAGATGTATTTGGAACTCTAAATCCAACACGGTTTGTGCTAGCTTCTTGAAACTTGACACAATAAAGTAATTTGACGTTCTATCTCTACGTTTTGTTTCCTCTTGATGTAGCCCTAAGCAGTGACTGGCGAGAAACACTTTCATGGAAAGGGGTTGCCAAGCTTCCCAAAATTACGAATCTCCAGAAATCTCAGCAAATATTTTTTCACCCAAACAGGATGATACTTTCAGGTAATGATCAGTACACTAAGGCGACATGGTTCCCCAAATTTCATTCTTCTATGTTGAAGCGTTCGTTTCCAGTAACAGTTTGAATTTTTAGGTTTCACTCTGTTTTCTCCTATATTGATAGATGTATTTGGAACTCTAAATCCAACACGGTTTGTGCTAGCTTCTTGAAACTTGACACAATAAGGTAGTTTCACGTTCCATCTCTACGTTTTGTTTCTTCTTGATGTAGCCCTAAGCAGTGACTGGCGAGAAACACTTTCATGGAAAGGGGTTGCCAAGCTTCCCAAAATTACGAATCTCCAGAAATCTCAGCAAATATTTTTTCACCCAAACAGGATGATACTTTCAGGTAATGATCAGTACAATAAGGCGACTTGGTTCCCCAAATTACATTCTTCTATGTTGAAGCGTTCGTTTCCAGTAACAGTTTGAATTTTTAGGTATCACTCTGTTTTCTCCTATATTGATAGATGTATTTGGAACTCTAAATCCAACACGGTTTGTGCTAGCTTCTTGAAACTTGACACAATAAGGTAGTTTCACGTTCTATCTCTATGTTTTGTTTCCTCTTGATGTAGCCCTAAGCAGTGACTGGCGAGAAACACTTTCATGGAAAGGGGTTGCCAGGCTTCCCAAAATTACGAATCTCCAGAAATCTCAGCAAATATTTTTTCACCCAAGCAGGATGATACTTTCAGGTAATGATCAGTACACGAAGGTGACTTGGTTCCCCAAATTTCATTCTTCTATGTTGAAGCGTTCGTTTCCAGTAACAGTTTGAATTTTTAGGTTTCACTCTGTTTTCTCCTATATTGATAGATGTATTTGGAACTCTAAATCCAACACGGTTTGTGCTAGCTTCTTGAAACTTGACACAATAAAGTAATTTCACGTTCTATCTCTATGTTTTATTTCCTCTTGATGTAGCCCAAAGCAGTGACTGGCGAGAAACACTTTCATGGAAAGGGGTTGCCAAGCTTCCCAAAATTACGAATCTCCAGAAATCTCAGCAAATATTTTTTCACCCAAACAGGATGATACTTTCAGGTAATGATCAGTACACGAAGGCGACTTGGTTCCCCAAATTTTGTTCTTCTATGTTGAGGCGTTCGTTTCCAGTAACAGTTTGAATTTTTAGGTTTCACTCTGTTTTCTCCTATATTGATAGATGTATTTGGAACTCTAAATCCAACACGGTTTGTGCTAGCTTCTTGAAACTTGACACAATAAAGTAGTTTCACGTTCTGTCTCTATGTTTTGTTTCCTCTTGATGTAGCCCTAAGCAGTGACAGGCGAGAAACACTTTCATGGAAAGGGGTTGCCAGGCTTCCCAAAATTACGAATCTCCAGAAATCTCAGCAAATATTTTTTCACCCAAACAGGATGATACTTTCAGGTAATGATCAGTACACGAAGGCGACTTGGTTCCCCAAATTTCGTTCTTCTATGTTGAAGCGTTCGTTTCCAGTAACAGTTTGAATTTTTAGGTTTCACTCTGTTTTCTCCTATATTGATAGATGTACTTGGAACTCTAAATCCAACACGGTTTGTGCTAGCTTCTTGAAACTTGACACAATAAAGTAGTTTCACGTTCTATCTCTACATTTTGTTTCCTTTTGATGTAGCCCTAAGCAGTGACTGGCGACAAACACTTTCATTGAAAGGGGTTGCCAGGCTTCCCAAAATTACGAATCTCCAGAAATCTCAGCAAATATTTTTTCACCCAAACTGGATGATACTTTCAGGTAATGAACGGTACACGAAGGCGACTTGGTTTCCCAAATTTCGTTCATCTATGTTGAGGCGTTCTTTTCCAGTAACAGTTTGAATTTTTAGGTTTCACTCTGTTTTCTCCTATATTGATAGATGTATTTGGAACTCTAAATCCAACACGGTTTGTGCTAGCTTCTTGAAAGTTGACACAATAAAGTAGTTTCACGTTCTATCTCTATGTTTTGATTCCTCTTGATGTAGCCCTAAGCAGTGACAGGCGAGAAACACTTCCATGGAAAGGGGTTGCCAGGCTTCCCAAAATTACGAATCTCCAGAAATCTCAGCAAATATTTTTTCACCCAAACTGGATGATACTTTCAGGTAATGATCAGTACACGAAGGCGACTTGGTTCCCCAAATTTCGTTCTTCCATGTTGAAGCGTTCGTTTCCAGTAACAGTTTGAATTTTTAGGTTTCACTCTGTTTTCTCCTATATTGATAGATGTATTTGGAACTCTAAATCCAACACGGTTTGTGCTAGCTTCTTTAAACTTGACACAATAAAGTAGTTTCACGTTCTGTCTCTATGTTTTGTTTCCTCTTGATGTAGCCCTAAGCAGTGACAGTCGAGAAACACTTTCATGGAAAGGGGTTGCCAGGCTTCCCAAAATTATGAATCTCCAGAAATCTCAGCAAATATTTTTTCACCCAAACAGGATGATACATTCAGGTAATGATCAGTACACGAAGGCGACTTGGTTCCCCATATTTCGTTCTTCTATGTTGAGGCGTTCTTTTCCAGTAATACTTTGATATTTTAGGTTTCACTCTGTTTTCTCCTATATTGATAGATGTATTTGGAACTCTAAATCCAACACGGTTTGTGCTAGCTTCTTGAAACTTGACACAATAAAGTAGTTTCACGTTCTGTCTCTATGTTTTTTTTCCTCTTAATGTAGCCCTAAGCAGTGACAGGCGAGAAACACTTTCATGGAAAGGGGTTGCCAGGCTTCCCAAAATTACGAATCTCCTGAAATCTCAGCAAATATTTTTTCACCCAAACAGGATGATACTTTCAGGTAATGATCAGTACACGAAGGCGACTTGGTTCCCCGAATTTCGTTCTTCTATGTTGAGGCGTTCGTTTCCAGTAACAGTTTGAATTTTTAGGTTTCACTCTGTTTTCTCCTATATTGATAGATGTATCTGGAACTCTAAATCCAACACGGTTTGTGCTACCTTCTTGAAACTTGACACAATAAGATAGTTTCACGTTCTATCTCTATGTTTTGTTTCCTCTTGATGTAGCCCTAAGCAGTGACTGGCGAGAAACACTTTCATGGATAGGGGTTGCCAGGCTTCCCAAAATTACGAATCTCCAGAAATCTCAGCAAATATTTTTTCACCCAAACAGGATGATACTTTCAGGTAATGATCAGTACACGAAGGTGACTTGGTTCCCCAAATTTCATTCTTCTATGTTGAAGCGTTCGTTTCCAGTAACAGTTTGAATTTTTAGGTTTCACTCTGTTTTCTCCTATATTGATAGATGTATTTGGAACTCTAAATCCAACACGGTTTGTGCTAGCTTCTTGAAACTTGACACAATAAAGTAATTTCACGTTCTATCTCTACGTTTTATTTCCTCTTGATGTAGCCCAAAGCAGTGACTGGCGAGAAACACTTTCATGGAAAGGGGTTGCCAAGCTTCCCAAAATTACGAATCTCCAGAAATCTCAGCAAATATTTTTTCACCCAAACAGGATGATACTTTCAGGTAATGATCAGTACACGAAGGCGACTTGGTTCCCCAAATTTTGTTCTTCTATGTTGAGGCGTTCGTTTCCAGTAACAGTTTGAATTTTTAGGTTTCACTCTGTTTTCTCCTATATTGATAGATGTATTTGGAACTCTAAATCCAACACGGTTTGTGCTAGCTTCTTGAAACTTGACACAATAAAGTAGTTTCACGTTCTGTCTCTATGTTTTGTTTCCTCTTGATGTAGCCCTAAGCAGTGACAGGCGAGAAACACTTTCATGGAAAGGGGTTGCCAGGCTTCCCAAAATTACGAATCTCCAGAAATCTCAGCAAATATTTTTTCACCCAAACAGAATGATACTTTCAGGTAATGATCAGTACACTAAGGTGACTTGGTTCCCCAAATTTCGTTCTTCTATGTTGAGGCGTTCGTTTCCAGTAACAGTTTGAATTTTTAGGTTTCACTCTGTTTTCTCCTATATTGATAGATGTATTTGGAACTCTAAATCCAACACGGTTTGTGCTAGCTTCTTTAAACTTGACACAATAAAGTAGTTTCACGTTCTGTCTCTATGTTTTGTTTCCTCTTGATGTAGCCCTAAGCAGTGACAGTCGAGAAACACTTTCATGGAAAGGGGTTGCCAGGCTTCCCAAAATTATGAATCTCCAGAAATCTCAGCAAATATTTTTTCACCCAAACAGGATGATACATTCAGGTAATGATCAGTACACGAAGGCGACTTGGTTCCCCATATTTCGTTCTTCTATGTTGAGGCGTTCTTTTCCAGTAATACTTTGATATTTTAGGTTTCACTCTGTTTTCTCCTATATTGATAGATGTATTTGGAACTCTAAATCCAACACGGTTTGTGCTAGCTTCTTGAAACTTGACACAATAAAGTAGTTTCACGTTCTGTCTCTATGTTTTGTTTCCTCTTAATGTAGCCCTAAGCAGTGACAGGCGAGAAACACTTTCATGGAAAGGGGTTGCCAGGCTTCCCAAAATTACGAATCTCCTGAAATCTCAGCAAATATTTTTTCACCCAAACAGGATGATACTTTCAGGTAATGATCAGTACACGAAGGCGACTTGGTTCCCCGAATTTCGTTCTTCTATGTTGAGGCGTTCGTTTCCAGTAACAGTTTGAAATTTTAGGTTTCACTCTGTTTTCTCCTATATTGATAGATGTATCTGGAACTCTAAATCCAACACGGTTTGTGCTACCTTCTTGAAACTTGACACAATAAGATAGTTTCACGTTCTATCTCTATGTTTTGTTTCCTCTTGATGTAGCCCTAAGCAGTGACTGGCGAGAAACACTTTCATGGATAGGGGTTGCCAGGCTTCCCAAAATTACGAATCTCCAGAAATCTCAGCAAATATTTTTTCACCCAAACAGGATGATACTTTCAGGTAATGATCAGTACACGAAGGTGACTTGGTTCCCCAAATTTCATTCTTCTATGTTGAAGCGTTCGTTTCCAGTAACAGTTTGAATTTTTAGGTTTCACTCTGTTTTCTCCTATATTGATAGATGTATTTGGAACTCTAAATCCAACACGGTTTGTGCTAGCTTCTTGAAACTTGACACAATAAAGTAATTTCACGTTCTATCTCTACGTTTTATTTCCTCTTGATGTAGCCCAAAGCAGTGACTGGCGAGAAACACTTTCATGGAAAGGGGTTGCCAAGCTTCCCAAAATTACGAATCTCCAGAAATCTCAGCAAATATTTTTTCACCCAAACAGGATGATACTTTCAGGTAATGATCAGTACACGAAGGCGACTTGGTTCCCCAAATTTTGTTCTTCTATGTTGAGGCGTTCGTTTCCAGTAACAGTTTGAATTTTTAGGTTTCACTCTGTTTTCTCCTATATTGATAGATGTATTTGGAACTCTAAATCCAACACGGTTTGTGCTAGCTTCTTGAAACTTGACACAATAAAGTAGTTTCACGTTCTGTCTCTATGTTTTGTTTCCTCTTGATGTAGCCCTAAGCAGTGACAGGCGAGAAACACTTTCATGGAAAGGGGTTGCCAGGCTTCCCAAAATTACGAATCTCCAGAAATCTCAGCAAATATTTTTTCACCCAAACAGAATGATACTTTCAGGTAATGATCAGTACACTAAGGTGACTTGGTTCCCCAAATTTCGTTCTTCTATGTTGAGGCGTTCGTTTCCAGTAACAGTTTGAATTTTTAGGTTTCACTCTGTTTTCTCCTATATTGATAGATGTATCTGGAACTAAATCCAACACGGTTTGTGCTAGCTTTTTGAAACTTGACACAATAAAGCAGTTTCACGTTCTATCTCTATGTTTTGTTTCCTCTTGATGTAGCCCTAAGCAGTGACTGGTGAGAAACACTTTCATGGAAAGGGGTTGCCAGGCTTCCCAAAATTACGAATCTACAGAAATCTCAGCAAATATTTTTTTCACCAAACAGGATGATACTTTCAGGTAATGATCAGTACATGAAGGCGACTTGGTTCCCCAAATTTCGTTCATCTATGTTGAGGCGTTCGTTTCCAGTAACAGTTTGAATTTTTAGGTTTCACTCTGTTTTCTCCTATATTGATAGATGTATTTGGAACTCTAAATCCAACACGGTTTGTGCTAGCTTCTTGAAACTTGACACAATAAAGTAGTTTCACGTTCTATCTCTACGTGTTGTTTCCTCTTGATGTAGCCCTAAGCAGTGACTGGCGAGAAACACTTTCATTGAAAGGGGTTGCCAGGCTTCCCAAAATTACGAATCTCCAGAAATCTCAGGAAATATTTTTTCACCCAAACAGGATGATACTTTCAGGTAATGATCAGGACACGAAGGCGACTTGGTTTCCCAAATTTCGTTCATCTATGTTGAGGCGTTCGTTTCCAGTAACAGTTTGAATTTTTAGGTTTCACTCTGTTTTCTCCTATATTGATAGATGTATTTGGAACTCTAAATCCAACACGGTTTGTGCTAGCTTCTTGAAACTTGACACAATAAAGTAATTTCACGTTCTATCTCTACGTTTTGTTTCCTCTTGATTTAGCCCTAAGCAGTGACTGGCGAGAAACACTTTCATGGAAAGGGGTTGCCAAGCTTCCCAAAATTACGAATCTCCAGAAATCTCAGCAAATATTTTTTCACCCAAACTGGATGATACTTTCAGGTAATGATCAGTACACGAAGGCGACTTGGTTCCCCAAATTTCGTTCTTCTATGTTGAAGCGTTCGTTTCCAGTAACAGTTTGAATTTTTAGGTTTCACTCTGTTTTCTCCTATATTGATAGATGTATTTGGAACTCTAAATCCAACACGGTGTGTGCTAGCTTCTTGAAACTTGACACAATAAATTAGTTTCACGTTCTATCTCTATGTTTTGATTCCTCTTGATGTAGCCCTAAGAAGTGACTGGCGAAAAACACTTTCATGGAAAGGGGTTGCCAGGCTTCCCAAAATTACGAATCTCCAGAAATCTCAGCAAATATTTTTTCACCCAAACTGGATGATACTTTCAGGTAATGATCAGCACACGAAGGCGACTTGGTTCCCCAAATTTCGTTCTTCTATGTTGAACCGTTCGTTTCCAGTAACAGTTTGAATTTTTAGGTTTCACTCTGTTTTCTCCTATATTGATAGATGTATTTGGAACTCTAAATCCAACACGGTTTGTGCTAGCTTCTTGAAACTTGACACAATAAAGTAATTTAACGTTCTATCTCTACGTTTTGTTTCCTCTTGATGTAGCCCTAAGCAGTGACTGGCGAGAAACACTTTCATGGAAAGGGGTTGCCAAGCTTCCCAAAATTACGAATCTCCAGAAATCTCAGCAAATATTTTTTCACCCAAACAGGATGATACTTTCAGGTAATGATCAGTACACTAAGGCGACATGGTTCCCCAAATTTCATTCTTCTATGTTGAAGCGTTCGTTTCCAGTAACAGTTTGAATTTTTAGGTTTCACTCTGTTTTCTCCTATATTGATAGATGTATTTGGAACTCTAAATCCAACACGGTTTGTGCTAGCTTCTTGAAACTTGACACAATAAGGTAGTTTCACGTTCCATCTCTACGTTTTGTTTCCTCTTGATGTAGCCCTAAGCAGTGACTGGCGAGAAACACTTTCATGGAAAGGGGTTGCCAAGCTTCCCAAAATTACGAATCTCCAGAAATCTCAGCAAATATTTTTTCACCCAAACAGGATGATACTTTCAGGTAATGATCAGTACAATAAGGCGACTTGGTTCCCCAAATTACATTCTTCTATGTTGAAGCGTTCGTTTCCAGTAACAGTTTGAATTTTTAGGTATCACTCTGTTTTCTCCTATATTGATAGATGTATTTGGAACTCTAAATCCAACACGGTTTGTGCTAGCTTCTTGTAACTTGACACAATAAGGTAGTTTCACGTTCTATCTCTATGTTTTGTTTCCTCTTGATGTAGCCCTAAGCAGTGACTGGCGAGAAACACTTTCATGGAAAGGGGTTGCCAGGCTTCCCAAAATTACGAATCTCCAGAAATCTCAGCAAATATTTTTTCACCCAAACAGGATGATACTTTCAGGTAATGATCAGTACACGAAGGTGACTTGGTTCCCCAAATTTCATTCTTCTATGTTGAAGCGTTCGTTTCCAGTAACAGTTTGAATTTTTAGGTTTCACTCTGTTTTCTCCTATATTGATAGATGTACTTGGAACTCTAAATCCAACACGGTTTGTGCTAGCTTCTTGAAACTTGACACAATAAAGTAGTTTCACGTTCTATCTCTACATTTTGTTTCCTTTTGATGTAGCCCTAAGCAGTGACTGGCGACAAACACTTTCATTGAAAGGGGTTGCCAGGCTTCCCAAAATTACGAATCTCCAGAAATCTCAGCAAATATTTTTTCACCCAAACTGGATGATACTTTCAGGTAATGAACGGTACACGAAGGCGACTTGGTTTCCCAAATTTCGTTCATCTATGTTGAGGCGTTCTTTTCCAGTAACAGTTTGAATTTTTAGGTTTCACTCTGTTTTCTCCTATATTGATAGATGTATTTGGAACTCTAAATCCAACACGGTTTGTGCTAGCTTCTTGAAAGTTGACACAATAAAGTAGTTTCACGTTCTATCTCTATGTTTTGATTCCTCTTGATGTAGCCCTAAGCAGTGACAGGCGAGAAACACTTCCATGGAAAGGGGTTGCCAGGCTTCCCAAAATTACGAATCTCCAGAAATCTCAGCAAATATTTTTTCACCCAAACTGGATGATACTTTCAGGTAATGATCAGTACACGAAGGCGACTTGGTTCCCCATATTTCGTTCTTCTATGTTGAGGCGTTCTTTTCCAGTAATACTTTGATATTTTAGGTTTCACTCTGTTTTCTCCTATATTGATAGATGTATTTGGAACTCTAAATCCAACACGGTTTGTGCTAGCTTCTTGAAACTTGACACAATAAAGTAGTTTCACGTTCTGTCTCTATGTTTTGTTTCCTCTTAATGTAGCCCTAAGCAGTGACAGGCGAGAAACACTTTCATGGAAAGGGGTTGCCAGGCTTCCCAAAATTACGAATCTCCTGAAATCTCAGCAAATATTTTTTCACCCAAACAGGATGATACTTTCAGGTAATGATCAGTACACGAAGGCGACTTGGTTCCCCGAATTTCGTTCTTCTATGTTGAGGCGTTCGTTTCCAGTAACAGTTTGAATTTTTAGGTTTCACTCTGTTTTCTCCTATATTGATAGATGTATCTGGAACTCTAAATCCAACACGGTTTGTGCTAGCTTTTTGAAACTTGACACAATAAAGTAGTTTCACGTTCTGTCTCTATGTTTTGTTTCCTCTTGATGTAGCCCTAAGCAGTGACAGGCGAGAAACACTTTCATGGAAAGGGGTTGCCAGGCTTCCCAAAATTACGAATCTCCAGAAATCTCAGCAAATATTTTTTCACCCAAACAGGATGATACTTCAGGTAATGATCAGTACACTAAGGTGACTTGGTTCCCCAAATTTCGTTCTTCTATGTTGAGGCGTTCGTTTCCAGTAACAGTTTGAATTTTTAGGTTTCACTCTGTTTTCTCCTATATTGATAGATGTATTTGGAACTCTAAATCCAACACGGTTTGTGCTAGCTTCTTGAAACTTGACACAATAAAGCAGTTTCACGTTCTATCTCTATGTTTTGTTTCCTCTTGATGTAGCCCTAAGCAGTGACTGGTGAGAAACACTTTCATGGAAAGGGGTTGCCAGGCTTCCCAAAATTACGAAACTCCAGAAATCTCAGCAAATATTTTTTTCACCAAACAGGATGATACTTTCAGGTAATGATCAGTACATGAAGGCGACTTGGTTCCCCAAATTTCGTTCATCTATGTTGAGGCGTTCGTTTCCAGTAACAGTTTGAATTTTTAGGTTTCACTCTGTTTTCTCCTATATTGATAGATGTATTTGGAACTCTAAATCCAACACGGTTTGTGCTAGCTTCTTGAAACTTGACACAATAAAGTAGTTTCACGTTCTATCTCTACGTGTTGTTTCCTCTTGATGTAGCCCTAAGCAGTGACTGGCGAGAAACACTTTCATTGAAAGGGGTTGCCAGGCTTCCCAAAATTACGAATCTCCAGAAATCTCAGGAAATATTTTTTCACCCAAACAGGATGATACTTTCAGGTAATGATCAGGACACGAAGGCGACTTGGTTTCCCAAATTTCGTTCATCTATGTTGAGGCGTTCGTTTCCAGTAACAGTTTGAATTTTTAGGTTTCACTCTGTTTTCTCCTATATTGATAGATGTATTTGGAACTCTAAATCCAACACGGTTTGTGCTAGCTTCTTGAAAGTTGACACAATAAAGTAGTTTCACGTTCTATCTCTATGTTTTGATTCCTCTTGATGTAGCCCTAAGCAGTGACAGGCGAGAAACACTTCCATGGAAAGGGGTTGCCAGGCTTCCCAAAATTACGAATCTCCAGAAATCTCAGCAAATACTTTTTCACCCAAACTGGATGATACTTTCAGGTAATGATCAGTACACGAAGGCGACTTGGTTCCCCAAATTTCGTTCTTCTATGTTGAAGCGTTCGTTTCCAGTAACAGTTTGAATTTTTAGGTTTCACTCTGTTTTCTCCTATATTGATAGATGTATTTGGAACTCTAAATCCAACACGGTTTGTGCTAGCTTCTTGAAACTTGACACAATAAAGTAATTTCACGTTCTATCTCTACGTTTTGTTTCCTCTTGATGTAGCCCTAAGCAGTGACTGGCGAGAAACACTTTCATGGAAAGGGGTTGCCAAGCTTCCCAAAATTACGAATCTCCAGAAATCTCAGCAAATATTTTTTCACCCAAACTGGATGATACTTTCAGGTAATGATCAGTACACGAAGGCGACTTGGTTCCCCAAATTTCGTTCTTCTATGTTGAAGCGTTCGTTTCCAGTAACAGTTTGAATTTTTAGGTTTCACTCTGTTTTCTCCTATATTGATAGATGTATTTGGAACTCTAAATCCAACACGGTGTGTGCTAGCTTCTTGAAACTTGACACAATAAATTAGTTTCACGTTCTATCTCTATTTTTTGATTCCTCTTGATGTAGCCCTAAGAAGTGACTGGCGAAAAACACTTTCATGGAAAGGGGTTGCCATGCTTCCCAAAATTACGAATCTCAAGAAATCTCAGCAAATATTTTTTCACCCAAACAGGATGATACTTTCAGGTAATGATCAGTACACGAAGGTGACTTGGTTCCCCAAATTTCATTCTTCTATGTTGAAGCGTTCGTTTCCAGTAACAGTTTGAATTTTTAGGTTTCACTCTGTTTTCTCCTATATTGATAGATGTATTTGGAACTCTAAATCCAACACGGTTTGTGCTAGCTTCTTGAAACTTGACACAATAAAGTAATTTCACGTTCTATCTCTACGTTTTATTTCCTCTTGATGTAGCCCAAAGCAGTGACTGGCGAGAAACACTTTCATGGAAAGGGGTTGCCAAGCTTCCCAAAATTACGAATCTCCAGAAATCTCAGCAAATATTTTTTCACCCAAACAGGATGATACTTTCAGGTAATGATCAGTACACGAAGGCGACTTGGTTCCCCAAATTTTGTACTTCTATGTTGAGGCGTTTGTTTCCAGTAACAGTTTGAATTTTTAGGTTTCACTCTGTTTTCTCCTATATTGATAGATGTATTTGGAACTCTAAATCCAACACGGTTTGTGCTAGCTTCTTGAAACTTGACACAATAAAGTAGTTTCACGTTCTGTCTCTATGTTTTGTTTCCTCTTGATGTAGCCCTAAGCAGTGACAGGCGAGAAACACTTTCATGGAAAGGGGTTGCCAGGCTTCCCAAAATTACGAATCTCCAGAAATCTCAGCAAATATTTTTTAACCCAAACAGGATGATACTTTCAGGTAATGATCAGTACACGAAGGCGACTTGGTTCCCCAAATTTCGTTCTTCTATGTTGAAGCGTTCGTTTCCAGTAACAGTTTGAATTTTTAGGTTTCACTCTGTTTTCTCCTATATTGATAGATGTACTTGGAACTCTAAATCCAACACGGTTTGTGCTAGCTTCTTGAAACTTGACACAATAAAGTAGTTTCACGTTCTATCTCTACATTTTGTTTCCTCTTGATGTAGCCCTAAGCAGTGACTGGCGAGAAACACTTTCATTGAAAGGGGTTGCCAGGCTTCCAAAAATTACGAATCTCCAGAAATCTCAGCAAATACTTTTTCACCCAAACTGGATGATACTTTCAGGTAATGAACGGTACACGAAGGCGACTTGGTTTCCCAAATTTCGTTCATCTATGTTGAGGCGTTCTTTTCCAGTAACAGTTTGAATTTTTAGGTTTCACTCTGTTTTCTCCTATATTGATAGATGTATTTGGATCTCTAAATCCAACACGGTTTGTGCTAGCTTCTTGAAAGTTGACACAATAAAGTAGTTTCACGTTCTATCTCTATGTTTTGATTCCTCTTGATGTAGCCCTAAGCAGTGACAGGCGAGAAACACTTCCATGGAAAGGGGTTGCCAGGCTTCCCAAAATTACGAATATCCAGAAATCTCAGCAAATATTTTTTCACCCAAACTGGATGATACTTTCAGGTAATGATCAGTACACGAAGGCGACTTGGTTCCCCAAATTTCGTTCTTCCATGTTGAAGCGTTCGTTTCCAGTAACAGTTTGAATTTTTAGGTTTCACTCTGTTTTCTCCTATATTGATAGATGTATTTGGAACTCTAAATCCAACACGGTTTTTGCTAGCTTCTTGAAACTTGACACAATAAAGTAGTTTCACGTTCTGTCTCTATGTTTTGTTTCCTCTTAATGTAGCCCTAAGCAGTGACAGGCGAGAAACACTTTCATGGAAAGGGGTTGCCAGGCTTCCCAAAATTACGAATCTCCAGAAATCTCAGCAAATATTTTTTCACCCAAACAGGATGATACTTTCAGGTAATGATCAGTACACTAAGGTGACTTAGTTCCCCAAATTTCGTTCTTCTATGTTGAGGCGTTCGTTTCCAGTAACAGTTTGAATTTTTAGGTTTCACTCTGTTTTCTCCTATATTGATAGATGTATCTGGAACTCTAAATCCAACACGGTTTGTGCTAGCTTTTTGAAACTTGACACAATAAAGCAGTTTCACGTTCTATCTCTATGTTTTGTTTCCTCTTGATGTAGCCCTAAGCAGTGACTGGTGAGAAACACTTTCATGGAAAGGGGTTGCCAGGCTTCCCAAAATTACGAATCTCCAGAAATCTCAGCAAATATTTTTTTCACCAAACAGGATGATACTTTCAGGTAATGATCAGTACATGAAGGCGACTTGGTTCCCCAAATTTCGTTCTTCTATGTTGAAGCGTTCGTTTCCAGTAACAGTTTGAATTTTTAGGTTTCACTCTGTTTTCTCCTATATTGATAGACGTATTTGGAACTCTAAATCCAACACGGTTTGTGCTAGCTTTTTGAAACTTGACACAATAAAGTAGTTTCACGTTCTATCTCTACGTGTTGTTTCCTCTTGATGTAGCCCTAAGCAGTGACTGGCGAGAAACACTTTCATTGAAAGGGGTTGCCAGGCTTCCCAAAATTACGAATCTCCAGAAATCTCAGGAAATATTTTTTCACCCAAACAGGATGATAGTTTCAGGTAATGATCAGGACACGAAGGCGACTTGGTTTCCCAAATTTCGTTCATCTATATTGAGGCGTTCGTTTCCAGTAACAGTTTGAATTTTTAGGTTTCACTCTGTTTTCTCCTATATTGATAGATGTATTTGGAACTCTAAATCCAACACGGTTTGTGCTAGCTTCTTGAAAGTTGACACAATAAAGTAGTTTCACGTTCTATCTCTATGTTTTGATTCCTCTTGATGTAGCCCTAAGCAGTGACAGGCGAGAAACACTTCCATGGAAAGGGGTTGCCAGGCTTCCCAAAATTACGAATCTCCAGAAATCTCAGCAAATATTTTTTCACCCAAACTGGATGATACTTTCAGGTAATGATCAGTACACGAAGGCGACATGGTTCCCCAAATTTCGTTCTTCTATGTTGAAGCGTTCGTTTCCAGTAACAGTTTGAATTTTTAGGTTTCACTCTGTTTTCTCCTATATTGATAGATGTATTTGGAACTCTAAATCCAACACGGTTTGTGCTAGCTTCTTGAAACTTGACACAATAAAGTAGTTTCACGTTCTCTCTCTATGTTTTGTTTCCTCTTGATGTAGCCCTAAGCAGTGACAGTCGAGAAACACTTTCATGGAAAGGGGTTGCCAGGCTTCCCAAAATTATGAATCTCCAGAAATCTCAGCAAATATTTTTTCACCCAAACAGGATGATACTTTCAGGTAATGATCAGTACACGAAGGCGACTTGTTTCCCCATATTTCGTTCTTCTATGTTGAGGCGTTCCTTTCCAGTAACACTTTGATATTTTAGGTTTCACTCTGTTTTCTCCTATATTGATAGATGTATTTGGAACTCTAAATCCAACACGGTTTGTGCTAGCTTCTTGAAACTTGACACAATAAAGTAGTTTCACGTTCTGTCTCTATGTTTTGTTTCCTCTTAATGTAGCCCTAAGCAGTGACAGGCGAGAAACACTTTCATGGAAAGGGGTTGCCAGGCTTCCCAAAATTACGAATCTCTAGAAATCTCAGCAAATATTTTTTCACCCAAACAGGATGATACTTTCAGGTAATGATCAGTACATGAAGGCGACTTGGTTCCCCAAATTTCGTTCTTCTATGTTTAAGCGTTCGTTTCCAGTAACAGTTTGAATTTTTAGGTTTCACTCTGTTTTCTCCTATATTGATAGATGTATTTGGAACTCTAAATCCAACACGGTTTGTGCTACCTTCTTGAAACTTGACACAATAAAGTAGTTTCACGTTCTATCTCTACGTGTTGTTTCCTCTTGATGTAGCCCTAAGCAGTGACTGGCGAGAAACACTTTCATTGAAAGGGGTTGCCAGGCTTCCCAAAATTACGAATCTCCAGAAATCTCAGGAAATATTTTTTCACCCAAACAGGATGATACTTTCAGGTAATGATCAGGACACGAAGGCGACTTGGTTTCCCAAATTTCGTTCATCTATGTTGAGTCGTTCGTTTCCAGTAACAGTTTGAATTTTTAGGTTTCACTCTGTTTTCTCCTATATTGATAGATGTATTTGGAACTCTAAATCCAACACGGTTTGTGCTAGCTTCTTGAAAGTTGACACAATAAAGTAGTTTCACGTTCTATCTCTATGTTTTGATTCCTCTTGATGTAGCCCTAAGCAGTGACAGGCGAGAAACACTTCCATGGAAAGGGGTTGCCAGGCTTCCCAAAATTACGAATCTCCAGAAATCTCAGCAAATATTTTTCAACCAAACTGGATGATACTTTCAGGTAATGATCAGTACACGAAGGCGACTTGGTTCCCCAAATTTCGTTCTTCTATGTTGAAGCGTTCGTTTCCAGTAACAGTTTGAATTTTTAGGTTTCACTCTGTTTTCTCCTATATTGATAGATGTATTTGGAACTCTAAATCCAACACGGTTTGTGCTAGCTTCTTGAAACTTGACACAATAAAGTAATTTCACGTTCTATCTCTACGTTTTGTTTCCTCTTGATGTAGCCCTAAGCAGTGACTGGCGAGAAACACTTTCATGGAAAGGGGTTGCCAAGCTTCCCAAAATTACGAATCTCCAGAAATCTCAGCAAATATTTTTTCACCCAAACTGGATGATACTTTCAGGTAATGATCAGTACACGAAGGCGACTTGGTTCCCCAAATTTCGTTCTTCTATGTTGAGGCGTTCGTTTCCAGTAACAGTTTGAATTTTTAGGTTTCACTCTGTTTTCTCCTATATTGATAGATGTATTTGGAACTCTAAATCCAACACGGTTTGTGCTAACTTCTTGAAACTTGACACAATAAAGTAGTTTCACGTTCTGTCTCTATGTTTTGTTTCCTCTTGATGTAGCCCTAAGCAGTGACTGGCGAGAAACACTTTCATGGAAAGGGGTTGCCAGGCTTCCCAAAATTACGAATCTCCAGAAATCTCAGCAAATATTTTTTCACCCAAACAGGATGATACTTTCAGGTAATGATCAGTACACGAAGGTGACTTGGTTCCCCAAATTTCGTTCTTCTATGTTGAAGCGTTCGTTTCCAGTAACAGTTTGAATTTTTAGGTTTCACTCTGTTTTCTCCTATATTGATAGATGTACTTGGAACTCTAAATCCAACACGGTTTGTGCTAGCTTCTTGAAACTTGACACAATAAAGTAGTTTCACGTTCTATCTCTACGTGTTGTTTCCTCTTGATGTAGCCCTAAGCAGTGACTGGCGAGAAACACTTTCATTGAAAGGGGTTGCCAGGCTTCCCAAAATTACGAATCTCCAAAAATCTCAGCAAATATTTTTTCACCCAAACAGGATGATACTTTCAGGTAATGAACGGTACACGAAGGCGACTTGGTTTCCCAAATTTCGTTCATCTATGTTGAGGCGTTCTTTTCCAGTAACAGTTTGAATTTTTAGGTTTCACTGTGTTTTCTCCTATATTGATAGATGTATTTGGAACCCTAAATCCAACACGGTTTGTGCTAGCTTCTTGAAAGTTGACACAATAAAGTAGTTTCACGTTCTATCTCTATGTGTTGATTCCTCTTGATGTAGCCCTAAGCAGTGACAGGCGAGAAACACTTCCATGGAAAGGGGTTGCCAGGCTTCCCAAAATTACGAATCTCCAGAAATCTCAGCAAATTTTTTTCACCCAAACTGGATGATACTTTCAGGTAATGATCAGTACACGAAGGCGACTTGGTTCCCCAAATTTCGTTCTTCCATGTTGAAGCGTTCGTTTCCAGTAACAGTTTGAATTTTTAGGTTTCACTCTGTTTTCTCCTATATTGATAGATGTATTTGGAACTCTAAATCCAACACGGTTTGTGCTAGCTTCTTGAAACTTGACACAATAAAGTAGTTTCACGTTCTGTCTCTATGTTTTGTTTCCTCTTGATGTAGCCCTAAGCAGTGACAGTCGAGAAACACTTTCATGGAAAGGGGTTGCCAGGCTTCCCAAAATTACGAATCTCAAGAAATCTCAGCAAATATTTTTTCACCCAAACAGGATGATACTTTCAGGTAATGATCAGTACACGAAGGCGACTTGGTTCCCCAAATTTCGTTCTTCTATGTTGAAGCGTTCGTTTCCAGTAACAGTTTGAATTTTTAGGTTTCACTCTGTTTTCTCCTATATTGATAGATGTATTTGGAACTCTAAATCCAACACGGTTTGTGCTAGCTTCTTGAAAGTTGACACAATAAAGTAGTTTCACGTTCTATCTCTATGTTTTGATTCCTCTTGATGTAGCCCTAAGCAGTGACAGGCGAGAAACACTTCCATGGAAAGGGGTTGCCAGGCTTCCCAAAATTACGAATCTCCAGAAATCTCAGCAAATATTTTTTCACCCAAACTGGATGATACTTTCAGGTAATGATCAGTACACGAAGGCGACTTGGTTCCCCAAATTTCGTTCTTCTATGTTGAAGCGTTCGTTTCCAGTAACAGTTTGAATTTTTAGGTTTCACTCTGTTTTCTCCTATATTGATAGATGTATTTGGAACTCTAAATCCAACACGGTTTGTGCTAGCTTCTTGAAACTTGACACAATAAAGTAGTTTCACGTTCTGTCTCTATGTTTTGTTTCCTCTTGATGTAGCCCTAAGCAGTGACAGGCGAGAAACACTTTCATGGAAAGGGGTTGCCAGGCTTCCCAAAATTACGAATCTCCAGAAATCTCAGCAAATATTTTTTCACTCAAACAGGATGATACTTTCAGGTAATGATCAGTACACGAAGGTGACTTGGTTCCCCAAATTTTGTTCTTCTATGTTGAAGCGTTCGTTTCCAGTAACAGTTTGAATTTTTAGGTTTCACTCTGTTTTCTCCTATATTGATAGATGTATTTGGAACTCTAAATACAACACGGTTTGTGCTAGCTTCTTGAAACTTGACACAATAAAGTAATTTCACGTTCTATCTCTACGTTTTGTTTCCTCTTGATGTAGCCCTAAGCAGTGACTGGCGAGAAACACTTTCATGGAAAGGGGTTGCCAAGCTTCCCAAAATTACGAATCTCCAGAAATCTCAGCAAATATTTTTTCACCCAAACTGGATGATACTTTCAGGTAATGATCAGTACACGAAGGCGACTTGGTTCCCCAAATTTCGTTCTTCTATGTTGAAGCGTTCGTTTCCAGTAACAGTTTGAATTTTTAGGTTTCACTCTGTTTTCTCCTATATTGATAGATGTATTTGGAACTCTAAATCCAACAGGGTTTGTGCCAGCTTCTTGAAACTTGACACAATAAAGTAGTTTCACGTTCTGTCTCTATGTTTTGTTTCCTCTTGATGTAGCCCTAAGCAGTGACAGGCGAGAAACACTTTCATGGAAAGGGGTTGCCAGGCTTCCCAAAATTACGAATCTCCAGAAATCTCAGCAAATATTTTTTCACCCAAACAGGATGATACTTTCAGGTAATGATCAGTACATGAAGGTGACTTGGTTCCCCAAATTTCGTTCTTCTATGTTGAAGCGTTCGTTTCCAGTAACAGTTTGAATTTTTAGGTTTCACTCTGTTTTCTCCTATATTGATAGATGTATTTGGAACTCTAAATCCAACACGGTTTGTGCTAGCTTCTTGAAACTTGACACAATAAAGTAGTTTCACGTTCTGTCTCTATGTTTTGTTTACTCTTGATGTAGCCCTAAGCAGTGACAGGCGAGAAACACTTTCATGGAAAGGGGTTGCCAGGCTTCCCAAAATTACGAATCTCCAGAAATCTCAGCAAATATTTTTTCACTCAAACAGGATGATACTTTCAGGTAATGATCAGTACACGAAGGTGACTTGGTTCCCCAAATTTCGTTCTTCTATGTTGAAGCGTTCGTTTCCAGTAACAGTTTCAATTTTTAGGTTTCACTCTGTTTTTTCCTATATTGATAGATGTATTTGGAACTCTAAATCCAACACGGTTTGTGCTATCTTCTTGAAACTTGACACAATAAAGTAATTTCACGTTCTATCTCTACGTTTTGTTTCCTCTTGATGTAGCACTAAGCAGTGACTGGCGAGAAACACTTTCATGGAAAGGGGTTGCCAAGCTTCCCAAAATTACGAATCTCCAGAAATCTCAGCAAATATTTTTTCAACCAAACTGGATGATACTTTCAGGTAATGATCAGTACACGAAGGCGACTTGGTTCCCCAAATTTCGTTCTTCTATGTTGAAGCGTTCGTTTCCAGTAACAGTTTGAATTTTTAGGTTTCACTCTGTTTTCTCCTATATTGATAGATATATTTGGAACTCTAAATCCAACAGGGTTTGTGCTAGCTTCTTGAAACTTGACACAATAAAGTAGTTTCACGTTCTGTCTCTATGTTTTGTTTCCTCTTGATGTAGCCCTAAGCAGTGACAGGCGAGAAACACTTTCATGGAAAGGGGTTGCCAGGCTTCCCAAAATTACGAATCTCCAGAAATCTCAGCAAATATTTTTTCACCCAAACAGGATGATACTTTCAGGTAATGATCAGTACATGAAGGTGACTTGGTTCCCCAAATTTCGTTCTTCTATGTTGAAGCGTTCGTTTCCAGTAACAGTTTGAATTTTTAGGTTTCACTCTGTTTTCTCCTATATTGATAGATGTATTTGGAACTCTAAATCCAACACGGTTTGTGCTAGCTTCTTGAAACTTGACACAATAAAGTAATTTCACGTTCTGTCTCTACATTTTCTTTCCTCTTGATGTAGCCCTAAGCAGTGACTGGCGAGAAACACTTTCATGGAAAGGGGTTGCCAAGCTTCCCAAAATTACTAATCTCCAGAAATCTCAGCAAATATTTTTTCACCCAAACAGGATGATACTTTCAGGTAATGATCAGTACACGAAGGCGACTTGGTTCCCCAAATTTTGTTCTTCTATGTTGAGGCGTTCGTTTCCAGTAACAGTTTGAATTTTTAGGTTTCACTCTCTTTTCTCCTATATTGATAGATGTATTTGGAACTCTAAATCCAACACGGTTTCTGCTAGCTTCTTGAAACTTGACACAATAAAGTAATTTCACGTTCTATCTCTACGTTTTGTTTCCTCTTGATGTAGCCCTAAGCAGTGTCTGGCGAGAAACACTTTCATTGAAAGGGGTTGCCAGGCTTCCCAAAATTACGAATCTCCAGAAATCTCAGCAAATATTTTTTCACCCAAACAGGATGATACTTTCAGGTAATGAACGGTACACGAAGGCGACTTGGTTTCCCAAATTTCGTTCATCTATGTTGAGGCGTTCTTTTCCAGTAACAGTTTGAATTTTTAGATTTCACTCTGTTTTCTCCTATATTGATAGATGTATTTGGAACTCTAAATCCAACACGGTTTGTGCTAGCTTCTTGAAAGTTGACACAATAAAGTAGTTTCACGTTCTATCTCTATGTTTTGATTCCTCTTGATGTAGCCCTAAGCAGTGACAGGCGAGAAACACTTCTATGGAAAGGGGTTGCCAGGCTTCCCAAAATTACGAATCTCCAGAAATCTCAGCAAATATTTTTTCACCCAAACTGGATGATACTTTCAGGTAATGATCAGTACACGAAGGCGACTTGGTTCCCCAAATTTCGTTCTTCCATGTTGAAGCGTTCGTTTCCAGTAACAGTTTGAATTTTTAGGTTTCACTCTGTTTTCTCCTATATTGATAGATGTATTTGGAACTCTAAATCCAACACGGTTTGTGCTAGCTTCTTGAAACTTGACACAATAAAGTAGTTTCACGTTCTGTCTCTATGTTTTGTTTCCTCTTGATGTAGCCCTAAGCAGTGACAGTCGAGAAACACTTTCATGGAAAGGGGTTGCCAGGCTTCCCAAAATTACGAATCTCAAGAAATCTCAGCAAATATTTTTTCACCCAAACAGGATGATACTTTCAGGTAATGATCAGTACACGAAGGTGACTTGGTTCCCCAAATTTCGTTCTTCTATGTTGAAGCGTTCGTTTCCAGTAACAGTTTGAATTTTTAGGTATCACTCTGTTTTCTCCTATATTGATAGATGTACTTGGAACTCTAAATACAACACGGTTTGGGCTAGCTTCTTGAAACTTGACACAATAAAGTAGTTTCACGTTCTATCTCTACATTTTGTTTCCTCTTGATGTAGCCCTAAGCAGTGACTGGCGAGAAACACTTTCATTGAAAGGGGTTGCCAGGCTTCCCAAAATTACGAATCTCCAGAAATCTCAGCAAATATTTTTTCACCCAAACAAGATGATACTTTCAGGTAATGAACGGTACACGAAGGCGACTTGGTTTCCCAAATTTCGTTCATCTATGTTGAGGCGTTCGTTTCCAGTAACAGTTTGAATTTTTAGGTTTCACTCTGTTTTCTCCTATATTGATAGATGTATTTGGAACTCTAAATCCAACACGGTGTGTGCTAGCTTCTTGAAACTTGACACAATAAATTAGTTTCACGTTCTATCTCTATTTTTTGATTCCTCTTGATGTAGCCCTAAGAAGTGACTGGCGAAAAACACTTTCATGGAAAGGGGTTGCCATGCTTCCCAAAATTACGAATCTCAAGAAATCTCAGCAAATATTTTTTCACCCAAACAGGATGATACTTTCAGGTAATGATCAGTACAATAAGGCGACTTGGTTCCCCAAATTTCATTCTTCTATGTTGAAGCGTTCGTTTCCAGTAACAGTTTGAATTTTTAGGTTTCACTCTGTTTTCTCCTATATTGATAGATGTATTTGGAACTCTAAATCCAACACGGTTTGTGCTAGCTTCTTGAAACTTGACACAATAAGGTAGTTTCACGTTCTATCTCTATGTTTTGTTTCCTCTTGATGTAGCCCTAAGCAGTGACTGGCGAGAAACACTTTCATGGAAAGGGGTTGCCAGGCTTCCCAAAATTACGAATCTCCAGAAATCTCAGCAAATATTTTTTCACCCAAACTGGATGATACTTTCAGGTAATGATCAGTACACGAAGGTGACTTGGTTCCCCAAATTTCATTCTTCTATGTTGAAGCGTTCGTTTCCAGTAACAGTTTGAATTTTTAGGTTTCACTCTGTTTTCTCCTATATTGATAGATGTATTTGGAACTCTAAATCCAACACGGTTTGTGCTAGCTTCTTGAAACTTGACACAATAAAGTAATTTCACGTTCTATCTCTACGTTTTATTTCCTCTTGATGTAGCCCAAAGCAGTGACTGGCGAGAAACACTTTCATGGAAAGGGGTTGCCAAGCTTCCCAAAATTACGAATCTCCAGAAATCTCAGCAAATATTTTTTCACCCAAACAGGATGATACTTTCAGGTAATCATCAGTACACGAAGGCGACTTGGTTCCCCAAATTTTGTTCTTCTATGTTGAGGCGTTCGTTTCCAGTAACAGTTTGAATTTTTAGGTTTCACTCTGTTTTCTCCTATATTGATAGATGTATTTGGAACTCTAAATCCAACACGGTTTGTGCTAGCTTCTTGAAACTTGACACAATAAAGTAGTTTCACGTTCTGTCTCTATGTTTTGTTTCCTCTTGATGTAGCCCTAAGCAGTGACAGGCGAGAAACACTTTCATGGAAAGGGGTTGCCAGGCTTCCCAAAATTACGAATCTCCAGAAATCTCAGCAAATATTTTTTAACCCAAACAGGATGATACTTTCAGGTAATGATCAGTACACGAAGGCGACTTGGTTCCCCAAATTTCGTTCTTCTATGTTGAAGCGTTCGTTTCCAGTAACAGTTTGAATTTTTAGGTTTCACTCTGTTTTCTCCTATATTGATAGATGTACTTGGAACTCTAAATCCAACACGGTTTGTGCTAGCTTCTTGAAACTTGACACAATAAAGTAGTTTCACGTTCTATCTCTACATTTTGTTTCCTCTTGATGTAGCCCTAAGCAGTGACTGGCGAGAAACACTTTCATTGAAAGGGGTTGCCAGGCTTCCAAAAATTACGAATCTCCAGAAATCTCAGCAAATACTTTTTCACCCAAACTGGATGATACTTTCAGGTAATGAACGGTACACGAAGGCGACTTGGTTTCCCAAATTTCGTTCATCTATGTTGAGGCGTTCTTTTCCAGTAACAGTTTGAATTTTTAGGTTTCACTCTGTTTTCTCCTATATTGATAGATGTATTTGGATCTCTAAATCCAACACGGTTTGTGCTAGCTTCTTGAAAGTTGACACAATAAAGTAGTTTCACGTTCTATCTCTATGTTTTGATTCCTCTTGATGTAGCCCTAAGCAGTGACAGGCGAGAAACACTTCCATGGAAAGGGGTTGCCAGGCTTCCCAAAATTACGAATCTCCAGAAATCTCAGCAAATATTTTTTCACCCAAACTGGATGATACTTTCAGGTAATGATCAGTACACGAAGGCGACTTGGTTCCCCAAATTTCGTTCTTCCATGTTGAAGCGTTCGTTTCCAGTAACAGTTTGAATTTTTAGGTTTCACTCTGTTTTCTCCTATATTGATAGATGTATTTGGAACTCTAAATCCAACACGGTTTTTGGTAGCTTCTTGAAACTTGACACAATAAAGTAGTTTCACGTTCTGTCTCTATGTTTTGTTTCCTCTTAATGTAGCCCTAAGCAGTGACAGGCGAGAAACACTTTCATGGAAAGGGGTTGCCAGGCTTCCCAAAATTACGAATCTCCAGAAATCTCAGCAAATATTTTTTCACCCAAACAGGATGATACTTTCAGGTAATGATCAGTACACTAAGGTGACTTAGTTCCCCAAATTTCGTTCTTCTATGTTGAGGCGTTCGTTTCCAGTAACAGTTTGAATTTTTAGGTTTCACTCTGTTTTCTCCTATATTGATAGATGTATCTGGAACTCTAAATCCAACACGGTTTGTGCTAGCTTTTTGAAACTTGACACAATAAAGTAGTTTCACGTTCTGTCTCTATGTTTTGTTTCCTCTTGATGTAGCCCTAAGCAGTGACAGGCGAGAAACACTTTCATGGAAAGGGGTTGCCAGGCTTCCCAAAATTACGAATCTCCAGAAATCTCAGCAAATATTTTTTCACCCAAACAAGATGATACTTTCAGGTAATGAACGGTACACGAAGGCGACTTGGTTTCCCAAATTTCGTTCATCTATGTTGAGGCGTTCGTTTCCAGTAACAGTTTGAATTTTTAGGTTTCACTCTGTTTTCTCCTATATTGATAGATGTATTTGGAACTCTAAATCCAACACGGTGTGTGCTAGCTTCTTGAAACTTGACACAATAAATTAGTTTCACGTTCTATCTCTATTTTTTGATTCCTCTTGATGTAGCCCTAAGAAGTGACTGGCGAAAAACACTTTCATGGAAAGGGGTTGCCATGCTTCCCAAAATTACGAATCTCAAGAAATCTCAGCAAATATTTTTTCACCCAAACAGGATGATACTTTCAGGTAATGATCAGTACAATAAGGCGACTTGGTTCCCCAAATTTCATTCTTCTATGTTGAAGCGTTCGTTTCCAGTAACAGTTTGAATTTTTAGGTTTCACTCTGTTTTCTCCTATATTGATAGATGTATTTGGAACTCTAAATCCAACACGGTTTGTGCTAGCTTCTTGAAACTTGACACAATAAGGTAGTTTCACGTTCTATCTCTATGTTTTGTTTCCTCTTGATGTAGCCCTAAGCAGTGACTGGCGAGAAACACTTTCATGGAAAGGGGTTGCCAGGCTTCCCAAAATTACGAATCTCCAGAAATCTCAGCAAATATTTTTTCACCCAAACTGGATGATACTTTCAGGTAATGATCAGTACACGAAGGTGACTTGGTTCCCCAAATTTCATTCTTCTATGTTGAAGCGTTCGTTTCCAGTAACAGTTTGAATTTTTAGGTTTCACTCTGTTTTCTCCTATATTGATAGATGTATTTGGAACTCTAAATCCAACACGGTTTGTGCTAGCTTCTTGAAACTTGACACAATAAAGTAATTTCACGTTCTATCTCTACGTTTTATTTCCTCTTGATGTAGCCCAAAGCAGTGACTGGCGAGAAACACTTTCATGGAAAGGGGTTGCCAAGCTTCCCAAAATTACGAATCTCCAGAAATCTCAGCAAATATTTTTTCACCCAAACAGGATGATACTTTCAGGTAATCATCAGTACACGAAGGCGACTTGGTTCCCCAAATTTTGTTCTTCTATGTTGAGGCGTTCGTTTCCAGTAACAGTTTGAATTTTTAGGTTTCACTCTGTTTTCTCCTATATTGATAGATGTATTTGGAACTCTAAATCCAACACGGTTTGTGCTAGCTTCTTGAAACTTGACACAATAAAGTAGTTTCACGTTCTGTCTCTATGTTTTGTTTCCTCTTGATGTAGCCCTAAGCAGTGACAGGCGAGAAACACTTTCATGGAAAGGGGTTGCCAGGCTTCCCAAAATTACGAATCTCCAGAAATCTCAGCAAATATTTTTTAACCCAAACAGGATGATACTTTCAGGTAATGATCAGTACACGAAGGCGACTTGGTTCCCCAAATTTCGTTCTTCTATGTTGAAGCGTTCGTTTCCAGTAACAGTTTGAATTTTTAGGTTTCACTCTGTTTTCTCCTATATTGATAGATGTACTTGGAACTCTAAATCCAACACGGTTTGTGCTAGCTTCTTGAAACTTGACACAATAAAGTAGTTTCACGTTCTATCTCTACATTTTGTTTCCTCTTGATGTAGCCCTAAGCAGTGACTGGCGAGAAACACTTTCATTGAAAGGGGTTGCCAGGCTTCCAAAAATTACGAATCTCCAGAAATCTCAGCAAATACTTTTTCACCCAAACTGGATGATACTTTCAGGTAATGAACGGTACACGAAGGCGACTTGGTTTCCCAAATTTCGTTCATCTATGTTGAGGCGTTCTTTTCCAGTAACAGTTTGAATTTTTAGGTTTCACTCTGTTTTCTCCTATATTGATAGATGTATTTGGATCTCTAAATCCAACACGGTTTGTGCTAGCTTCTTGAAAGTTGACACAATAAAGTAGTTTCACGTTCTATCTCTATGTTTTGATTCCTCTTGATGTAGCCCTAAGCAGTGACAGGCGAGAAACACTTCCATGGAAAGGGGTTGCCAGGCTTCCCAAAATTACGAATCTCCAGAAATCTCAGCAAATATTTTTTCACCCAAACTGGATGATACTTTCAGGTAATGATCAGTACACGAAGGCGACTTGGTTCCCCAAATTTCGTTCTTCCATGTTGAAGCGTTCGTTTCCAGTAACAGTTTGAATTTTTAGGTTTCACTCTGTTTTCTCCTATATTGATAGATGTATTTGGAACTCTAAATCCAACACGGTTTTTGGTAGCTTCTTGAAACTTGACACAATAAAGTAGTTTCACGTTCTGTCTCTATGTTTTGTTTCCTCTTAATGTAGCCCTAAGCAGTGACAGGCGAGAAACACTTTCATGGAAAGGGGTTGCCAGGCTTCCCAAAATTACGAATCTCCAGAAATCTCAGCAAATATTTTTTCACCCAAACAGGATGATACTTTCAGGTAATGATCAGTACACTAAGGTGACTTAGTTCCCCAAATTTCGTTCTTCTATGTTGAGGCGTTCGTTTCCAGTAACAGTTTGAATTTTTAGGTTTCACTCTGTTTTCTCCTATATTGATAGATGTATCTGGAACTCTAAATCCAACACGGTTTGTGCTAGCTTTTTGAAACTTGACACAATAAAGTAGTTTCACGTTCTGTCTCTATGTTTTGTTTCCTCTTGATGTAGCCCTAAGCAGTGACAGGCGAGAAACACTTTCATGGAAAGGGGTTGCCAGGCTTCCCAAAATTACGAATCTCCAGAAATCTCAGCAAATATTTTTTCACCCAAACAAGATGATACTTTCAGGTAATGAACGGTACACGAAGGCGACTTGGTTTCCCAAATTTCGTTCATCTATGTTGAGGCGTTCGTTTCCAGTAACAGTTTGAATTTTTAGGTTTCACTCTGTTTTCTCCTATATTGATAGATGTATTTGGAACTCTAAATCCAACACGGTGTGTGCTAGCTTCTTGAAACTTGACACAATAAATTAGTTTCACGTTCTATCTCTATTTTTTGATTCCTCTTGATGTAGCCCTAAGAAGTGACTGGCGAAAAACACTTTCATGGAAAGGGGTTGCCATGCTTCCCAAAATTACGAATCTCAAGAAATCTCAGCAAATATTTTTTCACCCAAACAGGATGATACTTTCAGGTAATGATCAGTACAATAAGGCGACTTGGTTCCCCAAATTTCATTCTTCTATGTTGAAGCGTTCGTTTCCAGTAACAGTTTGAATTTTTAGGTTTCACTCTGTTTTCTCCTATATTGATAGATGTATTTGGAACTCTAAATCCAACACGGTTTGTGCTAGCTTCTTGAAACTTGACACAATAAGGTAGTTTCACGTTCTATCTCTATGTTTTGTTTCCTCTTGATGTAGCCCTAAGCAGTGACTGGCGAGAAACACTTTCATGGAAAGGGGTTGCCAGGCTTCCCAAAATTACGAATCTCCAGAAATCTCAGCAAATATTTTTTCACCCAAACTGGATGATACTTTCAGGTAATGATCAGTACACGAAGGTGACTTGGTTCCCCAAATTTCATTCTTCTATGTTGAAGCGTTCGTTTCCAGTAACAGTTTGAATTTTTAGGTTTCACTCTGTTTTCTCCTATATTGATAGATGTATTTGGAACTCTAAATCCAACACGGTTTGTGCTAGCTTCTTGAAACTTGACACAATAAAGTAATTTCACGTTCTATCTCTACGTTTTATTTCCTCTTGATGTAGCCCAAAGCAGTGACTGGCGAGAAACACTTTCATGGAAAGGGGTTGCCAAGCTTCCCAAAATTACGAATCTCCAGAAATCTCAGCAAATATTTTTTCACCCAAACAGGATGATACTTTCAGGTAATGATCAGTACACGAAGGCGACTTGGTTCCCCAAATTTTGTTCTTCTATGTTGAGGCGTTCGTTTCCAGTAACAGTTTGAATTTTTAGGTTTCACTCTGTTTTCTCCTATATTGATAGATGTATTTGGAACTCTAAATCCAACACGGTTTGTGCTAGCTTCTTGAAACTTGACACAATAAAGTAGTTTCACGTTCTGTCTCTATGTTTTGTTTCCTCTTGATGTAGCCCTAAGCAGTGACAGGCGAGAAACACTTTCATGGAAAGGGGTTGCCAGGCTTCCCAAAATTACGAATCTCCAGAAATCTCAGCAAATATTTTTTAACCCAAACAGGATGATACTTTCAGGTAATGATCAGTACACGAAGGCGACTTGGTTCCCCAAATTTCGTTCTTCTATGTTGAAGCGTTCGTTTCCAGTAACAGTTTGAATTTTTAGGTTTCACTCTGTTTTCTCCTATATTGATAGATGTACTTGGAACTCTAAATCCAACACGGTTTGTGCTAGCTTCTTGAAACTTGACACAATAAAGTAGTTTCACGTTCTATCTCTACATTTTGTTTCCTCTTGATGTAGCCCTAAGCAGTGACTGGCGAGAAACACTTTCATTGAAAGGGGTTGCCAGGCTTCCAAAAATTACGAATCTCCAGAAATCTCAGCAAATACTTTTTCACCCAAACTGGATGATACTTTCAGGTAATGAACGGTACACGAAGGCGACTTGGTTTCCCAAATTTCGTTCATCTATGTTGAGGCGTTCTTTTCCAGTAACAGTTTGAATTTTTAGGTTTCACTCTGTTTTCTCCTATATTGATAGATGTATTTGGATCTCTAAATCCAACACGGTTTGTGCTAGCTTCTTGAAAGTTGACACAATAAAGTAGTTTCACGTTCTATCTCTATGTTTTGATTCCTCTTGATGTAGCCCTAAGCAGTGACAGGCGAGAAACACTTCCATGGAAAGGGGTTGCCAGGCTTCCCAAAATTACGAATCTCCAGAAATCTCAGCAAATATTTTTTCACCCAAACTGGATGATACTTTCAGGTAATGATCAGTACACGAAGGCGACTTGGTTCCCCAAATTTCGTTCTTCCATGTTGAAGCGTTCGTTTCCAGTAACAGTTTGAATTTTTAGGTTTCACTCTGTTTTCTCCTATATTGATAGATGTATTTGGAACTCTAAATCCAACACGGTTTTTGGTAGCTTCTTGAAACTTGACACAATAAAGTAGTTTCACGTTCTGTCTCTATGTTTTGTTTCCTCTTAATGTAGCCCTAAGCAGTGACAGGCGAGAAACACTTTCATGGAAAGGGGTTGCCAGGCTTCCCAAAATTACGAATCTCCAGAAATCTCAGCAAATATTTTTTCACCCAAACAGGATGATACTTTCAGGTAATGATCAGTACACTAAGGTGACTTAGTTCCCCAAATTTCGTTCTTCTATGTTGAGGCGTTCGTTTCCAGTAACAGTTTGAATTTTTAGGTTTCACTCTGTTTTCTCCTATATTGATAGATGTATCTGGAACTCTAAATCCAACACGGTTTGTGCTAGCTTTTTGAAACTTGACACAATAAAGCAGTTTCACGTTCTATCTCTATGTTTTGTTTCCTCTTGATGTAGCCCTAAGCAGTGACTGGTGAGAAACACTTTCATGGAAAGGGGTTGCCAGGCTTCCCAAAATTACGAATCTCCAGAAATCTCAGCAAATATTTTTTTCACCAAACAGGATGATACTTTCAGGTAATGATCAGTACATGAAGGCGACTTGGTTCCCCAAATTTCGTTCTTCTATGTTGAAGCGTTCGTTTACAGTAACAGTTTGAATTTTTAGGTTTCACTCTGTTTTCTCCTATATTGATAGACGTATTTGGAACTCTAAATCCAACACGGTTTGTGCTAGCTTCTTGAAACTTGACACAATAAAGTAGTTTCACGTTCTATCTCTACGTGTTGTTTCCTCTTGATGTAGCCCTAAGCAGTGACTGGCGAGAAACACTTTCATTGAAAGGGGTTGCCAGGCTTCCCAAAATTACGAATCTCCAGAAATCTCAGGAAATATTTTTTCACCCAAACAGGATGATAGTTTCAGGTAATGATCAGGACACGAAGGCGACTTGGTTTCCCAAATTTCGTTCATCTATATTGAGGCGTTCGTTTCCAGTAACAGTTTGAATTTTTAGGTTTCACTCTGTTTTCTCCTATATTGATAGATGTATTTGGAACTCTAAATCCAACACGGTTTGTGCTAGCTTCTTGAAAGTTGACACAATAAAGTAGTTTCACGTTCTATCTCTATGTTTTGATTCCTCTTGATGTAGCCCTAAGCAGTGACAGGCGAGAAACACTTCCATGGAAAGGGGTTGCCAGGCTTCCCAAAATTACGAATCTCCAGAAATCTCAGCAAATATTTTTTCACCCAAACTGGATGATACTTTCAGGTAATGATCAGTACACGAAGGCGACATGGTTCCCCAAATTTCGTTCTTCTATGTTGAAGCGTTCGTTTCCAGTAACAGTTTGAATTTTTAGGTTTCACTCTGTTTTCTCCTATATTGATAGATGTATTTGGAACTCTAAATCCAACACGGTTTGTGCTAGCTTCTTGAAACTTGACACAATAAAGTAGTTTCACGTTCTGTCTCTATGTTTTGTTTCCTCTTGATGTAGCCCTAAGCAGTGACAGTCGAGAAACACTTTCATGGAAAGGGGTTGCCAGCCTTCCCAAAATTATGAATCTCCAGAAATCTCAGCAAATATTTTTTCACCCAAACAGGATGATACTTTCAGGTAATTTTCAGTACACGAAGGCGACTTGTTTCCCCATATTTCGTTCTTCTATGTTGAGGCGTTCCTTTCCAGTAACACTTTGATATTTTAGGTTTCACTCTGTTTTCTCCTATATTGATAGATGTATTTGGAACTCTAAATCCAACACGGTTTGTGCTAGCTTCTTGAAACTTGACACAATAAAGTAGTTTCACGTTCTGTCTCTATGTTTTGTTTCCTCTTAATGTAGCCCTAAGCAGTGACAGGCGAGAAACACTTTCATGGAAAGGGGTTGCCAGGCTTCCCAAAATTACGAATCTCTAGAAATCTCAGCAAATATTTTTTCACCCAAACAGGATGATACTTTCAGGTAATGATCAGTACATGAAGGCGACTTGGTTCCCCAAATTTCGTTCTTCTATGTTTAAGCGTTCGTTTCCAGTAACAGTTTGAATTTTTAGGTTTCACTCTGTTTTCTCCTATATTGATAGATGTATTTGGAACTCTAAATCCAACACGGTTTGTGCTAGCTTCTTGAAACTTGACACAATAAAGTAATTTCACGTTCTATCTCTACGTTTTGTTTCCTCTTGATGTAGCCCTAAGCAGTGACTGGCGAGAAACACTTTCATGGAAAGGGGTTGCCAAGCTTCCCAAAATTACGAATCTCCAGAAATCTCAGCAAATATTTTTTCACCCAAACTGGATGATACTTTCAGGTAATGATCAGTACACGAAGGCGACTTGGTTCCCCAAATTTCGTTCTTCTATGTTGAGGCGTTCGTTTCCAGTAACAGTTTGAATTTTTAGGTTTCACTCTGTTTTCTCCTATATTGATAGATGTATTTGGAACTCTAAATCCAACACGGTTTGTGCTAGCTTCTTGAAACTTGACACAATAAAGTAGTTTCACGTTCTGTCTCTATGTTTTGTTTCCTCTTGATGTAGCCCTAAGCAGTGACTGGCGAGAAACACTTTCATGGAAAGGGGTTGCCAGGCTTCCCAAAATTACGAATCTCCAGAAATCTCAGCAAATATTTTTTCACCCAAACAGGATGATACTTTCAGGTAATGATCAGTACACGAAGGTGACTTGGTTCCCCAAATTTCGTTCTTCTATGTTGAAGCGTTCGTTTCCAGTAACAGTTTGAATTTTTAGGTTTCACTCTGTTTTCTCCTATATTGATAGATGTATTTGGAACTCTAAATCCAACACGGTTTGTGCTAGCTTCTTGAAACTTGACACAATAAAGTAGTTTCACGTTCTGTCTCTATGTTTTGTTTCCTCTTAATGTAGCCCTAAGCAGTGACAGGCGAGAAACACTTTCATTGAAAGGGGTTGCCAGGCTTCCCAAAATTACGAATCTCCAGAAATCTCAGGAAATATTTTTTCACCCAAACAGGATGATAGTTTCAGGTAATGATCAGGACACGAAGGCGACTTGGTTTCCCAAATTTCGTTCATCTATATTGAGGCGTTCGTTTCCAGTAACAGTTTGAATTTTTAGGTTTCACTCTGTTTTCTCCTATATTGATAGATGTATTTGGAACTCTAAATCCAACACGGTTTGTGCTAGCTTCTTGAAAGTTGACACAATAAAGTAGTTTCACGTTCTATCTCTATGTTTTGATTCCTCTTGATGTAGCCCTAAGCAGTGACAGGCGAGAAACACTTCCATGGAAAGGGGTTGCCAGGCTTCCCAAAATTAAGAATCTCCAGAAATCTCAGCAAATATTTTTTCACCCAAACTGGATGATACTTTCAGGTAATGATCAGTACACGAAGGCGACATGGTTCCCCAAATTTCGTTCTTCTATGTTGAAGCGTTCGTTTCCAGTAACAGTTTGAATTTTTAGGTTTCACTCTGTTTTCTCCTATATTGATAGATGTATTTGGAACTCTAAATCCAACACGGTTTGTGCTAGCTTCTTGAAACTTGACACAATAAAGTAGTTTCACGTTCTGTCTCTATGTTTTGTTTCCTCTTGATGTAGCCCTAAGCAGTGACAGTCGAGAAACACTTTCATGGAAAGGGGTTGCCAGCCTTCCCAAAATTATGAATCTCCAGAAATCTCAGCAAATATTTTTTCACCCAAACAGGATGATACTTTCAGGTAATGATCAGTACACGAAGGCGACTTGTTTCCCCAAATTTCGTTCTTCTATGTTGAGGCGTTCGTTTCCAGTAACAGTTTGATATTTTAGGTTTCACTCTGTTTTCTCCTATATTGATAGATGTATTTGGAACTCTAAATCCAACACGGTTTGTGCTAGCTTCTTGAAACTTGACACAATAAAGTAGTTTCACGTTCTGTCTCTATGTTTTGTTTCCTCTTAATGTAGCCCTAAGCAGTGACAGGCGAGAAACACTTTCATGGAAAGGGGTTGCCAGGCTTCCCAAAATTACGAATCTCTAGAAATCTCAGCAAATATTTTTTCACCCAAACAGGATGATACTTTCAGGTAATGATCAGTACATGAAGGCGACTTGGTTCCCCAAATTTCGTTCTTCTATGTTTAAGCGTTCGTTTCCAGTAACAGTTTGAATTTTTAGGTTTCACTCTGTTTTCTCCTATATTGATAGATGTATTTGGAACTCTAAATCCAACACGGTTTGTGCTAGCTTCTTGAAACTTGACACAATAAAGTAATTTCACGTTCTATCTCTACGTTTTGTTTCCTCTTGATGTAGCCCTAAGCAGTGACTGGCGAGAAACACTTTCATGGAAAGGGGTTGCCAAGCTTCCCAAAATTACGAATCTCCAGAAATCTCAGCAAATATTTTTTCACCCAAACTGGATGATACTTTCAGGTAATGATCAGTACACGAAGGCGACTTGGTTCCCCAAATTTCGTTCTTCTATGTTGAGGCGTTCGTTTCCAGTAACAGTTTGAATTTTTAGGTTTCACTCTGTTTTCTCCTATATTGATAGATGTATTTGGAACTCTAAATCCAACACGGTTTGTGCTAGCTTCTTGAAACTTGACACAATAAAGTAGTTTCACGTTCTGTCTCTATGTTTTGTTTCCTCTTGATGTAGCCCTAAGCAGTGACTGGCGAGAAACACTTTCATGGAATGGGGTTGCCAGGCTTCCCAAAATTACGAATCTCCAGAAATCTCAGCAAATATTTTTTCACCCAAACAGGATGATACTTTCAGGTAATGATCAGTACACGAAGGTGACTTGGTTCCCCAAATTTCGTTCTTCTATGTTGAAGCGTTCGTTTCCAGTAACAGTTTGAATTTTTAGGTTTCACTCTGTTTTCTCCTATATTGATAGATGTATTTGGAACTCTAAATCCAACACGGTTTGTGCTAGCTTCTTGAAACTTGACACAATAAAGTAGTTTCACGTTCTATCTCTACGTGTTGTTTCCTCTTGATGTAGCCCTAAGCAGTGACTGGCGAGAAACACTTTCATTGAAAGGGGTTGCCAGGCTTCCCAAAATTACGAATCTCCAAAAATCTCAGCAAATATTTTTTCAACCAAACAGGATGATACTTTCAGGTAATGAACGGTACACGAAGGCGACTTGGTTTCCCAAATTTCGTTCATCTATGTTGAGGCGTTCTTTTCCAGTAACAGTTTGAATTTTTAGGTTTCACTGTGTTTTCTCCTATATTGATAGATGTATTTGGAACCCTAAATCCAACACGGTTTGTGCTAGCTTCTTGAAAGTTGACACAATAAAGTAGTTTCACGTTCTATCTCTATGTGTTGATTCCTCTTGATGTAGCCCTAAGCAGTGACAGGCGAGAAACACTTCCATGGAAAGGGGTTGCCAGGCTTCCCAAAATTACGAATCTCCAGAAATCTCAGCAAATTTTTTTCACCCAAACTGGATGATACTTTCAGGTAATGATCAGTACACGAAGGCGACTTGGTTCCCCAAATTTCGTTCTTCCATGTTGAAGCGTTCGTTTCCAGTAACAGTTTGAATTTTTAGGTTTCACTCTGTTTTCTCCTATATTGATAGATGTATTTGGAACTCTAAATCCAACACGGTTTGTGCTAGCTTCTTGAAACTTGACACAATAAAGTAGTTTCACGTTCTGTCTCTATGTTTTGTTTCCTCTTGATGTAGCCCTAAGCAGTGACAGGCGAGAAACACTTCCATGGAAAGGGGTTGCCAGGCTTCCCAAAATTACGAATCTCAAGAAATCTCAGCAAATATTTTTTCACCCAAACAGGATGATACTTTCAGGTAATGATCAGTACACGAAGGCGACTTGGTTCCCCAAATTTCGTTCTTCTATGTTGAAGCGTTCGTTTCCTGTAACAGTTTGAATTTTTAGGTTTCACTCTGTTTTCTCCTATATTGATAGATGTATTTGGAACTCTAAATCCAACACGGTTTGTGCTAGCTTCTTGAAAGTTGACACAATAAAGTAGTTTCACGTTCTATCTCTATGTTTTGATTCCTCTTGATGTAGCCCTAAGCAGTGACAGGCGAGAAACACTTCCATGGAAAGGGGTTGCCAGGCTTCCCAAAATTACGAATCTCCAGAAATCTCAGCAAATATTTTTTCACCCAAACTGGATGATACTTTCAGGTAATGATCAGTACACGAAGGCGACTTGGTTCCCCAAATTTCGTTCTTCTATGTTGAAGCGTTCGTTTCCAGTAACAGTTTGAATTTTTAGGTTTCACTCTGTTTTCTCCTATATTGATAGATGTATTTGGAACTCTAAATCCAACACGGTTTGTGCTAGCTTCTTGAAACTTGACACAATAAAGTAGTTTCACGTTCTGTCTCTATGTTTTGTTTCCTCTTGATGTAGCCCTAAGCAGTGACAGGCGAGAAACACTTTCATGGAAAGGGGTTGCCAGGCTTCCCAAAATTACGAATCTCCAGAAATCTCAGCAAATATTTTTTCACTCAAACAGGATGATACTTTCAGGTAATGATCAGTACACGAAGGTGACTTGGTTCCCCAAATTTCGTTCTTCTATGTTGAAGCGTTCGTTTCCAGTAACAGTTTGAATTTTTAGGTTTCACTCTGTTTTCTCCTATATTGATAGATGTATTTGGAACTCTAAATCCAACACGGTTTGTGCTAGCTTCTTGAAACTTGACACAATAAAGTAATTTCACGTTCTATCTCTACGTTTTGTTTCCTCTTGATGTAGCCCTAAGCAGTGACTGGCGAGAAACACTTTCATGGAAAGGGGTTGCCAAGCTTCCCAAAATTACGAATCTCCAGAAATCTCAGCAAATATTTTTTCACCCAAACTGGATGATACTTTCAGGTAATGATCAGTACACGAAGGCGACTTGGTTCCCCAAATTTCGTTCTTCTATGTTGAGGCGTTCGTTTCCAGTAACAGTTTGAATTTTTAGGTTTCACTCTGTTTTCTCCTATATTGATAGATGTATTTGGAACTCTAAATCCAACACGGTTTGTGCTAGCTTCTTGAAACTTGACACAATAAAGTAGTTTCACGTTCTGTCTCTACGTTTTGTTTCCTCTTGATGTAGCCCTAAGCAGTGACTGGCGAGAAACACTTTCATGGAAAGGGGTTGCCAGGCTTCCCAAAATTACGAATCTCCAGAAATCTCAGCAAATATTTTTTCACCCAAACAGGATGATACTTTCAGGTAATGATCAGTACACGAAGGTGACTTGGTTCCCCAAATTTCGTTCTTCTATGTTGAAGCGTTCGTTTCCAGTAACAGTTTGAATTTTTAGGTTTCACTCTGTTTTCTCCTATATTGATAGATGTATTTGGAACTCTAAATCCAACACGGTTTGTGCTAGCTTCTTGAAACTTGACACAATAAAGTAGTTTCACGTTCTGTCTCTATGTTTTGTTTCCTCTTGATGTAGCCCTAAGCAGTGACTGGCGAGAAACACTTTCATGGAAAGGGGTTGCCAGGCTTCCCAAAATTACGAATCTCCAGAAATCTCAGCAAATATTTTTTCACCCAAACAGGATGATACTTTCAGGTAATGATCGGTACACGAAGGTGACTTGGTTCCCCAAATTTCGTTCTTCTATGTTGAAGCGTTCGTTTCCAGTAACAGTTTGAATTTTTAGGTTTCACTGTGTTTTCTCCTATATTGATAGATGTATTTGGAACCCTAAATCCAACACGGTTTGTGCTAGCTTCTTGAAAGTTGACACAATAAAGTAGTTTCACGTTCTATCTCTATGTGTTGATTCCTCTTGATGTAGCCCTAAGCAGTGACAGGCGAGAAACACTTTCATTGAAAGGGGTTGCCAGGCTTCCCAAAATTACGAATCTCCAAAAATCTCAGCAAATATTTTTTCACCCAAACAGGATGATACTTTCAGGTAATGAACGGTACACGAAGGCGACTTGGTTTCCCAAATTTCGTTCATCTATGTTGAGGCGTTCTTTTCCAGTAACAGTTTGAATTTTTAGGTTTCACTGTGTTTTCTCCTATATTGATAGATGTATTTGGAACCCTAAATCCAACACGGTTTGTGCTAGCTTCTTGAAAGTTGACACAATAAAGTAGTTTCACGTTCTATCTCTATGTGTTGATTCCTCTTGATGTAGCCCTAAGCAGTGACAGGCGAGAAACACTTCCATGGAAAGGGGTTGCCAGGCTTCCCAAAATTACGAATCTCCAGAAATCTCAGCAAATATTTTTTCACCCAAACTGGATGATACTTTCAGGTAATGATCAGTACACGAAGGCGACTTGGTTCCCCAAATTTCGTTCTTCCATGTTGAAGCGTTCGTTTCCAGTAACAGTTTGAATTTTTAGGTTTCACTCTGTTTTCTCCTATATTGATAGATGTATTTGGAACTCTAAATCCAACACGGTTTGTGCTAGCTTCTTGAAACTTGACACAATAAAGTAGTTTCACGTTCTATCTCTATGTTTTGATTCCTCTTGATGTAGCCCTAAGCAGTGACAGTCGAGAAACACTTTCATGGAAAGGGGTTGCCAGGCTTCCCAAAATTACGAATCTCAAGAAATCTCAGCAAATATTTTTTCACCCAAACAGGATGATACTTTCAGGTAATGATCAGTACACGAAGGCGACTTGGTTCCCCAAATTTCGTTCTTCTATGTTGAAGCGTTCGTTTCCAGTAACAGTTTGAATTTTTAGGTTTCACTCTGTTTTCTCCTATATTGATAGATGTATTTGGAACTCTAAATCCAACACGGTTTGTGCTAGCTTCTTGAAAGTTGACACAATAAAGTAGTTTCACGTTCTATCTCTATGTTTTGATTCCTCTTGATGTAGCCCTAAGCAGTGACAGGCGAGAAACACTTCCATGGAAAGGGGTTGCCAGGCTTCCCAAAATTACGAATCTCCAGAAATCTCAGCAAATATTTTTTCACCCAAACTGGATGATACTTTCAGGTAATGATCAGTACACGAAGGCGACTTGGTTCCCCAAATTTCGTTCTTCTATGTTGAAGCGTTCGTTTCCAGTAACAGTTTGAATTTTTAGGTTTCACTCTGTTTTCTCCTATATTGATAGATGTATTTGGAACTCTAAATCCAACACGGTTTGTGCTAGCTTCTTGAAACTTGACACAATAAAGTAGTTTCACGTTCTGTCTCTATGTTTTGTTTCCTCTTGATGTAGCCCTAAGCAGTGACAGGCGAGAAACACTTTCATGGAAAGGGGTTGCCAGGCTTCCCAAAATTACGAATCTCCAGAAATCTCAGCAAATATTTTTTCACTCAAACAGGATGATACTTTCAGGTAATGATCAGTACACGAAGGTGACTTGGTTCCCCAAATTTTGTTCTTCTATGTTGAAGCGTTCGTTTCCAGTAACAGTTTGAATTTTTAGGTTTCACTCTGTTTTCTCCTATATTGATAGATGTATTTGGAACTCTAAATACAACACGGTTTGTGCTAGCTTCTTGAAACTTGACACAATAAAGTAATTTCACGTTCTATCTCTACGTTTTGTTTCCTCTTGATGTAGCCCTAAGCAGTGACTGGCGAGAAACACTTTCATGGAAAGGGGTTGCCAAGCTTCCCAAAATTACGAATCTCCAGAAATCTCAGCAAATATTTTTTCACCCAAACTGGATGATACTTTCAGGTAATGATCAGTACACGAAGGCGACTTGGTTCCCCAAATTTCGTTCTTCTATGTTGAAGCGTTCGTTTCCAGTAACAGTTTGAATTTTTAGGTTTCACTCTGTTTTCTCCTATATTGATAGATGTATTTGGAACTCTAAATCCAACACGGTTTGTGCTAGCTTCTTGAAACTTGACACAATAAAGTAGTTTCACGTTCTGTCTCTATGTTTTGTTTCCTCTTGATGTAGCCCTAAGCAGTGACAGGCGAGAAACACTTTCATGGAAAGGGGTTGCCAGGCTTCCCAAAATTACGAATCTCCAGAAATCTCAGCAAATATTTTTTCACTCAAACAGGATGATACTTTCAGGTAATGATCAGTACACGAAGGTGACTTGGTTCCCCAAATTTTGTTCTTCTATGTTGAAGCGTTCGTTTCCAGTAACAGTTTGAATTTTTAGGTTTCACTCTGTTTTCTCCTATATTGATAGATGTATTTGGAACTCTAAATACAACACGGTTTGTGCTAGCTTCTTGAAACTTGACACAATAAAGTAATTTCACGTTTATCTCTACGTTTTGTTTCCTCTTGATGTAGCCCTAAGCAGTGACTGGCGAGAAACACTTTCATGGAAAGGGGTTGCCAAGCTTCCCAAAATTACGAATCTCCAGAAATCTCAGCAAATATTTTTTCACCCAAACTGGATGATACTTTCAGGTAATGATCAGTACACGAAGGCGACTTGGTTCCCCAAATTTCGTTCTTCTATGTTGAAGCGTTCGTTTCCAGTAACAGTTTGAATTTTTAGGTTTCACTCTGTTTTCTCCTATATTGATAGATGTATTTGGAACTCTAAATCCAACAGGGTTTGTGCTAGCTTCTTGAAACTTGACACAATAAAGTAGTTTCACGTTCTGTCTCTATGTTTTGTTTCCTCTTGATGTAGCCCTAAGCAGTGACAGGCGAGAAACACTTTCATGGAAAGGGGTTGCCAGGCTTCCCAAAATTACGAATCTCCAGAAATCTCAGCAAATATTTTTTCACCCAAACAGGATGATACTTTCAGGTAATGATCAGTACATGAAGGTGACTTGGTTCCCCAAATTTCGTTCTTCTATGTTGAAGCGTTCGTTTCCAGTAACAGTTTGAATTTTTAGGTTTCACTCTGTTTTCTCCTATATTGATAGATGTATTTGGAACTCTAAATCCAACACGGTTTGTGCTAGCTTCTTGAAACTTGACACAATAAAGTAGTTTCACGTTCTGTCTCTATGTTTTGTTTACTCTTGATGTAGCCCTAAGCAGTGACAGGCGAGAAACACTTTCATGGAAAGGGGTTGCCAGGCTTCCCAAAATTACGAATCTCCAGAAATCTCAGCAAATATTTTTTCACTCAAACAGGATGATACTTTCAGGTAATGATCAGTACACGAAGGTGACTTGGTTCCCCAAATTTCGTTCTTCTATGTTGAAGCGTTCGTTTCCAGTAACAGTTTCAATTTTTAGGTTTCACTCTGTTTTTTCCTATATTGATAGATGTATTTGGAACTCTAAATCCAACACGGTTTGTGCTATCTTCTTGAAACTTGACACAATAAAGTAATTTCACGTTCTATCTCTACGTTTTGTTTCCTCTTGATGTAGCACTAAGCAGTGACTGGCGAGAAACACTTTCATGGAAAGGGGTTGCCAGGCTTCCCAAAATTACGAATCTCCAGAAATCTCAGCAAATATTTTTTCAACCAAACTGGATGATACTTTCAGGTAATGATCAGTACACGAAGGCGACTTGGTTCCCCAAATTTCGTTCTTCTATGTTGAAGCGTTCGTTTCCAGTAACAGTTTGAATTTTTAGGTTTCACTCTGTTTTCTCCTATATTGATAGATGTATTTGGAACTCTAAATCCAACAGGGTTTGTGCTAGCTTCTTGAAACTTGACACAATAAAGTAGTTTCACGTTCTGTCTCTATGTTTTGTTTCCTCTTGATGTAGCCCTAAGCAGTGACAGGCGAGAAACACTTTCATGGAAAGGGGTTGCCAGGCTTCCCAAAATTACGAATCTCCAGAAATCTCAGCAAATATTTTTTCACCCAAACAGGATGATACTTTCAGGTAATGATCAGTACATGAAGGTGACTTGGTTCCCCAAATTTCGTTCTTCTATGTTGAGGCGTTCGTTTCCAGTAACAGTTTGAATTTTTAGGTTTCACTCTGTTTTCTCCTATATTGATAGATGTATTTGGAACTCTAAATCCAACACGGTTTGTGCTAGCTTCTTGAAACTTGACACAATAAAGTAATTTCACGTTCTGTCTCTACATTTTCTTTCCTCTTGATGTAGCCCTAAGCAGTGACTGGCGAGAAACACTTTCATGGAAAGGGGTTGCCAGGCTTCCCAAAATTACTAATCTCCAGAAATCTCAGCAAATATTTTTTCACCCAAACAGGATGATACTTTCAGGTAATGATCAGTACACGAAGGCGACTTGGTTCCCCAAATTTTGTTCTTCTATGTTGAGGCGTTCGTTTCCAGTAACAGTTTGAATTTTTAGGTTTCACTCTCTTTTCTCCTATATTGATAGATGTATTTGGAACTCTAAATCCAACACGGTTTCTGCTAGCTTCTTGAAACTTGACACAATAAAGTAGTTTCACGTTCTATCTCTACGTTTTGTTTCCTCTTGATGTAGCCCTAAGCAGTGTCTGGCGAGAAACACTTTCATTGAAAGGGGTTGCCAGGCTTCCCAAAATTACGAATCTCCAGAAATCTCAGCAAATATTTTTTCACCCAAACAGGATGATACTTTCAGGTAATGAACGGTACACGAAGGCGACTTGGTTTCCCAAATTTCGTTCATCTATGTTGAGGCGTTCTTTTCCAGTAACAGTTTGAATTTTTAGATTTCACTCTGTTTTCTCCTATATTGATAGATGTATTTGGAACTCTAAATCCAACACGGTTTGTGCTAGCTTCTTGAAAGTTGACACAATAAAGTAGTTTCACGTTCTATCTCTATGTTTTGATTCCTCTTGATGTAGCCCTAAGCAGTGACAGGCGAGAAACATTTCTATGGAAAGGGGTTGCCAGGCTTCCCAAAATTACGAATCTCCAGAAATCTCAGCAAATATTTTTTCACCCAAACTGGATGATACTTTCAGGTAATGATCAGTACACGAAGGCGACTTGGTTCCCCAAATTTCGTTCTTCCATGTTGAAGCGTTCGTTTCCAGTAACAGTTTGAATTTTTAGGTTTCACTCTGTTTTCTCCTATATTGATAGATGTATTTGGAACTCTAAATCCAACACGGTTGTGCTAGCTTCTTGAAACTTGACACAATAAAGTAGTTTCACGTTCTGTCTCTATGTTTTGTTTCCTCTTGATGTAGCCCTAAGCAGTGACAGTCGAGAAACACTTTCATGGAAAGGGGTTGCCAGGCTTCCCAAAATTACGAATCTCAAGAAATCTCAGCAAATATTTTTTCACCCAAACAGGATGATACTTTCAGGTAATGATCAGTACACGAAGGTGACTTGGTTCCCCAAATTTCGTTCTTCTATGTTGAGGCGTTCGTTTCCAGTAACAGTTTGAATTTTTAGGTATCACTCTGTTTTCTCCTATATTGATAGATGTACTTGGAACTCTAAATACAACACGGTTTGGGCTAGCTTCTTGAAACTTGACACAATAAAGTAGTTTCCCGTTCTATCTCTGCATTTTGTTTCCTCTTGATGTAGCCCTAAGCAGTGACTGGCGAGAAACACTTTCATGGAAAGGGGTTGCCAGGCTTCCCAAAATTACGAATCTCCAGAAATCTCAGCAAATATTTTTTCACCCAAACAAGATGATACTTTCAGGTAATGAACGGTACACGAAGGCGACTTGGTTTCCCAAATTTCGTTCATCTATGTTGAGGCGTTCGTTTCCAGTAACAGTTTGAATTTTTAGGTTTCACTTTGTTTTCTCCTATATTGATAGATGTATTTGGAACTCTAAATCTAACACGGTTTGTGCTAGCTTCTTGAAAGTTGACACAATAAAGTAGTTTCACGTTCTATCTCTATGTTTTGATTCCTCTTGATGTAGCCCTAAGCAGTGACAGGCGAGAAACACTTCCATGGAAAGGGGTTGCCAGGCTTCCCAAAATTACGAATCTCCAGAAATCTCAGCAAATATTTTTTCACCCAAACTGATGATACTTTCAGGTAATGATCAGTACACGAAGGCGACTTGGTTCCCCAAATTTCGTTCTTCTATGTTGAAGCGTTCGTTTCCAGTAACAGTTTGAATTTTTAGGTTTCACTCTGTTTTCTCCTATATTGATAGATGTATTTGGAACTCTAAATCCAACACGGTTTGTGCTAGCTTCTTGACACTTGACACAATAAAGTAGTTTCACGTTCTATCTCTATGTTTTGTTTCCTCTTGATGTAGCCCTAAGCAGTGACTGGCGAGAAACACTTTCATGGAAAGGGGTTGCCAGGCTTCCCAAAATTCCGAATCTCCAGAAATCTCAGCAAATATTTTTTCACCCAAACAGGATGATAATTTCAGGTAATGATCAGTACACTAAGGTGACTTGGTTCCCCAAATTTCGTTCTTCTATGTTGAAGCGTTCGTTTCCAGTAACAGTTTCAATGTTTAGGTTTCACTCTGTTTTCTCCTATATTGATAGATGTATTTGGAACACTAAATCCAACACGGTTTGTGCTAGCTTCTTGAAACTTGACACAATAAAGTAGTTTCACGTTCTATCTCTATGTTTTGATTCCTCTTGATGTAGCCCTAAGCAGTGACAGGCGAGAAACACTTCCATGGAAAGGGGTTGCCAGGCTTCCCAAAATTACGAATCTCCAGAAATCTCAGCAAATATTTTTTCACCCAAACTGGATGATACTTTCAGATAATGATCAGTACACGAAGGCGACTTGGTTCCCCAAATTTCGTTCTTCTATGTTGAGGCGTTCGTTTCCAGTAACAGTTTGAATTTTTAGGTTTCACTCTGTTTTCTCCTATATTGATAGATGTATTTGGAACTCTAAATCCAACACGGTTTGTGCTAGCTTCTTGAAACTTGACACAATAAAGTAGTTTCACGTTCAGTCTCTATGTTTTGTTTCCTCTTGATGTAGCCCTAAGCAGTGACTGGCGAGAAACACTTTCATGGAAAGGGGTTGCCAGGCTTCCCAAAATTACGAATCTCCAGAAATCTCAGCAAATATTTTTTCACCCAAACAGGATGATACTTTCAGGTAATGATCGGTACACGAAGGCGACTTGGTTCCACAAATTTTGTTCTTCTATGTTGAGGCGTTCGTTTCCAGTAACAGTTTGAATTTTTAGGTTTCACTCTCTTTTCTCCTATATTGATAGATGTATTTGGAACTCTAAATCCAACACGGTTTCTGCTAGCTTCTTGAAACTTGACACAATAAAGTAATTTCACGTTCTATCTCTACGTTTTGTTTCCTCTTGATGTAGCCCTAAGCAGTGTCTGGCGAGAAACACTTTCATTGAAAGGGGTTGCCAGGCTTCCCAAAATTACGAATCTCCAGAAATCTCAGCAAATATTTTTTCACCCAAACAGGATGATACTTTCAGGTAATGAACGGTACACGAAGGCGACTTGGTTTCCCAAATTTCGTTCATCTATGTTGAGGCGTTCTTTTCCAGTAACAGTTTGAATTTTTAGATTTCACTCTGTTTTCTCCTATATTGATAGATGTATTTGGAACTCTAAATCCAACACGGTTTGTGCTAGCTTCTTGAAAGTTGACACAATAAAGTAGTTTCACGTTCTATCTCTATGTTTTGATTCCTCTTGATGTAGCCCTAAGCAGTGACAGGCGAGAAACACTTCTATGGAAAGGGGTTGCCAGGCTTCCCAAAATTACGAATCTCCAGAAATCTCAGCAAATATTTTTTCACCCAAACTGGATGATACTTTCAGGTAATGATCAGTACACGAAGGCGACTTGGTTCCCCAAATTTCGTTCTTCCATGTTGAAGCGTTCGTTTCCAGTAACAGTTTGAATTTTTAGGTTTCACTCTGTTTTCTCCTATATTGATAGATGTATTTGGAACTCTAAATCCAACACGGTTTGTGCTAGCTTCTTGAAACTTGACACAATAAAGTAGTTTCACGTTCTGTCTCTATGTTTTGTTTCCTCTTGATGTAGCCCTAAGCAGTGACAGTCGAGAAACACTTTCATGGAAAGGGGTTGCCAGGCTTCCCAAAATTACGAATCTCAAGAAATCTCAGCAAATATTTTTTCACCCAAACAGGATGATACTTTCAGGTAATGATCGGTACACGAAGGTGACTTGGTTCCCCAAATTTCGTTCTTCTATGTTGAAGCGTTCGTTTCCAGTAACAGTTTGAATTTTTAGGTATCACTCTGTTTTCTCCTATATTGATAGATGTACTTGGAACTCTAAATACAACACGGTTTGGGCTAGCTTCTTGAAACTTGACACAGTAAAGTAGTTTCCCGTTCTATCTCTACATTTTGTTTCCTCTTGATGTAGCCCTAAGCAGTGACTGGCGAGAAACACTTTCATTGAAAGGGGTTGCCAGGCTTCCCAAAATTACGAATCTCCAGAAATCTCAGCAAATATTTTTTCACCCAAACAAGATGATACTTTCAGGTAATGAACGGTACACGAAGGCGACTTGGTTTCCCAAATTTCGTTCATCTATGTTGAGGCGTTCGTTTCCAGTAACAGTTTGAATTTTTAGGTTTCACTTTGTTTTCTCCTATATTGATAGATGTATTTGGAACTCTAAATCTAACACGGTTTGTGCTAGCTTCTTGAAAGTTGACACAATAAAGTAGTTTCACGTTCTATCTCTATGTTTTGATTCCTCTTGATGTAGCCCTAAGCAGTGACAGGCGAGAAACACTTCCATGGAAAGGGGTTGCCAGGCTTCCCAAAATTACGAATCTCCAGAAATCTCAGCAAATATTTTTTCACCCAAACTGATGATACTTTAGGGTAATGATCAGTACACGAAGGCGACTTGGTTCCCCAAATTTCGTTCTTCTATGTTGAAGCGTTCGTTTCCAGTAACAGTTTGAATTTTTAGGTTTCACTCTGTTTTCTCCTATATTGATAGATGTATTTGGAACACTAAATCCAACACGGTTTGTGCTAGCTTCTTGAAACTTGACACAATAAAGTAGTTTCACGTTCTATCTCTATGTTTTGATTCCTCTTGATGTAGCCCTAAGCAGTGACAGGCGAGAAACACTTTCATGGAAAGGGGTTGCCAGGCTTCCCAAAATTCCGAATCTCCAGAAATCTCAGCAAATATTTTTTCACCCAAACAGGATGATAATTTCAGGTAATGATCAGTACACGAAGGCGACTTGGTTCCCCAAATTTCGTTCTTCTATGTTGAAGCGTTCGTTTCCAGTAACAGTTTCAATTTTTAGGTTTCACTCTGTTTTCTCCTATATTGATAGATGTATTTGGAACTCTAAATCCAACACGGTTTGTGCTAGCTTCTTGAAACTTGACACAATAAAGTAGTTTCACGTTCTATCTCTATGTTTTGATTCCTCTTGATGTAGCCCTAAGCAGTGACAGGCGAGAAACACTTCCATGGAAAGGGGTTGCCAGGCTTCCCAAAATTACGAATCTCCAGAAATCTCAGCAAATATTTTTTCACCCAAACTGGATGATACTTTCAGATAATGATCAGTACACGAAGGCGACTTGGTTCCCCAAATTTCGTTCTTCTATGTTGAAGCGTTCGTTTCCAGTAACAGTTTGAATTTTTAGGTTTCACTCTGTTTTCTCCTATATTGATAGATGTATTTGGAACTCTAAATCCAACACGGTTTGTGCTAGCTTCTTGAAACTTCACACAACAATGAAGATGCAGGTTCTATCTCTATATTTTGTTTCCTCTTGATGTAGCCCTAAGCAGTGACTGGCGAGAAACACTTTCATGGAAAGGGGTTGCCAGGCTTCCTAAAATTACGAATCTCCAGAAATCTCAGCAAATATTTTTTCACCCAAACAGGATGATACTTTCAGGTAATGATCAGTACACTAAGGCGACTTGGTTCCCCAAATTTCGTTCTTCTATGTTGAAGCGTTCGTTTCCAGTAACAGTTTGAATTTTTAGGTTTCACTCTGTTTTCTCCTATATTGATAGATGTATTTGGAACTCTAAATCCAACACGGTTTGTGCTAGCTTCTTGAAACTTCACACAACAATGAAGATGCAGGTTCTATCTCTATATTTTGTTTCCTCTTGATGTAGCCCTAAGCAGTGACTGGCGAGAAACACTTTCATGGAAAGGGGTTGCCAGGCTTCCTAAAATTACGAATCTCCAGAAATCTCAGCAAATATTTTTTCACCCAAACAGGATGATACTTTCAGGTAATGATCAGTACACTAAGGTGACTTGGTTGCCCAAATTTCGTTCTTCTATGTTGAAGCGTTCATTTCCAGTAACAGTTTGAATTTTTAGGTTTCACTCTGTTTTCTCCTATATTGATAGATGTATTTGGAACTCTAAATCCAACACGGTTTGTGCTAGCTTCTTGAAACTTGACACAATAAAGTAGTTTCACATTCTATCTCTATGTTTTGATTCCTCTTGATATAGCCCTAAGCAGTGACTGGTGAGAAACACTTTCATGGAAAGGGGTTGCCAGGCTTCCCAAAATTACGAATCTCCCGAAATCTCAGCAAATATTTTTTCACCCAAACTGTATGATACTTTCAGGTAATGATCAGTACACGAAGGAGACTTGGTTCCCCAAATTTCGTTCTTCTATGTTGAAGCGTTCGTTTCCAGTAACTGTTTGAATTTTTAGGTTTCACTCTGTTTTCTCCTATATTGATAGATGTATTTGGAACTCTAAATCCAACACGGTTTGTGCTAGCTTCTTGAAACTTGACACAATAAAGTAGTTTCACGTTCTATCTCTATGTTTTGTTTCCTCTTGATGTAGCCCTAAGCAGTGACAGGCGAGAAACACTTTCATGGAAAGGGGTTGTCAGGCTTCCCAAAATTACGAATTTCCAGAAATCTCAGCAAATATTTTTTCAGCCAAACTGGATGATACTTTCAGGTAACGATTAGTACACGAAGGCGACTTGGTTCCCCAAATTTCGTTCTTCTATGTTGAAGCGTTCGTTTCCACTAACACTTTGAATTTTTAGGTTTCACTCTGTTTTCTCCTATATTGATAGATGTATTTGGAACTCTAAATCCAACACGGTTTGTGCTAGCTTCTTGAAACTTGACACAATAAAGTAGTTTCACGTTCTGTCTCTATGTTTTGTTTCCTCTTAATGTAGCCCTAAGCAGTGACAGGCGAGAAACACTTTCATGGAAAGGGGTTGCCAGGCTTCCCAAAACTACGAATCTCCAGAAATCTCAGCAAATATTTTTCACCCAAACAGGATGATACATTCAGTTAATGATCAGTACACGAAGGTGACTTGGTTCCCCAAATTTCGTTCTTCTATGTTGAAGCGTTCGTTTCCAGTAACAGTTTGAATTTTTAGGTTTCACTCTGTTTTCTCCTATATTGATAGATGTATTTGGAACTCTAAATCCAACACGGATTGTGCTAGCTTCTTGAAACTTGACACAATAAAATAATTTCATGTTCTATCTCTACGTTTTGTTTCCTCTTGATGTAGCCCTAAGCAGTGACTGGCGGGAAACACTTTCATGGAAAGGGGTTGCCAAGCTTCCCAAAATTACGAATCTCCAGAAATCTCAGCAAATATTTTTTCACCCAAACAGGATGATACTTTCAGGTAATGATCAGTACACGAAGGCGACTTGGTTCCCCAAATTTTGTTCTTCTATGTTGAGGCGTTCGTTTCCAGTAACAGTTTGAATTTTTAGGTTTCACTCTGTTTTCTCCTATATTGATAGATATATTTGGAACTCTAAATCCAACACGGTTTGTGCTAGCTTATTGAAACTTGACACAATAAAGTAGTTTCACGTTCTATCTCTATGTTTTGTTTCCTCTTGATGTAGCCCTAAGCAGTGACAGGCGAGAAACACTTTCATGGAAAGGGGTTGCCAGGCTTCCCAAAATTACGAATCTCCAGAAATCTCAGCAAATATTTTTTCACCCAAACAGGATGATACTTTCAGGTAATGATCAGTACACGAAGGTGACTTGGTTTTCCAAATTTCGTTCTTCTATGTTGAAGCGTTCGTTTCCAGTAACAGTTTGAATTTTTAGGTTTCACTTTGTTTTCTCCTATATTGATAGATGTATTTGGAAATCTAAATCCAACACGGTTTGTGCTAGCTTCTTGAAACTTGACACAATAAAGTAATTTCACGTTCTATCTCTACGTTTTGTTTCCTCTTGATGTAGCCCTAAGCAGTGACTGGCGGGAAACACTTTCATGGAAAGGGGTTGCCAAGCTTCCCAAAATTACGAGTCTCCAGAAATCTCAGCAAATATTTTTTCACCCAAACAGGATGATACTTTCAGGTAATGATCAGTACACGAAGGCGACTTGGTTCCCCAAATTTTGTTCTTCTATGTTGAGGCGTTCGTTTCCAGTAACAGTTTGAATTTTTAGGTTTCACTCTGTTTTCTCCTATATTGATAGATGTATTTGGAACTCTAAATATAACACGGTTTGTGCTAGCTTCTTGAAACTTGACAAAATAAAGTAGTTTCATGTTCTGTCTCTATGTTTTGTTTCCTCTTGATGTAGCCCTAAGAAGTGACAGGCGAGAAACACTTCCATGGAAAGGGGTTGCCAGGCTTCCCAAAATTACGAATCTCCAGAAATCTCAGCAAATATTTTTTCACCCAAACTGGATGATACTTTCACGTAATGATCAGTACACGAAGGCGACTTGGTTCCCCAAATTTCGTTCTTCTATGTTGAAGCGTTCGTTTCCAGTAACAGTTTGAATTTTTAGGTTTCACTCTGTTTTCTCCTATATTGATAGATGTATTTGGAACTCTAAATCCAACACGGTTTGTGCTAGCTTCTTGAAACTTGACACAATAAAGTAATTTCACGTTCTATCTCTACGTTTTGTTTCTTCTTGATGTAGCCCTAAGCAGTGACTGGCGAGAAACACTTTCATGGAAAGGGGTTGCCAAGCTTCCCAAAATTACGAATCTCCAGAAATCTCAGCAAATATTTTTTCACCTAAATTGGATGATACTTTCAGGTAATGATCAGTACACGAAGGCGACTTGGTTCCCCAAATTTTGTTCTTCTATGTTGAGGCGTTCGTTTCCAGTAACAGTTTGAATTTTTAGGTTTCACTCTGTTTTCTCTTATATTGATAGATGTATTTGGAACTCTAAATCCAACACGGTTTGTGCTAGCTTCTTGAAACTTGACACAATAAAGTAGTTTCACGTTCTGTCCCTATGTTTTGTTTCCTCTTGATGTAGCCCTAAGCAGTGACTGGCGAGAAACAATTTCATGGAAAGGGGTTTCCAGGCTTCCCAAAATTACGAATCTCCAGAAATCTCAGCAAATATTTTTTCACCCAAACAGGATGATACTTTCAGGTAATGATCAGTACACGAAGGCGACTTGGTTCCCCAAATTTCGTTCTTCTATGTTGAAGCGTTCGTTTCCAGTAACAGTTTGAATTTTTAGGTATCACTCTGTTTTCTCCTATATTGATAGATGTACTTGGAACTCTAAATCCAACACGGTTTGGGCTAGCTTCTTGAAACTTGACACAATAAAGTAGTTTCACGTTCTATCTCTACATTTTGTTTCCTCTTGATGTAGCCCTAAGCAGTGACTGGCGAGAAACACTTTCATTGAAAGGGGTTGCCAGGCTTCCCAAAATTACGAATCTCCAGAAATCTCAGCAAATATTTTTTCACCCAAACAGGATGATACTTTCAGGTAATGAACGGTACACGAAGGCGACTTGGTTTCCCAAATTTCGTTCATCTATGTTGAGGCGTTCGTTTCCAGTAACAGTTTGAATTTTTAGGTTTCACTCTGTTTTCTCCTATATTGATAGATGTATTTGGAACTCTAAATCCAACACGGTGTGTGCTAGCTTCTTGAAAGTTGACACAATAAAGTAGTTTCACGTTCTATCTCTATGTTTTGATTCCTCTTGATGTAGCCCTAAGCAGTGACAGGCGAGAAACACTTCCATGGAAAGGGGTTGCCAGGCTTCCCAAAATTACGAATCTCCAGAAATCTCAGCAAATATTTTTTCACCCAAACTGATGATACTTTCAGATAATGATCAGTACACGAAGGCGACTTTGTTCCCCAAATTTCGTTCTTCTATGTTGAAGCGTTCGTTTCCAGTAACAGTTTGAATTTTTAGGTTTCCCTCTGTTTTCTCTTATATTGATAGATGTATTTGGAACTCTAAATCCAACACGGTTTGTGCTAGCTTCTTGACACTTGACACAATAAAGTAGTTTCACGTTCTATCTCTATGTTTTGTTTCCTCTTGATGTAGCCCTAAGCAGTTACTGGCGAGAAACACTTTCATGGAAAGGGGTTGCCAGGCTTCCCAAAATTACGAATCTCCAGAAATCTCAGCCAATATTTTTTCACCCAAACAGGATGATAATTTCAGGTAATGATCAGTACACTAAGGTGACTTGGTTCCCCAAATTTCGTTCTTCTATGTTGAAGCGTTCGTTTCCAGTAACAGTTTGAATGTTTAGGTTTCACTCTGTTTTCTCCTATATTGATAGATGTATTTGGAACACTAAATCCAACACGGTTTGTGCTAGCTTCTTGAAACTTGAGACAATAAAGTAGTTTCACGGTCTGTCTCTATGTTTTGTTTCCTCTTGATGTAGCCCTAAGCAGTGACTGGCGAGAAACACTTTCATGGAAAGGGGTTGCCAGGCTTCCCAAAATTACGAATCTCCAGAAATCTCAGCAAATATTTTTTCACCCAAACAGGATGATACTTTCAGGTAATGATCAGTACACTAAGGTGACTTGGTTCCCCAAATTTCGTTCTTCTATGTTGAAGCGTTCGTTTCCAGTAACAGTTTGAATTTTTAGGTTTCACTCTGTTTTCTCCTATATTGATAGATGTATTTGGAACTCTAAATCCAACACGGTTTGTGCTAGCTTCTTGAAACTTCACACAACAATGAAGATGCAGGTTCTATCTCTATGTTTTGTTTCCTCTTGATGTAGCCCTAAGCAGTGACTGCCGAGAAACACTTTCATGGAAAGGGGTTGCCAGGCTTCCTAAAATTACGAATCTCCAGAAATCTCAGCAAATATTTTTTCACCCAAACAGGATGATACTTTCAGGTAATGATCAGTACACTAAGGTGACTAGGTTGCCCAAATTTCGTTCTTCTATGTTGAAGCGTTCATTTCCAGTAACAGTTTGAATTTTTAGGTTTCACTCTGTTTTCTCCTATATTGATAGATGTATTTGGAACTCTAAATCCAACACGGTTTGTGCTAGCTTCTTGAAACTTGACACAATAAAGTAGTTTCACATTCTATCTCTATGTTTTGATTCCTCTTGATATAGCCCTAAGCAGTGACTGGCGAGAAACACTTTCATGGAAAGGGGTTGCCAGGCTTCCCAAAATTACGAATCTCCCGAAATCTCAGCAAATATTTTTTCACCCAAACTGTATGATACTTTCAGGTAATGATCAGTACACGAAGGAGACTTGGTTCCCCAAATTTCGTTCTTCTATGTTGAAGCGTTCGTTTCCAGTAACTGTTTGAATTTTTAGGTTTCACTCTGTTTTCTCCTATATTGATAGATGTATTTGGAACTCTAAATCCAACACGGTTTGTGCTAGCTTCTTGAAACTTGACACAATAAAGTAGTTTCACGTTCTATCTCTATGTTTTGTTTCCTCTTGATGTAGCCCTAAGCAGTGACAGGCGAGAAACACTTTCATGGAAAGGGGTTGTCAGGCTTCCCAAAATTACGAATTTCCAGAAATCTCAGCAAATATTTTTTCAGCCAAACTGGATGATACTTTCAGGTAACGATTAGTACACGAAGGCGACTTGGTTCCCCAAATTTCGTTCTTCTATGTTGAAGCGTTCGTTTCCACTAACACTTTGAATTTTTAGGTTTCACTCTGTTTTCTCCTATATTGATAGATGTATTTGGAACTCTAAATCCAACACGGTTTGTGCTAGCTTCTTGAAACTTGACACAATAAAGTAGTTTCACGTTCTGTCTCTATGTTTTGTTTCCTCTTAATGTAGCCCTAAGCAGTGACAGGCGAGAAACACTTTCATGGAAAGGGGTTGCCAGGCTTCCCAAAACTACGAATCTCCAGAAATCTCAGCAAATATTTTTCACCCAAACAGGATGATACATTCAGTTAATGATCAGTACACGAAGGTGACTTGGTTCCCCAAATTTCGTTCTTCTATGTTGAAGCGTTCGTTTCCAGTAACAGTTTGAATTTTTAGGTTTCACTCTGTTTTCTCCTATATTGATAGATGTATTTGGAACTCTAAATCCAACACGGATTGTGCTAGCTTCTTGAAACTTGACACAATAAAATAATTTCATGTTCTATCTCTACGTTTTGTTTCCTCTTGATATAGCCCTAAGCAGTGACTGGCGGGAAACACTTTCATGGAAAGGGGTTGCCAAGCTTCCCAAAATTACGAATCTCCAGAAATCTCAGCAAATATTTTTTCACCCAAACAGGATGATACTTTCAGGAAATGATCAGTACACGAAGGCGACTTGGTTCCCCAAATTTTGTTCTTCTATGTTGAGGCGTTCGTTTCCAGTAACAGTTTGAATTTTTAGGTTTCACTCTGTTTTCTCCTATATTTATAGATATATTTGGAACTCTAAATCCAACACGGTTTGTGCTAGCTTATTGAAACTTGACACAATAAAGTAGTTTCACGTTCTATCTCTATGTTTTGTTTCCTCTTGATGTAGCCCTAAGCAGTGACAGGCGAGAAACACTTTCATGGAAAGGGGTTGCCAGGCTTCCCAAAATTACGAATCTCCAGAAATCTCAGCAAATATTTTTTTCACCCAAACAGGATGATACTTTCAGGTAATGATCAGTACACGAAGGTGACTTGGTTTTCCAAATTTCGTTCTTCTATGTTGAAGCGTTCGTTTCCAGTAACAGTTTGAATTTTTAGGTTTCACTTTGTTTTCTCCTATATTGATAGATGTATTTGGAAATCTAAATCCAACACGGTTTGTGCTAGCTTCTTGAAACTTGACACAATAAAGTAATTTCACGTTCTATCTCTACGTTTTGTTTCCTCTTGATGTAGCCCTAAGCAGTGACTGGCGGGAAACACTTTCATGGAAAGGGGTTGCCAAGCTTCCCAAAATTACGAGTCTCCAGAAATCTCAGCAAATATTTTTTCACCCAAACAGGATGATACTTTCAGGTAATGATCAGTACACGAAGGCGACTTGGTTCCCCAAATTTTGTTCTTCTATGTTGAGGCGTTCGTTTCCAGTAACAGTTTGAATTTTTAGGTTTCACTCTGTTTTCTCCTATATTGATAGATGTATTTGGAACTCTAAATATAACACGGTTTGTGCTAGCTTCTTGAAACTTGACACAATAAAGTAGTTTCATGTTCTGTCTCTATGTTTTGTTTCCTCTTGATGTAGCCCTAAGAAGTGACAGGCGAGAAACACTTCCATGGAAAGGGGTTGCCAGGCTTCCCAAAATTACGAATCTCCAGAAATCTCAGCAAATATTTTTTCACCCAAACTGGATGATACTTTCACGTAATGATCAGTACACGAAGGCGACTTGGTTCCCCAAATTTCGTTCTTCTATGTTGAAGCGTTCGTTTCCAGTAACAGTTTGAATTTTTAGGTTTCACTCTGTTTTCTCCTATATTGATAGATGTATTTGGAACTCTAAATCCAACACGGTTTGTGCTAGCTTCTTGAAACTTGACACAATAAAGTAATTTCACGTTCTATCTCTACGTTTTGTTTCTTCTTGATGTAGCCCTAAGCAGTGACTGGCGAGAAACACTTTCATGGAAAGGGGTTGCCAAGCTTCCCAAAATTACGAATCTCCAGAAATCTCAGCAAATATTTTTTCACCTAAATTGGATGATACTTTCAGGTAATGATCAGTACACGAAGGCGACTTGGTTCCCCAAATTTTGTTCTTCTATGTTGAGGCGTTCGTTTCCAGTAACAGTTTGAATTTTTAGGTTTCACTCTGTTTTCTCTTATATTGATAGATGTATTTGGAACTCTAAATCCAACACGGTTTGTGCTAGCTTCTTGAAAATTGACACAATAAAGTAGTTTCACGTTCTGTCCCTATGTTTTGTTTCCTCTTGATGTAGCCCTAAGCAGTGACTGGCGAGAAACAATTTCATGGAAAGGGGTTTCCAGGCTTCCCAAAATTACGAATCTCCAGAAATCTCAGCAAATATTTTTTCACCCAAACAGGATGATACTTTCAGGTAATGATCAGTACACGAAGGCGACTTGGTTCCCCAAATTTCGTTCTTCTATGTTGAAGCGTTCGTTTCCAGTAACAGTTTGAATTTTTAGGTATCACTCTGTTTTCTCCTATATTGATAGATGTACTTGGAACTCTAAATCCAACACGGTTTGGGCTAGCTTCTTGAAACTTGACACAATAAAGTAGTTTCACGTTCTATCTCTACATTTTGTTTCCTCTTGATGTAGCCCTAAGCAGTGACTGGCGAGAAACACTTTCATTGAAAGGGGTTGCCAGGCTTCCCAAAATTACGAATCTCCAGAAATCTCAGCAAATATTTTTTCACCCAAACAGGATGATACTTTCAGGTAATGAACGGTACACGAAGGCGACTTGGTTTCCCAAATTTCGTTCATCTATGTTGAGGCGTTCGTTTCCAGTAACAGTTTGAATTTTTAGGTTTCACTCTGTTTTCTCCTATATTGATAGATGTATTTGGAACTCTAAATCCAACACGGTGTGTGCTAGCTTCTTGAAAGTTGACACAATAAAGTAGTTTCACGTTCTATCTCTATGTTTTGATTCCTCTTGATGTAGCCCTAAGCAGTGACAGGCGAGAAACACTTCCATGGAAAGGGATTGCCAGGCTTCCCAAAATTACGAATCTCCAGAAATCTCAGCAAATATTTTTTCACCCAAACTGATGATACTTTCAGATAATGATCAGTACACGAAGGCGACTTTGTTCCCCAAATTTCGTTCTTCTATGTTGAAGCGTTCGTTTCCAGTAACAGTTTGAATTTTTAGGTTTCACTCTGTTTTCTCCTATATTGATAGATGTATTTGGAACTCTAAATCCAACACGGTTTGTGCTAGCTTCTTGAAATTTGAGACAATAAAGTAGTTTCACGGTCTGTCTCTATGTTTTGTTTCCTCTTGATGTAGCCCTAAGCAGTGACTGGCGAGAAACACTTTCATGGAAAGGGGTTGCCAGGCTTCCCAAAATTACGAATCTCCAGAAATCTCAGCAAATATTTTTTCACCCAAACAGGATGATACTTTCAGGTAATGATCAGTACACTAAGGTGACTTGGTTCCCCAAATTTCGTTCTTCTATGTTGAAGCGTTCGTTTCCAGTAACAGTTTGAATTTTTAGGTTTCACTCTGTTTTCTCCTATATTGATAGATGTATTTGGAACTCTAAATCCAACACGGTTTGTGCTAGCTTCTTGAAACTTCACACAACAATGAAGATGCAGGTTCTATCTCTATGTTTTGTTTCCTCTTGATGTAGCCCTAAGCAGTGACAGGCGAGAAACACTTTCATGGAAAGGGGTTGCCAGGCTTCCTAAAATTACGAATCTCCAGAAATCTCAGCAAATATTTTTTCACCCAAACAGGATGATACTTTCAGGTAATGATCAGTACACTAAGGTGACTAGGTTGCCCAAATTTCGTTCTTCTATGTTGAAGCGTTCATTTCCAGTAACAGTTTGAATTTTTAGGTTTCACTCTGTTTTCTCCTATATTGATAGATGTATTTGGAACTCTAAATCCAACACGGTTTGTGCTAGCTTCTTGAAACTTGACACAATAAAGTAGTTTCACATTCTATCTCTATGTTTTGATTCCTCTTGATATAGCCCTAAGCAGTGACTGGCGAGAAACACTTTCATGGAAAGGGGTTGCCAGGCTTCCCAAAATTACGAATCTCCCGAAATCTCAGCAAATATTTTTTCACCCAAACTGTATGATACTTTCAGGTAATGATCAGTACACGAAGGAGACTTGGTTCCCCAAATTTCGTTCTTCTATGTTGAAGCGTTCGTTTCCAGTAACTGTTTGAATTTTTAGGTTTCACTCTGTTTTCTCCTATATTGATAGATGTATTTGGAACTCTAAATCCAACACGGTTTATGCTAGCTTCTTGAAACTTGACACAATAAAGTAGTTTCACGTTCTATCTCTATGTTTTGTTTCCTCTTGATGTAGCCCTAAGCAGTGACAGGCGAGAAACACTTTCATGGAAAGGGGTTGTCAGGCTTCCCAAAATTACGAATTTCCAGAAATCTCAGCAAATATTTTTTCAGCCAAACTGGATGATACTTTCAGGTAACGATTAGTACACGAAGGCGACTTGGTTCCCCAAATTTCGTTCTTCTATGTTGAAGCGTTCGTTTCCACTAACACTTTGAATTTTTAGGTTTCACTCTGTTTTCTCCTATATTGATAGATGTATTTGGAACTCTAAATCCAACACGGTTTGTGCTAGCTTTTTGAAACTTGACACAATAAAGTAGTTTCACGTTCTGTCTCTATGTTTTGTTTCCTCTTAATGTAGCCCTAAGCAGTGACAGGCGAGAAACACTTTCATGGAAAGGGGTTGCCAGGCTTCCCAAAACTACGAATCTCCAGAAATCTCAGCAAATATTTTTCACCCAAACAGGATGATACATTCAGTTAATGATCAGTACACGAAGGTGACTTGGTTCCCCAAATTTCGTTCTTCTATGTTGAAGCGTTCGTTTCCAGTAACAGTTTGAATTTTTAGGTTTCACTCTGTTTTCTCCTATATTGATAGATGTATTTGGAACTCTAAATCCAACACGGATTGTGCTAGCTTCTTGAAACTTGACACAATAAAATAATTTCATGTTCTATCTCTACGTTTTGTTTCCTCTTGATGTAGCCCTAAGCAGTGACTGGCGGGAAACACTTTCATGGAAAGGGGTTGCCAAGCTTCCCAAAATTACGAATCTCCAGAAATCTCAGCAAATATTTTTTCACCCAAACAGGATGATACTTTCAGGTAATGATCAGTACACGAAGGCGACTTGGTTCCCCAAATTTTGTTATTCTATGTTGAGGCGTTCGTTTCCAGTAACAGTTTGAATTTTTAGGTTTCACTCTGTTTTCTCCTATATTGATAGATATATTTGGAACTCTAAATCCAACACGGTTTGTGCTAGCTTATTGAAACTTGACACAATAAAGTAGTTTCACGTTCTATCTCTATGTTTTGTTTCCTCTTGATGTAGCCCTAAGCAGTGACAGGCGAGAAACACTTTCATGGAAAGGGGTTGCCAGGCTTCCCAAAATTACGAATCTCCAGAAATCTCAGCAAATATTTTTTCACCCAAACAGGATGATACTTTCAGGTAATGATCAGTACACGAAGGTGACTTGGTTTTCCAAATTTCGTTCTTCTATGTTGAAGCGTTCGTTTCCAGTAACAGTTTGAATTTTTAGGTTTCACTTTGTTTTCTCCTATATTGATAGATGTATTTGGAAATCTAAATCCAACACGGTTTGTGCTAGCTTCTTGAAACTTGACACAATAAAGTAATTTCACGTTCTATCTCTACGTTTTGTTTCCTCTTGATGTAGCCCTAAGCAGTGACTGGCGGGAAACACTTTCATGGAAAGGGGTTGCCAAGCTTCCCAAAATTACGAGTCTCCAGAAATCTCAGCAAATATTTTTTCACCCAAACAGGATGATACTTTCAGGTAATGATCAGTACATGAAGGCGACTTGGTTCCCCAAATTTTGTTCTTCTATGTTGAGGCGTTCGTTTCCAGTAACAGTTTGAATTTTTAGGTTTCACTCTGTTTTCTCCTATATTGATAGATGTATTTGGAACTCTAAATATAACACGGTTTGTGCTAGCTTCTTGAAACTTGACACAATAAAGTAGTTTCATGTTCTGTCTCTATGTTTTGTTTCCTCTTGATGTAGCCCTAAGAAGTGACAGGCGAGAAACACTTCCATGGAAAGGGGTTGCCAGGCTTCCCAAAATTACGAATCTCCAGAAATCTCAGCAAATATTTTTTCACCCAAACTGGATGATACTTTCACGTAATGATCAGTACACGAAGGCGACTTGGTTCCCCAAATTTCGTTCTTCTATGTTGAAGCGTTCGTTTCCAGTAACAGTTTGAATTTTTAGGTTTCACTCTGTTTTCTCCTATATTGATAGATGTATTTGGAACTCTAAATCCAACACGGTTTGTGCTAGCTTCTTGAAACTTGACACAATAAAGTAATTTCACGTTCTATCTCTACGTTTTGTTTCTTCTTGATGTAGCCCTAAGCAGTGACTGGCGAGAAACACTTTCATGGAAAGGGGTTGCCAAGCTTCCCAAAATTACGAATCTCCAGAAATCTCAGCAAATATTTTTTCACCTAAATTGGATGATACTTTCAGGTAATGATCAGTACACGAAGGCGACTTGGTTCCCCAAATTTTGTTCTTCTATGTTGAGGCGTTCGTTTCCAGTAACAGTTTGAATTTTTAGGTTTCACTCTGTTTTCTCTTATATTGATAGATGTATTTGGAACTCTAAATCCAACACGGTTTGTGCTAGCTTCTTGAAACTTGACACAATAAAGTAGTTTCACGTTCTGTCCCTATGTTTTGTTTCCTCTTGATGTAGCCCTAAGCAGTGACTGGCGAGAAACAATTTCATGGAAAGGGGTTTCCAGGCTTCCCAAAATTACGAATCTCCAGAAATCTCAGCAAATATTTTTTCACCCAAACAGGATGATACTTTCAGGTAATGATCAGTACACGAAGGCGACTTGGTTCCCCAAATTTCGTTCTTCTATGTTGAAGCGTTCGTTTCCAGTAACAGTTTGAATTTTTAGGTATCACTCTGTTTTCTCCTATATTGATAGATGTACTTGGAACTCTAAATCCAACACGGTTTGGGCTAGCTTCTTGAAACTTGACACAATAAAGTAGTTTCACGTTCTATCTCTACATTTTCTTTCCTCTTGATGTAGCCCTAAGCAGTGACTGGCGAGAAACACTTTCATTGAAAGGGGTTGCCAGGCTTCCCAAAATTACGAATCTCCAGAAATCTCAGCAAATATTTTTTCACCCAAACAGGATGATACTTTCAGGTAATGAACGGTACACGAAGGCGACTTGGTTTCCCAAATTTCGTTCATCTATGTTGAGGCGTTCGTTTCCAGTAACAGTTTGAATTTTTAGGTTTCACTCTGTTTTCTCCTATATTGATAGATGTATTTGGAACTCTAAATCCAACACGGTGTGTGCTAGCTTCTTGAAAGTTGACACAATAAAGTAGTTTCACGTTCTATCTCTATGTTTTGATTCCTCTTGATGTAGCCCTAAGCAGTGACAGGCGAGAAACACTTCCATGGAAAGGGGTTGCCAGGCTTCCCAAAATTACGAATCTCCAGAAATCTCAGCAAATATTTTTTCACCCAAACTGATGATACTTTCAGATAATGATCAGTACACGAAGGCGACTTCGTTCCCCAAATTTCGTTCTTCTATGTTGAAGCGTTCGTTTCCAGTAACAGTTTGAATTTTTAGGTTTCCCTCTGTTTTCTCTTATATTGATAGATGTATTTGGAACTCTAAATCCAACACGGTTTGTGCTAGCTTCTTGACACTTGACACAATAAAGTAGTTTCACGTTCTATCTCTATGTTTTGTTTCCTCTTGATGTAGCCCTAAGCAGTTACTGGCGAGAAACACTTTCATGGAAAGGGGTTGCCAGGCTTCCCAAAATTACGAATCTCCAGAAATCTCAGCCAATATTATTTCACCCAAACAGGATGATAATTTCAGGTAATGATCAGTACACTAAGGTGACTTGGTTCCCCAAATTTCGTTCTTCTATGTTGAAGCGTTCGTTTCCAGTAACAGTTTGAATGTTTAGGTTTCACTCTGTTTTCTCCTATATTGATAGATGTATTTGGAACACTAAATCCAACACGGTTTGTGCTAGCTTCTTGAAACTTGACACAATAAAGTAGTTTCACGTTCTATCTCTATGTTTTGATTCCTCTTGATGTAGCCCTAAGCAGTGACAGGCGAGAAACACTTCCATGGAAAGGGGTTGCCAGGCTTCCCAAAATTACGAATCTCCAGAAATCTCAGCAAATATTTTTTTACCCAAACTGGATGATACTTTCAGATAATGATCAGTACACGAAGGCGACTTGGTTCCCCAAATTTCGTTCTTCTATGTTGAAGCGTTCGTTTCCAGTAACAGTTTGAATTTTTAGGTTTCACTCTGTTTTCTCCTATATTGATAGATGTATTTGGAACTCTAAATCCAACACGGTTTGTGCTAGCTTCTTGAAACTTGAGACAATAAAGTAGTTTCACGGTCTGTCTCTATGTTTTGTTTCCTCTTGATGTAGCCCTAAGCAGTGACTGGCGAGAAACACTTTCATGGAAAGGGGTTGCCAGGCTTCCCAAAATTACGAATCTCCAGAAATCTCAGCAAATATTTTTTCACCCAAACAGGATGATACTTTCAGGTAATGATCAGTACACTAAGGTGACTTGGTTCCCCAAATTTCGTTCTTCTATGTTGAAGCGTTCGTTTCCAGTAACAGTTTGAATTTTTAGGTTTCACTCTGTTTTCTCCTATATTGATAGATGTATTTGGAACACTAAATCCAACACGGTTTGTGCTAGCTTCTTGAAACTTGACACAATAAAGTAGTTTCACGTTCTATCTCTATGTTTTGATTCCTCTTGATGTAGCCCTAAGCAGTGACAGGCGAGAAACACTTCCATGGAAAGGGGTTGCCAGGCTTCCCAAAATTACGAATCTCCAGAAATCTCAGCAAATATTTTTTTACCCAAACTGGATGATACTTTCAGATAATGATCAGTACACGAAGGCGACTTGGTTCCCCAAATTTCGTTCTTCTATGTTGAAGCGTTCGTTTCCAGTAACAGTTTGAATTTTTAGGTTTCACTCTGTTTTCTCCTATATTGATAGATGTATTTGGAACTCTAAATCCAACACGGTTTGTGCTAGCTTCTTGAAACTTGAGACAATAAAGTAGTTTCACGGTCTGTCTCTATGTTTTGTTTCCTCTTGATGTAGCCCTAAGCAGTGACTGGCGAGAAACACTTTCATGGAAAGGGGTTGCCAGGCTTCCCAAAATTACGAATCTCCAGAAATCTCAGCAAATATTTTTTCACCCAAACAGGATGATACTTTCAGGTAATGATCAGTACACTAAGGTGACTTGGTTCCCCAAATTTCGTTCTTCTATGTTGAAGCGTTCGTTTCCAGTAACAGTTTGAATTTTTAGGTTTCACTCTGTTTTCTCCTATATTGATAGATGTATTTGGAACTCTAAATCCAACACGGTTTGTGCTAGCTTCTTGAAACTTGACACAATAAAGTAGTTTCACGTTCTATCTCTATGTTTTGTTTCCTCTTGATGTAGCCCTAAGCAGTGACAGGCGAGAAACACTTTCATGGAAAGGGGTTGTCAGGCTTCCCAAAATTACGAATTTCCAGAAATCTCAGCAAATATTTTTTCAGCCAAACTGGATGATACTTTCAGGTAACGATTAGTACACGAAGGCGACTTGGTTCCCCAAATTTCGTTCTTCTATGTTGAAGCGTTCGTTTCCACTAACACTTTGAATTTTTAGGTTTCACTCTGTTTTCTCCTATATTGATAGATGTATTTGGAACTCTAAATCCAACACGGTTTGTGCTAGCTTTTTGAAACTTGACACAATAAAGTAGTTTCACGTTCTGTCTCTATGTTTTGTTTCCTCTTAATGTAGCCCTAAGCAGTGACAGGCGAGAAACACTTTCATGGAAAGGGGTTGCCAGGCTTCCCAAAACTACGAATCTCCAGAAATCTCAGCAAATATTTTTCACCCAAACAGGATGATACATTCAGTTAATGATCAGTACACGAAGGTGACTTGGTTCCCCAAATTTCGTTCTTCTATGTTGAAGCGTTCGTTTCCAGTAACAGTTTGAATTTTTAGGTTTCACTCTGTTTTCTCCTATATTGATAGATGTATTTGGAACTCTAAATCCAACACGGATTGTGCTAGCTTCTTGAAACTTGACACAATAAAATAATTTCATGTTCTATCTCTACGTTTTGTTTCCTCTTGATGTAGCCCTAAGCAGTGACTGGCGGGAAACACTTTCATGGAAAGGGGTTGCCAAGCTTCCCAAAATTACGAATCTCCAGAAATCTCAGCAAATATTTTTTCACCCAAACAGGATGATACTTTCAGGTAATGATCAGTACACGAAGGCGACTTGGTTCCCCAAATTTTGTTCTTCTATGTTGAGGCGTTCGTTTCCAGTAACAGTTTGAATTTTTAGGTTTCACTCTGTTTTCTCCTATATTGATAGATATATTTGGAACTCTAAATCCAACACGGTTTGTGCTAGCTTATTGAAACTTGACACAATAAAGTAGTTTCACGTTCTATCTCTATGTTTTGTTTCCTCTTGATGTAGCCCTAAGCAGTGACAGGCGAGAAACACTTTCATGGAAAGGGGTTGCCAGGCTTCCCAAAATTACGAATCTCCAGAAATCTCAGCAAATATTTTTTCACCCAAACAGGATGATACTTTCAGGTAATGATCAGTACACGAAGGTGACTTGGTTTTCCAAATTTCGTTCTTCTATGTTGAAGCGTTCGTTTCCAGTAACAGTTTGAATTTTTAGGTTTCACTTTGTTTTCTCCTATATTGATAGATGTATTTGGAAATCTAAATCCAACACGGTTTGTGCTAGCTTCTTGAAACTTGACACAATAAAGTAATTTCACGTTCTATCTCTACGTTTTGTTTCCTCTTGATGTAGCCCTAAGCAGTGACTGGCGGGAAACACTTTCATGGAAAGGGGTTGCCAAGCTTCCCAAAATTACGAGTCTCCAGAAATCTCAGCAAATATTTTTTCACCCAAACAGGATGATACTTTCAGGTAATGATCAGTACACGAAGGCGACTTGGTTCCCCAAATTTTGTTCTTCTATGTTGAGGCGTTCGTTTCCAGTAACAGTTTGAATTTTTAGGTTTCACTCTGTTTTCTCCTATATTGATAGATGTATTTGGAACTCTAAATATAACACGGTTTGTGCTAGCTTCTTGAAACTTGACACAATAAAGTAGTTTCATGTTCTGTCTCTATGTTTTGTTTCCTCTTGATGTAGCCCTAAGAAGTGACAGGCGAGAAACACTTCCATGGAAAGGGGTTGCCAGGCTTCCCAAAATTACGAATCTCCAGAAATCTCAGCAAATATTTTTTCACCCAAACTGGATGATACTTTCACGTAATGATCAGTACACGAAGGCGACTTGGTTCCCCAAATTTCGTTCTTCTATGTTGAAGCGTTCGTTTCCAGTAACAGTTTGAATTTTTAGGTTTCACTCTGTTTTCTCCTATATTGATAGATGTATTTGGAACTCTAAATCCAACACGGTTTGTGCTAGCTTCTTGAAACTTGACACAATAAAGTAATTTCACGTTCTATCTCTACGTTTTGTTTCTTCTTGATGTAGCCCTAAGCAGTGACTGGCGAGAAACACTTTCATGGAAAGGGGTTGCCAAGCTTCCCAAAATTACGAATCTCCAGAAATCTCAGCAAATATTTTTTCACCTAAATTGGATGATACTTTCAGGTAATGATCAGTACACGAAGGCGACTTGGTTCCCCAAATTTTGTTCTTCTATGTTGAGGCGTTCGTTTCCAGTAACAGTTTGAATTTTTAGGTTTCACTCTGTTTTCTCTTATATTGATAGATGTATTTGGAACTCTAAATCCAACACGGTTTGTGCTAGCTTCTTGAAACTTGACACAATAAAGTAGTTTCACGTTCTGTCCCTATGTTTTGTTTCCTCTTGATGTAGCCCTAAGCAGTGACTGGCGAGAAACAATTTCATGGAAAGGGGTTTCCAGGCTTCCCAAAATTACGAATCTCCAGAAATCTCAGCAAATATTTTTTCACCCAAACAGGATGATACTTTCAGGTAATGATCAGTACACGAAGGCGACTTGGTTCCCCAAATTTCGTTCTTCTATGTTGAAGCGTTCGTTTCCAGTAACAGTTTGAATTTTTAGGTATCACTCTGTTTTCTCCTATATTGATAGATGTACTTGGAACTCTAAATCCAACACGGTTTGGGCTAGCTTCTTGAAACTTGACACAATAAAGTAGTTTCACGTTCTATCTCTACATTTTGTTTCCTCTTGATGTAGCCCTAAGCAGTGACTGGCGAGAAACACTTTCATTGAAAGGGGTTGCCAGGCTTCCCAAAATTACGAATCTCCAGAAATCTCAGCAAATATTTTTTCACCCAAACAGGATGATACTTTCAGGTAATGAACGGTACACGAAGGCGACTTGGTTTCCCAAATTTCGTTCATCTATGTTGAGGCGTTCGTTTCCAGTAACAGTTTGAATTTTTAGGTTTCACTCTGTTTTCTCCTATATTGATAGATGTATTTGGAACTCTAAATCCAACACGGTGTGTGCTAGCTTCTTGAAAGTTGACACAATAAAGTAGTTTCACGTTCTATCTCTATGTTTTGATTCCTCTTGATGTAGCCCTAAGCAGTGACAGGCGAGAAACACTTCCATGGAAAGGGGTTGCCAGGCTTCCCAAAATTACGAATCTCCAGAAATCTCAGCAAATATTTTTTCACCCAAACTGATGATACTTTCAGATAATGATCAGTACACGAAGGCGACTTTGTTCCCCAAATTTCGTTCTTCTATGTTGAAGCGTTCGTTTCCAGTAACAGTTTGAATTTTTAGGTTTCCCTCTGTTTTCTCTTATATTGATAGATGTATTTGGAACTCTAAATCCAACACGGTTTGTGCTAGCTTCTTGACACTTGACACAATAAAGTAGTTTCACGTTCTATCTCTATGTTTTGTTTCCTCTTGATGTAGCCCTAAGCAGTTACTGGCGAGAAACACTTTCATGGAAAGGGGTTGCCAGGCTTCCCAAAATTACGAATCTCCAGAAATCTCAGCCAATATTTTTTCACCCAAACAGGATGATAATTTCAGGTAATGATCAGTACACTAAGGTGACTTGGTTCCCCAAATTTCGTTCTTCTATGTTGAAGCGTTCGTTTCCAGTAACAGTTTGAATGTTTAGGTTTCACTCTGTTTTCTCCTATATTGATAGATGTATTTGGAACACTAAATCCAACACGGTTTGTGCTAGCTTCTTGAAACTTGACACAATAAAGTAGTTTCACGTTCTATCTCTATGTTTTGATTCCTCTTGATGTAGCCCTAAGCAGTGACAGGCGAGAAACACTTCCATGGAAAGGGGTTGCCAGGCTTCCCAAAATTACGAATCTCCAGAAATCTCAGCAAATATTTTTTTACCCAAACTGGATGATACTTTCAGATAATGATCAGTACACGAAGGCGACTTGGTTCCCCAAATTTCGTTCTTCTATGTTGAAGCGTTCGTTTCCAGTAACAGTTTGAATTTTTAGGTTTCACTCTGTTTTCTCCTATATTGATAGATGTATTTGGAACTCTAAATCCAACACGGTTTGTGCTAGCTTCTTGAAACTTGAGACAATAAAGTAGTTTCACGGTCTGTCTCTATGTTTTGTTTCCTCTTGATGTAGCCCTAAGCAGTGACTGGCGAGAAACACTTTCATGGAAAGGGGTTGCCAGGCTTCCCAAAATTACGAATCTCCAGAAATCTCAGCAAATATTTTTTCACCCAAACAGGATGATACTTTCAGGTAATGATCAGTACACTAAGGTGACTTGGTTCCCCAAATTTCGTTCTTCTATGTTGAAGCGTTCGTTTCCAGTAACAGTTTGAATTTTTAGGTTTCACTCTGTTTTCTCCTATATTGATAGATGTATTTGGAACTCTAAATCCAACACGGTTTGTGCTAGCTTCTTGAAACTTCACACAACAATGAAGATGCAGGTTCTATCTCTATGTTTTGTTTCCTCTTGATGTAGCCCTAAGCAGTGACTGCCGAGAAACACTTTCATGGAAAGGGGTTGCCAGGCTTCCTAAAATTACGAATCTCCAGAAATCTCAGCAAATATTTTTTCACCCAAACAGGATGATACTTTCAGGTAATGATCAGTACACTAAGGTGACTAGGTTGCCCAAATTTCGTTCTTCTATGTTGAAGCGTTCATTTCCAGTAACAGTTTGAATTTTTAGGTTTCACTCTGTTTTCTCCTATATTGATAGATGTATTTGGAACTCTAAATCCAACACGGTTTGTGCTAGCTTCTTGAAACTTGACACAATAAAGTAGTTTCACATTCTATCTCTATGTTTTGATTCCTCTTGATGTAGCCCTAAGCAGTGACTGGCGAGAAACACTTTCATGAAAAGGGGTTGCCAGGCTTCCCAAAATTACGAATCTCCCGAAATCTCAGCAAATATTTTTTCACCCAAACTGGATGATACTTTCAGGTAATGATCAGTACACGAAGGCGACTTGGTTCCCCAAATTTCGTTCTTCTATGTTGAAGCGTTCGTTTCCACTAACACTTTGAATTTTTAGGTTTCACTCTGTTTTCTCCTATATTGATAGATGTATTTGGAACTCTAAATCCAACACGGTTTGTGCTAGCTTCTTGAAACTTGACACAATAAAGTAGTTTCACTTTCTGTCTCTATGTTTTGTTTCCTCTTAATGTAGCCCTAAGCAGTGACAGGCGAGAAACACTTTCATGGAAAGGGGTTGCCAGGCTTCCCAAAACTACGAATCTCCAGAAATCTCAGCAAATATTTTTTCACCCAAACAGGATGATACATTCAGGTAATGATCAGTACACTAAGGTGACTTGGTTCCCCAAATTTCGTTCTTCTATGTTGAGGCGTTCGTTTCCAGTAACAGTTTGAATTTTTAGGTTTCACTCTGTTTTCTCCTATATTGATAGATGTATTTGGAACTCTAAATCCAACACGGTTTGTGCTAGCTTCTTGAAACTTGACACAATAAAGTAGTTTCACGTTCTATCTCTATGTTTTGTTTCCTCTTGATGTAGCCCTAAGCTGTGACTGGCGAGAAACACTTTCATGGAAAGGGGTTGCCAGGCTTCCCAAAATTACGAATCTGCAGAAATCTCAGCCAATATTTTTTCACCCAAACAGGATGATACTTTCAGGTAATGATCAGTACACGAAGGCGACTTGGTTCCCCAAATTTTGTTCTTCTATGTTGAGGCGTTCGTTTCCAGTAACAGTTTGAATTTTTAGGTTTCACTCTGTTTTCTCCTATATTGATAGATGTATTTGGAACTCTAAATATAACACGGTTTGTGCTAGCTTCTTGAAACTTGACACAATAAAGTAGTTTCATGTTCTGTCTCTATGTTTTGTTTCCTCTTGATGTAGCCCTAAGAAGTGACAGGCGAGAAACACTTCCATGGAAAGGGGTTGCCAGGCTTCCCAAAATTACGAATCTCCAGAAATCTCAGCAAATATTTTTTCACCCAAACTGGATGATACTTTCACGTAATGATCAGTACACGAAGGCGACTTGGTTCCCCAAATTTCGTTCTTCTATGTTGAAGCGTTCGTTTCCAGTAACAGTTTGAATTTTTAGGTTTCACTCTGTTTTCTCCTATATTGATAGATGTATTTGGAACTCTAAATCCAACACGGTTTGTGCTAGCTTCTTGAAACTTGACACAATAAAGTAATTTCACGTTCTATCTCTACGTTTTGTTTCTTCTTGATGTAGCCCTAAGCAGTGACTGGCGAGAAACACTTTCATGGAAAGGGGTTGCCAAGCTTCCCAAAATTACGAATCTCCAGAAATCTCAGCAAATATTTTTTCACCTAAATTGGATGATACTTTCAGGTAATGATCAGTACACGAAGGCGACTTGGTTCCCCAAATTTTGTTCTTCTATGTTGAGGCGTTCGTTTCCAGTAACAGTTTGAATTTTTAGGTTTCACTCTGTTTTCTCTTATATTGATAGATGTATTTGGAACTCTAAATCCAACACGGTTTGTGCTAGCTTCTTGAAACTTGACACAATAAAGTAGTTTCACGTTCTGTCCCTATGTTTTGTTTCCTCTTGATGTAGCCCTAAGCAGTGACTGGCGAGAAACAATTTCATGGAAAGGGGTTTCCAGGCTTCCCAAAATTACGAATCTCCAGAAATCTCAGCAAATATTTTTTCACCCAAACAGGATGATACTTTCAGGTAATGATCAGTACACGAAGGCGACTTGGTTCCCCAAATTTCGTTCTTCTATGTTGAAGCGTTCGTTTCCAGTAACAGTTTGAATTTTTAGGTATCACTCTGTTTTCTCCTATATTGATAGATGTACTTGGAACTCTAAATCCAACACGGTTTGGGCTAGCTTCTTGAAACTTGACACAATAAAGTAGTTTCACGTTCTATCTCTACATTTTGTTTCCTCTTGATGTAGCCCTAAGCAGTGACTGGCGAGAAACACTTTCATTGAAAGGGGTTGCCAGGCTTCCCAAAATTACGAATCTCCAGAAATCTCAGCAAATATTTTTTCACCCAAACAGGATGATACTTTCAGGTAATGAACGGTACACGAAGGCGACTTGGTTTCCCAAATTTCGTTCATCTATGTTGAGGCGTTCGTTTCCAGTAACAGTTTGAATTTTTAGGTTTCACTCTGTTTTCTCCTATATTGATAGATGTATTTGGAACTCTAAATCCAACACGGTGTGTGCTAGCTTCTTGAAAGTTGACACAATAAAGTAGTTTCACGTTCTATCTCTATGTTTTGATTCCTCTTGATGTAGCCCTAAGCAGTGACAGGCGAGAAACACTTCCATGGAAAGGGGTTGCCAGGCTTCCCAAAATTACGAATCTCCAGAAATCTCAGCAAATATTTTTTCACCCAAACTGATGATACTTTCAGATAATGATCAGTACACGAAGGCGACTTTGTTCCCCAAATTTCGTTCTTCTATGTTGAAGCGTTCGTTTCCAGTAACAGTTTGAATTTTTAGGTTTCCCTCTGTTTTCTCTTATATTGATAGATGTATTTGGAACTCTAAATCCAACACGGTTTGTGCTAGCTTCTTGACACTTGACACAATAAAGTAGTTTCACGTTCTATCTCTATGTTTTGTTTCCTCTTGATGTAGCCCTAAGCAGTTACTGGCGAGAAACACTTTCATGGAAAGGGGTTGCCAGGCTTCCCAAAATTACGAATCTCCAGAAATCTCAGCCAATATTTTTTCACCCAAACAGGATGATAATTTCAGGTAATGATCAGTACACTAAGGTGACTTGGTTCCCCAAATTTCGTTCTTCTATGTTGAAGCGTTCGTTTCCAGTAACAGTTTGAATGTTTAGGTTTCACTCTGTTTTCTCCTATATTGATAGATGTATTTGGAACACTAAATCCAACACGGTTTGTGCTAGCTTCTTGAAACTTGACACAATAAAGTAGTTTCACGTTCTATCTCTATGTTTTGATTCCTCTTGATGTAGCCCTAAGCAGTGACAGGCGAGAAACACTTCCATGGAAAGGGGTTGCCAGGCTTCCCAAAATTACGAATCTCCAGAAATCTCAGCAAATATTTTTTTACCCAAACTGGATGATACTTTCAGATAATGATCAGTACACGAAGGCGACTTGGTTCCCCAAATTTCGTTCTTCTATGTTGAAGCGTTCGTTTCCAGTAACAGTTTGAATTTTTAGGTTTCACTCTGTTTTCTCCTATATTGATAGATGTATTTGGAACTCTAAATCCAACACGGTTTGTGCTAGCTTCTTGAAACTTGAGACAATAAAGTAGTTTCACGGTCTGTCTCTATGTTTTGTTTCCTCTTGATGTAGCCCTAAGCAGTGACTGGCGAGAAACACTTTCATGGAAAGGGGTTGCCAGGCTTCCCAAAATTACGAATCTCCAGAAATCTCAGCAAATATTTTTTCACCCAAACAGGATGATACTTTCAGGTAATGATCAGTACACTAAGGTGACTTGGTTCCCCAAATTTCGTTCTTCTATGTTGAAGCGTTCGTTTCCAGTAACAGTTTGAATTTTTAGGTTTCACTCTGTTTTCTCCTATATTGATAGATGTATTTGGAACACTAAATCCAACACGGTTTGTGCTAGCTTCTTGAAACTTGACACAATAAAGTAGTTTCACGTTCTATCTCTATGTTTTGATTCCTCTTGATGTAGCCCTAAGCAGTGACAGGCGAGAAACACTTCCATGGAAAGGGGTTGCCAAGCTTCCCAAAATTACGAATCTCCAGAAATCTCAGCAAATATTTTTTTACCCAAACTGGATGATACTTTCAGATAATGATCAGTACACGAAGGCGACTTGGTTCCCCAAATTTCGTTCTTCTATGTTGAAGCGTTCGTTTCCAGTAACAGTTTGAATTTTTAGGTTTCACTCTGTTTTCTCCTATATTGATAGATGTATTTGGAACTCTAAATCCAACACGGTTTGTGCTAGCTTCTTGAAACTTGAGACAATAAAGTAGTTTCACGGTCTGTCTCTATGTTTTGTTTCCTCTTGATGTAGCCCTAAGCAGTGACTGGCGAGAAACACTTTCATGGAAAGGGGTTGCCAGGCTTCCCAAAATTACGAATCTCCAGAAATCTCAGCAAATATTTTTTCACCCAAACAGGATGATACTTTCAGGTAATGATCAGTACACTAAGGTGACTTGGTTCCCCAAATTTCGTTCTTCTATGTTGAAGCGTTCGTTTCCAGTAACAGTTTGAATTTTTAGGTTTCACTCTGTTTTCTCCTATATTGATAGATGTATTTGGAACTCTAAATCCAACACGGTTTGTGCTAGCTTCTTGAAACTTGACACAATAAAGTAGTTTCACGTTCTATCTCTATGTTTTGTTTCCTCTTGATGTAGCCCTAAGCAGTGACAGGCGAGAAACACTTTCATGGAAAGGGGTTGTCAGGCTTCCCAAAATTACGAATTTCCAGAAATCTCAGCAAATATTTTTTCAGCCAAACTGGATGATACTTTCAGGTAACGATTAGTACACGAAGGCGACTTGGTTCCCCAAATTTCGTTCTTCTATGTTGAAGCGTTCGTTTCCACTAACACTTTGAATTTTTAGGTTTCACTCTGTTTTCTCCTATATTGATAGATGTATTTGGAACTCTAAATCCAACACGGTTTGTGCTAGCTTCTTGAAACTTGACACAATAAAGTAGTTTCACATTCTATCTCTATGTTTTGATTCCTCTTGATATAGCCCTAAGCAGTGACTGGCGAGAAACACTTTCATGGAAAGGGGTTGCCAGGCTTCCCAAAATTACGAATCTCCCGAAATCTCAGCAAATATTTTTTCACCCAAACTGTATGATACTTTCAGGTAATGATCAGTACACGAAGGAGACTTGGTTCCCCAAATTTCGTTCTTCTATGTTGAAGCGTTCGTTTCCAGTAACTGTTTGAATTTTTAGGTTTCACTCTGTTTTCTCCTATATTGATAGATGTATTTGGAACTCTAAATCCAACACGGTTTGTGCTAGCTTCTTGAAACTTGACACAATAAAGTAGTTTCACGTTCTATCTCTATGTTTTGTTTCCTCTTGATGTAGCCCTAAGCAGTGACAGGCGAGAAACACTTTCATGGAAAGGGGTTGTCAGGCTTCCCAAAATTACGAATTTCCAGAAATCTCAGCAAATATTTTTTCAGCCAAACTGGATGATACTTTCAGGTAACGATTAGTACACGAAGGCGACTTGGTTCCCCAAATTTCGTTCTTCTATGTTGAAGCGTTCGTTTCCACTAACACTTTGAATTTTTAGGTTTCACTCTGTTTTCTCCTATATTGATAGATGTATTTGGAACTCTAAATCCAACACGGTTTGTGCTAGCTTCTTGAAACTTGACACAATAAAGTAGTTTCACGTTCTGTCTCTATGTTTTGTTTCCTCTTAATGTAGCCCTAAGCAGTGACAGGCGAGAAACACTTTCATGGAAAGGGGTTGCCAGGCTTCCCAAAACTACGAATCTCCAGAAATCTCAGCAAATATTTTTCACCCAAACAGGATGATACATTCAGTTAATGATCAGTACACGAAGGTGACTTGGTTCCCCAAATTTCGTTCTTCTATGTTGAAGCGTTCGTTTCCAGTAACAGTTTGAATTTTTAGGTTTCACTCTGTTTTCTCCTATATTGATAGATGTATTTGGAACTCTAAATCCAACACGGATTGTGCTAGCTTCTTGAAACTTGACACAATAAAATAATTTCATGTTCTATCTCTACGTTTTGTTTCCTCTTGATGTAGCCCTAAGCAGTGACTGGCGGGAAACACTTTCATGGAAAGGGGTTGCCAAGCTTCCCAAAATTACGAATCTCCAGAAATCTCAGCAAATATTTTTTCACCCAAACAGGATGATACTTTCAGGTAATGATCAGTACACGAAGGCGACTTGGTTCCCCAAATTTTGTTCTTCTATGTTGAGGCGTTCGTTTCCAGTAACAGTTTGAATTTTTAGGTTTCACTCTGTTTTCTCCTATATTGATAGATATATTTGGAACTCTAAATCCAACACGGTTTGTGCTAGCTTATTGAAACTTGACACAATAAAGTAGTTTCACGTTCTATCTCTATGTTTTGTTTCCTCTTGATGTAGCCCTAAGCAGTGACAGGCGAGAAACACTTTCATGGAAAGGGGTTGCCAGGCTTCCCAAAATTACGAATCTCCAGAAATCTCAGCAAATATTTTTTCACCCAAACAGGATGATACTTTCAGGTAATGATCAGTACACGAAGGTGACTTGGTTTTCCAAATTTCGTTCTTCTATGTTGAAGCGTTCGTTTCCAGTAACAGTTTGAATTTTTAGGTTTCACTTTGTTTTCTCCTATATTGATAGATGTATTTGGAAATCTAAATCCAACACGGTTTGTGCTAGCTTCTTGAAACTTGACACAATAAAGTAATTTCACGTTCTATCTCTACGTTTTGTTTCCTCTTGATGTAGCCCTAAGCAGTGACTGGCGGGAAACACTTTCATGGAAAGGGGTTGCCAAGCTTCCCAAAATTACGAGTCTCCAGAAATCTCAGCAAATATTTTTTCACCCAAACAGGATGATACTTTCAGGTAATGATCAGTACACGAAGGCGACTTGGTTCCCCAAATTTTGTTCTTCTATGTTGAGGCGTTCGTTTCCAGTAACAGTTTGAATTTTTAGGTTTCACTCTGTTTTCTCCTATATTGATAGATGTATTTGGAACTCTAAATATAACACGGTTTGTGCTAGCTTCTTGAAACTTGACACAATAAAGTAGTTTCATGTTCTGTCTCTATGTTTTGTTTCCTCTTGATGTAGCCCTAAGAAGTGACAGGCGAGAAACACTTCCATGGAAAGGGGTTGCCAGGCTTCCCAAAATTACGAATCTCCAGAAATCTCAGCAAATATTTTTTCACCCAAACTGGATGATACTTTCAAGTAATGATCAGTACACGAAGGCGACTTGGTTCCCCAAATTTCGTTCTTCTATGTTGAAGCGTTCGTTTCCAGTAACAGTTTGAATTTTTAGGTTTCACTCTGTTTTCTCCTATATTGATAGATGTATTTGGAACTCTAAATCCAACACGGTTTGTGCTAGCTTCTTGAAACTTGACACAATAAAGTAATTTCACGTTCTATCTCTACGTTTTGTTTCTTCTTGATGTAGCCCTAAGCAGTGACTGGCGAGAAACACTTTCATGGAAAGGGGTTGCCAAGCTTCCCAAAATTACGAATCTCCAGAAATCTCAGCAAATATTTTTTCACCTAAATTGGATGATACTTTCAGGTAATGATCAGTACACGAAGGCGACTTGGTTCCCCAAATTTTGTTCTTCTATGTTGAGGCGTTCGTTTCCAGTAACAGTTTGAATTTTTAGGTTTCACTCTGTTTTCTCTTATATTGATAGATGTATTTGGAACTCTAAATCCAACACGGTTTGTGCTAGCTTCTTGAAACTTGACACAATAAAGTAGTTTCACGTTCTGTCCCTATGTTTTGTTTCCTCTTGATGTAGCCCTAAGCAGTGACTGGCGAGAAACAATTTCATGGAAAGGGGTTTCCAGGCTTCCCAAAATTACGAATCTCCAGAAATCTCAGCAAATATTTTTTCACCCAAACAGGATGATACTTTCAGGTAATGATCAGTACACGAAGGCGACTTGGTTCCCCAAATTTCGTTCTTCTATGTTGAAGCGTTCGTTTCCAGTAACAGTTTGAATTTTTAGGTATCACTCTGTTTTCTCCTATATTGATAGATGTACTTGGAACTCTAAATCCAACACGGTTTGGGCTAGCTTCTTGAAACTTGACACAATAAAGTAGTTTCACGTTCTATCTCTACATTTTGTTTCCTCTTGATGTAGCCCTAAGCAGTGACTGGCGAGAAACACTTTCATTGAAAGGGGTTGCCAGGCTTCCCAAAATTACGAATCTCCAGAAATCTCAGCAAATATTTTTTCACCCAAACAGGATGATACTTTCAGGTAATGAACGGTACACGAAGGCGACTTGGTTTCCCAAATTTCGTTCATCTATGTTGAGGCGTTCGTTTCCAGTAACAGTTTGAATTTTTAGGTTTCACTCTGTTTTCTCCTATATTGATAGATGTATTTGGAACTCTAAATCCAACACGGTGTGTGCTAGCTTCTTGAAAGTTGACACAATAAAGTAGTTTCACGTTCTATCTCTATGTTTTGATTCCTCTTGATGTAGCCCTAAGCAGTGACAGGCGAGAAACACTTCCATGGAAAGGGGTTGCCAGGCTTCCCAAAATTACGAATCTCCAGAAATCTCAGCAAATATTTTTTCACCCAAACTGATGATACTTTCAGATAATGATCAGTACACGAAGGCGACTTTGTTCCCCAAATTTCGTTCTTCTATGTTGAAGCGTTCGTTTCCAGTAACAGTTTGAATTTTTAGGTTTCCCTCTGTTTTCTCTTATATTGATAGATGTATTTGGAACTCTAAATCCAACACGGTTTGTGCTAGCTTCTTGACACTTGACACAATAAAGTAGTTTCACGTTCTATCTCTATGTTTTGTTTCCTCTTGATGTAGCCCTAAGCAGTTACTGGCGAGAAACACTTTCATGGAAAGGGGTTGCCAGGCTTCCCAAAATTACGAATCTCCAGAAATCTCAGCCAATATTTTTTCACCCAAACAGGATGATAATTTCAGGTAATGATCAGTACACTAAGGTGACTTGGTTCCCCAAATTTCGTTCTTCTATGTTGAAGCGTTCGTTTCCAGTAACAGTTTGAATGTTTAGGTTTCACTCTGTTTTCTCCTATATTGATAGATGTATTTGGAACACTAAATCCAACACGGTTTGTGCTAGCTTCTTGAAACTTGACACAATAAAGTAGTTTCACGTTCTATCTCTATGTTTTGATTCCTCTTGATGTAGCCCTAAGCAGTGACAGGCGAGAAACACTTCCATGGAAAGGGGTTGCCAGGCTTCCCAAAATTACGAATCTCCAGAAATCTCAGCAAATATTTTTTTACCCAAACTGGATGATACTTTCAGATAATGATCAGTACACGAAGGCGACTTGGTTCCCCAAATTTCGTTCTTCTATGTTGAAGCGTTCGTTTCCAGTAACAGTTTGAATTTTTAGGTTTCACTCTGTTTTCTCCTATATTGATAGATGTATTTGGAACTCTAAATCCAACACGGTTTGTGCTAGCTTCTTGAAACTTGAGACAATAAAGTAGTTTCACGGTCTGTCTCTATGTTTTGTTTCCTCTTGATGTAGCCCTAAGCAGTGACTGGCGAGAAACACTTTCATGGAAAGGGGTTGCCAGGCTTCCCAAAATTACGAATCTCCAGAAATCTCAGCAAATATTTTTTCACCCAAACAGGATGATACTTTCAGGTAATGATCAGTACACTAAGGTGACTTGGTTCCCCAAATTTCGTTCTTCTATGTTGAAGCGTTCGTTTCCAGTAACAGTTTGAATTTTTAGGTTTCACTCTGTTTTCTCCTATATTGATAGATGTATTTGGAACTCTAAATCCAACACGGTTTGTGCTAGCTTCTTGAAACTTCACACAACAATGAAGATGCAGGTTCTATCTCTATGTTTTGTTTCCTCTTGATGTAGCCCTAAGCAGTGACTGCCGAGAAACACTTTCATGGAAAGGGGTTGCCAGGCTTCCTAAAATTACGAATCTCCAGAAATCTCAGCAAATATTTTTTCACCCAAACAGGATGATACTTTCAGGTAATGATCAGTACACTAAGGTGACTAGGTTGCCCAAATTTCGTTCTTCTATGTTGAAGCGTTCATTTCCAGTAACAGTTTGAATTTTTAGGTTTCACTCTGTTTTCTCCTATATTGATAGATGTATTTGGAACTCTAAATCCAACACGGTTTGTGCTAGCTTCTTGAAACTTGACACAATAAAGTAGTTTCACATTCTATCTCTATGTTTTGATTCCTCTTGATGTAGCCCTAAGCAGTGACTGGCGAGAAACACTTTCATGAAAAGGGGTTGCCAGGCTTCCCAAAATTACGAATCTCCCGAAATCTCAGCAAATATTTTTTCACCCAAACTGGATGATACTTTCAGGTAATGATCAGTACACGAAGGCGACTTGGTTCCCCAAATTTCGTTCTTCTATGTTGAAGCGTTCGTTTCCACTAACACTTTGAATTTTTAGGTTTCACTCTGTTTTCTCCTATATTGATAGATGTATTTGGAACTCTAAATCCAACACGGTTTGTGCTAGCTTCTTGAAACTTGACACAATAAAGTAGTTTCACTTTCTGTCTCTATGTTTTGTTTCCTCTTAATGTAGCCCTAAGCAGTGACAGGCGAGAAACACTTTCATGGAAAGGGGTTGCCAGGCTTCCCAAAACTACGAATCTCCAGAAATCTCAGCAAATATTTTTTCACCCAAACAGGATGATACATTCAGGTAATGATCAGTACACTAAGGTGACTTGGTTCCCCAAATTTCGTTCTTCTATGTTGAGGCGTTCGTTTCCAGTAACAGTTTGAATTTTTAGGTTTCACTCTGTTTTCTCCTATATTGATAGATGTATTTGGAACTCTAAATCCAACACGGTTTGTGCTAGCTTCTTGAAACTTGACACAATAAAGTAGTTTCACGTTCTATCTCTATGTTTTGTTTCCTCTTGATGTAGCCCTAAGCTGTGACTGGCGAGAAACACTTTCATGGAAAGGGGTTGCCAGGCTTCCCAAAATTACGAATCTGCAGAAATCTCAGCCAATATTTTTTCACCCAAACAGGATGATACTTTCAGGTAATGATTGGTAAACGAAGGCGACTTGGTTTCCCAAATTTCGTTCATCTATGTTGAGGCGTTCGCGAGAAACACTTTCATGGAAAGGGGTTGCCAAGCTTCCAAAAATTACGAATCTCCAGAAATCTCAGCAAATATTTTTTCACCCAAACTGGATGATACTTTCAGGTTATGATCAGTACACTAAGCCGACTTGGTTCCCCATATTTCGTTCTTGTATGTTGAACGTTCATTTCCAGTAACAGTTTGAATTTTTAGGTTTCACTCTGTTTTCTCCTATATTGATAGATGTATTTGGAACTCTAAATCCAACACAGTTTGGGCTAGCTTATTGAAACTTGACACAATAAAGTAGTTTCACATTCTATCTCTATGTTTTGTTTCCTCTTGATGTAGCCCAAAGCAGTGACTGGCGAGAAACACTTTCATGGAAAGGGGTTGCCAAGCTTCCAAAAATTACGAATCTCCAGAAATCTCATCAAATATTTTTTCACCCAAACTGGATGATACTTTCAGGTAATGATCAGCACACTAAGCCGACTTGGTTCCCCAAATTTCGTTGTTCAAGGTTGAAGCGTTCGTTTCCAGTAACAGTTTGAATTTTTAGGTTTCACTCTGTTTTCTCCTATGTTGATAGATGTATTTGGAACTCTAAATCCAACACGGTTTGTGCTAGCTTCTTGAAATTTGACACAATAAAGTAGTTTCATGTTCTATCTCTATGTTTTGTTTTTTCTTGGTGTACCCCAGAGCCGTGACTGGCGAGAAACACTTTCATGGAAAGGGGTTGCCAAGCTTCCAAAAATAACGAATCTCCAGAAATCTCAGCAAATATTTTTTCACCCAAACTGGATGATACTTTCAGGTAATGATCAGTACACTAAGCCGACATGGTTCCCCAAATTTCATTCTTCTATGTTGAAGCGTTCGTTTCTAGTAACAGTTTGAATTTTTAGGTTTCACTCTGTTTTGTCCTATATTGATACATGTATTTGGAACTCTAAATCCAACACGGTTTTTGCTAGCTTCTTGAAACTTGACACCATAAAGTAGTTTCACGTTCTATCTCTATGTTTTGTTTCCTCTTCAAATAGCCCTAAGCAGTGACTGGCGAGAAACAAGTTCATGGAAAGGGGTTGCCAAGCTTCCAAAAATTACGATTCTCCAGAAATCTCAGCAAATATTTTTTCACCCAAACTGGATGATATTTTCAGGTAATGATCAGTACACTAAGCCGACTTGGTTCCCCATATTTCGTTCTTCTATGTTGAAGCGTTCGTTTCCAGTAACAGTTTGAATTTTTAGGTTTCACTCTGTTTTGTCCTATATGGATAGATATATTTGGAACACTTAATCCAACACGGTTTGGGCTAGCTTCTTGAAACTTGACACATTAAAGTAGTTTCATGTTCTATCTCTATTTTTCGTTTCCTCTTGATGTAGCCCTAAGCAGTGACTGGCGAGAAACACTTACATGGAAAGGGGTTGCCAAGCTTCCAAAAATTACGAATCTCCAGAAATCTCAGCAAATATTTTTTCACCCAAACTGCATGATACTTTCAGGTAATGATCAGTACACTAAGCCGCCTTGGTTCCCCAAATTTCGTTCTTCTATGTTGACGCGTTCATTTCCAGTAACAGTTTCAATATTTAGGTTTCTCTCTGTTTTCTCCTCTATTGATAGATGTATTTGGAACTCTAAATCCAACACGGTTTGTGCTAGCTTCTTGAAACTTGACACAATAAAGTAGATTCATGTTCTATCTCTATGTTTTGTTTCCTCTTGATGTAGCCCTAAGCAGTGACTGGCGAGAAACACTTTCATGGAAAGGGGTTGCCAAGCTTCCAAAAATTACGTATCTCGAGAAATCTCAGCAAATATTTTTTCACCCAAACTGGATGATAATTTCTGGTAATGAGCAGTATACTAAGCTGAATTGGTTCCTTAAATTTCGTTCTTCTATGTTGAAGCGTTTGTTTCCAGTAACAGTTTGAATTTTTAGGTTTCACTCTGTTTTCTCCTATATTGATAGATGTATTTGGAACTCTAAATCCAACACGGTTTGTGCTAGCTTCTTGAAACTTGACAAAATTAAGTAGTTTCAAGTTCTATCTCTATGTTTTGTTTCCTCTTGATGTAGCCCTAAGCAGTGACTGGCGAGAAACAAGTTCATGGAAAGGGGTTGCCAAGCTTCCAAAAATTACGATTCTCCAGAAATCTCAGCAAATATTTTTTCACCCAAACTGGATGATACTTTCAGGTAATGATCAGTACACTAAGCCGACTTGGTTCCCCATATTTCGTTCTTCTATGTTGAAGCGTTCGTTTCCAGTAACAGTTTGAATTTTTAGGTTTCACTCTGTTTTGTCCTATATGGATAGATATATTTGGAACACTTAATCCAACACGGTTTGGGCTAGCTTCCTGAAACTTGACACATTAAAGTAGTTTCATGTTCTATCTCTATTTTTCGTTTCCTCTTGATGTAGCCCTAAGCAGTGACCGGCGAGAAACACTTACATGGAAAGGGGTTGCCAAGCTTCCAAAAATTACGAATCTCCAGAAATCTCAGCAAATATTTTTTCACCCAAACTGCATGATACTTTCAGGTAATGATCAGTACACTAAGCCGACTTGGTTCCCCAAATTTCGTTCTTGTATGTTGAACGTTCATTTCCAGTAACAGTTTGAATTTTTAGGTTTCACTCTGTTTTCTCCTATATGGATAGATGTATTTGGAACTCTAAATCCAACACGGTTTGGGCTAGCTTATTGAAACTTGACACAATAAAGTAGTTTCACATTCTATCTCTATGTTTTGTTTCCTCTTGATGTAGCCCAAAGCAGTGACTGGCGAGAAACACTTTCATGGAAAGGGGTTGCCAAGCTTCCAAAAATTACTAATCTCCAGAAATCTCATCAAATATTTTTTCACCCAAACTGGATGATACTTTCAGGTAATGATCAGCACACTAAGCCGACTTGGTTCCCCAAATTTCGTTGTTCAAGGTTGAAGCGTTCGTTTCCAGTAACAGTTTGAATTTTTAGGTTTCACTCTGTTTTCTCCTATGTTGATAGATGTATTTGGAACTCTAAATCCAACAGGGTTTGTGCTAGCTTCTTGAAATTTGACACAATAAAGTAGTTTCATGTTCTATCTCTATGTTTTGTTTTTTCTTGGTGTACCCCAGAGCCGTGACTGGCGAGAAACACTTTCATGGAAAGGGGTTGCCAAGCTTCCAAAAATAACGAATCTCCAGAAATCTCAGCAAATATTTTTTCACCCAAACTGGATGATACTTTCAGGTAATGATCAGTACACTAAGCCGACATGGTTCCCCAAATTTCATTCTTCTATGTTGAAGCGTTCGTTTCTAGTAACAGTTTGAATTTTTAGGTTTCACTCTGTTTTGTCCTATATTGATACATGTATTTGGAACTCTAAATCCAACACGGTTTTTGCTAGCTTCTTGAAACTTGACACCATAAAGTAGTTTCACGTTCTATCTCTATGTTTTGTTTCCTCTTCAAATAGCCCTAAGCAGTGACTGGCGAGAAACAAGTTCATGGAAAGGGGTTGCCAAGCTTCCAAAAATTACGATTCTCCAGAAATCTCAGCAAATATTTTTTCACCCAAACTGGATGATACTTTCAGGTAATGATCAGTACACTAAGCCGACTTGGTTCCCCATATTTCGTTCTTCTATGTTGAAGCGTTCGTTTCCAGTAACAGTTTGAATTTTTAGGTTTCACTCTGTTTTGTCCTATATGGATAGATATATTTGGAACACTTAATCCAACACGGTTTGGGCTAGCTTCTTGAAACTTGACACATTAAAGTAGTTTCATGTTCTATCTCTATTTTTCGTTTCCTCTTGATGTAGCCCTAAGCAGTGACTGGCGAGAAACACTTACATGGAAAGGGGTTGCCAAGCTTCCAAAAATTACGAATCTCCAGAAATCTCAGCAAATATTTTTTCACCCAAACTGCATGATACTTTCAGGTAATGATCAGTACACTAAGCCGACTTGGTTCCCCAAATTTTGTTCTTCTATGTTGAAGCGTTCGTTTCCAATAACAGTTTGAATTTTTAGGTTTCACTCTGTTTTCTCCTATATTGGTAGATGTATTTGGTACTCTAAACCCAACACGGTTTGGGCTAGCTTCTTGAAACTTGACACAATAAAGTAGTTTCACATTCTATCTCTATGTTTTGTTTCCTCTTGATGTAGCCCAAAGCAGTGACTGGCGAGAAACACTTTCATGGAAAGGGGTTGCCAAGCTTCCAAAAATTACGAATCTCCAGAAATCTCAGCAAATATTTTTTCACCCAAACTGGATGATACTTTCAGGTTATGATCAGTACACTAAGCCGACTTGGTTCCCCAAATTTCGTTCTTGTATGTTGAACGTTCATTTCCAGTAACAGTTTGAATTTTTAGGTTTCACTCTGTTTTCTCCTATATTGATAGATGTATTTGGAACTCTAAATCCAACACGGTTTGGGCTAGCTTATTGAAACTTGACACAATAAAGTAGTTTCACATTCTATCTCTATGTTTTGTTTCCTCTTGATGTAGCCCTAAGCAGTGACTCGCGAGAAACACTTTCATGGAAAGGGTTTGCCAAGCTTCCAAAAAGTAGGAATCTGCAGAAATCTCAGCAAATATTTTTTCACCCAAAATGGATGATACTTTCAGGTAATGATCAGTACACTAAGCCGACTTGGTTCCCCTAATTTCGTTCTTCTATGTTGAAGCGTTCGTTTCCAGTAACAGTTTGAATTTTTAGGTTTCACTCTGTTTTCTCCTATATTGATAGATGTATTTGGAACTCTAAATCCAACACTTTTTGTGCTAGCTTCTTGAAACTTGACACAATAAAGTAGTTTCACGGTCTATCTCTCTGTTTTGTTTCCTCTTGAGGTAGCCCTAAGCAGTGACTGGTGAGAAACACTTTCATGGAAAGGGGTTGCCAGATTCCAAAACTTATGAATCTCCAGGAATCCCAGCAAATATTTTATCATCCAAACTTGATGATTCTTTCAGGTAATGATCAGTACACTAAGCCGACTTGGTTCCCCAAATTTCGTTCTTCTATGTTGACGCGTTCATTTCCAGTAACAGTTTGAATATTTAGGTTTCTCTCTGTTTTCTCCTATATTGATAGATGTATTTGGAACTCTAAATCCAACACGGTTTGTGCTAGCTTCTTGAAACTTGACACAATAAAGTAGATTCATGTTCTATCTCTATGTTTTGTTTCCTCTTGATGTAGCCCTAAGCAGTGACTGGCGAGAAACACTTTCATGGAAAGGGGTTGCCAAGCTTCCAAAAATTACGTATCTCGAGAAATCTCAGCAAATATTTTTTCACCCAAACTGGATGATAATTTCTGGTAATGAGCAGTATACTAAGCTGAATTGGTTCCTCAAATTTCGTTCTTCTATGTTGAAGCGTTCGTTTCCAGTAACAGTTTGAATTTTTAGGTTTCACTCTGTTTTCTCCTATATTGATACATGTATTTGGAACTCTAAATCCAACACGGTTTGTGCTAGCTTCTTGAAACTTGACATAATTAAGTAGTTTCAAGTTCTATCTCTATGTTTTGTTTCCTCTTGATGTAGCCCTAAGCAGTGACTGGCGAGAAACAAGTTCATGGAAAGGGGTTGCCAAGCTTCCAAAAATTACGATTCTCCAGAAATCTCAGCAAATATTTTTTCACCCAAACTGGATGATACTTTCAGGTAATGATCAGTACACTAAGCCGACTTGGTTCCCCATATTTCGTTCTTCTATGTTGAAGCGTTCGTTTCCAGTAACAGTTTGAATTTTTAGGTTTCACTCTGTTTTGTCCTATATGGATAGATATATTTGGAACACTTAATCCAACACGGTTTGGGCTAGCTTCTTGAAACTTGACACATTAAAGTAGTTTCATGTTCTATCTCTATTTTTCGTTTCCTCTTGATGTAGCCCTAAGCAGTGACTGGCGAGAAACACTTACATGGAAAGGGGTTGCCAAGCTTCCAAAAATTATGAATCTCCAGAAATCTCAGCAAATATTTTTTCACCCAAACTGCATGATACTTTCAGGTAATGATCAGTACACTAAGCCGACTTGGTTCCCCAAATTTTGTTCTTCTATGTTGAAGCGTTCGTTTCCAATAACAGTTTGAATTTTTAGGTTTCACTCTGTTTTCTCCTATATTGTTTGATGTATTTGGTACTCTAAACCCAACACGGTTTGGGCTAGCTTCTTGAAACTTGACACAATAAAGTAGTTTCACATTCTATCTCTATGTTTTGTTTCCTCTTGATGTAGCCCAAAGCAGTGACTGGCGAGAAACACTTTCATGGAAAGGGGTTGCCAAGCTTCCAAAAATTATGAATCTCCAGAAATCTCAGCAAATATTTTTTCACCCAAACTGGATAATACTTTCAGGTTATGATCAGTACACTAAGCCGACTTGGTTCCCCAAATTTCATTCTTGTATGTTGAACGTTCATTTCCAGTAACAGTTTGAATTTTTAGGTTTCACTCTGTTTTCTCCTATATTGATAGATGTATTTGGAACTCTAAATCCAACACGGTTTGGGCTAGCTTATTGAAACTTGACACAATAAAGTAGTTTCACATTCTATCTCTATGTTTTGTTTCCTCTTGATGTAGCCCTAAGCAGTGACTCGCGAGAAACACTTTCATGGAAAGGGGTTGCCAAGCTTCCAAAAAGTAGGAATCTGCAGAAATCTCAGCAAATATTTTTTCACCCAAAATGGATGATACTTTCAGGTAATGATCAGTACACTAAGCCGACTTGGTTCCCCTAATTTCGTTCTTCTATGTTGAAGCGTTCGTTTCCAGTAACAGTTTGAATTTTTAGGTTTCACTCTGTTTTCTCCTATATTGATACATGTATTTGGAACTCTAAATCCAACACGGTTTGTGCTAGCTTCTTGAAACTTGACATAATTAAGTAGTTTCAAGTTCTATCTCTATGTTTTGTTTCCTCTTGATGTAGCCCTAAGCAGTGACTGGCGAGAAACAAGTTCATGGAAAGGGGTTGCCAAGCTTCCAAAAATTACGATTCTCCAGAAATCTCAGCAAATATTTTTTCACCCAAACTGGATGATACTTTCAGGTAATGATCAGTACACTAAGCCGACTTGGTTCCCCATATTTCGTTCTTCTATGTTGAAGCGTTCGTTTCCAGTAACAGTTTGAATTTTTAGGTTTCACTCTGTTTTGTCCTATATGGATAGATATATTTGGAACACTTAATCCAACACGGTTTGGGCTAGCTTCTTGAAACTTGACACATTAAAGTAGTTTCATGTTCTATCTCTATTTTTCGTTTCCTCTTGATGTAGCCCTAAGCAGTGACTGGCGAGAAACACTTACATGGAAAGGGGTTGCCAAGCTTCCAAAAATTACGAATCTCCAGAAATCTCAGCAAATATTTTTTCACCCAAACTGCATGATACTTTCAGGTAATGATCAGTACACTAAGCCGACTTGGTTCCCCAAATTTCGTTCTTCTATGTTGACGCGTTCATTTCCAGTAACAGTTTCAATATTTAGGTTTCTCTCTGTTTTCTCCTCTATTGATAGATGTATTTGGAACTCTAAATCCAACACGGTTTGTGCTAGCTTCTTGAAACTTGACACAATAAAGTAGATTCATGTTCTATCTCTATGTTTTGTTTCCTCTTGATGTAGCCCTAAGCGGTGACTGGCGAGAAACACTTTCATGGAAAGGGGTTGCCAAGCTTCCAAAAATTACGTATCTCGAGAAATCTCAGCAAATATTTTTTCACCCAAACTGGATGATAATTTCTGGTAATGAGCAGTATACTAAGCTGAATTGGTTCCTTAAATTTCGTTCTTCTATGTTGAAGCGTTTGTTTCCAGTAACAGTTTGAATTTTTAGGTTTCACTCTGTTTTCTCCTATATTGATACATGTATTTGGAACACTAAATCAAACACGGTTTGTGCTAGCTTCTTGAAACTTGACAAAATTAAGTAGTTTCAAGTTCTATCTCTATGTTTTGTTTCCTCTTGATGTAGCCCTAAGCAGTGACTGGCGAGAAACAAGTTCATGGAAAGGGGTTGCCAAGCTTCCAAAAATTACGATTCTCCAGAAATCTCAGCAAATATTTTTTCACCCAAACTGGATGATACTTTCAGGTAATGATCAGTACACTAAGCCGACTTGGTTCCCCATATTTCGTTCTTCTATGTTGAAGCGTACGTTTCCAGTAACAGTTTGAATTTTTAGGTTTCACTCTGTTTTGTCCTATATGGATAGATATATTTGGAACACTTAATCCAACACGGTTTGGGCTAGCTTCCTGAAACTTGACACATTAAAGTAGTTTCATGTTCTATCTCTATTTTTCGTTTCCTCTTGATGTAGCCCTAAGCAGTGACTGGCGAGAAACACTTACATGGAAAGGGGTTGCCAAGCTTCCAAAAATTACGAATCTCCAGAAATCTCAGCAAATATTTTTTCACCCAAACTGCATGATACTTTCAGGTAATGATCAGTACACTAAGCCGACTTGGTTCCCCAAATTTCGTTCTTGTATGTTGAACGTTCATTTCCAGTAACAGTTTGAATTTTTAGGTTTCACTCTGTTTTCTCCTATATTGATAGATGTATTTGGAACTCTAAATCCAACACGGTTTGGGCTAGCTTATTGAAACTTGACACAATAAAGTAGTTTCACATTCTATCTCTATGTTTTGTTTCCTCTTGATGTAGCCCAAAGCAGTGACTGGCGAGAAACACTTTCATGGAAAGGGGTTGCCAAGCTTCCAAAAATTACTAATCTCCAGAAATCTCATCAAATATTTTTTCACCCAAACTGGATGATACTTTCAGGTAATGATCAGCACACTAAGCCGACTTGGTTCCCCAAATTTCGTTGTTCAAGGTTGAAGCGTTCGTTTCCAGTAACAGTTTGAATTTTTAGGTTTCACTCTGTTTTCTCCTATGTTGATAGATGTATTTGGAACTCTAAATCCAACACGGTTTGTGCTAGCTTCTTGAAATTTGACACAATAAAGTAGTTTCATGTTCTATCTCTATGTTTTGTTTTTTCTTGGTGTACCCCAGAGCCGTGACTGGCGAGAAACACTTTCATGGAAAGGGGTTGCCAAGCTTCCAAAAATAACGAATCTCCAGAAATCTCAGCAAATATTTTTTTCACCCAAACTGGATGATACTTTCAGGTAATGATCAGTACACTAAGCCGACATGGTTCCCCAAATTTCATTCTTCTATGTTGAAGCGTTCGTTTCTATTAACAGTTTGAATTTTTAGGTTTCACTCTGTTTTGTCCTATATTGATACATGTATTTGGAACTCTAAATCCAACACGGTTTTTGCTAGCTTCTTGAAACTTGACACCATAAAGTAGTTTCACGTTCTATCTCTATTTTTCGTTTCCTCTTGATGTAGCCCTAAGCAGTGACTGGCGAGAAACACTTACATGGAAAGGGGTTGCCAAGCTTCCAAAAATTACGAATCTCCAGAAATCTCAGCAAATATTTTTTCACCCAAACTGCATGATACTTTCAGGTAATGATCAGTACACTAAGCCGACTTGGTTCCCCAAATTTTGTTCTTCTATGTTGAAGCGTTCGTTTCCAATAACAGTTTGAATTTTTAGGTTTCACTCTGTTTTCTCCTATATTGGTAGATGTATTTGGTACTCTAAAACCAACACGGTTTGGGCTAGCTTCTTGAAACTTGACACAATAAAGTAGTTTCACATTCTATCTCTATGTTTTCTTTCCTCTTGATGTAGCCCAAAGCAGTGACTGGCGAGAAACACTTTCATGGAAAGGGGTTGCCAAGCTTCCAAAAATTACGAATCTCCAGAAATCTCAGCAAATATTTTTTCACCCAAACTGGATGATACTTTCAGGTTATGATCAGTACACTAAGCCGACTTGGTTCCCCAAATTTCGTTCTTGTATGTTGAACGTTCATTTCCAGTAACAGTTTGAATTTTTAGGTTTCACTCTGTTTTCTCCTATATTGATAGATGTATTTGGAACTCTAAATCCAACACGGTTTGGGCTAGCTTATTGAAACTTGACACAATAAAGTAGTTTCACATTCTATCTCTATGTTTTGTTTCCTCTTGATGTAGCCCTAAGCAGTGACTCGCGAGAAACACTTTCATGGAAAGGGTTTGCCAAGCTTCCAAAAAGTAGGAATCTGCAGAAATCTCAGCAAATATTTTTTCACCCAAAATGGATGATACTTTCAGGTAATGATCAGTACACTAAGCCGACTGGGTTCCCCTAATTTCGTTCTTCTATGTTGAAGCGTTCGTTTCCAGTAACAGTTTGAATTTTTAGGTTTCACTCTGTTTTCTCCTATATTGATAGATGTATTTGGAACTCTAAATCCAACACGGTTTGTGCTAGCTTCTTGAAACTTGACACAATAAAGTAGTTTCACGGTCTATCTCTCTGTTTTGTTTCCTCTTGAGGTAGCCCTAAGCAGTGACTGGTGAGAAACACTTTCATGGAAAGGGGTTGCCAGATTCCAAAACTTATGAATCTCCAGGAATCCCAGCAAATATTTTATCATCCAAACTTGATGATTCTTTCAGGTAATGATCAGTACACTAAGCCGACTTGGTTCCCCAAATTTCGTTCTTCTATGTTGACGCGTTCATTTCCAGTAACAGTTTGAATATTTAGGTTTCTCTCTGTTTTCTCCTATATTGATAGATGTATTTGGAACTCTAAATCCAACACGGTTTGTGCTAGCTTCTTGAAACTTGACACAATAAAGTAGATTCATGTTCTATCTCTATGTTTTGTTTCCTCTTGATGTAGCCCTAAGCAGTGACTGGCGAGAAACACTTTCATGGAAAGGGGTTGCCAAGCTTCCAAAAATTACGTATCTCGAGAAATCTCAGCAAATATTTTTTCACCCAAACTGGATGATAATTTCTGGTAATGAGCACTATACTAAGCTGAATTGGTTCCTCAAATTTCGTTCTTCTATGTTGAAGCGTTCGTTTCCAGTAACAGTTTGAATTTTTAGGTTTCACTCTGTTTTCTCCTATATTGATACATGTATTTGGAACTCTAAATCCAACACGGTTTGTGCTAGCTTCTTGAAACTTGACAAAATTAAGTAGTTTCAAGTTCTATCTCTATGTTTTGTTTCCTCTTGATGTAGCCCTAAGCAGTGACTGGCGAGAAACAAGTTCATGGAAAGGGGTTGCCAAGCTTCCAAAAATTACGATTCTCCAGAAATCTCAGCAAATATTTTTTCACCCAAACTGGATGATACTTTCAGGTAATGATCAGTACACTAAGCCGACTTGGTTCCCCATATTTCGTTCTTCTATGTTGAAGCGTTCGTTTCCAGTAACAGTTTGAATTTTTAGGTTTCACTCTGTTTTGTCCTATATGGATAGATATATTTGGAACACTTAATCCAACACGGTTTGGGCTAGCTTCTTGAAACTTGACACATTAAAGTAGTTTCATGTTCTATCTCTATTTTTCGTTTCCTCTTGATGTAGCCCTAAGCAGTGACTGGCGAGAAACACTTACATGGAAAGGGGTTGCCAAGCTTCCAAAAATTATGAATCTCCAGAAATCTCAGCAAATATTTTTTCACCCAAACTGCATGATACTTTCAGGTAATGATCAGTACACTACGCCGACTTGGTTCCCCAAATTTTGTTCTTCTATGTTGAAGCGTTCGTTTCCAATAACAGTTTGAATTTTTAGGTTTCACTCTGTTTTCTCCTATATTGTTTGATGTATTTGGTACTCTAAACCCAACACGGTTTGGGCTAGCTTCTTGAAACTTGACACAATAAAGTAGTTTCACATTCTATCTCTATGTTTTGTTTCCTCTTGATGTAGCCCAAAGCAGTGACTGGCGAGAAACACTTTCATGGAAAGGGGTTGCCAAGCTTCCAAAAATTATGAATCTCCAGAAATCTCAGCAAATATTTTTTCACCCAAACTGGATGATACTTTCAGGTTATGATCAGTACACTAAGCCGACTTGGTTCCCCAAATTTCGTTCTTGTATGTTGAACGTTCATTTCCAGTAACAGTTTGAATTTTTAGGTTTCACTCTGTTTTCTCCTATATTGATAGATGTATTTGGAACTCTAAATCCAACACGGTTTGTGCTAGCTTCTTGAAACTTGACACAATAAAGTAGTTTCACGGTCTATCTCTCTGTTTTGTTTCCTCTTGAGGTAGCCCTAAGCAGTGACTGGTGAGAAACACTTTCATGGAAAGGGGTTGCCAGATTCCAAAACTTATGAATCTCCAGGAATCCCAGCAAATATTTTATCATCCAAACTTGATGATTCTTTCAGGTAATGATCAGTACACTAAGCCGACTTGGTTCCCCAAATTTCGTTCTTCTATGTTGACGCGTTCATTTCCAGTAACAGTTTGAATATTTAGGTTTCTCTCTGTTTTCTCCTATATTGATAGATGTATTTGGAACTCTAAATCCAACACGGTTTGTGCTAGCTTCTTGAAACTTGACACAATAAAGTAGATTCATGTTCTATCTCTATGTTTTGTTTCCTCTTGATGTAGCCCTAAGCAGTGACTGGCGAGAAACACTTTCATGGAAAGGGGTTGCCAAGCTTCCAAAAATTACGTATCTCGAGAAATCTCAGCAAATATTTTTTCACCCAAACTGGATGATAATTTCTGGTAATGAGCAGTATACTAAGCTGAATTGGTTCCTCAAATTTCGTTCTTCTATGTTGAAGCGTTCATTTCCAGTAACAGTTTGAATTTTTAGGTTTCACTCTGTTTTCTCCTATATTGATACATGTATTTGGAACTCTAAATCCAACACGGTTTGTGCTAGCTTCTTGAAACTTGACATAATTAAGTAGTTTCAAGTTCTATCTCTATGTTTTGTTTCCTCTTGATGTAGCCCTAAGCAGTGACTGGCGAGAAACAAGTTCATGGAAAGGGGTTGCCAAGCTTCCAAAAATTACGATTCTCCAGAAATCTCAGCAAATATTTTTTCACCCAAACTGGATGATACTTTCAGGTAATGATCAGTACACGAAGGCGACTTGGTTCCCCAAATTTCGTTCTTCTATGTTGAAGCGTTCGTTTCCAGTAACAGTTTGAATTTTTAGGTTTCACTCTGTTTTGTCCTATATGGATAGATATATTTGGAACACTTAATCCAACACGGTTTGGGCTAGCTTCTTGAAACTTGACACATTAAAGTAGTTTCATGTTCTATCTCTATTTTTCGTTTCCTCTTGATGTAGCCCTAAGCAGTGACTGGCGAGAAACACTTACATGGAAAGTGGTTGCCAAGCTTCCAAAAATTACGAATCTCCAGAAATCTCAGCAAATATTTTTTCACCCAAACTGCATGATACTTTCAGGTAATGATCAGTACACTAAGCCGACTTGGTTCCCCAAATTTCGTTCTTGTATGTTGAACGTTCGTTTCCAGTAACAGTTTGAATTTTTAGGTTTCACTCTGATTTCTCCTATATTGATAGATGTATTTGGAACTCTAAATCCAACACGGTTTGGGCTAGCTTATTGAAACTTGACACAATAAAGTAGTTTCACATTCTATCTCTATGTTTTGTTTCCTCTTGATGTAGCCCTAAGCAGTGACTCGCGAGAAACACTTTCATGGAAAGGGGTTGCCAAGCTTCCAAAAAGTAGGAATCTGCAGAAATCTCAGCAAATATTTTTTCACCCAAAATGGATGATACTTTCAGGTAATGATCAGTACACTAAGCCGACTTGGTTCCCCAAATTTTGTTCTTCTATGTTGAAGCGTTCGTTTCCAATAACAGTTTGAATTTTTAGGTTTCACTCTGTTTTCTCCTATATTGTTTGATGTATTTGGTACTCTAAACCCAACACGGTTTGTGCTAGCTTCTTGAAACTTGACACAATAAAGTAGTTTCACATTCTATCTCTATGTTTTGTTTCCTCTTGATGTAGCCCAAAGCAGTGACTGGCGAGAAACACTTTCATGGAAAGGGGTTGCCAAGCTTCCAAAAATTATGAATCTCCAGAAATCTCAGCAAATATTTTTTCACCCAAACTGGATGATACTTTCAGGTTATGATCAGTACACTAAGCCGACTTGGTTCCCCAAATTTCGTTCTTGTATGTTGAACGTTCATTTCCAGTAACAGTTTGAATTTTTAGGTTTCACTCTGTTTTCTCCTATATTGATAGATGTATTTGGAACTCTAAATCCAACACGGTTTGTGCTAGCTTCTTGAAACTTGACACAATAAAGTAGTTTCACGGTCTATCTCTCTGTTTTGTTTCCTCTTGAGGTAGCCCTAAGCAGTGACTGGTGAGAAACACTTTCATGGAAAGGGGTTGCCAGATTCCAAAACTTATGAATCTCCAGGAATCCCAGCAAATATTTTATCATCCAAACTTGATGATTCTTTCAGGTAATGATCAGTACACTAAGCCGACTTGGTTCCCCAAATTTCGTTCTTCTATGTTGACGCGTTCATTTCCAGTAACAGTTTGAATATTTAGGTTTCTCTCTGTTTTCTCCTATATTGATAGATGTATTTGGAACTCTAAATCCAACACGGTTTGTGCTAGCTTCTTGAAACTTGACACAATAAAGTAGATTCATGTTCTATCTCTATGTTTTGTTTCCTCTTGATGTAGCCCTAAGCAGTGACTGGCGAGAAACACTTTCATGGAAAGGGGTTGCCAAGCTTCCAAAAATTACGTATCTCGAGAAATCTCAGCAAATATTTTTTCACCCAAACTGGATGATAATTTCTGGTAATGAGCAGTATACTAAGCTGAATTGGTTCCTCAAATTTCGTTCTTCTATGTTGAAGCGTTCGTTTCCAGTAACAGTTTGAATTTTTAGGTTTCACTCTGTTTTCTCCTATATTGATACATGTATTTGGAACTCTAAATCCAACACGGTTTGTGCTAGCTTCTTGAAACTTGACATAATTAAGTAGTTTCAAGTTCTATCTCTATGTTTTGTTTCCTCTTGATGTAGCCCTAAGCAGTGACTGGCGAGAAACAAGTTCATGGAAAGGGGTTGCCAAGCTTCCAAAAATTACGATTCTCCAGAAATCTCAGCAAATATTTTTTCACCCAAACTGGATGATACTTTCAGGTAATGATCAGTACACGAAGGCGACTTGGTTCCCCAAATTTCGTTCTTCTATGTTGAAGCGTTCGTTTCCAGTAACAGTTTGAATTTTTAGGTTTCACTCTGTTTTGTCCTATATGGATAGATATATTTGGAACACTTAATCCAACACGGTTTGGGCTAGCTTCTTGAAACTTGACACATTAAAGTATTTTCATGTTCTATCTGTATTTTTCGTTTCCTCTTGATGTAGCCCTAAGCAGTGACTGGCGAGAAACACTTACATGGAAAGGGGTTGCCAAGCTTCCAAAAATTACGAATCTCCAGAAATCTCAGCAAATATTTTTTCACCCAAACTGCATGATACTTTCAGGTAATGATCAGTACACTAAGCCGACTTGGTTCCCCAAATTTCGTTCTTGTATGTTGAACGTTCGTTTCCAGTAACAGTTTGAATTTTTAGGTTTCACTCTGTTTTCTCCTATATTGATAGATGTATTTGGAACTCTAAATCCAACACGGTTTGGGCTAGCTTATTGAAACTTGACACAATAAAGTAGTTTCACATTCTATCTCTATGTTTTGTTTCCTCTTGATGTAGCCCTAAGCAGTGACTCGCGAGAAACACTTTCATGGAAAGGGGTTGCCAAGCTTCCAAAAAGTAGGAATCTGCAGAAATCTCAGCAAATATTTTTTCACCCAAAATGGATGATACTTTCAGGTAATGATCAGTACACTAAGCCGACTTGGTTCCCCATATTTCGTTCTTCTATGTTGAAGCGTTCGTTTCCAGTAACAGTTTGAATTTTTAGGTTTCACTCTGTTTTGTCCTATATGGATAGATATATTTGGAACACTTAATCCAACACGGTTTGGGCTAGCTTCTTGAAACTTGACACATTAAAGTAGTTTCATGTTCTATCTCTATTTTTCGTTTCCTCTTGATGTAGCCCTAAGCAGTGACTGGCGAGAAACACTTACATGGAAAGGGGTTGCCAAGCTTCCAAAAATTATGAATCTCCAGAAATCTCAGCAAATATTTTTTCACCCAAACTGCATGATACTTTCAGGTAATGATCAGTACACTAAGCCGACTTGGTTCCCCAAATTTTGTTCTTCTATGTTGAAGCGTTCGTTTCCAATAACAGTTTGAATTTTTAGGTTTCACTCTGTTTTCTCCTATATTGTTTGATGTATTTGGTACTCTAAACCCAACACGGTTTGGGCTAGCTTCTTGAAACTTGACACAATAAAGTAGTTTCACGGTCTATCTCTCTGTTTTGTTTCCTCTTGATGTAGCCCTAAGCAGTGACTGGTGAGAAACACTTTCATGGAAAGGGGTTGCCAGATTCCAAAACTTATGAATCTCCAGGAATCCCAGCAAATATTTTATCATCCAAAGTTGATGATTCTTTCAGGTAATGATCAGTACACTAAGCCGACTTGGTTCCCCAAATTTCGTTCTTCTATGTTGACGCGTTCATTTCCAGTAACAGTTTGAATATTTAGGTTTCTCTCTGTTTTCTCCTATATTGATAGATGTATTTGGAACTCTAAATCCAACACGGTTTGTGCTAGCTTCTTGAAACTTGACACAATAAAGTAGATTCATGTTCTATCTCTATGTTTTGTTTCCTCTTGATGTACGCCTAAGCAGTGACTGGCGAGAAACACTTTCATGGAAAGGGGTTGCCAAGATTCCAAAACTTATGAATCTACAGAAATCCCAGCAAATATTTTATCACCCAAACTTGATGATACTTTCAGGTAATGATCAGTACACTTAGCTGACTTGGTTCCCCAAATTTCGTTCTTCTATGTTGAAGAGTTCATTTCCAGTAACAGTTTGAATATTTAGGTTTCACTCTGTTTTCTCCTATATTGATAGATGTATTTGGAACTCTAAATCCAACACGGTTTGTGCTAGCTTCGTGAAACTTGACACAATAAAGTAGTTTCACGTTCTATCTCTATGTTTTGTTTCCTCTAAATGTAGCCCTAAGCAGTGACTGGCAAGAAACACTTTCATGGAAAGGGGTTGCCAAGCTTCCAAAACTTACGAATCTCCAGAAATCTCAGCAAATATTTTTTCACCCAAACTGGATGATACTTTCAGTTAATGATCTGTACACTAAGCCGACTTGGTTCCCCAAATTTCGTTCTTCTATGTTGAAGCGTTCATTTCCAGTAACAGTTTGAATATTTAGGTTTCACTCTGTTCTCTCCTATATTGATAGATGTATTTGGAACTCTAAATCCAACACGGTTTGTGCTAGCTTCTTGAAACTTGACACAATAAAGTAGTTTCACGTTCTATCTCTATGTTTTGTTTTTTCTTGGTGTACCCCAGAGCCGTGACTGGCGAGAAACACTTTCATGGAAAGGGGTTGCCAAGCTTCCAAAAATAACGAATCTCCAGAAATCTCAGCAAATATTTTTTCACCCAAACTGGATGATACTTTCAGGTAATGATCAGTACACTAAGCCGACATGGTTCCCCAAATTTCATTCTTCTATGTTGAAGCGTTCGTTTCTAGTAACAGTTTGAATTTTTAGGTTTCACTCTGTTTTGTCCTATATTGATACATGTATTTGGAACTCTAAATCCAACACGGTTTTTGCTAGCTTCTTGAAACTTGACACAATAAAGTAGTTTCACGTTCTATCTCTATGTTTTGTTTCCTCTTCAAATAGCCCTAAGCAGTGACTGGCGAGAAACAAGTTCATGGAAAGGGGTTGCCAAGCTTCCAAAAATTACGATTCTCCAGAAATCTCAGCAAATATTTTTTCACCCAAACTGGATGATACTTTCAGGTAATGATCAGTACACTAAGCCGACTTGGTTCCCCATATTTCGTTCTTCTATGTTGAAGCGTTCGTTTCCAGTAACAGTTTGAATTTTTAGGTTTCACTCTGTTTTGTCCTATATGGATAGATATATTTGGAACACTTAATCCAACACGGTTTGGGCTAGCTTCTTGAAACTTGACACATTAAAGTAGTTTCATGTTCTATCTCTATTTTTCGTTTCCTCTTGATGTAGCCCTAAGCAGTGACTGGCGAGAAACACTTACATGGAAAGGGGTTGCCAAGCTTCCAAAAATTACGAATCTCCAGAAATCTCAGCAAATATTTTCTCACCCAAACTGCATGATACTTTCAGGTAATGATCAGTACACTAAGCCGACTTGGTTCCCCAAATTTTCTTCTTCTATGTTGAAGCGTTCGTTTCCAATAACAGTTTGAATTTTTAGGTTTCACTCTGTTTTCTCCTATATTGGTAGATGTATTTGGTACTCTAAACCCAACACGGTTTGGGCTAGCTTCTTGAAACTTGACACAATAAAGTAGTTTCACATTCTATCTCTATGTTTGTTTCCTCTTGATGTAGCCCAAAGCAGTGACTGGCGAGAAACACTTTCATGTAAAGGGGTTGCCAAGCTTCCAAAATGTAGGAATCTGAAGAAATCTCAGCAAATATTTTTTCACCCAAAATGGATGATACTTTCAGGTAATGATCAGTACACTAAGCCGACTTGGTCCCCCAACTTTCGTTCTTCTATGTTGAAGCGTTCATTTCCAGTAACAGTTTGAATTTTTAGGTTTCACTCTGTTTTCTCCTATATTCATAGATGTATTTGGAACTCTAAATCCAACACGGTTTGTGCTAGCTTCTTGAAACTTGACACAATAAAGTAGTTTCACGGTCTATCTCTCTGTTTGTTTCCATTTGATGTAGCCCTAAGCAGTGACTGGCGAGAAACACTTTCATGGAAAGGGGTTGCCAGATTCCAAAACTTATGAATCTCCAGGAATCCCAGCAAATATTTTATCACCCAAACTTGATGATACTTTCAGGTAATGATCAGTACACTAAGCCGACTTGGTTCCCCAAATTTCGTTCTTCTATGTTGACGCGTTCATTTCCAGTAACAGTTTGAATATTTAAGTTTCTCTCTGTTTTCTCCTATATTGATAGATGTATTTGGAACTCTAAATCCAACACGGTTTGTGCTAGCTTCTTGAAGCTTGACACAATAAAGTAGATTCATGTTCTATCTCTATGTTTTGTTTCCTCTTGATGTAGCCCTAAGCAGTGACTGGCGAGAAACACATTCATGGAAAGGGGTTGCCAAGCTTCCAAAAAGTAGGAGTCTGCAGAAATCTCAGCAAATATTTTTTTCACCCAAACTGGATGATACTTTCAGGTAATGATCAGTACACTAAGCCGACTTGGTTCCCCAAATTTCCTTCTTCTATTTTGAAGCGTTCGTTTCCAGTAACAGTTTGAATTTTTAGGTTTCACTCTGTTTTCTCCTATATTGATAGATGTATTTGGAACTCTAAATCCAACACGGTTTGTGCTACCTTCTTGAATCTTGAAACAATAAAGTAGTTTCACGTTCTATGTTTATGTTTTGTTTCCTCTTGATGTAGCCCTAAGCAGTGACTGGCGAGAAACACTTTCATGGAAAGGGGTTGCCAAGATTCCAAAACTTATTAATCTCCAGAAATCCCAGCAAATATTTTATCACCCAAACTGTATGATACTTTCAGGTAATGATCAGTACACTAAGGCGACTTGGTTCCCCAAATTTCGTTCTTCTATGTTGAAGCGTTCATTTCCAGTAACAGTTTGAATATTTAGGTTTCACTCTGTTTTCTCCTATATTGATAGATGTATTTGGAACTCTAAATCCAACACGGTTTGTGCTAGCTTCTTGAATCTTGAAACAATAAAGTAGTTTCACGTTCTATCTCTATGTTTTGTTTCCTCTTGATATAGCCCTAAGCAGTGACTGGCGAGAAACACTTTCATGGAAAGGGGTTGCCAAGATTCCAAAACTTATGAATCTCCAGAAATCACAGCAAATATTTTATCACCCAAACTTGATGATATTTTCAGGTAATGATCACTACACTAAGCCGACTTGGTTCCACAAATTTCATTCTTCTATGTTGAAGCGTTCGTTTCTATTAACAGTTTGAATTTTTAGGTTTCACTCTGTTTTCTCCTATATTGATAGATGTATTTGGAACTCTAAATCCAACACGGTTTGTGCTAGCTTCTTGAAACTTGACACAATAAAGTAGTTTCACGGTCTATCTCTTTTGTTTCCTCTTGATGTAGCCCTAAGCAGTGACTGGCGAGAAACACGTTCATAGAAAGGGTTTGCCAAGCTTTCAAAAAGTAGGAATCTGCAGAAATCTCAGCAAATATTTTTTAACCCAAACTGGATGATACTTTCAGGTAATGATCAGTACACTAATCTGACTTGGTTCCCCAAAATTCGTTCTTCTATGTTGAAGCGTTCGTTTCCAGTAACAATTTGAATTTTTAGGTTTCACTCTGTTTTCTCATATATTGATAGATGTATTTGGAACTCTAAATCCAACACGGTTTGTGCTAGCTTCTTGAAACTTGAAACAATAAAGTAGTTTCACGTTCTATCTCTATGTTTTGTTTCCTCTTGATGTAGCCCTAAGCAGTGACTGGCGAGAAACACTTTCATGGAAAGCGGTTGCCAAGCTTCCAAAAAGTAGGAATCTGCAGAAATCTTAGCTAATATTTTTTCACCCAAACTAGATGATACTTTCAGGTAATGATCAGTACACTAAGCCGACTTGGTTCCCCTAATTTCGTTCTTCTATGTTGAAGCGTTCGTTTCCAGTAACAGTTTGAATTTTTAGTTTTCAATCTGATTTATCCTATATTGATAGATGTATTTGGAACTCTAAATCCGTCACGGTTTGGGCTAGCTTCTTGAAAGTTGACACAATATAGTAGTTTCATGTTCTATCTCTATGTTTTGTTTCCTCTTGATGTACTCCTAAGCAGTGACTGGCGAGAAACACTTTCATGGAAAGGGGTTGCCAAGCTTCCAAAAATAATGAATCTCCAGAAATCTCAGGAAATATTTTTTCTCCCAAACTGGATGATACTTTCAGGTAATTATCAGTACACTAAGCCGACATGGTTCCCCAAATTTCATTCTTATATGTTGAAGCGTTCGTTTCTAGTAACAGTTTGAATTTTTAGGTTTCACTCTGTTTTGTCCTATATTGATAGATGTATTTGGAACTCTAAATCCAACACGGTTTTTGCTAGCTTCTTGAAACTTGACACAATAAAGTAGTTTCACGTTCTATCTTTATGTTTTGTTTCCTCTTGAAATAGCCCTAAGCAGTGACTGGCGAGAAACAAGATCATGGAAAGGAGTTGCCAAGCTTCCAAAAATTACCATTCTCCAGAAATCTCAGCAAATATTTTTTCACCCAAACTGGATGATACTTTCAGGTAATGATCAGTACACTAAGCCGACTTGGTTCCCCATATTTCGTTCTTCTATGTTGAAGCGTTCGTTTCCAGTAACAGTTTGAATTTTTAGGTTTCACTCTGTTTTCTCCTATATGGATAGATGTATTTGGAACACTTAATCCAACACGGTTTGGGCTAGCTTCTTGAAACTTGACACATTAAAGTAGTTTCATGTTCTATCTCTATGTTTCGTTTCCTCTTCATGTAGCCCTAAGCAGTGACTGGCGAGAAACACTTACATGGAAAGGGGTTTCCAAGCTTCCAAAAATTATGAATCTCCATAAATCTCAGCAAATATTTTTTCACCCAAACTTGATGATACTTTCAGGTAATGATCAGTACACTCATCCGACTTGGTTCCCCAAATTTTGTTCTTCTATGTTGAAGCGTTCGTTTCCAATAACAGTTTGAATTTTTAGGTTTCACTCTGTTTTCTCCTATATTGGTAGATGTATTTGGTATTCTAAACCCAACACGGTTTGGGCTAGCTTCTTGAAACTTGACACAATAAAGTAGTTTCACATTCTGTCTCTATGTTTTGTTTCCTCATGATGTAGCCCAAAGCAGTGACTGGCGAGAAACACTTTCATGGAAAGGGGTTGCCAAGCTTCCAAAAATTACGAATCTCCAGAAATCTCAGCAAATATTTTTTCACCCAAACTGGATGATACTTTCAGGTTATGATCAGTACACTAAGCCGACTTGGTTCCCCAAATTCCGTTCTTGTATGTTGAACGTTCATTTCCAGTAACAGTTTGAATTTTTAGGTTTCACTCTGTTTTCTCCTATATTGATAGATGTATTTGGAACTCTAAATCCAACACGGTTTGGGCTAGCTTATTGAAACTTGGCACAATAAAGTAGTTTCACATTCTATCTCTATGTTTCGTTTCCTCTTGATGTAGCCCTAAGCAGTGACTCGCGAGAAACACTTTCATGGAAAGGGGTTGCCAAGCTTCCAAAAAGTAGGAATCTGCAGAAATCTCAGCAAATATTTTTTCACCCAAAATAGATGATACTTTCAGGTAATGATCAGTACACTAAGCCGCCTTGGTTCCCCTAATTTCGTTCTTCTATGTTGAAGCGTTCGTTTCCAGTAACAGTTTGAACTTTTAGGTTTCACTCTGTTTTCTCCTATATTGATAGATGTATTTGGAACTCTAAATCCAACACGGTTTGTGCTAGCTTCTTGAAACTTGACACAATAAAGTAGTTTCACGGTCTATCTCTCTGTTTTGTTTCCTCTTGATGTAGCCCTAAGCAGTGACTGGTGAGAAACACTTTCATGGAAAGGGGTTGCCAAGCTTCCAAAAATTACGTATCTCGAGAAATCTCAGCAAATATTTTTTCTCCCAAACTGGATGATACTTTCAGGTAATGATCAGTACACTAAGCTGAATTGGTTCCTCAAATTTCATTCTTCTATGTTGAAGCGTTCGTTTCCAGTAACAGTTTGAATTTTTAGGTTTCACTCTGTTTTCTCCTATATTGATAGATGTATTTGGAACTCTAAATCCAACACGGTTTGTGCTAGCTTCTTGAAACTTGACACAATAAAGTAGTTTCACGGTCTATCTCTCTGTTTTGTTTCCTCTTGATGTAGCCCTAAGCAGTGACTGGTGAGAAACACTTTCATGGAAAGGGGTTGCCAGATTCCAAAACTTATGAATCTACAGGAATCCCAGCAAATATTTTATCACCCAAACTGTATGATACTTTCAGGTAATGATCAGTACACTAAGCCGACTTGGTTCCCCAAATTTCGTTCTTCTATGTTGAAGCGTTCATTTCCAGTAACAGTTTGAATTTTTAGGTTTCACTCTGTTTTCTCCTATATGGATAGATGTATTTGGAACTCTTAATCCAACACGGTTTGGGCTAGCTTCTTGAAACTTGACACATTAAAGTAGTTTCATGTTCTATCTCTATGTTTCGTTTCCTATTGATGTAGCCCTAAGCAGTGACTGGCGAGAAACACTTCCATGGAAAGCGGTTTCCAAGCTTCCAAAAATTACGAATCTCCAGAAATCTCAGCAAATATTTTTTCACCCAAACTGGATGATACTTTCAGGTAATGATCAGTACACTCAGCCGACTTGGTTCCCCAAATTTTGTTCTTCTATGTTGAAGCGTTCGTTTCCAATAACAGTTTGAATTTTTAGGTTTCACTCTGTTTTCTCCTATATTGGTAGATGTATTTGGTATTCTAAACCCAACACGGTTTGGGCTAGCTTCTTGAAACTTGACACAATAAAGTAGTTTTACATTCTGTCTCTATGTTTTGTTTCCTCATGATGTAGCCCAAAGCAGTGACTTGCGAGAAACACTTTCATGGAAAGGGGTTGCCAAGCTTCCAAAAATTACGAATCTCCAGAAATCTCAGCAAATATTTTTTCACCCAAACTGGATGATACTTTCAGGTTATGATCAGTACACTAAGCCGACTTGGTTCCCCAAATTCCGTTCTTGTATGTTGAACGTTCATTTCTAGTAACAGTTTGAATTTTTAGGTTTCACTCTGTTTTCTCCTATATTGATAGATGTATTTGGAACTCTAAATCCAACACGGTTTGGGCTAGCTTATTGAAACTTGGCACAATAAAGTAGTTTCACATTCTATCTCTATGTTTTGTTTCCTCTTGATGTAGCCCTAAGCAGTGACTCGCGAGAAACACTTTCATGGAAAGGGGTTGCCAAGCTTCCAAAAAGTAGGATCTGCAGAAATCTCAGCAAATATTTTTTCACCCAAATGGATGATACTTTCAGGTAATGATCAGTACACTAAGCCGACTTGGTTCCCCTAATTTCGTTCTTCTATATTGAAGCGTTCGTTTCCAGTAACAGTTTGAATTTTTAGGTTTCACTCTGTTTTCTCCTATATTGATAGATGTATTTGGAACTCTAAATCCAACACGGTTTGTGCTAGCTTCTTGAAACTTGACACAATAAAGTAGTTTCACGGTCTATCTCTCTGTTTTGTTTCCTCTTGATGTAGCCCTAAGCAGTGACTGGTGAGAAACACTTTCATGGAAAGGGGTTGCCAAGCTTCCAAAAATTACGTATCTCGAGAAATCTCAGCAAATATTTTTTCACCCAAACTGGATGATACTTTCAGGTAATGATCAGTACACTAAGCTGAATTGGTTCCTCAAATTTCGTTCTTCTATGTTGAAGCGTTCGTTTCCAGTAACAGTTTGAATTTTTAGGTTTCACTCTGTTTTCTCCTATATTGATAGATGTATTTGGAACTCTAAATCCAACACGGTTTGTGCTAGCTTCTTGAAACTTGACACAATAAAGTAGTTTCACGTTCTATCTCTCTGTTTTGTTTCCTCTTGATGTAGCCCTAAGCAGTGACTGGTGAGAAACACTTTCAAGGAAAGGGGTTGCCAGATTCCAAAACTTATGAATCTCCAGGAATCCCAGCAAATATTTTATCACCCAAACTGTATGATACTTTCAGGTAATGATCAGTAAACTAAGCCGACCTGGTTCCCCAAATTTCGTTCTTCTATGTTGAAGCGTTCATTTCCAGTAACAGTTTGAATTTTTAGGTTTCACTCTGTTTTCTCCTATATGGATAGATGTATTTGGAACTCTTAATCCAACACGGTTTGGGCTAGCTTCTTGAAACTTGACACATTAAAGTAGTTTCATGTTCTATCTCTATGTTTCGTTTCCTCTTGATGTAGCCCTAAGCAGTGACTGGCGAGAAACACTTACATGGAAAGGGGTTGCCAAGCTTCCAAAAATTACGAATCTCCAGAAATCTCAGCAAATATTTTTTCACCCAAAATGGATGATACTTTCAGGTAATGATCAGTACACTAAGCCGACTTAGTTCCCCAAATTTTGTTCTTCTATGTTGAAGCGTTCGTTTCCAGTAACAGTTTGAATTTTTAGGTTTCACTCTGTTTTCTCCTATATTGGTAGATGTATTTGGAACTCTAAACCCAACACGGTTTGGGCTAGCTTCCTGAAACTTGACACAATAAAGTAGTTTCACATTCTATCTCTATGTTTTGTTTCCTCTTGATGTAGCCCAAAGCAGTGACTGGCGAGAAACACTTTCATGGAAAGGGGTTGCCAAGCTTCCAAAAATTACGAATCTCCAGAAATCTCAGCAAATATTTTTTCACCCAAACTGGATGATACTTTCAGGTAATGATCAGTACACTAAGCCGACTTGGTTCCCCAAATTTCGTTCTTGTATGTTGAACGTTCATTTCCAGTAACAGTTTGAATTTTTAGGTTTCACTCTGTTTTCTCCTATATTGATAGATGTATTTGGAACTCTAAATCCAACACGGTTTTGGCTAGCTTATTGAAACTTGACACAATAAAGTAGTTTCACATTCTATCTCTATGTTTTGTTTCCTCTTGATGTAGCCCTAAGCAGTGACTCACGAGAAACACTTTCATGGAAAGGGGTTGCTAAGCTTCCAAAATGTAGGAATCTGCAGAAATCTCAGCAAATATTTTTTCACCCAAAATGGATGATACTTTCAGGTAATGATCAGTACACTAAGCCGACTTGGTCCCCAACTTTCGTTCTTCTATGTTGAAGCGTTCGTTTTTAGTAACAGTTTGAATTTTTAGGTTTCACTCTGTTTTCTCCTATATTCATAGATTTATTTGGAACTCTAAATCCAACACGGTTTGTGCTAGCTTCTTGAAACTTGACACAATAAAGTAGTTTCACGGTCTATCTCTCTGTTTGTTTCCTCTTGATGTAGCCCTAAGCAGTGACTGGCGAGAAACACTTTCATGGAAAGGGGTTGCCAAGATTCCAAAACTTATTAATCTCCAGAAATCCCAGCAAACATTTTATCACCCAAACAGTATGATACTTTCAGGTAATGATCAGTACACTAAACCGACTTGGTTCCCCAAATTTCGTTCTTCTATGTTGAAGCGTTCATTTCCAGTAACAGTTTGAATATTTAGGTTTCACTCTGTTTTCTCCTATATTGATAGATGTATTTGGAACTCTAAATCCAACACGGTTTGTGCTAGCTTCTTGAATCTTGAAACAATAATGTAGTTTCACGTTCTATATCTATGTTTTGTTTACTCTTGATATAGCCCTAAGCAGTGACTGGCGAGAAACACTTTCATGGAACGGGGTTTCCAAGCTTCCAAAAAGTAGGAATCTGCAGATATCTCAGCAAATATTTTTTAACCCAAACAGGATGATACTTTCAGGTAATGATCAGTACACTAAGCCGACTTGGTTCCCCAAATTTCGTTCTTCTATGTTGAAGCATTCGTTTCCAGTAACACTTTGAATTCTTAGGTTTCACTCTCTTTTCTCCTATATTGATACATGTATTTGGAACTCTAAATCCAACACGGTTTGTGCTAGCTTCTTGAAACTTGACACAATAAAGTAGTTTCACGGTCTATCTCTTTTGTTTTCTCTTGATGTAGCCCTATGCAGTGACTGGCGAAAAACACTTTCATGGAAAGGGGTTGCCAAGCTTCCAAAAATTACGAATCTCCAGAAATCTCAGCAAATATTTTTTCACCCAAACTGGATGATACTTTCAGGTAATGATCAGTACACTCAGCCGACTTGGTTCCCCAAATTTTGTTCTTCTATGTTGAAGCGTTCGTTTCCAATAACAGTTTGAATTTTTAGGTTTCACTCTGTTTTCTCCTATATTGGTAGATGTATTTGGTATTCTAAACCCAACACGGTTTGGGCTAGCTTCTTGAAAATTGACACAATAAAGTAGTTTTACATTCTGTCTCTATGTTTTGTTTCCTCATGATGTAGCCCAAAGCAGTGACTTGCGAGAAACACTTACATGGAAAGGGGTTGCCAAGCTTCCAAAAATTACGAATCTCCAGAAATCTCAGCAAATATTTTTTCACCCAAACTGGATGATACTTTCAGGTTATGATCAGTACACTAAGCCGACTTGGTTCCCCAAATTCCGTTCTTGTATGTTGAACGTTCATTTCTAGTAACAGTTTGAATTTTTAGGTTTCACTCTGTTTTCTCCTATATTGATAGATGTATTTGGAACTCTAAATCCAACACGGTTTTTGCTAGCTTCTTGAAACTTGACACAATAAAGTAGTTTCACGGTCTATCTCTTTTGTTTCCTCTTGATGTAGCACTAAGCAGTGACTGGCGAGAAACACGTTCATGGAAAGGTGTTGCCAAGCTTCCAAAAAGTAGGAATCTGCAGAAATCTCAGCAAATATTTTTTCACCCAAACTGGATGATACTTTCAGGTAATGATCAGTACACTAATCTGACTTGGTTCCCCAAAATTCGTTCTTCTATGTTGAAGCGTTCGTTTCTAGTAACAGTTTGAATTTTTAGGTTTCACTCTGTTTTCTCCTATATTGATAGATGTATTTGGAACTCTAAATCCAACAAGGTTTGTGCTAGCTTATTGAATCTTGACACAATAAAGTAGTTTCACATTCTATCTCTATGTTTTGTTTCCTCTTGATGTAGCCCTAAGCAGTGACTGGCGAGAAACACTTTCATGGAAAGGGGTTGCCAAGCTTCCAAAAATAACGAATCTCCAGAAATCTCAGCAAATATTTTTTCACCCAAACTGGATGATACTTTCAGGTAATGATCAGTACACTAAGCCGACATGGTTCCCCAAATTTCATTCTTCTATGTTGAAGCGTTCGTTTCTAGTAATAGTTTGAATTTTTAGGTTTCACTCTGTTTTGTCCTATATTGGTAGATGTATTTGGAACTCTAAATCCAACACGGTTTTTGCTAGCTTCTTGAAACTTGACACAATAAAGTAGTTTCACGTTCTATCTTTTTGTTTTGTTTCCTCTTGAAATAGCCCTAAGCAGTGACTGGCGAGAAACAAGTTCATGGAAAGGGGTTGCCAAGCTTCCAAAAATTACGATTCTCCAGAAATCTCAGCAAATATTTTTTCACCCAAACTGGATGATACTTTCAGGTAATGATCAGTACACTAAGCCGACTTGGTTCCCCATATTTCGTTCTTCTATGTTGAAGCGTTCGTTTCCAGTAACAGTTTGTATTTTTAGGTTTCACTCTGTTTTCTCCTATATGGATAGATGTATTTGGAACACTTAATACAACACGGTTTGGGCTAGCTTCTTGAAACTTGACACATTAAAGTAGTTTCATGTTCTATCTCTATGTTTCGTTTCCTCTTGATGTAGCCCTAAGCAGTGACTGGCGAGAAACACTTACATGGAAAGGGGTTTCCAAGCTTCCAAAAATTACGAACCTCCAGAAATCTCAGCAAATATTTTTTCACCCAAACTGGATGATACTTTCAGGTAATGAATAGTACACTCAGCCGACTTGGTTCCCCAAATTTTGTTCTTCTATGTTGAAGCGTTCATTTCCAATAACAGTTTGAATTTTTAGGTTTCACTCTGTTTTCTCCTATATTGGTAGATGTATTTGGTACTCTAAACCTAACACGGTTTGGGCTAGCTCCTTGAAACTTGACACAATAAAGTAGTTTCACATTCTGTCTCTATGTTTTGTTTCCTCATGATGTAGCCCAAAGCAGTGACTGGCGAGAAACACTTTCATGGAAAGGGGTTGCCAAGCTTCCAAAAATTCCGAATCTCCAGAAATCTCAGCAAATATTTTTTCACCCAAACTGGATGATACTTTCAGGTTATGATCAGTACACTAATCTGACTTGGTTCCCCAAAATTCGTTCTTCTATGTTGAAGCATTCGTTTCCAGTAACAGTTTGAATTTTTAGGTTTCACTCTGTTTTCTCATATATTGATAGATGTATTTGGAACTCTAAATCCAACACGGTTTGTGCTAGCTTCTTGAAAGTTGAAACAATAAAGTAGTTTCACGTTCTATCTCTATGTTTTGTTTCCTCTTGATGTAGCCCTAAGCAGTGACTGGCGAGAAACACTTTCATGGAAAGGGGTTGCCAAGCTTCCAAAAAGTAGGAATCTGCAGAAATCTTAGCTAATATTTTTTCACCCAAACTAGATGATACTTTCAGGTAATGATCAGTACACTAAGCCGACTTGGTTCTTCAAATGTCGTTCTTCTATTTTGAAGCATTCGATTCCAGTAACACTTTGAATTCTTAGGTTTCACTCTCTTTTCTCCTATATTGATACATGTATTTGGAACTCTAAATCCAACACGGTTTGTGCTAGCTTCTTGAAACTTGACAAAATGAAGTAGTTTCACGTATTATCTCTATGTTTTGTTTCCTCTTGATGTAGCCCTATGCAGTGACTGGCGAAAAACACTTTCATGGAAAGGGGTTGCCTGGCTTCCCAAAATAACGAATCTCCAGAAATCTCAGCAAATATTTTTTCACCCAAACTGGATGATACTTTCAGGTAATGATCAGTACACTAAGCCGACTTGGTTCCCCTAATTTCGTTCTTCTATGTTGAAGCGTTCGTTTCCAGTAACAGTTTGAATTTTTAGTTTTCACTCTGATTTATCCTATATTGATAGATGTATTTGGAACTCTAAATCCGTCACGGTTTGGGCTAGCTTCTTGAAAGTTCACACAATAAAGTAGTTTCATGTTCTATCTCTATGTTTTGTTTCCTCTTGATGTACACCTAAGCAGTGACTGGCGAGAAACACTTTCCTGGAAAAGGGGTTGCCAAGCTTCCAAAAATTATGAATCTCCAGTAATCTCAGCAAATATTTTTTCACGCAAATTGGATGATACTTTCAGGTAATGATCAGTACACAAAGCCGACTTGGTTCCCCAAATTTCATTCTTCTATGTTGAAGCGTTCATTTCTAGTAACAGTTTGAATTTTTAGGTTTCACTCTGTTTTCTCCTATATTGATAGATGTATTTGGAACTCTAAATCCAACACGGTTTTTGCTAGCTTCTTGAAACTTGACACAATAGAGTAGTTTCACGGTCTATCTCTTTTGTTTCCTCTTGATGTAGCACTAAGCAGTGACTGGCGAGAAACACGTTCATGGAAAGGTGTTGCCAAGCTTCCAAAAAGTAGGAATCTGCAGAAATCTCAGCAAATATTTTTTCACCCAAACTGGATGATACTTTCAGGTAATGATCAGTACACTAATCTGACTTGGATCCCCAAAATTCGTTCTTCTATGTTGAAGCGTTCGTTTCCAGTAACAGTTTGAATTTTTAGGTTTCACTCTGTTTTCTCCTATATGGATAGATGTATTTGGAACACTTAATCCAACACGGTTTGGGCTAGCTTCTTGAAACTTGACACATTAAAGTAGTTTCATGTTCTATCTCTTTGTTTCGTTTCCTCTTGATATAGCCCTAAGCAGTGACTGGCGAGAAACAAGTTCATGGAAAGGGGTTGCCAAGCTTCCAAAAATTACGATTCTCCAGAAATCTCAGCAAATATTTTTTTACCCAAACTGGATGATACTTTCAGGTAATGATCAGTACACTAAGCTGACTTGGTTCCCCATATTTCGTTCTTCTATGTTGAAGCGTTCGTTTCCAGTAACAGTTTGAATTTTTAGGTTTCACTCTGTTTTCTCCTATATGGATAGATGTATTTGGAACACTTAATCCAACACGGTTTGGGCTAGCTTCTTGAAACTTGACACATTAAAGTAGTTTCATGTTCTATCTCTATGTTTCGTTTCCTCTTGATGTAGCCCTAAGCAGTGACAGGCGAGAAACACTTACATGGAAAGGGGTTTCCAAGCTTCCAAAAATTACGAACCTCCAGAAATCTCAGCAAATATTTTTTCACCCAAACTGGATGATACTTTCAGGTAATGATCAGTACACTCAGCCGACTTGGTTCCCCAAATTTTGTTCTTCTATGTTGAAGCGTTCATTTCCAATAACAGTTTTAATTTTTAGGTTTCACTCTGTTTTCTCCTATATTGGTAGATGTATTTGGTACTCTGAACCTAACACGGTTTGGGCTAGCTCCTTGAAACTTGACACAATAAAGTAGTTTCACATTCTGTCTCTATGTTTTGTTTCCTCATGATGTAGCCCAAAGCAGTGACTGGCGAGAAACACTTTCATGGAAAGGGGTTGCCAAGCTTCCAAAAATTCCGAATCTCCAGAAATCTCAGCAAATATTTTTTCACCCAAACTGGATGATACTTTCAGGTTATGATCAGTACACTAAGCCTACTTGGTTCCCCAAATTTTGTTCTTGTATGTTGAACGTTCATTTCCAGTAACAGTTTGAATTTTTAGGTTTCACTCTGTTTTCTCCTATATTGATAGATGTATTTGGAACTCTAAATCCAACACGGTTTGGGCTAGCTTATTGAAACTTGACACAATAAAGTAGTTTCACATTCTATCTCTATGTTTTGTTTCCTCTTGATGTAGCCCTAAGCAGTGACTCGCGAGAAACACTTTCATGGAAAGGGGTTGCCAAGCTTCCAAAAAGTAGGAATCTGCAGAAATCTCAGCAAGTATTTTTTCACCCAAAATGGATGATACTTTCAGGTAATGATCAGTACACTAAGCCGACTTGGTTCCCCTAATTTCGTTCTTCTATGTTGAAGCGTTCGTTTCCAGTAACAGTTTGAATTTTTAGGTTTCACTCTGTTTTCTCCTATATTGATAGATGTATTTGGAACTCTAAATCCAACACGGTTTGTGCTAGCTTCTTGAAACTTGACACAATAAAGTAGTTTCACAGTCTATCTCTCTTTTTTGTTTCCTCTTGATGTAGCCCTAAGCAGTGACTGGTGAGAAACACTTTCATGGAAAAGGGTTGCCAGATTCCAAAACTTATGAATCTCCAGGAATCCCAGCAAATATTTTATCATCCAAACTTGATGATACTTTCAGGTAATGATCAGTACACTAAGCCGACTTGGTTCCCCAAATTTCGTTCTTCTATGTTGACGCTTTCATTTCCAGTAACAGTTTGAATATTTAGGTTTCTCTCTGTTTTCTCCTATATTGATAGATGTATTTGGAACTCTAAATCCAACACGGTTTGTGCTAGCTTCTTGAAACTTGACACAATAAAGTAGATTCATGTTCTATCTCTATGTTTTGTTTCCTCTTGATGTAGCCCTAAGCAGTGACTGGCGAGAAACACATTCATGGAAAGGGGTTGCCAAGCTTCCAAAAATTAGGAGTCTGCAGAAATATCAGCAAATATTTTTTTCACCCAAACTGGATGATACTTTCAGGTAATGATCAGTACACTAAGCCGACTTGATTCCCCAAATTTCCTTCTTCTATTTTGAAGCGTTCGTTTCCAGTAACAGTTTGAATTTTTAGGTTTCACTCTGTTTTCTCCTATATTGATAGATGTATTTGGAACTCTAAATCCAACACGGATTGTGCTAGCTTCTTGAATCTTGAAACAATAAAGTAGTTTCACGTTCTATCTTTATGTTTTGTTTCCTCTTGATGTAGCCCTAAGCAGTGACTGGCGAGAAACACTTTCATGGAAAGGGGTTGCCAAGATTCCAAAACTACTTAATCTCCTGAAATCCCAGCAAATATTTTATCACCCAAAATGTATGATACTTTCAGGTAATAATCAGTACACTAAGCCGACTTGGTTCCCCAAATTTCGTTCTTCTATGTTGAAGCGTTCATTTCCAGTAACAGTTTGAATTTTTAGGTTTCACTCTGTTTTCTCCTATATGGATAGATGTATTTGGAACTCTTAATCCAACACGGTTTGTGCTAGCTTCTTGAAACTTGACACATTAAAGTAGTTTCATGTTCTATCTCTATGTTTCGTTTCCTCTTGATGTAGCCCTAAGCAGTGACTGGCGAGAAACACTTCCATGGAAAGGGGTTGCCAAGCTTCCAAAAATTACGAATCTCCAGAAATCTCAGCAAATATTTTTTCACCCAAAATGGATGATACTTTCAGGTAATGATCAGTACACTAAGCCGACTTGGTTCCCCAAATTTTGTTCTTCTATGTTGAAGCGTTCGTTTCCAGTAACAGTTTGAATTTTTAGGTTTCACTCTGTTTTCTCCTATATTGGTAGATGTATTTGGAACTCTAAACCCAACACGGTTTGGGCTAGCTTCTTGAAACTTGACACAATAAAGTAGTTTCACATTCTATCTCTATGTTTTTTTTCCTCTTGATGTAGCCCTAAGCAGTGACTCGCGAGAAACACTTTCATGGAAAGGGGTTGCTAAGCTTCCAAAATGTAGGAATCTGCAGAAATCTCAGCAAATATTTTTTCACCCAAAATGGATGATACTTTCAGGTAATGATCAGTACACTAAGCCGACTTGGTCCCCCAACTTTCGTTCTTCTATATTGAAGCGTTCGTTTCCAGTAACAGTTTGAATTTTTAGGTTTCACTCTGTTTTCTCCTATATTCATAGATGTATTTGGAACTCTAAATCCAACACGGTTTGTGCTAGCTTCTTGAAACTTGACACAATAAAGTAGTTTCACGGTCTATCTCTCTGTTTTGTTTCCTCTTGATGTATCCCTAAGCAGTGACTGGCGAGAAACACTTTCATGGAAAGGGGTTGCCAGATTCCAAAACTTATGAATCTCCAGGAATCCCAGCAAATATTTTATCACCCAAACTTGATGATAACTTCAGGTAATGATCAGTACACTAAGCCGACTTGGTTCCCCAAATTTCGTTCTTCTATGTTGACGCGTTCATTTCCAGTAACAGTTTGAATATTTAGGTTTCTCTCTGTTTTCTCCTATATTGATAGATGTATTTGGAACTCTAAATCCAACACGGTTTGTGCTAGCTTCTTGAAACTTGACACAATAAAGTAGTTTCACGTTCTATCTCTCTGTTTTGTTTCCTCTTGATGTAGCCCTAAGCAGTGACTGGCGAGAAACACTTTCATGGAAAGGGGTTGCCAAGCATCCAAAAATTACGAATCTCCCGAAATATCAGCAAATATTTTTTCACACAAACTGGATGATAATTTCAGGTAATGATCAGTACACTAGGCCGACTTGGTTCCCCAAATTTCGTTCTTCTATGTTGAAGCATTCGTTTCCAGTAACAGTTTGAATTTTTAGGTTTCACTCTGTTTTCTCCTATACTGATAGATGTATTTGAAACTCTAAATCCAACACGGTTTGTTCTAGCTTCTTGAATCTTGAAACAATAAAGTAGTTTCACGTTCTATCTCTATGTTTTGTTTCCTCTTGATATAGCCCTAAGCAGTGACTGGCGAGAAACACTTTCATGGAAAGGAGTTGCCAAGATTCCAAAACTTATGAACCTCCAGAAATCACAGCAAATATTTTATCACCCAAACTTGATGATACTTTCAGGTAATGATCACTACACTAAGCCGACTTGGTTCCCCAAATTTCATTCTTCTATGTTGAAGCGTTTGTTTCTAGTAACAGTTTGAATTTTTAGGTTTCACTCTGTTTTCTCCTATATGGATAGATGTATTTGGAACTCTAAATCCAACACGGTTTGTGCTAGGTTCTTGAAACTTGACACAATAAAGTAGTTTCACCTTCTATCTCTATGTTTTGTTTCCTCTTGATGTAGCCCTAAGCAGTGACTGGCGAGAAACACTTTCATGGAAAGGGGTTGCCAAGCTTCCAAAAAGTAGGAATCTGCAGAAATCTCAGCAAATATTTTTTCACCCAAACTGGATGATACTTTCATGTTATGATCAGTACACTAAGCCGACTTGGTTCTTCAAAGGTCGTTCTTCTATTTTGAAGCATTCGATTCCAGTAACTGTTTGAATTCTTAGGTTTCACTCTCTTTTCTCCTATATTGATACATGTATTTGGAAATCTAAATCCAACACGGTTTGTGCTAGCTTCTTGAAACTTGACAAAATGAAGTAGTTTCACGGTCTATCTCTATGTTTTGTTTCCTCTTGATGTAGCCCTAAGCAGTGACTGGTGAAAAACACTTTCATGGAAAGGGGTTGCCAAGCTTCCAAAAATTACGAATCTCCAGAAATCTCAGCAAATATTTTTTCACCCAAACTGGATGATACTTTCAGGTAATGATCAGTACAGGAAGGCGACTTGGTTGCCCAAATTTCGTTCTTCTATGTTGAAGCGTTCGTTTCCAGTAACAGTTTGAATTTTTAGGTTTCACTCTGTTTTCTCCTATATTGATAGATGTATTTGGAACTCTAAATCCAACACGGTTTGGGTTAGCTTTTTGAAACTTGACACAATAAAGTAGTTTCATGTTCTATCTCTATGTTTTGTTTCCTCTTGATGTACCACTCCTCAATGAGTGACTAGAAACACTTTCATGGAAAGGGGTTGCCAAGCTTCCAAAAAGTAGGAATCTGCAGAAATCTCAGCAAATATTTTTTCACCCAAACTGGATGATACTTTCAGGTAATGATCAGTACACTAAGCCGACTTGGTCCCCCAAATTTCGTTCTTCGATGTTGAAGCGTTCATTTCCAGTAACAGTTTGAATATTTAGGTTTCACTCTGTTTTCTCCTATATTGATAGATGTAATTGGAACCCTAAATCCAACACAGTTTTTGCTAGCTTCTTGAAACTTGACACAATAAAGTAGTTTCACGTTCTATCTCTATGTTTTGTTTCCTCTTGATGTAGCCCTAAGCAGTGACTGGCGAGAAACACTTTCATGGAAAGGGGTTGCCAAGCTTCCAAAAATTACGTATCTCCAGAAATCTCAGCAAATATTTTTTCACACAAACTGGATGATACTTTCAGGTAATGATCAGTACACTAAGCCGACTTGGTTCCCCAAATTTCGTTCATCTATGTTGAAGCATTCGTTTCCAGTAACAGTTTGAATTTTTAGGTTTCACTCTGTTTTCTCCTATATTGATAGATGTATTTGGAACTCTAAATCCAACACGGTTTGTGCTAGCTTCTTGAATCTTGAAACAATAAAGTAGTTTCACGTTCTATCTCTATGTTTTGTTTCCTCTTGATATAGCCCTAAGCAGTGACTGGCGAGAAACACTTTCATGGAAAGGGGTTGCCAAGCTTCCAAAAAGTAGGAATCTGCAGATATCTCAGCAAATATTTTTTAACCCAAACTGGATGATACTTTCAGGTAATGATCAGTACACTAAGCCGACTTGGTCCCCCAAATTTCGTTCTTCTATGTTGAAGCGTTCATTTCCAGTAAAAGTTTGAATATTTAGGCTTCACTCTGTTTTCTCATATATTGATAGATGTATTTGGACCTCTAAATCCAACATGGTTTTTGCTAGCTTCTTGAAACTTGACACAATAAGGTAGTTTCACGTTCTATCTCTCTGTTTTTTTTCCTCATGATGTAGCCCTAAGCAGTGACTGGCGAGAAACACTTTCATGGAAAGGGGTTGCCAAGCTTCCAAAAATTACGAACCTCCAGAAATCTCAGCAAATGTTTTTTCACACAAACTGTATGATACTTTCAGTTAATGATCAGTACACTAAGCCGACTTGGTTCCCCAAATTTCGTTCTTCTATGTTGAAGCATTCGTTTCCAGTAACAGTTTGAATTTTTAGGTTTCACTCTGTTATCTCCTATATTGATAGATGTATTTGGAACTCTAAATCCAACACGGTTTGTGCTAGCTTCATGAGTCTTGAAACAATAAAGTAGTTTCACGTTCTATCTCTAGGTTTTGTTTCCTCTTGATATAGCCCTAAGCAGTGACTGGCGAGAAACACTTTCATGGAAAGGGGTTGCCAAGCTTCCAAAAAGTAGGAATCTGCAGATATCTCAGCAAATATGTTTTTCACCCAAACTGGATGATACTTTCAGGTAAAGATCAGTACACTAAGCCGACTTGGTCCCCCAAATTTCGTTCTTCTATGTTGAAGCGTTCATTTCCAGTAACAGTTTGAATATTTAGGTTTCACTCTGTTTTCTCCTATATTGAAACATGTATTTGGAACTCTAAATGCAACACGGTTTGTGCTAGCTTCTTGAAACTTGACACAATAAAGTAGTTTCACGGTCTATCTCTTTTGTTTCCTCTTGATGTAGCCCTAAGCAGTGACTGGCGAGAAACACGTTCATGGAAAGGGGTTGCCAAGCTTCCAAAAAGTAGGAATCTGCAGAAATCTCAGCAAATATTTTTTCACCCAAACTGGATGATACTTTCAGGTAATGATCAGTACTCTAATCTGACTTGGTTCCCCAAAATTCTTTCTTCTATGTTGAAGCGTTCGTTTCCAGTAACAGTTTGAATTTTTAGGTTTCACGCTGTTTTCTCTTATATTGATAGATGTATTTGGAACTCTAAATCCAACACGGTTTGTGCTAGCTTCTTGAAACTTGAAACAATAAAGTAGTTTCACGTTCTATCTCTATGTTTTGTTTCCTCTTGATGTAGCCCTAAGCAGTGACTGGCGAGAAACACGTTCATGGAAAGGGGTTGCCAAGCTTTCAAAAAGTAGGAATCTGCAGAAATCTCAGCTAATATTTTTTCACACAAACTGGATGATACTTTCAGGTAATGATCAGTACACTAAGCCGACTTGGTTCCCCAAATTTCGTTCTTCTATTTTGAAGCGTTCGTTTACAGGAACAGTTTGAATTTTTAGGTTTCACTCTGTTTTCTCCTATATTGATAGATGTATTTGGAACTCTAAATCCAACACGGTTTGTGCTAGCTTCTTGAAACTTGACACAATAAAGTAGTTTCACGTTCTATCTCTATGTTTTGTTTCCTCTTGATGTAGCCCTAAGCAGTGACTGGCGAGAAACACTTTCATGGAAAGTGGTTGCCAAGCTTCCAAAAATTACGAAGCTCCAAAAATCTCAGCAAATATTTTTTCACACAAACTGGATGATACTTTCAGGTAATGATCAGTACACTAAGCCGACTTGGTTCCCCAAATTTTGTTCATCTATGTTGAAGCATTCGTTTCCAGTAACAGTTTGAATTTTTAGGTTTCACTCTGTTTTCTAATATATTGATAGATGTATTTGGAACTCTAAATCCAACACGGTTTGTGCTAGCTTCTTGAATCTTGAAACAATAAAGTAGTTTCACGTTCTATATCTATGTTTTGTTTACTCTTGATATAGCCCTAAGCAGTGACTGGCGAGAAACACTTTCATGGAAAGGGGTTGCCAAGCTTCCAAAAAGTAGGAATCTGCAGATATCTCAGCAAATATTTTTTAACCCAAACTGGATGATACTTTCAGGTAATGATCAGTACACTAAGCCGACTTGGTCCCCCAAATTTCGTTCTTCTATGTTGAAGCGTTCATTTCCAGTAACAGTTTGAATATTTAGGCTTCACTCTGTTTTCTCCTATATTGATAGATGTATTTGGAACTCTAAATCCAACATGGTTTTTGCTAGCTTCTTGAAACTTGACACAATAAGGTAGTTTCACGTTCTATCTCTCTGTTTTGTTTCCTCTTGATGTAGCCCTAAGCAGTGACTGGCGAGAAACACTTTCATGGAAAGGGGTTGCCAAGCATCCAAAAATTACGAATCTCCCGAAATCTCAGCAAATATTTTTTCACACAAACTGGATGATACTTTCAGGTAATGATCAGTACACTAAGCCGACTTGGTCCCCCAAATTTCGTTCTTCTATGTTGAAGCGTTCATTTCCAGTAACAGTTTGAATATTTAGGTTTCACTCTGTTTTCTCCTATATTGATAGATGTATTAGGAACTATAAATCCAACACGGTTTTTGCTAGCTTCTTGAAACTTGACACAATAAGGTAGTTTCACGTTCTATCTCTCTGTTTTGTTTCCTCATGATGTAGCCCTAAGCAGTGACTGGCGAGAAACACTTTCATGGAAAGGGGTTGCCAAGCTTCCAAAAATTACGTATCTCCAGAAATCTCAGCAAATATTTTTTCACACAAACTGGATGATACTTTCAGGTAATGATCAGTACACTAAGCCGACTTGGTTCCCCAAATTTCGTTCATCTATGTTGAAGCATTCGTTTCCAGTAACAGTTTGAATTTTTAGGTTTCACTCTGTTTTCTAATATATTGATAGATGTATTTGGAACTCTAAATCCAACACGGTTTGTGCTAGCTTCTTTAATCTTGAAACAATAAAGTAGTTTCACGTTCTATATCTATGTTTTGTTTACTCTTGATATAGCCCTAAGCAGTGACTGGCGAGAAACACTTTCATGGAAAGGGGTTGCCAAGCTTCCAAAAAGTAGGAATCTGCAGATATCTCAGCAAATATTTTTTAACCCAAACTGGATGATACTTTCAGGTAATGAACAGTACACTAAGCCGACTTGGTCCCCCAAATTTCGTTCTTCTATGTTGAAGCGTTCATTTCCAGTAACAGTTTGAATATTTAGGCTTCACTCTGTTTTCTCCTATATTGATAGATGTATTTGGAACTCTAAATCCAACATGGTTTTTGCTAGCTTCTTGAAACTTGACACAATAAGGTAGTTTCACGTTCTATCTCTCTGTTTTGTTTCCTCTTGATGTAGCCCTAAGCAGTGACTGGCGAGAAACACTTTCATGGAAAGGGGTTGCCAAGCATCCAAAAATTACGAATCTCCCGAAATCTCAGCAAATATTTTTTCACACAAACTGGATGATACTTTCAGGTAATGATCAGTACACTAAGCCGACTTGGTCCCCCAAATTTCGTTCTTCTATGTTGAAGCGTTCATTTCCAGTAACAGTTTGAATATTTAGGTTTCACTCTGTTTTCTCCTATATTGATAGATGTATTAGGAACTATAAATCCAACACGGTTTTTGCTAGCTTCTTGAAACTTGACACAATAAGGTAGTTTCACGTTCTATCTCTCTGTTTTGTTTCCTCATGATGTAGCCCTAAGCAGTGACTGGCGAGAAACACTTTCATGGAAAGGGGTTGCCAAGCTTCCAAAAATTACGTATCTCCAGAAATCTCAGCAAATATTTTTTCACACAAACTGGATGATACTTTCAGGTAATGATCAGTACACTAAGCCGACTTGGTTCCCCAAATTTCGTTCATCTATGTTGAAGCATTCGTTTCCAGTAACAGTTTGAATTTTTAGGTTTCACTCTGTTTTCTAATATATTGATAGATGTATTTGGAACTCTAAATCCAACACGGTTTGTGCTAGCTTCTTTAATCTTGAAACAATAAAGTAGTTTCACGTTCTATATATATGTTTTGTTTACTCTTGATATAGCCCTAAGCAGTGACTGGCGAGAAACACTTTCATGGAAAGGGGTTGCCAAGCTTCCAAAAAGTAGGAATCTGCAGATATCTCAGCAAATATTTTTTAACCCAAACTGGATGATACTTTCAGGTAATGAACAGTACACTAAGCCGACTTGGTCCCCCAAATTTCGTTCTTCTATGTTGAAGCGTTCATTTCCAGTAACAGTTTGAATATTTAGGCTTCACTCTGTTTTCTCCTATATTGATAGATGTATTTGGAACTCTAAATCCAACATGGTTTTTGCTAGCTTCTTGAAACTTGACACAATAAGGTAGTTTCACGTTCTATCTCTCTGTTTTGTTTCCTCTTGATGTAGCCCTAAGCAGTGACTGGCGAGAAACACTTTCATGGAAAGGGGTTGCCAAGCATCCAAAAATTACGAATCTCCCGAAATCTCAGCAAATATTTTTTCACACAAACTGGATGATAATTTCAGGTAATGATCAGTACACTAGGCCGACTTGGTTCCCCAAATTTCGTTCTTCTATGTTGAAGCATTCGTTTCCAGTAACAGTTTGAATTTTTAGGTTTCACTCTGTTTTCTCCTATATTGATAGATGTATTTGGAACTCTAAATCCAACACGGTTTGTGCTAGCTTCTTGAATCTTGAAACAATAAAGTAGTTTCACGTTCTATCTCTATGTTTTGTTTCCTCTTGATATAGCCCTAAGCAGTGACTGGCGAGAAACACTTTCATGGAAAGGGGTTGCCAAGATTCCAAAACTTATGAATCTCCAGAAATCACAGCAAATATTTTATCACCCAAACTTGATGATACTTTCAGGTAATGATCACTACACTAAGCCGACTTGGTTCCGCAATTTTCATTCTTCTATGTTGAAGCGTTCGTTTCTAGTAACAGTTTGAATTTTTAGGTTTCACTGTGTTTTCTCCTATATGGATAGATGTATTTGGAACTCTAAACCCAACACGGTTTGTGCTAGCTTCTTGAAACTTGACACAATAAAGTAGTTTCACGTTCTATCTCTATGTTTTGTTTCCTCTTGATGTAGCCCTAAGCAGTGACTGGCGAGAAACACGTTCATGGAAAGGGGTTGCCAAGCTTTCAAAAAGTAGGAATCTGCAGAAATCTCAGCAAATATTTTTTCACACAAACTGGATGATACTTTCAGGTAATGATCAGTACACTAAGCCGACTTGGTTCCCCAAATTTCGTTCTTCTATTTTGAAGCGTTCGTTTACAGGAACAGTTTGAATTTTTAGGTTTCACTCTGTTTTCTCCTATATTGATAGATGTATTTGGAACTCTAAATCCAACACGGTTTGTGCTAGCTTCTTGAAACTTGACACAATAAAGTAGTTTCATGTTCTATCTCTATGTTTTGTTTCCTCTTGATGTAGCCCTAAGCAGTGACTGGCGAGAAACACTTTCATGGAAAGTGGTTGCCAAGCTTCCAAAAATTACGAATCTCCAAAAATCTCAGCAAATATTTTTTCACACAAACTGGATGATACTTTCAGGTAATGATCAGTACACTAAGCCGACTTGGTTCCCCAAATTTCGTTCATCTATGTTGAAGCATTCGTTTCCAGTAACAGTTTGAATTTTTAGGTTTCAGTCTGTTTTCTAATATATTGATAGATGTATTTGGAACTCTAAATCCAACACGGTTTGTGCTAGCTTCTTGAATCTTGAAACAATAAAGTAGTTTCACGTTCTATATCTATGTTTTGTTTACTCTTGATATAGCCCTAAGCAGTGACTGGCGAGAAACACTTTCATGGAAAGGGGTTGCCAAGCTTCCAAAAAGTAGGAATCTGCAGATATCTCAGCAAATATTTTTTAACCCAAACTGGATGATACTTTCAGGTAATGATCAGTACACTAAGCCGACTTGGTCCCCCAAATTTCGTTCTTCTATGTTGAAGCGTTCATTTCCAGTAACAGTTTGAATATTTAGGCTTCACTCTGTTTTCTCCTATATTGATAGATGTATTTGGAACTCTAAATCCAGCATGGTTTTTGCTAGCTTCTTGAAACTTGACACAATAAGGTAGTTTCACGTTCTATCTCTCTGTTTTGTTTCCTCTTGATGTAGCCCTAAGCAGTGACTGGCGAGAAACACTTTCATGGAAAGGGGTTGCCAAGCACCCAAAAATTACGAATCTCCCGAAATCTCAGCAAATATTTTTTCACACAAACTGGATGATAATTTCAGGTAATGATCAGTACACTAGGCCGACTTGGTTCCCCAAATTTCGTTCTTCTATGTTGAAGCATTCGTTTCCAGTAACAGTTTGAATTTTTAGGTTTCACTCTGTTTTCTCCTATATTGATAGATGTATTTGGAACTCTAAATCCAACACGGTTTGTGCTAGCTTCTTGAATCTTGAAACAATAAAGTAGTTTCACGTTCTATCTCTATGTTTTGTTTCCTCTTGATATAGCCCTAAGCAGTGACTGGCGAGAAACACTTTCATGGAAAGGGGTTGCCAAGATTCCAAAACTTATGAATCTCCAGAAATCACAGCAAATATTTTATCACCCAAACTTGATGATACTTTCAGGTAATGATCACTACACTAAGCCGACTTGGTTCCGCAATTTTCATTCTTCTATGTTGAAGCGTTCGTTTCTAGTAACAGTTTGAATTTTTAGGTTTCACTGTGTTTTCTCCTATATGGATAGATGTATTTGGAACTCTAAACCCAACACGGTTTGTGCTAGCTTCTTGAAACTTGACACAATAAAGTAGTTTCACGTTCTATCTCTATGTTTTGTTTCCTCTTGATGTAGCCCTAAGCAGTGACTGGCGAGAAACACGTTCATGGAAAGGGGTTGCCAAGCTTTCAAAAAGTAGGAATCTGCAGAAATCTCAGCAAATATTTTTTCACACAAACTGGATGATACTTTCAGGTAATGATCAGTACACTAAGCCGACTTGGTTCCCCAAATTTCGTTCTTCTATTTTGAAGCGTTCGTTTACAGGAACAGTTTGAATTTTTAGGTTTCACTCTGTTTTCTCCTATATTGATAGATGTATTTGGAACTCTAAATCCAACACGGTTTGTGCTAGCTTCTTGAAACTTGACACAATAAAGTAGTTTCACGTTCTATCTCTATGTTTTGTTTCCTCTTGATGTAGCCCTAAGCAGTGACTGGCGAGAAACACTTTCATGGAAAGTGGTTGCCAAGCTTCCAAAAATTACGAATCTCCAAAAATCTCAGCAAATATTTTTTCACACAAACTGGATGATACTTTCAGGTAATGATCAGTACACTAAGCCGACTTGGTTCCCCAAATTTCGTTCATCTATGTTGAAGCATTCGTTTCCAGTAACAGTTTGAATTTTTAGGTTTCAGTCTGTTTTCTAATATATTGATAGATGTATTTGGAACTCTAAATCCAACACGGTTTGTGCTAGCTTCTTGAATCTTGAAACAATAAAGTAGTTTCACGTTCTATATCTATGTTTTGTTTACTCTTGATATAGCCCTAAGCAGTGACTGGCGAGAAACACTTTCATGGAAAGGGGTTGCCAAGCTTCCAAAAAGTAGGAATCTGCAGATATCTCAGCAAATATTTTTTAACCCAAACTGGATGATACTTTCAGGTAATGATCAGTACACTAAGCCGACTTGGTCCCCCAAATTTCGTTCTTCTATGTTGAAGCGTTCATTTCCAGTAACAGTTTGAATATTTAGGCTTCACTCTGTTTTCTCCTATATTGATAGATGTATTTGGAACTCTAAATCCAACATGGTTTTTGCTAGCTTCTTGAAACTTGACACAATAAGGTAGTTTCACGTTCTATCTCTCTGTTTTGTTTCCTCTTGATGTAGCCCTAAGCAGTGACTGGCGAGAAACACTTTCATGGAAAGGGGTTGCCAAGCATCCAAAAATTACGAATCTCCCGAAATCTCAGCAAATATTTTTTCACACAAACTGGATGATAATTTCAGGTAATGATCAGTACACTAGGCCGACTTGGTTCCCCAAATTTCGTTCTTCTATGTTGAAGCATTCGTTTCCAGTAACAGTTTGAATTTTTAGGTTTCACTCTGTTTTCTCCTATATTGATAGATGTATTTGGAACTCTAAATCCAACAAGGTTTGTGCTAGCTTCTTGAATCTTGAAACAATAAAGTAGTTTCACGTTCTATCTCTATGTTTTGTTTCCTCTTGATATAGCCCTAAGCAGTGACTGGCGAGAAACACTTTCATGGAAAGGGGTTGCCAAGATTCCAAAACTTATGAATCTCCAGAAATCACAGCAAATATTTTATCACCCAAACTTGATGATACTTTCAGGTAATGATCACTACACTAAGCCGACTTGGTTCCGCAATTTTCATTCTTCTATGTTGAAGCGTTCGTTTCTAGTAACAGTTTGAATTTTTAGGTTTCACTGTGTTTTCTCCTATATGGATAGATGTATTTGGAACTCTAAACCCAACACGGTTTGTGCTAGCTTCTTGAAACTTGACACAATAAAGTAGTTTCACGTTCTATCTCTATGTTTTGTTTCCTCTTGATGTAGCCCTAAGCAGTGACTGGCGAGAAACACGTTCATGGAAAGGGGTTGCCAAGCTTTCAAAAAGTAGGAATCTGCAGAAATCTCAGCAAATATTTTTTCACACAAACTGGATGATACTTTCAGGTAATGATCAGTACACTAAGCCGACTTGGTTCCCCAAATTTCGTTCTTCTATTTTGAAGCGTTCGTTTACAGGAACAGTTTGAATTTTTAGGTTTCACTCTGTTTTCTCCTATATTGATAGATGTATTTGGAACTCTAAATCCAACACGGTTTGTGCTAGCTTCTTGAAACTTGACACAATAAAGTAGTTTCACGTTCTATCTCTATGTTTTGTTTCCTCTTTATGTAGCCCTAAGCAGTGACTGGCGAGAAACACTTTCATGGAAAGTGGTTGCCAAGCTTCCAAAAATTACGAATCTCCAAAAATCTCAGCAAATATTTTTTCACACAAACTGGATGATACTTTCAGGTAATGATCAGTACACTAAGCCGACTTGGTTCCCCAAATTTCGTTCTTCTATGTTGAAGCATTCGTTTCCAGTAACAGTTTGAATTTTTACGTTTCACTCTGTTTTCTCCTGTATTGATAGATGTATTTGGAACTCTAAATCCAACACCGGTTTGTGCTAGCTTTTTGAATCTTGAAACAATAAAGTAGTTTCACGTTCTATATCTATGTTTTGTTTACTCTTGATATATCCCTAAGCAGTGACTGGCGAGAAACACTTTCATGGAAAGGGGTTGCCAAGCTTCCAAAAAGTAGGAATCTGCAGATATCTCAGCAAATATTTTTTTAACCCAAACTGGATGATACTTTCAGGTAATGATCAGTACACTAAGCCGACTTGGTCCCCCAAATTTCGTTCTTCTATGTTGAAGCGTTCATTTCCAGTAACAGTTTGAATATTTAGGTTTCACTCTGTTTTCTCCTATATTGATAGATGTATTTGGAACTCTAAATCCAACACGGTTTTTGCTAGCTTCTTGAAACTTGAAACAATAAGGTAGTTTCACGTTCTATCTCTCTGTTTTGTTTCCTCATGATGTAGCCCTAAGCAGTGACTGGCGAGAAACACTTTCATGGAAAGGGGTTGCCAAGCTTTCAAAAATTATGAACCTCCAGAAATCTCAGCAAATATTTTTTCACACAAACTGGATGATAATTTCAGGTAATGATCAGTACACTAAGCCGACGTGGTTCCCCAAATTTCGTTCTTCTATGTTGAAGCATTCGTTTCCAGTAACAGTTTGAATTTTTAGGTTTCACTCTGTTATCTCCTATATTGATAGATGTATTTGGAACTCTAAATCCAACACGGTTTGTGCTAGCTTCTTGAATCTTGAAACAATAAAGTAGTTTCACGTTCTATCTCTAGGTTTTGTTTCCTCTTGATATAGCCCTAAGCAGTGACTGGCGAGAAACACTTTCATGGAAAGGGGTTGCCAAGCTTCCAAAATGTAGGAATCTGCAGATATCTCAGCAAATATGTTTTTCACCCAAACTGGATGATACTTTCAGGTAAAGATCAGTACACTAAGCCGACTTGGTCCCCCAAATTTCGTTCTTCTATTTTGAAGCGTTCATTTCCAGTAACAGTTTGAATATTTAGGTTTCACTCTGTTTTCTCCTATATTGAAACATGTATTTGGAACTCTAAATCCAACACGGTTTGTGCTAGCTTCTTGAAACTTGACACAATAAAGTAGTTTCACAGTCTATCTCTTTTGTTTCCTCTTGATGTAGCCCTAAGCAGTGACTGGCGAGAAACACGTTCATGGAAAGGGGTTGCCAAGCTTCAAAAAGTAGGAATCTGCAGAAATCTCAGCTAATATTTTTTCACCCAAACTGGATGATACTTTCAGGTAATGATCAGTACACTAAGCCGACTTGGTTCTTCAAATGTCGTTCTTCTATTTTGAAGCATTCGATTCCAGTAACAGTTTGAATTCTTAGGTTTCATTCTGTTTTCTCCTATATTGATACATGTATTTGGAACTCTAAATCCAACACGGTTTGTGCTAGCTTCTTGAAACTTGACAAAATGAAGTAGTTTCAAGTTCTATCTCTATGTTTTGTTTCCTCTTGATGTAGCCCTAAGCAGTGACTGGCGAAAAACACTTTCATGGAAAGGGGTTGCCAAGCTTCAAAAAATTACGAATCTCCAGAAATCTCAGCAAATATTTTTTCACAAAAACTGGATGATAATTTCAGGTAATGATCTGTACACTAAGCCGACTTGGTTCCCCAATTTCATTCTTCTATGTTGAAGCGTTCGTTTCCAGTAACAGTTTGAATTTTTAGGTTTCACTCTGTTTTCTCCTATATTGATAGATGTATTTGGAACTCTAAATCCAACACGGTTTGGGCTAGCTTCTTGAAACTTGACACAATAAAGTAGTTTCATGTTCTATCTCTATGTTTTGTTTCCTTCATGTAGCCCTAAGCAGTGACTGGCGAGAAACACTTTCATGGAAAGGGGTTGCCAAGCTTCCAAAAAGTAGGAATCTGCAGAAATCTCAGCAAATATTTTTTCACCCAAACTGGATGATACTTGCAGGTAATGATCAGTACACTAAGCCGACTTGGTTCCACAAATTTCGTTCTTTTATGTTGAAGCGTACGTTTCCATTAACAGTTTGAATTTTTAGGTTTCACTCTGTTTTCTCCTATATTGATAGATGTATTTGGAACTCTAAATCCAACAAGGTTTGTGGTAGCTTCTTGAAATCTGACACAATAAAGGAGTTTCACGTTCTATCTCTATGTTTTGTTTCCTCTTGATGTAGCCCTAAGCAGTGACTCGCGAGAAACACTTTCATGGAAAGGGGTTGCCAAGATTCCAAAAAGTAGGAATCTGCAGAAATCTCAGAAAATATTTTTTCACCCAAACTTGATGATACTTTCAGGTAATGATCAGTACACTAAGCCGACTTGGTTCCCCAAATTTCGTTCTTCTATGTTGAAGCGTTCGTTTCCAGTAACAGTTTGAATTTTTAGGTTTTACTCTGTTTTCTCCTATATTGATAGATGTATTTGGAACGCTAAATCCAACACGGTTTGGGCTAGCTTCTTGAAACCTGACACAATAAAGTAGTTTCATGTTCTATCTGTATGTTTTGTTTCCTCTTGATGTACCACTAAGCAATGACTGACTAGATACACTTTCATGGAAATGGGTTGCCAAGCTTCCAAAAATTAAGAATATCCAGAAATCTCAACAAATATTTTTTCACCCAAACTGGATGATACTTTCCGGTAATGATCAGTACACTAAGCCAACTTGGTTCCCCAAATTTCATTCTTCTATGTTGATGCGTTCGTTTCCAGTAACAGTTTGAATTTTTAGGTTTCCCTCTGTTTTCTCCTATATTGATACATGTATTAGGAACTCTAAATCCAACACGGTTTGTGCTAGCTTCTTGAAACCTGACACAATAAAGTAGTTTCATGTTCTGTCTCTATGTTTTGTTTCCTCTTCATGTAGCCCTAAGAGGTGACTGGCGAGAAACCCGTTCATGGAAAGGGGTTGCCAAGCTTCCAAAAATTATGAATCTCCAGAAATCTCAGCAAATATTTTTTCACCCAAACTGGATGATACTTTCAGGTAATGATCTGTACACTAAGCCGACTTGGTTCCCCAAATTTCATTCTTCTATGTTGAAGCATTTGTTTCCAGTAACAGTTTGAATTTTTAGGTTTCACTCTGTTTTCTCCTATATTGATAGATGTATTTGGAACCCTAAATCCAACACGGTTTGGGCTAGCTTCTTGAAACTTGACACAATAAAGTAGTTTCATGTTCTATCTCTATGTTTTGTTTCCTCTTGATGTACCACTAAGCAATGACTGACTAGAAACACTTTCATGGAAAGGGGTTGCCAAGCTTCCAAAAATTACGAATCTCCAGAAATCTCATCAAATATTTTTTCACCCAAACTGGATGATACTTTCAGGTAATGATCAGTACACTAAGCCAAGTTGGTTCCCAAATTTCGATCTTCTATGTTTAAGCGTTCGTTTCCAGTAACAGTTTGAATTTTTAGGTTTCACTCTGTTTTCTCCTATATTGATACATGTATTAGGAACACTAAATCCAACACGGTTTGTGCTAGCTTCTTGAAACCTGACACAATAAAGTAGTTTCATGTTCTGTCTCTATGTTTTGTTTCCTCTTCATGTAGCCCTAAGCAGTGACTGGCGAGAAACACTTTCATGGAAAGGGGTTGCCAAGCTTCCAAAAATTACGAATCTCCAGAAATCTCAGCAAATATTTTTTCACTCAAACTGGATGATACTTTCAGGTAATGATCTGTACACTAAGCTGACTTGGTTCCCCAAATTTCGTTCTTCTATGTTGAAGCGTTCATTTCCAGTAACAGTTTGAATATTTAGGTTTCACTCTGTTTTCTCCTATATTGATAGATGTATTTGGAACTCTAAATCCAACATGGTTTTTGCTAGCTTCTTGAAACTTGACACAATAAGGTAGTTTCATGTTCTATCTCTCTGTTTTGTTTCCTCATGATGTAGCCCATAGCAGTGAGTGGCGAGAAACACTTTCATGGAAAGGGGTTGCCAAGCTTCCAAAAATTACGAACCTCCAGAAATCTCAGCAAATATTTTTTCACACAAACTGGATGATAATTTCAGGTAATGATCCGTACACTAAGCCGACTTGGTTCCCCAAATTTCGTTCTTCTATGTTGAAGCATTCGTTTCCAGTAACAGTTTGAATTTTTAGGTTTCACTCTGTTTTCTCCTATATTGTAGATGTATTTGGAACTCTAAACCCAACACGGTTTGGGCTAGCTTCTTGAAACTTGACACAATAAAGTAGTTCCACATTCTATCTCTATGTTTTGTTTCCTCTTGATGTAGCCCAAAGCAGTGACTGGCGAGAAACACTTTCATGGAAAGGGGTTGCCAAGCTTCCAAAAATTATGAATCTCCAGAAATCTCAGCAAATATTTTTTCACCCAAACTGGATGATACTTTCAGGTAATGATCAGTACACTAAGCCGACTTGGTTCCCCAAATTTCGTCCTTGCATGTTGAACGTTCATTTCCAGTAAGAGTTTGAATTTTTAGGTTTCACTCTGTTTTCTCCTACATTGATAGATGTATTTGGAACTCTAAATCCAACACGGTTTGGGCTAGCTTATTGAAACTTGACACAATAAAGTAGTTTCACATTCTATCTCTATGTTTTGTTTCCTCTTGATGTAGCCCTAAGCAGTGACTCGCGAGAAACACTTTCATGGAAAGGGGTTGCTAAGCTTCCAAAATGTAGGAATCTGCAGAAATCTCAGCAAATATTTTTTCACCCAAAATGGATGATACTTTCAGGTAATGATCAGTACACTAAGCCGACTTGGTCCCCCAACTTTCGTTCTTCTATGTTGAAGCGTTCATTTCCAGTAACAGTTTGAATTTTGAGGTTTCACTCCGTTTTCTCCTATATTCATAGATGTATTTGGAACTCTAAATCCAACACGGTTTGTGCTAGCTTCTTGAAACTTGACACAATAAAGTAGTTTCACGGTCTATCGCTCTGTTTGTTTCCACTTGATGTAGCCCTAAGCAGTGACTGGCGAGAAACACTTTCATGGAAAGGGATTGCCAGATTCCAAAACTTATGAATCTCCAGGAATCCCAGCAAATATTTTATCACCCAAACTTGATGATACTTTCAGGTAATGATCAGTACACTAAGCCGACTTGGTTCCCCAAATTTCGTTCTTCTATGTTGACGCATTCATTTCCAGTAACAGTTTGAATATTTAAGTTTCTCTCTGTTTTCTCCTATATTGATAGATGTATTTGGAACTCTAAATCCAACACGGTTTGTGCTAGCTTCTTGAAACTTGACACAATAAAGTAGATTCATGTTCTATCTCTGTTTTGTTTCCTCTTGATGTAGCCCTAAGCAGTGACTGGCGAGAAACACATTCATGGAAAGGGGTTGCCAAGCGTCCAAAAAGTAGGAGTCTGCAGAAATCTCAGCAAATATTTTTTTCACCCAAACTGGATGATACTTTCAGGTAATGATCAGTACACTAAGCTGACTTGGTTCCCCAAATTTCCTTCTTCTATTTTGAAGCGTTCGTTTCCAGTAACAGTTTGAATTTTTAGGTTTCACTCTGTTTTCTCCTATATTGATAGATGTATTTGGAACTCTAAATCCAACACGGTTTGTGCTACCTTCTTGAATCTTGAAACAATAAAGTAGTTTCACGTTCTATCTTTATGTTTTGTTTCCTCTTGATGTAGCCCTAAGCAGTGACTGGCGAGAAACACTTTCATGGAAAGGGGTTGCCAAGATTCCAAAACTTATTAATCTCCAGAAATCCCAGCAAATATTTTATCACCCAAACTGTATGATACTTTCAGGTAATGATCAGTACACTAAGGCGACTTGGTTCCCCAAATTTCGTTCTTCTATGTTGAAGCGTTCATTTCCAGTAACAGTTTGAATATTTAGGTTTCACTCTGTTTTCTCCTATATTGATAGATGTATTTGGAACTCTAAATCCAACACGGTTTGTGCTAGCTTCTTGAATCTTGAAACAATAAAGTAGTTTCACGTTCTATCTCTATGTTTTGTTTCCTCTTGATATAGCCCTAAGCAGTGACTGGCGAGAAACACTTTCATGGAAAGGGGTTGCCAAGATTCCAAAACTTATGAATCTCCAGAAATCACAGCAAATATTTTATCACCCAAACTTGATGATATTTTCAGGTAATGATCACTACACTAAGCCGACTTGGTTCCGCAAATTTCATTCTTCTATGTTGAAGCGTTCGTTTCTATTAACAGTTTGAATTTTTAGGTTTCACTCTGTTTTCTCCTATATTGATAGATGTATTTGGAACTCTAAATCCAACACGGTTTGTGCTAGCTTCTTGAAACTTGACACAATAAAGTAGTTTCACGGTCTATCTCTTTTGTTTCCTCTTGATGTAGCCCTAAGCAGTGACTGGCGAGAAACACGTTCATGGAAAGGGTTTGCCAAGCTTTCAAAATGTAGGAATCTGCAGAAATCTCAGCAAATATTTTTTCACCCAAACTGGATGATACTTTCAGGTAATGATCAGTACACTGATCTGACTTGGTTCCCCAAAATTCGTTCTTCTATGTTGAAGCGTTCGTTTCCAGTAACAGTTTGAATTTTTAGGTTTCACTCTGTTTTCTCATATATTGATAGATGTATTTGGAACTCTAAATCCAACACGGTTTGTGCTAGCTTCTTGAAACTTGAAACAATAAAGTAGTTTCACGTTCTATCTCTATGTTTTGTTTCCTCTTGATGTAGCCCTCAGCAGTGACTGGCGAGAAACACTCTCATGGAAAGTGGTTGCCAAGCTTCCAAAAAGTAGGAATCTGCAGAAATCTTAGCTAATATTTTTTCACCCAAACTAGATGATACTTTCAGGTAATGATCAGTACACTAAGCCGACTTGGTTCCCCTAATTTCGTTCTTCTATGTTGAAGCGTTCGTTTCCAGTAACAGTTTGAATTTTTAGTTTTCACTCTGATTTATCCTATATTGATAGATGTATTTGGAACTCTAAATCCGTCACGGTTTGGGCTAGCTTCTTGAAAGTTGACACAATATAGTAGTTTCATGTTCTATCTCTTTTGTTTCCTCTTGATGTAGCACTAAGCAGTGACTGGCGAGAAACACGTTCATGGAAAGGTGTTGCCAAGCTTCCAAAAATTATGAATCTCCAGAAATCTCAGCAAATATTTTTTCACGCAAACTGGATGATACTTTCAGGTAATGATCAGTACACAAAGCCGACTTGGTTCCCCAAATTTCATTCTTCTATGTTGAAGCGTTCATTTCTAGTAACAGTTTGAATTTTTAGGTTTCACTCTGTTTTCTCCTATATTGATAGATGTATTTGGAACTCTAAATCCAACACGGTTTTTGCTAGCTTCTTGAAACTTGACACAATAAAGTAGTTTCACGGTCTATCTCTTTTGTTTCCTCTTGATGTAGCACTAAGCAGTGACTGGCGAGAAACACGTTCATGGAAAGGTGTTGCCAAGCTTCCAAAAAGTAGGAATCTGCAGAAATCTCAGCAAATATTTTTTTCACAAAAACTGGATGATACTCTCAGGTAATGATCAGTACACTGATCTGACTTGGTTCCCCAAAATTGGTTCTTCTATGTTGAAGCGTTCGTTTCCAGTAACAGTTTGAATTTTTAGGTTTCACTCTGTTTTCTCCTATATTGATAGATGTATTTGGAACTCTAAATCCAACACGGTTTTTGCTAGCTTCTTGAAACTTGACACAATAAAGTAGTTTCACGTTCTATCTTTATGTTTTGTTTCCTCTTGAAATACCCCTAAGCAGTGACTGGCGAGAAACAAGTTCATGGAAAGGAGTTGCCAAGCTTCCAAAAATTACCATTCTCCAGAAATCTCAGCAAATATTTTTTCACCCAAACTGGATGATACTTTCAGGTAATGATCAGTACACTAAGCCGACTTGGTTCCCCATATTTCGTTCTTCTATGTTGAAGCGTTCGTTTCCAGTAACAGTTTGAATTTTTAGGTTTCACTCTGTTTTCTCCTATATTGATAGATGTATTTGGAACTCTAAATCCAACACGGTTTGTGCTAGCTTCTTGAAACTTGAAACAATAAAGTAGTTTCACGTTCTATCTCTATGTTTCGTTTCCTCTTCATGTAGCCCTAAGCAGTGACTGGCGAGAAACACTTACATGGAAAGGGGTTTCCAAGCTTCCAAAAATTACGAATCTCCAGAAATCTCAGCAAATATTTTTTCACCCAAACTGGATGATACTTTCAGGTAATGATCAGTACACTCAGCCGACTTGGTTCCCCAAATTTTGTTCTTCTATGTTGAAGCGTTCGTTTCCAATAACAGTTTGAATTTTTAGGTTTCACTCTGTTTTCTCCTATATTGGTAGATGTATTTGGTATTCTAAACCCAACACGGTTTGGGCTAGCTTCTTGAAACTTGACACAATAAAGTAGTTTCACATTCTGTCTCTATGTTTTGTTTCCTCATGATGTAGCCCAAAGCAGTGACTGGCGAGAAACACTTTCATGGAAAGCGGTTGTCAAGCTTCCAAAAATTACGAATCTCCAGAAATCTCAGCAAATATTTTTTCACCCAAACTGGATGATACTTTCAGGTTATGATCAGTACACTAAGCCGACTTGGTTCCCCAAATTCCGTTCTTGTATGTTGAACATTCATTTCCAGTAACAGTTTGAATTTTTAGGTTTCACTCTGTTTTCTCCTATATTGATAGATGTATTTGGAACTCTAAATCCAACACGGTTTGGGCTAGCTTATTGAAACTTGGCACAATAAAGTAGTTTCACATTCTATCTCTATGTTTTGTTTCCTCTTGATGTAGCCCTAAGCAGTGACTCGCGAGAAACACTTTCATGGAAAGGGGTTGCCAAGCTTCCAAAAATAGGAATCTGCAGAAATCTCAGCAAATATTTTTTCACCCAAAATGGATGATACTTTCAGGTAATGATCAGTACACTAAGCCGACTTGGTTCCCCTAATTTCGTTCTTCTATGTTGAAGCGTTCGTTTCCAGTAACAGTTTGAATTTTTAGGTTTCACTCTGTTTTCTCCTATATTGATAGATGTATTTGGAACTCTAAATCCAACACGGTTTGTGCTAGCTTCTTGAAACTTGACACAATAAAGTAGTTTCACGGTCTATCTTTCTGTTTTGTTTCCTCTTGATGTAGCCCTAAGCAGTGACTGGTGAGAAACACTTTCATGGAAAGGGGTTGCCAAGCTTCCAAAAATTACGTATCTCGAGAAATCTCAGCAAATATTTTTTCACCCAAACTGGATGATACTTTCAGGTAATAATCAGTACACTAAGCTGAATTGGTTCCTCAAATTTCGTTCTTCTATGTTGAAGCGTTCGTTTCCAGTAACAGTTTGAATTTTTAGGTTTCACTCTGTTTTCTCCTATATTGATAGATGTATTTGGAACTCTAAATCCAACACGGTTTGTGCTAGCTTCTTGAAACTTGACACAATAAAGTAGTTTCACGGTCTATCTCTCTGTTTTGTTTCCTCTTGATGTAGCCCTAAGCAGTGACTGGTGAGAAACACTTTCATGGAAAGGGGTTGCCAGATTCCAAAACTTATGAATCTCCAGGAATCCCAGCAAATATTTTATCACCCAAACTGTATGATACTTTCAGGTAATGATCAGTACACTAAGCCGACTTGGTTCCCCAAATTTCGTTCTTCTATGTTGAAGCGTTCATTTCCAGTAACAGTTTGAATTTTTAGGTTTCACTCTGTTTTCTCCTATATGGATAGATGTATTTGGAACTCTTAATCCAACACGGTTTGGGCTAGCTTCTTGAAACTTGACACATTAAAGTAGTTTCATGTTCTATCTCTATGTTTCGTTTCCTCTTGATGTAGCCCTAAGCAGTGACTGGCGAGAAACACTTACATGGAAAGGGTTTCCAAGCTTCCAAAAATTACGAATCTCCAGAAATCTCAGCAAATATTTTTTCACCCAAACTGGATGATACTTTCAGGTAATGATCAGTACACTCAGCCGACTTGGTTCCCCAAATTTTGTTCTTCTATGTTGAAGCGTTCGTTTCCAATAACAGTTTGAATTTTTAGGTTTCACTCTGTTTTCTCCTATATTGGTAGATGTATTTGGTATTCTAAACCCAACACGGTTTGGGCTAGCTTCTTGAAACTTGACACAATAAAGTAGTTTCACATTCTGTCTCTATGTTTTGTTTCCTCATGATGTAGCCCTAAGCAGTGACTGGCGAGAAACACTTTCATGGAAAGGGGTTGCCAAGCTTCCAAAAATTACGAATCTCCAGAAATCTCAGCAAATATTTTTTCACCCAAACTGGATGAGACTTTCAGGTTATGATCAGTACACTAAGCCGACTTGGTTCCCCAAATTCCGTTCTTGTATGTTGAACGTTCATTTCCAGTAACAGTTTGAATTTTTAGGTTTCACTCTGTTTTCTCCTATATTCATAGATTTATTTGGAACTCTAAATCCAACACGGTTTGTGCTAGCTTCTTGAAACTTGACACAATAAAGTAGTTTCACGGTCTATCTCTCTGTTTGTTTCCTCTTGATGTAGCCCTAAGCAGTGACTGGCGAGAAACACATTCATGGAAAGGGGTTGCCAAGCTTCCAAAAAGTAGGAGTCTGCAGAAATCTCAGCAAATATTTTTTTCACCCAAACTGGATGATACTTTCAGGTAATGATCAGTACACTAAGCCGACTTGGTTCCCCAAATTTCCTTCTTCTATTTTGAAGCGTTCGTTTCCAGTAACAGTTTGAATTTTTAGGTTTCACTCTGTTTTCTCCTATATTGATAGATGTATTTGGAACTCTAAATCCAACACGGTTTGTGCTAGCTTCTTGAATCTTGAAACAATAAAGTAGTTTCATGTTCTATCTTTATGTTTTGTTTCCTCTTGATGTAGCCCTAAGCAGTGACTGGCGAGAAACACTTTCATGGAAAGGGGTTGCCAAGATTCCAAAACTTATTAATCTCCAGAAATCCCAGCAAATATTTTATCACCCAAACTGTATGATACTTTCAGGTAATGATCAGTACACTAAGCCAACTTGGTTCCCCAAATTTCGTTCTTCTATGTTGAAGCGTTCATTTCCAGTAACAGTTTGAATATTTAGGTTTCACTCTGTTTTCTCCTATATTGATAGATGTATTTGGAACTCTAAATCCAACACGGTTTGTGCTAGCTTCTTGAATCTTGAAACAATAATGTAGTTTCACGTTCTATATCTATGTTTTGTTTACTCTTGATATAGCCCTAAGCAGTGACTGGCGAGAAACACTTTCATGGAACGGGGTTGCCAAGCTTCCAAAAAGTAGGAATCTGCAGATATCTCAGCAAATATTTTTTAACCCAAACTGGATGATACTTTCTGGTAATGATCAGTACACAAAGCCGACTTGGTTCCCCAAATTTCGTTCTTCTATGTTGAAGCATTCGTTTCCAGTAACAGTTTGAATTTTTAGGTTTCACTCTGTTTTCTCCTATATTGATAGATGTATTTGGAACTCTAAATCCAACATGGTTTTTGCTAGCTTCTTGAAACTTGACACAATAAAGTAGTTTCACGGTCTATCTCTTTTGTTTCCTCTTGATGTAGCACTAAGCAGTGACTGGCGAGAAACACGTTCATGGAAAGGTGTTGCCAAGCTTCCAAAAAGTAGGAATCTGCAGAAATCTCAGCAAATATTTTTTCACCCAAACTGGATGATACTTTCAGGTAATGATCAGTACACTAATCTGACTTGGTTCCCCAAAATTCGTTCTTCTATGTTGAAGCGTTCGTTTCCAGTAACAGTTTGAATTTTTAGGTTTCACTCTGTTTTCTCCTATATTGATAGATGTATTTGGAACTCTAAATCCAACAAGGTTTGTGCTAGCTTATTGAATCTTGACACAATAAAGTAGTTTCACATTCTATCTCTATGTTTTGTTTCCTCTTGATGTAGCCCTAAGCAGTGACTGGCGAGAAACACTTTCATGGAAAGGGGTTGCCAAGCTTCCAAAAATAACGAATCTCCAGAAATCTCAGCAAATATTTTTTCACCCAAACTGGATGATACTTTCAGGTAATGATCAGTACACTAAGCCGACATGGTTCCCTAAATTTTATTCTTCTATGTTGAAGCGTTCGTTTCTAGTAACAGTTTGAATTTTTAGGTTTCACTCTGTTTTGTCCTATATTGGTAGATGTATTTGGAACTCTAAATCCAACACGATTTTTGCTAGCTTCTTGAAACTTGACAAAATAAAGTAGTTTCACGTTCTATCTTTATGTTTTGTTTCCTCTTGAAATAGCCCTAAGCAGTGACTGGCGAGAAACAAGTTCATGGAAAGGGGTTGCCAAGCTTCCAAAAATTACGATTCTCCAGAAATCTCAGCAAATATTTTTTTCACCCAAACTGGATGATACTTTCAGGTAATGATCAGTACACTAAGCCGACTTGGTTCCCCATATTTCGTTCTTCTATGTTGAAGCATTCGTTTCCAGTAACAGTTTGAATTTTTAGGTTTCACTCTGTTTTCTCCTATATGGATAGATGTATTTGGAACACTTAATCCAACACGGTTTGGGCTAGCTTCTTGAAACTTGACACATTAAAGTAGTTTCATGTTCTATCTCTATGTTTCGTTTCCTCTTGATGTAGCCCTAAGCAGTGACTGGCGAGAAACACTTACATGGAAAGGGGTTGCCAAGCTTCCAAAAAGTAGGAATCTGCAGATATCTCAGCAAATATTTTTTCACCCAAAATGGATGATACTTTCAGGTAATGATCAGCAGACTTGGTTCCCCTAATTTCGTTCTTCTATGTTGAAGCGTTCGTTTCCAGTAACAGTTTGAATTTTTAGGTTTCACTCTGTTTTCTCCTATATTGATAGATGTATTTGGAACTCTAAATCCAACACGGTTTGTGCTAGCTTCTTGAAACTTGACACAATAAAGTAGTTTCACAGTCTATCTCTCTGTTTTGTTTCCTCTTGATGTAGCCCTAAGCAGTGACTGGTGAGAAACACTTTCATGGAAAGGGGTTGCCAGATTCCAAAACTTATGAATCTCCAGGAATCCCAGCAAATATTTTATCATCCAAACTTGATGATACTTTCAGGTAATGATCAGTACACTAAGCCGACTTGGTTCCCCAAATTTCGTTCTTCTATGTTGACGCGTTCATTTCCAGTAACAGTTTGAATATTTAGGTTTCACTCTGTTTTCTCCTATATTGATAGATGTATTTGGAACTCTAAATCCAACACGGTTTGTGCTAGCTTCTTGAAACTTGACACAATAAAGTAGATTCATGTTCTATCTCTATGTTTTGTTTCCTCTTGATGTAGCCCTAAGCAGTGACTGGCGAGAAACACATTCATGGAAAGGGGTTGCCAAGCTTCCAAAAAGTAGGAGTCTGCAGAAATCTCAGCAAATATTTTTTTCACCCAAACTGGATGATACTTTCAGGTAATGATCAGTACACTAAGCCGACTTGATTCCCCAAATTTCCTTCTTCTATTTTGAAGCGTTCATTTCCAGGAACAGTTTGAATTTTTAGGTTTCACTCTGTTTTCTCCTATATTGATAGATGTATTTGGAACTCTAAATCCAACACGGATTGTGCTAGCTTCTTGAATCTTGAAACAATAAAGTAGTTTCACGTTCTATCTTTATGTTTTGTTTCCTCTTGATGTAGCCCTAAGCAGTGACTGGCGAGAAACACTTCCATGGAAAGGGGTTGCCAAGCTTCCAAAAATTACGAATCTCCAGAAATCTCAGCAAATATTTTTTCACCCAAAATGGATGATACTTTCAGGTAATGATCAGTACACTAAGCCGACTTGGTTCCCCTAATTTTGTTCTTCTATGTTGAAGCGTTCGTTTCCAGTAACAGTTTGAATTTTTAGGTTTCACTCTGTTTTCTCCTATATTGGTAGATGTATTTGGAACTCTAAACCCAACACGGTTTGGGCTAGCTTCTTGAAACTTGACACAATAAAGTAGTTTCACATTCTATCTCTATGTTTTTTTTTCCTCTTGATGTAGCCCTAAGCAGTGACTCGCGAGAAACACTTTCATGGAAAGGGGTTGCTAAGCTTCCAAAATGTAGGAATCTGCAGAAATCTCAGCAAATATTTTTTCACCCAAAATGGATGATACTTTCAGGTAATGATCAGTACACTAAGCCGACTTGGTCCCCCAACTTTCGTTCTTCTATGTTGAAGCGTTCGTTTCCAGTAACAGTTTGAATTTTTAGGTTTCACTCTGTTTTCTCCTATATTCATAGATGTATTTGGAACTCTAAATCCAACACGGTTTGTGCTAGCTTCTTGAAACTTGACACAATAAAGTAGTTTCACGGTCTATCTCTCTGTTTTGTTTCCTCTTGATGTATCCCTAAGCAGTGACTGGCGAGAAACACTTTCATGGAAAGGGGTTGCCAGATTCCAAAACTTATGAATCTCCAGGAATCCCAGCAAATATTTTATCACCCAAACTTGATGATAATTTCAGGTAATGATCAGTACACTAAGCCGACTTGGTTCCCCAAATTTCGTTCTTCTATGTTGACGCCTTCATTTCCAGTAACAGTTTGAATATTTAGGTTTCTCTCTGTTTTCTCCTATATTGATAGATGTATTTGGAACTCTAAATCCAACACGGTTTGTGCTAGCTTCTTGAAACTTGAAACAATAAAGTAGTTTCACGGTCTATCTCTTTTGTTTCCTCTTGATGTAGCCCTAAGCAGTGACTGGCGAGAAACACGTTCATGGAAAGGGGTTGCCAAGGTTTCAAAAAGTAGGAATCTGCAGAAATCTCAGCAAATATTTTATCACCCAAACTTGATGATAATTTCAGGTAATGATCAGTACACTAAGCCGACTTGGTTCTTCAAATGTCGTTCTTCTATTTTGAAGCATTCGATTCCAGTAACACTTTGAATTCTTAGGTTTCACTCTGTTTTCTCCTATATTGATACATGTATTTGGAACTCTAAATCCAACACGGTTTGTGCTAGCTTCTTGAAACTTGACAAAATGAAGTAGTTTCACATATTATCTCTATGTTTTGTTTCCTCTTGATGTAGCCCTATGCAGTGACTGGCGAAAAACATTCATGGAAAGGGGTTGCAAAGCTTCCAAAAATTACGATTCTCCAGAAATCTCAGCAAATATTTTTTCACACAAACTGGATGATACTTTCAGGTAATGATCAGTACACTAAGCCGACTTGGTTCCCCAAATTTCGTTCTTCTATGTTGAAGCATTCGTTTCCAGTAACAGTTTGAATTTTTAGGTTTCACTCTGTTTTCTCCTATATTGATAGATGTATTTGGAACTCTAAATCCAACACGGTTTGTGCTAGCTTCTTGAATCTTGAAACAATAAAGTAGTTTCACATTCTATATCTATGTTTTGTTTACTCTTGATGTAGCCCTAAGCAGTGACTGGTGAAAAACACTTTCATGGAAAGGGGTTGCCAAGCTTCCAAAAATTACGAATCTCCAGAAATCTCAGTAAATATTTTTTCACCCAAACTGGATGATACTTTCAGTTAATGATCTGTACACTAAGCCGACTTGGTTCCCCAAATTTCATTCTTCTATGTTGAAGTGTTCGTTTCCAGTAACAGTTTGAATTTTTAGGTTTCACTCTGTTTTCTCCTATATTGATAGATGTATTTGGAACTCTAAATCCAACACGGTTTGGGCTAGCTTTTTGAAACTTGACACAATAAAGTAGTTTCATGTTCTATCTCTATGTTTTGTTTCCTCTTGATGTACCACTCCGCAATGAGTGACTAGAAACACTTTCATGGAAAGGGGTTGCCAAGCTTCCAAAAATTACGAATCTCCAGAAATCTCATCAAATATTTTTTCACCCAAACTGGATGATACTTTCAGGTAATGATCAGTACACTAAGCCCACTTGGTTCCCCAAATTTCATTCTTCTATGTTGAAGCGTTCGTTTCCAGTAACAGTTTGAATTTATGGTTTCACTCTGTTTTCTCCTATATTGATACATGTATTAGGAACTCTAAATCCAACACGGTTTGTGCTAGCTTCTTGAAACCTGACACAATAAAGTAGTTTCATGTTCTATCTCTATGTTTTGTTTCCTCTTCATGTAGCCCTAGGCAGTGACTGGCAAGAAACACTTTCATGGAAAGGGGTTGCCAAGCTTCCAAAAAGTAGGAATCTGCAGAAATCTCAGCAAATATTTTTTCACCCAAACTGGATGATACTTTCAGGTAATGATCAGTACACTAAGCCGACTTGGTCCCCCAAATTTCGTTCTTCGATATTGAAGCATTCATTTCCAGTAACAGTTTGAATATTTAGGTTTCACTCTGTTTTCTCCTATATTGATAGATGTATTTGGAACTCTAAATCCAACATGGTTTTTGCTAGCTTCTTGAAACGTGACACAATAAGGTAGTTTCACGTTCTATCTCTCTGTTTTGTTTCCTCTTGATGTAGCCCTAAGCAGTGACTGGCGAGAAACACTTTCATGGAAAGGGGTTGCCAAGCATCCAAAAATTACGAATCTCCCGAAATATCAGCAAATATTTTTTCACACAAATTGGATGATAATTTCAGGTAATGATCAGTACACTAGGCCGACTTGGTTCCCCAAATTTCGTTCTTCTATGTTGAAGCATTCGTTTCCAGTAACAGTTTGAATTTTTAGGTTTCACTCTGTTTTCTCCTATATTGATAAATGTATTTGAAACTCTAAATCCAACACAGTTTCTTCTAGCTTCTTGAATCTTGAAACAATAAAGTAGTTTCACGTTCTATCTCTATGTTTTGTTTCCTCTTGATGTAGCCCTAAGCAGTGACTGGCGAGAAACACTTTCATGGAAAGGGGTTGCCAAGCATCCAAAAATTACGAATCTCCCGAAATATCAGCAAATATTTTTTCACACAAATTGGATGATAATTTCAGGTAATGATCAGTACACTCAGCCGACTTGGTTCCCCAAATTTTGTTCTTCTATGTTGAAGCGTTCGTTTCCAATAACAGTTTGAATTTTTAGGTTTCACTCTGTTTTCTCCTATATTGGTAGATGTATTTGGTATTCTAAACCCAACACGGTTTGGGCTAGCTTCTTGAAACTTGACACAATAAAGTAGTTTCACATTCTGTCTCTATGTTTTGTTTCCTCATGATGTAGCCCAAAGCAGTGACTGGCGAGAAACACTTTCATGGAAAGGGGTTGTCAAGCTTCCAAAAATTACGAATCTCCAGAAATCTCAGCAAATATTTTTTCACCCAAACTGGATGATACTTTCAGGTTATGATCAGTACACTAGCCGACTTGGTTCCCCAAATTCCGTTCTTGTATGTTGAACGTTCATTTCCAGTAACAGTTTGAATTTTTAGGTTTCACTCTGTTTTCTCCTATATTGATAGATGTATTTGGAACTCTAAATCCAACACGGTTTGGGCTAGCTTATTGAAACTTGGCACAATAAAGTAGTTTCACATTCTATCTCTATGTTTTGTTTCCTCTTGATGTAGCCCTAAGCAGTGACTCGCGAGAAACTCTTTCATGGAAAGGGGTTGCCAAGCTTCCAAAAAGTAGGAATCTGCAGAAATCTCAGCAAATATTTTTTCACCCAAATGGATGATACTTTCAGGTAATGATCAGTACACTAAGCCGACTTGGTTCCCCAAATTTTGTTCTTCTATGTTGAAGCGTTCGTTTCCAGTAACAGTTTGAATTTTTAGGTTTCACTCTGTTTTCTCCTATATTGATAGATGTATTTGGAACTCTAAATCCAACACGGTTTGTGCTAGCTTCTTGAAACTTGACACAATAAAGTAGTTTCACGGTCTATCTCTCTGTTTTGTTTCCTCTTGATGTAGCCCTAAGCAGTGACTGGTGAGAAACACTTTCATGGAAAGGGGTTGCCAAGCTTCCAAAAATTACGTATCTCGAGAAATCTCAGCAAATATTTTTTCACCCAAACTGGATGATACTTTCAGGTAATGATCAGTACACTAAGCTGAATTGGTTCCTCAAATTTCGTTCTTCTATGTTGAAGCGTTCGTTTCCAGTAACAGTTTGAATTTTTAGGTTTCACTCTGTTTTCTCCTATATTGATAGATGTATTTGGAACTCTAAATCCAACACGGTTTGTGCTAGCTTCTTGAAACTTGACACTATAAAGTAGTTTCACGGTCTATCTCTCTGTTTTGTTTCCTCTTGATGTAGCCCTAAGCAGTGACTGGTGAGAAACACTTTCATGGAAAGGGGTTGCCAGATTCCAAAACTTATGAATCTCCAGGAATCCCAGCAAATATTTTATCACCCAAACTGTATGATACTTTCAGGTAATGATCAGTACACTAAGCCGACTTGGTTCCCCAAATTTCGTTCTTCTATGTTGAAGCGTTCATTTCCAGTAACAGTTTGAATTTTTAGGTTTCACTCTGTTTTCTCCTATATGGATAGATGTATTTGGAACTCTTAATCCAACACGGTTTGGGCTAGCTTCTTGAAACTTGACACATTAAAGTAGTTTCATGTTCTATCTCTATGTTTCGTTTCCTCTTGATGTAGCCCTAAGCAGTGACTGGCGAGAAACACTTACATGGAAAGGGGTTGCCAAGCTTCCAAAAATTACGAATCTCCAGAAATCTCAGCAAATATTTTTTCACCCAAAATGGATGATACTTTCAGGTAATGATCAGTACACTAAGCCGACTTGGTTCCCCAAATTTTGTTCTTCTATGTTGAAGCGTTCGTTTCCAGTAACAGTTTGAATTTTTAGGTTTCACTCTGTTTTCTCCTATATTGGTAGATGTATTTGGAACTCTAAACCCAACACGGTTTGGGCTAGCTTCCTGAAACTTGACAAAATAAAGTAGTTTCACATTCTATCTCTATGTTTTGTTTCCTCTTGATGTAGCCCAAAGCAGTGACTGGCGAGAAACACTTTCATGGAAAGGGGTTGCCAAGCTTCCAAAAATTACGAATCTCCAGAAATCTCAGCAAATATTTTTTCACCCAAACTGGATGATACTTTCAGGTAATGATCACTAAACTAAGCCGACTTGGTTCCCCAAATTTCGTTATTGTATGTTGAACGTTCATTTCCAGTAACAGTTTGAATTTTTAGGTTTCACTCTGTTTTCTCCTATATTGATAGATGTATTTGGAACTCTAAATCCAACACGGTTTGGGCTAGCTTATTGAAACTTGACACAATAAAGTAGTTTCACATTCTATCTCTATGTTTTGTTTCCTCTTGATGTAGCCCTAAGCAGTGACTCGCGAGAAACACTTTCATGGAAAGGGGTTGCTAAGCTTCCAAAATGTAGGAATCTGCATAAATCTCAGCAAATATTTTTTCACCCAAAATGGATGATACTTTCAGGTAATGATCAGTACACTAAGCCGACTTGGTCCCCAACTTTCGTTCTTCTATGTTGAAGCGTTCGTTTCCAGTAACAGTTTGAATTTTTAGGTTTCACTCTGTTTTCTCCTATATTCATAGATTTATTTGGAACTCTAAATCCAACACGGTTTGTGCTAGCTTCTTGAAACTTGACACAATAAAGTAGTTTCACGGTCTATCTCTCTGTTTGTTTCCTCTTGATGTAGCCCTAAGCAGTGACTGGCGAGAAACACTTTCATGGAAAGGGGTTGCCAAGATTCCAAAACTTATTAATCTCCAGAAATCTCAGCAAATATTTTTTCACCCAAACTGTATGATACTTTCAGGTAATGATCAGTACACTAAACCGGCTTGGTTCCCCAAATTTCGTTCTTCTATGTTGAAGCGTTCATTTCCAGTAACAGTTTGAATATTTAGGTTTCACTCTGTTTTCTCCTATATTGATAGATGTATTTGGAACTCTAAATCCAACACGGTTTGTGCTAGCTTCTTGAATCTTGAAACAATAATGTAGTTTCACGTTCTATATCTATGTTTTGTTTACTCTTGATATAGCCCTAAGCAGTGACTGGCGAGAAACACTTTCATGGAACGGGGTTGCCAAGCTTCCAAAAAGTAGGAATCTGCAGATATCTCAGCAAATATTTTTTAACCCAAACAGGATGATACTTTCAGGTAATGATCAGTACACTGATCTGACTTGGTTCCCCAAAATTCGTTCTTCTATGTTGAAGCGTTCGTTTCCAGTAACAGTTTGAATTTTTAGGTTTCACTCTGTTTTCTCATATATTGATAGATGTATTTGGAACTCTAAATCCAACAAGGTTTGTGCTAGCTTCTTGAATCTTGAAACAATAAAGTAGTTTCACGTTCTATCTCTATGTTTTGTTTCCTCTTGATATAGCCCTAAGCAGTGACTGGCGAGAAACACTTTCATGGAAAGGGGTTGCCAAGATTCCAAAACTTATGAATCTCCAGAAATCACAGCAAATATTTTATCACCCAAACTTGATGATATTTTCAGGTAATGATCACTACACTAAGCCAACTTGGTTCCGCAAATTTCATTCTTCTATGTTGAAGCGTTCGTTTCTATTAACAGTTTGAATTTTTAGGTTTCACTCTGTTTTCTCCTATATTGATAGATGTATTTGGAACTCTAAATCCAACACGGTTTGTGCTCGCTTCTTGAAACTTGACACAATAAAGTAGTTTCACGGTCTATCTCTTTTCTTTCCTCTTGATGTAGCCCTAAGCAGTGACTGGCGAGAAACACGTTCATGGAAAGGGGTTGCCAAGCTTTCAAAAAGTAGGAATCTGCAGAAATCTCAGCAAATATTTTTTCACCCAAACTGGATGATATTTTCAGGTAATGATCAGTACACTGATCTGACTTGGTTCCCCAAAATTCGTTCTTCTATGTTGAAGCGTTCGTTTCCAGTAACAGTTTGAATTTTTAGGTTTCACTCTGTTTTCTCATATATTGATAGATGTATTTGGAACTCTAAATCCAACACGGTTTGTGCTAGCTTTTTTAAACTTGAAACAATAAAGTAGTTTCACGTTCTATCTCTATGTTTTCTTTCCTCTTGATGTAGCCCTAAGCAGTGACTGGCGAGAAACACTTTCATGGAAAGGGGTTGCCAAGCTTCCAAAAAGTAGGAATCTGCAGATATCTCAGCAAATATTTTTTAACACAAACTGGATGATACTTTCAGGTAATGATCAGTACTCTAAGCCGACTTGGTTCCCCAAATTTCGTTCTTCTATGTTGAAGCATTCGTTTCCAGTAACAGTTTGAATTTTTAGGTTTCACTCTGTTTTCTCCTATATTGATAGATGTATTTGGAACTCTAAATCCAACAAGGTTTGTGCTAGCTTCTTGAATCTTGAAACAATAAAGTAGTTTCACGTTCTATCTCTATGTTTTGTTTCCTCTTGATATAGCCCTAAGCAGTGACTGGCGAGAAACACTTTCATGGAAAGGGGTTGCCAAGATTCCAAAACCTATGAATCTCCAGAAATCACAGCAAATATTTTATCACCCAAACTTGATGATATTTTCAGGTAATGATCACTACACTAAGCCAACTTGGTTCCGCAAATTTCATTCTTGTATGTTGAAGCATTCGTTTCTATTAACAGTTTGAATTTTTAGGTTTCACTCTGTTTTCTCCTATATTGATAGATGTATTTGGAACTCTAAATCCAACACGGTTTGTGCTAGCTTCTTGAAACTTGACACAATAAAGTAGTTTCACGGTCTATCTCTTTTGTTTCCTCTTGATGTGGCCCTAAGCAGTGACTGGCGAGAAACACGTTCATGGAAAGGGGTTGCCAAGCTTTCAAAAAGTAGGAATCTGCAGAAATCTCAGCAAATATTTTTTCACCCAAACTGGATGATACTTTCAGGTAATGATCAGTACACTATCTGACTTGGTTCCCCAAAATTCGTTCTTCTATGTTGAAGCGTTCGTTTCCAGTAACAGTTTGAATTCTTAGGTTTCACTCTGTTTTCTCATATATTGATAGATGTATTTGGAACTCTAAATCCAACACGGCTTGTGCTAGCTTCTTGAAACTTGACACAATAAAGTAGTTTCACGTTCTATCTCTATGTTTTGTTTCCTCTTGATGTAGCCCTAAGCAGTGACTGGCGAGAAACACTTTCATGGAAAGGGGTTGCCAAGCTTCCAAAAAGTAGGAATCTGCAGAAATCTTAGCTAATATTTTTTCACCCAAACTAGATGATACATTCAGGTAATGATCAGTACACTAAGCCGACTTGGTTCTTCAAATGTCGTTCTTCTATTTTGAAGCATTCGATTCCAGTAACACTTTGAATTCTTAGGTTTCACTCTCTTTTCTCCTATATTGATACATGTATTTGGAACTCTAAATCCAACACGGTTTGTGCTAGCTTCTTGAAACTTGACACAATAAAGTAGTTTCACAGTCTATCTCTTTTGTTTCCTCTTGATGTAGCCCTATGCAGTGACTGGCGAAAAACACTTTCATGGAAAGGGGTTGCCAAGCTTCCAAAAATTACGAATCTCCAGAAATCTCAGCAAATATTTTTTCACCCAAACTGGATGATACTTTCAGGTAATGATCAGTACACTAAGCCGACTTGGTTCCCCTAATTTCGTTCTTCTATGTTGAAGCGTTCGTTTCCAGTAACAGTTTGAATTTTTAGTTTTCACTCTGATTTATCCTATATTGATAGATGTATTTGGAACTCTAAATCCGTCACGGTTTGGGCTAGCTTCTTGAAAGTTGACACAATAAAGTAGTTTCATGTTCTATCTCTATGTTTTGTTTCCTCTTCATGTACACCTAAGCAGTGACTGGCGAGAAACACTTTCCTGGAAAAGGGGTTGCCAAGCTTCCAAAAATTATGAATCTCCAGAAATCTCAGCAAATATTTTTTCACGCAAATTGGATGATACTTTCAGGTAATGATCAGTACACAAAGCCGACTTGGTTCCCCAAATTTCATTCTTCTATGTTGAAGCGTTCATTTCTAGTAACAGTTTTAATTTTTAGGTTTCACTCTGTTTTCTCCTATATTGATAGATGTATTTGGAACTCTAAATCCAACACGGTTTTTGCTAGCTTCTTGAAACTTGACACAATAAAGTAGTTTCACGGTCTATCTCTTTTGTTTCCTCTTGATGTAGCACTAAGCAGTGACTGGCGAGAAACACGTTCATGGAAAGGTGTTGCCAAGCTTCCTAAAAGTAGGAATCTGCAGAAATCTCAGCAAATATTTTTTCACCCAAACTGGATGATACTTTCAGGTAATGATCAGTACACTAATCTGACTTGGTTCCCCAAAATTCGTTCTTCTATGTTGAAGCGTTCGTTTCCAGTAACAGTTTGAATTTTTAGGTTTCACTCTGTTTTCTCCTATATTGATAGATGTATTTGGAACTCTAAATCCAACACGGTTTTGGCTAGCTTATTGAAACTTGACACAATAAAGTAGTTTCACATTCTATCTCTATGTTTTGTTTCCTCTTGATGTAGCCCTAAGCAGTGACTCGCGAGAAACACTTTCATGGAAAGGGGTTGCTAAGCTTCCAAAATGTAGGAATCTGCAGAAATCTCAGCAAATATTTTTTCACCCAAAATGGATGATACTTTCAGGTAATGATCAGTACACTAAGCCGACTTGGTCCCCAACTTTCGTTCTTCTATGTTGAAGCGTTCGTTTCCAGGAACAGTTTGAATTTTTAGGTTTCACTCTGTTTTCTCCTATATTCATAGATTTATTTGGAACTCTAAATCCAACACGGTTTGTGCTAGCTTCTTGAAACTTGACACAATAAAGTAGTTTCACGGTCTATCTCTCTGTTTGTTTCCTCTTGATGTAGCCCTAAGCAGTGACTGGCGAGAAACACATTCATGGAAAGGGGTTGCCAAGCTTCCAAAAAGTAGGAGTCTGCAGAAATCTCAGCAAATATTTTTTTCACCCAAACTGGATGATACTTTCAGGTAATGATCAGTACACTAAGCCGACTTGGTTCCCCAAATTTCCTTCTTCTATTTTGAAGCGTTCGTTTCCAGTAACAGTTTGAATTTTTAGGTTTCACTCTGTTTTCTCCTATATTGATAGATGTATTTGGAACTCTAAATCCAACACGGTTTGTGCTAGCTTCTTGAATCTTGAAACAATAAAGTAGTTTCATGTTCTATCTTTATGTTTTGTTTCCTCTTGATGTAGCCCTAAGCAGTGACTGGCGAGAAACACTTTCATGGAAAGGGGTTGCCAAGATTCCAAAACTTATTAATCTCCAGAAATCCCAGCAAATATTTTATCACCCAAACTGTATGATACTTTCAGGTAATGATCAGTACACTAAGCCGACTTGGTTCCCCAAATTTCGTTCTTCTATGTTGAAGCGTTCATTTCCATTAACAGTTTGAATATTTAGGTTTCACTCTGTTTTCTCCTATATTGATAGATGTATTTGGAACTCTAAATCCAACACGGTTTGTGCTAGCTTCTTGAATCTTGAAACAATAATGTAGTTTCACGTTCTATATCTATGTTTTGTTTACTCTTGATATAGCCCTAAGCAGTGAAGGGCGAGAAACACTTTCATGGAACGGGGTTGCCAAGCTTCCAAAAAGTAGGAATCTGCAGATATCTCAGCAAATATTTTTTAACCCAAACTGGATGATACTTTCTGGTAATGATCAGTACACAAAGCCGACATGGTTCCCTAAATTTTATTCTTCTATGTTGAAGCGTTCGTTTCTAGTAACAGTTTGAATTTTTAGGTTTCACTCTGTTTTGTCCTATATTGGTAGATGTATTTGGAACTCTAAATCCAACACGGTTTTTGCTAGCTTCTTGAAACTTGACAAAATAAAGTAGTTTCACGTTCTATCTTTATGTTTTGTTTCCTCTTGAAATAGCCCTAAGCAGTGACTGGCGAGAAACAAGTTCATGGAAAGGGGTTGCCAAGCTTCCAAAAATTACGATTCTCCAGAAATCTCAGCAAATATTTTTTCACCCAAACTGGATGATACTTTCAGGTAATGATCAGTACACTAAGCCGACTTGGTTCCCCATATTTCGTTCTTCTATGTTGAAGCATTCGTTTCCAGTAACAGTTTGAATTTTTAGGTTTCACTCTGTTTTCTCCTATATGGATAGATGTATTTGGAACACTTAATCCAACACGGTTTGGGCTAGCTTCTTGAAACTTGACACATTAAAGTAGTTTCATGTTCTATCTCTATGTTTCGTTTCCTCTTGATGTAGCCCTAAGCAGTGACTGGCGAGAAACACTTACATGGAAAGGGGTTGCCAAGCTTCCAAAAAGTAGGAATCTGCAGAAATCTCAGCAAATATTTTTTCACCCAAAATGGATGATACTTTCAGGTAATGATCAGCAGACTTGGTTCCCCTAATTTCGTTCTTCTATGTTGAAGCGTTCGTTTCCAGTAACAGTTTGAATTTTTAGGTTTCACTCTGTTTTCTCCTATATTGATAGATGTATTTGGAACTCTAAATCCAACACGGTTTGTGCTAGCTTCTTGAAACTTGACACAATAAAGTAGTTTCACAGTCTATCTCTCTGTTTTGTTTCCTCTTGATGTAGCCCTAAGCAGTGACTGGTGAGAAACACTTTCATGGAAAGGGGTTGCCAGATTCCAAAACTTATGAATCTCCAGGAATCCCAGCAAATATTTTATCATCCAAACTTGATGATACTTTCAGGTAATGATCAGTACACTAAGCCGACTTGGTTCCCCAAATTTCGTTCTTCTATGTTGACGCGTTCATTTCCAGTAACAGTTTGAATATTTAGGTTTCTCTCTGTTTTCTCCTATATTGATAGATGTATTTGGAACTCTAAATCCAACACGGTTTGTGCTAGCTTCTTGAAACTTGACACAATAAAGTAGATTCAAGTTCTATCTCTATGTTTTGTTTCCTCTTGATGTAGCCCTAAGCAGTGACTGGCGAGAAACACATTCATGGAAAGGGGTTGCCAAGCTTCCAAAAAGTAGGAGTCTGCAGAAATCTCAGCAAATATTTTTTTCACCCAAACTGGATGATACTTTCAGGTAATGATCAGTACACTAAGCCGACTTGATTCCCCAAATTTCCTTCTTCTCTTTTGAAGCGTTCATTTCCAGGAACAGTTTGAATTTTTAGGTTTCACTCTGTTTTCTCCTATATTGATAGATGTATTTGGAACTCTAAATCCAACACGGATTGTGCTAGCTTCTTGAATCTTGAAACAATAAAGTAGTTTCACGTTCTATCTTTATGTTTTGTTTCCTCTTGATGTAGCCCTAAGCAGTGACTGGCGAGAAACTCTTTCATGGAAAGGGGTTGCCAAGATTCCAAAATTACTTAATCTCCTGAAATCCCAGCAAATATTTTATCACCCAAACTGTATGATACTTTCAGGTAATAATCAGTACACTAAGCCGACTTGGTTCCCCAAATTTCGTTCTTCTATGTTGAAGCGTTCATTTCCAGTAACAGTTTGAATTTTTAGGTTTCACTCTGTTTTCTCCTATATGGATAGATGTATTTGGAACTCTTAATCCAACACGGTTTGTGCTAGCTTCTTGAAACTTGACACATTAAAGTAGTTTCATGTTCTATCTCTATGTTTCGTTTCCTCTTGATGTAGCCCTAAGCAGTGACTGGCGAGAAACACTTCCATGGAAAGGGGTTGCCAAGCTTCCAAAAATTACGAATCTCCAGAAATCTCAGCAAATATTTTTTCACCCAAAATGGATGATACTTTCAGGTAATGATCAGTACACTAAGCCGACTTGGTTCCCCTAATTTTGTTCTTCTATGTTGAAGCGTTCGTTTCCAGTAACAGTTTGAATTTTTAGGTTTCACTCTGTTTTCTCCTATATTGGTAGATGTATTTGGAACTCTAAACCCAACACGGTTTGGGCTAGCTTCTTGAAACTTGACACAATAAAGTAGTTTCACATTCTATCTCTATGTTTTTTTTTCCTCTTGATGTAGCCCTAAGCAGTGACTCGCGAGAAACACTTTCATGGAAAGGGGTTGCTAAGCTTCCAAAATGTAGGAATCTGCAGAAATCTCAGAAAATATTTTTTCACCCAAAATGGATGATACTTTCAGGTAATGATCAGTACACTAAGCCGACTTGGTCCCCCAACTTTCGTTCTTCTATGTTGAAGCGTTCGTTTCCAGTAACAGTTTGAATTTTTAGGTTTCACTCTGTTTTCTCCTATATTCATAGATGTATTTGGAACTCTAAATCCAACACGGTTTGTGCTAGCTTCTTGAAACTTGACACAATAAAGTAGTTTCACGGTCTATCTCTCTGTTTTGTTTCCTCTTGATGTATCCCTAAGCAGTGACTGGCGAGAAACACTTTCATGGAAAGGGGTTGCCAGATTCCAAAACTTATGAATCTCCAGGAATCCCAGCAAATATTTTATCACCCAAACTTGATGATAATTTCAGGTAATGATCAGTACACTAAGCCGACTTGGTTCCCCAAATTTCGTTCTTCTATGTTGACGCGTTCATTTCCAGTAACAGTTTGAATATTTAGGTTTCTCTCTGTTTTCTCCTATATTGATAGATGTATTTGGAACTCTAAATCCAACACGGTTTGTGCTAGCTTCTTGAAACTTGAAACAATAAAGTAGTTTCACGGTCTATCTCTTTTGTTTCCTCTTGATGTAGCCCTAAGCAGTGACTGGCGAGAAACACGTTCATGGAAAGGGGTTGCCAAGGTTTCAAAAAGTAGGAATCTGCAGAAATCTCAGCAAATATTTTATCACCCAAACTTGATGATAATTTCAGGTAATGATCAGTACACTAAGCCGACTTGGTTCTTCAAATGTCGTTCTTCTATTTTGAAGCATTCGATTCCAGTAACACTTTGAATTCTTAGGTTTCACTCTGTTTTCTCCTATATTGATACATGTATTTGGAACTCTAAATCCAACACGGTTTGTGCTAGCTTCTTGAAACTTGACAAAATGAAGTAGTTTCACATATTATCTCTATGTTTTGTTTCCTCTTGATGTAGCCCTATGCAGTGACTGGCGAAAAACATTCATGGAAAGGGGTTGCAAAGCTTCCAAAAATTACGATTCTCCAGAAATCTCAGCAAATATTTTTTCACACAAACTGGATGATACTTTCAGGTAATGATCAGTACACTAAGCCGACTTGGTTCCCCAAATTTCGTTCTTCTATGTTGAAGCATTCGTTTCCAGTAACAGTTTGAATTTTTAGGTTTCACTCTGTTTTCTCCTATATTGATAGATGTATTTGGAACTCTAAATCCAACACGGTTTGTGCTAGCTTCTTGAATCTTGAAACAATAAAGTAGTTTCACATTCTATATCTATGTTTTGTTTACTCTTGATGTAGCCCTAAGCAGTGACTGGTGAAAAACACTTTCATGGAAAGGGGTTGCCAAGCTTCCAAAAATTACGAATCTCCAGAAATCTCAGTAAATATTTTTTCACCCAAACTGGATGATACTTTCAGTTAATGATCTGTACACTAAGCCGACTTGGTTCCCCAAATTTCATTCTTCTATGTTGAAGTGTTCGTTTCCAGTAACAGTTTGAATTTTTAGGTTTCACTCTGTTTTCTCCTATATTGATAGATGTATTTGGAACTCTAAATCCAACACGGTTTGGGCTAGCTTTTTGAAACTTGACACAATAAAGTAGTTTCATGTTCTATCTCTATGTTTTGTTTCCTCTTGATGTACCACTCCGCAATGAGTGACTAGAAACACTTTCATGGAAAGGGGTTGCCAAGCTTCCAAAAATTACGAATCTCCAGAAATCTCATCAAATATTTTTTCACCCAAACTGGATGATACTTTCAGGTAATGATCAGTACACTAAGCCCACTTGGTTCCCCAAATTTCATTCTTCTATGTTGAAGCGTTCGTTTCCAGTAACAGTTTGAATTTATGGTTTCACTCTGTTTTCTCCTATATTGATACATGTATTAGGAACTCTAAATCCAACACGGTTTGTGCTAGCTTCTTGAAACCTGACACAATAAAGTAGTTTCATGTTCTATCTCTATGTTTTGTTTCCTCTTCATGTAGCCCTAGGCAGTGACTGGCAAGAAACACTTTCATGGAAAGGGGTTGCCAAGCTTCCAAAAAGTAGGAATCTGCAGAAATCTCAGCAAATATTTTTTCACCCAAACTGGATGATACTTTCAGGTAATGATCAGTACACTAAGCCGACTTGGTCCCCCAAATTTCGTTCTTCGATATTGAAGCATTCATTTCCAGTAACAGTTTGAATATTTAGGTTTCACTCTGTTTTCTCCTATATTGATAGATGTATTTGGAACTCTAAATCCAACATGGTTTTTGCTAGCTTCTTGAAACGTGACACAATAAGGTAGTTTCACGTTCTATCTCTCTGTTTTGTTTCCTCTTGATGTAGCCCTAAGCAGTGACTGGCGAGAAACACTTTCATGGAAAGGGGTTGCCAAGCATCCAAAAATTACGAATCTCCCGAAATATCAGCAAATATTTTTTCACACAAATTGGATGAATATTTCAGGTAATGATCAGTACACTAGGCCGACTTGGTTCCCCAAATTTCGTTCTTCTATGTTGAAGCATTCGTTTCCAGTAACAGTTTGAATTTTTAGGTTTCACTCTGTTTTCTCCTATATTGATAGATGTATTTGAAACTCTAAATCCAACACAGTTTCTTCTAGCTTCTTGAATCTTGAAACAATAAAGTAGTTTCACGTTCTATCTCTATGTTTTGTTTCCTCTTGATATAGCCCTAAGCAGTGACTGGCGAGAAACACTTTCATGGAAAGGGGTTGCCAAGATTCCAAAACTTATGAACCTCCAGAAATCACAGCAAATATTTTATCACCCAAACTTGATGATACTTTCAGGTAATGATCACTACACTAAGCCGACTTGGTTCCACAAATTTCATTCTTCTATGTTGAAGCGTTTGTTTCTAGTAACAGTTTGAATTTTTAGGTTTCACTCTGTTTTCTCCTAAATGGATAGATGTATTTGGAACTCTAAATCCAACACGGTTTGTGCTAGCTTCTTGAAACTTGACACAATAAAGTAGTTTCACCTTCTATCTCTATGTTTTGTTTCCTCTTGATGTAGCCCTAAGCAGTGACTGGCGAGAAACACTTTCATGGAAAGGGGTTGCCAAGCTTCCAAAAAGTAGGAATCTGCAGAAATCTCAGCAAATATTTTTTCACCCAAACTGGATGATACTTTCATGTTATGATCAGTACACTAAGCCGACTTGGTTCTTCAAAGGTCGTTCTTCTATTTTGAAGCATTCGATTCCAGTAACTGTTTGAATTCTTAGGTTTCACTCTCTTTTCTCCTATATTGATACATGTATTTGGAAATCTAAATCCAACACGGTTTGTGCTAGCTTCTTGAAACTTGACAAAATGAAGTAGTTTCACGTTCTATCTCTATGTTTTGTTTCCTCTTGATGTAGCCCTAAGCAGTGACTGGTGAAAAACACTTTCATGGAAAGGGGTTGCCAAGCTTCCTAAAATTACAAATCTCCTGAAATCTCAGCAAATATTTTTTCACCCAAACTGGATGATACTTTCAGGTAATGATCAGTACACTAAGCCCACTTGGTTCCCCAAATTTCATTCTTCTATGTTGAAGCGTTCGTTTCCAGTAACAGTTTGAATTTTTAGGTTTCACTCTGTTTTCTCCTATATTGATACATGTATTAGGAACTCTAAATCCAACACGGTTTGTGCTAGCTTCTTGAAACCTGACACTATAAAGTAGTTTCATGTTCTATCTCTATGTTTTGTTTCCCCTTGATGTAGCCCTAAGCAGTGACTGGCGAGAAACACATTCATGAAAAGGGGTTGCAAAGCTTCCAAAAAGTAGGAGTCTGCAGAAATCTCAGCAAATATTTTTTTCACCCAAACTGGATGATACTTTCAGGTAATGATCAGTACACTAAGCCGACTTGATTCCCCAAATTTCCTTCTTCTATTTTGAAGCGTTCGTATCCAGTAACAGTTTGAATTTTTAGGTTTCACTCTGTTTTCTCCTATATTGATAGATGTATTTGGAACTCTAAATCCAACACGGATTGTGCTAGCTTCTTGAATCTTGAAACAATAAAGTAGTTTCACGTTCTATCTTTATGTTTTGTTTCCTCTTGATGTAGCCCTAAGCAGTGACTGGCGAGAAACACTTTCATGGAAAGGGGTTGCCAAGATTCCAAAACTTATTAATCTCCTGAAATCCCAGCAAATATTTTATCACCCAAACTGTATGATACTTTCAGGTAATGATCAGTACACTAAGCCGACTTGGATCCCCAAATTTCGTTCTTCTATGGTGAAGCGTTCATTTCCAGTAACAGTTTGAATTTTTAGGTTTCACTCTGTTTTCTCCTATATGGATAGATGTGTTTGGAACTCTTAATCCAACACGGTTTGTGCTAGCTTCTTGAAACTTGACACATTAAAGTAGTTTCATGTTCTATCTCTATGTTTCGTTTCCTCTTGATGTAGCCCTAAGCAGTGACTGGCGAGAAACACTTCCATGGAAAGGGGTTGCCAAGCTTCCAAAAATTACGAATCTCCAGAAATCTCAGCAAATATTTTTTCACCCAAAATGGATGATACTTTCAGGTAATGATCAGTACACTAAGCCGACTTGGTTCCCCAAATTTTGTTCTTCTATGTTGAAGCGTTCGTTTCCAGTAACAGTTTGAATTTTTAGGTTTCACTCTGTTTTCTCCTATATTGGTAGATGTATTTGGAACTCTAAACCCAACACGGTTTGGGCTAGCTTCTTGAAACTTGACACAATAAAGTAGTTTCACATTCTATCTCTATGTTTTTTTTCCTCTTGATGTAGCCCTAAGCAGTGACTCGCGAGAAACACTTTCATGGAAAGGGGTTGCTAAGCTTCCAAAATGTAGGAATCTGCAGAAATCTCAGCAAATATTTTTTCACCCAAAATGGATGATACTTTCAGGTAATGATCAGTACACTAAGCCGACTTGGTCCCCCAACTTTCGTTCTTCTATGTTGAAGCGTTCGTTTCCAGTAACAGTTTGAATTTTTAGGTTTCACTCTGTTTTCTCCTATATTCATAGATGTATTTGGAACTCTAAATCCAACACGGTTTGTGCTAGCTTCTTGAAACTTGACACAATAAAGTAGTTTCACGGTCTATCTCTCTGTTTTGTTTCCTCTTGATGTAGCCCTAAGCAGTGACTGGCGAGAAACACTTTCATGGAAAGGGGTTGCCAGATTCCAAAACTTATGAATCTCCAGGAATCCCAGCAAATATTTTATCACCCAAACTCGATGATAATTTCAGGTAATGATCAGTACACTGAGCCGACTTGGTTCCCCAAATTTCGTTCTTCTATGTTGACGCGTTCATTTCCAGTATCAGTTTGAATATTTAGGTTTCTCTCTGTTTTCTCCTATATTGATAGATGTATTTGGAACTCTAAATCCAACACGGTTTGTGCTAGCTTCTTGAAACTTGACACAATAAAGTAGTTTCACGGTCTATCTCTTTTGTTTCCTCTTGATGTAGCCCTAAGCAGTGACTGGCGAGAAACACGTTCATGGAAAGGGGTTGCCAAGCTTTCAAAAAGTAGGAATCTGCAGAAATCTCAGCAAATATTTTATCACCCAAACTTGATGATAATTTCAGGTAATGATCAGTACACTAAGCCGACTTGGTTCTTCAAATGTCGTTCTTCTATTTTGAAGCATTCGATTCCAGTAACACTTTGAATTCTTAGGTTTCACTCTGTTTTCTCCTATATTGATACATGTATTTGGAACTCTAAATCCAACACGGTTTGTGCTAGCTTCTTGAAACTTGACACAATAAAGTAGTTTCACGTTCTGTCTCTATGTTTTGTTTCCTCTTGATGTAGCCCTATGCAGTGACTGGCGAAAAACACTTTCATGGAAAGGGGTTGCAAAGCTTCCAAAAATTACGATTCTCCAGAAATCTCAGCAAATATGTTTTCACACAAACTGGATGATACTTTCAGGTAATGATCAGTACACTAAGCCGACTTGGTTCCCCAAATTTCGTTCTTCTATGTTGAAGCATTCGTTTCCAGTAACAGTTTGAATTTTTAGGTTTCACTCTGTTTTCTCCTATATTGATAGATGTATTTGGAACTCTAAATCCAACACGGTTTGTGCTAGCTTCTTGAATCTTGAGACAATAAAGTAGTTTCACATTCTATATCTATGTTTTGTTTACTCTTGATGTAGCCCTAAGCAGTGACTGGTGAAAAACACTTTCATGGAAAGGGGTTGCCAAGCTTCCAAAAATTACGAATCTCCAGAAATCTCAGTAAATATTTTTTCACCCAAACTGGATGATACTTTCAGTTAATGATCTGTACACTAAGCCGACTTGGTTCCCCAAATTTCATTCTTCTATGTTGAAGTGTTCGTTTCCAGTAACAGTTTGAATTTTTAGGTTTCACTCTGTTTTCTCCTATATTGATAGATGTATTTGGAACTCTAAATCCAACACGGTTTGGGCTAGCTTTTTGAAACTTGACACAATAAAGTAGTTTCATGTTCTATCTCTATGTTTTGTTTCCTCTTGATGTATCACTCCGCAATGAGTGACTAGAAACACTTTCATGGAAAGGGGTTGCCAAGCTTCCAAAAATTAGGAATCTCCAGAAATCTCATCAAATATTTTTTCACCCAAACTGGATGATACTTTCAGGTAATGATCAGTACACTAAGCCCACTTGGTTCCCCAAATTTCATTCTTCTATGTTGAAGCGTTCGTTTCCAGTAACAGTTTGAATTTTTGGTTTCACTCTGTTTTCTCCTATATTGATACATGTATTAGGAACTCTAAATCCAACACGGTTTGTGCTAGCTTCTTGAAACCTGACACAATAAAGTAGTTTCATGTTCTATCTCTATGTTTTGTTTCCTCTTCATGTAGCCCTAGGGAGTGACTGGCAAGGAACACTTTCATGGAAAGGGGTTGCCAAGCTTCCAAAAAGTAGGAATCTGCAGAAATCTCAGCAAATATTTTTTCACCCAAACTGGATGATACTTTCAGGTAATGATCAGTACACTAAGCCGACTTGGTCCCCCAAATTTTGTTCTTCGATATTGAAGCGTTCATTTCCAGTAACAGTTTGAATATTTAGGTTTCACTCTGTTTTCTCCTATATTGATAGATGTATTTGGAACTCTAAATCCAACATGGTTTTTGCTAGCTTCTTGAAACTTGACACAATAAGGTAGTTTCACGTTCTATCTCTCTGTTTTGTTTCCTCTTGATGTAGCCCTAAGCAGTGACTGGCGAGAAACACTTTCATGGAAAGGGGTTGCCAAGCATCCAAAAATTACGAATCTCCCGAAATCTCAGCAAATATTTTTTCACACAAACTGGATGATAATTTCAGGTAATGATCAGTACACTAGGCCGACTTGGTTCCCCAAATTTCGTTCTTCTATGTTGAAGCATTCGTTTCCAGTAACAGTTTGAATTTTTAGGTTTCACTCTGTTTTCTCCTATATTGATAGATGTATTTGAAACTCTAAATCCAACACGGTTTGTTCTAGCTTCTTGAATCTTGAAACAATAAAGTAGTTTCACGTTCTATCTCTATGTTTTGTTTCCTCTTGATATAGCCCTAAGCAGTGACTGGCGAGAAACACTTTCATGGAAAGGGGTTGCCAAGATTCCAAAACTTATGAACCTCCAGAAATCACAGCAAATATTTTATCACCCAAACTTGATGATACTTTCAGGTAATGATCACTATACTAAGCCGACTTGGTTCCACAAATTTCATTCTTCTATGTTGAAGCGTTTGTTTCTAGTAACAGTTTGAATTTTTAGGTTTCACTCTGTTTTCTCCTATATGGATAGATGTATTTGGAACTCTAAATCCAACACGGTTTGTGCTAGCTTCTTGAAACTTGACACAATAAAGTAGTTTCACCTTCTATCTCTATGTTTTGTTTCCTCTTGATGTAGCCCTAAGCAGTGACTGGCGAGAAACACTTTCATGGAAAGGGGTTGCCAAGCTTCCAAAATGTAGGAATCTGCAGAAATCTCAGCAAATATTTTTTCACCCAAACTGGATGATACTTTCATGTTATGATCAGTACACTAAGCCGACTTGGTTCTTCAAAGGTCGTTCTTCTATTTTGAAGCATTCGATTCCAGTAACTGTTTGAATTCTTAGGTTTCACTCTCTTTTCTCCTATATTGATACATGTATTTGGAAATCTAAATCCAACACGGTTTGTGCTAGCTTCTTGAAACTTGACAAAATGAAGTAGTTTCACGTTCTATCTCTATGTTTTGTTTCCTCTTGATGTAGCCCTAAGCAGTGACTGGTGAAAAACACTTTCATGGAAAGGGGTTGCCAAGCTTCCAAAAATTACGAATCTCCAGAAATCTCAGCAAATATTTTTTCACCCAAACTGGATGATACTTTCAGGTAATGATCAGTACACTAAGCCCACTTGGTTCCCCAAATTTCATTCTTCTATGTTGAAGCGTTCATTTCCAGTAACAGTTTGAATTTTTAGGTTTCACTCTGTTTTCTCCTATATTGATACATGTATTAGGAACTCTAAATCCAACACGGTTTGTGCTAGCTTCTTGAAACCTGACACTATAAAGTAGTTTCATGTTCTATCTCTATGTTTTGTTTCCTCTTCATGTAGCCCTAGGCAGTGACTGGCGAGAAACACTTTCATGGAAAGGGGTTGCCAAGCTTCCAAAAAGTAGGAATCTGCAGAAATCTCAAAAAATATTTTTTCACCCAAACTGGATGATACTTTCAGGTAATGATCAGTACACTAAGCCGACTTGGTCCCCCAAATTTCGTTCTTCGATGTTGAAGCGTTCATTTCCAGTAACAGTTTGAATTTTTAGGTTTCACTCTGTTTTCTCCTATATTGATAGATGTATTTGGAACTCTAAATCCAACACGGTTTGTGCTAGCTTCTTGAATCTTGAAACAATAAAGTAGTTTCATGTTCTATCTCTATGTTTTGTTTCCTCTTGATATAGCCCTAAACAGTGACTTTCGAGAAACACTTTCATGGAAAGGGGTTGCCAAGATTCCAAAACTTATGAATCTCCAGAAATCACAGCAAATATTTTATCACCCAAACTTGATGATACTTTCAGGTAATGATCACTACACTAAGCCGACTTGGTTCCGCAAATTTCATTCTTCTATGTTGAAGCGTTTGTTTCTAGTAACAGTTTGAATTTTTAGGTTTCACTCTGTTTTCTCCTATATGAATAGATGTATTTGGAACTCTAAATCCAACACGGTTTGTGCTAGCTTCTTGAAACTTGACACAATAAAGTAGTTTCACCTTCTATCTCTATGTTTTGTTTCCTCTTGATGTAGCCCTAAGCAGTGACTGGCGAGAAACACTTTCATGGAAAGGGGTTGCCAAGCTTCCAAAAAGTAGGAATCTGCAGAAATCTCAGCAAATATTTTTTCACCCAAACAGGATGATACTTTCAGGTAATGATCAGTACACTAAGCCGACTTGGTTCTTCAAAGGTCGTTCTTCTATTTTGAAGCATTCGATTCCAGTAACTGTTTGAATTCTTAGGTTTCACTCTCTTTTCTCCTATATTGATACATGTATTTGGAAATCTAAATCCAACACGGTTTGTGCTAGCTTCTTGAAACTTGACAAAATGAAGTAGTTTCAAGTTCTATCTCAATGTTTTGTTTCCTCTTGATGTAGCCCTAAGCAGTGACTGGTGAAAAACACTTTCATGGAAAGGGGTTGCCAAGCTTCCAAAAATTACGAATCTCCAGAAATCTCAGCAAATATTTTTTCACCCAAACAGGATGATACTTTCAGGTAATGATCTGTACACTAAGCCGACTTGGTTCCCCAAATTTCATTCTTCTATGTTGAAGCGTTCGTTTCCAGTAACAGTTTGAATTTTTAGGTTTCACTCTGTTTTCTCCTATATTGATATATGTATTTGGAACTCTAAATCCAACACGGTTTGGGCTAGCTTTTTGAAACTTGACACAATAAAGTAGTTTCATGTTCTATCTCTATGTTTTGTTTCCTCTTGATGTACCACTCCGCAATGAGTGACTAGAAACACTTTCATGGAAAGGGGTTGCCAAGCTTCCAAAAATTACGAATCTCCAGAAATCTCATCAAATATTTTTTCACCCAAACTGGATGATACTTTCAGGTAATGATCAGTACACTAAGCCCACTTGGTTCCCCAAATTTCATTCTTCTATGTTGAAGCATTCGTTTCCAGTAACAGTTTGAATTTTTAGGTTTCACTCTGTTTTCTCCTATATTGATACATGTATTAGGAACTCTAAATCCAACACGGTTTGTGCTAGCTTCTTGAAACCTGACACAATAAAGTAGTTTCATGTTCTATCTCTATGTTTTGTTTCCTCTTCATGTAGCCCTAGGCAGTGACTGGCGAGAAACACTTTCATGGAAAGGGGTTGCCAAGCTTCCAAAAAGTAGGAATCTGCAGAAATCTCAGCAAATATTTTTTCACCCAAACTGGATGATACTTTCAGGTAATGATCAGTACACTAAGCCGACTTGGTCCCCCAAATTTCGTTCTTCGATGTTGAAGCGTTCATTTCCAGTAACAGTTTGAATATTTAGGTTTCACTCTGTTTTCTCCTATATTGATAGATGTATTTGGAACTCTAAATCCAACATGGTTTTTGCTAGCTTCTTGAAACTTGACACAATAAGGTAGTTTCACGTTCTATCTCTCTGTTTTGTTTCCTCTTGATGTAGCCCTAAGCAGTGACTGGCGAGAAACACTTTCATGGAAAGGGGTTGCCAGGCTTCCCAAAATTACGAATCTCCAGAAATCTCAGCAAATATTTTTTCACCCAAACAGGATGATACTTTCAGGTAATGATCAGTACACGAAGGCGACTTGGTTCCCCAAATTTTGTTCTTCTATGTTGAAGCGTCCGTTTCCAGTAACAGTTTGAATTTTTAGGTTTCACTCTGTTTTCTCCTATATTGATAGATGTATTTGTAACTATAAATCCAACACGGTTTGTGCTAGGTTCTTGAAACTTGACACAATAAAGTAGTTTCACGTTCTATCTCTATGTTTTGTTTCCTCTTGATGTAGCCCTAAGCAGTGACTGGCGAGAAACACTTTCATGGAAAGGGGTTGCCAGGCTTCCTAATATTACGAATCTCCAGAAATCTCAGCAAATATTTTTTCACCCAAACTGGATGATACTTTCAGGTAATGATCAGTACACTAAGGCGACTTGGTTCCCCAAATTTCGTTCTTCTATGTTGAAGCATTCGTTTCCAGTAACAGTTTGAATTTTTAGGTTTCACTCTGTTTTCTCCTATATTGATAGATGTATTTGGAACTCTAAATCCAACACGGTTTGTGCTAGCTTCTTGAAACTTGACACAATAAAGTAGTTTCACGTTCTATCTCTATGTTTTGTTTCCTGTTGATGTTGCCCTAAGTAGTGACTGGCGAGAAACACTTTCATGGAAAAGGGTTGCCAAGCTTCCTAAAATTACGAATCTCCAGAAATCTCAGCAAATATTTTTTCACCCAAACTGGATGATACTTTCAGGTAATGATCAGTACACTAAGGCGACTTGGTTCCCCAAATTTTGTTCTTCTATGTTGAAGCGTTCGTTTCCAGTAACAGTTTGAATTTTTAGGTTCCACTCTGTTTTCTCCTATATTGATAGATGTATTTGGAACTCTAAATCCAACACGGTTTGTGCTAGCTTCTTGAAACTTGACACAATAAAGTAGTTTCACGTTCTATCTCTATGTTTTGTTTCCTCTTGATGTAGACCTAAGCAGTGACTGGCGAGAAACACTTTCATGGAAAGGGGTTGCCAAGCTTCCTAAAATTACGAATCTCCAGAAATCTCAGCAAATATTTTTTCACCCAAACTGGATGATACTTTCAGGTAATGATCAGTACACTAAGGCGACTTGATACCCCAAATTTAGTTCTTCTATTTTGAAGCGTTCGTTTCCAGTAACAGTTTGAATTTTTAGGTTTCACTCTGTTTTCTCCTATATTGATAGATGTATTTGGAACTCTAAATCCAACACGGTTTGTGCTAGCTTCTTGAAACTTGACACAAGAAAGTAGTTTCACGTTCTATCCCTATGTTTTTTTTCCTCTTGATGTAGCCCTAAGCAGTGACTGGCGAGAAACACTTTCATGGAAAGGGGTTGCTAGACTTCCCAAAATTACGAATCTCCAGAAATCTCAGCAAATATTTTTTCACCCAAACTGGATGATACTTTCAGGTAATGATCAGTACACTAAGGCGACTTGGTTCCCCAAATTTCGTTCTTCTATGTTGAAGCGTTCGTTTCCAGTAACAGTTTGACTTCTTAGGTTTCACTCTGTTTTCTCCTATATTGATAGATGTATTTGGAACTCTAAATCCAACACGGTTTGTGCTAGCTTCTTGAAACTTGACACAATAAAGTAGTTTCACGTTCCATCTCTATGTATTGTTTCCTCTTGATGTAGCCCGAAGCAGTGACTGGCGAGAAACACTTTCATGGAAAGGGGTTGCCAGGCTTCCCAAAATTACGAATCTCCAGAAATCTCAGCAAATATTTTTTCACCCAAACTGGATGATACCTTCAGGTAATGATCAGTACACTAAGGCGACTTGGTTCACCAAATTCCGTTCTTCTATGTTGAAGCGTTCGTTTCCAGTAACAGTTTGAATTTTTAGGTTTCACTCTGTTTTCTCCTATATTGATAGATGTATTTGGAACTCTAAATCCAACACGGTTTGTGCTAGCTTCTTGAAACTTGACAAAATAAAGTAGTTTCACGTTCTATCTCTATGTTTTGTTTCCTCTTGATGTAGCCCTAAGCAGTGACTGGCGAGAAACCCTTTCATGGAAAGGGGTTGCCAGGCTTCCCAAAATTACGAATCTCCAGAAATCTCAGCAAATATTTTTTCACCCAAACATGATGATACTTTCAGGTAATGATCAGTACACTAAGGCGACTTGGTTCCCCAAATTTCGTTCTTCTATGTTTAAGCGTTCGTTTCCAGTAACAGTTTGAATTTTTAGGTTTCACTCTGTTTTCTCCTATATTGATAGATGTATTTGGAACTCTAAATCCAACACGGTTTGTGCTAGCTTCTTGAAACTTGACACAATAAAGTAGTTTCACGTTCTATCTCTATGTTTTGTTTCCTCTTGATGTAGCCCTAAGCAGTGACTGGCGAGAAACACTTTCATGGAAAGGGGTTGCCAGGCTTCCCAAAATTACGAATCTCCAGAAATCTCAGCAAATATTTTTTCACCCAAACATGATGATACTTTCAGGTAATGATCAGTATACTAAGGCGACTTGGTTCCCCAAATTTTGTTCTTCTATGTTGAAGCGTTCGTTTCCAGTAACAGTTTGAATTTTTAGGTTCCACTCTGTTTTCTCCTATATTGATAGATGTATTTGGAACTCTAAATCCAACACGGTTTGTGCTAGCTTCTTGAAACTTGACACAATAAACTAGTTTCACGTTCTATCTCTATGTTTTGATTCCTCTTGATGTAGCCCTAAGCAGTGACTGGCGAGAAACTCTTTCATGGAAAGGAGTTGCCAGGCTTCCCAAAATTACGAATCTCCAGAAATCTCAGCAAATATTTTTAACCCAAACTGGATGACACTTTCAGGTAATGATCAGTACACTAAGGCGACTTGGTTCCCCAAATTTCGTTCTTCTATGTTGAAGCGTTCGTTTCCAGTAACAGGTTGAATTTTTAGGTTTCACTCTGTTTTCTCCTATATTGATAGATGTATTTGGAACTCTAAATCCAACATGGTTTGTGCTAGCTTCTTGAAACTTGACATAATAAAGTAGTTTCATGTTCTGTCTCTATGTTTTGTTTCCTCTTGATGTAGCCCTAAGCAGTGACTGGTGAGAAACACTTTCATGGAAAGGGGTTGCCAGACTTCCCAAAATTACGAATCTCCAGAAATCTCAGCAAATATTTTTTCACCCAAACTGGATGATACTTTCAGGTAATGATCAGTACACTAAGGCGACTTGGTTCCCCAAATTTCGTTCTTCTATTTTGAAGCGTTCGTTTCCAGTAACAGTTTGAATTTTTAGGTTTCACTCTGTTTTCTCCTATATTGATAGATGTATTTGGAACTCTAAATCCAACACGGTTTGTGCTAGCTTCTTGAAACTTGACACAAGAAAGTAGTTTCACGTTCTATCCCTATGTTTCTTTTCCTCTTGATGTAGCCCTAAGCAGTGACTGGCGAGAAACACTTTCATGGAAAGGGGTTGCTAGGCTTCCCAAAATTACGAATCTCCAGAAATCTCAGCAAATATTTTTTCACCCAAACTGGATGATACTTTCAGGTAATGATCAGTACACTAAGGCGACGTGGTTCCCCAATTTTTGTTCTTCTATGTTGAAGCGTTCGTTTCCAGTAACAGTTTGAATTTTTAGGTTCCACTCTGTTTTCTCCTATATTGATAGATGTATTTGGAACTCTAAATCCAACACGGTTTGTGCTAGCTTCTTGAAACTTGACACAATAAAGTAGTTTCACGTTCTATCTCTATGTTTTGTTTCCTCTTGATGTAGACCTAAGCAGTGACTGGCGAGAAACACTTTCATGGAAAGGGGTTGCCAAGCTTCCTAAAATTACGAATCTCCAGAAATCTCAGCAAATATTTTTTCACCCAAACTGGATGATACTTTTAGGTAATGATCAGTACACTAAGGCGACTTGATACCAGAAATTTAGTTCTTCAATGTTGAAGCGTTCGTTTCCAGTAACAGTTTGAATTTTTAGGTTTCACTCTGTTTTCTCCTATATTGATAGATGTATTTGGAACTCTAAATCCAACACGCTTTGTGCTAGCTTCTTGAAACTTGACACAATAAAGTAGTTTCACGTTCTATCCCTATGTTTTGTTTCCTCTTGATGTAGCCCTAAGCAGTGACTGGCGAGAAACACTTTCATGGAAAGGGGTTGCCAGGCTTCCCAAAATTACGAATCTCCAGAAATCTCAGCAAATATTTTTTCACCCAAACATGATGATACTTTCAGGTAATGATCAGTACACTAAGGCGACTTGGTTCCCCAAATTTTGTTCTTCTATGTTGAAGCGTTCGTTTCCAGTAACAGTTTGAATTTTTAGGTTCCACTCTGTTTTCTCCTATATTGATAGATGTATTTGGAACTCTAAATCCAACACGGTTTGTGCTAGCTTCTTGAAACTTGACACAATAAAGTAGTTTTACGTTCTATCTCTATGTTTTGATTCCTCTTGATGTAGCCCTAAGCAGTGACTGGCGAGAAACACTTTCATGGAAAGGAGTTGCCAGGCTTCCCAAAATTACGAATCTCCAGAAATCTCAGCAAATATTTTTAACCCAAACTGGATGACACTTTCAGGTAATGATCAGTACACTAAGGCGACTTGGTTCCCCAAATTTCGTTCTTCTATGTTGAAGCGTTCGTTTCCAGTAACAGGTTGAATTTTTAGGTTTCACTCTGTTTTCTCCTATATTGATAGATGTATTTGGAACTCTAAATCCAACATGGTTTGTGCTAGCTTCTTGAAACTTGACATAATAAAGTAGTTTCATGTTCTGTCTCTATGTTTTGTTTCCTCTTGATGTAGCCCTAAGCAGTGACTGGTGAGAAACACTTACATGGAAAGGGGTTGCCAGACTTCCCAAAATTACGAATCTCCAGAAATCTCAGCAAATATTTTTTCACCCAAACTGGATGATACTTTCAGGTAATGATCAGTACACTAAGGCGACTTGGTACCCCAAATTTCGTTCTTCTATTTTGAAGCGTTCGTTTCCAGTAACAGTTTGAATTTTTAGGTTTCACTCTGTTTTCTCCTATATTGATAGATGTATTTAGAACTCTAAATCCAACACGGTTTGTGCTAGCTTCTTGAAAATTGACACAAGAAAGTAGTTTCACGTTCTATCCCTATGTTTTTTTTCCTCTTGATGTAGCCCTAAGCAGTGACTGGCGAGAAACACTTTCATGGAAAGGGGTTGCTAGGCTTCCCAAAATTACGAATCTCCAGAAATCTCAGCAAATATTTTTTCACCCAAACTGAATGATACTTTCAGGTAATGATCAGCACACTAAGGCGACTTGGTTCCCCAAATTTCGTTCTTCTATGTTGAAGCGTTCGTTTCCAGTAACAGTTTGACTTCTTAGGTTTCACTCTGTTTTCTCCTATATTGATAGATGTATTTGGAACTCTAAATCCAACACGGTTTGTGCTAGCTTCTTGAAACTTGACACAATAAAGTAGTTTCACGTTCCATCTCTATGTATTGTTTCCTCTTGATGTAGCCCGAAGCAGTGACTGGCGAGAAACACTTTCATGGAAAGGGGTTGCCAGGCTTCCCAAAATTACGAATCTCCAGAAATCTCAGCAAATATTTTTTCACCCAAACTGGATGATACCTTCAGGTAATGATCAGTACACTAAGGCGACTTGGTTCACCAAATTCCGTTCTTCTATGTTGAAGCGTTCGTTTCCAGTAGACGTTTGAATTTTTAGGTTTCACTCTGTTTTCTCCGATATTGATAGATGTATTTGGAACTCTAAATCCAACACGGTTTGTGCTAGCTTCTTGAAACTTGACACAATAAAGTAGTTTCACGTTCTATCTCTATGTTTTGTTTCCTCTTGATGTAGCCCTAAGCAGTGACTGGCGAGAAACACTTTCATGGAAAGGGGTTGCCAGGCTTCCCAAAATTACGAATCTCCAGAAATCTCAGCAAATATTTTTTCACCCAAACATGATGATACTCAGGTAATGATCAGTACACTAAGGCGACTTGGTTCCCCAAATTTTGTTCTTCTATGTTGAAGTGTTCGTTTCCAGTAACAGTTTGAATTTTTAGGTTTCACTCTGTTTTCTCCTATATTGATAGATGTATTTGGAACGCTAAATCCAACACGGTTTGTGCTAGCTTCTTGAAACTTGACACAATAAAGTAGTTTCACGTTCTATCTCTATGTTTTGTTTCCTCTTGATGTAGCCCTAAGCAGTGACTGGCGAGAAACACTTTCATGGAAAGGGGTTGCCAAGCTTCCTAAAATTACGAATCTCCAGAAATCTCAGCAAATATTTTTTCACCCAAACTGGATGATACTTTCAGGTAATGATCAGTACACTAAGGCGACTTGATACCCCAAATTTAGTTCTCCTATGTTGAAGCGTTCGTTTCCAGTAACAGTTTGAATTTTTAGGTTTCACTCCGTTTTCTCCTATATTGATAGATGTATTTGGAACTCTAAATCCAACACGGTTTGTGCTAGCTTCTTGAAACTTGACACAATAAAGTAGTTTCACATTCCATCTCTATGTATTGTTTCCTCTTGATATAGCCCGAAGCAGTGACTGGCGAGAAACACTTACATGGAAAGGGGTTACCAGGCTTCCCAAAATTACGAATCTCCAGAAATCTCAGCAAATATTTTTTTACCCAAACTGGATGATACTTTCAGGTAATGATCAGTACACTAAGGTGACTTGGTTCACCAAATTCCGTTCTTCTATGTTGAAGCGTTCGTTTCCAGTAACAGTTTGAATTTTTAGGTTTCACTCTGTTTTCTCCTATATTGATAGATGTATTTGGAACTCTAAATCCAACACGGTTTGTGCTGGCTTCTTGAAACTTGACACAATAAAGTAGTTTCACGTTCTATCTCTATGTTTTGTTTCCTCTTGATGTAGCCCTAAGCAGTGACTGGCGAGAAACACTTTCATGGAAAGGGGTTGAAAGGCTTCCCAAAATTACGAATATCCAGAAATCTCAGCAAATATTTTTTCACCCAAACAGGATGATACTTTCAGGTAATGATCAGTACACTAAGGCGACTTGGTTCCCCAAATTTTGTTCTTCTATGTTGAAGCGTTGGTTTCCAGTAACAGTTTGAATTTTTAGGTTCCACTCTGTTTTCTCCTATATTGATAGATGTATTTGGAACTCTAAATCCAACACGGTTTGTGCTAGCTTCTTGAAACTTGACACAATAAAGTAGTTTCACGTTCTATCTCTATGTTTTTTTTCCTCATGATGTAGACCTAAGCAGTGACTGGCGAGAAACACTTTCATGGAAAGGGGTTGCCAAGCTTCCTAAAATTACGAATCTCCAGAAATCTCAGCAAATATTTTTTCACCCAAACTGGATGATACTTTTAGGTAATGATCAGTACACTAAGGCGACTTGATACCCCAAATTTAGTTCTTCTATGTTGAAGCGTTCGTTTCCAGTAACAGTTTGAATTTTTAGGTTTCACTCTGTTTTCTCCTATATTGATAGATGTATTTGGAACTCTAAATCCAACACGGTTTGTGCTAGCTTCTTGAAACTTGACACAATAAAGTAGTTTCACGTTCTATCCCTATGTTTTGTTTCCTCTTGATGTAGCCATAAGCAGTGACTGGCGAGAAACACTTTCATGGAAAGGGGTTGCCAGGCTTCCCAAAATTACGAATCTCCAGAAATCTCAGCAAATAGTTTTTCAACCAAACAGGATGATACTTTCAGGTAATGATCACTACACTAAGGCGACTTGGTTCCCCATATTTCGTTCTTCTATGTTGAAGTTTTCGTTTCCAGTAATAGTTTGAATTTTTAGGTTTCACTCTGTTTTCTCCTATATTGATAGATGTATTTGAAACTCTAAATCCAACACGATTTGTGCTAGCTTCTTGAAACTTGACAAAATAAAGTAGTTTCACGTTCTATCTCTATGTTTTGTTTCCTCTTGATGTAGCCCTAAGCAGTGACTGGCGAGAAACACTTTCATGGAAAGGGGTTGCCAGGCTTCCCAAAATTACGAATATCCAGAAATCTCAGCAAATATTTTTTCACCCAAACAGGATGATACTTTCAGGTAATGATCAGTACACTAAGGCGACTTGGTTCCCCAAATTTTGTTCTTCTATGTTGAAGCGTCCGTTTCCAGTAACAGTTTGAATTTTTAGGTTTCACTCTGTTTTCACCTATATTGATAGATGTATTTGTAACTATAAATCCAACACGGTTTGTACTAGGTTCTTGAAACTTGACACAATAAAGTAGTTTCACGTTCTATCTCTATGTTTTGTTTCCTCTTGATGTAGCCCTAAGCAGTGACTGGCGAGAAACACTTTCATGGAAAGGGGTTGCCAGGCTTCCCAAAATTACGAATCTCCAGAAATCTCAGCAAATATTTTTTCACCCAAACTGGATGATACTTTCAGGTAATGATCAGTACACTAAGGCGACTTGATACCCCAAATTTAGTTCTTCTATGTTGAAGCGTTCGTTTCCAGTAACAGTTTGAATTTTTAGGTTTCACTCTGTTTTCTCCTATATTGACAGATGTATTTGGAACTCTGAATCCAACACGGTTTGTGCTAGGTTCTTGAAACTTGACACAATAAAGTAGTTTCACGTTCTATCTCTATGTTTGGATTCCTCTTGATGTAGCCCTAAGCAGTGACTGGCGAGAAACACTTTCATGGAAAGGGGTTGCCAGGCTTCCCAAAATTACGAATCTCCAGAAATCTCAGCAAATATTTTTTCACCCAAACTGGATGATACTTTCAGGTAATGATCAGTACACTAAGGCGACTTGGTTCCCCAAATTTCGTTCTTCTATGTTGAAGCGTTCGTTTCCATTAACAGGTTGAATTTTTAGGTTTCACTCTGTTTTCTCCTATATTGATAGATGTATTTGGAACTCTAAATCCAACATGGTTTGTGCTAGCTTCTTGAAACTTGACATAATAAATTAGTTTAATGTTCTGTCTCTATGTTTTGTTTCCTCTTGATGTAGCCCTAAGCAGTGACTGGTGATAAACACTTTCATGGAAAGGGGTTGCCAGACTTCCCAAAATTACGAATCTCCAGAAATCTCAGCAAATATTTTTTCACCCAAACTGGATGATACTTTCAGGTAATGATCAGTACACTAAGGCGACTTGGTTCCCCAAATTTCGTTCTTCTATGTTGAAGCGTTCGTTTCCAGTAACAGTTTGAATTTTTAGGTTTCACTCTGTTTTCTCCTATATTGATAGATGTATTTGGAACTCTAAATCCAACACGGTGTGTTCTAGCTTCTTGAAACTTGACACAATAAAGTAGTTTCACGTTCTATCTCTGTGTTTTGATTCCTCTTGATGTAGCCCTAAGCAGTGACTGGCGAGAAACACTTTCATGGAAAGGGGTTGCCAGGCTTCCCAAAATTACGAATCTCCAGAAATCTCAGCAAATATTTTTTCACCCAAACTGGATGATACTTTCAGGTAATGATCAGTACACTAAGGCGACTTGGTTCCCCAAATTTCGTTCTTCTATGTTGAATCGTTCGTTGCCAGTAACAGTTTGAATTTTTAGGTTTCACTCTGTTTTCTCCTATATTGATAGATGTATTTGGAACTCTAAATCCAACACGGTCTGTGCTAGCTTCTTGAAACTTGACACAATAAAGTAGTTTCACGTTCTATCTCTATGTTTTGTTTCCTCTTGATGTAGCCCTAAGCAGTGACTGGCGAGAAACACTTCCATGTAAAGGGGTTGCCAGGCTTCCCAAAATTACGAATCTCCAGAAATCTCAGCAAATATTTTTTCACCCAAACAGGATGATACTTTCAGGTAATGATCAGTACACTAAGGCGACTTGGTTCCCCAAATTTCGTTCTTCTATGTTGAAGCGTTCGTTTCCAGTAACAGTTTGAAATTTTTGGATTCACTCTGTTTTCTCCTATATTGATAGATGTATTTGGAACTCTAAATCCAACACGGTTTGTGCTAGCTTCTTGAAACTTGACACAACAAAGTAGTTTCACGTTCTATCTCTATGTTTTGTTTCCTTTTGATGTATCCCTAAGCAGTGACTGGCGAGAAACACTGTCATGGAAAGGGGTTGCCAGGCTTCCCAAAATTACGAATCTCCAGAAATCTCAGCAAATATTTTTTCACCCAAACACGATGATACTTTCAGGTAATGTTCAGTACACTAAGGCGACTTGGTTCCCCAAATTTCGTTCTTCTATGTTGAAGCGTTCGTTTCCAGTAACAGTTTGATTTTTTTAGGTTTCACTCTGTTTTCTCCTATATTGATAGATGTATTTGGAACTCTAAATCCAACACGGTTTGTGCTAGCTTCTTGAAACTTGACACAATAAAGTAGTTTCATGTTCTATCTCTATGTTTTGATTCCTCTTGATGTAGCCCTAAGCAGTGACTGGCGAGAAACACTTTAATGGAAAGGGGTTGCCAGGCTTCTTAAAATTACGAATCTCCAGAAATCTCAGCAAATAGTTTTTCAACCAAACTGGATGATACTTTCAGGTAATGATCACTACACTAAGGCGACTTGGTTCCCCATATTTCGTTCTTCTATGTTGAAGCATTCGTTTCCAGTAACAGTTCGAATTTTTAGGTTTCACTCTGTTTTCTCCTATATTGATAGATGTATTTGGAACTCTAAATCCAACACGGTTTGTGCTAGCTTCTTGAAACTTGACACAATAAAGTAGTTTCACGTTCTATCTCTATGTTTTGTTTCCTCTTGATGTAGCCCTAAGCAGTGACTGGCGAGAAACACTTTCATGGAAAGGGGTTGCCAGGCTTCCCAAAATTACGAATATCCAGAAATCTCAGCAAATATTTTTTCACCCAAACAGGAAGATACTATCAGGTAATGATCAGTACACTAAGGCGACTTGGTTCCCCAAATTTTGTTCTTCTATGTTGAAGCGTCCGTTTCCAGTAACAGTTTGAATTTTTAGGTTTCACTCTGTTTTCTCCTATATTGATAGATGTATTTGTAACTATTAATCCAACACGGTTTGTACTAGGTTCTTGAAACTTGACACAATAAAGTAGTTTCACATTCTATCTCTATGTTTTGTTTCCTCTTGATGTAGCCCTAAGCAGTGACTGGCGAGAAACACTTTCATGGAAAGGGGTTGCCAGGCTTCCCAAAATTACGAATCTCCAGAAATCTCAGCAAATATTTTTTCAGCCAAACTGGATGATACTTTCAGGTAATGATCAGTACACGAAGGCGACTTGGTTCCCCAAATTTCGTTCTTCTATGTTGAAGCGTTCGTTTCCAGTAACAGTTTGAATTTTTAGGTTTCACTCTGTTTTCTCCTATATTGATAGTTGTATTTGGATCTCTAAATCCAACACGGTTTGTGCTAGATTCTTGAAACTTGACACAATAAAGTAGTTTCACGTTCTATCTGTATGTTTTGATTCCTCTTGATGTAGCCCTAAACAGTGACTGGCGAGAAACACTTTCATGGAAAGGGGTTGCCAGGCTTCCCAAAATTACGAATCTCCAGAAATCTCAGCAAATATTTTTTCACCCAAACTGGATGATACTTTCAGGTAATGATCAGTACACTAAGGCGACTTGTTTCCCCAAATTTCGTTCTTCTATGTTGAATCATTCGTTTCCAGTAACAGTTTGAATTTTTAGGTTCCACTCTGTTTTCTCCTACATTGATAGATGTATTTGGAACTCTAAATCCAACACGGTATGTGCTAGGTTCTTGAAACTTGACACAATAAAGTAGTTTCTCGTTCTATCTCTATGTTTTGTTTCCTGTTGATGTAGCCCTAAGCAGTTACTGGCGAGAAACACTTTCATGGAAAAGGGTTGCCAAGCTTCCTAAAATTACGAATCTCCAGAAATCTCAGCAAATATTTTTTCACCCAAACTGGATGATACTTTCAGGTAATGATCAGTACACTAAGGCGACCTGATACCCGAAATTTAGTTCTTCTATGTTGAAGCGTTCGTTTCCAGTAACAGTTTGAATTTTTAGGTTTCACTCTGTTTTCTCCTATATTGACAGATGTATTTGGAACTCTGAATCCAACACGGTTTGTGCTAGGTTCTTGAAACTTGACACAATAAAGTAGTTTCACGTTCTATCTCTATGTTTTGATTCCTCTTGATGTAGCCCTAAGCAGTGACTGGCGAGAAACACTTTCATGGAAAGGGGTTGCCAGGCTTCCCAAAATTACGAATCTCCAGAAATCTCAGCAAATATTTTTTCACCCAAACTGGATGATACTTTCAGGTAATGATCAGTACACTAAGGCGACTTGGTTCCCCAAATTTCGTTCTTCTATGTTGAAGCGTTCGTTTCCAGTAACAGTTTGACTTTTTAGGTTTCACTCTGTTTTCTCCTATATTGATAGATGTATTTGGAACTCTAAATCCAACACGATTTGTGCTAGCATCTTGAAACTTGACACAATAAAGTAGTTTCACGTTCCATCTCTATGTATTGTTTCCTATTGATGTAGCCCGAAGCAGTGACTGGCGAGAAACACTTTCATGTAAAGGGGTTGCCAGGCTTCCCAAAATTACGAATCTCCAGAAATCTCAGCAAATATTTTTTCACCCAAACTGGATGATACTTTCAGGTAATGATCAGTACACTAAGGCGACTTGGTTCCCCAAATTTCGTTCTTCTATGTTGAAGCGTTCGTTTCCAGTAACAGTTTGAATTTTTAGGTTTCACTCTGTTTTCTCCTATATTGATAGATGTATTTGGAACTCTAACTCCAACACGCTTTGTGCTAGCTTCTTGAAACTTGAAACAATAAAGTAGTTTCATATTCTATCTCTATGTTTTGTTTCCTCTTGATATAGCCCTAAGCAGTGACTGGCGAGAAACACTTTCATGGAAAGGTGTTGCCAGGCTTCCCAAAATTACGAATCTCCAGAAATCTCAGCAAATATTTTTTCACCCAAACTGGATGATACTTTAAGGTAATGATCAGTACACTAAGGCGACTTGGTTCCCCAAATTTCTTTCTTCTATGTTGAAGCGTTCGTTTCCAGTAACAGTTGAATTTTTAGGTTTCCCTCTGTTTTCTCCTACATTGATAGATGTATTTGGAACTCTAAATCCAACACGGTTTGTGCTAGGTTCTTGAAACTTGACACAATAAAGGAGTTTCACGTTCTATCTCTATGTTTTGTTTCCTCTTGAGGTAGCCCTAAGCAGTGACTGGCGAGAAACACTTTCATGGAAAGGGGTTGCCAGGCTTCCCAAAATTATGAATCTCTAGAAATCTCAGCAAGTATTTTTTCAGCCAAACTGAATGATACTTTCAGGTATGATCGGTACACGAAGGCGACTTGGTTCCCCAAATTTCGTTCTTCTATGTTGAAGCGTTCGTTTCCAGTAACACTTTGAATTTTTAGGTTTCACTCTATTTTTTCCTATATTGATAGATGTATTTGGAACTCTAAATCCAACACGGTTTGTGCTAGCTTCTTGAAACTTGACACAATAAAGCAGTTTCACGTTCTATCTCTATGTTTTGATTCCTCTTGATGTAGCCCTAAGCAGTGACTGGCGAGAAACGCTTTCATGGAAAGGGGTTGCCAGGCTTCCCAAAATTATGAATCTTCAGAAATCTCAGCAAATATTTTTTCAACCAAACTGGATGATACCTTCAGGTAATGATCAGTACACTAAGGCGACTTGTTTCCCCAAATTTCGTTCTTCTATGTTGAAGCGTTCGTTTCCAGTAACAGTTTGAATTTTTAGGTTTCACTCTGTTTTCTCCTATATTGATAGATGTATTTGGAACTCTAATTCCAACACGGTTTGTGCTAGCTTCTTGAAACTTGACGCAATAAAGTAGTTTCACGTTCTATCTCTATGTTTGGTTCCTCTTGATGTAGCCCTAAGCAGTGACTGGCGAGAAACACTTTCATGGAAAGGGGTTGCCAGGCTTCCCAAAATTACGAATCTCCAGAAATCTCAGCAAATATTTTTTCACTCAAACAGGATGATACTTTCAGGTAATGATCAGTACACGAAGGCGACTTGGTTCCCCAAATTTTGTTCTTCTATGTTGAAGCGTTCGTTTCCAGTAACAGTTTGAATTTTTAGGTTTCACTCTGTTTTCTCCTATATTGATAGATGTATTTGGAACTCTAAATCCAACACGGTTTGTGCTAGCTTCTTGAAACTTGACACAATAAAGTAGTTTCACGTTCTATCTCTATGTTTTGTTTCCTTTTGATGTAGCCCTAAGCAGTGACTGGCGAGAAACACTTTCATGGAAAGGGGTTGCCAGGCTTCCCAAAATTACGAATCTCCAGAAATCTCAGCAAATATTTTTTCACCCAAACTGGATGATACTTTCAGGTAATGATCAGTACACTAAGGCGACTTGGTTCCAAAAATTTCGTTCTTCTATGTTGAAGCGTTCGTTTCCAGTAACGGTTTGAATTTTTAGGTTTCACTCTGTTTTCTCCTATATTGATAGATGTATTTGGAACTCTAAATCCAACACGGTTTGTGCTAGCTTCTTGAAACTTGACACATTAAAGTAGTTTCACGTACTATCTTTATGTTTTTTTTCCTCTTGATGTAGCCCTATGCAGTGACTGGCGAGAAACACTTTCATGGAAAGGGGTTGCCAAGCTTCCTAAAATTACGAATCTCCAGAAATCTCAGCAAATATTTTTTCACCCAAACTGGATGATACTTTAAGGTAATGATCAGTACACTAAGGCGACTTGGTTCCCCAAATTTCTTTCTTCTATGTTGAAGCGTTCGTTTCCAGTAACAGTTGAATTTTTAGGTTTCCCTCTGTTTTCTCCTACATTGATAGATGTATTTGGAACTCTAAATCCAACACGGTTTGTGCTAGGTTCTTGAAACTTGACACAATAAAGGACTTTAACGTTCTATCTCTATGTTTTGTTTCCTCTTGAGGTAGCCCTAAGCAGTGACTGGCGAGAAACACTTTCATGGAAAGGGGTTGCCAGGCTTCCCAAAATTACGAATCTCTAGAAATCTCAGCAAGTATTTTTTCAGCCAAACTGAATGATACTTTCAGGTATGATCGGTACACGAAGGCGACTTGGTTCCCCAAATTTCGTTCTTCTATGTTGAAGCGTTCGTTTCCAGTAACACTTTGAATTTTTAGGTTTCACTCTATTTTCTCCTATATTGATAGATGTATTTGGAACTCTAAATCCAACACGGTTTGTGCTAGCTTCTTGAAACTTGACACAATAAAGCAGTTTCACGTTCTATCTCTATGTTTTGATTCCTCTTGATGTAGCCCTAAGCAGTGACTGGCGAGAAACGCTTTCATGGAAAGGGGTTGCCAGGCTTCCCAAAATTACGAATCTTCAGAAATCTCAGCAAATATTTTTTCAACCAAACTGGATGATACCTTCAGGTAATGATCAGTACACTAAGGCGACTTGTTTCCCCAAATTTCGTTCTTCTATTTTGAAGCTTTCGTTTCCAGTAACAGTTTGAATTTTTAGGTTTCACTCTGTTTTCTCCTATATTGATAGATGTATTTGGAACTCTAATTCCAACACGGTTTGTGCTAGCTTCTTGAAACTTGACGCAATAAAGTAGTTTCACGTTCTATCTCTATGTTTTGATTCCTCTTGATGTAGCCCTAAGCAGTGACTGGCGAGAAACACTTTCATGGAAAGGGGTTGCCAGGCTTCCCAAAATTACGAATCTCCAGAAATCTCAGCAAATATTTTTTCACCCAAACTGGATGATACTTTCAGTCAATGATCAGTACACCAAGGCGACTTGGTTCCCCAAATTTCGTTCTTCTATGTTGAAGCATTCGTTTCCAGTAACAGTTTGAATTTTTAGGTTTCACTCTGTTTTCTCCTATATTGATAGATGTATTTGGAACTCTAAATCCAACACGGTTTGTGCTAGGTTCTTGAAACTTGACACAATAAAGTAGTTTCACATTCTATCTCTATGTTTTGTTTCCTCTTGATGTAGCCCTAAGCAGTGACTGGCGAGAAACACTTTCATGGAAGGCGGTTGCCAGGCTTCCCAAAATTACGAATCTCCAGAAATCTCAGCAAATATTTTTTCACCCAAACTGGATGATACTTTCAGGTAATGATCAGTACACTAAGTCGACTTGGTTCCCCAAATTTATTTTTTTCTATGTTGAAGCGTTCATTTCTAGTAACAGTTTGAATTTTTAGGTTTCACTCTGTTTTCTCCTATATTGATAGATGTATTTGGAACTCTAAATCCAACACGGTTTGTGCTAGCTTCTTGAAACTTGACACAATAAAGTAGTTTCACGTTCTATCTCTATGTTTTGTTTCCTTTTGATGTAGCCCTAAGCAGTGACTGGCGAGAAACACTTTCATGGAAAGGGGTTGCCAGGCTTCCCAAAATTACGAATCTCCAGAAATCTCAGCAAATATTTTTTCACCCAAACTGGATGATACTTTCAGGTAATGATCAGTACACTAAGGCGACTTGGTTCCACAAATTTCGTTCTTCTATGTTGAAGCGTTCGTTTCCAGTAACGGTTTGAATTTTTAGGTTTCACTCTGTTTTCTCCTATATTGATAGATGTATTTGGAACTCTAAATCCAACACGGTTTGTGCTAGCTTCTTGAAACTTGACACATTAAAGTAGTTTCACGTACTATCTTTATGTTTTTTTTCCTCTTGATGTAGCCCTATGCAGTGACTGGCGAGAAACACTTTCATGGAAAGGGGTTGCCAAGCTTCCTAAAATTACGAATCTCCAGAAATCTCAGCAAATATTTTTTCACCCAAACTGGATGATACTTTCAGGTAATGATCAGTACACTAAGGCGACTTGGTTCCCCAAATTTCTTTCTTCTATGTTGAAGCGTTCGTTTCCAGTAACAGTTGAATTTTTAGGTTTCCCTCTGTTTTCTCCTACATTGATAGATGTATTTGGAACTCTAAATCCAACACGGTTTGTGCTAGGTTCTTGAAACTTGACACAATAAAGGAGTTTCACGTTCTATCTCTATATTTTGTTTCCTCTTGATGTAGTCCTAAGCAGTGACTGGCGAGAAACACTTTCATGGAAAGGGGTTGCCAGGATTCTCAAAATAACGAATCTCCAGTAATCTCAGCAAATATTTTTTCACCCAAACTGGATGATACTTTCAGGTAATGATCAGTACACTAAGGTGACTTGGTTCCCCAAATTTCTTTCTTCTATGTTGAAGCGTTCGTTTCCAGTAACACTTTGAATTTTTAGGTTTCACTCTGTTTTCTCCTATATTGATAGATGTATTTGGAACTCTAAATCCAACAGGGTTTGTGCTAGCTTCTTGAAACTTGACACAATAAAGTAGTTTCACGTTCTATCTCTATATTTTGATTCCTCTTGATGTAGCCCTAAGCAGTGACTGGCGAGAAACACTTTCATGGAAAGGGGTTGCCAGGCTTCCCAAAATTACGAATCTCCAGAAATCTCAGCAAATATTTTTTCACCCAAACTGGATGATACTTTCAGGTAATGATCAGTACACTAAGTCGACTTGGTTCCCCAAATTTATTTTTTTCTATGTTGAAGCGTTCATTTCTAGTAACAGTTTGAATTTTTAGGTTTCACTCTGTTTTCGCCTATATTGATAGATGTATTTGGAACTCTAAATCCAACACGGTTTGTGCTAGATTCTTGAAACTTGACAGAATAAAGTAGTTTCACGTTCTATCTCTATGATTTGATTCCTCTTGATGTAGCCCTAAGCAGTGACTGGCGAGAAACACTTTCATGGAAAGGGGTTGCCAGGCTTCCCAAAATAACGAAACTTCAGAAATCTCAGCAAATATTTTTTTCACCCAAACAGGATGATACTTTCAGGTAATGATCTGTACAGTAAGGCGACTTGGTTCCCCAAATTTCGTTCTTCTATGTTGAAGCGTTCGTTTCCAGTAACAGTTTGAATTTTTAGGTTTCACTCTGTTTTCTCCTATATTGATAGATGTATTTGGAACTCTAAATCCAACACGGTTTTTGCTAGTTTCTTGAAACTTGACACAATAAAGTAGTTTCACGTTCTATCTCTATGTTTTGTTTCCTCTTGATGTAGCCCTAAGCAGTGACTGGCGAGAAACACTTTCATGGAAAGGGGTTGCCAAGCTTCCTAAAATTACGAATCTCCAGAAATCTCAGCAAATATTTTTTCACCCAAACTGGATGATACTTTCAGGTAATGATCAGTACACTAAGGCGACTTGGTTCCCCAAATTTCTTTTTTCTATATTGAAGCGTTCGTTTCCAGTAACAGTTTGAATTTTTAGGTTTCACTCTGTTTTCGCCTATATTGATAGATGTATTTGGAACTCTAAATCCAACAGGGTTTGTGCTAGCTTCTTGAAACTTGACACAATAAAGTAGTTTCAGGTTCTATCTCTGTTTTGATTCCTCTTGATGTAGCCTTAAGCAGTGACTGGCGAGAAACACTTTCATGGAAAGGGGTTGCCAGGCTTCCCAAAATTACGAATCTCCAGAAATCTCAGCAAATATTTTTTCACCCAAACTGGATGATACTTTCAGGTAATGATCAGTACACTAAGGTGACTTGGTTCCCCAAATTTCATTCTTCTATGTGGAAGCATTCGTTTCCAGAAACAGTTTGAATTTTTAGGTTTCACTCTGTTTTCTCCTATATTGATAGATGTATTTGGAACTCTAAATCCAACACGATTTGTGCTAGCTTCTTGAAACTTGACACAATAAAGTAGTTTCACGTTCTATCTCTATGTTTTGATTCCTCTTGATGTAGCCCTAAGCAGTGACTGGTGAGAAACACTTTCATGGAAATGGTTTGCCAGGCTTCCCAAAATTACGAATCTCCAGAAATCTCAGCAAATATTTTTTCACCCAAACTGTATGATACTTTCAGGTAATGATCAGTACACTAAGGCGACTTGGTTCCCCAAATTTCGTTCTTCTATGTTGAAGCGTTCGTTTCCAGTAACAGTTTGAATTTTTAGGTTTCACTCTGTTTTCTCCTATATTGATAGATGTATTTGGAACTCTAAATCCAACACGGTTTGTGCTAGCTTCTTGAAACTTGACACAATAAAGTAGTTTCACGTTCTATCTCTATGTTTTGTTTCCTCTTGATGTAGCCCTAAGCAGTGACAGGCGAGAAACACTTTCGTGGAAAGGGGTTGCCTGGCTTCCCAAAATAACGAATCTTCAGAAATCTCAGCAAATATTTTTTCACCCACACTTTATGATACTTTCAGGTAATGATCAGTACACTAAGGCGACTTGGTTCCCCAAATTTCGTTCTTCTATGTTGAAGCGTTCGTTTCCAGTAACAGTTTGAATTTTTAGGTTTCACTCTGTTTTCTCCTATATTGATAGATGTATTTGGAACTCTAAATCCAACACGGTTTGTGCTAGCTTCTTGAAACTTGACACAATAAAGTAGTATCAAGTTCTATCTCTATGTTTTGTTTCCTCTTGATGTAGCCCTAAGCAGTGACTGGCGAGAAATCTTCCATGGAAAGGGGTTGCCAGACTTCCCAAAATTACGAATCTCCAGAAATCTCAGCAAATATTTTTTCACCCAAACTGGATGATACTTTCAGGTAATGATCAGTACACTAAGGTGACTTGGTTCCCCCAATTTCTTTCTTCTATGTTGAAGCGTTCGTTTCCAGTTACACTTTGAATTTTTAGGTTTCACTCTGTTTTCTCCTATATTGATAGATGTATTTGGAACTCTAAATCCAACAGGGTTTGTGCTAGCTTCTTGAAACTTGACACAATAAAGTAGTTTCACATTCTATCTCTATGTTTTGATTCCTCTTGATGTAGCCCTAAGCAGTGACTGGCGAGAAACACTTTCATGGAAAGGGGTTGCCAGGCATCCCAAAATTACGAATCTCCAGAAATCTCAGCAAATATTTTTTCACCCAAACTGGATGATACTTTCAGGTAATGATCAGTACACTAAGTCGACTTGGTTCCCCAAATTTATTTCTTTGTATGTTGAAGCGTTCATTTCTAGTAACAGTTTGAATTTTTAGGTTTCACTCTGTTTTCTCCTATATTGATAGATGTATTTGGAACTCTAAATCCAACACGGTTTGTGCTAGGTTCTTGAAACTTGACACAATAAAGGAGTTTCACGTTCTATCTCTATGTTTTGTTTCCTCTTGATGTAGTCCTAAGCAGTGACTGGCGAGAAACACTTTCATGGAAAGGGGTTGCCAGGATTCTCAAAATTACGAATCTCCAGTAATCTCAGCAAATATTTTTTCACCCAAACTGGATGATACTTTCAGGTAATGATCAGTACACTAAGGTGACTTGGTTCCCCAAATTTCTTTCTTCTATGTTGAAGCGTTCGTTTCCAGTAACACTTTGAATTTTTAGGTTTCACTCTGTTTTCTCCTATATTGATAGATGTATTTGGAACTCTAAATCCAACAGGGTTTGTGCTAGCTTCTTGAAACTTGACACAATAAAGTAGTTTCACGTTCTATCTCTATATTTTGATTCCTCTTGATGTAGCCCTAAGCAGTGACTGGCGAGAAACACTTTCATGGAAAGGGGTTGCCAGGCTTCCCAAAATTACGAATCTCCAGAAATCTCAGCAAATATTTTTTCACCCAAACTGGATGATACTTTCAGGTAATGATCAGTACACTAAGTCGACTTGGTTCCCCAAATTTATTTTTTTCTATGTTGAAGCGTTCATTTCTAGTAACAGTTTGAATTTTTAGGTTTCACTCTGTTTTCGCCTATATTGATAGATGTATTTGGAACTCTAAATCCAACACGGTTTGTGCTAGATTCTTGAAACTTGACAGAATAAATTAGTTTCACGTTCTATCTCTATGATTTGATACCTCTTGATGTAGCCCTAAGCAGTGACTGGCGAGAAACACTTTCATGGAAAGGGGTTGCCAGGCTTCCCAAAATAACGAAACTTCAGAAATCTCAGCAAATATTTTTTTCACCCAAACAGGATGATACTTTCAGGTAATGATCTGTACAGTAAGGCGACTTGGTTCCCCAAATTTCGTTCTTCTATGTTGAAGCGTTCGTTTCCAGTAACAGTTTGAATTTTTAGGTTTCACTCTGTTTTCTCCTATATTGATAGATGTATTTGGAACTCTAAATCCAACACGGTTTTTGCTAGTTTCTTGAAACTTGACACAATAAAGTAGTTTCACGTTCTATCTCTATGTTTTGTTTCCTCTTGATGTAGCCCTAAGCAGTGACTGGCGAGAAACACTTTCATGGAAAGGGGTTGCCAAGCTTCCTAAAATTACGAATCTCCAGAAATCTCAGCAAATATTTTTTCACCCAAACTGGATGATACTTTCAGGTAATGATCAGTACACTAAGGCGACTTGGTTCCCCAAATTTCTTTTTTCTATGTTGAAGCGTTCGTTTCCAGTAACAGTTTGAATTTTTAGGTTTCACTCTGTTTTCGCCTATATTGATAGATGTATTTGGAACTCTAAATCCAACATGGTTTGTGGTACCTCTTGAAACTTGACACAATAAAGTAGTTTAACGTTCTATCTCTGTTTTGATTCCTCTTGATGTAGCCTTAAGCAGTGACTGGCGAGAAACACTTTCATGGAAAGGGGTTGCCAGGCTTCCCAAAATTAGGAATCTCCAGAAATCTCAGCAAATATTTTTTCACCCAAACTGGATGATACTTTCAGGTAATGATCAGTACACTAAGGCGACTTGGTTCCCCAAATATCGTTCTTCTATGTGGAAGCATTCGTTTCCAGAAACAGTTTGAATTTTTAGGTTTCACTCTGTTTTCTCCTATATTGATAGATGTATTTGGAACTCTAAATCCAACACGATTTGTGCTAGCTTCTTGAAACTTGACACAATAAAGTAGTTTCACGTTCTATCTCTATGTTTTGATTCCTCTTGATGTAGCCCTAAGCAGTGACTGGTGAGAAACACTTTCATGGAAATGGTTTGCCAGGCTTCCCAAAATTACGAATCTCCAGAAATCTCAGCAAATATTTTTTCACCCAAACTGGATGATACTTTCAGGTAATGATCAGTACACTAAGGCGACTTGGTTCCACAAATTTCGTTCTTCTATGTTGAAGCGTTCGTTTCCAGTAACGGTTTGAATTTTTAGGTTTCACTCTGTTTTCTCCTATATTGATAGATGTATTTGGAACTCTAAATCCAACACGGTTTGTGCTAGCTTCTTGAAACTTGACACATTAAAGTAGTTTCACGTACTATCTTTATGTTTTTTTTCCTCTTGATGTAGCCCTATGCAGTGACTGGCGAGAAACACTTTCATGGAAAGGGGTTGCCAAGCTTCCTAAAATTACGAATCTCCAGAAATCTCAGCAAATATTTTTTCACCCAAACTGGATGATACTTTCAGGTAATGATCAGTACACTAAGCCGACTTGGTTCCCCAAATTTCGTTCTTCTATGTTGAAGCATTCGTTTCCAGTAACAGTTTGAATTTTTAGGTTTCACTCTGTTTTCTCCTATATTGATAGATGTATTTGGAACTCTAAATCCAACACGGTTTGTGCTAGCTTCTTGAATCTTGAGACAATAAAGTAGTTTCACATTCTATATCTATGTTTTGTTTACTCTTGATGTAGCCCTAAGCAGTGACTGGTGAAAAACACTTTCATGGAAAGGGGTTGCCAAGCTTCCAAAAATTACGAATCTCCAGAAATCTCAGTAAATATTTTTTCACCCAAACTGGATGATACTTTCAGTTAATGATCTGTACACTAAGCCGACTTGGTTCCCCAAATTTCATTCTTCTATGTTGAAGTGTTCGTTTCCAGTAACAGTTTGAATTTTTAGGTTTCACTCTGTTTTCTCCTATATTGATAGATGTATTTGGAACTCTAAATCCAACACGGTTTGGGCTAGCTTTTTGAAACTTGACACAATAAAGTAGTTTCATGTTCTATCTCTATGTTTTGTTTCCTCTTGATGTATCACTCCGCAATGAGTGACTAGAAACACTTTCATGGAAAGGGGTTGCCAAGCTTCCAAAAATTAGGAATCTCCAGAAATCTCATCAAATATTTTTTCATCCAAACTGGATGATACTTTCAGGTAATGATCAGTACACTAAGCCCACTTGGTTCCCCAAATTTCATTCTTCTATGTTGAAGCGTTCGTTTCCAGTAACAGTTTGAATTTTTGGTTTCACTCTGTTTTCTCCTATATTGATACATGTATTAGGAACTCTAAATCCAACACGGTTTGTGCTAGCTTCTTGAAACCTGACACAATAAAGTAGTTTCATGTTCTATCTCTATGTTTTGTTTCCTCTTCATGTAGCCCTAGGCAGTGACTGGCAAGAAACACTTTCATGGAAAGGGGTTGCCAAGCTTCCAAAAAGTAGGAATCTGCAGAAATCTCAGCAAATATTTTTTCACCCAAACTGGATGATACTTTCAGGTAATGATCAGTACACTAAGCCGACTTGGTCCCCCAAATTTTGTTCTTCGATATTGAAGCGTTCATTTCCAGTAACAGTTTGAATATTTAGGTTTCACTCTGTTTTCTCCTATATTGATAGATGTATTTGGAACTCTAAATCCAACATGGTTTTTGCTAGCTTCTTGAAACTTGACACAATAAGGTAGTTTCACGTTCTATCTCTCTGTTTTGTTTCCTCTTGATGTAGCCCTAAGCAGTGACTGGCGAGAAACACATTCATGGAAAGGGGTTGCCAAGCATCCAAAAATTACGAATCTCCCGAAATCTGAGCAAATATTTTTTCACACAAACTGGATGATAATTTCAGGTAATGATCAGTACACTAGGCCGACTTGGTTCCCCAAATTTCGTTCTTCTATGTTGAAGCATTCGTTTCCAGTAACAGTTTGAATTTTTAGGTTTCACTCTGTTTTCTCCTATATTGATAGATGTATTTGAAACTCTAAATCCAACACGGTTTGTTCTAGCTTCTTGAATCTTGAAACAATAAAGTAGTTTCACGTTCTATCTCTATGTTTTGTTTCCTCTTGATATAGCCCTAAGCAGTGACTGGCGAGAAACACTTTCATGGAAAGGGGTTGCCAAGATTCCAAAACTTATGAACCTCCAGAAATCACAGCAAATATTTTATCACCCAAACTTGATGATACTTTCAGGTAATGATCACTATACTAAGCCGACTTGGTTCCACAAATTTCATTCTTCTATGTTGAAGCGTTTGTTTCTAGTAACAGTTTGAATTTTTAGGTTTCACTCTGTTTTCTCCTATATGGATAGATGTATTTGGAACTCTAAATCCAACACGGTTTGTGTTAGCTTCTTGAAACTTGACACAATAAAGTAGTTTCACCTTCTATCTCTATGTTTTGTTTCCTCTTGATGTAGCCCTAAGCAGTGACTGGCAAGAAACCCTTTCATGGAAAGGGGTTGCCAAGCTTCCAAAATGTAGGAATTTGCAGAAATCTCAGCAAATATTTTTTCACCCAAACTGGATGATACTTTCATGTTATGATCAGTACACTAAGCCGACTTGGTTCTTCAAAGGTCGTTCTTCTATTTTGAAGCATTCGATTCCAGTAACTGTTTGAATTCTTAGGTTTCACTCTCTTTTCTCCTATATTGATACATGTATTTGGAAATCTAAATCCAACACGGTTTGTGCTAGCTTCTTGAAACTTGACAAAATGAAGTAGTTTCACGTTCTATCTCTATGTTTTGTTTCCTCTTGATGTAGCCCTAAGCAGTGACTGGTGAAAAACACTTTCATGGAAAGGGGTTGCCAAGCTTCCAAAAATTACGAATCTCCAGAAATCTCAGCAAATATTTTTTCACCCAAACTGGATGATACTTTCAGGTAATGATCAGTACAGGAAGGCGACTTGGTTGCCCAAATTTCGTTCTTCTATGTTGAAGCGTTCGTTTCCAGTAACAGTTTGAATTTTTAGGTTTCACCCTGTTTTCTCCTATATTGATAGATGTTTTTGGAACTCTAAATCCAACACGGTTTGTGCTAGCTTCTTGAAACTTGACACAATAAAGTAGTTTCACGTTCTATCTCTATGTTTTGTTTCCTCTTGATGTAGCCCTATGCAGTGACTGGGAGGAAACACTTTCATGGAAAAGGGTTGCCAAGCTTCCTAAAATTACGAATCTCCAGAAATCTCAGCAAATATTTTTTCACCCAAACTGGATGATACTTTCAGGTAATGATCAGTACACTAAGCCCACTTGGTTCCCCAAATTTCATTCTTCTATGTTGAAGCGTTCATTTCCAGTAACAGTTTGAATTTTTAGGTTTCACTCTGTTTTCTCCTATATTGATACATGTATTAGGAACTCTAAATCCAACACGGTTTGTGCTAGCTTCTTGAAACCTGACACTATAAAGTAGTTTCATGTTCTATCTCTATGTTTTGTTTCCTCTTCATGTAGCCCTAGGCAGTGACTGGCGAGAAACACTTTCATGGAAAGGGGTTGCCAAGCTTCCAAAAAGTAGGAATCTGCAGAAATCTCAGCAAATATTTTTTCACCCAAACTGGATGATACTTTCAGGTAATGATCAGTACACTAAGCCGACTTGGTCCCCCAAATTTCGTTCTTCGATGTTGAAGCGTTCATTTCCAGTAACAGTTTGAATATTTAGGTTTCACTCTGTTTTCTCCTATATTGATAGATGTATTTGGAACTCTAAATCCAACACGGTTTGTGATAGCTTCTTGAATCTTGAAACAATAAAGTAGTTTCACGTTCTATCTCTATGTTTTGTTTCCTCTTGATATAGCCCTAAACAGTGACTTTCGAGAAACACTTTCATGGAAAGGGGTTGCCAAGATTCCAAAACTTATGAATCTCCAGAAATCACAGCAAATATTTTATCACCCAAACTTGATGATACTTTCAGGTAATGATCACTACACTAAGCCGACTTGGTTCCGCAAATTTCATTCTTCTATGTTGAAGCGTTTGTTTCTAGTAACAGTTTGAATTTTTAGGTTTCACTCTGTTTTCTCCTATATGAATAGATGTATTTGGAACTCTAAATCCAACACGGTTTGTGCTAGCTTCTTGAAACTTGACACAATAAAGTAGTTTCACCTTCTATCTCTATGTTTTGTTTCCTCTTGATGTAGCCCTAAGCAGTGACTGGCGAGAAACACTTTCATGGAAAGGGGTTGCCAAGCTTCCAAAAAGTAGGAATCTGCAGAAATCTCAGCAAATATTTTTTCACCCAAACAGGATGATACTTTCAGGTAATGATCAGTACACTAAGCCGACTTGTTTCTTCAAAGGTCGTTCTTCTATTTTGAAGCATTCGATTCCAGTAACTGTTTGAATTCTTAGGTTTCACTCTCTTTTCTCCTATATTGATACATGTATTTGGAAATCTAAATCCAACACGGTTTGTGCTAGCTTCTTGAAACTTGACAAAATGAAGTAGTTTCAAGTTCTATCTCAATGTTTTGTTTCCTCTTGATGTAGCCCTAAGCAGTGACTGGTGAAAAACACTTTCATGGAAAGGGGTTGCCAAGCTTCCAAAAATTACGAATCTCCAGAAATCTCAGCAAATATTTTTTCACCCAAACAGGATGATACTTTCAGGTAATGATCTGTACACTAAGCCGACTTGGTTCCCCAAATTTCATTCTTCTATGTTGAAGCGTTCGTTTCCAGTAACAGTTTGAATTTTTAGGTTTCACTCTGTTTTCTCCTATATTGATATATGTATTTGGAACTCTAAATCCAACACGGTTTGGGCTAGCTTTTTGAAACTTGACACAATAAAGTAGTTTCATGTTCTATCTCTATGTTTTGTTTCCTCTTGATGTACCACTCCGCAATGAGTGACTAGAAACACTTTCATGGAAAGGGGTTGCCAAGCTTCCAAAAATTACGAATCTCCAGAAATCTCATCAAATATTTTTTCACCCAAACTGGATGATACTTTCAGAAAATGATCAGTACACTAAGCCCACTTGGTTCCCCAAATTTCATTCTTCTATGTTGAAGCATTCGTTTCCAGTAACAGTTTGAATTTTTAGGTTTCACTCTGTTTTCTCCTATATTGATACATGTATTAGGAACTCTAAATCCAACACGGTTTGTGCTAGCTTCTTGAAACCTGACACAATAAAGTAGTTTCATGTTCTATCTCTATGTTTTGTTTCCTCTTCATGTAGCCCTAGGCAGTGACTGGCGAGAAACACTTTCATGGAAAGGGGTTGCCAAGCTTCCAAAAAGTAGGAATCTGCAGAAATCTCAGCAAATATTTTTTCACCCAAACTGGATGATACTTTCAGGTAATGATCAGTACACTAAGCCGACTTGGTCCCCCAAATTTCGTTCTTCGATGTTGAAGCGTTCATTTCCAGTAACAGTTTGAATATTTAGGTTTCACTCTGTTTTCTCCTATATTGATAGATGTATTTGGAACTCTAAATCCAACATGGTTTTTGCTAGCTTCTTGAAACTTGACACAATAAGGTAGTTTCACGTTCTATCTCTCTGTTTTGTTTCCTCTTGATGTAGCCCTAAGCAGTGACTGGCGAGAAACACTTTCATGGAAAGGGGTTGCCAGGCTTCCCAAAATTACGAATCTCCAGAAATCTCAGCAAATATTTTTTCACCCAAACAGGATGATACTTTCAGGTAATGATCAGTACACGAAGGCGACTTGGTTCCCCAAATTTCGTTCTTCTATGTTGAAGCGTTCGTTTCCAGTAACAGTTTGAATTTTTAGGTTTCACTCTGTTTTCTCCTATATTGATAGATGTATTTGTAACTATAAATCCAACACGGTTTGTGCTAGGTTCTTGAAACTTGACACAATAAAGTAGTTTCACGTTCTATCTCTATGTTTTGTTTCCTCTTGATGTAGCCCTAAGCAGTGACTGGCGAGAAACACTTTCATGGAAAGGGGTTGCCAGGCTTCCTAATATTACGAATCTCCAGAAATCTCAGCAAATATTTTTTCACCCAAACTGGATGATACTTTCAGGTAATGATCAGTACACTAAGGCGACTTGGTTCCCCAAATTTCGTTCTTCTATGTTGAAGCATTCGTTTCCAGTAACAGTTTGAATTTTTAGGTTTCACTCTGTTTTCTCCTATATTGATAGATGTATTTGGAACTCTAAATCCAACACGGTTTGTGCTAGCTTCTTGAAACTTGACACAATAAAGTAGTTTCACGTTCTATCTCTATGTTTTGTTTCCTGTTGATGTTGCCCTAAGTAGTGACTGGCGAGAAACACTTTCATGGAAAAGGGTTGCCAAGCTTCCTAAAATTACGAATCTCCAGAAATCTCAGCAAATATTTTTTCACCCAAACTGGATGATACTTTCAGGTAATGATCAGTACACTAAGGCGACTTGGTTCCCCAAATTTTGTTCTTCTATGTTGAAGCGTTCGTTTCCAGTAACAGTTTGAATTTTTAGGTTCCACTCTGTTTTCTCCTATATTGATAGATGTATTTGGAACTCTAAATCCAACACGGTTTGTGCTAGCTTCTTGAAACTTGACACAATAAAGTAGTTTCACGTTCTATCTCTATGTTTTGTTTCCTCTTGATGTAGACCTAAGCAGTGACTGGCGAGAAACACTTTCATGGAAAGGGGTTGCCAAGCTTCCTAAAATTACGAATCTCCAGAAATCTCAGCAAATATTTTTTCACCCAAACTGGATGATACTTTCAGGTAATGATCAGTACACTAAGGCGACTTGATACCCCAAATTTAGTTCTTCTATTTTGAAGCGTTCGTTTCCAGTAACAGTTTGAATTTTTAGGTTTCACTCTGTTTTCTCCTATATTGATAGATGTATTTGGAACTCTAAATCCAACACGGTTTGTGCTAGCTTCTTGAAACTTGACACAAGAAAGTAGTTTCACGTTCTATCCCTATGTTTTTTTTCCTCTTGATGTAGCCCTAAGCAGTGACTGGCGAGAAACACTTTCATGGAAAGGGGTTGCTAGACTTCCCAAAATTACGAATCTCCAGAAATCTCAGCAAATATTTTTTCACCCAAACTGGATGATACTTTCAGGTAATGATCAGTACACTAAGGCGACTTGGTTCCCCAAATTTCGTTCTTCTATGTTGAAGCGTTCGTTTCCAGTAACAGTTTGACTTCTTAGGTTTCACTCTGTTTTCTCCTATATTGATAGATGTATTTGGAACTCTAAATCCAACACGGTTTGTGCTAGCTTCTTGAAACTTGACACAATAAAGTAGTTTCACGTTCCATCTCTATGTATTGTTTCCTCTTGATGTAGCCCGAAGCAGTGACTGGCGAGAAACACTTTCATGGAAAGGGGTTGCCAGGCTTCCCAAAATTACGAATCTCCAGAAATCTCAGCAAATATTTTTTCACCCAAACTGGATGATACCTTCAGGTAATGATCAGTACACTAAGGCGACTTGGTTCACCAAATTCCGTTCTTCTATGTTGAAGCGTTCGTTTCCAGTAACAGTTTGAATTTTTAGGTTTCACTCTGTTTTCTCCTATATTGATAGATGTATTTGGAACTCTAAATCCAACACGGTTTGTGCTAGCTTCTTGAAACTTGACAAAATAAAGTAGTTTCACGTTCTATCTCTATGTTTTGTTTCCTCTTGATGTAGCCCTAAGCAGTGACTGGCGAGAAACCCTTTCATGGAAAGGGGTTGCCAGGCTTCCCAAAATTACGAATCTCCAGAAATCTCAGCAAATATTTTTTCACCCAAACATGATGATACTTTCAGGTAATGATCAGTACACTAAGGCGACTTGGTTCCCCAAATTTCGTTCTTCTATGTTTAAGCGTTCGTTTCCAGTAACAGTTTGAATTTTTAGGTTTCACTCTGTTTTCTCCTATATTGATAGATGTATTTGGAACTCTAAATCCAACACGGTTTGTGCTAGCTTCTTGAAACTTGACACAATAAAGTAGTTTCACGTTCTATCTCTATGTTTTGTTTCCTCTTGATGTAGCCCTAAGCAGTGACTGGCGAGAAACACTTTCATGGAAAGGGGTTGCCAGGCTTCCCAAAATTACGAATCTCCAGAAATCTCAGCAAATATTTTTTCACCCAAACATGATGATACTTTCAGGTAATGATCAGTATACTCAGGCGACTTGGTTCCCCAAATTTTGTTCTTCTATGTTGAAGCGTTCGTTTCCAGTAACAGTTTGAATTTTTAGGTTCCACTCTGTTTTCTCCTATATTGATAGATGTATTTGGAACTCTAAATCCAACACGGTTTGTGCTAGCTTCTTGAAACTTGACACAATAAACTAGTTTCACGTTCTATCTCTATGTTTTTATTCCTCTTGATGTAGCCCTAAGCAGTGACTGGCGAGAAACTCTTTCATGGAAAGGAGTTGCCAGGCTTCCCAAAATTACGAATCTCCAGAAATCTCAGCAAATATTTTTAACCCAAACTGGATAACACTTTCAGGTAATGATCAGTACACTAAGGCGACTTGGTTCCCCAAATTTCGTTCTTCTATGTTGAAGCGTTCGTTTCCAGTAACAGGTTGAATTTTTAGGTTTCACTCTGTTTTCTCCTATATTGATAGATGTATTTGGAACTCTAAATCCAACATGGTTTGTGCTAGCTTCTTGAAACTTGACATAATAAAGTAGTTTCATGTTCTGTCTCTATGTTTTGTTTCCTCTTGATGTAGCCCTAAGCAGTGACTGGTGAGAAACACTTTCATGGAAAGGGGTTGCCAGACTTCCCAAAATTACGAATCTCCAGAAATCTCAGCAAATATTTTTTCACCCAAACTGGATGATACTTTCAGGTAATGATCAGTACACTAAGGCGACTTGGTTCCCCAAATTTCGTTCTTCTATTTTGAAGCGTTCGTTTCCAGTAACAGTTTGAATTTTTAGGTTTCACTCTGTTTTCTCCTATATTGATAGATGTATTTGGAACTCTAAATCCAACACGGTTTGTGCTAGCTTCTTGAAACTTGACACAAGAAAGTAGTTTCACGTTCTATCCCTATGTTTTTTTTCCTCTTGATGTAGCCCTAAGCAGTGACTGGCGAGAAACACTTTCATGGAAAGGGGTTGCTAGGCTTCCCAAAATTACGAATCTCCAGAAATCTCAGCAAATATTTTTTCACCCAAACAGGATGATACTTTCAGGTAATGATCAGCACACTAAGGCGACTTGGTTCCCCAAATTTCGTTCTTCTATGTTGAAGCGTTCGTTTCCAGTAACAGTTTGACTTCTTAGGTTTCACTCTGTTTTCTCCTATATTGATAGATGTATTTGGAACTCTAAATCCAACACGGTTTGTGCTAGCTTCTTGAAACTTGACACAATAAAGTAGTTTCACGTTCCATCTCTATGTTTTGTTTCCTCTTGATGTAGCCCGAAGCAGTGACTGGCGAGAAACACTTTCATGGAAAGGGGTTGCCAGGCTTCCCAAAATTACGAATCTCCAGAAATCTCAGCAAATATTTTTTCACCCAAACATGATGATACTCAGGTAATGATCAGTACACTAAGGCGACTTGGTTCCCCAAATTTTGTTCTTCTATGTTGAAGTGTTCGTTTCCAGTAACAGTTTGAATTTTTAGGTTTCACTCTGTTTTCTCCTATATTGATAGATGTATTTGGAACGCTAAATCCAACACGGTTTGTGCTAGCTTCTTGAAACTTGACACAATAAAGTAGTTTCACGTTCTATCTCTATGTTTTGTTTCCTCTTGATGTAGCCCTAAGCAGTGACTGGCGAGAAACACTTTCATGGAAAGGGGTTGCCAAGCTTCCTAAAATTACGAATCTCCAGAAATCTCAGCAAATATTTTTTCACCCAAACTGGATGATACTTTCAGGTAATGATCAGTACACTAAGGCGACTTGATACCCCAAATTTAGTTCTCCTATGTTGAAGCGTTCGTTTCCAGTAACAGTTTGAATTTTTAGGTTTCACTCCGTTTTCTCCTATATTGATAGATGTATTTGGAACTCTAAATCCAACACGGTTTGTGCTAGCTTCTTGAAACTTGACACAATAAAGTAGTTTCACGTTCCATCTCTATGTATTGTTTCCTCTTGATATAGCCCGAAGCAGTGACTGGCGAGAAACACTTACATGGAAAGGGGTTACCAGGCTTCCCAAAATTACGAATCTCCAGAAATCTCAGCAAATATTTTTTTACCCAAACTGGATGATACTTTCAGGTAATGATCAGTACACTAAGGTGACTTGGTTCACCAAATTCCGTTCTTCTATGTTGAAGCGTTCGTTTCCAGTAACAGTTTGAATTTTTAGGTTTCACTCTGTTTTCTCCTATATTGATAGATGTATTTGGAACTCTAAATCCAACACGGTTTGTGCTGGCTTCTTGAAACTTGACACAATAAAGTAGTTTCACGTTCTATCTCTATGTTTTGTTTCCTCTTGATGTAGCCCTAAGCAGTGACTGGCGAGAAACACTTTCATGGAAAGGGGTTGAAAGGCTTCCCAAAATTACGAATATCCAGAAATCTCAGCAAATATTTTTTCACCCAAACAGGATGATACTTTCAGGTAATGATCAGTACACTAAGGCGACTTGGTTCCCCAAATTTTGTTCTTCTATGTTGAAGCGTTGGTTTCCAGTAACAGTTTGAATTTTTAGGTTCCACTCTGTTTTCTCCTATATTGATAGATGTATTTGGAACTCTAAATCCAACACGGTTTGTGCTAGCTTCTTGAAACTTGACACAATAAAGTAGTTTCACGTTCTATCCCTATGTTTTGTTTCCTCTTGATGTAGCCCTAAGCAGTGACTGGCGAGAAACACTTTCATGGAAAGGGGTTGCCAGGCTTCCCAAAATTACGAATCTCCAGAAATCTCAGCAAATAGTTTTTCAACCAAACAGGATGATACTTTCAGGTAATGATCACTACACTAAGGCGACTTGGTTCCCCATATTTCGTTCTTCTATGTTGAAGTTTTCGTTTCCAGTAATAGTTTGAATTTTTAGGTTTCACTCTGTTTTCTCCTATATTGATAGATGTATTTGAAACTCTAAATCCAACACGATTTGTGCTAGCTTCTTGAAACTTGACAAAATAAAGTAGTTTCACGTTCTATCTCTATGTTTTGTTTCCTCTTGATGTAGCCCTAAGCAGTGACTGGCGAGAAACACTTTCATGGAAAGGGGTTGCCAGGCTTCCCAAAATTACGAATCTCCAGAAATCTCAGCAAATATTTTTTCACCCAAACAGGATGATACTTTCAGGTAATGATCAGTACACTAAGGCGACTTGGTTCCCCAAATTTTGTTCTTCTATGTTGAAGCGTCCGTTTCCAGTAACAGTTTGAATTTTTAGGTTTCACTCTGTTTTCACCTATATTGATAGATGTATTTGTAACTATAAATCCAACACGGTTTGTACTAGGTTCTTGAAACTTGACACAATAAAGTAGTTTCACGTTCTATCTCTATGTTTTGTTTCCTCTTGATGTAGCCCTAAGCAGTGACTGGCGAGAAACACTTTCATGGAAAGGGGTTGCCAGGCTTCCCAAAATTACGAATCTCCAGAAATCTCAGCAAATATTTTTTCACCCAAACTGGATGATACTTTCAGGTAATGATCAGTACACTAAGGCGACTTGATACCCCAAATTTAGTTCTTCTATGTTGAAGCGTTCGTTTCCAGTAACAGTTTGAATTTTTAGGTTTCACTCTGTTTTCTCCTATATTGACAGATGTATTTGGAACTCTGAATCCAACACGGTTTGTGCTAGGTTCTTGAAACTTGACACAATAAAGTAGTTTCACGTTCTATCTCTATGTTTGGATTCCTCTTGATGTAGCCCTAAGCAGTGACTGGCGAGAAACACTTTCATGGAAAGGGGTTGCCAGGCTTCCCAAAATTACGAATCTCCAGAAATCTCAGCAAATATTTTTTCACCCAAACTGGATGATACTTTCAGGTAATGATCAGTACACTAAGGCGACTTGGTTCCCCAAATTTCGTTCTTCTATGTTGAAGCGTTCGTTTCCATTAACAGGTTGAATTTTTAGGTTTCACTCTGTTTTCTCCTATATTGATAGATGTATTTGGAACTCTAAATCCAACATGGTTTGTGCTAGCTTCTTGAAACTTGACATAATAAATTAGTTTCATGTTCTGTCTCTATGTTTTGTTTCCTCTTGATGTAGCCCTAAGCAGTGACTGGTGATAAACACTTTCATGGAAAGGGGTTGCCAGACTTCCCAAAATTACGAATCTCCAGAAATCTCAGCAAATATTTTTTCACCCAAACTGGATGATACTTTCAGGTAATGATCAGTACACTAAGGCGACTTGGTTCCCCAAATTTCGTTCTTCTATGTTGAAGCGTTCGTTTCCAGTAACAGTTTGAATTTTTAGGTTTCACTCTGTTTTCTCCTATATTGATAGATGTATTTGGAACTCTAAATCCAACACGGTGTGTTCTAGCTTCTTGAAACTTGACACAATAAAGTAGTTTCACGTTCTATCTCTGTGTTTTGATTCCTCTTGATGTAGCCCTAAGCAGTGACTGGCGAGAAACACTTTCATGGAAAGGGGTTGCCAGGCTTCCCAAAATTACGAATCTCCAGAAATCTCAGCAAATATTTTTTCACCCAAACTGGATGATACTTTCAGGTAATGATCAGTACACTAAGGCGACTTGGTTCCCCAAATTTCGTTCTTCTATGTTGAATCGTTCGTTGCCAGTAACAGTTTGAATTTTTAGGTTTCACTCTGTTTTCTCCTATATTGATAGATGTATTTGGAACTCTAAATCCAACACGGTCTGTGCTAGCTTCTTGAAACTTGACACAATAAAGTAGTTTCACGTTCTATCTCTATGTTTTGTTTCCTCTTGATGTAGCCCTAAGCAGTGACTGGCGAGAAACACTTCCATGTAAAGGGGTTGCCAGGCTTCCCAAAATTACGAATCTCCAGAAATCTCAGCAAATATTTTTTCACCCAAACAGGATGATACTTTCAGGTAATGATCAGTACACTAAGGCGACTTGGTTCCCCAAATTTCGTTCTTCTATGTTGAATCGTTCGTTGCCAGTAACAGTTTGAATTTTTAGGTTTCACTCTGTTTTCTCCTATATTGATAGATGTATTTGGAACTCTAATTCCAACACGGTTTGTGCTAGCTTCTTGAAACTTGACGCAATAAAGTAGTTTCACGTTCTATCTCTATGTTTTGATTCCTCTTGATGTAGCCCTAAGCAGTGACTGGCGAGAAACACTTTCATGGAAAGGGGTTGCCAGGCTTCCCAAAATTACGAATCTCCAGAAATCTCAGCAAATATTTTTTCACTCAAACAGGATGATACTTTCAGGTAATGATCAGTACACGAAGGCGACTTGGTTCCCCAAATTTTGTTCTTCTATGTTGAAGCGTTCGTTTCCAGTAACAGTTTGAATTTTTAGGTTTCACTCTGTTTTCTCCTATATTGATAGATGTATTTGGAACTCTAAATCCAACACGGTTTGTGCTAGCTTCTTGAAACTTGACACAATAAAGTAGTTTCACGTTCTATCTCTATGTTTTGTTTCCTTTTGATGTAGCCCTAAGCAGTGACTGGCGAGAAACACTTTCATGGAAAGGGGTTGCCAGGCTTCCCAAAATTACGAATCTCCAGAAATCTCAGCAAATATTTTTTCACCCAAACTGGATGATACTTTCAGGTAATGATCAGTACACTAAGGCGACTTGGTTCCACAAATTTCGTTCTTCTATGTTGAAGCGTTCGTTTCCAGTAACGGTTTGAATTTTTAGGTTTCACTCTGTTTTCTCCTATATTGATAGATGTATTTGGAACTCTAAATCCAACACGGTTTGTGCTAGCTTCTTGAAACTTGACACATTAAAGTAGTTTCACGTACTATCTTTATGTTTTTTTTCCTCTTGATGTAGCCCTATGCAGTGACTGGCGAGAAACACTTTCATGGAAAGGGGTTGCCAAGCTTCCTAAAATTACGAATCTCCAGAAATCTCAGCAAATATTTTTTCACCCAAACTGGATGATACTTTAAGGTAATGATCAGTACACTAAGGCGACTTGGTTCCCCAAATTTCTTTCTTCTATGTTGAAGCGTTCGTTTCCAGTAACAGTTGAATTTTTAGGTTTCCCTCTGTTTTCTCCTACATTGATAGATGTATTTGGAACTCTAAATCCAACACGGTTTGTGCTAGGTTCTTGAAACTTGACACAATAAAGGACTTTAACGTTCTATCTCTATGTTTTGTTTCCTCTTGAGGTAGCCCTAAGCAGTGACTGGCGAGAAACACTTTCATGGAAAGGGGTTGCCAGGCTTCCCAAAATTACGAATCTCTAGAAATCTCAGCAAGTATTTTTTCAGCCAAACTGAATGATACTTTCAGGTATGATCGGTACACGAAGGCGACTTGGTTCCCCAAATTTCGTTCTTCTATGTTGAAGCGTTCGTTTCCAGTAACACTTTGAATTTTTAGGTTTCACTCTATTTTCTCCTATATTGATAGATGTATTTGGAACTCTAAATCCAACACGGTTTGTGCTAGCTTCTTGAAACTTGACACAATAAAGCAGTTTCACGTTCTATCTCTATGTTTTGATTCCTCTTGATGTAGCCCTAAGCAGTGACTGGCGAGAAACGCTTTCATGGAAAGGGGTTGCCAGGCTTCCCAAAATTACGAATCTTCAGAAATCTCAGCAAATATTTTTTTCAACCAAACTGGATGATACCTTCAGGTAATGATCAGTACACTAAGGCGACTTGTTTCCCCAAATTTCGTTCTTCTATTTTGAAGCTTTCGTTTCCAGTAACAGTTTGAATTTTTAGGTTTCACTCTGTTTTCTCCTATATTGATAGATGTATTTGGAACTCTAATTCCAACACGGTTTGTGCTAGCTTCTTGAAACTTGACGCAATAAAGTAGTTTCACGTTCTATCTCTATGTTTTGATTCCTCTTGATGTAGCCCTAAGCAGTGACTGGCGAGAAACACTTTCATGGAAAGGGGTTGCCAGGCTTCCCAAAATTACGAATCTCCAGAAATCTCAGCAAATATTTTTTCACCCAAACTGGATGATACTTTCAGTCAATGATCAGTACACCAAGGCGACTTGGTTCCCCAAATTTCGTTCTTCTATGTTGAAGCGTTCGTTTCCAGTAACAGTTGAATTTTTAGGTTTCACTCTGTTTTCTCCTACATTGATAGATGTATTTGGAACTCTAAATCCAACACGGTTTGTGCTAGGTTCTTGAAACTTGACACAATAAAGGAGTTTCACGTTCTATCTCTATATTTTGTTTCCTCTTGATGTAGTCCTAAGCAGTGACTGGCGAGAAACACTTTCATGGAAAGGGGTTGCCAGGATTCTCAAAATAACGAATCTCCAGTAATCTCAGCAAATATTTTTTCACCCAAACTGGATGATACTTTCAGGTAATGATCAGTACACTAAGGTGACTTGGTTCCCCAAATTTCTTTCTTCTATGTTGAAGCGTTCGTTTCCAGTAACACTTTGAATTTTTAGGTTTCACTCTGTTTTCTCCTATATTGATAGATGTATTTGGAACTCTAAATCCAACAGGGTTTGTGCTAGCTTCTTGAAACTTGACACAATAAAGTAGTTTCACGTTCTATCTCTATATTTTGATTCCTCTTGATGTAGCCCTAAGCAGTGACTGGCGAGAAACACTTTCATGGAAAGGGGTTGCCAGGCTTCCCAAAATTACGAATCTCCAGAAATCTCAGCAAATATTTTTTCACCCAAACTGGATGATACTTTCAGGTAATGATCAGTACACTAAGTCGACTTGGTTCCCCAAATTTATTTTTTTCTATGTTGAAGCGTTCATTTCTAGTAACAGTTTGAATTTTTAGGTTTCACTCTGTTTTCTCCTATATTGATAGATGTATTTGGAACTCTAAATCCAACACGGTTTGTGCTAGATTCTTGAAACTTGACAGAATAAATTAGTTTCACGTTCTATCTCTATGATTTGATACCTCTTGATGTAGCCCTAAGCAGTGACTGGCGAGAAACACTTTCATGGAAAGGGGTTGCCAGGCTTCCCAAAATAACGAAACTTCAGAAATCTCAGCAAATATTTTTTTCACCCAAACAGGATGATACTTTCAGGTAATGATCTGTACAGTAAGGCGACTTGGTTCCCCAAATTTCGTTCTTCTATGTTGAAGCGTTCGTTTCCAGTAACAGTTTGAATTTTTAGGTTTCACTCTGTTTTCTCCTATATTGATAGATGTATTTGGAACTCTAAATCCAACACGGTTTTTGCTAGTTTCTTGAAACTTGACACAATAAAGTAGTTTCACGTTCTATCTCTATGTTTTGTTTCCTCTTGATGTAGCCCTAAGCAGTGACTGGCGAGAAACACTTTCATGGAAAGGGGTTGCCAAGCTTCCTAAAATTACGAATCTCTAGAAATCTCAGCAAATATTTTTTCACCCAAACTGGATGATACTTTCAGGTAATGATCAGTACACTAAGGCGACTTTGTTCCCCAAATTTCTTTTTTCTATGTTGAAGCGTTCGTTTCCAGTAACAGTTTGAATTTTTAGGTTTCACTCTGTTTTCGCCTATATTGATAGATGTATTTGGAACTCTAAATCCAACATGGTTTGTGGTACCTCTTGAAACTTGACACAATAAAGTAGTTTAACGTTCTATCTCTGTTTTGATTCCTCTTGATGTAGCCTTAAGCAGTGACTGGCGAGAAACACTTTCATGGAAAGGGGTTGCCAGGCTTCCCAAAATTACGAATCTCCAGAAATCTCAGCAAATATTTTTTCACCCAAACTGGATGATACTTTCAGGTAATGATCAGTACACTAAGGCGACTTGGTTCCACAAATTTCGTTCTTCTATGTTGAAGCGTTCGTTTCCAGTAACGGTTTGAATTTTTAGGTTTCACTCTGTTTTCTCCTATATTGATAGATGTATTTGGAACTCTAAATCCAACACGGTTTGTGCTAGCTTCTTGAAACTTGACACATTAAAGTAGTTTCACGTACTATCTTTATGTTTTTTTTCCTCTTGATGTAGCCCTATGCAGTGACTGGCGAGAAACACTTTCATGGAAAGGGGTTGCCAAGCTTCCTAAAATTACGAATCTCCAGAAATCTCAGCAAATATTTTTTCACACAAACTGGATGATACTTTCAGGTAATGATCAGTACACTAAGGCGACTTGGTTCCCCAAATTTCTTTCTTCTATGTTGAAGCGTTCGTTTCCAGTAACAGTTGAATTTTTAGGTTTCCCTCTGTTTTCTCCTACATTGATAGATGTATTTGGAACTCTAAATCCAACATGGTTTGTGCTAGGTTCTTGAAACTTGACACAATAAAGGAGTTTCACGTTCTATCTCTATATTTTGTTTCCTCTTGATGTAGTCCTAAGCAGTGACTGGCGAGAAACACTTTCATGGAAAGGGGTTGCCAGGATTCTCAAAATTACGAATCTCCAGTAATCTCAGCAAATATTTTTTCACCCAAACTGGATGATACTTTCAGGTAATGATCAGTACACTAAGGTGACTTGGTTCCCCAAATTTCTTTCTTCTATGTTGAAGCGTTCGTTTCCAGTAACACTTTGAATTTTTAGGTTTCACTCTGTTTTCTCCTATATTGATAGATGTATTTGGAACTCTAAATCCAACAGGGTTTGTGCTAGCTTCTTGAAACTTGACACAATAAAGTAGTTTCACGTTCTATCTCTATATTTTGATTCCTCTTGATGTAGCCCTAAGCAGTGACTGGCGAGAAACACTTTCATGGAAAGGGGTTGCCAGGCTTCCCAAAATTACGAATCTCCAGAAATCTCAGCAAATATTTTTTCACCCAAACTGGATGATACTTTCAGGTAATGATCAGTACACTAAGTCGACTTGGTTCCCCAAATTTATTTTTTTCTATGTTGAAGCGTTCATTTCTAGTAACAGTTTGAATTTTTAGGTTTCACTCTGTTTTCGCCTATATTGATAGATGTATTTGGAACTCTAAATCCAACACGGTTTGTGCTAGATTCTTGAAACTTGACAGAATAAAGTAGTTTCACGTTCTATCTCTATGATTTGATTCCTCTTGATGTAGCCCTAAGCAGTGACTGGCGAGAAACACTTTCATGGAAAGGGGTTGCCAGGCTTCCCAAAATAACGAAACTTCAGAAATCTCAGCAAATATTTTTTTCACCCAAACAGGATGATACTTTCAGGTAATGATCTGTACAGTAAGGCGACTTGGTTCCCCAAATTTCGTTCTTCTATGTTGAAGCGTTCGTTTCCAGTAACAGTTTGAATTTTTAGGTTTCACTCTGTTTTCTCCTATATTGATAGATGTATTTGGAACTCTAAATCCAACACGGTTTTTTTCTAGTTTCTTGAAACTTGACACAATAAAGTAGTTTCACGTTCTATCTCTATGTTTTGTTTCCTCTTGATGTAGCCCTAAGCAGTGACTGGCGAGAAACACTTTCATGGAAAGGGGTTGCCAAGCTTCCTAAAATTACGAATCTCCAGAAATCTCAGCAAATATTTTTTCACCCAAACTGGATGATACTTTCAGGTAATGATCAGTACACTAAGGCGACTTGGTTCCCCAAATTTCTTTTTTCTATATTGAAGCGTTCGTTTCCAGTAACAGTTTGAATTTTTAGGTTTCACTCTGTTTTCGCCTATATTGATAGATGTATTTGGAACTCTAAATCCAACATGGTTTGTGGTACCTCTTGAAACTTGACACAATAAAGTAGTTTCAGGTTCTATCTCTGTTTTGATTCCTCTTGATGTAGCCTTAAGCAGTGACTGGCGAGAAACACTTTCATGGAAAGGGGTTGCCAGGCTTCCCAAAATTACGAATCTCCAGAAATCTCAGCAAATATTTTTTCACCCAAACTGGATGATACTTTCAGGTAATGATCAGTACACTAAGGCGACTTGGTTCCCCAAATTTCGTTCTTCTATGTTGAAGCATTCGTTTCCAGAAACAGTTTGAATTTTTAGGTTTCACTCTGTTTTCTCCTATATTGATAGATGTATTTGGAACTCTAAATCCAACACGATTTGTGCTAGCTTCTTGAAACTTGACACAATAAAGTAGTTTCACGTTCTATCTCTATGTTTTGATTCCTCTCGATGTAGCCCTAAGCAGTGACTGGTGAGAAACACTTTCATTTAAATGGTTTGCCAGGCTTCCCAAAATTACGAATCTCCAGAAATCTCAGCAAATATTTTTTCACCCAAACTGTATGATACTTTCAGGTAATGATCAGTACACTAAGGCGACTTGGTTCCCCAAATTTCGTTCTTCTATGTTGAAGCGTTCGTTTCCAGTAACAGTTTGAATTTTTAGGTTTCACTCTGTTTTCTCCTATATTGATAGATGTATTTGGAACTCTAAATCCAACACGGTTTGTGCTAGCTTCTTGAAACTTGACACAATAAAGTAGTTTCACGTTCTATCTCTATGTTTTGTTTCCTCTTGATGTAGCCCTAAGCAGTGACAGGCGAGAAACACTTTCATGGAAAGGGGTTGCCTGGCTTCCCAAAATAACGAATCTTCAGAAATCTCAGCAAATATTTTTTCACCCAAACTTTATGATACTTTCAGGTAATGATCAGTACACTAAGGCGACTTGATTCCCCAAATTTCGTTCTTCTATGTTGAAGCGTTCGTTTCCAGTAACAGTTTGAATTTTTAGGTTTCACTCTGTTTTCTCCTATATTGATAGATGTATTTGGAACTCTAAATCCAACACGGTTTGTGCTAGCTTCTTGAAACTTGACACAATAAAGAAGTATCAAGTTCTATCTCTATGTTTTGTTTCCTCTTGATGTAGCCCTAAGCAGTGACTGGCGAGAAATCTTCCATGGAAAGGGGTTGCCAGACTTCCCAAAATTACGAATCTCCAGAAATCTCAGCAAATAATTTTTCACCCAAACTGGATGATACTTTCAGGTAATGATCAGTACACTAAGGTGACTTGGTTCCCCCAATTTCTTTCTTCTATGTTGAAGCGTTCGTTTCCAGTTACACTTTGAATTTTTAGGTTTCACTCTGTTTTCTCCTATATTGATAGATGTATTTGGAACTCTAAAACCAACAGGGTTTGTGCTAGCTTCTTGAAACTTGACACAATAAAGTAGTTTCACATTCTATCTCTATGTTTTGATTCCTCTTGATGTAGCCTTAAGCAGTGACTGGCGAGAAACACTTTCATGGAAAGGGGTTGCCAGGCTTCCCAAAATTACGAATCTCCAGAAATCTCAGAAAATATTTTTTCACCCAAACTGGATGATACTTTCAGGTAATGATCAGTACACTAAGTCGACTTGGTTCCCCAAATTTATTTCTTTGTATGTTGAAGCGTTCATTTCTAGTAACAGTTTGAATTTTTAGGTTTCACTCTGTTTTCTCCTATATTGATAGATGTATTTGGAACTCTGAATCCAACACGGTTTGTGCTAGGTTCTTGAAACTTGACACAATAAAGGAGTTTCACGTTCTATCTCTATGTTTTGTTTCCTCTTGATGTAGTCCTAAGCAGTGACTGGCGAGAAACACTTTCATGGAAAGGGGTTGCCAGGATTCTCAAAATTACGAATCTCCAGTAATCTCAGCAAATATTTTTTCACCCAAACTGGATGATACTTTCAGGTAATGATCAGTACACTAAGGTGACTTGGTTCCCCAAATTTCTTTCTTCTATGTTGAAGCGTTCGTTTCCAGTAACACTTTGAATTTTTAGGTTTCACTCTGTTTTCTCCTATATTGATAGATGTATTTGGAACTCTAAATCCAACAGGGTTTGTGCTAGCTTCTTGAAACTTGACACAATAAAGTAGTTTCACGTTCTATCTCTATATTTTGATTCCTCTTGATGTAGCCCTAAGCAGTGACTGGCGAGAAACACTTTCATGGAAAGGGGTTGCCAGGCTTCCCAAAATTACGAATCTCCAGAAATCTCAGCAAATATTTTTTCACCCAAACTGGATGATACTTTCAGGTAATGATCAGTACACTAAGTCGACTTGCTTCCCCAAATTTATTTTTTTCTATGTTGAAGCGTTCATTTCCAGTAACAGTTTGAATTTTTAGGTTTCACTCTGTTTTCTCCTATATTGATAGATGTATTTGGAACTCTAAATCCAACACGGTTTGTGCTAGCTTCTTGAAACTTGACACAATAAAGTAGTTTCACGTTCTATCTCTATGATTTGATTCCTATGGTGTAGCCCTAAGCAGTGACTGGCGAGAAACACTTTCATGGAAAGGGGTTGCCAGGCTTCCCAAAATAACGAATCTTCAGAAATCTCAGCAAATATTTTTTTCACCCAAACAGGATGATACTTTCAGGTAATGATCTGTACAGTAAGGCGACTTGGTTCCCCAAATTTCGTTCTTCTATGTTGAAGCGTTCGTTTCCAGTAACAGTTTGAATTTTTAGGTTTCACTCTGTTTTCTCCTATATTGATAGATGTATTTGGAACTCTAAATCCAACACGGTTTTTGCTAGTTTCTTGAAACTTGACACAATAAAGTAGTTTCACGTTCTATCTCTATGTTTTGTTTCCTCTTGATGTAGCCCTAAGCAGTGACTGGCGAGAAACACTTTCATGGAAAGGGGTTGCCAAGCTTCCTAAAATTACGAATCTCCAGAAATCTCAGCAAATATTTTTTCACCCAAACTGGATGATACTTTCAGGTAATGATCAGTACACTAAGGCGACTTGGTTCCCCAAATTTCTTTTTTCTATGTTGAAGCGTTCGTTTCCAGTAACAGTTTGAATTTTTAGGTTTCACTCTGTTTTCGCCTATATTGATAGATGTATTTGGAACTCTAAATCCAACATGGTTTGTGGTACCTCTTGAAACTTGACACAATAAAGTAGTTTCACGTTCTATCTCTGTTTTGATTCCTCTTGATGTAGCCTTAAGCAGTGACTGGCGAGAAACACTTTCATGGAAAGGGGTTGCCAGGCTTCCCAAAATTACGAATCTCCAGAAATCTCAGCAAATATTTTTTCACCCAAACTGGATGATACTTTCAGGTAATGATCAGTACACTAAGACGACTTGGTTCCCCAAATTTCGTTCTTCTATGTTGAAGCATTCGTTTCCAGAAACAGTTTGAATTTTTAGGTTTCACTCTGTTTTCTCCTATATTGATAGATGTATTTGGAACTCTAAATCCAACACGATTTGTGCTAGCTTCTTGAAACTTGACACAATAAAGTAGTTTCACGTTCTATCTCTATGTTTTGATTCCTCTTGATGTAGCCCTAAGCAGTGACAGGTGAGAAACACTTTCATGGAAATGGTTTGCCAGGCTTCCCAAAATTACGAATCTCCAGAAATCTCAGCAAATATTTTTTCACCCAAACTGTATGATACTTTCAGGTAATGATCAGTACACTAAGGCGACTTGGTTCCCCAAATTTCGTTCTTCTATGTTGAAGCGTTCATTTCCAGTAACAGTTTGAATTTTTAGGTTTCACTCTGTTTTCTCCTATATTGATAGATGTATTTGGAACTCTAAATCCAACACGGTTTGTGCTAGCTTCTTGAAACTTGACACAATAAAGTAGTTTCACGTTCTATCTCTATGTTTTGTTTCCTCTTGATGTAGCCCTAAGCAGTGACTGGCGAGAAACACTTTCATGGAAAGGGGTTGCCTGGCTTCCCAAAATAACGAATCTTCAGAAATCTCAGCAAATATTTTTTCACCCAAACTGGATGATACTTTCAGGTAATGATCAGTACACTAAGGCGACTTGGTTCCCCAAATTTCGTTCTTCTATGTTGAAGCGTTCGTTTCCAGTAACAGTTTGAATTTTTAGGTTTCACTCTGTTTTCTCCTATATTGATAGATGTATTTGGAACTCTAAATCCAACACGGTTTGTGCTAGCTTCTTGAAACTTGACACAATAAAGTAGTTTCACGTTCTATCTCTGTTTTGATTCCTCTTGATGTAGCCTTAAGCAGTGACAGGCGAGAAACAATTTCATGGAAAGGGGTTGCCAGGCTTCCCAAAATTACGAATCTCCAGAAATCTCAGCAAATATTTTTTTCACCCAAACTGGATGATACTTTCAGGTAATGATCAGTACACTAAAGTGACTTGGTTCCCCAATTTTGTTCTTCTATGTTGAAGCGTTCGTTTCCAGTAACAGTTTGAATTTTTAGGTTTCACTCTGTTTTCTCCTATATTGATAGATGTATTTGGAACTGTAAATCCAACACGGTTTGTGCTAGCTTCTTGAAACTTGACACAATAAAGTAGTATCAAGTTCTATCTCTATGTTTTGTTTCCTCTTGATGTAGCCCTAAGCAGTGACTGGCGAGAAATCTTCCATGGAAAGGGGTTGCCAGACTTCCCAAAATTACGAAATCCAGAAATCTCAGCAAATATTTTTTCACCCAAACTGGATGATACTTTCAGGTAATGATCAGTACACTAAGGTGACTTGGTTCCCCCAATTTCTTTCTTCTATATTGAAGCGTTCGTTTCCAGTTACACTTTGAATTTTTAGGTTTCACTCTGTTTTCTCCTATATTGATAGATGTATTTGGAACTCTAAATCCAACAGGGTTTGTGCTAGCTTCTTGAAACTTGACACAATAAAGTAGTTTCACATTCTATCTCTATGTTTTGATTCCTCTTGATGTAGCCCTAAGCAGTGACTGGCGAGAAACACTTTCATGGAAAGGGGTTGCCAGGCTTCCCAAAATTACGAATCTCCAGAAATCTCAGCAAATATTTTTTCACCCAAACTGGATGATACTTTCAGGTAATGATCAGTACACTAAGTCGACTTGGTTCCCCAAATTTATTTTTTTGTATGTTGAAGCGTTCATTTCTAGTAACAGTTTGAATTTTTAGGTTTCACTCTGTTTTCTCCTATATTGATAGATGTATTTGGAACTCTAAATCCAACACGGTTTGTGCTAGATTTTTGAAACTTGACAGAATAAAGTAGTTTCACGTTCTATCTCTATGATTTGATTCCTCTTGATGTAGCCCTATGCAGTGACTGGCGAGAAACACTTTCATGGAAAGGGGTTGCCAGGCTTCCTAAAATTACGAATCTCCAGAAATCTCAGCAAATATTTTTTCACCCAAACTGGATGATACATTCAGTCAATGATCAGTACACCAAGGCGACTTGGTTCCCCAAATTTCGTTCTTCTATGTTGAAGCGTTCGTTTCCAGTAACAGTTTGAATTTTTAGGTTTCACTCTGTTTTCTCCTATATTGATAGATGTTTTTGGAACTCTAAATCTAACACGGTTTGTGCTAGCTTCTTGAAACTTGACACAATAAAGTAGTTTCACGTTCTATCTCTATGTTTTGTTTCCTCTTGATGTAGCCCTAAGAAGTGACTGGCGAGAAACACTTTCATGGAAAGGGGTTGCCAGGCTTCCCAAAATTACGAATCTCCAGAAATCTCAGCAAATATTTTTTCACACAAACTGGATGATACTTTCAGGTAATTATCAGTACACGAAGGCGACTTGGTTCCCCAAATTTATTTTTTTCTATGTTGAAGCGTTCATTTCTAGTAACAGTTTGAATTTTGAGGTTTCACTCTGTTTTCTCCTATATTGATAGATGTATTTGGAACTCTAAATCCAACACGGTTTGTGCTAGATTCTTGAAACTTGACACAATAAAGTAGTTTCATGTTCTATCTCTATGTTTTGATTCCTCTTGATGTAGCCCTAAGCAGTGACTGGTGAGAAACACTTTCAAGGAAATGGTTTGCCAGGCTTCCCAAAATTACGAATCTCCAGAAATCTCAGCAAATATTTTTTCACCCAAACTGGATGATACTTTCAGGTAATGATCAGTACACTAAGGCGACTTGGTTCCCCAAATTTCTTTCTTCTATGTTGAAGCGTTCGTTTCCAGTAACACTTTGAATTTTTAGGTTTCACTCTGTTTTCTCCTATATTGATAGATGTATTTGGAACTCTAAATCCAACACGGTTGGTGCTAGGTTCTTGAAACTTGACACAATAAAGTAGTTTCATGTTCTATCTCTATGTTTTTATTCCTCTTGATGTAGCCCTAAGCAGTGACTGGCGAGAAACGCTTTCATGGAAAGGGGTTTCCAGGCTTCCCAAAATTACGAATCTCCAGAAATCTCAGCAAATATTTTTTCAACCAAACTGGATGATACTTTCAGGTAATGATCAGTACACTAAGGCGACTTGGTTCCCCAAATTTCGTTCTTCTATGTTGAAGCGTTCGTTTCCAGTAACAGTTTGAATTTTTAGGTTTCACTCTGTTTTCTCCTATATTGATAGATGTATTTGGAACTCTAAATCCAACACGGTTTGTGCTAGCTTCTTGAAACTTGACACAATAAAGTAGTTTCACGTTCTATCTCTATGTTTTGATTCCTCTTGATGTAGCCCTAAGCAGTGACTGGCGAGAAACACTTTCATGGAAAGGGTTTGCCAGGCTTCCCAAAATTACGAATCTCCAGAAATCTCAGTAAATGTTTTTTCACCCAAACTGGATGATACTTTCAGGAAATGATCAGTACACTAAGTCGACTTGGTTCCCCAAATTTATTTTTTTCTATGTTGAAGCGTTCATTTCTAGTAACAGTTTGAATTTTTAGGTTTCACTCTGTTTTCTCCTATATTGATAGATGTATTTGGAACTCTAAATCCAACACGGTTTCTGCTAGCTTCTTGAAACTTGACAGAATAAAGTAGTTTCACGTTCTATCTCTATGATTTGATTCCTCTTGATGTAGCCCTAAGCAGTGACTGGCGAGAAACACTTTCATGGAAAGGGGTTGCCAGGCTTCCCAAAATAACGAATCTTCAGAAATCTCAGCAAATATTTTTTCACCCAAACAGGATGATACTTTCAGGTAATGATCTGTACAGTAAGGCGACTTGGTTCCCCAAATTTCGTTCTTCTATGTTGAAGCGTTCGTTTCCAGTAACAGTTTGAATTTTTAGGTTTCACTCTGTTTTCTCCTATATTGATAGATGTATTTGGAACTCTAAATCCAACACGGTTTGTGCTAGCTTCTTGAAACTTGACACAATAAAGTAGTTTCACGTTCTATCTCTGTTTTGATTCCTCTTGATGTAGCCTTAAGCAGTGACTGGCGAGAAACAATTTCATGGAAAGGGGTTGCCAGGCTTCCCAAAATTACGAATCTCCAGAAATATCAGCAAATATTTTTTCACCCAAACTGGATGATACTTTCAGGTAATGATCAGTACACTAAAGCGACTTGGTTCCCCAATTTTGTTCTTCTATGTTGAAGCGTTCGTTTCCAGTAACAGTTTGAATTTTTAGGTTTCACTCTGTTTTCTCCTATATTGATAGATGTATTTGGAACTGTAAATCCAACACGGTTTGTGCTAGCTTCTTGAAACTTGACACAATAAAGTAGTATCAAGTTCTATCTCTATGTTTTGTTTCCTCTTGATGTAGCCCTAAGCAGTGACTGGCGAGAAATCTTCCATAGATAGGGGTTGCCAGGCTTCCCAAAATTACGAATCTCCAGAAATCTAAGCAAATATTTTTTCACCCAAACTGGATGATACTTTCAAGTAATGATCAGTACACTTAGGCGACTTGATTCCCCAAATTTCGTTCTTCTATGTTGAATTGTTCGTTTCCAGTAACAGTTTGAATTTTTAGGTTTCACTTTGTTTTCTCCTATATTGATAGATGTATTTGGAACTCTAATTCCAACACGGTTTGTGCTAGCTTCTTGAAACTTGACACAATAAAGTAGTTTCACGTTCTATCTCTATGTTTTGATTCCTCTTGATGTAGCCCTAAGCAGTGACTGGCGAGAAACACTTTCATGGAAAGGGGTTGCCAGGCTTCCCAAAATTACGAATCTCCAGAAATCTCAGCAAATATTTTTTCACACAAACTGGATGATACTTTCAGTCAATGATCAGTACACCAAGGCGACTTGGTTCCCCAAATTTCGTTCTTCTATGTTGAAGCGTTCGTTTCCAGTAACAGTTTGAATTTTTAGGTTTCACTCTGTTTTCTCCTATATTGATAGATGTATTTGGAACTCTAAATCCAACACGGTTTGTGCTAGGTTCTTGAAACTTGACACAATAAAGTAGTTTCACATTCTATCTCTATGTTTTGTTTCCTCTTGATGTAGCCCTAAGCAGTGACTGGCAAGAAACACTTTCATGGAAGGCGGTTGCCAGGCTTCCCAAAATTACGAATCTCCAGAAATCTCAGCAAATATTTTTTCACCCAAACTGGATGATACTTTCAGGTAATGATCAGTACACTAAGTCGACTTGGTTCCCCAAATTTATTTTTTTCTATGTTGAAGCGTTCATTTCTAGTAACAGTTTGAATTTTTAGGTTTCACTCTGTTTTCTCCTATATTGATAGATGTATTTGGAACTCTAAATCCAACACGGTTTGTGCTAGATTCTTGAAACTTGACAGAATAAAGTAGTTTCACGTTCTATCTCTAGATTTGATTCCTCTTGATGTAGCCCTAAGCAGTGACTGGCGAGAAACACTTTCATGGAAAGGGGTTGCCAGGCTTCCCAAAATTACGAATCTCCAGAAATCTCAGCAAATATTTTTTCACTCAAACAGGATGATACTTTCAGGTAATGATCAGTACACTAAGGCGACTTGGTTCCCCAAATTTCGTTCTTCTATGTTGAAGCGTTCGTTTCCAGTAACAGTTTGAATTTTTAGGTTTCACTCTGTTTTCTCCTATATTGATAGATGTATTTGGAACTCTAAATCCAACACGGTTTGTGCTAGCTTCTTGAAACTTGACACAATAAAGTAGTTTCACGTTCTATCTCTATGTTTTGTTTCCTTTTGATGTAGCCCTAAGCAGTGACTGGCGAGAAACACTTTCATGGAAAGGGGTTGCCAGGCTTCCCAAAATTACGAATCTCCAGAAATCTCAGCAAATATTTTTTCACCCAAACTGGATGATACTTTCAGGTAATGATCAGTACACTAAGGCGACTTGGTTCCACAAATTTCGTTCTTCTATGTTGAAGCGTTCGTTTCCAGTAACGGTTTGAATTTTTAGGTTTCACTCTGTTTTCTCCTATATTGATAGATGTATTTGGAACTCTAAATCCAACACGGTTTGTGCTAGCTTCTTGAAACTTGACACATTAAAGTAGTTTCACGTACTGTCTTTATGTTTTTTTTCCTCTTGATGTAGCCCTATGCAGTGACTGGCGAGAAACACTTTCATGGAAAGGGGTTGCCAAGCTTCCTAAAATTACGAATCTCCAGAAATCTCAGCAAATATTTTTTCACCCAAACTGGATTATACTTTAAGGTAATGATCAGTACACTAAGGCGACTTGGTTCCCCAAATTTCTTTCTTCTATGTTGAAGCGTTCGTTTCCAGTAACAGTTGAATTTTTAGGTTTCCCTCTGTTTTCTCCTACATTGATAGATGTATTTGGAACTCTAAATCCAACACGGTTTGTGCTAGGTTCTTGAAACTTGACACAATAAAGAAGTTTCACGTTCTATCTCTATGTTTTGTTTCCTCTTGATGTAGTCCTAAGCAGTGACTGGCGAGAAACACTTTCATGGAAAGGGGTTGCCAGGATTCTCAAAAAAACGAATCTCCAGTAATCTCAGCAAATATTTTTTCACCCAAACTGGATGATACTTTCAGGTAATGATCAGTACACTAAGGCGACTTGGTTCCCCAAATTTCGTTCTTCTATGTTGAAGCGTTCGTTTCCAGTAACAGTTTGAATTTTTAGGTTTCACTCTGTTTTCGCCTATATTGATAGATGTATTTTTAACTCTAAATCCAACATGGTTTGTGGTACCTCTTGAAACTTGACACAATAAAGTAGTTTCACGTTCTATCTCTGTTTTGATTCCTCTTGATGTAGCCTTAAGCAGTGACTGGCGAGAAACACTTTCATGGAAAGGGGTTGCCAGGCTTCCCAAAATTACGAATCTCCAGAAATCTCAGCAAATATTTTTTCACCCAAACTGGATGATACTTTCAGGTAATGATCAGTACACTAAGGCGACTTGGTTCCCCAAATTTCGTTCTTCTATGTTGAAGCATTCGTTTCCAGAAACAGTTTGAATTTTTAGGTTTCACTCTGTTTTCTCCTATATTGATAGATGTATTTGGAACTCTAAATCCAACACGATTTGTGCTAGCTTCTTGAAACTTGACACAATAAAGTAGTTTCACGTTCTATCTCTATGTTTTGATTCCTCTTGATGTAGCCCTAAGCAGTGACTGGTGAGAAACACTTTCATGGAAATGGTTTGCCAGGCTTCCCAAAATTACGAATCTCCAGAAATCTCAGCAAATATTTTTTCACCCAAACTGTATGATACTTTCAGGTAATGATCAGTACACTAAGGCGACTTGGTTCCCCAAATTTCGTTCTTCTAGGTTGAAGCGTTCGTTTCCAGTAACAGTTTGAATTTTTAGGTTTCACTCTGTTTTCTCCTATATTGATAGATGTATTTGGAACTCTAAATCCAACACGGTTTGTGCTAGCTTCTTGAAACTTGACACAATAAAATAGTTTCACGTTCTATCTCTATATTTTGTTTCCTCTTGATGTAGCCCTAAGCAGTGACTGGCGAGAAACACTTTCATGGAAAGGGGTTGCCAGGCTTCCCAAAATAACGAATCTTCAGAAATCTCAGCAAATATTTTTTCACCCAAACTTTATGATACTTTCAGGTAATAATCAGTACACTCAGGCGACTTGGTTCCCCAAATTTCGTTCTTCTATGTTGAAGCGTTCGTTTCCAGTAACAGTTTGAATTTTTAGGTTTCACTCTGTTTTCTCCTATATTGATAGATGTATTTGGAACTCTAAATCCAACACGGTTTGTGCTAGCTTCTTGAAACTTGACACAATAAAGTAGTTTCACGTTCTATCTCTGTTTTGATTCCTCTTGATGTAGCCTTAAGCAGTGACTGGCGAGAAACAATTTCATGGAAAGGGGTTGCCAGGCTTCCCAAAATTACGAATCTCCAGAAATCTCAGCAAATATTTTTTTCACCCAAACTGGATGATACTTTCAGGTAATGATCAGTACACTAAAGCGACTTGGTTCCCCAATTTTGTTCTTCTATGTTGAAGCGTTCGTTTCCAGTAACAGTTTGAATTTTTAGGTTTCACTCTGTTTTCTCCTATATTGATAGATGTATTTGGAACTCTAAATCCAACAGGGTTTGTGCTAGCTTCTTGAAACTTGACACAATAAAGTAGTTTCACATTCTATCTATATGTTTTGATTCCTCTTGATGTAGCGCTAAGCAGTGACAGGCGAGAAACACTTTCATGGAAAGGGGTTGCCAGGCTTCCCAAAATTACGAATCTCCAGAAATCTCAGCAAATATTTTTTCACCCAAACTGGATGATACTTTCAGGTAATGATCAGTACACTAAGTCGACTTGGATCCCCTAATTTATTTTTTTCTATGTTGAAGCGTTCATTTCTAGTAACAGTTTGAATTTTTAGGTTTCACTCTGTTTTCTCCTATATTGATAGATGTATTTGGAACTCTAAATCCAACACGGTTTGTGCTAGCTTCTTGAAACTTGACACAATAAAGTAGTTTCACGTTCTATCTCTATGTTTTGTTTCCTCTTGATGTAGCCCTAAGCAGTGACTGGCGAGAAACACTTTCATGGAAAGGGGTTGCCAGGCTTCCCAAAATTACGAATCTCCAGAAATCTCAGCAAATATTTTTTCACCCAAACTGGATGATACTTTCAGGTAATGATCAGTACACCAAGGCGACTTGGTTCCCCAAATTTCCTTCTTCTATGTTGAATCGTTCGTTTCCAGTAACAGTTTGAATTTTTAGGTTTCACTCTGTTTTCTCCTATATTGATAGATGTATTTGGAACTCTAAATCCAACACGGTTTGTGCTAGGTTCTTGAAACTTGACACAATAAAGTAGTTTCACATTCTATCTCTATGTTTTGTTTCCTCTTGATGTAGCCCTAAGCAGTGACTGGCGAGAAACACTTTCATGGAAGGCGGTTGCCAGGCTTCCCAAAATTACGAATCTCCAGAAATCTCAGCAAATATTTTTTCACCCAAACTGGATGATACTTTTAGGTAATGATCAGTACACTAAGTCGACTTGGTTCCCCAAATTTATTTTTTTCTATGTTGAAGCGTTCATTTCTAGTAACAGTTTGAATTTTTAGGTTTCACTCTGTTTTCTCCTATATTGATAGATGTATTTGGAACTCTAAATCCAACACGATTTGTGCTAGCTTCTTGAAACTTGACACAATAAAGTAGTTTCACGTTCTATCTCTATGTTTTGTTTCCTTTTGATGTAGCCCTAAGCAGTGACTGGCGAGAAACACTTTCATGGAAAGGGGTTGCCAGGCTTCCCAAAATTACGAATCTCCAGAAATCTCAGCAAATATTTTTTCACCCAAACTGGATGATACTTTCAGGTAATGATCAGTACACTAAGGCGACTTGGTTCCACAAATTTCGTTCTTCTATGTTGAAGCGTTCGTTTCCAGTAACGGTTTGAATTTTTAGGTTTCACTCTGTTTTCTCCTATATTGATAGATGTATTTGGAACTCTAAATCCAACACGGTTTGTGCTACCTTCTTGAAACTTGACACATTAAAGTAGTTTCACGTACTATCTTTATGTTTTTTTTCCTCTTGATGTAGCCCTATGCAGTGACTGGCGAGAAACACTTTCATGGAAAGGGGTTGCCAAGCTTCCTAAAATTACGAATCTCCAGAAATCTCAGCAAATATTTTTTCACCCAAACTGGATGATACTTTAAGGTAATGATCAGTACACTAAGGCGACTTGGTTCCCCAAATTTCTTTCTTCTATGTTGAAGCGTTCGTTTCCAGTAACAGTTGAATTTTTAGGTTTCCCTCTGTTTTCTCCTACATTGATAGATGTATTTGGAACTCTAAATCCAACACGGTTTGTGGTAGGTTCTTGAAACTTGACACAATAAAGAAGTTTCACGTTCTATCTCTATGTTTTGTTTCCTCTTGATGTAGTCCTAAGCAGTGACTGGCGAGAAACACTTTCATGGAAAAGGGTTGCCAGGATTCTCAAAATTACGAATCTCCAGTAATGTCAGCAAATATTTTTTCACCCAAACTGGATGATACTTTCAGGTAATGATCAGTACACTAAGGCGACTTGGTTCCCCAAATTTCTTTTTTCTATGTTGAAGCGTTCGTATCCAGAAACAGTTTGAATTTTTAGGTTTCACTCTGTTTTCGCCTATATTGATAGATGTATTTGGAACTCTAAATCCAACATGGTTTGTGGTACCTCTTGAAACTTGACACAATAAAGTAGTTTCACGTTCTATCTCTGTTTTGATTCCTCTTGATGTAGCCTTAAGCAGTGACTGGCGAGAAACACTTTCATGGAAAGGGGTTGCCAGGCTTCCCAAAATTACGAATCTCCAGAAATCTCAGCAAATATTTTTTCACCCAAACTGGATGATACTTTCAGGTAATGATCAGTACACTAAGGTGACTTGGTTCCCCAAATTTCGTTCTTCTATGTTGAAGCATTCGTTTCCAGAAACAGTTTGAATTTTTAGGTTTCACTCTGTTTTCTCCTATATTGATAGATGTATTTGGAACTCTAAATCCAACACGGTTTGTGCTAGCTTCTTGTAACTTGACACAATAAAGTAGTTTCACGTTCTATCTCTGTTTTGATTCCTCTTGATGTAGCCTTAAGCAGTGACAGGCGAGAAACAATTTCATGGAAAGGGGTTGCCAGGCTTCCCAAAATTACGAATCTCCAGAAATCTCAGCAAATATTTTTTTCACCCAAACTGGATGATACTTTCAGGTAATGATCAGTACACTAAGGCGACTTGGTTCCCCAATTTTGTTCTTCTATGTTGAAGCGTTCGTTTCCAGTAACAGTTTGAATTTTTAGGTTTCACTCTGTTTTCTCCTATATTGATAGATGTATTTGGAACTGTAAATCCAACACGGTTTGTGCTAGCTTCTTGAAACTTGACACAATAAAGTAGTATCAAGTTCTATCTCTATGTTTTGTTTCCTCTTGATGTAGCCCTAAGCAGTGACTGGCGAGAAACACTTTCATGGAAAGGGGTTGCCAGGCTTCCCAAAATTACGAATCTCCAGAAATCTCAGCAAATATTTTTTCACCCAAACTGGATGATACTTTCAGGTAATGATCAGTACACTAAGGTGACTTGGTTCCCCCAATTTCTTTCTTCTATATTGAAGGGTTCGTTTCCAGTTACACTTTGAATTTTTAGGTTTCACTCTGTTTTCTCCTATATTGATAGATGTATTTGGAACTCTAAATCCAACAGGGTTTGTGCTAGCTTCTTGAAACTTGACACAATAAAGTAGTTTCACATTCTATCTCTATGTTTTGATTCCTCTTGATGTAGCCCTAAGCAGTGACTGGCGAGAAACACTTTCATGGAAAGGGGTTGCCAGGCTTCCCAAAATTACGAATCTCCAGAAATCTCAGCAAATATTTTTTCACCCAAACTGGATGATACTTTCAGGTAATGATCAGTACACTAAGTCGACTTGGTTCCCCAAATTTATTTTTTTGTATGTTGAAGCGTTCATTTCTAGTAACAGTTTGAATTTTTAGGTTTCACTCTGTTTTCTCCTATATTGATAGATGTATTTGGAACTCTAAATCCAACACGGTTTGTGCTAGCTTCTTGAAACTTGACACAATAAAGTAGTTTCACGTTCTATCTCTATGTTTGGATTCCTCTTGATGTAGCCCTAAGCAGTGACAGGCGAGAAACACTTTCATGGAAAGGGGTTGCCAGGCTTCCCAAAATTACGAATCTCCAGAAATCTCAGCAAATATTTTTTCACCCAAACAGGATGATACTTTCAGGTAATGATCAGTACACTAAGGTGACTTGGTTCCCCAAATTTCGTTCTTCTATGTTGAAGCGTTCGTTTCCAGTAACAGTTTGAATTTTTAGGTTTCACTCTGTTTTCTCCTATATTGATAGATGTTTTTGGAAGTCTAAATCTAACACGGTTTGTGCTAGCTTCTTGAAACTTGACACACTAAAGTAGTTTCACGTTCTATCTCTATGTTTTGTTTCCTCTTGATGTAGCCCTAAGAAGTGACTGGCGAGAAACACTTTCATGGAAAGGGGTTGCCAGGCTTCCCAAAATTACGAATCTCCAGAAATCTCAGCAAATATTTTTTCACCCAAACTGGATGATACTTTCAGGTAAATATCAGTACACTAAGTCGACTTGGTTCCCCAAATTTATTTTTTTCTATGTTGAAGCGTTCATTTCTAGTAACAGTTTGAATTTTGAGGTTTCACTCTGTTTTCTCCTATATTGATAGATGTATTTGGAACTCTAAATCCAACACGGTTTGTGCTAGATTCTTGAAACTTGACAGAATAAAGTAGTTTCACGTTCTATCTCTATGATTTGATTCCTCTTGATGTAGCCCTAAGCAGTGACTGGCGAGAAACACTTTCATGGAAAGGGGTTGCCAGGCTTCCCAAAATTACGAATCTCCAGAAATCTCAGCAAATATTTTTTCACTCAAACAGGATGATACTTTCAGGTAATGATCAGTACACTAAGGCGACTTGGTTCCCCAAATTTCGTTCTTCTATGTTGAAGCGTTCGTTTCCAGAAACAGTTTGAATTTTTAGGTTTCACTCTGTTTTCTCCTATATTGATAGATGTATTTGGAACTCTAAATCCAACACGATTTGTGCTAGCTTCTTGAAACTTGACACAATAAAGTAGTTTCATGTTCTATCTCTATGTTTTGATTCCTCTTGATGTAGCCCTAAGCAGTGACTGGTGAGAAACACTTTCAAGGAAATGGTTTGCCAGGCTTCCCAAAATTACGAATATCCAGAAATCTCAGCAAATATTTTTTCACCCAAACTGGATGATACTTTCAGGTAATGATCAGTACACTAAGGCGACTTGGTTCCCCAAATTTCTTTCTTCTATGTTGAAGCGTTCGTTTCCAGTAACACTTTGAATTTTTAGGTTTCACTCTGTTTTCTCCTATATTGATAGATGTATTTGGAACTCTAAATCCAACACGGTTGGTGCTAGGTTCTTGAAACTTGACACAATAAAGTAGTTTCATGTTCTATCTCTATGTTTTTATTCCTCTTGATGTAGCCCTAAGCAGTGACTGGCGAGAAACGCTTTCATGGAAAGGGGTTTCCAGGCTTCCCAAAATTACGAATCTCCAGAAATCTCAGCAAATATTTTTTCAACCAAACTGGATGATACTTTCAGGTAATGATCAGTACACTAAGGCGACTTGGTTCCCCAAATTTCGTTCTTCTATGTTGAAGCGTTCGTTTCCAGTAACAGTTTGAATTTTTAGGTTTCACTCTGTTTTCTCCTATATTGATAGATGTATTTGGAACTCTAAATCCAACACGGTTTGTGTTAGCTTCTTGAAACTTGACACAATAAAGTAGTTTCACGTTCTATCTCTATGTTTTGATTCCTCTTGATGTAGCCCTAAGCAGTGACTGGCGAGAAACACTTTCATGGAAAGGGTTTGCCAGGCTTCCCAAAATTACGAATCTCCAGAAATCTCAGCAAATGTTTTTTCACCCAAACTGGATGATACTTTCAGGAAATGATCAGTACACTAAGTCGACTTGGTTCCCCAAATTTATTTTTTTCTATGTTGAAGCGTTCATTTCTAGTAACAGTTTGAATTTTTAGGTTTCACTCTGTTTTCTCCTATATTGATAGATGTATTTGGAACTCTAAATCCAACACGGTTTCTGCTAGCTTCTTGAAACTTGACAGAATAAAGTAGTTTCACGTTCTATCTCTATGATTTGATTCCTCTTGATGTAGCCCTAAGCAGTGACTGGCGAGAAACACTTTCATGGAAAGGGGTTGCCAGGCTTCCCAAAATAACGAATCTTCAGAAATCTCAGCAAATATTTTTTCACCCAAACAGGATGATACTTTCAGGTAATGATCTGTACAGTAAGGCGACTTGGTTCCCCAAATTTCGTTCTTCTATGTTGAAGCGTTCGTTTCCAGTAACAGTTTGAATTTTTAGGTTTCACTCTGTTTTCTCCTATATTGATAGATGTATTTGGAACTCTAAATCCAACACGGTTTGTGCTAGCTTCTTGAAACTTGACACAATAAAGTAGTTTCACGTTCTATCTCTGTTTTGATTCCTCTTGATGTAGCCTTAAGCAGTGACTGGCGAGAAACAATTTCATGGAAAGGGGTTGCCAGGCTTCCCAAAATTACGAATCTCCAGAAATCTCAGCAAATATTTTTTCACCCAAACTGGATGATACTTTCAGGTAATGATCAGTACACTAAAGCGACTTGGTTCCCCAATTTTGTTCTTCTATGTTGAAGCGTTCGTTTCCAGTAACAGTTTGAATTTTTAGGTTTCACTCTGTTTTCTCCTATATTGATAGATGTATTTGGAACTGTAAATCCAACACGGTTTGTGCTAGCTTCTTGAAACTTGACACAATAAAGTAGTATCAAGTTCTATCTCTATGTTTTGTTTCCTCTTGATGTAGCCATAAGCAGTGACTGGCGAGAAATCTTCCATGGATAGGGGTTGCCAGGCTTCCCAAAATTACGAATCTCCAGAAATCTCAGCAAATATTTTTTCACCCAAACTGGATGATACTTTCAAGTAATGATCAGTACACTTAGGCGACTTGATTCCCCAAATTTCGTTCTTCTATGTTGAATTGTTCGTTTCCAGTAACAGTTTGAATTTTTAGGTTTCACTCTGTTTTCTCCTATATTGATAGATGTATTTGGAACTCTAATTCCAACACGGTTTGTGCTAGCTTCTTGAAACTTGACACAATAAAGTAGTTTCACGTTCTATCTCTATGTTTTGATTCCTCTTGATGTAGCCCTAAGCAGTGACTGGCGAGAAACACTTTCATGGAAAGGGGTTGCCAGGCTTCCCAAAATTACGAATCTCCAGAAATCTCAGCAAATATTTTTTCACACAAACTGGATGATACTTTCAGTCAATGATCAGTACACCAAGGCGACTTGGTTCCCCAAATTTCGTTCTTCTATGTTGAAGCGTTCGTTTCCAGTAACAGTTTGAATTTTTAGGTTTCACTCTGTTTTCTCCTATATTGATAGATGTATTTGGAACTCTAAATCCAACACGGTTTGTGCTAGGTTCTTGAAACTTGACACAATAAAGTAGTTTCACATTCTATCTCTATGTTTTGTTTCCTCTTGATGTAGCCCTAAGCAGTGACTGGCAAGAAACACTTTCATGGAAGGCGGTTGCCAGGCTTCCCAAAATTACGAATCTCCAGAAATCTCAGCAAATATTTTTTCACCCAAACTGGATGATACTTTCAGGTAATGATCAGTACACTAAGTCGACTTGGTTCCCCAAATTTATTTTTTTCTATGTTGAAGCGTTCATTTCTAGTAACAGTTTGAATTTTTAGGTTTCACTCTGTTTTCTCCTATATTGATAGATATATTTGGAACTCTAAATCCAACACGGTTTGTGCTAGATTCTTGAAACTTGACAGAATAAAGTAGTTTCACGTTCTATCTCTAGATTTGATTCCTCTTGATGTAGCCCTAAGCAGTGACTGGCGAGAAACACTTTCATGGAAAGGGGTTGCCAGGCTTCCCAAAATTACGAATCTCCAGAAATCTCAGCAAATATTTTTTCACTCAAACAGGATGATACTTTCAGGTAATGATCAGTACACTAAGGCGACTTGGTTCCCCAAATTTCGTTCTTCTATGTTGAAGCGTTCGTTTCCAGTAACAGTTTGAATTTTTAGGTTTCACTCTGTTTTCTCCTATATTGATAGATGTATTTGGAACTCTAAATCCAACACGGTTTGTGCTAGCTTCTTGAAACTTGACACAATAAAGTAGTTTCACGTTCTATCTCTATGTTTTGTTTCCTTTTGATGTAGCCCTAAGCAGTGACTGGCGAGAAACACTTTCATGGAAAGGGGTTGCCAGGCTTCCCAAAATTACGAATCTCCAGAAATCTCAGCAAATATTTTTTCACCCAAACTGGATGATACTTTCAGGTAATGATCAGTACACTAAGGCGACTTGGTTCCACAAATTTCGTTCTTCTATGTTGAAGCGTTCGTTTCCAGTAACGGTTTGAATTTTTAGGTTTCACTCTGTTTTCTCCTATATTGATAGATGTATTTGGAACTCTAAATCCAACACGGTTTGTGCTAGCTTCTTGAAACTTGACACATTAAAGTAGTTTCACGTACTGTCTTTATGTTTTTTTTCATCTTGATGTAGCCCTATGCAGTGACTGGCGAGAAACACTTTCATGGAAAGGGGTTGCCAAGCTTCCTAAAATTACGAATCTCCAGAAATCTCAGCAAATATTTTTTCACCCAAACTGGATGATACTTTAAGGTAATGATCAGTACACTAAGGCGACTTGGTTCCCCAAATTTCTTTCTTCTATGTTGAAGCGTTCGTTTCCAGTAACAGTTGAATTTTTAGGTTTCCCTCTGTTTTCTCCTACATTGATAGATGTATTTGGAACTCTAAATCCAACACGGTTTGTGCTAGGTTCTTGAAACTTGACACAATAAAGAAGTTTCACGTTCTATCTCTATGTTTTGTTTCCTCTTGATGTAGTCCTAAGCAGTGACTGGCGAGAAACACTTTCATGGAAAGGGGTTGCCAGGATTCTCAAAATTACGAATCTCCAGTAATCTCAGCAAATATTTTTTCACCCAAACTGGATGATACTTTCAGGTAATGATCAGTACACTAAGGCGACTTGGTTCCCCAAATTTCGTTCTTCTATGTTGAAGCGTTCGTTTCCAGTAACAGTTTGAATTTTTAGGTTTCACTCTGTTTTCGCCTATATTGATAGATGTATTTTTAACTCTAAATCCAACATGGTTTGTGGTACCTCTTGAAACTTGACACAATAAAGTAGTTTCACGTTCTATCTCTGTTTTGATTCCTCTTGATGTAGCCTTAAGCAGTGACTGGCGAGAAACACTTTCATGGAAAGGGGTTGCCAGGCTTCCCAAAATTACGAATCTCCAGAAATCTCAGCAAATATTTTTTCACCCAAACTGGATGATACTTTCAGGTAATGATCAGTACACTAAGGCGACTTGGTTCCCCAAATTTCGTTCTTCTATGTTGAAGCATTCGTTTCCAGAAACAGTTTGAATTTTTAGGTTTCACTCTGTTTTCTCCTATATTGATAGATGTATTTGGAACTCTAAATCCAACACGATTTGTGCTAGCTTCTTGAAACTTGACACAATAAAGTAGTTTCACGTTCTATCTCTATGTTTTGATTCCTCTTGATGTAGCCCTAAGCAGTGACTGGTGAGAAACACTTTCATGGAAATGGTTTGCCAGGCTTCCCAAAATTACGAATCTCCAGAAATCTCAGCAAATATTTTTTCACCCAAACTGTATGATACTTTCAGGTAATGATCAGTACACTAAGGCGACTTGGTTCCCCAAATTTCGTTCTTCTAGGTTGAAGCGTTCGTTTCCAGTAACAGTTTGAATTTTTAGGTTTCACTCTGTTTTCTCCTATATTGATAGATGTATTTGGAACTCTAAATCCAACACGGTTTGTGCTAGCTTCTTGAAACTTGACACAATAAAATAGTTTCACGTTCTATCTCTATATTTTGTTTCCTCTTGATGTAGCCCTAAGCAGTGACTGGCGAGAAACACTTTCATGGAAAGGGGTTGCCAGGCTTCCCAAAATAACGAATCTTCAGAAATCTCAGCAAATATTTTTTCACCCAAACTTTATGATACTTTCAGGTAATAATCAGTACACTCAGGCGACTTGGTTCCCCAAATTTCGTTCTTCTATGTTGAAGCGTTCGTTTCCAGTAACAGTTTGAATTTTTAGGTTTCACTGTGTTTTCTCCTATATTGATAGATGTATTTGGAACTCTAAATCCAACACGGTTTGTGCTAGCTTCTTGAAACTTGACACAATAAAGTAGTTTCACGTTCTATCTCTGTTTTGATTCCTCTTGATGTAGCCTTAAGCAGTGACTGGCGAGAAACAATTTCATGGAAAGGGGTTGCCAGGCTTCCCAAAATTACGAATCTCCAGAAATCTCAGCAAATATTTTTTTCACCCAAACTGGATGATACTTTCAGGTAATGATCAGTACACTAAAGCGACTTGGTTCCCCAATTTTGTTCTTCTATGTTGAAGCGTTCGTTTCCAGTAACAGTTTGAATTTTTAGGTTTCACTCTGTTTTCTCCTATATTGATAGATGTATTTGGAACTCTAAATCCAACAGGGTTTGTGCTAGCTTCTTGAAACTTGTCACAATAAAGTAGTTTCACATTCTATCTCTATGTTTTGATTCCTCTTGATGTAGCCCTAAGCAGTGACTGGCGAGAAACACATTCATGGAAAGGGTTTGCCAGGCTTCCCAAAATTACGAATCTCCAGAAATCTCAGCAAATATTTTTTCAACCAAACTGGATGATACTTTCAGGTAATGATCAGTACACTAAGTCGACTTGGATCCCCTAATTTATTTTTTTCTATGTTGAAGCGTTCATTTCTAGTAACAGTTTGAATTTTTAGGTTTCACTCTGTTTTCTCCTATATTGATAGATGTATTTGGAACTCTAAATCCAACACGGTTTGTGCTAGCTTCTTGAAACTTGACACAATAAAGTAGTTTCACGTTCTATCTCTATGTTTTGTTTCCTCTTGATGTAGCCCTAAGCAGTGACTGGCGAGAAACACTTTCATGGAAAGGGGTTGCCAGGCTTCCCAAAATTACGAATCTCCAGAAATCTCAGCAAATATTTTTTCACCCAAACTGGATGATACTTTCAGGTAATGATCAGTACACCAAGGCGACTTGGTTCCCCAAATTTCCTTCTTCTATGTTGAATCGTTCGTTTCCAGTAACAGTTTGAATTTTTAGGTTTCACTCTGTTTTCTCCTATATTGATAGATGTATTTGGAACTCTAAATCCAACACGGTTTGTGCTAGGTTCTTGAAACTTGACACAATAAAGTAGTTTCACATTCTATCTCTATGTTTTGTTTCCTCTTGATGTAGCCCTAAGCAGTGACTGGCGAGAAACACTTTCATGGAAGGCGGTTGCCAGGCTTCCCAAAATTACGAATCTCCAGAAATCTCAGCAAATATTTTTTCACCCAAACTGGATGATACTTTTAGGTAATGATCAGTACACTAAGTCGACTTGGTTCCCCAAATTTATTTTTTTCTATGTTGAAGCGTTCATTTCTAGTAACAGTTTGAATTTTTAGGTTTCACTCTGTTTTCTCCTATATTGATAGATGTATTTGGAACTCTAAATCCAACACGGTTTGTGCTAGCTTCTTGAAACTTGACACAATAAAGTAGTTTCACGTTCTATCTCTATGTTTTGTTTCCTTTTGATGTAGCCCTAAGCAGTGACTGGCGAGAAACACTTTCATGGAAAGGGGTTGCCAGGCTTCCCAAAATTACGAATCTCCAGAAATCTCAGCAAATATTTTTTCACCCAAACTGGATGATACTTTCAGGTAATGATCAGTACACTAAGGCGACTTGGTTCCACAAATTTCGTTCTTCTATGTTGAAGCGTTCGTTTCCAGTAACGGTTTGAATTTTTAGGTTTCACTCTGTTTTCTCCTATATTGATAGATGTATTTGGAACTCTAAATCCAACACGGTTTGTGCTAGCTTCTTGAAACTTGACACATTAAAGTAGTTTCACGTACTATCTTTATGTTTTTTTTCCTCTTGATGTAGCCCTATGCAGTGACTGGCGAGAAACACTTTCATGGAAAGGGGTTGCCAAGCTTCCTAAAATTACGAATCTCCAGAAATCTCAGCAAATATTTTTTCACACAAACTGGATGATACTTTAAGGTAATGATCAGTACACTAAGGCGACTTGGTTCCCCAAATTTCTTTCTTCTATGTTGAAGCGTTCGTTTCCAGTAACAGTTGAATTTTTAGGTTTCCCTCTGTTTTCTCCTACATTGATAGATGTATTTGGAACTCTAAATCCAACACGGTTTGTGGTAGGTTCTTGAAACTTGACACAATAAAGAAGTTTCACGTTCTATCTCTATGTTTTGTTTCCTCTTGATGTAGTCCTAAGCAGTGACTGGCGAGAAACACTTTCATGGAAAAGGGTTGCCAGGATTCTCAAAATTACGAATCTCCAGTAATGTCAGCAAATATTTTTTCACCCAAACTGGATGATACTTTCAGGTAATGATCAGTACACTAAGGCGACTTGGTTCCCCAAATTTCTTTTTTCTATGTTGAAGCGTTCGTATCCAGAAACAGTTTGAATTTTTAGGTTTCACTCTGTTTTCGCCTATATTGATAGATGTATTTGGAACTCTAAATCCAACATGGTTTGTGGTACCTCTTGAAACTTGACACAATAAAGTAGTTTCACGTTCTATCTCTGTTTTGATTCCTCTTGATGTAGCCTTAAGCAGTGACTGGCGAGAAACACTTTCATGGAAAGGGGTTGCCAGGCTTCCAAAAATTACGAATCTCCAGAAATCTCAGCAAATATTTTTTCACCCAAACTGGATGATACTTTCAGGTAATGATCAGTACACTAAGGTGACTTGGTTCCCCAAATTTCGTTCTTCTATGTTGAAGCATTCGTTTCCAGAAACAGTTTGAATTTTTAGGTTTCACTCTGTTTTCTCCTATATTGATAGATGTATTTGGAACTCTAAATCCAACACGATTTGTGCTAGCTTCTTGAAACTTGACACAATAAAGTAGTTTCACGTTCTATCTCTATGTTTTGATTCCTCTTGATGTAGCCCTAAGCAGTGACTGGTGAGAAACACTTTCATGGAAATGGTTTGCCAGGCTTCCCAAAATTACGAATCTCCAGAAATCTCAGCAAATATTTTTTCACCCAAACTGGATGATACTTTCAGGTAATGATCAGTACACTAAGGCGACTTGGTTCCCCAAATTTCGTTCTTCTATGTTGAAGCGTTCGTTTCCAGTAACAGTTTGAATTTTTAGGTTTCACTCTGTTTTCTCCTATATTGATAGATGTATTTGGAACTCTAAATCCAACACGGTTTGTGCTAGATTCTTGAAACTTGACAGAATAAAGTAGTTTCACGTTCTATCTCTATGATTTGATTCCTCTTGATGTAGCCCTAAGCAGTGACTGGCGAGAAACACTTTCATGGAAAGGGGTTGCCAGGCTTCCCAAAATAACGAATCTTCAGAAATCTCAGCAAATATTTTTTTCACCCAAACAGGATGATACTTTCAGATAATGATCAGTACACTAAGGCGACTTGGTTCCCCAAATTTCTTTTTTCTATGTTGAAGCGTTCGTTTCCTGTAACAGTTTGAATTTTTAGGTTTCACTCTGTTTTCCCCTATATTGATAGATGTATTTGGAACTCTAAATCCAACATGGTTTGTGGTACCTCTTGAAACTTGACACAATAAAGTAGTTTCACGTTCTATCTCTGTTTTGATTCCTCTTGATGTAGCCTTAAGCAGTGACTGGCGAGAAACACTTTCATGGAAAGGGGTTGCCAGGCTTCCCAAAATTACGAATCTCCAGAAATCTCAGCAAATATTTTTTCACCCAAACTGGATGATACTTTCAGGTAATGATCAGTACACTAAGTCGACTTGGTTCCCCAAATTTCGTTCTTCTATGTTGAAGCATTCGTTTCCAGAAACAGTTTGAATTTTTAGGTTTCACTCTGTTTTCTCCTATATTGATAGATGTATTTGGAACTCTAAATCCAACACGATTTGTGCTAGCTTCTTGAAACTTGACACAATAAAGTAGTTTCACGTTCTATCTCTATGTTTTGATTCCTCTTGATGTAGCCGTAAGCAGTGACTGGCAAGAAACACTTTCATGGAAATGGTTTGCCAGGCTTCCCAAAATTACGAATCTCCAGAAATCTCAGCAAATATTTTTTCACCCAAACTGGATGATACTTTCAGGTAATGATCAGTACACTAAGGCGACTTGGTTCCCCAAATTTCGTTCTTCTATGTTGAAGCGTTCGTTTCCAGTAACAGTTTGAATTTTTAGGTTTCACTCTGTTTTCTCCTATATTGATAGATGTATTTGGAACTCTAAATCCAACACGGTTTGTGCTAGCTTCTTGAAACTTGACACAATAAAGTAGTTTCACGTTCTGTCTCTATGTTTTGTTTTCTCTTGATGTAGCCCTAAGCAGTGACTGGCGAGAAACACTTTCATGGAAAGGGGTTGCCAGGCTTCCCAAAATTACGAATCTCCAGAAATCTCAGCAAATATTTTTTCACCCAAACAGGATGATACTTTCAGTCAATGATCAGTACACCAAGGCGACTTGGTTCCCCAAATTTCGTTCTTCTATGTTGAAGCGTTCGTTTCCAGTAACAGTTTGAATTTTTAGGTTTCACTCTGTTTTCTCCTATATTGATAGATGTTTTTGGAACTCTAAATCCAACACGGTTTGTGCTAGCTTCTTGAAACTTGACACAATAAAGTAGTTTCACGTTCTATCTCTATGTTTGGATTCCTCTTGATGTAGCCCTAAGCAGTGACAGGCGAGAAACACTTCCATGGAAAGGGGTTGCCAGGCTTCCCAAAATTACGAATCTCCAGAAATCTCAGCAAATATGTATTCACCCAAACTGGATGATACTTTCAGGTAATGATCAGTACACTAAGGCGACTTGGTTCCCCAAATTTCGTTCTTCTATGTTGAAGCGTTCGTTTCCAGTAACAGTTTGAATTTTTAGGTTTCACTCTGTTTTCTCCTATATTGATAGATGTATTTGGAACTCTAAATCCAACACGGTTTGTGCTAGCTTCTTGAAACTTGACACAATAAAGTAGTTTCACGTTCTATCTCTGTTTTGATTCCTCTTGATGTAGCCTTAAGCAGTGACTGGCGAGAAACAATTTCATGGAAAGGGGTTGCCAGGCTTCCCAAAATTACGAATCTCCAGAAATCTCAGCAAATATTTTTTCACCCAAACTGGATGATACTTTCAGGTAATGATCAGTACACTAAAGCGACTTGGTTCCCCAATTTTGTTCTTCTATGTTGAAGCGTTCGTTTCCAGTAACAGTTTGAATTTTTAGGTTTCACTCTGTTTTCTCCTATATTGATAGATGTATTTGGAACTGTAAATCCAACACGGTTTGTACTAGCTTCTTGAAACTTGACACAATAAAGTAGTATCAAGTTCTATCTCTATGTTTTGTTTCCTCTTGATGTAGCCCTAAGCAGTGACTGGCAAGAAATCTTCCATGGAAAGGGGTTGCCAGACTTCCCAAAATTACGAATCTCCAGAAATCTCAGCAAATATTTTTTCACCCAAACTGGATGATACTTTCAGGTAATGATCAGTACACTAAGGTGACTTGGTTCCCCAAATTTCTTTCTTCTATGTTGAAGCGTTCGTTTCCAGTAACACTTTGAATTTTTAGGTTTCACTCTGTTTTCGCCTATATTGATAGATGTATTTGGAACTCTAAATCCAACATGGTTTGTGGTACCTCTTGAAACTTGACACAATAAAGTAGTTTCACGTTCTATCTCTGTTTTGATTCCTCTTGATGTAGCCTTAAGCAGTGACTGGCGAGAAACACTTTCATGGAAAGGGGTTGCCAGGCTTCCCAAAATTACGAATCTCCAGAAATCTCAGCAAATATTTTTTCACCCAAACTGGATGATACTTTCAGGTAATGATCAGTACACTAAGGCGACTTGGTTCCCCAAATTTCGTTCTTCTATGTTGAAGCGTTGGTTTCCAGTAACAGTTTGAATATTTAGGTTTCACTCTGTTTTCTCCTATATTGTTAGATGTATTTGGAACTCTAAATCCAACACGGTTTGTGCTAGCTTCTTGAAACTTGACACAATAAAGTAGTTTCACGTTCTATCTCTATCTTTTGTTTCCTCTTGATGTAGCCCTAAGCAGTGACTGGCGAGAAACACTTTCATGGAAAGGGGTTGCCAGGCTTCCCAAAATTACGAATCTCCAGAAATCTCAGCAAATATTTTTTCACCCAAACAGGATGATACTTTCAGGTAATGATCAGTACACTAAGGTGACTTGGTTCCCAAAATTTCGTTCTTCTATGTTGAAGCGTTCGTTTCCAGTAACAGTTTGAATTTTTAGGTTTCACTCTGTTTTCTCCTATATTGATAGATGTATTTGGAACTCTAAATCCAACACGGTTTGTGCTAGCTTCTTGAAACTTGACACAATAAAGTAGTTTCACGTTCTATCTCTATGTTTGGATTCCTCTTGATGTAGCCCTAAGCAGTGACAGGCGAGAAACACTTTCATGGAAAGGGGTTGCCAGGCTTCCCAAAATTACGAATCTCCAGAAATCTCAGCAAATATTTTTTCACCCAAACAGGATGATACTTTCAGGTAATGATCAGTACACTAAGGTGACTTGGTTCCCCAAATTTCGTTCTTCTATGTTGAAGCGTTCGTTTCCAGTAACTGTTTGAATTTTTAGGTTTCACTCTGTTTTCCCCTATATTGATAGATGTATTTGGAACTCTAAATCCAACACGGTTTGTGCTAGCTTCTTGAAACTTGACACAATAAAGTAGTTTCACGTTCTATCTCTATGTTTGGATTCCTCTTGATGTAGCCCTAAGCAGTGACAGGCGAGAAACACTTTCATGGAAAGGGGTTTCCAGGCATCCCAAAATTACGAATCTCCATAAATCTCAGCAAATATTTTTTCACACAAACTGGATGATACTTTCAGGTAATTATCAGTACACGAAGGCGACTTGGTTCCCCAAATATCGTTCTTCTATGTTGAAGCGTTCGTTTCCAGTAATAGTTTGAATTTTTAGGTTTCACTCTGTTTTCTCCTATATTGATAGATGTATTTGGAACTCTAAATCCAACACGGTTCGTGCTAGCTTCTTGAAACTTGACACAATAAAGTAGTTTCACGTTCTATCTCTATGTTTGGATTCCTCTTGATGTAGCCCTAAGCATTGACAGGCGAGAAACACTTTCATGGAAAGGGGTTGCCAGGCTTCCCAAAATTACGAATCTCCAGAAATCTCAGCAAATATTTTTTCACACAAACTGGATGATACTTTCAGGTAATGATCAGTACACGAAGGCGACTTGGTTCCCCAAATTTCGTTCTTCTATGTTGAAGCGTTCGTTTCAAGTAACAGTTTGAATTTTTAGGTTTCACTCTGTTTTCTCCTATATTGATAGATGTATTTGGAACTCTAAATCCAACACGGTTTGTGCTAGCTTCTTGAAACTTGACACAATAAAGTAGTTTCACGTTCTATCTCTATGTTTTGTTTCCTCTTGATGTAGCCCTAAGCAGTGAGAGGCGAGAAACACTTTCATGGAAAGGGGATGCCAGGCTTCCCAAAATTACGAATCTCCATAAATCTCAGCAAATATTTTTTCACCCAAACTTGATGATACTTTCAGATAATGATCAGTACAAGAAGGCGACTTGGTTCCCCAAATATCGTTCTTCTATGTTGAAGCGTTCGTTTCCAGTAACAGTTTGAATTTTTAGGTTTCACTCTGTTTTCTCCTATATTGATAGATGTATTTGGAACTCTAAATCCAACACGGTTTGTGCTAGCTTCTTGAAACTTGACACAATAAAGTAGTTTCACGTTCTATCTCTATGTTTGGATTCCTCTTGATGTAGCCCTAAGCAGTGACAGGCGAGAAACACTTTCATGGAAAGGGGTTGCCAGGCTTCCCAAAATTACGAATCTCCAGAAATCTCAGCAAATATTTTTTCACCCAAACAGGATGATACTTTCAGGTAATGATCAGTACACTAAGGTGACTTGGTTCCCCAAATTTCGTTCTTCTATGTTGAAGCGTTCGTTTCCAGTAACTGTTTGAATTTTTAGGTTTCACTCTGTTTTCCCCTATATTGATAGATGTATTTGGAACTCTAAATCCAACACGGTTTGTGCTAGCTTCTTGAAACTTGACACAATAAAGTAGTTTCACGTTCTATCTCTATCTTTTGTTTCCTCTTGATGTAGCCCTAAGCAGTGACTGGCGAGAAACACTTTCATGGAAAGGGGTTGCCAGGCTTCCCAAAATTACGAATCTCCAGAAATCTCAGCAAATATTTTTTCACCCAAAAAGGATGATACTTTCAGGTAATGATCAGTACACTAAGGTGACTTGGTTCCCAAAATTTCGTTCTTCTATGTTGAAGCGTTCGTTTCCAGTAACAGTTTGAATTTTTAGGTTTCACTCTGTTTTCTCCTATATTGATAGATGTATTTGGAACTCTAAATCCAACACGGTTTGTGCTAGCTTCTTGAAAATTGACACAATAAAGTAGTTTCACGTTCTATCTCTATGTTTGGATTCCTCTTCATGTAGCCCTAAGCAGTGACAGGCGAGAAACACTTTCATGGAAAGGGGTTGCCAGGCTTCCCAAAATTACGAATCTCCAGAAATCTCAGCAAATATTTTTTCACCCAAACAGGATGATACTTTCAGGTAATGATCAGTACACTAAGGTGACTTGGTTCCCCAAATTTCGTTCTTCTATGTTGAAGCGTTCGTTTCCAGTAACTGTTTGAATTTTTAGGTTTCACTCTGTTTTCCCCTATATTGATAGATGTATTTGGAACTCTAAATCCAACACGGTTTGTGCTAGCTTCTTGAAACTTGACACAATAAAGTAGTTTCACGTTCTATCTCTATGTTTGGATTCCTCTTGATGTAGCCCTAAGCAGTGACAGGCGAGAAACACTTTCATGGAAAGGGGTTTCCAGGCATCCCAAAATTACGAATCTCCATAAATCTCAGCAAATATTTTTTCACACAAACTGGATGATACTTTCAGGTAATTATCAGTACACGAAGGCGACTTGGTTCCCCAAATATCGTTCTTCTATGTTGAAGCGTTCGTTTCCAGTAATAGTTTGAATTTTTAGGTTTCACTCTGTTTTCTCCTATATTGATAGATGTATTTGGAACTCTAAATCCAACACGGTTCGTGCTAGCTTCTTGAAACTTGACACAATAAAGTAGTTTCACGTTCTATCTCTATGTTTGGATTCCTCTTGATGTAGCCCTAAGCAGTGACAGGCGAGAAACACTTTCATGGAAAGGGGTTGCCAGGCTTCCCAAAATTACGAATCTCCAGAAATCTCAGCAAATATTTTTTCACACAAACTGGATGATACTTTCAGGTAATGATCAGTACACGAAGGCGACTTGGTTCCCCAAATTTCGTTCTTCTATGTTGAAGCGTTCGTTTCAAGTAACAGTTTGAATTTTTAGGTTTCACTCTGTTTTCTCCTATATTGATAGATGTATTTGGAACTCTAAATCCAACACGGTTTGTGCTAGCTTCTTGAAACTTGACACAATAAAGTAGTTTCACGTTCTATCTCTATGTTTTCTTTCCTCTTGATGTAGCCCTAAGCAGTGAGAGGCGAGAAACACTTTCATGGAAAGGGGTTGCCAGGCTTCCCAAAATTACGAATCTCCATAAATCTCAGCAAATATTTTTTCACCCAAACTTGATGATACTTTCAGATAATGATCAGTACAAGAAGGCGACTTGGTTCCCCAAATATCGTTCTTCTATGTTGAAGCGTTCGTTTCCAGTAACAGTTTGAATTTTTAGGTTTCACTCTGTTTTCTCCTATACTGATAGATGTATTTGGAACTCTAAATCCAACACGGTTTGTGCTAGCTTCTTGAAACTTGACACAATAAAGTAGTTTCACGTTCTATCTCTATGTTTGGATTCCTCTTGATGTAGCCCTAAGCAGTGACAGGCGAGAAACACTTTCATGGAAAGGGGTTGCCAGGCTTCCCAAAATTACGAATCTCCAGAAATCTCAGCAAATATTTTTTCACCCAAACAGGATGATACTTTCAGGTAATGATCAGTACACTAAGGTGACTTGGTTCCCCAAATTTCGTTCTTCTATGTTGAAGCGTTCGTTTCCAGTAACTGTTTGAATTTTTAGGTTTCACTCTGTTTTCCCCTATATTGATAGATGTATTTGGAACTCTAAATCCAACACGGTATGTGCTAGCTTCTTGAAACTTGACACAATAAAGTAGTTTCACGTTCTATCTCTGTTTTGATTCCTCTTGATGTAGCCTTAAGCAGTGACTGGCGAGAAACACTTTCATGGAAAGGGGTTGCCAGGCTTCCCAAAATTACGAATCTCCAGAAATCTCAGCAAATATTTTTTCACCCAAACTGGATGATACTTTCAGGTAATGATCAGTACACTAAGGCGACTTGGTTCCCCAAATTTCGTTCTTCTATGTTGAAGCGTTCGTTTCCAGTAACAGTTTGAATTTTTAGGTTTCACTCTGTTTTCTCCTATATTGATAGATGTATTTGGAACTCTAAATCCAACACGGTTTGTGCTAGCTTCTTGAAACTTGACACAATAAAGTAGTTTCACGTTCTATCTCTATGTTTTGTTTCCTCTTGATGTAGCCCTAAGCAGTGACTGGCGAGAAACACTTTCATGGAAAGGGGTTGACAGGCTTCCCAAAATAACGAATCTTCAGAAATCTCAGCAAATATTTTTTCACCCAAACTTTATGATACTTTCAGGTAATGATCAGTACACTAAGGCGACTTGGTTCCCCAAATTTCGTTCTTCTATGTTGAAGCGTTCGTTTCCAGTAACAGTTTGAATTTTTAGGTTTCACTCTGTTTCCTCCTATATTGATAGATGTATTTGGAACTCTAAATCCAACACGGTTTGTGCTAGCTTCTTGAAACTTGACACAATAAAGTAGTTTCACGTTCTATCGCTGTTTTGATTCCTCTTGATGTAGCCTTAAGCAGTGACTGGCGAGAAACAATTTCATGGAAAGGGGTTGCCAGGCTTCCCAAAATTACGAATCTCCAGAAATCTCAGCAAATATTTTTTTCACCCAAACTGGATGATAATTTCAGGTAATGATCAGTACACTAAAGCGACTTGGTTCCCCAATTTTGTTCTTCTATGTTGAAGCGTTCGTTTCCAGTAACAGTTTGAATTTTTAGGTTTCACTCTGTTTTCTCCTATATTGATAGATGTATTTGGAACTGTAAATCCAACACGGTTTGTGCTAGCTTCTTGAAACTTGACACAATAAAGTAGTATCAAGTTCTATCTCTATGTTTTGTTTCCTCTTGACGTAGCCCTAAGCAGTGACGGGCGAGAAATCTTCCATGGAAAGGGGTTGCCAGACTTCCCAAAATTACGAATCTCCAGAAATCTCAGCAAATATTTTTTCACCCAAACTGGATGATACTTTCAGGTAATGATCAGTACACTAAGGTGACTTGGTACCCCAAATTTCTTTCTTCTATGTTGAAGCGTTCGTTTCCAGTAACAGTTTGAATTTTTAGGTTTCACTCTGTTTTCTCCTATATTGATAGATGTATTTGGAACTCTAAATCCAACACGATTTGTGCTAGCTTCTTGAAACTTGACACAATAAAGTAGTTTCACGTTCTATCTCTATGTTTTGATTCCTCTTGATGTAGCCCTAAGCAGTGACTGGTGAGAAACACTTTCATGGAAATGGTTTGCCAGGCTTCCCAAAATTACGAATCTCCAGAAATCTCAGCAAATATTTTTTCACCCAAACTGTATGATACTTTCAGGTAATGATCAGTACACTAAGGCGACTTGGTTCCCCAAATTTCGTTCTTCTATGTTGAAGCGTTGGTTTCCAGTAACAGTTTGAATATTTAGGTTTCACTCTGTTTTCTCCTATATTGTTAGATGTATTTGGAACTCTAAATCCAACACGGTTTGTGCTAGCTTCTTGAAACTTGACACAATAAAGTAGTTTCACGTTCTATCTCTATCTTTTGTTTCCTCTTGATGTAGCCCTAAGCAGTGACTGGCGAGAAACACTTTCATGGAAAGGGATTGCCAGGCTTCCCAAAATTACGAATCTCCAGAAATCTCAGCAAATATTTTTTCACCCAAAAAGGATGATACTTTCAGGTAATGATCAGTACACTAAGGTGACTTGGTTCCCAAAATTTCGTTCTTCTATGTTGAAGCGTTCGTTTCCAGTAACAGTTTGAATTTTTAGGTTTCACTCTGTTTTCTCCTATATTGATAGATGTATTTGGAACTCTAAATCCAACACGGTTTGTGCTAGCTTCTTGAAACTTGACACAATAAAGTAGTTTCACGTTCTATCTCTATCTTTTGTTTCCTCTTGATGTAGCCCTAAGCAGTGACTGGCGAGAAACACTTTCATGGAAAGGGGTTGCCAGGCTTCCCAAAATTACGAATCTCCAGAAATCTCAGCAAATATTTTTTCACCCAAAAAGGATGATACTTTCAGGTAATGATCAGTACACTAAGGTGACTTGGTTCCCAAAATTTCGTTCTTCTATGTTGAAGCGTTCGTTTCCAGTAACAGTTTGAATTTTTAGGTTTCACTCTGTTTTCTCCTATATTGATAGATGTATTTGGAACTCTAAATCCAACACGGTTTGTGCTAGCTTCTTGAAAATTGACACAATAAAGTAGTTTCACGTTCTATCTCTATGTTTGGATTCCTCTTGATGTAGCCCTAAGCAGTGACAGGCGAGAAACACTTTCATGGAAAGGGGTTGCCAGGCTTCCCAAAATTACGAATCTCCAGAAATCTCAGCAAATATTTTTTCACCCAAACAGGATGATACTTTCAGGTAATGATCAGTACACTAAGGTGACTTGGTTCCCCAAATTTCGTTCTTCTATGTTGAAGCGTTCGTTTCCAGTAACTGTTTGAATTTTTAGGTTTCACTCTGTTTTCCCCTATATTGATAGATGTATTTGGAACTCTAAATCCAACACGGTTTGTGCTAGCTTCTTGAAACTTGACACAATAAAGTAGTTTCACGTTCTATCTCTATGTTTGGATTCCTCTTGATGTAGCCCTAAGCAGTGACAGGCGAGAAACACTTTCATGGAAAGGGGTTTCCAGGCATCCCAAAATTACGAATCTCCATAAATCTCAGCAAATATTTTTTCACACAAACTGGATGATACTTTCAGGTAATTATCAGTACACGAAGGCGACTTGGTTCCCCAAATATCGTTCTTCTATGTTGAAGCGTTCGTTTCCAGTAATAGTTTGAATTTTTAGGTTTCACTCTGTTTTCTCCTATATTGATAGATGTATTTGGAACTCTAAATCCAACACGGTTCGTGCTAGCTTCTTGAAACTTGACACAATAAAGTAGTTTCACGTTCTATCTCTATGTTTGGATTCCTCTTGATGTAGCCCTAAGCAGTGACAGGCGAGAAACACTTTCATGGAAAGGGGTTGCCAGGCTTCCCAAAATTACGAATCTCCAGAAATCTCAGCAAATATTTTTTCACACAAACTGGATGATACTTTCAGGTAATGATCAGTACACGAAGGCGACTTGGTTCCCCAAATTTCGTTCTTCTATGTTGAAGCGTTCGTTTCAAGTAACAGTTTGAATTTTTAGGTTTCACTCTGTTTTCTCCTATATTGATAGATGTTTGGAACTCTAAATCCAACACGGTTTGTGCTAGCTTCTTGAAACTTGACACAATAAAGTAGTTTCACGTTCTATCTCTATGTTTTCTTTCCTCTTGATGTAGCCCTAAGCAGTGAGAGGCGAGAAACACTTTCATGGAAAGGGGTTGCCAGGCTTCCCAAAATTACGAATCTCCATAAATCTCAGCAAATATTTTTTCACCCAAACTTGATGATACTTTCAGATAATGATCAGTACAAGAAGGCGACTTGGTTCCCCAAATATCGTTCTTCTATGTTGAAGCGTTCGTTTCCAGTAACAGTTTGAATTTTTAGGTTTCACTCTGTTTTCTCCTATACTGATAGATGTATTTGGAACTCTAAATCCAACACGGTTTGTGCTAGCTTCTTGAAACTTGACACAATAAAGTAGTTTCACGTTCTATCTCTATGTTTGGATTCCTCTTGATGTAGCCCTAAGCAGTGACAGGCGAGAAACACTTTCATGGAAAGGGGTTGCCAGGCTTCCCAAAATTACGAATCTCCAGAAATCTCAGCAAATATTTTTTCACCCAAACAGGATGATACTTTCAGGTAATGATCAGTACACTAAGGCGACTTGGTTCCCCAAATTTCGTTCTTCTATGTTGAAGCGTTCGTTTCCAGTAACAGTTTGAATTTTTAGGTTTCACTCTGTTTCCTCCTATATTGATAGATGTATTTGGAACTCTAAATCCAACACGGTTTGTGCTAGCTTCTTGAAACTTGACACAATAAAGTAGTTTCACGTTCTATCGCTGTTTTGATTCCTCTTGATGTAGCCTTAAGCAGTGACTGGCGAGAAACAATTTCATGGAAAGGGGTTGCCAGGCTTCCCAAAATTACGAATCTCCAGAAATCTCAGCAAATATTTTTTTCACCCAAACTGGATGATAATTTCAGGTAATGATCAGTACACTAAAGCGACTTGGTTCCCCAATTTTGTTCTTCTATGTTGAAGCGTTCGTTTCCAGTAACAGTTTGAATTTTTAGGTTTCACTCTGTTTTCTCCTATATTGATAGATGTATTTGGAACTGTAAATCCAACACGGTTTGTGCTAGCTTCTTGAAACTTGACACAATAAAGTAGTATCAAGTTCTATCTCTATGTTTTGTTTCCTCTTGACGTAGCCCTAAGCAGTGACGGGCGAGAAATCTTCCATGGAAAGGGGTTGCCAGACTTCCCAAAATTACGAATCTCCAGAAATCTCAGCAAATATTTTTTCACCCAAACTGGATGATACTTTCAGGTAATGATCAGTACACTAAGGTGACTTGGTACCCCAAATTTCTTTCTTCTATGTTGAAGCGTTCGTTTCCAGTAACAGTTTGAATTTTTAGGTTTCACTCTGTTTTCTCCTATATTGATAGATGTATTTGGAACTCTAAATCCAACACGATTTGTGCTAGCTTCTTGAAACTTGACACAATAAAGTAGTTTCACGTTCTATCTCTATGTTTTGATTCCTCTTGATGTAGCCCTAAGCAGTGACTGGTGAGAAACACTTTCATGGAAATGATTTGCCAGGCTTCCCAAAATTACGAATCTCCAGAAATCTCAGCAAATATTTTTTCACCCAAACTGTATGATACTTTCAGGTAATGATCAGTACACTAAGGCGACTTGGTTCCCCAAATTTCGTTCTTCTATGTTGAAGCGTTGGTTTCCAGTAACAGTTTGAATATTTAGGTTTCACTCTGTTTTCTCCTATATTGTTAGATGTATTTGGAACTCTAAATCCAACACGGTTTGTGCTAGCTTCTTGAAACTTGACACAATAAAGTAGTTTCACGTTCTATCTCTATCTTTTGTTTCCTCTTGATGTAGCCCTAAGCAGTGACTGGCGAGAAACACTTTCATGGAAAGGGGTTGCCAGGCTTCCCAAAATTACGAATCTCCAGAAATCTCAGCAAATATTTTTTCACCCAAACAGGATGATACTTTCAGGTAATGATCAGTACACTAAGGTGACTTGGTTCCCAAAATTTCGTTCTTCTATGTTGAAGCGTTCGTTTCCAGTAACAGTTTGAATTTTTAGGTTTCACTCTGTTTTCTCCTATATTGATAGATGTATTTGGAACTCTAAATCCAACACGGTTTGTGCTAGCTTCTTGAAACTTGACACAATAAAGTAGTTTCACGTTCTATCTCTATGTTTGGATTCCTCTTGATGTAGCCCTAAGCAGTGACAGGCGAGAAACACTTTCATGGAAAGGGGTTGCCAGGCTTCCCAAAATTACGAATCTCCAGAAATCTCAGCAAATATTTTTTCACCCAAACAGGATGATACTTTCAGGTAATGATCAGTACACTAAGGTGACTTGGTTCCCCAAATTTCGTTCTTCTATGTTGAAGCGTTCGTTTCCAGTAACTGTTTGAATTTTTAGGTTTCACTCTGTTTTCCCCTATATTGATAGATGTATTTGGAACTCTAAATCCAACACGGTTTGTGCTAGCTTCTTGAAACTTGACACAATAAAGTAGTTTCACGTTCTATCTCTATGTTTGGATTCCTCTTGATGTAGCCCTAAGCAGTGACAGGCGAGAAACACTTTCATGGAAAGGGGTTGCCAGGCTTCCCAAAATTACGAATCTCCAGAAATCTCAGCAAATATTTTTTCACCCAAACAGGATGATACTTTCAGGTAATGATCAGTACACTAAGGTGACTTGGTTCCCCAAATTTCGTTCTTCTATGTTGAAGCGTTCGTTTCCAGTAACTGTTTGAATTTTTAGGTTTCACTCTGTTTTCCCCTATATTGATAGATGTATTTGGAACTCTAAATCCAACACGGTTTGTGCTAGCTTCTTGAAAATTGACACAATAAAGTAGTTTCACGTTCTATCTCTATGTTTGGATTCCTCTTGATGTAGCCCTAAGCAGTGACAGGCGAGAAACACTTTCATGGAAAGGGGTTTCCAGGCATCCCAAAATTACGAATCTCCATAAATCTCAGCAAATATTTTTTCACACAAACTGGATGATACTTTCAGGTAATTATCAGTACACGAAGGCGACTTGGTTCCCCAAATATCGTTCTTCTATGTTGAAGCGTTCGTTTCCAGTAATAGTTTGAATTTTTAGGTTTCACTCTGTTTTCTCCTATATTGATAGATGTATTTGGAACTCTAAATCCAACACGGTTCGTGCTAGCTTCTTGAAACTTGACACAATAAAGTAGTTTCACGTTCTATCTCTATGTTTGGATTCCTCTTGATGTAGCCCTAAGCATTGACAGGCGAGAAACACTTTCATGGAAAGGGGTTGCCAGGCTTCCCAAAATTACGAATCTCCAGAAATCTCAGCAAATATTTTTTCACACAAACTGGATGATACTTTCAGGTAATGATCAGTACACGAAGGCGACTTGGTTCCCCAAATTTCGTTCTTCTATGTTGAAGCGTTCGTTTCAAGTAACAGTTTGAATTTTTAGGTTTCACTCTGTTTTCTCCTATATTGATAGATGTATTTGGAACTCTAAATCCAACACGGTTTGTGCTAGCTTCTTGAAACTTGACACAATAAAGTAGTTTCACGTTCTATCTCTATGTTTTGTTTCCTCTTGATGTAGCCCTAAGCAGTGAGAGGCGAGAAACACTTTCATGGAAAGGGGATGCCAGGCTTCCCAAAATTACGAATCTCCATAAATCTCAGCAAATATTTTTTCACCCAAACTTGATGATACTTTCAGATAATGATCAGTACAAGAAGGCGACTTGGTTCCCCAAATATCGTTCTTCTATGTTGAAGCGTTCGTTTCCAGTAACAGTTTGAATTTTTAGGTTTCACTCTGTTTTCTCCTATATTGATAGATGTATTTGGAACTCTAAATCCAACACGGTTTGTGCTAGCTTCTTGAAACTTGACACAATAAAGTAGTTTCACGTTCTATCTCTATGTTTGGATTCCTCTTGATGTAGCCCTAAGCAGTGACAGGCGAGAAACACTTTCATGGAAAGGGGTTGCCAGGCTTCCCAAAATTACGAATCTCCAGAAATCTCAGCAAATATTTTTTCACACAAACTGGATGATACTTTCAGGTAATGATCAGTACACTAAGGTGACTTGGTTCCCCAAATTTCGTTCTTCTATGTTGAAGCGTTCGTTTCCAATAACTGTTTGAATTTTTAGGTTTCACTCTGTTTTCTCCTATATTGATAGATCTATTTGGAACTCTAAATCCAACACGGTTTGTGCTAGCTTCTTGAAACTTGACACAATAAAGTAGTTTCACGTTCTATCTCTATCTTTTGTTTCCTCTTGATGTAGCCCTAAGCAGTGACTGGCGAGAAACACTTTCATGGAAAGGGGTTGCCAGGCTTCCCAAAATTACGAATCTCCAGAAATCTCAGCAAATATTTTTTCACCCAAAAAGGATGATACTTTCAGGTAATGATCAGTACACTAAGGTGACTTGGTTCCCAAAATTTCGTTCTTCTATGTTGAAGCGTTCGTTTCCAGTAACAGTTTGAATTTTTAGGTTTCACTCTGTTTTCTCCTATATTGATAGATGTATTTGGAACTCTAAATCCAACACGGTTTGTGCTAGCTTCTTGAAAATTGACACAATAAAGTAGTTTCACGTTCTATCTCTATGTTTGGATTCCTCTTGATGTAGCCCTAAGCAGTGACAGGCGAGAAACACTTTCATGGAAAGGGGTTGCCAGGCTTCCCAAAATTACGAATCTCCAGAAATCTCAGCAAATATTTTTTCACCCAAACAGGATGATACTTTCAGGTAATGATCAGTACACTAAGGTGACTTGGGTCCCCAAATTTCGTTCTTCTATGTTGAAGCGTTCGTTTCCAGTAACTGTTTGAATTTTTAGGTTTCACTCTGTTTTCCCCTATATTGATAGATGTATTTGGAACTCTAAATCCAACACGGTTTGTGCTAGCTTCTTGAAACTTGACACAATAAAGTAGTTTCACGTTCTATCTCTATGTTTGGATTCCTCTTGATGTAGCCCTAAGCAGTGACAGGCGAGAAACACTTTCATGGAAAGGGGTTTCCAGGCATCCCAAAATTACGAATCTCCATAAATCTCAGCAAATATTTTTTCACACAAACTGGATGATACTTTCAGGTAATTATCAGTACACGAAGGCGACTTGGTTCCCCAAATATCGTTCTTCTATGTTGAAGCGTTCGTTTCCAGTAATAGTTTGAATTTTTAAGTTTCACTCTGTTTTCTCCTATATTGATAGATGTATTTGGAACTCTAAATCCAACACGGTTCGTGCTAGCTTCTTGAAACTTGACACAATAAAGTAGTTTCACGTTCTATCTCTATGTTTGGATTCCTCTTGATGTAGCCCTAAGCAGTGACAGGCGAGAAACACTTTCATGGAAAGGGGTTGCCAGGCTTCCCAAAATTACGAATCTCCAGAAATCTCAGCAAATATTTTTTCACACAAACTGGATGATACTTTCAGGTAATGATCAGTACACGAAGGCGACTTGGTTCCCCAAATTTCGTTCTTCTATGTTGAAGCGTTCGTTTCAAGTAACAGTTTGAATTTTTAGGTTTCACTCTGTTTTCTCCTATATTGATAGATGTATTTGGAACTCTAAATCCAACACGGTTTGTGCTAGCTTCTTGAAACTTGACACAATAAAGTAGTTTCACGTTCTATCTCTATGTTTTCTTTCCTCTTGATGTAGCCCTAAGCAGTGAGAGGCGAGAAACACTTTCATGGAAAGGGGTTGCCAGGCTTCCCAAAATTACGAATCTCCATAAATCTCAGCAAATATTTTTTCACCCAAACTTGATGATACTTTCAGATAATGATCAGTACAAGAAGGCGACTTGGTTCCCCAAATATCGTTCTTCTATGTTGAAGCGTTCGTTTCCAGTAACAGTTTGAATTTTTAGGTTTCACTCTGTTTTCTCCTATACTGATAGATGTATTTGGAACTCTAAATCCAACACGGTTTGTGCTAGCTTCTTGAAACTTGACACAATAAAGTAGTTTCACGTTCTATCTCTATGTTTGGATTCCTCTTGATGTAGCCCTAAGCAGTGACAGGCGAGAAACACTTTCATGGAAAGGGGTTGCCAGGCTTCCCAAAATTACGAATCTCCAGAAATCTCAGCAAATATTTTTTCACCCAAACAGGATGATACTTTCAGGTAATGATCAGTACACTAAGGCGACTTGGTTCCCCAAATTTCGTTCTTCTATGTTGAAGCGTTCGTTTCCAGTAACAGTTTGAATTTTTAGGTTTCACTCTGTTTCCTCCTATATTGATAGATGTATTTGGAACTCTAAATCCAACACGGTTTGTGCTAGCTTCTTGAAACTTGACACAATAAAGTAGTTTCACGTTCTATCGCTGTTTTGATTCCTCTTGATGTAGCCTTAAGCAGTGACTGGCGAGAAACAATTTCATGGAAAGGGGTTGCCAGGCTTCCCAAAATTACGAATCTCCAGAAATCTCAGCAAATATTTTTTTCACCCAAACTGGATGATAATTTCAGGTAATGATCAGTACACTAAAGCGACTTGGTTCCCCAATTTTGTTCTTCTATGTTGAAGTGTTCGTTTCCAGTAACAGTTTGAATTTTTAGGTTTCACTCTGTTTTCTCCTATATTGATAGATGTATTTGGAACTGTAAATCCAACACGGTTTGTGCTAGCTTCTTGAAACTTGACACAATAAAGTAGTATCAAGTTCTATCTCTATGTTTTGTTTCCTCTTGACGTAGCCCTAAGCAGTGACGGGCGAGAAATCTTCCATGGAAAGGGGTTGCCAGACTTCCCAAAATTACGAATCTCCAGAAATCTCAGCAAATATTTTTTCACCCAAACTGGATGATACTTTCAGGTAATGATCAGTACACTAAGGTGACTTGGTACCCCAAATTTCTTTCTTCTATGTTGAAGCGTTCGTTTCCAGTAACAGTTTGAATTTTTAGGTTTCACTCTGTTTTCTCCTATATTGATAGATGTATTTGGAACTCTAAATCCAACACGATTTGTGCTAGCTTCTTGAAACTTGACACAATAAAGTAGTTTCACGTTCTATCTCTATGTTTTGATTCCTCTTGATGTAGCCCTAAGCAGTGACTGGTGAGAAACACTTTCATGGAAATGGTTTGCCAGGCTTCCCAAAATTACGAATCTCCAGAAATCTCAGCAAATATTTTTTCACCCAAACTGTATGATACTTTCAGGTAATGATCAGTACACTAAGGTGACTTGGTTCCCAAAATTTCGTTCTTCTATGTTGAAGCGTTCGTTTCCAGTAACAGTTTGAATTTTTAGGTTTCACTCTGTTTTCTCCTATATTGATAGATGTATTTGGAACTCTAAATCCAACACGGTTTGTGCTAGCTTCTTGAAACTTGACACAATAAAGTAGTTTCACGTTCTATCTCTATGTTTGGATTCCTCTTGATGTAGCCCTAAGCAGTGACAGGCGAGAAACACTTTCATGGAAAGGGGTTGCCAGGCTTCCCAAAATTACGAATCTCCAGAAATCTCAGCAAATATTTTTTCACCCAAACAGGATGATACTTTCAGGTAATGATCAGTACACTAAGGTGACTTGGTTCCCCAAATTTCGTTCTTCTATGTTGAAGCGTTCGTTTCCAGTAACTGTTTGAATTTTTAGGTTTCACTCTGTTTTCCCCTATATTGATAGATGTATTTGGAACTCTAAATCCAACACGGTTTGTGCTAGCTTCTTGAAACTTGACACAATAAAGTAGTTTCACGTTCTATCTCTATGTTTGGATTCCTCTTGATGTAGCCCTAAGCAGTGACAGGCGAGAAACACTTTCATGGAAAGGGGTTTCCAGGCATCCCAAAATTACGAATCTCCATAAATCTCAGCAAATATTTTTTCACCCAAACTGGATGATACTTTCAGGTAATTATCAGTACACGAAGGCGACTTGGTTCCCCAAATATCGTTCTTCTATGTTGAAGCGTTCGTTTCCAGTAATAGTTTGAATTTTTAGGTTTCACTCTGTTTTCTCCTATATTGATAGATGTATTTGGAACTCTAAATCCAACACGGTTCGTGCTAGCTTCTTGAAACTTGACACAATAAAGTAGTTTCACGTTCTATCTCTATGTTTGGATTCCTCTTGATGTAGCCCTAAGCATTGACAGGCGAGAAACACTTTCATGGAAAGGGGTTGCCAGGCTTCCCAAAATTACGAATCTCCAGAAATCTCAGCAAATATTTTTTCACACAAACTGGATGATACTTTCAGGTAATGATCAGTACACGAAGGCGACTTGGTTCCCCAAATTTCGTTCTTCTATGTTGAAGCGTTCGTTTCAAGTAACAGTTTGAATTTTTAGGTTTCACTCTGTTTTCTCCTATATTGATAGATGTATTTGGAACTCTAAATCCAACACGGTTTGTGCTAGCTTCTTGAAACTTGACACAATAAAGTAGTTTCACGTTCTATCTCTATGTTTTGTTTCCTCTTGATGTAGCCCTAAGCAGTGAGAGGCGAGAAACACTTTCATGGAAAGGGGATGCCAGGCTTCCCAAAATTACGAATCTCCATAAATCTCAGCAAATATTTTTTCACCCAAACTTGATGATACTTTCAGATAATGATCAGTACAAGAAGGCGACTTGGTTCCCCAAATATCGTTCTTCTATGTTGAAGCGTTCGTTTCCAGTAACAGTTTGAATTTTTAGGTTTCACTCTGTTTTCTCCTATATTGATAGATGTATTTGGAACTCTAAATCCAACACGGTTTGTGCTAGCTTCTTGAAACTTGACACAATAAAGTAGTTTCACGTTCTATCTCTATGTTTGGATTCCTCTTGATGTAGCCCTAAGCAGTGACAGGCGAGAAACACTTTCATGGAAAGGGGTTGCCAGGCTTCCCAAAATTACGAATCTCCAGAAATCTCAGCAAATATTTTTTCACCCAAACAGGATGATACTTTCAGGTAATGATCAGTACACTAAGGTGACTTGGTTCCCCAAATTTCGTTCTTCTATGTTGAAGCGTTCGTTTCCAGTAACTGTTTGAATTTTTAGGTTTCACTCTGTTTTCCCCTATATTGATAGATGTATTTGGAACTCTAAATCCAACACGGTTTGTGCTAGCTTCTTGAAACTTGACACAATAAAGTAGTTTCACGTTCTATCTCTATGTTTGGATTCCTCTTGATGTAGCCCTAAGCAGTGACAGGCGAGAAACACTTTCATGGAAAGGGGTTTCCAGGCATCCCAAAATTACGAATCTCCATAAATCTCAGCAAATATTTTTTCACCCAAACTGGATGATACTTTCAGGTAATTATCAGTACACGAAGGCGACTTGGTTCCCCAAATATCGTTCTTCTATGTTGAAGCGTTCGTTTCCAGTAATAGTTTGAATTTTTAGGTTTCACTCTGTTTTCTCCTATATTGATAGATGTATTTGGAACTCTAAATCCAACACGGTTCGTGCTAGCTTCTTGAAACTTGACACAATAAAGTAGTTTCACGTTCTATCTCTATGTTTGGATTCCTCTTGATGTAGCCCTAAGCATTGACAGGCGAGAAACACTTTCATGGAAAGGGGTTGCCAGGCTTCCCAAAATTACGAATCTCCAGAAATCTCAGCAAATATTTTTTCACACAAACTGGATGATACTTTCAGGTAATGATCAGTACACGAAGGCGACTTGGTTCCCCAAATTTCGTTCTTCTATGTTGAAGCGTTCGTTTCAAGTAACAGTTTGAATTTTTAGGTTTCACTCTGTTTTCTCCTATATTGATAGATGTATTTGGAACTCTAAATCCAACACGGTTTGTGCTAGCTTCTTGAAACTTGACACAATAAAGTAGTTTCACGTTCTATCTCTATGTTTTGTTTCCTCTTGATGTAGCCCTAAGCAGTGAGAGGCGAGAAACACTTTCATGGAAAGGGGATGCCAGGCTTCCCAAAATTACGAATCTTCAGAAATCTCAGCAAATATTTTTTCACCCAAACTTTATGATACTTTCAGGTAATGATCAGTACACTAAGGCGACTTGGTTCCCCAAATTTCGTTCTTCTATGTTGAAGCGTTCGTTTCCAGTAACAGTTTGAATTTTTAGGTTTCACTCTGTTTCCTCCTATATTGATAGATGTATTTGGAACTCTAAATCCAACACGGTTTGTGCTAGCTTCTTGAAACTTGACACAATAAAGTAGTTTCACGTTCTATCGCTGTTTTGATTCCTCTTGATGTAGCCTTAAGCAGTGACTGGCGAGAAACAATTTCATGGAAAGGGGTTGCCAGGCTTCCCAAAATTACGAATCTCCAGAAATCTCAGCAAATATTTTTTTCACCCAAACTGGATGATAATTTCAGGTAATGATCAGTACACTAAAGCGACTTGGTTCCCCAATTTTGTTCTTCTATGTTGAAGCGTTCGTTTCCAGTAACAGTTTGAATTTTTAGGTTTCACTCTGTTTTCTCCTATATTGATAGATGTATTTGGAACTGTAAATCCAACACGGTTTGTGCTAGCTTCTTGAAACTTGACACAATAAAGTAGTATCAAGTTCTCTCTCTATGTTTTGTTTCCTCTTGACGTAGCCCTAAGCAGTGACGGGCGAGAAATCTTCCATGGAAAGGGGTTGCCAGACTTCCCAAAATTACGAATCTCCAGAAATCTCAGCAAATATTTTTTCACCCAAACTGGATGATACTTTCAGGTAATGATCAGTACACTAAGGTGACTTGGTACCCCAAATTTCTTTCTTCTATGTTGAAGCGTTCGTTTCCAGTAACACTTTGAATTTTTAGGTTTCACTCTGTTTTCTCCTATATTGATAGATGTATTTGGAACTCTAAATCCAACAGGGTTTGTGCTAGCTTCTTGAAACTTGACACAATAAAGTAGTTTCACATTCTATCTCTATGTTTTGATTCCTCTTGATGTAGCCCTAAGCAGTGACTGGCGAGAAACACTTTCATGGAAAGGGGTTGCCAGGCTTCCCAAAATTACGAATCTCCAGAAATCTCAGCAAATATTTTTTCACCCAAACTGGATGATACTTTCAGGTAATGATCAGTACACTAAGTCGACTTGGTTCCCCAAATTTATTTTTTTCTATGTTGAAGTGTTCATTTCTAGTAACAGTTTGAATTTTTAGGTTTCACTCTGTTTTCTCCTATATTGATAGATGTATTTGGAACTCTAAATCCAACACGGTTTGTGCTAGATTCTTGAAACTTGACAGAATAAAGTAGTTTCACGTTCTATCTCTATGATTTGATTCCTCTTGATGTAGCCCTAAGCAGTGACTGGCGAGAAACACTTTCATGGAAAGGGGTTGCCAGGCTTCCCAAAATTACGAATCTCCAGAAATCTCAGCAAATATTTTTTCACCCAAACAGGATGATACTTTCAGGTAATGATCAGTACACTAAGGTGAGTTGGTTCCCAAAATTTCGTTCTTCTATGTTGAAGCGTTCGTTTCCAGTAACAGTATGAATTTTTAGGTTTCACTCTGTTTTCTCCTATATTGATAGATGTATTTGGAACTCTAAATCCAACACGGTTTGTGCTAGATTCTTGAAAATTGACACAATAAAGTAGTTTCACGTTCTATCTCTATGTTTGGATTCCTCTTGATGTAGCCCTAAGCAGTGACAGGCGAGAAACACTTTCATGGAAAGGGGTTGCCAGGCTTCCCAAAATTACGAATCTCCAGAAATCTCAGCAAATATTTTTTCACCCAAACAGGATGATACTTTCAGGTAATGATCAGTACACTAAGGTGACTTGGTTCCCCAAATTTCGTTCTTCTATGTTGAAGCGTTCGTTTCCAGTAACTGTTTGAATTTTTAGGTTTCACTCTGTTTTCCCCTATATTGATAGATGTATTTGGAACTCTAAATCCAACACGGTTTGTGCTAGCTTCTTGAAACTTGACACAATAAAGTAGTTTCACGTTCTATCTCTATGTTTGGATTCCTCTTGATGTAGCCCTAAGCAGTGACAGGCGAGAAACACTTTCATGGAAAGGGGTTTCCAGGCATCCCAAAATTACGAATCTCCATAAATCTCAGCAAATATTTTTTCACACAAACTGGATGATACTTTCAGGTAATTATCAGTACACGAAGGCGACTTGGTTCCCCAAATATCGTTCTTCTATGTTGAAGCGTTCGTTTCCAGTAATAGTTTGAATTTTTAGGTTTCACTCTGTTTTCTCCTATATTGATAGATGTATTTGGAACTCTAAATCCAACACGGTTCGTGCTAGCTTCTTGAAACTTGACACAATAAAGTAGTTTCACGTTCTATCTCTATGTTTGGATTCCTCTTGATGTAGCCCTAAGCAGTGACAGGCGAGAAACACTTTCATGGAAAGGGGTTGCCAGGCTTCCCAAAATTACGAATCTCCAGAAATCTCAGCAAATATTTTTTCACACAAACTTTATGATACTTTCAGGTAATGATCAGTACACGAAGGCGACTTGGTTCCCCAAATTTCGTTCTTCTATGTTGAAGCGTTCGTTTCAAGTAACAGTTTGAATTTTTAGGTTTCACTCTGTTTTCTCCTATATTGATAGATGTATTTGGAACTCTAAATCCAACACGGTTTGTGCTAGCTTCTTGAAACTTGACACAATAAAGTAGTTTCACGTTCTATCTCTATGTTTTCTTTCCTCTTGATGTAGCCCTAAGCAGTGAGAGGCGAGAAACACTTTCATGGAAAGGGGTTGCCAGGCTTCCCAAAATTACGAATCTCCATAAATCTCAGCAAATATTTTTTCACCCAAACTTGATGATACTTTCAGATAATGATCAGTACAAGAAGGCGACTTGGTTCCCCAAATATCGTTCTTCTATGTTGAAGCGTTCGTTTCCAGTAACAGTTTGAATTTTTAGGTTTCACTCTGTTTTCTCCTATACTGATAGATGTATTTGGAACTCTAAATCCAACACGGTTTGTGCTAGCTTCTTGAAACTTGACACAATAAAGTAGTTTCACGTTCTATCTCTATGTTTGGATTCCTCTTGATGTAGCCCTAAGCAGTGACAGGCGAGAAACACTTTCATGGAAAGGGGTTGCCAGGCTTCCCAAAATTACGAATCTCCAGAAATCTCAGCAAATATTTTTTCACCCAAACAGGATGATACTTTCAGGTAATGATCAGTACACTAAGGCGACTTGGTTCCCCAAATTTCGTTCTTCTATGTTGAAGCGTTCGTTTCCAGTAACAGTTTGAATTTTTAGGTTTCACTCTGTTTCCTCCTATATTGATAGATGTATTTGGAACTCTAAATCCAACACGGTTTGTGCTAGCTTCTTGAAACTTGACACAATAAAGTAGTTTCACGTTCTATCGCTGTTTTGATTCCTCTTGATGTAGCCTTAAGCAGTGACTGGCGAGAAACAATTTCATGGAAAGGGGTTGCCAGGCTTCCCAAAATTACGAATCTCCAGAAATCTCAGCAAATATTTTTTTCACCCAAACTGGATGATAATTTCAGGTAATGATCAGTACACTAAAGCGACTTGGTTCCCCAATTTTGTTCTTCTATGTTGAAGCGTTCGTTTCCAGTAACAGTTTGAATTTTTAGGTTTCACTCTGTTTTCTCCTATATTGATAGATGTATTTGGAACTGTAAATCCAACACGGTTTGTGCTAGCTTCTTGAAACTTGACACAATAAAGTAGTATCAAGTTCTATCTCTATGTTTTGTTTCCTCTTGACGTAGCCCTAAGCAGTGACGGGCGAGAAATCTTCCATGGAAAGGGGTTGCCAGACTTCCCAAAATTACGAATCTCCAGAAATCTCAGCAAATATTTTTTCACCCAAACTGGATGATACTTTCAGGTAATGATCAGTACACTAAGGTGACTTGGTACCCCAAATTTCTTTCTTCTATGTTGAAGCGTTCGTTTCCAGTAACAGTTTGAATTTTTAGGTTTCACTCTGTTTTCTCCTATATTGATAGATGTATTTGGAACTCTAAATCCAACACGATTTGTGCTAGCTTCTTGAAACTTGACACAATAAAGTAGTTTCACGTTCTATCTCTATGTTTTGATTCCTCTTGATGTAGCCCTAAGCAGTGACTGGTGAGAAACACTTTCATGGAAATGATTTGCCAGGCTTCCCAAAATTACGAATCTCCAGAAATCTCAGCAAATATTTTTTCACCCAAACTGTATGATACTTTCAGGTAATGATCAGTACACTAAGGCGACTTGGTTCCCCAAATTTCGTTCTTCTATGTTGAAGCGTTGGTTTCCAGTAACAGTTTGAATATTTAGGTTTCACTCTGTTTTCTCCTATATTGTTAGATGTATTTGGAACTCTAAATCCAACACGGTTTGTGCTAGCTTCTTGAAACTTGACACAATAAAGTAGTTTCACGTTCTATCTCTATCTTTTGTTTCCTCTTGATGTAGCCCTAAGCAGTGACTGGCGAGAAACACTTTCATGGAAAGGGGTTGCCAGGCTTCCCAAAATTACGAATCTCCAGAAATCTCAGCAAATATTTTTTCACCCAAACAGGATGATACTTTCAGGTAATGATCAGTACACTAAGGTGACTTGGTTCCCAAAATTTCGTTCTTCTATGTTGAAGCGTTCGTTTCCAGTAACAGTTTGAATTTTTAGGTTTCACTCTGTTTTCTCCTATATTGATAGATGTATTTGGAACTCTAAATCCAACACGGTTTGTGCTAGCTTCTTGAAACTTGACACAATAAAGTAGTTTCACGTTCTATCTCTATGTTTGGATTCCTCTTGATGTAGCCCTAAGCAGTGACAGGCGAGAAACACTTTCATGGAAAGGGGTTGCCAGGCTTCCCAAAATTACGAATCTCCAGAAATCTCAGCAAATATTTTTTCACCCAAACAGGATGATACTTTCAGGTAATGATCAGTACACTAAGGTGACTTGGTTCCCCAAATTTCGTTCTTCTATGTTGAAGCGTTCGTTTCCAGTAACTGTTTGAATTTTTAGGTTTCACTCTGTTTTCCCCTATATTGATAGATGTATTTGGAACTCTAAATCCAACACGGTTTGTGCTAGCTTCTTGAAACTTGACACAATAAAGTAGTTTCACGTTCTATCTCTATGTTTGGATTCCTCTTGATGTAGCCCTAAGCAGTGACAGGCGAGAAACACTTTCATGGAAAGGGGTTGCCAGGCTTCCCAAAATTACGAATCTCCAGAAATCTCAGCAAATATTTTTTCACCCAAACAGGATGATACTTTCAGGTAATGATCAGTACACTAAGGTGACTTGGTTCCCCAAATTTCGTTCTTCTATGTTGAAGCGTTCGTTTCCAGTAACTGTTTGAATTTTTAGGTTTCACTCTGTTTTCCCCTATATTGATAGATGTATTTGGAACTCTAAATCCAACACGGTTTGTGCTAGCTTCTTGAAACTTGACACAATAAAGTAGTTTCACGTTCTATCTCTATGTTTGGATTCCTCTTGATGTAGCCCTAAGCAGTGACAGGCGAGAAACACTTTCATGGAAAGGGGTTTCCAGGCATCCCAAAATTACGAATCTCCATAAATCTCAGCAAATATTTTTTCACACAAACTGGATGATACTTTCAGGTAATTATCAGTACACGAAGGCGACTTGGTTCCCCAAATATCGTTCTTCTATGTTGAAGCGTTCGTTTCCAGTAATAGTTTGAATTTTTAGGTTTCACTCTGTTTTCTCCTATATTGATAGATGTATTTGGAACTCTAAATCCAACACGGTTCGTGCTAGCTTCTTGAAACTTGACACAATAAAGTAGTTTCACGTTCTATCTCTATGTTTGGATTCCTCTTGATGTAGCCCTAAGCATTGACAGGCGAGAAACACTTTCATGGAAAGGGGTTGCCAGGCTTCCCAAAATTACGAATCTCCAGAAATCTCAGCAAATATTTTTTCACACAAACTGGATGATACTTTCAGGTAATGATCAGTACACGAAGGCGACTTGGTTCCCCAAATTTCGTTCTTCTATGTTGAAGCGTTCGTTTCAAGTAACAGTTTGAATTTTTAGGTTTCACTCTGTTTTCTCCTATATTGATAGATGTATTTGGAACTCTAAATCCAACACGGTTTGTGCTAGCTTCTTGAAACTTGACACAATAAAGTAGTTTCACGTTCTATCTCTATGTTTTGTTTCCTCTTGATGTAGCCCTAAGCAGTGAGAGGCGAGAAACACTTTCATGGAAAGGGGATGCCAGGCTTCCCAAAATTACGAATCTCCATAAATCTCAGCAAATATTTTTTCACCCAAACTTGATGATACTTTCAGATAATGATCAGTACAAGAAGGCGACTTGGTTCCCCAAATATCGTTCTTCTATGTTGAAGCGTTCGTTTCCAGTAACAGTTTGAATTTTTAGGTTTCACTCTGTTTTCTCCTATATTGATAGATGTATTTGGAACTCTAAATCCAACACGGTTTGTGCTAGCTTCTTGAAACTTGACACAATAAAGTAGTTTCACGTTCTATCTCTATGTTTGGATTCCTCTTGATGTAGCCCTAAGCAGTGACAGGCGAGAAACACTTTCATGGAAAGGGGTTGCCAGGCTTCCCAAAATTACGAATCTCCAGAAATCTCAGCAAATATTTTTTCACCCAAACAGGATGATACTTTCAGGTAATGATCAGTACACTAAGGTGACTTGGTTCCCCAAATTTCGTTCTTCTATGTTGAAGCGTTCGTTTCCAGTAACTGTTTGAATTTTTAGGTTTCAATCTGTTTTCCCCTACATTGATAGATGTATTTGGAACTCTAAATCCAACACGGTTTGTGCTAGCTTCTTGAAACTTGACACAATAAAGTAGTTTCACGTTCTATCTCTATCTTTTGTTTCCTCTTGATGTAGCCCTAAGCAGTGACTGGCGAGAAACACTTTCATGGAAAGGGGTTGCCAGGCTTCCCAAAATTACGAATCTCCAGAAATCTCAGCAAATATTTTTTCACCCAAAAAGGATGATACTTTCAGGTAATGATCAGTACACTAAGGTGACTTGGTTCCCAAAATTTCGTTCTTCTATGTTGAAGCGTTCGTTTCCAGTAACAGTTTGAATTTTTAGGTTTCACTCTGTTTTCTCCTATATTGATAGATGTATTTGGAACTCTAAATCCAACACGGTTTGTGCTAGCTTCTTGAAAATTGACACAATAAAGTAGTTTCACGTTCTATCTCTATGTTTGGATTCCTCTTGATGTAGCCCTAAGCAGTGACAGGCGAGAAACACTTTCATGGAAAGGGGTTGCCAGGCTTCCCAAAATTACGAATCTCCAGAAATCTCAGCAAATATTTTTTCACCCAAACAGGATGATACTTTCAGGTAATGATCAGTACACTAAGGTGACTTGGTTCCCCAAATTTCGTTCTTCTATGTTGAAGCGTTCGTTTCCAGTAACTGTTTGAATTTTTAGGTTTCACTCTGTTTTCCCCTATATTGATAGATGTATTTGGAACTCTAAATCCAACACGGTTTGTGCTAGCTTCTTGAAACTTGACACAATAAAGTAGTTTCACGTTCTATCTCTATGTTTGGATTCCTCTTGATGTAGCCCTAAGCAGTGACAGGCGAGAAACACTTTCATGGAAAGGGGTTTCCAGGCATCCCAAAATTACGAATCTCCATAAATCTCAGCAAATATTTTTTCACACAAACTGGATGATACTTTCAGGTAATTATCAGTACACGAAGGCGACTTGGTTCCCCAAATATCGTTCTTCTATGTTGAAGCGTTCGTTTCCAGTAATAGTTTGAATTTTTAGGTTTCACTCTGTTTTCTCCTATATTGATAGATGTATTTGGAACTCTAAATCCAACACGGTTCGTGCTAGCTTCTTGAAACTTGACACAATAAAGTAGTTTCACGTTCTATCTCTATGTTTGGATTCCTCTTGATGTAGCCCTAAGCAGTGACAGGCGAGAAACACTTTCATGGAAAGGGGTTGCCAGGCTTCCCAAAATTACGAATCTCCAGAAATCTCAGCAAATATTTTTTCACACAAACTGGATGATACTTTCAGGTAATGATCAGTACACGAAGGCGACTTGGTTCCCCAAATTTCGTTCTTCTATGTTGAAGCGTTCGTTTCAAGTAACAGTTTGAATTTTTAGGTTTCACTCTGTTTTCTCCTATATTGATAGATGTATTTGGAACTCTAAATCCAACACGGTTTGTGCTAGCTTCTTGAAACTTGACACAATAAAGTAGTTTCACGTTCTATCTCTATGTTTTCTTTCCTCTTGATGTAGCCCTAAGCAGTGAGAGGCGAGAAACACTTTCATGGAAAGGGGTTGCCAGGCTTCCCAAAATTACGAATCTCCATAAATCTCAGCAAATATTTTTTCACCCAAACTTGATGATACTTTCAGATAATGATCAGTACAAGAAGGCGACTTGGTTCCCCAAATATCGTTCTTCTATGTTGAAGCGTTCGTTTCCAGTAACAGTTTGAATTTTTAGGTTTCACTCTGTTTTCTCCTATACTGATAGATGTATTTGGAACTCTAAATCCAACACGGTTTGTGCTAGCTTCTTGAAACTTGACACAATAAAGTAGTTTCACGTTCTATCTCTATGTTTGGATTCCTCTTGATGTAGCCCTAAGCAGTGACAGGCGAGAAACACTTTCATGGAAAGGGGTTGCCAGGCTTCCCAAAATTACGAATCTCCAGAAATCTCAGCAAATATTTTTTCACCCAAACAGGATGATACTTTCAGGTAATGATCAGTACACTAAGGTGACTTGGTTCCCCAAATTTCGTTCTTCTATGTTGAAGCGTTCGTTTCCAGTAACTGTTTGAATTTTTAGGTTTCACTCTGTTTTCCCCTATATTGATAGATGTATTTGGAACTCTAAATCCAACACGGTATGTGCTAGCTTCTTGAAACTTGACACAATAAAGTAGTTTCACGTTCTATCTCTGTTTTGATTCCTCTTGATGTAGCCTTAAGCAGTGACTGGCGAGAAACACTTTCATGGAAAGGGGTTGCCAGGCTTCCCAAAATTACGAATCTCCAGAAATCTCAGCAAATATTTTTTCACCCAAACTGGATGATACTTTCAGGTAATGATCAGTACACTAAGGCGACTTGGTTCCCCAAATTTCGTTCTTCTATGTTGAAGCGTTCGTTTCCAGTAACAGTTTGAATTTTTAGGTTTCACTCTGTTTTCTCCTATATTGATAGATGTATTTGGAACTCTAAATCCAACACGGTTTGTGCTAGCTTCTTGAAACTTGACACAATAAAGTAGTTTCACGTTCTATCTCTATGTTTTGTTTCCTCTTGATGTAGCCCTAAGCAGTGACTGGCGAGAAACACTTTCATGGAAAGGGGTTGACAGGCTTCCCAAAATAACGAATCTTCAGAAATCTCAGCAAATATTTTTTCACCCAAACTTTATGATACTTTCAGGTAATGATCAGTACACTAAGGCGACTTGGTTCCCCAAATTTCGTTCTTCTATGTTGAAGCGTTCGTTTCCAGTAACAGTTTGAATTTTTAGGTTTCACTCTGTTTCCTCCTATATTGATAGATGTATTTGGAACTCTAAATCCAACACGGTTTGTGCTAGCTTCTTGAAACTTGACACAATAAAGTAGTTTCACGTTCTATCGCTGTTTTGATTCCTCTTGATGTAGCCTTAAGCAGTGACTGGCGAGAAACAATTTCATGGAAAGGGGTTGCCAGGCTTCCCAAAATTACGAATCTCCAGAAATCTCAGCAAATATTTTTTTCACCCAAACTGGATGATAATTTCAGGTAATGATCAGTACACTAAAGCGACTTGGTTCCCCAATTTTGTTCTTCTATGTTGAAGCGTTCGTTTCCAGTAACAGTTTGAATTTTTAGGTTTCACTCTGTTTTCTCCTATATTGATAGATGTATTTGGAACTGTAAATCCAACACGGTTTGTGCTAGCTTCTTGAAACTTGACACAATAAAGTAGTATCAAGTTCTATCTCTATGTTTTGTTTCCTCTTGACGTAGCCCTAAGCAGTGACGGGCGAGAAATCTTCCATGGAAAGGGGTTGCCAGACTTCCCAAAATTACGAATCTCCAGAAATCTCAGCAAATATTTTTTCACCCAAACTGGATGATACTTTCAGGTAATGATCAGTACACTAAGGTGACTTGGTACCCCAAATTTCTTTCTTCTATGTTGAAGCGTTCGTTTCCAGTAACAGTTTGAATTTTTAGGTTTCACTCTGTTTTCTCCTATATTGATAGATGTATTTGGAACTCTAAATCCAACACGATTTGTGCTAGCTTCTTGAAACTTGACACAATAAAGTAGTTTCACGTTCTATCTCTATGTTTTGATTCCTCTTGATGTAGCCCTAAGCAGTGACTGGTGAGAAACACTTTCATGGAAATGGTTTGCCAGGCTTCCCAAAATTACGAATCTCCAGAAATCTCAGCAAATATTTTTTCACCCAAACTGTATGATACTTTCAGGTAATGATCAGTACACTAAGGCGACTTGGTTCCCCAAATTTCGTTCTTCTATGTTGAAGCGTTGGTTTCCAGTAACAGTTTGAATATTTAGGTTTCACTCTGTTTTCTCCTATATTGTTAGATGTATTTGGAACTCTAAATCCAACACGGTTTGTGCTAGCTTCTTGAAACTTGACACAATAAAGTAGTTTCACGTTCTATCTCTATCTTTTGTTTCCTCTTGATGTAGCCCTAAGCAGTGACTGGCGAGAAACACTTTCATGGAAAGGGGTTGCCAGGCTTCCCAAAATTACGAATCTCCAGAAATCTCAGCAAATATTTTTTCACCCAAACAGGATGATACTTTCAGGTAATGATCGGTACACTAAGGTGACTTGGTTCCCAAAATTTCGTTCTTCTATGTTGAAGCGTTCGTTTCCAGTAACAGTTTGAATTTTTAGGTTTCACTCTGTTTTCTCCTATATTGATAGATGTATTTGGAACTCTAAATCCAACACGGTTTGTGCTAGCTTCTTGAAACTTGACACAATAAAGTAGTTTCACGTTCTATCTCTATGTTTGGATTCCTCTTGATGTAGCCCTAAGCAGTGACAGGCGAGAAACACTTTCATGGAAAGGGGTTGCCAGGCTTCCCAAAATTACGAATCTCCAGAAATCTCAGCAAATATTTTTTCACCCAAACAGGATGATACTTTCAGGTAATGATCAGTACACTAAGGTGACTTGGTTCCCCAAATTTCGTTCTTCTATGTTGAAGCGTTCGTTTCCAGTAACTGTTTGAATTTTTAGGTTTCACTCTGTTTTCCCCTATATTGATAGATGTATTTGGAACTCTAAATCCAACACGGTTTGTGCTAGCTTCTTGAAACTTGACACAATAAAGTAGTTTCACGTTCTATCTCTATGTTTGGATTCCTCTTGATGTAGCCCTAAGCAGTGACAGGCGAGAAACACTTTCATGGAAAGGGGTTTCCAGGCATCCCAAAATTATGAATCTCCATAAATCTCAGCAAATATTTTTTCACCCAAACTGGATGATACTTTCAGGTAATTATCAGTACACGAAGGCGACTTGGTTCCCCAAATATCGTTCTTCTATGTTGAAGCGTTCGTTTCCAGTAATAGTTTGAATTTTTAGGTTTCACTCTGTTTTCTCCTATATTGATAGATGTATTTGGAACTCTAAATCCAACACGGTTCGTGCTAGCTTCTTGAAACTTGACACAATAAAGTAGTTTCACGTTCTATCTCTATGTTTGGATTCCTCTTGATGTAGCCCTAAGCATTGACAGGCGAGAAACACTTTCATGGAAAGGGGTTGCCAGGCTTCCCAAAATTACGAATCTCCAGAAATCTCAGCAAATATTTTTTCACACAAACTGGATGATACTTTCAGGTAATGATCAGTACACGAAGGCGACTTGGTTCCCCAAATTTCGTTCTTCTATGTTGAAGCGTTCGTTTCAAGTAACAGTTTGAATTTTTAGGTTTCACTCTGTTTTCTCCTATATTGATAGATGTATTTGGAACTCTAAATCCAACACGGTTTGTGCTAGCTTCTTGAAACTTGACACAATAAAGTAGTTTCACGTTCTATCTCTATGTTTTGTTTCCTCTTGATGTAGCCCTAAGCAGTGAGAGGCGAGAAACACTTTCATGGAAAGGGGATGCCAGGCTTCCAAAAATTACGAATCTCCATAAATCTCAGCAAATATTTTTTCACCCAAACTTGATGATACTTTCAGATAATGATCAGTACAAGAAGGCGACTTGGTTCCCCAAATATCGTTCTTCTATGTTGAAGCGTTCGTTTCCAGTAACAGTTTGAATTTTTAGGTTTCACTCTGTTTTCTCCTATATTGATAGATGTATTTGGAACTCTAAATCCAACACGGTTTGTGCTAGCTTCTTGAAACTTGACACAATAAAGTAGTTTCACGTTCTATCTCTATGTTTGGATTCCTCTTGATGTAGCCCTAAGCAGTGACAGGCGAGAAACACTTTCATGGAAAGGGGTTGCCAGGCTTCCCAAAATTACGAATCTCCAGAAATCTCAGCAAATATTTTTTCACCCAAACAGGATGATACTTTCAGGTAATGATCAGTACACTAAGGTGACTTGGTTCCCCAAATTTCGTTCTTCTATGTTGAAGCGTTCGTTTCCAGTAACTGTTTGAATTTTTAGGTTTCACTCTGTTTTCCCCTATATTGATAGATGTATTTGGAACTCTAAATCCAACACGGTTTGTGCTAGCTTCTTGAAACTTGACACAATAAAGTAGTTTCACGTTCTATCTCTATGTTTGGATTCCTCTTGATGTAGCCCTAAGCAGTGACAGGCGAGAAACACTTTCATGGAAAGGGGTTTCCAGGCATCCCAAAATTACGAATCTCCATAAATCTCAGCAAATATTTTTTCACCCAAACTGGATGATACTTTCAGGTAATTATCAGTACACGAAGGCGACTTGGTTCCCCAAATATCGTTCTTCTATGTTGAAGCGTTCGTTTCCAGTAATAGTTTGAATTTTTAGGTTTCACTCTGTTTTCTCCTATATTGATAGATGTATTTGGAACTCTAAATCCAACACGGTTCGTGCTAGCTTCTTGAAACTTGACACAATAAAGTAGTTTCACGTTCTATCTCTATGTTTGGATTCCTCTTGATGTAGCCCTAAGCATTGACAGGCGAGAAACACTTTCATGGAAAGGGGTTGCCAGGCTTCCCAAAATTACGAATCTCCAGAAATCTCAGCAAATATTTTTTCACACAAACTGGATGATACTTTCAGGTAATGATCAGTACACGAAGGCGACTTGGTTCCCCAAATTTCGTTCTTCTATGTTGAAGCGTTCGTTTCAAGTAACAGTTTGAATTTTTAGGTTTCACTCTGTTTTCTCCTATATTGATAGATGTATTTGGAACTCTAAATCCAACACGGTTTGTGCTAGCTTCTTGAAACTTGACACAATAAAGTAGTTTCACGTTCTATCTCTATGTTTTGTTTCCTCTTGATGTAGCCCTAAGCAGTGAGAGGCGAGAAACACTTTCATGGAAAGGGGATGCCAGGCTTCCCAAAATTACGAATCTTCAGAAATCTCAGCAAATATTTTTTCACCCAAACTTTATGATACTTTCAGGTAATGATCAGTACACTAAGGCGACTTGGTTCCCCAAATTTCGTTCTTCTATGTTGAAGCGTTCGTTTCCAGTAACAGTTTGAATTTTTAGGTTTCACTCTGTTTCCTCCTATATTGATAGATGTATTTGGAACTCTAAATCCAACACGGTTTGTGCTAGCTTCTTGAAACTTGACACAATAAAGTAGTTTCACGTTCTATCGCTGTTTTGATTCCTCTTGATGTAGCCTTAAGCAGTGACTGGCGAGAAACAATTTCATGGAAAGGGGTTGCCAGGCTTCCCAAAATTACGAATCTCCAGAAATCTCAGCAAATATTTTTTTCACCCAAACTGGATGATAATTTCAGGTAATGATCAGTACACTAAAGCGACTTGGTTCCCCAATTTTGTTCTTCTATGTTGAAGCGTTCGTTTCCAGTAACAGTTTGAATTTTTAAGGTTTCACTCTGTTTTCTCCTATATTGATAGATGTATTTGGAACTGTAAATCCAACACGGTTTGTGCTAGCTTCTTGAAACTTGACACAATAAAGTAGTATCAAGTTCTCTCTCTATGTTTTGTTTCCTCTTGACGTAGCCCTAAGCAGTGACGGGCGAGAAATCTTCCATGGAAAGGGGTTGCCAGACTTCCCAAAATTACGAATCTCCAGAAATCTCAGCAAATATTTTTTCACCCAAACTGGATGATACTTTCAGGTAATGATCAGTACACTAAGGTGACTTGGTACCCCAAATTTCTTTCTTCTATGTTGAAGCGTTCGTTTCCAGTAACACTTTGAATTTTTAGGTTTCACTCTGTTTTCTCCTATATTGATAGATGTATTTGGAACTCTAAATCCAACAGGGTTTGTGCTAGCTTCTTGAAACTTGACACAATAAAGTAGTTTCACATTCTATCTCTATGTTTTGATTCCTCTTGATGTAGCCCTAAGCAGTGACTGGCGAGAAACACTTTCATGGAAAGGGGTTGCCAGGCTTCCCAAAATTACGAATCTCCAGAAATCTCAGCAAATATTTTTTCACCCAAACTGGATGATACTTTCAGGTAATGATCAGTACACTAAGTCGACTTGGTTCCCCAAATTTATTTTTTTCTATGTTGAAGTGTTCATTTCTAGTAACAGTTTGAATTTTTAGGTTTCACTCTGTTTTCTCCTATATTGATAGATGTATTTGGAACTCTAAATCCAACACGGTTTGTGCTAGATTCTTGAAACTTGACAGAATAAAGTAGTTTCACGTTCTATCTCTATGATTTGATTCCTCTTGATGTAGCCCTAAGCAGTGACTGGCGAGAAACACTTTCATGGAAAGGGGTTGCCAGGCTTCCCAAAATTACGAATCTCCAGAAATCTCAGCAAATATTTTTTCACCCAAACAGGATGATACTTTCAGGTAATGATCAGTACACTAAGGTGAGTTGGTTCCCAAAATTTCGTTCTTCTATGTTGAAGCGTTCGTTTCCAGTAACAGTATGAATTTTTAGGTTTCACTCTGTTTTCTCCTATATTGATAGATGTATTTGGAACTCTAAATCCAACACGGTTTGTGCTAGCTTCTTGAAACTTGACACAATAAAGTAGTTTCACGTTCTATCTCTATGTTTGGATTCCTCTTGATGTAGCCCTAAGCAGTGACAGGCGAGAAACACTTTCATGGAAAGGGGTTGCCAGGCTTCCCAAAATTACGAATCTCCAGAAATCTCAGCAAATATTTTTTCACCCAAACAGGATGATACTTTCAGGTAATGATCAGTACACTAAGTAACTTGGTTCCCCAAATTTCGTTCTTCTATGTTGAAGCGTTCGTTTCCAGTAACTGTTTGAATTTTTAGGTTTCACTCTGTTTTCCCCTATATTGATAGATGTATTTGGAACTCTAAATCCAACACGGTTTGTGCTAGCTTCTTGAAACTTGACACAATAAAGTAGTTTCACGTTCTATCTCTATGTTTGGATTCCTCTTGATGTAGCCCTAAGCAGTGACAGGCGAGAAACACTTTCATGGAAAGGGGTTTCCAGGCATCCCAAAATTACGAATCTCCATAAATCTCAGCAAATATTTTTTCACACAAACTGGATGATACTTTCAGGTAATTATCAGTACACGAAGGCGACTTGGTTCCCCAAATATCGTTCTTCTATGTTGAAGCGTTCGTTTCCAGTAATAGTTTGAATTTTTAGGTTTCACTCTGTTTTCTCCTATATTGATAGATGTATTTGGAACTCTAAATCCAACACGGTTCGTGCTAGCTTCTTGAAACTTGACACAATAAAGTAGTTTCACGTTCTATCTCTATGTTTGGATTCCTCTTGATGTAGCCCTAAGCAGTGACAGGCGAGAAACACTTTCATGGAAAGGGGTTGCCAGGCTTCCCAAAATTACGAATCTCCAGAAATCTCAGCAAATATTTTTTCACACAAACTGGATGATACTTTCAGGTAATGATCAGTACACGAAGGCGACTTGGTTCCCCAAATTTCGTTCTTCTATGTTGAAGCGTTCGTTTCAAGTAACAGTTTGAATTTTTAGGTTTCACTCTGTTTTCTCCTATATTGATAGATGTATTTGGAACTGTAAATCCAACACGGTTTGTGCTAGCTTCTTGAAACTTGACACAATAAAGTAGTTTCACGTTCTATCTCTATGTTTTCTTTCCTCTTGATGTAGCCCTAAGCAGTGAGAGGCGAGAAACACTTTCATGGAAAGGGGTTGCCAGGCTTCCCAAAATTACGAATCTCCATAAATCTCAGCAAATATTTTTTCACCCAAACTTGATGATACTTTCAGATAATGATCAGTACAAGAAGGCGACTTGGTTCCCCAAATATCGTTCTTCTATGTTGAAGCGTTCGTTTCCAGTAACAGTTTGAATTTTTAGGTTTCACTCTGTTTTCTCCTATATTGATAGATGTATTTGGAACTCTAAATCCAACACGGTTTGTGCTAGCTTCTTGAAACTTGACACAATAAAGTAGTTTCACGTTCTATCTCTATGTTTGGATTCCTCTTGATGTAGCCCTAAGCAGTGACAGGCGAGAAACACTTTCATGGAAAGGGGTTGCCAGGCTTCCCAAAATTACGAATCTCCAGAAATCTCAGCAAATATTTTTTCACCCAAACAGGATGATACTTTCAGGTAATGATCAGTACACTAAGGTGACTTGGTTCCCCAAATTTCGTTCTTCTATGTTGAAGCGTTCGTTTCCAGTAACTGTTTGAATTTTTAGGTTTCACTCTGTTTTCCCCTATATTGATAGATGTATTTGGAACTCTAAATCCAACACGGTTTGTGCTAGCTTCTTGAAACTTGACACAATAAAGTAGTTTCACGTTCTATCTCTGTTTTGATTCCTCTTGATGTAGACTTAAGCAGTGACTGGCGAGAAACACTTTCATGGAAAGGGGTTGCCAGGCTTCCCAAAATTACGAATCTCCAGAAATCTCAGCAAATATTTTTTCACCCAAACTGGATGATACTTTCAGGTAATGATCAGTACACTAAGGCGACTTGGTTCCCCAAATTTCGTTCTTCTATGTTGAAGCGTTCGTTTCCAGTAACAGTTTGAATTTTTAGGTTTCACTCTGTTTTCTCCTATATTGATAGATGTATTTGGAACTCTAAATCCAACACGGTTTGTGCTAGCTTCTTGAAACTTGACACAATAAAGTAGTTTCACGTTCTATCTCTATGTTTTGTTTCCTCTTGATGTAGCCCTAAGCAGTGACTGGCGAGAAACACTTTCATGGAAAGGGGTTGACAGGCTTCCCAAAATAACGAATCTTCAGAAATCTCAGCAAATATTTTTTCACCCAAACTTTATGATACTTTCAGGTAATGATCAGTACACTAAGGCGACTTGGTTCCCCAAATTTCGTTCTTCTATGTTGAAGCGTTCGTTTCCAGTAACAGTTTGAATTTTTAGGTTTCACTCTGTTTCCTCCTATATTGATAGATGTATTTGGAACTCTAAATCCAACACGGTTTGTGCTAGCTTCTTGAAACTTGACACAATAAAGTAGTTTCACGTTCTATCTCTATGTTTGGATTCCTCTTGATGTAGCCCTAAGCAGTGACAGGCGAGAAACACTTTCATGGAAAGGGGTTGCCAGGCTTCCCAAAATTACGAATCTCCAGAAATCTCAGCAAATATTTTTTCACCCAAACAGGATGATACTTTCAGGTAATGATCAGTACACTAAGTAACTTGGTTCCCCAAATTTCGTTCTTCTATGTTGAAGCGTTCGTTTCCAGTAACTGTTTGAATTTTTAGGTTTCACTCTGTTTTCCCCTATATTGATAGATGTATTTGGAACTCTAAATCCAACACGGTTTGTGCTAGCTTCTTGAAACTTGACACAATAAAGTAGTTTCACGTTCTATCTCTATGTTTGGATTCCTCTTGATGTAGCCCTAAGCAGTGACAGGCGAGAAACACTTTCATGGAAAGGTGTTTCCAGGCATCCCAAAATTACGAATCTCCATAAATCTCAGCAAATATTTTTTCACACAAACTGGATGATACTTTCAGGTAATTATCAGTACACGAAGGCGACTTGGTTCCCCAAATATCGTTCTTCTATGTTGAAGCGTTCGTTTCCAGTAATAGTTTGAATTTTTAGGTTTCACTCTGTTTTCTCCTATATTGATAGATGTATTTGGAACTCTAAATCCAACACGGTTCGTGCTAGCTTCTTGAAACTTGACACAATAAAGTAGTTTCACGTTCTATCTCTATGTTTGCATTCCTCTTGATGTAGCCCTAAGCAGTGACAGGCGAGAAACACTTTCATGGAAAGGGGTTGCCAGGCTTCCCAAAATTACGAATCTCCAGAAATCTCAGCAAATATTTTTTCACACAAACTGGATGATACTTTCAGGTAATGATCAGTACACGAAGGCGACTTGGTTCCCCAAATTTCGTTCTTCTATGTTGAAGCGTTCGTTTCAAGTAACAGTTTGAATTTTTAGGTTTCACTCTGTTTTCTCCTATATTGATAGATGTATTTGGAACTCTAAATCCAACACGGTTTGTGCTAGCTTCTTGAAACTTGACACAATAAAGTAGTTTCACGTTCTATCTCTATGTTTTGTTTCCTCTTGATGTAGCCCTAAGCAGTGAGAGGCGAGAAACACTTTTATGGAAAGGGGTTGCCAGGCTTCCCAAAATTACGAATCTCCATAAATCTCAGCAAATATTTTTTCACCCAAACTTGATGATACTTTCAGATAATGATCAGTACAAGAAGGCGACTTGGTTCCCCAAATATCGTTCTTCTATGTTGAAGCGTTCGTTTCCAGTAACAGTTTGAATTTTTAGGTTTCACTCTGTTTTCTCCTATATTGATAGATGTATTTGGAACTCTAAATCCAACACGGTTTGTGCTAGCTTCTTGAAACTTGACACAATAAAGTAGTTTCACGTTCTATCTCTATGTTTGGATTCCTCTTGATGTAGCCCTAAGCAGTGACAGGCGAGAAACACTTTCATGGAAAGGGGTTGCCAGGCTTCCCAAAATTACGAATCTCCAGAAATCTCAGCAAATATTTTTTCACCCAAACAGGATGATACTTTCATGTAATGATCAGTACACTAAGGTGACTTGGTTCCCCAAATTTCGTTCTTCTATGTTGAAGCGTTCGTTTCCAGTAACTGTTTGAATTTTTAGGTTTCACTCTGTTTTCCCCTATATTGATAGATGTATTTGGAACTCTAAATCCAACACGGTTTGTGCTAGCTTCTTGAAACTTGACACAATAAAGTAGTTTCACGTTCTATCTCTATCTTTTGTTTCCTCTTGATGTAGCCCTAAGCAGTGACTGGCGAGAAACACTTTCATGGAAAGGGGTTGCCAGGCTTCCCAAAATTACGAATCTCCAGAAATCTCAGCAAATATTTTTTCACCCAAACAGGATGATACTTTCAGGTAATGATCAGTACACTAAGGTGACTTGGTTCCCAAAATTTCGTTCTTCTATGTTGAAGCGTTCGTTTCCAGTAACAGTTTGAATTTTTAGGTTTCACTCTGTTTTCTCCTATATTGATAGATGTATTTGGAACTCTAAATCCAACACGGTTTGTGCTAGCTTCTTGAAACTTGACACAATAAATTAGTTTCACGTTCTATCTCTATGTTTGGATTCCTCTTGATGTAGCCCTAAGCAGTGACAGGCGAGAAACACTTTCATGGAAAGGGGTTTCCAGGCATCCCAAAATTACGAATCTCCATAAATCTCAGCAAATATTTTTTCACACAAACTGGATGATACTTTCAGGTAATTATCAGTACACGAAGGCGACTTGGTTCCCCAAATATCGTTCTTCTATGTTGAAGCGTTCGTTTCCAGTAACAGTTTGAATTTTTAGGTTTCACTCTGTTTTCTCCTATATTGATAGATGTATTTGGAACTCTAAATCCAACACGGTTCGTGCTAGCTTCTTGAAACTTGACACAATAAAGTAGTTTCACGTTCTATCTCTATGTTTGGATTCCTCTTGATGTAGCCCTAAGCAGTGACAGGCGAGAAACACTTTCATGGAAAGGGGTTGCCAGGCTTCCCAAAATTACGAATCTCCAGAAATCTCAGCAAATATTTTTTCACACAAACTGGATGATACTTTCAGGTAATGATCAGTACACGAAGGCGACTTGGTTCCCCAAATTTCGTTCTTCTATGTTGAAGCGTTCGTTTCAAGTAACAGTTTGAATTTTTAGGTTTCACTCTGTTTTCTCCTATATTGATAGATGTATTTGGAACTCTAAATCCAACACGGTTTGTGCTAGCTTCTTGAAACTTGACACAATAAAGTAGTTTCACGTTCTATCTCTATGTTTTGTTTCCTCTTGATGTAGCCCTAAGCAGTGAGAGGCGAGAAACACTTTCATGGAAAGGGGTTGCCAGGCTTCCCAAAATTACGAATCTCCATAAATCTCAGCAAATATTTTTTCACCCAAACTTGATGATACTTTCAGATAATGATCAGTACAAGAAGGCGACTTGGTTCCCCAAATATCGTTCTTCTATGTTGAAGCGTTCGTTTCCAGTAACAGTTTGAATTTTTAGGTTTCACTCTGTTTTCTCCTATATTGATAGATGTATTTGGAACTCTAAATCCAACACGGTTTGTTCTAGCTTCTTGAAACTTGACACAATAAAGTAGTTTCACGTTCTATCTCTATGTTTCGATTCCTCTTGATGTAGCCCTAAGCAGTGACTGGCGAGAAACACTTTCATGGAAAGGGGTTGCCAGGCTTCCCAAAATTACGAATCTCCAGAAATCTCAGCAAATATTTTTTCACCCAAACAGGATGATACTTTCAGGTAATGATCAGTACACTAAGGTGACTTGGTTCCCCAAATTTCGTTCTTCTATGTTGAAGCGTTCGTTTCCAGTAACTGTTTGAATTTTTAGGTTTCACTCTGTTTTCCCCTATATTGATAGATGTATTTGGAACTCTAAATCCAACACGGTTTGTGCTAGCTTCTTGAAACTTGACACAATAAAGTAGTTTCACGTTCTATCTCTGTTTTGATTCCTCTTGATGTAGCCTTAAGCAGTGACTGGCGAGAAACACTTTCATGGAAAGGAGTTGCCAGGCTTCCCAAAATTACGAATCTCCAGAAATCTCAGCAAATATTTTTTCACCCAAACTGGATGATACTTTCAGGTAATGATCAGTACACTAAGGCGACTTGGTTCCCCAAATTTCGTTCTTCTATGTTGAAGCGTTCGTTTCCAGTAACAGTTTGAATTTTTAGGTTTCACTCTGTTTTCTCCTATATTGATAGATGTATTTGGAACTCTAAATCCAACACGGTTTGTGCTAGCTTCTTGAAACTTGACACAATAAAGTAGTTTCACGTTCTATCTCTATGTTTTGTTTCCTCTTGATGTAGCCCTAAGCAGTGACTGGCGAGAAACACTTTCATGGAAAGGGGTTGCCAGGCTTCCCAAAATAACGAATCTTCAGAAATCTCAGCAAATATTTTTTCACCCAAACTTTATGATACTTTCAGGTAATGATCAGTACACTAAGGCGACTTGGTTCCCCAAATTTCGTTCTTCTATGTTGAAGCGTTCGTTTCCAGTAACAGTTTGAATTTTTAGGTTTCACTCTGTTTTCTCCTATATTGATAGATGTATTTGGAACTCTAAATCCAACACGGTTTGTGCTAGCTTCTTGAAACTTGACACAATAAAGTAGTTTCACGTTCTATCGCTGTTTTGATTTCTCTTGATGTAGCCTTAAGCAGTGACTGGCGAGAAACAATTTCATGGAAAGGGGTTGCCAGGCTTCCCAAAATTACGAATCTCCAGAAATCTCAGCAAATATTTTTTTCAACCAAACTGGATGATAATTTCAGGTAATGATCAGTACACTAAAGCGACTTGGTTCCCCAAATTTCTTTCTTCTATGTTGAAGCGTTCGTTTCCAGTAACACTTTGAATTTTTAGGTTTCACTCTGTTTTCTCCTATATTGATAGATGTATTTGGAACTCTAAATCCAACAGGGTTTGTGCTAGCTTCTTGAAACTTGACACAATAAAGTAGTTTCACATTCTATCTCTATGTTTTGATTCCTCTTGATGTAGCCCTAAGCAGTGACTGGCGAGAAACACTTTCATGGAAAGGGGTTGCCAGGCTTCCCAAAATTACGAATCTCCAGAAATCTCAGCAAATATTTTTTCACCCAAACTGGATGATACTTTCAGGTAATGATCAGTACACTAAGTCGACTTGGTTCCCCAAATTTATTTTTTTCTATGTTGAAGCGTTCATTTCTAGTAACAGTTTGAATTTTTAGGTTTCACTCTGTTTTCTCCTATATTGATAGATGTATTTGGAACTCTAAATCCAACACGGTTTGTGCTAGATTCTTGAAACTTGACAGAATAAAGTAGTTTCACGTTCTATCTCTATGATTTGATTCCTCTTGATGTAGCCCTAAGCAGTGACTGGCGAGAAACACTTTCATGGAAAGGGGTTGCCAGGCTTCCCAAAATTACGAATCTCCAGAAATCTCAGCAAATATTTTTTCACCCAAACAGGATGATACTTTCAGGTAATGATCAGTACACTAAGGTGACTTGGTTCCCAAAATTTCGTTCTTCTATGTTGAAGCGTTCGTTTCCAGTAACAGTTTGAATTTTTAGGTTTCACTCTGTTTTCTCCTATATTGATAGATGTATTTGGAACTCTAAATCCAACACGGTTTGTGCTAGCTTCTTGAAACTTGACACAATAAAGTAGTTTCACGTTCTATCTCTATGTTTGGATTCCTCTTGATGTAGCCCTAAGCAGTGACAGGCGAGAAACACTTTCATGGAAAGGGGTTGCCAGGCTTCCCAAAATTACGAATCTCCAGAAATCTCAGCAAATATTTTTTCACCCAAACAGGATGATACTTTCAGGTAATGATCAGTACACTAAGGTGACTTGGTTCCCCAAATTTCGTTCTTCTATGTTGAAGCGTTCGTTTCCAGTAACTGTTTGAATTTTTAGGTTTCACTCTGTTTTCCCCTATATTGATAGATGTATTTGGAACTCTAAATCCAACACGGATTGTGCTAGCTTCTTGAAACTTGACACAATAAAGTAGTTTCACGTTCTATCTCTATGTTTGGATTCCTCTTGATGTAGCCCTAAGCAGTGACAGGCGAGAAACACTTTCATGGAAAGGGGTTTCCAGGCATCCCAAAATTACGAATCTCCATAAATCTCAGCAAATATTTTTTCACACAAACTGGATGATACTTTCAGGTAATTATCTGTACACGAAGGCGACTTGGTTCCCCAAATATCGTTCTTCTATGTTGAAGCGTTCGTTTCCAGTAATAGTTTGAATTTTTAGGTTTCACTCTGTTTTCTCCTATATTGATAGATGTATTTGGAACTCTAAATCCAACACGGTTCGTGCTAGCTTCTTGAAACTTGACACAATAAAGTAGTTTCACGTTCTATCTCTATGTTTGGATTCCTCTTGATGTAGCCCTAAGCAGTGACAGGCGAGAAACACTTTCATGGAAAGGGGTTGCCAGGCTTCCCAAAATTACGAATCTCCAGAAATCTCAGCAAATATTTTTTCACACAAACTGGATGATACTTTCAGGTAATGATCAGTACACGAAGGCGACTTGGTTCCCCAAATTTCGTTCTTCTATGTTGAAGCATTCGTTTCAAGTAACAGTTTGAATTTTTAGGTTTCACTCTGTTTTCTCCTATATTGATAGATGTATTTGGAACTCTAAATCCAACACGGTTTGTGCTAGCTTCTTGAAACTTGACACAATAAAGTAGTTTCACGTTCTATCTCTATGTTTTGTTTCCTCTTGATGTAGCCCTAAGCAGTGAGAGGCGAGAAACACTTTCATGGAAAGGGGTTGCCAGGCTTCCCAAAATTACGAATCTCCATAAATCTCAGCAAATATTTTTTCACCCAAACTTGATGATACTTTCAGATAATGATCAGTACAAGAAGGCGACTTGGTTCCCCAAATATCGTTCTTCTATGTTGAAGCGTTCGTTTCCAGTAACAGTTTGAATTTTTAGGTTTCACTCTGTTTTCTCCTATATTGATAGATGTATTTGGAACTCTAAATCCAACACGGTTTGTGCTAGCTTCTTGAAACTTGACACAATAAAGTAGTTTCACGTTCTATCTCTATGTTTGGATTCCTCTTGATGTAGCCCTAAGCAGTGACAGGCGAGAAACACTTTCATGGAAAGGGGTTGCCAGGCTTCCCAAAATTACGAATCTCCAGAAATCTCAGCAAATATTTTTTCACCCAAACAGGATGATACTTTCAGGTAATGATCAGTACACTAAGGTGACTTGGTTCCCCAAATTTCGTTCTTCTATGTTGAAGCGTTCGTTTCCAGTAACTGTTTGAATTTTTAGGTTTCACTCTGTTTTCCCCTATATTGATAGATGTATTTGGAACTCTAAATCCAACACGGTTTGTGCTAGCTTCTTGAAACTTGACACAATAAAGTAGTTTCACGTTCTATCTCTGTTTTGATTCCTCTTGATGTAGCCTTAAGCAGTGACTGGCGAGAAACACTTTCATGGAAAGGGGTTGCCAGGCTTCCCAAAATTACGAATCTCCAGAAATCTCAGCAAATATTTTTTCACCCAAACTGGATGATACTTTCAGGTAATGATCAGTACACTAAGGCGACTTGGTTCCCCAAATTTCGTTCTTCTATGTTGAAGCGTTCGTTTCCAGTAACAGTTTGAATTTTTAGGTTTCACTCTGTTTTCTCCTATATTGATAGATGTATTTGGAACTCTAAATCCAACACGGTTTGTGCTAGCTTCTTGAAACTTGACACAATAAAGTAGTTTCACGTTCTATCTCTATGTTTTGTTTCCTCTTGATGTAGCCCTAAGCAGTGACTGGCGAGAAACACTTTCATGGAAAGGGGTTGCCAGGCTTCCCAAAATAACGAATCTTCAGAAATCTCAGCAAATATTTTTTCACCCAAACTTTATGATACTTTCAGGTAATGATCAGTACACGAAGGCGACTTGGTTCCCCAAATTTCGTTCTTCTATGTTGAAGCGTTCGTTTCAAGTAACAGTTTGAATTTTTAGGTTTCACTCTGTTTTCTCCTATATTGATAGATGTATTTGGAACTCTAAATCCAACACGGTTTGTGCTAGCTTCTTGAAACTTGACACAATAAAGTAGTTTCACGTTCTATCTCTATGTTTTGTTTCCTCTTGATGTAGCCCTAAGCAGTGAGAGGCGAGAAACACTTTCATGGAAAGGGGTTGCCAGGCTTCCCAAAATTACGAATCTCCATAAATCTCAGCAAATATTTTTTCACCCAAACTTGATGATACTTTCAGATAATGATCAGTACAAGAAGGCGACTTGGTTCCCCAAATATCGTTCTTCTATGTTGAAGCGTTCGTTTCCAGTAACAGTTTGAATTTTTAGGTTTCACTCTGTTTTCTCCTATATTGATAGATGTATTTGGAACTCTAAATCCAACACGGTTTGTGCTAGCTTCTTGAAACTTGACACAATAAAGTAGTTTCAGGTTCTATCTCTATGTTTGGATTCCTCTTGATGTAGCCCTAAGCAGTGACTGGCGAGAAACACTTTCATGGAAAGGGGTTGCCAGGCTTCCCAGAATTACGAATCTCCAGAAATCTCAGCAAATATTTTTTCACCCAAACAGGATGATACTTTCAGGTAATGATCAGTACACTAAGGTGACTTTGTTCCCCAAATTTCGTTCTTCTATGTTGAAGCATTCGTTTCCAGTAACAGTTTGAATTTTTAGGTTTCACTCTGTTTTCCCCTATATTGATAGATGTATTTGGAACTCTAAATCCAACACGGTTTGTGCTAGCTTCTTGAAACTTGACACAATAAAGTAGTTTCACGTTCTATCTCTATGTTTTGTTTCCTCTTGAAGTAGCCCTAAGAAGTGAGAGGCGAGAAACACTTTCATGGAAAGGGGTTGCCAGGCTTCCCAAAATTACGAATCTCCATAAATCTCAGCAAATATTTTTTCACCCAAACTTGATGATACTTTCAGATAATGATCAGTACAAGAAGGCGACTTGGTTCCCCAAATATCGTTCTTCTATGTTGAAGCGTTCGTTTCCAGTAACAGTTTGAATTTTTAGGTTTCACTCTGTTTTCTCCTATATTGATAGATGTATTTGGAACTCTAAATCCAACACGGTTTGTGCTAGCTTCTTGAAACTTGACACAATAAAGTAGTTTCACGTTCTATCTCTATGTTTGGATTCCTCTTGATGTAGCCCTAAGCAGTGAGAGGCGAGAAACACTTTCATGGAAAGGGGTTGCCAGGCTTCCCAAAATTACGAATCTCCAGAAATCTCAGCAAATATTTTTTCACCCAAACAGGATGATACTTTCAGGTAATGATCAGTACACTAAGGTGACTTGGTTCCCAAAATTTCGTTCTTCTATGTTGAAGCGTTCGTTTCCAGTAACAGTTTGAATTTTTAGGTTTCACTCTGTTTTCTCCTATATTGATAGATGTATTTGGAACTCTAAATCCAACACGGTTTGTGCTAGCTTCTTGAAACTTGACACAATAAAGTAGTTTCACCTTCTATCTCTATGTTTGGATTCCTCTTGATGTAGCCCTAAGCAGTGACAGGCGAGAAACACTTTCATCGAAAGGGGTTGCCAGGCTTCCCAAAATTACGAATCTCCAGAAATCTCAGCAAATATTTTTTCACCCAAACAGGATGATACTTTCAGGTAATGATCAGTACACTAAGGTGACTTGGTTCCCCAAATTTCGTTCTTCTATGTTGAAGCGTTCGTTTCCAGTAACAGTTTGAATTTTTAGGTTTCACTCTGTTTTCCCCTATATTGATAGATGTATTTGGAACTCTAAATCCAACACGGTTTGTGCTAGCTTCTTGAAACTTGACACAATAAAGTAGTTTCACGTTCTATCTCTATGTTTGGATTCCTCTTGATGTAGCCCTAAGCAGTGACAGGCGAGAAACACTTTCATGGAAAGGGGTTTCCAGGCATCCCAAAATTACGAATCTCCATAAATCTCAGCAAATATTTTTTCACACAAACTGGATGATACTTTCAGGTAATTATCAGTACACGAAGGCGACTTGGTTCCCCAAATATCATTCTTCTATGTTGAAGCGTTCGTTTCCAGTAATAGTTTGAATTTTTAGGTTTCACTCTGTTTTCTCCTATATTGATAGATGTATTTGGAACTCTAAATCCAACACGGTTCGTGCTAGCTTCTTGAAACTTGACACAATAAAGTAGTTTCACGTTCTATCTCTATGTTTGGATTCCTCTTGATGTAGCCCTAAGCAGTGACAGGCGAGAAACACTTTCATGGAAAGGGGTTGCCAGGCTTCCCAAAATTACGAATCTCCAGAAATCTCAGCAAATATTTTTTCACACAAACTGGATGATACTTTCAGGTAATGATCAGTACACGAAGGCGACTTGGTTCCCCAAATTTCGTTCTTCTATGTTGAAGCGTTCGTTTCAAGTAACAGTTTGAATTTTTAGGTTTCACTCTGTTTTCTCCTATAATGATAGATGTATTTGGAACTCTAAATCCAACACGGTTTGTGCTAGCTTCTTGAAACTTGACACAATAAAGTAGTTTCTCGTTCTATCTCTATGTTTTGTTTCCTCTTGATGTAGCCCTAAGCAGTGACAGGCGAGAAACACTTCAATGGAAAGGGGTTGCCAGGCTTCCCAAAATTACGAATCTCCATAAATCTCAGCAAATATTTTTTCACCCAAACTTGATGATACTTTCAGATAATGATCAGTACACGAAGGCGACTTGGTTCCCCAAATATCGTTCTTCTATGTTGAAGCGTTCGTTTCCAGTAACAGTTTGAATTTTTAGGTTTCACTCTGTTTTCTCCTATATTGATACATGTATTTGGAACTCTAAATCCAACACGGTTTGTGCTAGCTTCTTGAAACTTGACACAATAAAGTAGTTTCACGTTCTATCTCTATGTTTGGATTCCTCTTGATGTAGCCCTAAGCAGTGACAGGCGAGAAACACTTTCATGGAAAGGGGTTGCCAGGCTTCCCAAAATTACGAATCTCCAGAAATCTCAGCAAATATGTTTTCAGCCAAACTGGATGATACTTTCAGATAATTATCAGTACACGAAGGCGACTTGGTTCCCCAAATTTCGTTCTTCTATGTTGAAGCGTTCGTTTCCAGTAACAGTTTGAATTTTTAGGTTTCACTCTGTTTTCTCCTATATTGATACATGTATTTGGAACTCTAAATCCAACACGGTTTGTGCTAGCTTCTTGAAACTTGACACAATAAAGTAGTTTCACGTTCTATCTCTATGTTTGGATTCCTCTTGATGTAGCCCTAAGCAGTGACAGGCGAGAAACACTTTCATGGAAAGGGGTTGCCAGGCTTCCCAAAATTACGAATCTCCAGAAATCTCAGCAAATATTTTTTCACACAAACTGGATGATACTTTCAGGTAATGATCAGTACACGAAGGCGACTTGGTTCCCAAAATTTCGTTCTTCTATGTTGAAGCGTTCGTTTCCAGTAACAGTTGGAATTTTTAGGTTTCACTCTGTTTTCTCCTATATTGATAGATGTATTTGGAACTCTAAATCCAACACGGTTTGTGCTAGCTTCTTGAAACTTGACACAATAAAGTAGTTTCACGTTCTATCTCTATGTTTGGATTCCTCTTGATGTAGCCCTAAGCAGTGACAGGCGAGAAACACTTCCATGGAAAGGGGTTGCCAGGCTTCCCAAAATTACGAATATCCAGAAATCTCAGCAAATATTTTTTCACCCAAACTGGATGATACTTTCAGGTAATGATCAGTAAACAAAGGCGACTTGGTTCCCCAAATTTCGTTCTTGTATGTTGAAGCGTGCATTTCCAGTAATAGTTTGAATTTTTAGGTTTCACTCTGTTTTCTCCTATATTGATAGATGTATTTGGAACTCTAAATCCAACACGGTTTGTGCTAGCTTCTTGAAACTTGACACAATAAAGTAGTTTCACGTTCTATCTCTATGTTTGGATTCCTCTTGATGTAGCCCTAAGCAGTGACAGGCGAGAAACACTTTCATGGAAAGGGGTTGCCAGGCTTCCCAAAATTACGAATCTCCAGAAATCTCAGCAAATATGTTTTCAGCCAAACTGGATGATACTTTCAGATAATTATCAGTACACGAAGGCGACTTGGTTCCCCAAATTTCGTTCTTCTATGTTGAAGCGTTGGTTTCCAGTAACAGTTTGAATATTTAGGTTTCACTCTGTTTTCTCCTATATTGTTAGATGTATTTGGAACTCTAAATCCAACACGGTTTGTGCTAGCTTCTTGAATCTTGACACAATAAAGTAGTTTCACGTTCTATCTCTATGTTTTGTTTCCTCTTGATGTAGCCCTAAGCAGTGACTGGCGAGAAACACTTTCATGGAAAGGGGTTGCCAGGCTTCCCAAAATTACGAATCTCCAGAAATCTCAGCAAATATTTTTTCACCCAAACAGGATGATACTTTCAGGTAATGATCAGTACACTAAGGTGACTTGGTTCCCCAAATTTCGTTCTTCTATGTTGAAGCGTGCATTTCCAGTAACAGTTTGAATTTTTAGGTTTCACTCTGTTTTCTCCTATATTGATAGATGTATTTGGAACTCTAAATCCAACACGGTTTGTGCTAGCTTCTTGAAACTTGACACAATAAAGTAGTTTCACGTTCTATCTCTATGTTTGGATTCCTCTTGATGTAGCCCTAAGCAGTGACAGGCGAGAAACACTTTCATGGAAAGGGGTTGCCAGGCTTCCCAAAATTACGAATCTCCAGAAATCTCAGCAAATATGTTTTCAGCCAAACTGGATGATACTTTCAGGTAATTATCAGTACACGAAGGCGACTTGGTTCCCCAAATTTCGTTCTTCTATGTTGAAGCGTTCGTTTCCAGTAACAGTTTGAATTTTTAGGTTTCACTCTGTTTTCTCCTATATTGATAGATGTATTTGGAACTCTAAATCCAACACGGTTTGTGCTAGCTTCTTGAAACTTGACACAATAAATTAGTTTCACGTTCTATCTCTATGTTTTGATTCCTCTTGATGTATCCCTAAGCAGTGACTGGCGAGAAACACTTTCATGGAAAGGGGTTTCCAGGCTTCCCAAAATTACGAATCTCCATAAATCTCAGCAAATATTTTTTCACCCAAACTGGATGATACTTTCAGGTAATTATCAGTACACGAAGGCGACTTGGTTCCCCAAATATCGTTCTTCTATGTTGAAGCGTTCGTTTCCAGTAACAGTTTGAATTTTTAGGTTTCACTCTGTTTTCTCCTATATTGATAGATGTATTTGGAACTCTAAATCCAACACGGTTTGTGCTAGCTTCTTGAAACTTGACACAATAAAGTAGTTTCACGTTCTATCTCTATGTTTGGATTCCTCTTGATGTAGCCCTAAGCAGTGACAGGCGAGAAACACTTTCATGGAAAGGGGTTGCCAGGCTTCCCAAAATTACGAATCTCCAGAAATCTCAGCAAATATTTTTTCACACAAACTGGATGATACTTTCAGGTAATGATCAGTACACGAAGGCGACTTGGTTCCCCAAATTTCGTTCTTCTATGTTGAAGCGTTCGTTTCAAGTAACAGTTTGAATTTTTAGGTTTCACTCTGTTTTCTCCTATATTGATAGATGTATTTGGAACTCTAAATCCAACACGGTTTGTGCTAGCTTCTTGAAACTTGACACAATAAAGTAGTTTCACGTTCTATCTCTATGTTTTGTTTCCTCTTGATGTAGCCCTAAGCAGTGACAGGCGAGAAACACTTTCATGGAAAGGGGTTGCCAGGCTTCCCAAAATTACGAATCTCCATAAATCTCAGCAAATATTTTTTCACCCAAACTTGATGATACCTTCAGATAATGATCAGTACACGAAGGCGACTTGGTTCCCCAAATATCGTTCTTCTATGTTGAAGCGTTCGTTTCCAGTAACAGTTTGAATTTTTAGGTTTCACTCTGTTTTCTCCTATATTGATAGATGTATTTGGAACTCTAAATCCAACACGGTTTGTGCTAGCTTCTTGAAACTTGACACAATAAAGTAGTTTCACGTTCTATCTCTATGTTTGGATTCCTCTTGATGTAGCCCTAAGCAGTGACAGGCGAGAAACACTTTCATGGAAAGGGGTTGCCCGGCTTCCCAAAATTACGAATCTCCAGAAATCTCAGCAAATATTTTTTCACACAAACTGGATGATACTATCAGGTAATGATCAGTACACGAAGGCGACTTGGTTCCCCAAATTTCGTTCTTCTATGTTGAACCGTTCGTTTCCAGTAACAGTTTGAATTTTTAGGTTTCACTCTGTTTTCCCCTATATTGATAGATGTATTTGGAACTCTAAATCCAACACGGTTTGTGCTAGCTTCTTGAAACTTGACACAATAAAGTAGTTTCACGTTCTATCTCTATGTTTGGATTCCTCTTGATGTAGCCCTAAGCAGTGACAGGCGAGAAACACTTTCATGGAAAGGGGTTTCCAGGCATCCCAAAATTACGAATCTCCATAAATCTCAGCAAATATTTTTTCACACAAACTGGATGATACTTTCAGGTAATTATCAGTACACGAAGGCGACTTGGTTCCCCAAATATCGTTCTTCTATGTTGAAGCGTTCGTTTCCAGTAATAGTTTGAATTTTTAGGTTTCACTCTGTTTTCTCCTATATTGATAGATGTATTTGGAACTCTAAATCCAACACGGTTTGTGCTAGCTTCTTGAAACTTGACACAATAAAGTAGTTTCACGTTCTATCTCTATGTTTGGATTCCTCTTGATGTAGCCCTAAGCAGTGACAGGCGAGAAACACTTTCATGGAAAGGGGTTGCCAGGCTTCCCAAAATTACGAATCTCCAGAAATCTCAGCAAATATTTTTTCACACAAACTGGATGATACTTTCAGGTAATGATCAGTACACGAAGGCGACTTGGTTCCCCAAATTTCGTTCTTCTATGTTGAAGCGTTCGTTTCAAGTAACAGTTTGAATTTTTAGGTTTCACTCTGTTTTCTCCTATATTGATACATGTATTTGGAACTCTAAATCCAACACGGTTTGTGCTAGCTTCTTGAAACTTGACACAATAAAGTAGTTTCACGTTCTATCTCTATGTTTGGATTCCTCTTGATGTAGCCCTAAGCAGTGAGAGGCGAGAAACACTTTCATGGAAAGGGGTTGCCAGGCTTCCCAAAATTACGAATCTCCATAAATCTCAGCAAATATTTTTTCACCCAAACTGAATGATACTTTCAGGTAATGATCAGTACACGAAGGCGACTTGGTTCCCCAAATTTCGTTCTTCTATGTTGAAGCGTTCGTTTCCAGTAACAGTTTGAATTTTTAGGTTTCACTCTGTTTTCTCCTATATTGATAGATGTATTTGGAACTCTAAATCCAACACGGTTTGTGCTAGCTTCTTGAAACTTGACACAATAAAGTAGTTTCACGTTCTATCTCTATGTTTGGATTCCTCTTGATGTAGCCCTAAGCAGTGACAGGCGAGAAACACTTTCATGGAAAGGGGTTGCCAGGCTTCCCAAAATTACGAATCTCCAGAAATCTCAGCAAATATTTTTTCACCCAAACAGGATGATACTTTCAGGTAATGATCAGTACACTAAGGTGACTTGGTTCCCAAAATTTCGTTCTTCTATGTTGAAGCGTTCGTTTCCAGTAACAGTTTCAATTTTTAGGTTTCACTCTGTTTTCTCCTATATTGATAGATGTATTTGGAACTCTAAATCCAACACGGTTTGTGCTAACTTCTTGAAACTTGACACAATAAAGTAGTTTCACGTTCTATCTCTATGTTTGGATTCCTCTTGATGTAGCCCTAAGCAGTGACAGGCGAGAAACACTTTCATGGAAAGGGGTTTCCAGGCATCCCAAAATTACGAATCTCCATAAATCTCAGCAAATATTTTTTCACACAAACTGGATGATACTTTCAGGTAATTATCAGTACACGAAGGCGACTTGGTTCCCCAAATATCGTTCTTCTATGTTGAAGCGTTCGTTTCCAGTAATAGTTTGAATTTTTAGGTTTCACTCTGTTTTCTCCTATATTGATAGATGTATTTGGAACTCTAAATCCAACACGGTTTGTGCTAGCTTCTTGAAACTTGACACAATAAAGTAGTTTCACGTTCTATCTCTATGTTTGGATTCCTCTTGATGTAGCCCTAAGCAGTGACAGGCGAGAAACACTTTCATGGAAAGGGGTTGCCAGGCTTCCCAAAATTACGAATCTCCAGAAAGCTCAGCAAATATTTTTTCACACAAACTGGATGATACTTTCAGGTAATGATCAGTACACGAAGGCGACTTGGTTCCCCAAATTTCGTTCTTCTATGTTGAAGCGTTCGTTTCAAGTAACAGTTTGAATTTTTAGGTTTCACTCTGTTTTCTCCTATATTGATAGATGTATTTGGAACTCTAAATCCAACACGGTTTGTGCTAGCTTCTTGAAACTTGACACAATAAAGTAGTTTCACGTTCTATCTCTATGTTTTGTTTCCTCTTGATGTAGCCCTAAGCAGTGACAGGCGAGAAACACTTTCATGGAAAGGGGTTGCCAGGCTTCCGAAAATTACGAATCTCCATAAATCTCAGCAAATATTTTTTCACCCAAACTTGATGATACCTTCAGATAATGATCAGTACACGAAGGCGACTTGGTTCCCCAAATATCGTTCTTCTATGTTGAAGCGTTCGTTTCAAGTAACAGTTTGAATTTTTAGGTTTCACTCTGTTTTCTCCTATATTGATAGATGTATTTGGAACTCTAAATCCAACACGGTTTGTGCTAGCTTCTTGAAACTTGACACAATAAAGTAGTTTCACGTTCTATCTCTATGTTTGGATTCCTCTTGATGTAGCCCTAAGCAGTGACAGGCGAGAAACACTTTCATGGAAAGGGGTTGCCAGGCTTCCCAAAATTACGAATCTCCAGAAATCTCAGCAAATATTTTTTCACCCAAACAGGATGATACTTTCAGGTAATGATCAGTACACTAAGGTGACTTGGTTCCCAAAATTTCGTTCTTCTATGTTGAAGCGTTCGTTTCCAGTAACAGTTTGAATTTTTAGGTTTCACTCTGTTTTCCCCTATATTGATAGATGTATTTGGAACTCTAAATCCAACACGGTTTGTGCTAGCTTCTTGAAACTTGACACAATAAAGTAGATTCACGTTCTATCTCTATGTTTGGATTCCTCTTGATGTAGCCCTAAGCAGTGACAGGCGAGAAACACTTTCATGGAAAGGGGTTTCCAGGCATCCCAAAATTACGAATCTCCATAAATCTCAGCAAATATTTTTTCACACAAACTGGATGATACTTTCAGGTAATTATCAGTACACGAAGGCGACTTGGTTCCCCAAATATCGTTCTTCTATGTTGAAGCGTTCGTTTCCAGTAATAGTTTGAATTTTTAGGTTTCACTCTGTTTTCTCCTATATTGATAGATGTATTTGGAACTCTAAATCCAACACGGTTCGTGCTAGCTTCTTGAAACTTGACACAATAAAGTAGTTTCACGTTCTATCTCTATGTTTGGATTCCTCTTGATGTAGCCCTAAGCAGTGACAGGCGAGAAACACTTTCATGGAAAGGGGTTGCCAGGCTTCCCAAAATTACGAATCTCCAGAAAGCTCAGCAAATATTTTTTCACACAAACTGGATGATACTTTCAGGTAATGATCAGTACACAAAGGCGACTTGGTTCCCCAAATTTCGTTCTTCTATGTTGAAGCGTTCGTTTCCAGTAACAGTTTGAATTTTTAGGTTTCACTCTGTTTTCTCCTATATTGATAGATGTATTTGGAACTCTAAATCCAACACGGTTTGTGCTAGCTTCTTGAAACTTGACACAATAAAGTAGTTTCACGTTCTATCTCTATGTTTTGTTTCCTCTTGATGTAGCCCTAAGCAGTGACAGGCGAGAAACACTTTCATGGAAAGGGGTTGCCAGGCTTCCGAAAATTAAGAATCTCCATAAATCTCAGCAAATATTTTTTCACCCAAACTTGATGATACCTTCAGATAATGATCAGTACACGAAGGCGACTTGGTTCCCCAAATATCGTTCTTCTATGTTGAAGCGTTCGTTTCCAGTAACAGTTTGAATTTTTAGGTTTCACTCTGTTTTCTCCTATATTGATAGATGTATTTGGAACTCTAAATCCAACACGGTTTGTGCTAGCTTCTTGAAACTTGACACAATAAAGTAGTTTCACGTTCTATCTCTATGTTTGGATTCCTCTTGATGTAGCCCTAAGCAGTGACAGGCGAGAAACACTTTCATGGAAAGGGGTTGCCAGGCTTCCCAAAATTACGAATCTCCAGAAATCTCAGCAAATATTTTTTCACACAAACTGGATGATACTATCAGGTAATGATCAGTACACGAAGGCGACTTGGTTCCCCAAATTTCGTTCTTCTATGTTGAAGCGTTCGTTTCCAGTAACAGTTTGAATTTTTAGGTTTCACTCTGTTTTCCCCTATATTGATAGATGTATTTGGAACTCTAAATCCAACACGGTTTGTGCTAGCTTCTTGAAACTTGACACAATAAAGTAGATTCACGTTCTATCTCTATGTTTGGATTCCTCTTGATGTAGCCCTAAGCAGTGACAGGCGAGAAACACTTTCATGGAAAGGGGTTTCCAGGCATCCCAAAATTACGAATCTCCATAAATCTCAGCAAATATTTTTTCACACAAACTGGATGATACTTTCAGGTAATTATCAGTACACAAAGGCGACTTGGTTCCCCAAATATCTTTCTTCTATGTTGAAGCGTTCGTTTCCAGTAATAGTTTGAATTTTTAGGTTTCACTCTGTTTTCTCCTATATTGATAGATGTATTTGGAACTCTAAATCCAACACGGTTCATGCTAGCTTCTTGAAACTTGACACAATAAAGTAGTTTCACGTTCTATCTCTATGTTTGGATTCCTCTTGATGTAGCCCTAAGCAGTGACAGGCGAGAAACACTTTCATGGAAAGGGGTTGCCAGGCTTCCCAAAATTACGAATCTCCAGAAATCTCAGCAAATATTTTTTCACACAAACTGGATGATACTTTCAGGTAATGATCAGTACACGAAGGCGACTTGGTTCCCCAAATTTCGTTCTTCTATGTTGAAGCGTTCGTTTCAAGTAACAGTTTGAATTTTTAGGTTTCACTCTGTTTTCTCCTATATTGATAGATGTATTTGGAACTCTAAATCCAACACGGTTTGTGCTAGCTTCTTGAAACTTGACACAATAAAGTAGTTTCACGTTCTATCTCTATGTTTTGTTTCCTCTTGATGTAGCCCTAAGCAGTGAGAGGCGAGAAACACTTTCATGGAAAGGGGTTGCCAGGCTTCCCAAAATTACGAATCTCCATAAATCTCAGCAAATATTTTTTCACCCAAACTTGATGATACTTTCAGATAATGATCAGTACACGAAGGCGACTTCGTTCCCCAAATATCGTTCTTCTATGTTGAAGCGTTCGTTTCCAGTAACAGTTTGAATTTTTAGGTTTCACTCTGTTTTCTCCTATATTGATAGACGTATTTGGAACTCTAAATCCAACACGGTTTGTGCTAGCTTCTTGAAACTTGACACAATAAAGTAGTTTCATGTTCTATCTCTATGTTTTGTTTCCTCTTGATGTAGCCCTAAGCAGTGACAGGCGAGAAACACTTCAATGGAAAGGGGTTGCCAGGCTTCCCAAAATTACGAATCTCCATAAATCTCAGCAAATATTTTTTCACCCAAACTTGATGATACTTTCAGATAATGATCAGTACACGAAGGCGACTTGGTTCCCCAAATATCGTTCTTCTATGTTGAAGCGTTCGTTTCCAGTAACAGTTTGAATTTTTAGGTTTCACTCTGTTTTCTCCTATATTGATAGATGTATTTGGAACTCTAAATCCAACACGGTTTGTGCTAGCTTCTTGAAACTTGACACAATAAAGTAGTTTCACGTTCTATCTCTATGTTTTGTTTCCTCTTGATGTAGCCCTAAGCAGTGACAGGCGAGAAACACTTCAATGGAAAGGGGTTGCCAGGCTTCCCAAAATTACGAATCTCCATAAATCTCAGCAAATATTTATTCACCCAAACTTGATGATACTTTCAGATAATGATCAGTACACGAAGGCGACTTGGTTCCCCAAATATCGTTCTTCTATGTTGAAGCGTTCGTTTCCAGTAACAGTTTGAATTTTTAGGTTTCACTCTGTTTTCTCCTATATTGATAGATGTATTTGGAACTCTAAATCCAACACGGTTTGTGCTACCTTCTTGAAACTTGACACAATAAAGTAGTTTCACGTTCTATCCCTATGTTTTGTTTCCTCTTGATGTAGCCCTGTGCAGTGACTGGCGAGAAACACTTTCATGGAAAGGGGTTGCCAAGCTTCCTAAAATTACGAATCTCCAGAAATCTCAGCAAATATTTTTTCTGCCAAACTGGATGATACTTTCAGGTAATGATCACTACACGAAGGCGACTTGGTTCCCCAAATTTCGTTCTTCTATGTTGAAGCGTTCGTTTCCAGTAATAGTTTGAATTTTTAGGTTTCACTCTGTTTTCTCCTATATTGATAGATGTATTTGGAACTCTAAATCCAACACGGTTCGTGCTAGCTTCTTGAAACTTGACACAATAAAGTAGTTTCACGTTCTATCTCTATGTTTGGATTCCTCTTGATGTAGCCCTAAGCAGTGACAGGCGAGAAACACTTTCATGGAAAGGGGTTGCCAGGCTTCCCAAAATTACGAATCTCCAGAAAGCTCAGCAAATATTTTTTCACACAAACTGGATGATACTTTCAGGTAATGATCAGTACACGAAGGCGACTTGGTTCCCCAAATTTCGTTCTTCTATGTTGAAGCGTTCGTTTCAAGTAACAGTTTGAATTTTTAGGTTTCACTCTGTTTTCTCCTATATTGATAGATGTATTTGGAACTCTAAATCCAACACGGTTTGTGCTAGCTTCTTGAAACTTGACACAATAAAGTAGTTTCACGTTCTATCTCTATGTTTTGTTTCCTCTTGATGTAGCCCTAAGCAGTGACAGGCGAGAAACACTTTCATGGAAAGGGGTTGCCAGGCTTCCGAAAATTACGAATCTCCATAAATCTCAGCAAATATTTTTTCACCCAAACTTGATGATACCTTCAGATAATGATCAGTACACGAAGGCGACTTGGTTCCCCAAATATCGTTCTTCTATGTTGAAGCGTTCGTTTCCAGTAACAGTTTGAATTTTTAGGTTTCACTCTGTTTTCTCCTATATTGATAGATGTATTTGGAACTCTAAATCCAACACGGTTTGTGCTAGCTTCTTGAAACTTGACACAATAAAGTAGTTTCACGTTCTATCTCTATGTTTGGATTCCTCTTGATGTAGCCCTAAGCAGTGACAGGCGAGAAACACTTTCATGGAAAGGGGTTGCCAGGCTTCCCAAAATTACGAATCTCCAGAAATCTCAGCAAATATTTTTTCACACAAACTGGATGATACTTTCAGGTAATGATCAGTACACGAAGGCGACTTGGTTCCCCAAATTTCGTTCTTCTATGTTGAAGCGTTCGTTGACAGTAACAGTTTGAATTTTTAGGTTTCACTCTGTTTTCCCCTATATTGATAGATGTATTTGGAACTCTAAATCCAACACGGTTTGTGCTAGCTTCTTGAAACTTGACACAATAAAGTAGATTCACGTTCTATCTCTATGTTTGGATTCCCCTTGATGTAGCCCTAAGCAGTGACAGGCGAGAAACACTTTCATGGAAAGGGGTTTCCAGGCATCCCAAAATTACGAATCTCCATAAATCTCAGCAAATATTTTTTCACACAAACTGGATGATACTTTCAGGTAATTATCAGTACACGAAGGCGACTTGGTTCCCCAAATATCTTTCTTCTATGTTGAAGCGTTCGTTTCCAGTAATAGTTTGAATTTTTAGGTTTCACTCTGTTTTCTCCTATATTGATAGATGTATTTGGAACTCTAAATCCAACACGGTTTGTGCTAGCTTCTTGAAACTTGACACAATAAAGTAGTTTCACGTTCTATCTCTATGTTTTGTTTCCTCTTGATGTAGCCCTAAGCAGTGACAGGCGAGAAACACTTCAATGGAAAGGGGTTGCCAGGCTTCCCAAAATTACGAATCTCCAGAAATCACAGCAAATATGTTTTCAGCCAAACTGGATGATACTTTCAGATAATTATCAGTACACAAAGGCAACTTGGTTCCCCAAATTTCGTTCTTCTATGTTGAAGCGTTGGTTTCCAGTAACAGTTTGAATATTTAGGTTTCACTCTGTTTTCTCCTATATTGTTAGATGTATTTGGAACTCTAAATCCAACACGGTTTGTGCTAGCTTCTTGAATCTTGACACAATAAAGTAGTTTCACGTTCTATCTCTATGTTTTGTTTCCTCTTGATGTAGCCCTAAGCAGTGACTGGCGAGAAACACTTTCATGGAAAGGGGTTGCCAGGCTTCCCAAAATTACGAATCTCCAGAAATCTCAGCAAATATTTTTTCACCCAAACAGGATGATACTTTCAGGTAATGATCAGTACACTAAGGTGACTTGGTTCCCCAAATTTCGTTCTTCTATGTTGAAGCGTTCGTTTCCAGTAACAGTTTGAATTTTTAGGTTTCACTCTGTTTTCTCCTATATTGATAGATGTATTTGGAACTCTAAATCCAACACGGTTTGTGCTAGCTTCTTGAAACTTGACACAATAAAGTAGTTTCACGTTCTATCTCTATGTTTGGATTCCTCTTGATGTATCCCTAAGCAGTGACAGGCGAGAAACACTTTCATTGAAAGGGGTTGCCAGGCTTCCCAAAATTACGAATCTACAGAAATCTCAGCAAATATGTTTTCAGCCAAACTGGATGATACTTTCAGGTAATTATCAGTACACAAAGGCGACTTGGTTCCCCAAATTTCGTTCTTCTATGTTGAAGCGTTCGTTTCCAGTAACAGTTTGAATTTTTAGGTTTCACTCTGTTTTCTCCTATATTGATAGATGTATTTGGAACTCTAAATACAACACGGTTTGTGCTAGCTTCTTGAAACTTGACACAATAAAGTAGTTTCACGTTCTATTTCTATGTTTTGATTCCTCTTGATGTATCCCTAAGCAGTGACTGGCGAGAAACACTTTCATGGAAAGGGGTTTCCAGGCTTCCCAAAATTACGAATATCCATAAATCTGAGCAAATATTTTTTCACCCAAACTGGATGATACTTTCAGGTAATGATCTGTACACGAAGGCGACTTGGTTCCCCAAATATCGTTCTTCTATGTTGAAGCGTTCGTTTCCAGTAATAGTTTGAATTTTTAGGTTTCACTCTGTTTTCTCCCATATTGATAGATGGATTTGGAACTCTAAATCCAACACGGTTTGTGCTAGCTTCTTGAAACTTGACACAATAAAGTAGTTTCACGTTCTATCTCTATGTTTGCATTCCTCTTGATGTAGCCCTAAGCAGTGACAGGCGAGAAACACTTTCATGGAAAGGGGTTGCCAGGCTTCCCAAAATTACGAATCTCCAGAAATCTCAGCAAATATTTTTTCACACAAACTGGATGATACTTTCAGTTAATGATCAGTACACGAAGGTGACTTGGTTCCCCAAATTTCGTTCTTCTATGTTGAAGCGTTCGTTTCAAGTAACAGTTTGAATTTTTAGGTTTCACTCTGTTTTCTCCTATATTGATAGATGTATTTGGAACTCTAAATCCAACACGGTTTGTGCTAGCTTCTTGAAACTTGACACAATAAAGTAGTTTCACGTTCTATCTCTATGTTTTGTTTCCTCTTGATGTAGCCCTAAGCAGTGACAGGCGAGAAACACTTCAATGGAAAGGGGTTGCCAGGCTTCCCAAAATTACGAATCTCCAGAAATCACAGCAAATATGTTTTCAGCCAAACTGGATGATACTTTCAGATAATTATCAGTACACAAAGGCAACTTGGTTCCCCAAATTTCGTTCTTCTATGTTGAAGCGTTGGTTTCCAGTAACAGTTTGAATATTTAGGTTTCACTCTGTTTTCTCCTATATTGTTAGATGTATTTGGAACTCTAAATCCAACACGGTTTGTGCTAGCTTCTTGAATCTTGACACAATAAAGTAGTTTCACGTTCTATCTCTATGTTTTGTTTCCTCTTGATGTAGCCCTAAGAAGTGACTGGCGAGAAACACTTTCATGGAAAGGGGTTGCCAGGCTTCCCAAAATTACGAATCTCCAGAAATCTCAGCAAATATTTTTTCACCCAAACAGGATGATACTTTCAGGTAATGATCAGTACACTAAGGTGACTTGGTTCCCCAAATTTCGTTCTTCTATGTTGAAGCGTTCGTTTCCAGTAACAGTTTGAATTTTTAGGTTTCACTCTGTTTTCTCCTATATTGATAGATGTATTTGGAACTCTAAATCCAACACGGTTTGTGCTAGCTTCTTGAAACTTGACACAATAAAGTAGTTTCACGTTCTATCTCTATGTTTGGATTCCTCTTGATGTATCCCTAAGCAGTGACAGGCGAGAAACACTTTCATTGAAAGGGGTTGCGAGGCTTCCCAAAATTACGAATCTACAGAAATCTCAGCAAATATGTTTTCAGCCAAACTGGATGATACTTTCAGGTAATTATCAGTACACAAAGGCGACTTGGTTCCCCAAATTTCGTTCTTCTATGTTGAAGCGTTCGTTTCCAGTAACAGTTTGAATTTTTAGGTTTCACTCTGTTTTCTCCTATATTGATAGATGTATTTGGAACTCTAAATACAACACGGTTTGTGCTAGCTTCTTGAAACTTGACACAATAAAGTAGTTTCACGTTCTATTTCTATGTTTTGATTCCTCTTGATGTATCCCTAAGCAGTGACTGGCGAGAAACACTTTCATGGAAAGGGGTTTCCAGGCTTCCCAAAATTACGAATATCCATAAATCTGAGCAAATATTTTTTCACCCAAACTGGATGATACTTTCAGGTAATGATCTGTACACGAAGGCGACTTGGTTCCCCAAATATCGTTCTTCTATGTTGAAGCGTTCGTTTCCAGTAATAGTTTGAATTTTTAGGTTTCACTCTGTTTTCTCCCATATTGATAGATGGATTTGGAACTCTAAATCCAACACGGTTTGTGCTAGCTTCTTGAAACTTGACACAATAAAGTAGTTTCACGTTCTATCTCTATGTTTGCATTCCTCTTGATGTAGCCCTAAGCAGTGACAGGCGAGAAACACTTTCATGGAAAGGGGTTGCCAGGCTTCCCAAAATTACGAATCTCCAGAAATCTCAGCAAATATTTTTTCACACAAACTGGATGATACTTTCAGTTAATGATCAGTACACGAAGGTGACTTGGTTCCCCAAATTTCGTTCTTCTATGTTGAAGCGTTCGTTTCAAGTAACAGTTTGAATTTTTAGGTTTCACTCTGTTTTCTCCTATATTGATAGATGTATTTGGAACTCTAAATCCAACACGGTTTGTGCTAGCTTCTTGAAACTTGACACAATAAAGTAGTTTCACGTTCTCTCTCTATGTTTTGTTTCCTCTTGATGTAGCCCTAAGCAGTGACAGGCGAGAAACACTTTCATGGAAAGGGGTTGCCAGGCTTCCCAAAATTACGAATCTCCATAAATCTCAGCAAATATTTTTTCACCCAAACTTGATTATACTTTCAGATAATGATCAGTACACGAAGGCGACTTGGTTCCCCAAATATCGTTCTTCTATGTTGAAGCGTTCGTTTCCAGTAACAGTTTGAATTTTTAGGTTTCACTCTGTTTTCTCCTATATTGATAGATGTATTTGGAACTCTAAATCCAACACGGTTTGTGCTAGCTTCTTGAAACTTGACACAATAAAGTAGTTTCACGTTCTATCTCTATGTTTGGATTCCTCTTGATGTAGCCCTAAGCAGTGACAGGCGAGAAACACTTTCATGGAAAGGGGTTGCCAGGCTTCCCAAAATTACGAATCTCCAGAAATCTCAGCAAATATTTTTTCACACAAACTGGATGATACTATCAGGTAATGATCAGTACACGAAGGCGACTTGGTTCCCCAAATTTCGTTCTTCTATGTTGAAGCGTTCGTTTCCAGTAACAGTTTGAATTTTTAGGTTTCACTCTGTTTTCCCCTATATTGATAGATGTATTTGGAACTCTAAATCCAACACGGTTTGTGCTAGCTTCTTGAAACTTGACACAATAAAGTAGATTCACGTTCTATCTCTATGTTTGGATTCCTCTTGATGTAGCCCTAAGCAGTGACAGGCGAGAAACACTTTCATGGAAAGGGGTTTCCAGGCATCCCAAAATTACGAATCTCCATAAATCTCAGCAAATATTTTTTCACACAAACTGGATGATACTTTCAGGTAATTATCAGTACACAAAGGCGACTTGGTTCCCCAAATATCTTTCTTCTATGTTGAAGCGTTCGTTTCCAGTAATAGTTTGAATTTTTAGGTTTCACTCTGTTTTCTCCTATATTGATAGATGTATTTGGAACTCTAAATCCAACACGGTTCATGCTAGCTTCTTGAAACTTGACACAATAAAGTAGTTTCACGTTCTATCTCTATGTTTGGATTCCTCTTGATGTAGCCCTAAGCAGTGACAGGCGAGAAACACTTTCATGGAAAGGGGTTGCCAGGCTTCCCAAAATTACGAATCTCCAGAAATCTCAGCAAATATTTTTTCACACAAACTGGATGATACTTTCAGGTAATGATCAGTACACGAAGGCGACTTGGTTCCCCAAATTTCGTTCTTCTATGTTGAAGCATTCGTTTCAAGTAACAGTTTGAATTTTTAGGTTTCACTCTGTTTTCTCCTATATTGATAGATGTATTTGGAACTCTAAATCCAACACGGTTTGTGCTAGCTTCTTGAAACTTGACACAATAAAGTAGTTTCACGTTCTATCTCTATGTTTTGTTTCCTCTTGATGTAGCCCTAAGCAGTGAGAGGCGAGAAACACTTTCATGGAAAGGGGTTGCCAGGCTTCCCAAAATTACGAATCTCCATAAATCTCAGCAAATATTTTTTCACCCAAACTTGATGATACTTTCAGATAATGATCAGTACACGAAGGCGACTTGGTTCCCCAAATATCGTTCTTCTATGTTGAAGCGTTCGTTTCCAGTAACAGTTTGAATTTTTAGGTTTCACTCTGTTTTCTCCTATATTGATAGACGTATTTGGAACTCTAAATCCAACACGGTTTGTGCTAGCTTCTTGAAACTTGACACAATAAAGTAGTTTCATGTTCTATCTCTATGTTTTGTTTCCTCTTGATGTAGCCCTAAGCAGTGACAGGCGAGAAACACTTCAATGGAAAGGGGTTGCCAGGCTTCCCAAAATTACGAATCTCCATAAATCTCAGCAAATATTTTTTCACCCAAACTTGATGATACTTTCAGATAATGATCAGTACACGAAGGCGACTTGGTTCCCCAAATATCGTTCTTCTATGTTGAAGCGTTCGTTTCCAGTAACAGTTTGAATTTTTAGGTTTCACTCTGTTTTCTCCTATATTGATAGATGTATTTGGAACTCTAAATCCAACACGGTTTGTGCTAGCTTCTTGAAACTTGACACAATAAAGTAGTTTCACGTTCTATCTCTATGTTTTGTTTCCTCTTGATGTAGCCCTAAGCAGTGACAGGCGAGAAACACTTCAATGGAAAGGGGTTGCCAGGCTTCCCAAAATTACGAATCTCCATAAATCTCAGCAAATATTTATTCACCCAAACTTGATGATACTTTCAGATAATGATCAGTACACGAAGGCGACTTGGTTCCCCAAATATCGTTCTTCTATGTTGAAGCGTTCGTTTCCAGTAACAGTTTGAATTTTTAGGTTTCACTCTGTTTTCTCCTATATTGATAGATGTATTTGGAACTCTAAATCCAACACGGTTTGTGCTACCTTCTTGAAACTTGACACAATAAAGTAGTTTCACGTTCTATCCCTATGTTTTGTTTCCTCTTGATGTAGCCCTGTGCAGTGACTGGCGAGAAACACTTTCATGGAAAGGGGTTGCCAAGCTTCCTAAAATTACGAATCTCCAGAAATCTCAGCAAATATTTTTTCTGGGAAACTGGATGATACTTTCAGGTAATGATCACTACACGAAGGCGACTTGGTTCCCCAAATTTCGTTCTTCTATGTTGAAGCGTTCGTTTCCAGTAATAGTTTGAATTTTTAGGTTTCACTCTGTTTTCTCCTATATTGATAGATGTATTTGGAACTCTAAATCCAACACGGTTCGTGCTAGCTTCTTGAAACTTGACACAATAAAGTAGTTTCACGTTCTATCTCTATGTTTGGATTCCTCTTGATGTAGCCCTAAGCAGTGACAGGCGAGAAACACTTTCATGGAAAGGGGTTGCCAGGCTTCCCAAAATTACGAATCTCCAGAAAGCTCAGCAAATATTTTTTCACACAAACTGGATGATACTTTCAGGTAATGATCAGTACACGAAGGCGACTTGGTTCCCCAAATTTCGTTCTTCTATGTTGAAGCGTTCGTTTCAAGTAACAGTTTGAATTTTTAGGTTTCACTCTGTTTTCTCCTATATTGATAGATGTATTTGGAACTCTAAATCCAACACGGTTTGTGCTAGCTTCTTGAAACTTGACACAATAAAGTAGTTTCACGTTCTATCTCTATGTTTTGTTTCCTCTTGATGTAGCCCTAAGCAGTGACAGGCGAGAAACACTTTCATGGAAAGGGGTTGCCAGGCTTCCGAAAATTACGAATCTCCATAAATCTCAGCAAATATTTTTTCACCCAAACTTGATGATACCTTCAGATAATGATCAGTACACGAAGGCGACTTGGTTCCCCAAATATCGTTCTTCTATGTTGAAGCGTTCGTTTCCAGTAACAGTTTGAATTTTTAGGTTTCACTCTGTTTTCTCCTATATTGATAGATGTATTTGGAACTCTAAATCCAACACGGTTTGTGCTAGCTTCTTGAAACTTGACACAATAAAGTAGTTTCACGTTCTATCTCTATGTTTGGATTCCTCTTGATGTAGCCCTAAGCAGTGACAGGCGAGAAACACTTTCATGGAAAGGGGTTGCCAGGCTTCCCAAAATTACGAATCTCCAGAAATCTCAGCAAATATTTTTTCACACAAACTGGATGATACTTTCAGGTAATGATCAGTACACGAAGGCGACTTGGTTCCCCAAATTACGTTCTTCTATGTTGAAGCGTTCGTTGACAGTAACAGTTTGAATTTTTAGGTTTCACTCTGTTTTCCCCTATATTGATAGATGTATTTGGAACTCTAAATCCAACACGGTTTGTGCTAGCTTCTTGAAACTTGACACAATAAAGTAGATTCACGTTCTATCTCTATGTTTGGATTCCCCTTGATGTAGCCCTAAGCAGTGACAGGCGAGAAACACTTTCATGGAAAGGGGTTTCCAGGCATCCCAAAATTACGAATCTCCATAAATCTCAGCAAATATTTTTTCACACAAACTGGATGATACTTTCAGGTAATTATCAGTACACGAAGGCGACTTGGTTCCCCAAATATCTTTCTTCTATGTTGAAGCGTTCGTTTCCAGTAATAGTTTGAATTTTTAGGTTTCACTCTGTTTTCTCCTATATTGATAGATGTATTTGGAACTCTAAATCCAACACGGTTTGTGCTAGCTTCTTGAAACTTGACACAATAAAGTAGTTTCACGTTCTATCTCTATGTTTTGTTTCCTCTTGATGTAGCCCTAAGCAGTGACAGGCGAGAAACACTTCAATGGAAAGGGGTTGCCAGGCTTCCCAAAATTACGAATCTCCAGAAATCACAGCAAATATGTTTTCAGCCAAACTGGATGATACTTTCAGATAATTATCAGTACACAAAGGCAACTTGGTTCCCCAAATTTCGTTCTTCTATGTTGAAGCGTTGGTTTCCAGTAACAGTTTGAATATTTAGGTTTCACTCTGTTTTCTCCTATATTGTTAGATGTATTTGGAACTCTAAATCCAACACGGTTTGTGCTAGCTTCTTGAATCTTGACACAATAAAGTAGTTTCACGTTCTATCTCTATGTTTTGTTTCCTCTTGATGTAGCCCTAAGCAGTGACTGGCGAGAAACACTTTCATGGAAAGGGGTTGCCAGGCTTCCCAAAATTACGAATCTCCAGAAATCTCAGCAAATATTTTTTCACCCAAACAGGATGATACTTTCAGGTAATGATCAGTACACTAAGGTGACTTGGTTCCCCAAATTTCGTTCTTCTATGTTGAAGCGTTCGTTTCCAGTAACAGTTTGAATTTTTAGGTTTCACTCTGTTTTCTCCTATATTGATAGATGTATTTGGAACTCTAAATCCAACACGGTTTGTGCTAGCTTCTTGAAACTTGACACAATAAAGTAGTTTCACGTTCTATCTCTATGTTTGGATTCCTCTTGATGTATCCCTAAGCAGTGACAGGCGAGAAACACTTTCATTGAAAGGGGTTGCCAGGCTTCCCAAAATTACGAATCTACAGAAATCTCAGCAAATATGTTTTCAGCCAAACTGGATGATACTTTCAGGTAATTATCAGTACACAAAGGCGACTTGGTTCCCCAAATTTCGTTCTTCTATGTTGAAGCGTTCGTTTCCAGTAACAGTTTGAATTTTTAGGTTTCACTCTGTTTTCTCCTATATTGATAGATGTATTTGGAACTCTAAATACAACACGGTTTGTGCTAGCTTCTTGAAACTTGACACAATAAAGTAGTTTCACGTTCTATTTCTATGTTTTGATTCCTCTTGATGTATCCCTAAGCAGTGACTGGCGAGAAACACTTTCATGGAAAGGGGTTTCCAGGCTTCCCAAAATTACGAATATCCATAAATCTGAGCAAATATTTTTTCACCCAAACTGGATGATACTTTCAGGTAATGATCTGTACACGAAGGCGACTTGGTTCCCCAAATATCGTTCTTCTATGTTGAAGCGTTCGTTTCCAGTAATAGTTTGAATTTTTAGGTTTCACTCTGTTTTCTCCCATATTGATAGATGGATTTGGAACTCTAAATCCAACACGGTTTGTGCTAGCTTCTTGAAACTTGACACAATAAAGTAGTTTCACGTTCTATCTCTATGTTTGCATTCCTCTTGATGTAGCCCTAAGCAGTGACAGGCGAGAAACACTTTCATGGAAAGGGGTTGCCAGGCTTCCCAAAATTACGAATCTCCAGAAATCTCAGCAAATATTTTTTCACACAAACTGGATGATACTTTCAGTTAATGATCAGTACACGAAGGTGACTTGGTTCCCCAAATTTCGTTCTTCTATGTTGAAGCGTTCGTTTCAAGTAACAGTTTGAATTTTTAGGTTTCACTCTGTTTTCTCCTATATTGATAGATGTATTTGGAACTCTAAATCCAACACGGTTTGTGCTAGCTTCTTGAAACTTGACACAATAAAGTAGTTTCACGTTCTATCTCTATGTTTTGTTTCCTCTTGATGTAGCCCTAAGCAGTGACAGGCGAGAAACACTTCAATGGAAAGGGGTTGCCAGGCTTCCCAAAATTACGAATCTCCAGAAATCACAGCAAATATGTTTTCAGCCAAACTGGATGATACTTTCAGATAATTATCAGTACACAAAGGCAACTTGGTTCCCCAAATTTCGTTCTTCTATGTTGAAGCGTTGGTTTCCAGTAACAGTTTGAATATTTAGGTTTCACTCTGTTTTCTCCTATATTGTTAGATGTATTTGGAACTCTAAATCCAACACGGTTTGTGCTAGCTTCTTGAATCTTGACACAATAAAGTAGTTTCACGTTCTATCTCTATGTTTTGTTTCCTCTTGATGTAGCCCTAAGAAGTGACTGGCGAGAAACACTTTCATGGAAAGGGGTTGCCAGGCTTCCCAAAATTACGAATCTCCAGAAATCTCAGCAAATATTTTTTCACCCAAACAGGATGATACTTTCAGGTAATGATCAGTACACTAAGGTGACTTGGTTCCCCAAATTTCGTTCTTCTATGTTGAAGCGTTCGTTTCCAGTAACAGTTTGAATTTTTAGGTTTCACTCTGTTTTCTCCTATATTGATAGATGTATTTGGAACTCTAAATCCAACACGGTTTGTGCTAGCTTCTTGAAACTTGACACAATAAAGTAGTTTCACGTTCTATCTCTATGTTTGGATTCCTCTTGATGTATCCCTAAGCAGTGACAGGCGAGAAACACTTTCATTGAAAGGGGTTGCGAGGCTTCCCAAAATTACGAATCTACAGAAATCTCAGCAAATATGTTTTCAGCCAAACTGGATGATACTTTCAGGTAATTATCAGTACACAAAGGCGACTTGGTTCCCCAAATTTCGTTCTTCTATGTTGAAGCGTTCGTTTCCAGTAACAGTTTGAATTTTTAGGTTTCACTCTGTTTTCTCCTATATTGATAGATGTATTTGGAACTCTAAATCCAACACGGTTTGTGCTAGCTTCTTGAAACTTGACACAATAAAGTAGTTTCACGTTCTATTTCTATGTTTTGATTCCTCTTGATGTATCCCTAAGCAGTGACTGGCGAGAAACACTTTCATGGAAAGGGGTTTCCAGGCTTCCCAAAATTACGAATATCCATAAATCTGAGCAAATATTTTTTCACCCAAACTGGATGATACTTTCAGGTAATGATCTGTACACGAAGGCGACTTGGTTCCCCAAATATCGTTCTTCTATGTTGAAGCGTTCGTTTCCAGTAATAGTTTGAATTTTTAGGTTTCACTCTGTTTTCTCCCATATTGATAGATGGATTTGGAACTCTAAATCCAACACGGTTTGTGCTAGCTTCTTGAAACTTGACACAATAAAGTAGTTTCACGTTCTATCTCTATGTTTGCATTCCTCTTGATGTAGCCCTAAGCAGTGACAGGCGAGAAACACTTTCATGGAAAGGGGTTGCCAGGCTTCCCAAAATTACGAATCTCCAGAAATCTCAGCAAATATTTTTTCACACAAACTGGATGATACTTTCAGTTAATGATCAGTACACGAAGGTGACTTGGTTCCCCAAATTTCGTTCTTCTATGTTGAAGCGTTCGTTTCAAGTAACAGTTTGAATTTTTAGGTTTCACTCTGTTTTCTCCTATATTGATAGATGTATTTGGAACTCTAAATCCAACACGGTTTGTGCTAGCTTCTTGAAACTTGACACAATAAAGTAGTTTCACGTTCTCTCTCTATGTTTTGTTTCCTCTTGATGTAGCCCTAAGCAGTGACAGGCGAGAAACACTTTCATGGAAAGGGGTTGCCAGGCTTCCCAAAATTACGAATCTCCATAAATCTCAGCAAATATTTTTTCACCCAAACTTGATTATACTTTCAGATAATGATCAGTACACGAAGGCGACTTGGTTCCCCAAATATCGTTCTTCTATGTTGAAGCGTTCGTTTCCAGTAACAGTTTGAATTTTTAGGTTTCACTCTGTTTTCTCCTATATTGATAGATGTATTTGGAACTCTAAATCCAACACGGTTTGTGCTAGCTTCTTGAAACTTGACACAATAAAGTAGTTTCACGTTCTATCTCTATGTTTGGATTCCTCTTGATGTAGCCCTAAGCAGTGACAGGCGAGAAACACTTTCATGGAAAGGGGTTGCCAGGCTTCCCAAAATTACGAATCTCCAGAAATCTCAGCAAATATTTTTTCACACAAACTGGATGATACTATCAGGTAATGATCAGTACACGAAGGCGACTTGGTTCCCCAAATTTCGTTCTTCTATGTTGAAGCGTTCGTTTCCAGTAACAGTTTGAATTTTTAGGTTTCACTCTGTTTTCCCCTATATTGATAGATGTATTTGGAACTCTAAATCCAACACGGTTTGTGCTAGCTTCTTGAAACTTGACACAATAAAGTAGATTCACGTTCTATCTCTATGTTTGGATTCCTCTTGATGTAGCCCTAAGCAGTGACAGGCGAGAAACACTTTCATGGAAAGGGGTTTCCAGGCATCCCAAAATTACGAATCTCCATAAATCTCAGCAAATATTTTTTCACACAAACTGGATGATACTTTCAGGTAATTATCAGTACACAAAGGCGACTTGGTTCCCCAAATATCTTTCTTCTATGTTGAAGCGTTCGTTTCCAGTAATAGTTTGAATTTTTAGGTTTCACTCTGTTTTCTCCTATATTGATAGATGTATTTGGAACTCTAAATCCAACACGGTTCATGCTAGCTTCTTGAAACTTGACACAATAAAGTAGTTTCACGTTCTATCTCTATGTTTGGATTCCTCTTGATGTAGCCCTAAGCAGTGACAGGCGAGAAACACTTTCATGGAAAGGGGTTGCCAGGCTTCCCAAAATTACGAATCTCCAGAAATCTCAGCAAATATTTTTTCACACAAACTGGATGATACTTTCAGGTAATGATCAGTACACGAAGGCGACTTGGTTCCCCAAATTTCGTTCTTCTATGTTGAAGCATTCGTTTCAAGTAACAGTTTGAATTTTTAGGTTTCACTCTGTTTTCTCCTATATTGATAGATGTATTTGGAACTCTAAATCCAACACGGTTTGTGCTAGCTTCTTGAAACTTGACACAATAAAGTAGTTTCACGTTCTATCTCTATGTTTTGTTTCCTCTTGATGTAGCCCTAAGCAGTGAGAGGCGAGAAACACTTTCATGGAAAGGGGTTGCCAGGCTTCCCAAAATTACGAATCTCCATAAATCTCAGCAAATATTTTTTCACCCAAACTTGATGATACTTTCAGATAATGATCAGTACACGAAGGCGACTTGGTTCCCCAAATATCGTTCTTCTATGTTGAAGCGTTCGTTTCCAGTAACAGTTTGAATTTTTAGGTTTCACTCTGTTTTCTCCTATATTGATAGACGTATTTGGAACTCTAAATCCAACACGGTTTGTGCTAGCTTCTTGAAACTTGACACAATAAAGTAGTTTCATGTTCTATCTCTATGTTTTGTTTCCTCTTGATGTAGCCCTAAGCAGTGACAGGCGAGAAACACTTCAATGGAAAGGGGTTGCCAGGCTTCCCAAAATTACGAATCTCCATAAATCTCAGCAAATATTTTTTCACCCAAACTTGATGATACTTTCAGATAATGATCAGTACACGAAGGCGACTTGGTTCCCCAAATATCGTTCTTCTATGTTGAAGCGTTCGTTTCCAGTAACAGTTTGAATTTTTAGGTTTCACTCTGTTTTCTCCTATATTGATAGATGTATTTGGAACTCTAAATCCAACACGGTTTGTGCTAGCTTCTTGAAACTTGACACAATAAAGTAGTTTCACGTTCTATCTCTATGTTTTGTTTCCTCTTGATGTAGCCCTAAGCAGTGACAGGCGAGAAACACTTCAATGGAAAGGGGTTGCCAGGCTTCCCAAAATTACGAATCTCCATAAATCTCAGCAAATATTTATTCACCCAAACTTGATGATACTTTCAGATAATGATCAGTACACGAAGGCGACTTGGTTCCCCAAATATCGTTCTTCTATGTTGAAGCGTTCGTTTCCAGTAACAGTTTGAATTTTTAGGTTTCACTCTGTTTTCTCCTATATTGATAGATGTATTTGGAACTCTAAATCCAACACGGTTTGTGCTACCTTCTTGAAACTTGACACAATAAAGTAGTTTCACGTTCTATCCCTATGTTTTGTTTCCTCTTGATGTAGCCCTGTGCAGTGACTGGCGAGAAACACTTTCATGGAAAGGGGTTGCCAAGCTTCCTAAAATTACGAATCTCCAGAAATCTCAGCAAATATTTTTTCTGCCAAACTGGATGATACTTTCAGGTAATGATCACTACACGAAGGCGACTTGGTTCCCCAAATTTCGTTCTTCTATGTTGAAGCGTTCGTTTCCAGTAATAGTTTGAATTTTTAGGTTTCACTCTGTTTTCTCCTATATTGATAGATGTATTTGGAACTCTAAATCCAACACGGTTCGTGCTAGCTTCTTGAAACTTGACACAATAAAGTAGTTTCACGTTCTATCTCTATGTTTGGATTCCTCTTGATGTAGCCCTAAGCAGTGACAGGCGAGAAACACTTTCATGGAAAGGGGTTGCCAGGCTTCCCAAAATTACGAATCTCCAGAAAGCTCAGCAAATATTTTTTCACACAAACTGGATGATACTTTCAGGTAATGATCAGTACACGAAGGCGACTTGGTTCCCCAAATTTCGTTCTTCTATGTTGAAGCGTTCGTTTCAAGTAACAGTTTGAATTTTTAGGTTTCACTCTGTTTTCTCCTATATTGATAGATGTATTTGGAACTCTAAATCCAACACGGTTTGTGCTAGCTTCTTGAAACTTGACACAATAAAGTAGTTTCACGTTCTATCTCTATGTTTTGTTTCCTCTTGATGTAGCCCTAAGCAGTGACAGGCGAGAAACACTTTCATGGAAAGGGGTTGCCAGGCTTCCGAAAATTACGAATCTCCATAAATCTCAGCAAATATTTTTTCACCCAAACTTGATGATACCTTCAGATAATGATCAGTACACGAAGGCGACTTGGTTCCCCAAATATCGTTCTTCTATGTTGAAGCGTTCGTTTCCAGTAACAGTTTGAATTTTTAGGTTTCACTCTGTTTTCTCCTATATTGATAGATGTATTTGGAACTCTAAATCCAACACGGTTTGTGCTAGCTTCTTGAAACTTGACACAATAAAGTAGTTTCACGTTCTATCTCTATGTTTGGATTCCTCTTGATGTAGCCCTAAGCAGTGACAGGCGAGAAACACTTTCATGGAAAGGGGTTGCCAGGCTTCCCAAAATTACGAATCTCCAGAAATCTCAGCAAATATTTTTTCACACAAACTGGATGATACTTTCAGGTAATGATCAGTACACGAAGGCGACTTGGTTCCCCAAATTTCGTTCTTCTATGTTGAAGCGTTCGTTGACAGTAACAGTTTGAATTTTTAGGTTTCACTCTGTTTTCCCCTATATTGATAGATGTATTTGGAACTCTAAATCCAACACGGTTTGTGCTAGCTTCTTGAAACTTGACACAATAAAGTAGATTCACGTTCTATCTCTATGTTTGGATTCCCCTTGATGTAGCCCTAAGCAGTGACAGGCGAGAAACACTTTCATGGAAAGGGGTTTCCAGGCATCCCAAAATTACGAATCTCCATAAATCTCAGCAAATATTTTTTCACACAAACTGGATGATACTTTCAGGTAATTATCAGTACACGAAGGCGACTTGGTTCCCCAAATATCTTTCTTCTATGTTGAAGCGTTCGTTTCCAGTAATAGTTTGAATTTTTAGGTTTCACTCTGTTTTCTCCTATATTGATAGATGTATTTGGAACTCTAAATCCAACACGGTTTGTGCTAGCTTCTTGAAACTTGACACAATAAAGTAGTTTCACGTTCTATCTCTATGTTTTGTTTCCTCTTGATGTAGCCCTAAGCAGTGACAGGCGAGAAACACTTCAATGGAAAGGGGTTGCCAGGCTTCCCAAAATTACGAATCTCCAGAAATCACAGCAAATATGTTTTCAGCCAAACTGGATGATACTTTCAGATAATTATCAGTACACAAAGGCAACTTGGTTCCCCAAATTTCGTTCTTCTATGTTGAAGCGTTGGTTTCCAGTAACAGTTTGAATATTTAGGTTTCACTCTGTTTTCTCCTATATTGTTAGATGTATTTGGAACTCTAAATCCAACACGGTTTGTGCTAGCTTCTTGAATCTTGACACAATAAAGTAGTTTCACGTTCTATCTCTATGTTTTGTTTCCTCTTGATGTAGCCCTAAGCAGTGACTGGCGAGAAACACTTTCATGGAAAGGGGTTGCCAGGCTTCCCAAAATTACGAATCTCCATAAATCTCAGCAAATATTTTTTCACACAAACTGGATGATACTTTCAGGTAATTATCAGTACACGAAGGCGACTTGGTTCCCCAAATATCTTTCTTCTATGTTGAAGCGTTCGTTTCCAGTAATAGTTTGAATTTTTAGGTTTCACTCTGTTTTCTCCTATATTGATAGATGTATTTGGAACTCTAAATCCAACACGGTTTGTGCTAGCTTCTTGAAACTTGACACAATAAAGTAGTTTCACGTTCTATCTCTATGTTTTGTTTCCTCTTGATGTAGCCCTAAGCAGTGACAGGCGAGAAACACTTCAATGGAAAGGGGTTGCCAGGCTTCCCAAAATTACGAATCTCCAGAAATCACAGCAAATATGTTTTCAGCCAAACTGGATGATACTTTCAGATAATTATCAGTACACAAAGGCAACTTGGTTCCCCAAATTTCGTTCTTCTATGTTGAAGCGTTGGTTTCCAGTAACAGTTTGAATATTTAGGTTTCACTCTGTTTTCTCCTATATTGTTAGATGTATTTGGAACTCTAAATCCAACACGGTTTGTGCTAGCTTCTTGAATCTTGACACAATAAAGTAGTTTCACGTTCTATCTCTATGTTTTGTTTCCTCTTGATGTAGCCCTAAGCAGTGACTGGCGAGAAACACTTTCATGGAAAGGGGTTGCCAGGCTTCCCAAAATTACGAATCTCCAGAAATCTCAGCAAATATTTTTTCACCCAAACAGGATGATACTTTCAGGTAATGATCAGTACACTAAGGTGACTTGGTTCCCCAAATTTCGTTCTTCTATGTTGAAGCGTTCGTTTCCAGTAACAGTTTGAATTTTTAGGTTTCACTCTGTTTTCTCCTATATTGATAGATGTATTTGGAACTCTAAATCCAACACGGTTTGTGCTAGCTTCTTGAAACTTGACACAATAAAGTAGTTTCACGTTCTATCTCTATGTTTGGATTCCTCTTGATGTATCCCTAAGCAGTGACAGGCGAGAAACACTTTCATTGAAAGGGGTTGCCAGGCTTCCCAAAATTACGAATCTACAGAAATCTCAGCAAATATGTTTTCAGCCAAACTGGATGATACTTTCAGGTAATTATCAGTACACAAAGGCGACTTGGTTCCCCAAATTTCGTTCTTCTATGTTGAAGCGTTCGTTTCCAGTAACAGTTTGAATTTTTAGGTTTCACTCTGTTTTCTCCTATATTGATAGATGTATTTGGAACTCTAAATACAACACGGTTTGTGCTAGCTTCTTGAAACTTGACACAATAAAGTAGTTTCACGTTCTATTTCTATGTTTTGATTCCTCTTGATGTATCCCTAAGCAGTGACTGGCGAGAAACACTTTCATGGAAAGGGGTTTCCAGGCTTCCCAAAATTACGAATATCCATAAATCTGAGCAAATATTTTTTCACCCAAACTGGATGATACTTTCAGGTAATGATCTGTACACGAAGGCGACTTGGTTCCCCAAATATCGTTCTTCTATGTTGAAGCGTTCGTTTCCAGTAATAGTTTGAATTTTTAGGTTTCACTCTGTTTTCTCCCATATTGATAGATGGATTTGGAACTCTAAATCCAACACGGTTTGTGCTAGCTTCTTGAAACTTGACACAATAAAGTAGTTTCACGTTCTATCTCTATGTTTGCATTCCTCTTGATGTAGCCCTAAGCAGTGACAGGCGAGAAACACTTTCATGGAAAGGGGTTGCCAGGCTTCCCAAAATTACGAATCTCCAGAAATCTCAGCAAATATTTTTTCACACAAACTGGATGATACTTTCAGTTAATGATCAGTACACGAAGGTGACTTGGTTCCCCAAATTTCGTTCTTCTATGTTGAAGCGTTCGTTTCAAGTAACAGTTTGAATTTTTAGGTTTCACTCTGTTTTCTCCTATATTGATAGATGTATTTGGAACTCTAAATCCAACACGGTTTGTGCTAGCTTCTTGAAACTTGACACAATAAAGTAGTTTCACGTTCTATCTCTATGTTTTGTTTCCTCTTGATGTAGCCCTAAGCAGTGACAGGCGAGAAACACTTCAATGGAAAGGGGTTGCCAGGCTTCCCAAAATTACGAATCTCCAGAAATCACAGCAAATATGTTTTCAGCCAAACTGGATGATACTTTCAGATAATTATCAGTACACAAAGGCAACTTGGTTCCCCAAATTTCGTTCTTCTATGTTGAAGCGTTGGTTTCCAGTAACAGTTTGAATATTTAGGTTTCACTCTGTTTTCTCCTATATTGTTAGATGTATTTGGAACTCTAAATCCAACACGGTTTGTGCTAGCTTCTTGAATCTTGACACAATAAAGTAGTTTCACGTTCTATCTCTATGTTTTGTTTCCTCTTGATGTAGCCCTAAGAAGTGACTGGCGAGAAACACTTTCATGGAAAGGGGTTGCCAGGCTTCCCAAAATTACGAATCTCCAGAAATCTCAGCAAATATTTTTTCACCCAAACAGGATGATACTTTCAGGTAATGATCAGTACACTAAGGTGACTTGGTTCCCCAAATTTCGTTCTTCTATGTTGAAGCGTTCGTTTCCAGTAACAGTTTGAATTTTTAGGTTTCACTCTGTTTTCTCCTATATTGATAGATGTATTTGGAACTCTAAATCCAACACGGTTTGTGCTAGCTTCTTGAAACTTGACACAATAAAGTAGTTTCACGTTCTATCTCTATGTTTGGATTCCTCTTGATGTATCCCTAAGCAGTGACAGGCGAGAAACACTTTCATTGAAAGGGGTTGCGAGGCTTCCCAAAATTACGAATCTACAGAAATCTCAGCAAATATGTTTTCAGCCAAACTGGATGATACTTTCAGGTAATTATCAGTACACAAAGGCGACTTGGTTCCCCAAATTTCGTTCTTCTATGTTGAAGCGTTCGTTTCCAGTAACAGTTTGAATTTTTAGGTTTCACTCTGTTTTCTCCTATATTGATAGATGTATTTGGAACTCTAAATACAACACGGTTTGTGCTAGCTTCTTGAAACTTGACACAATAAAGTAGTTTCACGTTCTATTTCTATGTTTTGATTCCTCTTGATGTATCCCTAAGCAGTGACTGGCGAGAAACACTTTCATGGAAAGGGGTTTCCAGGCTTCCCAAAATTACGAATATCCATAAATCTGAGCAAATATTTTTTCACCCAAACTGGATGATACTTTCAGGTAATGATCTGTACACGAAGGCGACTTGGTTCCCCAAATATCGTTCTTCTATGTTGAAGCGTTCGTTTCCAGTAATAGTTTGAATTTTTAGGTTTCACTCTGTTTTCTCCCATATTGATAGATGGATTTGGAACTCTAAATCCAACACGGTTTGTGCTAGCTTCTTGAAACTTGACACAATAAAGTAGTTTCACGTTCTATCTCTATGTTTGCATTCCTCTTGATGTAGCCCTAAGCAGTGACAGGCGAGAAACACTTTCATGGAAAGGGGTTGCCAGGCTTCCCAAAATTACGAATCTCCAGAAATCTCAGCAAATATTTTTTCACACAAACTGGATGATACTTTCAGTTAATGATCAGTACACGAAGGTGACTTGGTTCCCCAAATTTCGTTCTTCTATGTTGAAGCGTTCGTTTCAAGTAACAGTTTGAATTTTTAGGTTTCACTCTGTTTTCTCCTATATTGATAGATGTATTTGGAACTCTAAATCCAACACGGTTTGTGCTAGCTTCTTGAAACTTGACACAATAAAGTAGTTTCACGTTCTCTCTCTATGTTTTGTTTCCTCTTGATGTAGCCCTAAGCAGTGACAGGCGAGAAACACTTTCATGGAAAGGGGTTGCCAGGCTTCCCAAAATTACGAATCTCCATAAATCTCAGCAAATATTTTTTCACCCAAACTTGATTATACTTTCAGATAATGATCAGTACACGAAGGCGACTTGGTTCCCCAAATATCGTTCTTCTATGTTGAAGCGTTCGTTTCCAGTAACAGTTTGAATTTTTAGGTTTCACTCTGTTTTCTCCTATATTGATAGATGTATTTGGAACTCTAAATCCAACACGGTTTGTGCTAGCTTCTTGAAACTTGACACAATAAAGTAGTTTCACGTTCTATCTCTATGTTTGGATTCCTCTTGATGTAGCCCTAAGCAGTGACAGGCGAGAAACACTTTCATGGAAAGGGGTTGCCAGGCTTCCCAAAATTACGAATCTCCAGAAATCTCAGCAAATATTTTTTCACACAAACTGGATGATACTATCAGGTAATGATCAGTACACGAAGGCGACTTGGTTCCCCAAATTTCGTTCTTCTATGTTGAAGCGTTCGTTTCCAGTAACAGTTTGAATTTTTAGGTTTCACTCTGTTTTCCCCTATATTGATAGATGTATTTGGAACTCTAAATCCAACACGGTTTGTGCTAGCTTCTTGAAACTTGACACAATAAAGTAGATTCACGTTCTATCTCTATGTTTGGATTCCTCTTGATGTAGCCCTAAGCAGTGACAGGCGAGAAACACTTTCATGGAAAGGGGTTTCCAGGCATCCCAAAATTACGAATCTCCATAAATCTCAGCAAATATTTTTTCACACAAACTGGATGATACTTTCAGGTAATTATCAGTACACAAAGGCGACTTGGTTCCCCAAATATCTTTCTTCTATGTTGAAGCGTTCGTTTCCAGTAATAGTTTGAATTTTTAGGTTTCACTCTGTTTTCTCCTATATTGATAGATGTATTTGGAACTCTAAATCCAACACGGTTCATGCTAGCTTCTTGAAACTTGACACAATAAAGTAGTTTCACGTTCTATCTCTATGTTTGGATTCCTCTTGATGTAGCCCTAAGCAGTGACAGGCGAGAAACACTTTCATGGAAAGGGGTTGCCAGGCTTCCCAAAATTACGAATCTCCAGAAATCTCAGCAAATATTTTTTCACACAAACTGGATGATACTTTCAGGTAATGATCAGTACACGAAGGCGACTTGGTTCCCCAAATTTCGTTCTTCTATGTTGAAGCATTCGTTTCAAGTAACAGTTTGAATTTTTAGGTTTCACTCTGTTTTCTCCTATATTGATAGATGTATTTGGAACTCTAAATCCAACACGGTTTGTGCTAGCTTCTTGAAACTTGACACAATAAAGTAGTTTCACGTTCTATCTCTATGTTTTGTTTCCTCTTGATGTAGCCCTAAGCAGTGAGAGGCGAGAAACACTTTCATGGAAAGGGGTTGCCAGGCTTCCCAAAATTACGAATCTCCATAAATCTCAGCAAATATTTTTTCACCCAAACTTGATGATACTTTCAGATAATGATCAGTACACGAAGGCGACTTGGTTCCCCAAATATCGTTCTTCTATGTTGAAGCGTTCGTTTCCAGTAACAGTTTGAATTTTTAGGTTTCACTCTGTTTTCTCCTATATTGATAGACGTATTTGGAACTCTAAATCCAACACGGTTTGTGCTAGCTTCTTGAAACTTGACACAATAAAGTAGTTTCATGTTCTATCTCTATGTTTTGTTTCCTCTTGATGTAGCCCTAAGCAGTGACAGGCGAGAAACACTTCAATGGAAAGGGGTTGCCAGGCTTCCCAAAATTACGAATCTCCATAAATCTCAGCAAATATTTTTTCACCCAAACTTGATGATACTTTCAGATAATGATCAGTACACGAAGGCGACTTGGTTCCCCAAATATCGTTCTTCTATGTTGAAGCGTTCGTTTCCAGTAACAGTTTGAATTTTTAGGTTTCACTCTGTTTTCTCCTATATTGATAGATGTATTTGGAACTCTAAATCCAACACGGTTTGTGCTAGCTTCTTGAAACTTGACACAATAAAGTAGTTTCACGTTCTATCTCTATGTTTTGTTTCCTCTTGATGTAGCCCTAAGCAGTGACAGGCGAGAAACACTTCAATGGAAAGGGGTTGCCAGGCTTCCCAAAATTACGAATCTCCATAAATCTCAGCAAATATTTATTCACCCAAACTTGATGATACTTTCAGATAATGATCAGTACACGAAGGCGACTTGGTTCCCCAAATATCGTTCTTCTATGTTGAAGCGTTCGTTTCCAGTAACAGTTTGAATTTTTAGGTTTCACTCTGTTTTCTCCTATATTGATAGATGTATTTGGAACTCTAAATCCAACACGGTTTGTGCTACCTTCTTGAAACTTGACACAATAAAGTAGTTTCACGTTCTATCCCTATGTTTTGTTTCCTCTTGATGTAGCCCTGTGCAGTGACTGGCGAGAAACACTTTCATGGAAAGGGGTTGCCAAGCTTCCTAAAATTACGAATCTCCAGAAATCTCAGCAAATATTTTTTCTGCCAAACTGGATGATACTTTCAGGTAATGATCACTACACGAAGGCGACTTGGTTCCCCAAATTTCGTTCTTCTATGTTGAAGCGTTCGTTTCCAGTAATAGTTTGAATTTTTAGGTTTCACTCTGTTTTCTCCTATATTGATAGATGTATTTGGAACTCTAAATCCAACACGGTTCGTGCTAGCTTCTTGAAACTTGACACAATAAAGTAGTTTCACGTTCTATCTCTATGTTTGGATTCCTCTTGATGTAGCCCTAAGCAGTGACAGGCGAGAAACACTTTCATGGAAAGGGGTTGCCAGGCTTCCCAAAATTACGAATCTCCAGAAAGCTCAGCAAATATTTTTTCACACAAACTGGATGATACTTTCAGGTAATGATCAGTACACGAAGGCGACTTGGTTCCCCAAATTTCGTTCTTCTATGTTGAAGCGTTCGTTTCAAGTAACAGTTTGAATTTTTAGGTTTCACTCTGTTTTCTCCTATATTGATAGATGTATTTGGAACTCTAAATCCAACACGGTTTGTGCTAGCTTCTTGAAACTTGACACAATAAAGTAGTTTCACGTTCTATCTCTATGTTTTGTTTCCTCTTGATGTAGCCCTAAGCAGTGACAGGCGAGAAACACTTTCATGGAAAGGGGTTGCCAGGCTTCCGAAAATTACGAATCTCCATAAATCTCAGCAAATATTTTTTCACCCAAACTTGATGATACCTTCAGATAATGATCAGTACACGAAGGCGACTTGGTTCCCCAAATATCGTTCTTCTATGTTGAAGCGTTCGTTTCCAGTAACAGTTTGAATTTTTAGGTTTCACTCTGTTTTCTCCTATATTGATAGATGTATTTGGAACTCTAAATCCAACACGGTTTGTGCTAGCTTCTTGAAACTTGACACAATAAAGTAGTTTCACGTTCTATCTCTATGTTTGGATTCCTCTTGATGTAGCCCTAAGCAGTGACAGGCGAGAAACACTTTCATGGAAAGGGGTTGCCAGGCTTCCCAAAATTACGAATCTCCAGAAATCTCAGCAAATATTTTTTCACACAAACTGGATGATACTTTCAGGTAATGATCAGTACACGAAGGCGACTTGGTTCCCCAAATTTCGTTCTTCTATGTTGAAGCGTTCGTTGACAGTAACAGTTTGAATTTTTAGGTTTCACTCTGTTTTCCCCTATATTGATAGATGTATTTGGAACTCTAAATCCAACACGGTTTGTGCTAGCTTCTTGAAACTTGACACAATAAAGTAGATTCACGTTCTATCTCTATGTTTGGATTCCCCTTGATGTAGCCCTAAGCAGTGACAGGCGAGAAACACTTTCATGGAAAGGGGTTTCCAGGCATCCCAAAATTACGAATCTCCATAAATCTCAGCAAATATTTTTTCACACAAACTGGATGATACTTTCAGGTAATTATCAGTACACGAAGGCGACTTGGTTCCCCAAATATCTTTCTTCTATGTTGAAGCGTTCGTTTCCAGTAATAGTTTGAATTTTTAGGTTTCACTCTGTTTTCTCCTATATTGATAGATGTATTTGGAACTCTAAATCCAACACGGTTTGTGCTAGCTTCTTGAAACTTGACACAATAAAGTAGTTTCACGTTCTATCTCTATGTTTTGTTTCCTCTTGATGTAGCCCTAAGCAGTGACAGGCGAGAAACACTTCAATGGAAAGGGGTTGCCAGGCTTCCCAAAATTACGAATCTCCAGAAATCACAGCAAATATGTTTTCAGCCAAACTGGATGATACTTTCAGATAATTATCAGTACACAAAGGCAACTTGGTTCCCCAAATTTCGTTCTTCTATGTTGAAGCGTTGGTTTCCAGTAACAGTTTGAATATTTAGGTTTCACTCTGTTTTCTCCTATATTGTTAGATGTATTTGGAACTCTAAATCCAACACGGTTTGTGCTAGCTTCTTGAATCTTGACACAATAAAGTAGTTTCACGTTCTATCTCTATGTTTTGTTTCCTCTTGATGTAGCCCTAAGCAGTGACTGGCGAGAAACACTTTCATGGAAAGGGGTTGCCAGGCTTCCCAAAATTACGAATCTCCAGAAATCTCAGCAAATATTTTTTCACCCAAACAGGATGATACTTTCAGGTAATGATCAGTACACTAAGGTGACTTGGTTCCCCAAATTTCGTTCTTCTATGTTGAAGCGTTCGTTTCCAGTAACAGTTTGAATTTTTAGGTTTCACTCTGTTTTCTCCTATATTGATAGATGTATTTGGAACTCTAAATCCAACACGGTTTGTGCTAGCTTCTTGAAACTTGACACAATAAAGTAGTTTCACGTTCTATCTCTATGTTTGGATTCCTCTTGATGTAGCCCTAAGCAGTGACAGGCGAGAAACTCTTTCATGGAAAGGGGTTGCCAGGCTTCCCAAAATTACGAATCTCCAGAAATCTCAGCAAATATTTTTTCACACAAACTGGATGATACTTTCAGGTAATGATCAGTACACTAAGGTGACTTGGTTCCCCAAATTTCGTTCTTCTATGTTGAAGCGTTCGTTTCCAGTAACAGTTTGAATTTTTAGGTTTCACTCTGTTTTCCCCTATATTGATAGATGTATTTGGAACTCTAAATCCAACACGGTTTGTGCTAGCTTCTTGAAACTTGACACAATAAAGTAGTTTCACGTTCTATCTCTATGTTTGGATTCCTCTTGATGTAGCCCTAAGCAGTGACAGGCGAGAAACACTTTCATGGAAAGGGGTTTCCAGGCATCCCAAAATTACGAATCTCCATAAATCTCAGCAAATATTTTTTCACACAAACTGGATGATACTTTCAGGTAATGATCAGTACACGAAGGCGACTTGGTTCCCCAAATATCGTTCTTCTATGTTGAAGCGTTCGTTTCCAGTAATAGTTTGAATTTTTAGGTTTCACTCTGTTTTCTCCTATATTGATAGATGTATTTGGAACTCTAAATCCAACACGGTTCGTGCTAGCTTCTTGAAACTTGACACAATAAAGTAGTTTCACGTTCTATCTCTATGTTTGGATTCCTCTTGATGTAGCCCTAAGCAGTGACAGGCGAGAAACACTTTCATGGAAAGGGGTTGCCAGGCTTCCCAAAATTACGAATCTCCAGAAAGCTCAGCAAATATTTTTTCACACAAACTGGATGATACTTTCAGGTAATGATCAGTACACGAAGGCGACTTGGTTCCCCAAATTTCGTTCTTCTATGTTGAAGCGTTCGTTTCAAGTAACAGTTTGAATTTTTAGGTTTCACTCTGTTTTCTCCTATATTGATAGATGTATTTGGAACTCTAAATCCAACACGGTTTGTGCTAGCTTCTTGAAACTTGACACAATAAAGTAGTTTCACGTTCTATCTCTATGTTTTGTTTCCTCTTGATGTAGCCCTAAGCAGTGACAGGCGAGAAACACTTTCATGGAAAGGGGTTGCCAGGCTTCCGAAAATTAAGAATCTCCATAAATCTCAGCAAATATTTTTTCACCCAAACTTGATGATACCTTCAGATAATGATCAGTACACGAAGGCGACTTGGTTCCCCAAATATCGTTCTTCTATGTTGAAGCGTTCGTTTCCAGTAACACTTTGAATTTTTAGGTTTCACTCTGTTTTCTCCTATATTGATAGATGTATTTGGAACTCTAAATCCAACACGGTTTGTGCTAGCTTCTTGAAACTTGACACAATAAAGTAGTTTCACGTTCTATCTCTATGTTTGGATTCCTCTTGATGTAGCCCTAAGCAGTGACAGGCGAGAAACACTTTCATGGAAAGGGGTTGCCAGGCTTCCCAAAATTACGAATCTCCAGAAATCTCAGCAAATATTTTTTCACACAAACTGGATGATACTATCAGGTAATGATCAGTACACGAAGGCGACTTGGTTCCCCAAATTTCGTTCTTCTATGTTGAAGCGTTCGTTTCCAGTAACAGTTTGAATTTTTAGGTTTCACTCTGTTTTCCCCTATATTGATAGATGTATTTGGAACTCTAAATCCAACACGGTTTGTGCTAGCTTCTTGAAACTTGACACAATAAAGTAGATTCACGTTCTATCTCTATGTTTGGATTCCTCTTGATGTAGCCCTAAGCAGTGACAGGCGAGAAACACTTTCATTGAAAGGGGTTTCCAGACATCCCAAAATTACGAATCTCCATAAATCTCAGCAAATATTTTTTCACACAAACTGGATGATACTTTCAGGTAATTATCAGTACACAAAGGCGACTTGGTTCCCCAAATATCTTTCTTCTATGTTGAAGCGTTCGTTTCCAGTAATTGTTTGAATTTTTAGGTTTCACTCTGTTTTCTCCTATATTGATAGATGTATTTGGAACTCTAAATCCAACATGGTTCATGCTAGCTTCTTGAAACTTGACACAATAAAGTAGTTTCACGTTCTATCTCTATGTTTGGATTCCTCTTGATGTAGCCCTAAGCAGTGACAGGCGAGAAACACTTTCATGGAAAGGGGTTGCCAGGCTTCCCAAAATTACGAATCTCCAGAAATCTCAGCAAATATTTTTTCACCCAAACAGGATGATACTTTCAGGTAATGATCAGTACACTAAGGTGACTTGGTTCCCCAAATTTCGTTCTTCTATGTTGAAGCGTTCGTTTCCAGTAACAGTTTGAATTTTTAGGTTTCACTCTGTTTTCCCCTATATTGATAGATGTATTTGGAACTCTAAATCCAACACGGTTTGTGCTAGCTTCTTGAAACTTGACACAATAAAGTAGTTTCACGTTCTATCTCTATGTTTGGATTCCTCTTGATGTAGCCCTAAGCAGTGACAGGCGAGAAACACTTTCATGGAAAGGGGTTTCCAGGCATCCCAAAATTACGAATCTCCATAAATCTCAGCAAATATTTTTTCACACAAACTGGATGATACTTTCAGGTAATTATCAGTACACGAAGGCGACTTGGTTCCCCAAATATCGTTCTTCTATGTTGAAGCGTTCGTTTCCAGTAATAGTTTGAATTTTTAGGTTTCACTCTGTTTTCTCCTATATTGATAGATGTATTTGGAACTCTAAATCCAACACGGTTCGTGCTAGCTTCTTGAAACTTGACACAATAAAGTAGTTTCACGTTCTATCTCTATGTTTGGATTCCTCTTGATGTAGCCCTAAGCAGTGACAGGCGAGAAACACTTTCATGGAAAGGGGTTGCCAGGCTTCCCAAAATTACGAATCTCCAGAAAGCTCAGCAAATATTTTTTCACACAAACTGGATGATACTTTCAGGTAATGATCAGTACACGAAGGCGACTTGGTTCCCCAAATTTCGTTCTTCTATGTTGAAGCGTTCGTTTCAAGTAACAGTTTGAATTTTTAGGTTTCACTCTGTTTTCTCCTATATTGATAGATGTATTTGGAACTCTAAATCCAACACGGTTTGTGCTAGCTTCTTGAAACTTGACACAATAAAGTAGTTTCACGTTCTATCTCTATGTTTGGATTCCTCTTGATGTAGCCCTAAGCAGTGACAGGCGAGAAACACTTTCATGGAAAGGGGTTGCCAGGCTTCCCAAAATTACGAATCTCCAGAAATCTCAGCAAATATTTTTTCACACAAACTGGATGATACTATCAGGTAATGATCAGTACACGAAGGCGACTTGGTTCCCCAAATTTCGTTCTTCTATGTTGAAGCGTTCGTTTCCAGTAACAGTTTGAATTTTTAGGTTTCACTCTGTTTTCCCCTATATTGATAGATGTATTTGGAACTCTAAATCCAACACGGTTTGTGCTAGCTTCTTGAAACTTGACACAATAAAGTAGATTCACGTTCTATCTCTATGTTTGGATTCCTCTTGATGTAGCCCTAAGCAGTGACAGGCGAGAAACACTTTCATGGAAAGGGGTTTCCAGGCATCCCAAAATTACGAATCTCCATAAATCTCAGCAAATATTTTTTCACACAAACTGGATGATACTTTCAGGTAATTATCAGTACACAAAGGCGACTTGGTTCCCCAAATATCTTTCTTCTATGTTGAAGCGTTCGTTTCCAGTAATAGTTTGAATTTTTAGGTTTCACTCTGTTTTCTCCTATATTGATAGATGTATTTGGAACTCTAAATCCAACATGGTTCGTGCTAGCTTCTTGAAACTTGACACAATAAAGTAGTTTCACGTTCTATCGCTATGTTTGGATTCCTCTTGATGTAGCCCTAAGCAGTGACAGGCGAGAAACACTTTCATGGAAAGGGGTTGCCAGGCTTCCCAAAATTACGAATCTCCAGAAATCTCAGCAAATATTTTTTCACACAAACTGGATGATACTTTCAGGTAATGATCAGTACACGAAGGCGACTTGGTTCCCCAAATTTCGATCTTCTATGTTGAAGCGTTCGTTTCAAGTAACAGTTTGAATTTTTAGGTTTCACTCTGTTTTCTCCTATATTGATAGATGTATTTGGAACTCTAAATCCAACACGGTTTGTGCTAGCTTCTTGAAACTTGACACAATAAAGTAGTTTCACGTTCTATCTCTATGTTTTGTTTCCTCTTGATGTAGCCCTAAGCAGTGAGAGGCGAGAAACACTTTCATGGAAAGGGGTTGCCAGGCTTCCCAAAATTACGAATCTCCATAAATCTCAGCAAATATTTTTTCACCCAAACTTGATGATACTTTCAGATAATGATCAGTACACGAAGGCGACTTGGTTCCCCAAATATCGTTCTTCTATGTTGAAGCGTTCGTTTCCAGTAACAGTTTGAATTTTTAGGTTTCACTCTGTTTTCTCCTATATTGATAGATGTATTTGGAACTCTAAATCCAACACGGTTTGTGCTAGCTTCTTGAAACTTGACACAATAAAGTAGTTTCACGTTCTATCTCTATGTTTTGTTTCCTCTTGATGTAGCCCTAAGCAGTGACAGGCGAGAAACACTTCAATGGAAAGGGGTTGCCAGGCTTCCCAAAATTACGAATCTCCATAAATCTCAGCAAATATTTTTTCACCCAAACTTGATGATACTTTCAGATAATGATCAGTACACGAAGGCGACTTGGTTCCCCAAATATCGTTCTTCTATGTTGAAGCGTTCGTTTCCAGTAATAGTTTGAATTTTTAGGTTTCACTCTGTTTTCTCCTATATTGATAGATGTATTTGGAACTCTAAATCCAACACGGTTCGTGCTAGCTTCTTGAAACTTGACACAATAAAGTAGTTTCACGTTCTATCTCTATGTTTGGATTCCTCTTGATGTAGCCCTAAGCAGTGACAGGCGAGAAACACTTTCATGGAAAGGGGTTGCCAGGCTTCCCAAAATTACGAATCTCCAGAAAGCTCAGCAAATATTTTTTCACACAAACTGGATGATACTTTCAGGTAATGATCAGTACACGAAGGCGACTTGGTTCCCCAAATTTCGTTCTTCTATGTTGAAGCGTTCGTTTCAAGTAACAGTTTGAATTTTTAGGTTTCACTCTGTTTTCTCCTATATTGATAGATGTATTTGGAACTCTAAATCCAACACGGTTTGTGCTAGCTTCTTGAAACTTGACACAATAAAGTAGTTTCACGTTCTATCTCTATGTTTTGTTTCCTCTTGATGTAGCCCTAAGCAGTGACAGGCGAGAAACACTTTCATGGAAAGGGGTTGCCAGGCTTCCGAAAATTAAGAATCTCCATAAATCTCAGCAAATATTTTTTCACCCAAACTTGATGATACCTTCAGATAATGATCAGTACACGAAGGCGACTTGGTTCCCCAAATATCGTTCTTCTATGTTGAAGCGTTCGTTTCCAGTAACAGTTTGAATTTTTAGGTTTCACTCTGTTTTCTCCTATATTGATAGATGTATTTGGAACTCTAAATCCAACACGGTTTGTGCTAGCTTCTTGAAACTTGACACAATAAAGTAGTTTCACGTTCTATCTCTATGTTTGGATTCCTCTTGATGTAGCCCTAAGCAGTGACAGGCGAGAAACACTTTCATGGAAAGGGGTTGCCAGGCTTCCCAAAATTACGAATCTCCAGAAATCTCAGCAAATATTTTTTCACACAAACTGGATGATACTATCAGGTAATGATCAGTACACGAAGGCGACTTGGTTCCCCAAATTTCGTTCTTCTATGTTGAAGCGTTCGTTTCCAGTAACAGTTTGAATTTTTAGGTTTCACTCTGTTTTCTCCTATATTGATAGATGTATTTGGAACTCTAAATCCAACACGGTTTGTGCTAGCTTCTTGAAACTTGACACAATAAAGTAGTTTCACGTTCTATCTCTATGTTTTGTTTCCTCTTGATGTAGCCCTAAGCAGTGACAGGCGAGAAACACTTCAATGGAAAGGGGTTGCCAGGCTTCCCAAAATTACGAATCTCCATAAATCTCAGCAAATATTTATTCACCCAAACTTGATGATACTTTCAGATAATGATCAGTACACGAAGGCGACGTGGTTCCCCAAATATCGTTCTTCTATGTTGAAGCGTTCGTTTCCAGTAACAGTTTGAATTTTTAGGTTTCACTCTGTTTTCTCCTATATTGATAGATGTATTTGGAACTCTAAATCCAACACGGTTTGTGCTAGCTTCTTGAAACTTGACACAATAAAGTAGTTTCACGTTCTATCTCTATGTTTTGTTTCCTCTTGATGTAGCCCTGTGCAGTGACTGGCGAGAAACACTGTCATGGAAAGGTGTTGCCAAGCTTCCTAAAATTACGAATCTCCAGAAATCTCAGCAAATATTTTTTCTGCCAAACTGGATGATACTTTCAGGTAATGATCACTACACGAAGGCGACTTGGTTCCCCAAATTTCGTTCTTCTATGTTGAAGCGTTCGTTTCCAGTAATAGTTTGAATTTTTAGGTTTCACTCTGTTTTCTCCTATATTGATAGATGTATTTGGAACTCTAAATCCAACACGGTTCGTGCTAGCTTCTTGAAACTTGACACAATAAAGTAGTTTCACGTTCTATCTCTATGTTTGGATTCCTCTTGATGTAGCCCTAAGCAGTGACAGGCGAGAAACACTTTCATGGAAAGGGGTTGCCAGGCTTCCCAAAATTACGAATCTCCAGAAAGCTCAGCAAATATTTTTTCACACAAACTGGATGATACTTTCAGGTAATGATCAGTACACGAAGGCGACTTGGTTCCCCAAATTTCGTTCTTCTATGTTGAAGCGTTCGTTTCAAGTAACAGTTTGAATTTTTAGGTTTCACTCTGTTTTCTCCTATATTGATAGATGTATTTGGAACTCTAAATCCAACACGGTTTGTGCTAGCTTCTTGAAACTTGACACAATAAAGTAGTTTCACGTTCTATCTCTATGTTTTGTTTCCTCTTGATGTAGCCCTAAGCAGTGACAGGCGAGAAACACTTTCATGGAAAGGGGTTGCCAGGCTTCCGAAAATTACGAATCTCCATAAATCTCAGCAAATATTTTTTCACCCAAACTTGATGATACCTTCAGATAATGATCAGTACACGAAGGCGACTTGGTTCCCCAAATATCGTTCTTCTATGTTGAAGCGTTCGTTTCCAGTAACAGTTTGAATTTTTAGGTTTCACTCTGTTTTCTCCTATATTGATAGATGTATTTGGAACTCTAAATCCAACACGGTTTGTGCTAGCTTCTTGAAACTTGACACAATAAAGTAGTTTCACGTTCTATCTCTATGTTTGGATTCCTCTTGATGTAGCCCTAAGCAGTGACAGGCGAGAAACACTTTCATGGAAAGGGGTTGCCAGGCTTCCCAAAATTACGAATCTCCAGAAATCTCAGCAAATATTTTTTCACACAAACTGGATGATACTTTCAGGTAATGATCAGTACACGAAGGCGACTTGGTTCCCCAAATTTCGTTCTTCTATGTTGAAGCGTTCGTTTCCAGTAACAGTTTGAATTTTTAGGTTTCACTCTGTTTTCCCCTATATTGATAGATGTATTTGGAACTCTAAATCCAACACGGTTTGTGCTAGCTTCTTGAAACTTGACACAATAAAGTAGATTCACGTTCTATCTCTATGTTTGGATTCCTCTTGATGTAGCCCTAAGCAGTGACAGGCGAGAAACACTTTCATGGAAAGGGGTTTCCAGGCATCCCAAAATTACGAATCTCCATAAATCTCAGCAAATATTTTTTCACACAAACTGGATGATACTTTCAGGTAATTATCAGTACACGAAGGCGACTTGGTTCCCCAAATATCTTTCTTCTATGTTGAAGCGTTCGTTTCCAGTAATAGTTTGAATTTTTAGGTTTCACTCTGTTTTCTCCTATATTGATAGATGTATTTGGAACTCTAAATCCAACATGGTTCATGCTAGCTTCTTGAAACTTGACACAATAAAGTAGTTTCACGTTCTATCTCTATGTTTGGATTCCTCTTGATGTAGCCCTAAGCAGTGACAGGCGAGAAACACTTTCATGGAAAGGGGTTGCCAGGCTTCCCAAAATTACGAATCTCCATAAATCTCAGCAAATATTTTTTCACCCAAACTTGATGATACTTTCAGATAATGATCAGTACACGAAGGCGACTTGGTTCCCCAAATATCGTTCTTCTATGTTGAAGCGTTCGTTTCCAGTAACAGTTTGAATTTTTAGGTTTCACTCTGTTTTCTCCTATATTGATAGATGTATTTGGAACTCTAAATCCAACACGGTTTGTGCTAGCTTCTTGAAACTTGACACAATAAAGTAGTTTCACGTTCTATCTCTATGTTTTGTTTCCTCTTGATGTAGCCCTAAGCAGTGACAGGCGAGAAACACTTCAATGGAAAGGGGTTGCCAGGCTTCCCAAAATTACGAATCTCCAGAAATCTCAGCAAATATGTTTTCAGCCAAACTGGATGATACTTTCAGATAATTATCAGTACACAAAGGCAACTTGGTTCCCCAAATTTCGTTCTTCTATGTTGAAGCGTTGGTTTCCAGTAACAGTTTGAATATTTAGGTTTCACTCTGTTTTCTCCTATATTGTTAGATGTATTTGGAACTCTAAATCCAACACGGTTTGTGCTAGCTTCTTGAATCTTGACACAATAAAGTAGTTTCACGTTCTATCTCTATGTTTTGTTTCCTCTTGATGTAGCCCTAAGCAGTGACTGGCGAGAAACACTTTCATGGAAAGGGGTTGCCAGGCTTCCCAAAATTACGAATCTCCAGAAATCTCAGCAAATATTTTTTCACCCAAACAGGATGATACTTTCAGGTAATGATCAGTACACTAAGGTGACTTGGTTCCCCAAATTTCGTTCTTCTATGTTGAAGCGTTCGTTTCCAGTAACAGTTTGAATTTTTAGGTTTCACTCTGTATTCTCCTATATTGATAGATGTATTTGGAACTCTAAATCCAACACGGTTTGTGCTAGCTTCTTGAAACTTGACACAATAAATTAGTTTCACGTTCTATCTCTATGTTTGGATTCCTCTTGATGTATCCCTAAGCAGTGACAGGCGAGAAACACTTTCATTGAAAGGGGTTGCCAGGCTTCCCAAAATTACGAATCTACAGAAATCTCAGAAATATGTTTTCAGCCAAACTGGATGATACTTTCAGGTAATTATCAGTACACAAAGGCGACTTGGTTCCCCAAATTTCGTTCTTCTATGTTGAAGCGTTCGTTTCCAGTAACAGTTTGAATTTTTAGGTTTCACTCTGTTTTCTCCTATATTGATAGATGTATTTGGAACTCTAAATACAACACGGTTTGTGCTAGCTTCTTGAAACTTGACACAATAAAGTAGTTTCACGTTCTATTTCTATGTTTTGATTCCTCTTGATGTATCCCTAAGCAGTGACTGGCGAGAAACACTTTCATGGAAAGGGGTTTCCAGGCTTCCCAAAATTACGAATATCAATAAATCTGAGCAAATATTTTTTCACCCAAACTGGATGATACTTTCAGGTAATGATCTGTACACGAAGGCGACTTGGTTCCCCAAATATCGTTCTTCTATGTTGAAGCGTTCGTTTCCAGTAATAGTTTGAATTTTTAGGTTTCACTCTGTTTTCTCCCATATTGATAGATGGATTTGGAACTCTAAATCCAACACGGTTTGTGCTAGCTTCTTGAAACTTGACACAATAAAGTAGTTTCACGTTCTATCTCTATGTTTGCATTCCTCTTGATGTAGCCCTAAGCAGTGACTGGCGAGAAACACTTTCATGGAAAGGGGTTGCCAGGCTTCCCAAAATTACGAATCTCCAGAAATCTCAGCAAATATTTTTTCACACAAACTGGATGATACTTTCAGTTAATGATCAGTACACGAAGGTGACTTGGTTCCCCAAATTTCGTTCTTCTATGTTGAAGCGTTCGTTTCAAGTAACAGTTTGAATTTTTAGGTTTCACTCTGTTTTCTCCTATATTGATAGATGTATTTGGAACTCTAAATCCAACACGGTTTGTGCTAGCTTCTTGAAACTTGACACAATAAAGTAGTTTCACGTTCTCTCTCTATGTTTTGTTTCCTCTTGATGTAGCCCTAAGCAGTGACAGGCGAGAAACACTTTCATGGAAAGGGGTTGCCAGGCTTCCCAAAATTACGAATCTCCAGAAATCTCAGCAAATATTTTTTCACCCAAACTTGATTATACTTTCAGATAATGATCAGTACACGAAGGCGACTTGGTTCCCCAAATATCGTTCTTCTATTTTGAAGCGTTCGTTTCCAGTAACAGTTTGAATTTTTAGGTTTCACTCTGTTTTCTCCTATATTGATAGATGTATTTGGAACTCTAAATCCAACACGGTTTGTGCTAGCTTCTTGAAACTTGACACAATAAAGTAGTTTCACGTTCTATCTCTATGTTTGGATTCCTCTTGATGTAGCCCTAAGCAGTGACAGGCGAGAAACACTTCAATGGAAAGGGGTTGCCAGGCTTCCCAAAATTACGAATCTCCAGAAATCTCAGCAAATCTGTTTTCAGCCAAACTGGATGATACTTTCAGATAATTATCAGTACACGAAGGCGACTTGGTTCCCCAAATTTCGTTCTTCTATGTTGAAGCGTTCGTTTCCAGTAACAGTGTGAATTTTTAGGTTTCACTCTGTTTTCTCCTATATTGATAGATGTATTTGGAACTCTAAATCCAACACGGTTTGTGCTAGCTTCTTGAAACTTGACACAATAAATTAGTTTCACGTTCTATCTCTATGTTTGGATTCCTCTTGATGTATCCCTAAGCAGTGACAGGCGAGAAACACTTTCATTGAAAGGGGTTGCCAGGCTTCCCAAAATTACGAATCTACAGAAATCTCAGCAAATATGTTTTCAGCCAAACTGGATGATACTTTCAGGTAATTATCAGTACACAAAGGCGACTTGGTTCCCCAAATTTCGTTCTTCTATGTTGAAGCGTTCGTTTCCAGTAACAGTTTGAATTTTTAGGTTTCACTCTGTTTTCTCCTATATTGATAGATGTATTTGGAACTCTAAATACAACACGGTTTGTGCTAGCTTCTTGAAACTTGACACAATAAAGTAGTTTCACGTTCTATTTCTATGTTTTGATTCCTCTTGATGTATCCCTAAGCAGTGACTGGCGAGAAACACTTTCATGGAAAGGGGTTTCCAGGCTTCCCAAAATTACGAATATCAATAAATCTGAGCAAATATTTTTTCACCCAAACTGGATGATACTTTCAGGTAATGATCTGTACACGAAGGCGACTTGGTTCCCCAAATATCGTTCTTCTATCTTGAAGCGTTCGTTTCCAGTAATAGTTTGAATTTTTAGGTTTCACTCTGTTTTCTCCCATATTGATAGATGGATTTGGAACTCTAAATCCAACACGGTTTGTGCTAGCTTCTTGAAACTTGACACAATAAAGTAGTTTCACGTTCTATATCTATGTTTGCATTCCTCTTGATGTAGCCCTAAGCAGTGACTGGCGAGAAACACTTTCATGGAAAGGGGTTGCCAGGCTTCCCAAAATTACGAATCTCCAGAAATCTCAGCAAATATTTTTTCACACAAACTGGATGATACTTTCAGTTAATGATCAGTACACGAAGGTGACTTGGTTCCCCAAATTTCGTTCTTCTATGTTGAAGCGTTCGTTTCAAGTAACAGTTTGAATTTTTAGGTTTCACTCTGTTTTCTCCTATATTGATAGATGTATTTGGAACTCTAAATCCAACACGGTTTGTGCTAGCTTCTTGAAACTTGACACAATAAAGTAGTTTCACGTTCTCTCTCTATGTTTTGTTTCCTCTTGATGTAGCCCTAAGCAGTGACAGGCGAGAAACACTTTCATGGAAAGGGGTTGCCAGGCTTCCCAAAATTACGAATCTCCATAAATCTCAGCAAATATTTTTTCACCCAAACTTGATTATACTTTCAGATAATGATCAGTACACGAAGGCGACTTGGTTCCCCAAATATCGTTCTTCTATGTTGAAGCGTTCGTTTCCAGTAACAGTTTGAATTTTTAGGTTTCACTCTGTTTTCTCCTATATTGATAGATGTATTTGGAACTCTAAATCCAACACGGTTTGTGCTAGCTTCTTGAAACTTGACACAATAAAGTAGTTTCACGTTCTATCTCTATGTTTGGATTCCTCTTGATGTAGCCCTAAGCAGTGACAGGCGAGAAACACTTTCATGGAAAGGGGTTGCCAGGCTTCCCAAAATTACGAATCTCCAGAAATCTCAGCAAATCTGTTTTCAGCCAAACTGGATGATACTTTCAGATAATTATCAGTACACGAAGGCGACTTGGTTCCCCAAATTTCGTTCTTCTATGTTGAAGCGTTCGTTTCCAGTAACAGTGTGAATTTTTAGGTTTCACTCTGTTTTCTCCTATATTGATAGATGTATTTGGAACTCTAAATCCAACACGGTTTGTGCTAGCTTCTTGAAACTTGGCACAATAAAGTAGTTTCACTTTCTATCTCTATGTTTGGATTCCTCTTGATGTAGCCCTAAGCAGTGACAGGCGAGAAACACTTTCATGGAAAAGGGTTGCCAGGCTTCCCAAAATTATGAATCTACAGAAATCTCAGCAAATATGTTTTCATCCAAACTGGATGATACTTTCAGGTAATTATCAGTACACAAAGGCGACTTGGTTCCCCAAATTTCGTTCTTCTATGTTGAAGCGTTCGTTTCCAGTAACAGTTTGAATTTTTAGGTTTCACTCTGTTTTCTCCTATATTGATAGATGTATTTGGAACTCTAAATACAACACGGTTTGTGCTAGCTTCTTGAAACTTGACACAATAAAGTAGTTTCACGTTCTATTTCTATGTTTTGATTCCTCTTGATGTATCCCTAAGCAGTGACTGGCGAGAAACACTTTCATGGATAGGGGTTTCCAGGCTTCCCAAAATTACGAATATCCATAAATCTGAGCAAATATTTTTTCACCCAAACTGGATGATACTTTCAGGTAATGATCTGTACACGAAGGCGACTTGGTTCCCCAAATATCGTTCTTCTATGTTGAAGCGTTCGTTTCCAGTAATAGTTTGAATTTTTAGGTTTCACTCTGTTTTCTCCCATATTGATAGATGTATTTGGAACTCTAAATCCAACACGGTTTGTGCTAGCTTCTTGAAACTTGACACAATAAAGTAGTTTCACGTTCTATCTCTATGTTTGCATTCCTCTTGATGTAGCCCTAAGCAGTGACAGGCGAGAAACACTTTCATGGAAAGGGGTTGCCAGGCTTCCCAAAATTACGAATCTCCAGAAATCTCAGCAAATATTTTTTCACACAAACTGGATGATACTTTCAGTTAATGATCAGTACACGAAGGTGACTTGGTTCCCCAAATTTTGTTCTTCTATGCTGAAGCGTTCGTTTCAAGTAACAGTTTGAATTTTTAGGTTTCACTCTGTTTTCTCCTATATTGATAGATGTATTTGGAACTCTAAATCCAACACGGTTTGTGCTAGCTTCTTGAAACTTGACACAATAAATTAGTTTCACGTTCTATCTCTATGTTTTGTTTCCTCTTGATGTAGCCCTAAGCAGTGACAGGCGAGAAACACTTTCATGGAAAGGGGTTGCCAGGCTTCCCAAAATTACGAATCTCCATAAATCTCAGCAAATATTTTTTCACCCAAACTTGATGATACTTTCAGATAATGATCAGTACACGAAGGCGACTTTGTTCCCCAAATATCGTTCTTCTATGTTGAAGCGTTCGTTTCCAGTAACAGTTTGAATTTTTAGGTTTCACTCTGTTTTCTCCTATATTGATAGATGTATTTGGAACTCTAAATCCAACACGGTTTGTGCTAGCTTCTTGAAACTTGACACAATAAAGTAGTTTCACGTTCTATCTCTATGTTTTGATTCCTCTTGATGCATCCCTAAGCAGTGACTGGCGAGAAACACTTTTATGGAAAGGGGTTTCCAGGCTTCCCAAAATTACGAATCTCCATAAATCTCAGCAAATATTTTTTCACCCAAACTGGATGATTCTTTCAGGTAATGATCAGTACACGAAGGCGACTTGGTTCCCCAAATATCGTTCTTCTATGTTGAAGCGTTCGTTTCCAGTAACAGTTTCAATTTTTAGGTTTCACTCTGTTTTCTCCTATATTGATAGATGTATTTGGAACTCTAAATCCAAAACGGTGTGTGCTAGCTTCTTGAAACTTGACACAATAAAGTAGTTTCACGTTCTATCTCTATGTTTGGATTCCTCTTGATGTAGCCCTAAGCAGTGACAGGCGAGAAACACTTTCATGGAAAGGGGTTGCCAGGCTTACCAAAATTACGAATCTCCAGAAATCTCAGCAAATATTTTTTCACCCAAACTGGATGATACTTTCAGGTAATTATCAGTACACGAAGGCGACTTGGTTCCCCAAATATCGTTCTTCTATGTTGAAGCGTTCGTTTCCAGTAATAGTTTGAATTTTTAGGTTTCACTCTGTTTTCTCCTATATTGATAGATGTATTTGGAACTCTAAATCCAACACGGTTTGTGGTAGCTTCTTGAAACTTGACACAATAAAGTAGTTTTATGTTCTATCTCTATGTTTGGATTCCTCTTCATGTAGCCCTAAGCAGTGACAGGCGAGAAACACTTTCATGGAAAGGGGTTGCCAGGCTTCCCAAAATTACGAATCTCCAGAAATCTCAGCAAATATTTTTTCACACAAACTGGATGATACTTTCAGATATTGATCAGTACACGAAGGCGACTTGGTTCCCCAAATTTCGTTCTTCTATGTTGAAGCGTTCGTTTCAAGTAACAGTTTGAATTTTTAGGTTTCACTCTGTTTTCTCCTATATTGATAGATGTATTTGGAACTCTAAATCCAACACGGTTTGTGCTAGCTTCTTGAAACTTGACACAATAAAGTAGTTTCACGTTCTATCTCTATGTTTGGATTCCTCTTGATGTAGCCCTAAGCAGTGACAGGCGAGAAACTCTTTCATGGAAAGGGGTTGCCAGGCTTCCCAAAATTACGAATCTCCAGAAATCTCAGCAAATATTTTTTACAACAAACTGGATGATACTATCAGGTAATGATCAGTACACGAAGGCGACTTGGTTCCTCAAATTTCGTTCTTCTATGTTGAAGCGTTCGTTTCCAGTAACAGTTTGAATTTTTAGGTTTCACTCTGTTTTCTCCTATATTGATAGATGTATTTGGAACTTTAAATCCAACACGGTTTGTGCTAGCTTCTTGAAACTTGACACAATAAAGTAGTTTCACGTTCTATCTCTATGTTTTGTTTCCTCTTGATGTAGCCCTAAGCAGTGACAGGCGAGAAACACTTCCATGGAAAGGGGTTGCCAGGCTTCCCAAAATTACGAATATCCAGAAATCTCAGCAAATATTTTTTCACCCAAACTTGATGATACTTTCAGATATTGATCAGTACACGAAGGCGACTTGGTTCCCCAAATATCGTTCTTCTATGTTGAAGCGTTCGTTTCCAGTAACAGTTTGAATTTTTAGGTTTCACTCTGTTTTCTCCTATATTGATAGATGTATTTGGAACTATAAATCCAACACGGTTTGTGCTAGCTTCTTGAAACTTGACACAATAAAGTAGTTTCACGTTCTATCTCTATGTTTGGATTCCTCTTGATGTAGCCCTAAGCAGTGACAGGCAAGAAACACTTTCATGGAAAGGGGTTGCCAGGCTTCCCAAAATTACGAATCTCCAGAAATCTCAGCAAATATTTTTTCAGCCAAAGTGGATGATACTTTCAGGTAATGATCAGTACACGAAGGCGACTTGGTTCCCCAAATTTCGTTCTTCTATGTTGAAGCGTTCGTTTCCAGTAACAGTTTGAATTTTTAGGTTTCACTCTGTTTTCTCCTATATTGATAGATGTATTTGGAACTCTAAATCCAACACGGTTTGTGCTAGCTTCTTGAAACTTGACACAATAAAGTAGTTTCATGTTCTATCTCTATGTTTGGATTCCTCTTGATGTAGCCCTAAGCAGTGACAGGCGAGAAACACTTTCATGGAAAGGGGTTGCCAGGCTTCCCAAAATTACGAATCTCCAGAAATCTCAGCAAATATTTTTTCACACAAACTGGATGATACTTTCAGGTAATGATCAGTACACGAAGGCGACTTGGTTCCCCAAATTTCGTTCTTCTATGTTGAAGCGTTCGTTTCCAGTAACAGTTTGAATTTTTAGGTTTCACTCTGTTTTCTCCTATATTGATAGATGTATTTGGAACTCTAAATCCAACACGGTTTGTGCTAGCTTCTTGAAACTTGACACAATAAAGTAGTTTCACGTTCTGTCTCTATGTTTTGTTTCCTCTTGATGTAGCCCTAAGCAGTGACAGGCGAGAAACACTTCAATGGAAAGGGGTTGCCAGGCTTCCCAAAATTACGAATCTCCAGAAATCTCAGCAAATATTTTTTCACACAAACTGGATGATACTTTCAGGTAATGATCAGTACACGAAGGCGACTTGGTTCCCCAAATTTCGTTCTTTTATGTTGAAGCGTTCGTTTCCAGTAACAGTTTGAATTTTTAGGTTTCACTCTGTTTTCTCCTATATTGATAGATGTATTTGGAACTCTAAATCCAACACGGTTTGTGCTAGCTTCTTGAAACTTGACACAATAAAGTAGTTTCACGTTCTATCTCTATGTTTGGATTCCTCTTGATGTAGCCCTAAGCAGTGACAGGCGAGAAACACTTTCATGGAAAGGGGTTGCCAGGCTTCCCAAAATTACGAATCTCCAGAAATCTCAGCAAATATTTTTTCACACAAACTGGATGATACTTTCAGATATTGATCAGTACACGAAGGCGACTTGGTTCCCCAAATTTCGTTCTTCTATGTTGAAGCGTTCGTTTCAAGTAACAGTTTGAATTTTTAGGTTTCACTCTGTTTTCTCCTATATTGATAGATGTATTTGGAAATCTAAATCCAACACGGTTTGTGCTAGCTTCTTGAAACTTGACACAATAAAGTAGTTTCACGTTCTATCTCTATGTTTGGATTCCTCTTGATGTAGCCCTAAGCAGTGACAGGCGAGAAACACTTTCATGGAAAGGGGTTGCCAGGCTTCCCAAAATTACGAATCTCCAGAAATCTCAGCAAATATTTTTTACAACAAACTGGATGATACTATCAGGTAATGATCAGTACACGAAGGCGACTTGGTTCCTCAAATTTCGTTCTTCTATGTTGAAGCGTTCGTTTCCAGTAACAGTTTGAATTTTTAGGTTTCACTCTGTTTTCTCCTATATTGATAGATGTATTTGGAACTCTAAATCCAACACGGTTTGTGCTAGCTTCTTGAAACTTGACACAATAAAGTAGTTTCATGTTCTATCTCTACGTTTGGATTCCTATTGATGTAGCCCTAAGCAGTGACAGGCGAGAAACACTTTCATGGAAAGGGGTTGCCAGGCTTCCCAAAATTACGAATCTCCAGAAATCTCAGCAAATATTTTTTCACACAAACTGGATGATACTTTCAGGTAATGATCAGTACATGAAGGCGACTTGGTTCCCCAAATTTCGTTCTTCTATGTTGAAGCATTCGTTTCCAGTAACAGTTTGAATTTTTAGGTTTCACTCAGTTTTCTCCTATATTGATAGATGTATTTGGAACTCTAAATCCAACACGGTTTGTGCTAGCTTCTTGAAACTTGACACAATAAAGTAGTTTCACGTTCTATCTCTATGTTTGGATTCCTCTTGATGTAGCCCTAAGCAGTGACAGGCGAGAAACACTTTCATGGAAAGGGGTTGCCAGGCTTCCCAAAATTACGAATCTCCAGAAATCTCAGCAAATATTTTTTCACACAAACTGGATGATACTTTCAGGTAATGATCAGTACACGAAGGCGACTTGGTTCCCCAAATTTCGTTCTTCTATGTTGAAGCGTTCGTTTCCAGTAACAGTTTGAATTTTTAGGTTTCACTCTGTTTTCTCCTATATTGATAGATATATTTGGAACTCTAAATCCAACACGGTTTGTGCTAGCTTCTTGAAACTTGACACAATAAAGTAGTTTCACGTTCTATCTCTATGTTTGGATTCCTCTTGATGTAGCCCTAAGCAGTGACAGGCGAGAAACACTTTCATGGAAAGGGGTTGCCAGGCTTCCCAAAATTACGAATCTCCAGAAATCTCAGCAAATATTTTTTCACCCAAACTTGATGATACTTTCAGATATTGATCAGTACACGAAGGCGACTTGGTTCCCCAAATTTCGTTCTTCTATGTTGAAGCGTTCGTTTCCAGTAACAGTTTGAATTTTTAGGTTTCACTCTGTTTTCTCCTATATTGATAGATGTATTTGGAACTCTAAATCCAACACGGTTTGTGCTAGCTTCTTGAAACTTGACACAATAAAGTAGTTTCACGTTCTATCTCTATGTTTTGTTTCCTCTTGATGTAGCCCTAAGCAGTGACAGGCGAGAAACACTTTCATGGAAAGGGGTTGCCAGGCTTCCCAAAATTACGAATCTCCAGAAATCTCAGCAAATATTTTTTACAACAAACTGGATGATACTATCAGGTAATGATCAGTACACGAAGGCGACTTGGTTCCTCAAATTTCGTTCTTCTATGTTGAAGCGTTCGTTTCCAGTAATAGTTTGAATTTTTAGGTTTCACTCTGTTTTCTCCTATATTGATAGATGTATTTGGAACTCTAAATCCAACACGGTTTGTGCTAGCTTCTTGAAACTTGACACAATAAAGTAGTTTCACGTTCTATCTCTATGTTTGGATTCCTCTTGATGTAGCCCTAAGCAGTGACAGGCGAGAAACACTTTCATGGAAAGGGGTTGCCAGGCTTCCCAAAATTACGAATCTCCAGAAATCTCAGCAAATATTTTTTCACACAAACTGGATGATACTTTCAGGTAATGATCAGTACACGAAGGCGACTTGGTTCCCCAAATTTCGTTCTTCTATGTTGAAGCGTTCGTTTGAAGTAACAGTTTGAATTTTTAGGTTTCACTCTGTTTTCTCCTATATTGATAGATGTATTTGGAACTCTAAATCTAACACGGTTTGTGCTAGCTTCTTGAAACTTGACACAATAAATTAGTTTCACGTTCTATCTCTATGTTTTGTTTCCTCTTGATGTAGCCCTAAGCAGGGACAGGCGAGAAACACTTTCATGGAAAGGGGTTGCCAGGCTTCCCAAAATTACGAATCTCCATAAATCTCAGCAAATATTTTTTCACCCAAACTTGATGATACTTTCAGATATTGATCAGTACACGAAGGCGACTTGGTTCCCCAAATATCGTTCTTCTATGTTGAAGCGTGCATTTCCAGTAACAGTTTGAATTTTTAGGTTTCACTCTGTTTTCTCCTATATTGATAGATGTATTTGGAACTGTAAATCCAACACGGTTTGTGCTAGCTTCTTGAAACTTCACACAATTAAGTAGTATCACGTTCTATCTCTATGTTTGGATTCCTCTTGATGTAGCCCTAAGCAGTGACAGGCGAGAAACACTTTCATGGAAAGGGGTTGCCAGGCTTCCCAAAATTACAAATCTCCAGAAATCTCAGCAAATATGTTTTCAGCCAAACTGGATGATACTTTCAGGTAATTATTAGTACACGAAGGCGATTTGGTTCCCCAAATTTCGTTCTTCTATGTTGAAGCGTTCGTTTCCAGTAACAGTTTGAATTTTTAGGTTTCACTCTGTTTTCTCCTATATTGATAGATGTATTTGGAACTCTAAATCCAACACGGTTTGTGCTAGCTTCTTGAAACTTGACACAATAAAGTAGTTTCACGTTCTATCTCTATGTTTGGATTCCTCTTGATGTAGCCCTAACCAGTGACGGGCGAGAAACACTTTCATGGAAAGGGGTTGCCAGGCTTCCCAAAATTACGAATCTCCAGAAATCTAAGCAAATATTTTTTCACACAAACTGGATGATACTTTCAGGTAATGATCAGTACACGAAGGCGACTTGGTTCCCCAAATTTCGTTCTTCTTTGTTGGAGCGTTCGTTTCAAGTAACAGTTTGAATTTTTAGGTTTCACTCTGTTTTCTCCTATATTGATAGATGTATTTGGAACTCTAAATCCAACGCGGTTTGTGCTAGCTTCTTGAAACTTGACACAATAAAGTAGTTTCACGTTCTATCTCTATGTTTTTTTTCTCTTGATGTAGCCCTAAGCAGTGACAGGCGAGAAACACTTTCATGGAAAGGGGTTTCCAGGCTTCGCAAAATTACGAATCTCCATAAATCTCAGCAAATATTTTTTAACCCAAACTTGATGATACTTTCAGATAATGATCAGTACACGAAGGCGACTTGGTTCCCCAAATATCGTTCTTCTATGTTGAAGCGTTCTTTTACAGTAACAGTTTGAATTTTTAGGTTTCACTCTGTTTTCTCCTATATTGATAGATGTATTTGGAACTCTAAATCCAACACGGTTTGTGCTAGCTTCTTGAAACTTGACACAATAAAGTAGTTTCACGTTCTATCTCTATGTTTGGATTCCTCTTGATGTAGCCCTAAGCAGTGACAGGCGAGAAACACTTTCATGGAAAGGGGTTGCCAGGCTTCCCAAAATTACGAATCTCCAGAAATCTCAGCAAATATTTTTTCACACAAACTGGATGATACTTTCAGGTAATGATCAGTACACGAAGGCGACTTGGTTCCCCAAATTTCGTTCTTCTATGTTGAAGCATTCGTTTCTAGTAACAGTTTGAATTTTTAGGTTTCACTCTGTTTTCTCCTATATTGATAGATGTATTTGGAACTCTAAATCCAACACGGTTTGTGCTAGCTTCTTGAAACTTGACACAATAAAGTAGTTTCACGTTCTATCTCTATGTTTTGATTCCTCTTGATGCATCCCTAAGCAGTGACTGGCGAGAAACACTTTCATGGAAAGGGGTTTCCAGGCTTCCCAAAATTACGAATCTCCATAAATCTCAGCAAATATTTTTTCACCCAAACTGGATGATTCTTTCAGGTAATGATCAGTACACGAAGGTGACTTGGTTCCCCAAATATCGTTCTTCTATGTTGAAGCGTTCGTTTCCAGTAACAGTTTCAATTTTTAGGTTTCACTCTGTTTTCACCTATATTGATAGATGTATTTGGAACTCTAAATCCAACACGGTTTGTGCTAGTTTCTTGAAACTTGACACAATAAAGTAGTTTCACATTCTATCTCTATGTTTGGATTCCTCTTGATGTAGCCCTAAGCAGTGACAGGCGAGAAACACTTTCATGGAAAGGGGTTGCCAGGCTTCCCAAAATTACGAATCTCCAGAAATCTCAGCAAATATTTTTTCACCCAAACTGGATTATACTTTCAGGTAATGATCAGTACACGAAGGCGACTTGGTTCCCCAAATTTCGTTCTTCTATGTTGAAGCGTTCGTTTCCAGTAACAGTTTGAATTTTTAGGTTTCACTCTGTTTTCTCCTATATTGATAGATGTATTTGGAACTCTAAATCCAACACGGTTTGTGCTAGCTTCTTGAAACTTGACACAATAAAGTAGTTTCACGTTCTATCTCTATGTTTGGATTCCTCTTGATGTAGCCCTAAGCAGTGACAGGCGAGAAACACTTTCATGGAAAGGGGTTTCCAGGCTTCCCAAAATTACGAATCTCCAGAAATCTCAGCAAATATTTTTTCACCCAAACTGGATGATACTTTCAGGTAATTATCAGTACACGAAGGCGACTTGGTTCCCCAAATATCGTTCTTCTATGTTGAAGCGTTCGTTTCCAGTAATAGTTTGAATTTTTAGGTTTCACTCTGTTTTCTCCTATATTGATAGATGTATTTGGAACTCTAAATCCAACACGGTTCGTGCTAGCTTTTTGAAACTTGACACAATAAAGTAGTTTCACGTTCTATCTCTATGTTTGGATTCCTCTTGATGTACCCCTAAGCAGTGACAGGCGAGAAACACTTTCATGGAAAGGGGTTGCCAGGCTTCCCAAAATTACGAATCTCCAGAAATCTCAGCAAATATGTTTTCCGCCAAACTGGATGATACTTTCAGGTAATGATCAGTACACGAAGGCGACTTGGTTCCCCAAATTTCGTTCTTCTATGTTGAAGCGTTCGTTTCAAGTAACAGTTTGAATTTTTAGGTTTCACTCTGTTTTCTCCTATATTGATAGATGTATTTGGAACTCTAAATCCAACACGGTTTGTGCTAGCTTCTTGAAACTTGACACAATAAAGTAGTTTCACGTTCTATCTCTATGTTTTGTTTCCTCTTGATGTAGCCCTAAGCAGTGACAGGCGAGAAACACTTTCATGGAAAGGGGTTGCCAGGCTTCCCAAAATTACGAATCTCCATAAATCTCAGCAAATATTTTTTCACCCAAACTTGATGATACTTTCAGATAATGATCAGTACACGAAGGCGACTTGGTTCCCCAAATATCGTTCTTCTATGTTGAAGCGTTCGTTTCCAGTAACAGTTTGAATTTTTAGGTTTCACTCTGTTTTCTCCTATATTGATAGATGTATTTGGAACTCTAAATCCAACACGGTTTGTGCTAGCTTCTTGAAACTTGACACAATAAAGTAGTTTCACGTTCTATCTCTATGTTTGGATTCCTCTTGATGTAGCCCTAAGCAGTGACAGGCGAGAAACACTTTCATGGAAAGGGGTTCCCAGGCTTCCCAAAATTACGAATCTCCAGAAATCTCAGCAAATATTTTTTCACACAAACTGGATGATACTTTCAGGTAATGATCAGTAAACGAAGGCGACTTAGTTCCCCAAATTTCATTCTTGTATGTTGAAGCGTGCATTTCCAGTAACAGTTTGAATTTTTAGGTTTCACTCTGTTTTCTCCTATATTGTTAGATGTATTTGGAACTCTAAATCCAACACGGTTTGTGCTAGCTTCTTGAAACTTGACACAATAAAGTAGTTTCACGTTCTATCTCTATGTTTAGATTCCACTCGATGTAGCCCTAAGCAGTGACAGGCGAGAAACACTTTCATGGAAAGGGGTTGCCAGGCTTCCCAAAATTACGAATCTCCAGAAATCTCAGCAAATATGTTTTCAGCCAAACTGGATGATACTTTCAGATAATTATCAGTACACGAAGGCAACTTGGTTCCCCAAATTTCGTTCTTCTATGTTGAAGCGTTGGTTTCCAGTAACAGTTTGAATATTTAGGTTTCACTCTGTTTTCTCCTATATTGTTAGATGTATTTGGAACTCTAAATCCAACACGGTTTGTGCTAGCTTCTTGAATCTTGACACAATAAAGTAGTTTCACGTTCTATCTCTATGTTTTGTTTCCTCTTGATGTAGCCCTAAGCAGTGACTAGCGAGAAACACTTTCATGGAAAGGGGTTGCCAGGCTTCCCAAAATTACGAATCTCCAGAAATCTCAGCAAATATTTTTTCACCCAAACAGGATGATACTTTCAGGTAATGATCAGTACACTAAGGTGACTTGGTTTCCCAAATTTCGTTCTTCTATGTTGAAGCGTTCGTTTCCAGTAACAGTTTGAATTTTTAGGTTTCACTCTGTTTTCTCCTATATTGATAGATGTATTTGGAACTCTAAATCCAACACGGTTTGTGCTAGCTTCTTGAAACTTGACACAATAAACTAGTTTCACTTTCTATCTCTATGTTTGGATTACTCTTGATGTAGCCCTAAGCAGTGACAGGCGAGAAACACTTTCATCGAAAGGGGTTGCCAGGCTTCCCAAAATTACGAATCTCCAGAAATCTCAGCAAATATTTTTTCACCCAAACAGGATGATACTTTCAGGTAATGATCAGTACACTAAGGTGACTTGGTTCCCCAAATGTCGTTCTTCTATGTTGAAGCGTTCGTTTCCAGTAACAGTTTGAATTTTTAGGTTTCACTCTGTTTTCTCCTATATTGATAGATGTATTTGGAACTCTAAATCCAACACGGTTTGTGCTAGCTTCTTGAAACTTGACACAATAAAGTAGTTTCACGTTCTATCTCTATGTTTGGATTCCTCTTGATGTAGCCCTAAGCAGTGACAGGCGAGAAACACTTCCATGGAAAGGGGTTGCCAGGCTTCCCAAAATTACGAATCTCCAGAAATCTCAGCAAATATTTTTTCACCCAAACTGGATGATACTTTCAGGTAATGATCAGTAAACGAAGGCGACTTGGTTCCCCAAATTTCGTTCTTGTATGTTGAAGCGTGCATTTCCAGTAACAGTTTGAATTTTTAGGTTTCACTCTGTTTTCTCCTATATTGATACATGTATTTGGAACTCTAAATCCAACACGGTTTGTGCTAGCTTCTTGAAACTTGACACAATAAAGTAGTTTCACGTTCTATCTCTATGTTTGGATTCCTCTTGATGTAGCCCTAAGCAGTGACAGGCGAGAAACACTTTCATGGAAAGGGGTTGCCAGGCTTCCCAAAATTACGAATCTCCAGAAATCTCAGCAAATATGTTTTCAGCCAAACTGGATGATACTTTCAGATAATTATCAGTACACGAAGGCAACTTGGTTCCCCAAATTTCGTTCTTCTATGTTGAAGTGTTGGTTTCCAGTAACAGTTTGAATATTTAGGTTTCACTCTGTTTTCTCCTATATTGTTAGATGTATTTGGAACTCTAAATCCAACACGGTTTGTGCTAGCTTCTTGAAACTTGACACAATAAAGTAGTTTCACGTTATATCTCTATGTTTGGATTCCTCTTGATGTATCCCTAAGCAGTGACTGGCGAGAAACACTTTCATGGAAAGGGGTTTCCAGGCTTCCCAAAATTACGAATCTCCATAAATCTCAGCAAATATTTTTTCACCCAAACTGGATGATACTTTCAGGTAATTATCAGTACACGAAGGCGACTTGGTTCCCCAAATATCGTTCTTCTATGTTGAAGCGTTCGTTTCCAGTAATAGTTTGAATTTTTAGGTTTCACTCTGTTTTCTCCTATATTGATAGATGTATTTGGAACTCTAAATCCAACACGGTTTGTGCTAGCTTCTTGAAACTTGACACAATAAAGTAGTTTCACGTTCTATCTCTATGCTTGGATTCCTCTTGATGTAGCCCTAAGCAGTGACAGGCGAGAAACACTTTCATGGAAAGGGGTTGCCAGGCTTCCCAAAATTACGAATCTCCAGAAATCTCAGCAAATATTTTTTCACACAAACTGGATGATACTTTCAGGTAATGATCAGTACACGAAGGCGACTTGGTTTCCCAAATTTCGTTCTTCTATGTTGAAGCGTTCGTTTCAAGTAACAGTTTGAATTTTTAGGTTTCACTCTGTTTTCTCCTATAATGATAGATGTATTTGGAACTCTAAATCCAACACGGTTTGTGCTAGCTTCTTGAAACTTGACACAATAAAGTAGTTTCTCGTTCTATCTCTATGTTTTGTTTCCTCTTGATGTAGCCCTAAGCAGTGACAGGCGAGAAACACTTCAATGGAAAGGGGTTGCCAGGCTTCCCAAAATTACGAATCTCCATAAATCTCAGCAAATATTTTTTCACCCAAACTTGATGATACTTTCAGATAATGATCAGTACACGAAGGCGACTTGGTTCCCCAAATATCGTTCTTCTATGTTGAAGCGTTCGTTTCCAGTAACAGTTTGAATTTTTAGGTTTCACTCTGTTTTCTCCTATATTGATACATGTATTTGGAACTCTAAATCCAACACGGTTTGTGCTAGCTTCTTGAAACTTGACACAATAAAGTAGTTTCACGTTCTATCTCTATGTTTGGATTCCTCTTGATGTAGCCCTAAGCAGTGACAGGCGAGAAACACTTTCATGGAAAGGGGTTGCCAGGCTTCCCAAAATTACGAATCTCCAGAAATCTCAGCAAATATTTTTTCACACAAACTGGATGATACTTTCAGGTAATGATCAGTACACGAAGGCGACTTGGTTCCCAAAATTTCGTTCTTCTATGTTGAAGCGTTCGTTTCCAGTAACAGTTGGAATTTTTAGGTTTCACTCTGTTTTCTCCTATATTGATAGATGTATTTGGAACTCTAAATCCAACACGGTTTGTGCTAGCTTCTTGAAACTTGACACAATAAAGTAGTTTCACGTTCTATCTCTATGTTTGGATTCCTCTTGATGTAGCCCTAAGCAGTGACAGGCGAGAAACACTTCCATGGAAAGGGGTTGCCAGGCTTCCCAAAATTACGAATATCCAGAAATCTCAGCAAATATTTTTTCACCCAAACTGGATGATACTTTCAGGTAATGATCAGTAAACAAAGGCGACTTGGTTCCCCAAATTTCGTTCTTGTATGTTGAAGCGTGCATTTCCAGTAATAGTTTGAATTTTTAGGTTTCACTCTGTTTTCTCCTATATTGATAGATGTATTTGGAACTCTAAATCCAACACGGTTTGTGCTAGCTTCTTGAAACTTGACACAATAAAGTAGTTTCACGTTCTATCTCTATGTTTGGATTCCTCTTGATGTAGCCCTAAGCAGTGACAGGCGAGAAACACTTTCATGGAAAGGGGTTGCCAGGCTTCCCAAAATTACGAATCTCCAGAAATCTCAGCAAATATGTTTTCAGCCAAACTGGATGATACTTTCAGATAATTATCAGTACACGAAGGCGACTTGGTTCCCCAAATTTCGTTCTTCTATGTTGAAGCGTTGGTTTCCAGTAACAGTTTGAATATTTAGGTTTCACTCTGTTTTCTCCTATATTGTTAGATGTATTTGGAACTCTAAATCCAACACGGTTTGTGCTAGCTTCTTGAATCTTGACACAATAAAGTAGTTTCACGTTCTATCTCTATGTTTTGTTTCCTCTTGATGTAGCCCTAAGCAGTGACTGGCGAGAAACACTTTCATGGAAAGGGGTTGCCAGGCTTCCCAAAATTACGAATCTCCAGAAATCTCAGCAAATATTTTTTCACCCAAACAGGATGATACTTTCAGGTAATGATCAGTACACTAAGGTGACTTGGTTCCCCAAATTTCGTTCTTCTATGTTGAAGCGTGCATTTCCAGTAACAGTTTGAATTTTTAGGTTTCACTCTGTTTTCTCCTATATTGATAGATGTATTTGGAACTCTAAATCCAACACGGTTTGTGCTAGCTTCTTGAAACTTGACACAATAAAGTAGTTTCACGTTCTATCTCTATGTTTGGATTCCTCTTGATGTAGCCCTAAGCAGTGACAGGCGAGAAACACTTTCATGGAAAGGGGTTGCCAGGCTTCCCAAAATTACGAATCTCCAGAAATCTCAGCAAATATGTTTTCAGCCAAACTGGATGATACTTTCAGGTAATTATCAGTACACGAAGGCGACTTGGTTCCCCAAATTTCGTTCTTCTATGTTGAAGCGTTCGTTTCCAGTAACAGTTTGAATTTTTAGGTTTCACTCTGTTTTCTCCTATATTGATAGATGTATTTGGAACTCTAAATCCAACACGGTTTGTGCTAGCTTCTTGAAACTTGACACAATAAATTAGTTTCACGTTCTATCTCTATGTTTTGATTCCTCTTGATGTATCCCTAAGCAGTGACTGGCGAGAAACACTTTCATGGAAAGGGGTTTCCAGGCTTCCCAAAATTACGAATCTCCATAAATCTCAGCAAATATTTTTTCACCCAAACTGGATGATACTTTCAGGTAATTATCAGTACACGAAGGCGACTTGGTTCCCCAAATATCGTTCTTCTATGTTGAAGCGTTCGTTTCCAGTAACAGTTTGAATTTTTAGGTTTCACTCTGTTTTCTCCTATATTGATAGATGTATTTGGAACTCTAAATCCAACACGGTTTGTGCTAGCTTCTTGAAACTTGACACAATAAAGTAGTTTCACGTTCTATCTCTATGTTTGGATTCCTCTTGATGTAGCCCTAAGCAGTGACAGGCGAGAAACACTTTCATGGAAAGGGGTTGCCAGGCTTCCCAAAATTACGAATCTCCAGAAATCTCAGCAAATATTTTTTCACACAAACTGGATGATACTTTCAGGTAATGATCAGTACACGAAGGCGACTTGGTTCCCCAAATTTCGTTCTTCTATGTTGAAGCGTTCGTTTCAAGTAACAGTTTGAATTTTTAGGTTTCACTCTGTTTTCTCCTATATTGATAGATGTATTTGGAACTCTAAATCCAACACGGTTTGTGCTAGCTTCTTGAAACTTGACACAATAAAGTAGTTTCACGTTCTATCTCTATGTTTTGTTTCCTCTTGATGTAGCCCTAAGCAGTGACAGGCGAGAAACACTTTCATGGAAAGGGGTTGCCAGGCTTCCCAAAATTACGAATCTCCATAAATCTCAGCAAATATTTTTTCACCCAAACTTGATGATACCTTCAGATAATGATCAGTACACGAAGGCGACTTGGTTCCCCAAATATCGTTCTTCTATGTTGAAGCGTTCGTTTCCAGTAACAGTTTGAATTTTTAGGTTTCACTCTGTTTTCTCCTATATTCATAGATGTATTTGGAACTCTAAATCCAACACGGTTTGTGCTAGCTTCTTGAAACTTGACACAATAAAGTAGTTTCACGTTCTATCTCTATGTTTGGATTCCTCTTGATGTAGCCCTAAGCAGTGACAGGCGAGAAACACTTTCATGGAAAGGGGTTGCCCGGCTTCCCAAAATTACGAATCTCCAGAAATCTCAGCAAATATTTTTTCACACAAACTGGATGATACTATCAGGTAATGATCAGTACACGAAGGCGACTTGGTTCCCCAAATTTCGTTCTTCTATGTTGAACCGTTCGTTTCCAGTAACAGTTTGAATTTTTAGGTTTCACTCTGTTTTCCCCTATATTGATAGATGTATTTGGAACTCTAAATCCAACACGGTTTGTGCTAGCTTCTTGAAACTTGACACAATAAAGTAGTTTCACGTTCTATCTCTATGTTTGGATTCCTCTTGATGTAGCCCTAAGCAGTGACAGGCGAGAAACACTTTCATGGAAAGGGGTTTCCAGGCATCCCAAAATTACGAATCTCCATAAATCTCAGCAAATATTTTTTCACACAAACTGGATGATACTTTCAGGTAATTATCAGTACACGAAGGCGACTTGGTTCCCCAAATATCGTTCTTCTATGTTGAAGCGTTCGTTTCCAGTAATAGTTTGAATTTTTAGGTTTCACTCTGTTTTCTCCTATATTGATAGATGTATTTGGAACTCTAAATCCAACACGGTTTGTGCTAGCTTCTTGAAACTTGACACAATAAAGTAGTTTCACGTTCTATCTCTATGTTTGGATTCCTCTTGATGTAGCCCTAAGCAGTGACAGGCGAGAAACACTTTCATGGAAAGGGGTTGCCAGGCTTCCCAAAATTACGAATCTCCAGAAATCTCAGCAAATATTTTTTCACACAAACTGGATGATACTTTCAGGTAATGATCAGTACACGAAGGCGACTTGGTTCCCCAAATTTCGTTCTTCTATGTTGAAGCGTTCGTTTCAAGTAACAGTTTGAATTTTTAGGTTTCACTCTGTTTTCTCCTATATTGATACATGTATTTGGAACTCTAAATCCAACACGGTTTGTGCTAGCTTCTTGAAACTTGACACAATAAAGTAGTTTCACGTTCTATCTCTATGTTTGGATTCCTCTTGATGTAGCCCTAAGCAGTGAGAGGCGAGAAACACTTTCATGGAAAGGGGTTGCCAGGCTTCCCAAAATTACGAATCTCCATAAATCTCAGCAAATATTTTTTCACCCAAACTGAATGATACTTTCAGGTAATGATCAGTACACGAAGGCGACTTGGTTCCCCAAATTTCGTTCTTCTATGTTGAAGCGTTCGTTTCCAGTAACAGTTTGAATTTTTAGGTTTCACTCTGTTTTCTCCTATATTGATAGATGTATTTGGAACTCTAAATCCAACACGGTTTGTGCTAGCTTCTTGAAACTTGACACAATAAAGTAGTTTCACGTTCTATCTCTATGTTTGGATTCCTCTTGATGTAGCCCTAAGCAGTGACAGGCGAGAAACACTTTCATGGAAAGGGGTTGCCAGGCTTCCCAAAATTACGAATCTCCAGAAATCTAGGCAATTATTTTTTCACCCAAACAGGATGATACTTTCAGGTAATGATCAGTACACTAAGGTGACTTGGTTCCCAAAATTTCGTTCTTCTATGTTGAAGCGTTCGTTTCCAGTAACAGTTTCAATTTTTAGGTTTCACTCTGTTTTCTCCTATATTGATAGATGTATTTGGAACTCTAAATCCAACACGGTTCGTGCTAGCTTCTTTAAACTTGACACAATAAAGTAGTTTCACGTTCTATCTCTATGTTTGGATTCCTCTTGATGTAGCCCTAAGCAGTGACAGGCGAGAAACACTTTCATGGAAAGGGGTTGCCAGGCTTCCCAAAATTACGAATCTCCAGAAAGCTCAGCAAATATTTTTTCACACAAACTGGATGATACTTTCAGGTAATGATCAGTACACGAAGGCGACTTGGTTCCCCAAATTTCGTTCTTCTATGTTGAAGCGTTCGTTTCAAGTAACAGTTTGAATTTTTAGGTTTCACTCTGTTTTCTCCTATATTGATAGATGTATTTGGAACTCTAAATCCAACACGGTTTGTGCTAGCTTCTTGAAACTTGACACAATAAAGTAGTTTCACGTTCTATCTCTATGTTTTGTTTCCTCTTGATGTAGCCCTAAGCAGTGACAGGCGAGAAACACTTTCATGGAAAGGGGTTGCCAGGCTTCCGAAAATTACGAATCTCCATAAATCTCAGCAAATATTTTTTCACCCAAACTTGATGATACCTTCAGATAATGATCAGTACACGAAGGCGACTTGGTTCCCCAAATATCGTTCTTCTATGTTGAAGCGTTCGTTTCAAGTAACAGTTTGAATTTTTAGGTTTCACTCTGTTTTCTCCTATATTGATAGATGTATTTGGAACTCTAAATCCAACACGGTTTGTGCTAGCTTCTTGAAACTTGACACAATAAAGTAGTTTCAGGTTCTATCTCTATGTTTGGATTCCTCTTGATGTAGCCCTAAGCAGTGACAGGCGAGAAACACTTTCATGGAAAGGGGTTGCCAGGCTTCCCAAAATTACGAATCTCCAGAAATCTCAGCAAATATTTTTTCACCCAAACAGGATGATACTTTCAGGTAATGATCAGTACACTAAGGTGACTTGGTTCCCAAAATTTCGTTCTTCTATGTTGAAGCGTTCGTTTCCAGTAACAGTTTGAATTTTTAGGTTTCACTCTGTTTTCCCCTATATTGATAGATGTATTTGGAACTCTAAATCCAACACGGTTTGTGCTAGCTTCTTGAAACTTGACACAATAAAGTAGATTCACGTTCTATCTCTATGTTTGGATTCCTCTTGATGTAGCCCTAAGCAGTGACAGGCGAGAAACACTTTCATGGAAAGGGGTTTCCAGGCATCCCAAAATTACGAATCTCCATAAATCTCAGCAAATATTTTTTCACACAAACTGGATGATACTTTCAGGTAATTATCAGTACACGAAGGCGACTTGGTTCCCCAAATATCGTTCTTCTATGTTGAAGCGTTCGTTTCCAGTAATAGTTTGAATTTTTAGGTTTCACTCTGTTTTCTCCTATATTGATAGATGTATTTGGAACTCTAAATCCAACACGGTTCGTGCTAGCTTCTTGAAACTTGACACAATAAAGTAGTTTCACGTTCTATCTCTATGTTTGGATTCCTCTTGATGTAGCCCTAAGCAGTGACAGGCGAGAAACACTTTCATGGAAAGGGGTTGCCAGGCTTCCCAAAATTACGAATCTCCAGAAAGCTCAGCAAATATTTTTTCACACAAACTGGATGATACTTTCAGGTAATGATCAGTACACAAAGGCGACTTGGTTCCCCAAATTTCGTTCTTCTATGTTGAAGCGTTCGTTTCCAGTAACAGTTTGAATTTTTAGGTTTCACTCTGTTTTCTCCTATATTGATAGATGTATTTGGAACTCTAAATCCAACACGGTTTGTGCTAGCTTCTTGAAACTTGACACAATAAAGTAGTTTCACGTTCTATCTCTATGTTTTGTTTCCTCTTGATGTAGCCCTAAGCAGTGACAGGCGAGAAACACTTTCATGGAAAGGGGTTGCCAGGCTTCCGAAAATTAAGAATCTCCATAAATCTCAGCAAATATTTTTTCACCCAAACTTGATGATACCTTCAGATAATGATCAGTACACGAAGGCGACTTGGTTCCCCAAATATCGTTCTTCTATGTTGAAGCGTTCGTTTCCAGTAACAGTTTGAATTTTTAGGTTTCACTCTGTTTTCTCCTATATTGATAGATGTATTTGGAACTCTAAATCCAACACGGTTTGTGCTAGCTTCTTGAAACTTGACACAATAAAGTAGTTTCACGTTCTATCTCTATGTTTGGATTCCTCTTGATGTAGCCCTAAGCAGTAAGGCGAGAAACACTTTCATGGAAAGGGGTTGCCAGGCTTCCCAAAATTACGAATCTCCAGAAATCTCAGCAAATATTTTTTCACACAAACTGGATGATACTATCAGGTAATGATCAGTACACGAAGGCGACTTGGTTCCCCAAATTTCGTTCTTCTATGTTGAAGCGTTCGTTTCCAGTAACAGTTTGAATTTTTAGGTTTCACTCTGTTTTCCCCTATATTGATAGATGTATTTGGAACTCTAAATCCAACACGGTTTGTGCTAGCTTCTTGAAACTTGACACAATAAAGTAGATTCACGTTCTATCTCTATGTTTGGATTCCTCTTGATGTAGCCCTAAGCAGTGACAGGCGAGAAACACTTTCATGGAAAGGGGTTTCCAGGCATCCCAAAATTACGAATCTCCATAAATCTCAGCAAATATTTTTTCACACAAACTGGATGATACTTTCAGGTAATTATCAGTACACAAAGGCGACTTGGTTCCCCAAATATCTTTCTTCTATGTTGAAGCGTTCGTTTCCAGTAATAGTTTGAATTTTTAGGTTTCACTCTGTTTTCTCCTATATTGATAGATGTATTTGGAACTCTAAATCCAACACGGTTCATGCTAGCTTCTTGAAACTTGACACAATAAAGTAGTTTCACGTTCTATCTCTATGTTTGGATTCCTCTTGATGTAGCCCTAAGCAGTGACAGGCGAGAAACACTTTCATGGAAAGGGGTTGCCAGGCTTCCCAAAATTACGAATCTCCAGAAATCTCAGCAAATATTTTTTCACCCAAACTTGATGATACTTTCAGATAATGATCAGTACACGAAGGCGACTTGGTTCCCCAAATATCGTTCTTCTATGTTGAAGCGTTCGTTTCCAGTAACAGTTTGAATTTTTAGGTTTCACTCTGTTTTCTCCTATATTGATAGATGTATTTGGAACTCTAAATCCAACACGGTTTGTGCTAGCTTCTTGAAACTTGACACAATAAAGTAGTTTCACGTTCTATCTCTATGTTTTGTTTCCTCTTGATGTAGCCCTAAGCAGTGACAGGCGAGAAACACTTCAATGGAAAGGGGTTGCCAGGCTTCCCAAAATTACGAATCTCCATAAATCTCAGCAAATATTTATTCACCCAAACTTGATGATACTTTCAGATAATGATCAGTACACGAAGGCGACTTGGTTCCCCAAATATCGTTCTTCTATGTTGAAGCGTTCGTTTCCAGTAACAGTTTGAATTTTTAGGTTTCACTCTGTTTTCTCCTATATTGATAGATGTATTTGGAACTCTAAATCCAACACGGTTTGTGCTAGCTTCTTGAAACTTGACACAATAAAGTAGTTTCACGTTCTATCCCTATGTTTTGTTTCCTCTTGATGTAGCCCTGTGCAGTGACTGGCGAGAAACACTTTCATGGAAAGGGGTTGCCAAGCTTCCTAAAATTACGAATCTCCAGAAATCTCAGCAAATATTTTTTCTGCCAAACTGGATGATACTTTCAGGTAATGATCACTACACGAAGGCGACTTGGTTCCCCAAATTTCGTTCTTCTATGTTGAAGCGTTCGTTTCCAGTAATAGTTTGAATTTTTAGGTTTCACTCTGTTTTCTCCTATATTGATAGATGTATTTGGAACTCTAAATCCAACACGGTTCGTGCTAGCTTCTTGAAACTTGACACAATAAAGTAGTTTCACGTTCTATCTCTATGTTTGGATTCCTCTTGATGTAGCCCTAAGCAGTGACAGGCGAGAAACACTTTCATGGAAAGGGGTTGCCAGGCTTCCCAAAATTACGAATCTCCAGAAAGCTCAGCAAATATTTTTTCACACAAACTGGATGATACTTTCAGGTAATGATCAGTACACGAAGGCGACTTGGTTCCCCAAATTTCGTTCTTCTATGTTGAAGCGTTCGTTTCAAGTAACAGTTTGAATTTTTAGGTTTCACTCTGTTTTCTCCTATATTGATAGATGTATTTGGAACTCTAAATCCAACACGGTTTGTGCTAGCTTCTTGAAACTTGACACAATAAAGTAGTTTCACGTTCTATCTCTATGTTTTGTTTCCTCTTGATGTAGCCCTAAGCAGTGACAGGCGAGAAACACTTTCATGGAAAGGGGTTGCCAGGCTTCCGAAAATTACGAATCTCCATAAATCTCAGCAAATATTTTTTCACCCAAACTTGATGATACCTTCAGATAATGATCAGTACACGAAGGCGACTTGGTTCCCCAAATATCGTTCTTCTATGTTGAAGCGTTCGTTTCCAGTAACAGTTTGAATTTTTAGGTTTCACTCTGTTTTCTCCTATATTGATAGATGTATTTGGAACTCTAAATCCAACACGGTTTGTGCTAGCTTCTTGAAACTTGACACAATAAAGTAGTTTCACGTTCTATCTCTATGTTTGGATTCCTCTTGATGTAGCCCTAAGCAGTGACAGGCGAGAAACACTTTCATGGAAAGGGGTTGCCAGGCTTCCCAAAATTACGAATCTCCAGAAATCTCAGCAAATATTTTTTCACACAAACTGGATGATACTTTCAGGTAATGATCAGTACACGAAGGCGACTTGGTTCCCCAAATTTCGTTCTTCTATGTTGAAGCGTTCGTTGACAGTAACAGTTTGAATTTTTAGGTTTCACTCTGTTTTCCCCTATATTGATAGATGTATTTGGAACTCTAAATCCAACACGGTTTGTGCTAGCTTCTTGAAACTTGACACAATAAAGTAGATTCACGTTCTATCTCTATGTTTGGATTCCCCTTGATGTAGCCCTAAGCAGTGACAGGCGAGAAACACTTTCATGGAAAGGGGTTTCCAGGCATCCCAAAATTACGAATCTCCATAAATCTCAGCAAATATTTTTTCACACAAACTGGATGATACTTTCAGGTAATTATCAGTACACGAAGGCGACTTGGTTCCCCAAATATCTTTCTTCTATGTTGAAGCGTTCGTTTCCAGTAATAGTTTGAATTTTTAGGTTTCACTCTGTTTTCTCCTATATTGATAGATGTATTTGGAACTCTAAATCCAACACGGTTTGTGCTAGCTTCTTGAAACTTGACACAATAAAGTAGTTTCACGTTCTATCTCTATGTTTTGTTTCCTCTTGATGTAGCCCTAAGCAGTGACAGGCGAGAAACACTTCAATGGAAAGGGGTTGCCAGGCTTCCCAAAATTACGAATCTCCAGAAATCACAGCAAATATGTTTTCAGCCAAACTGGATGATACTTTCAGATAATTATCAGTACACAAAGGCAACTTGGTTCCCCAAATTTCGTTCTTCTATGTTGAAGCGTTGGTTTCCAGTAACAGTTTGAATATTTAGGTTTCACTCTGTTTTCTCCTATATTGTTAGATGTATTTGGAACTCTAAATCCAACACGGTTTGTGCTAGCTTCTTGAATCTTGACACAATAAAGTAGTTTCACGTTCTATCTCTATGTTTTGTTTCCTCTTGATGTAGCCCTAAGCAGTGACTGGCGAGAAACACTTTCATGGAAAGGGGTTGCCAGGCTTCCCAAAATTACGAATCTCCAGAAATCTCAGCAAATATTTTTTCACCCAAACAGGATGATACTTTCAGGTAATGATCAGTACACTAAGGTGACTTGGTTCCCCAAATTTCGTTCTTCTATGTTGAAGCGTTCGTTTCCAGTAACAGTTTGAATTTTTAGGTTTCACTCTGTTTTCTCCTATATTGATAGATGTATTTGGAACTCTAAATCCAACACGGTTTGTGCTAGCTTCTTGAAACTTGACACAATAAAGTAGTTTCACGTTCTATCTCTATGTTTGGATTCCTCTTGATGTATCCCTAAGCAGTGACAGGCGAGAAACACTTTCATTGAAAGGGGTTGCCAGGCTTCCCAAAATTACGAATCTACAGAAATCTCAGCAAATATGTTTTCAGCCAAACTGGATGATACTTTCAGGTAATTATCAGTACACAAAGGCGACTTGGTTCCCCAAATTTCGTTCTTCTATGTTGAAGCGTTCGTTTCCAGTAACAGTTTGAATTTTTAGGTTTCACTCTGTTTTCTCCTATATTGATAGATGTATTTGGAACTCTAAATACAACACGGTTTGTGCTAGCTTCTTGAAACTTGACACAATAAAGTAGTTTCACGTTCTATTTCTATGTTTTGATTCCTCTTGATGTATCCCTAAGCAGTGACTGGCGAGAAACACTTTCATGGAAAGGGGTTTCCAGGCTTCCCAAAATTACGAATATCCATAAATCTGAGCAAATATTTTTTCACCCAAACTGGATGATACTTTCAGGTAATGATCTGTACACGAAGGCGACTTGGTTCCCCAAATATCGTTCTTCTATGTTGAAGCGTTCGTTTCCAGTAATAGTTTGAATTTTTAGGTTTCACTCTGTTTTCTCCCATATTGATAGATGGATTTGGAACTCTAAATCCAACACGGTTTGTGCTAGCTTCTTGAAACTTGACACAATAAAGTAGTTTCACGTTCTATCTCTATGTTTGCATTCCTCTTGATGTAGCCCTAAGCAGTGACAGGCGAGAAACACTTTCATGGAAAGGGGTTGCCAGGCTTCCCAAAATTACGAATCTCCATAAATCTCAGCAAATATTTTTTCACCCAAACTTGATGATACTTTCAGATAATGATCAGTACACGAAGGCGACTTTGTTCCCCAAATATCGTTCTTCTATGTTGAAGCGTTCGTTTACAGTAACAGTTTGAATTTTTAGGTTTCACTCTGTTTTCTCCTATATTGATAGATGTATTTGGAACTCTAAATCCAACACGGTTTGTGCTAGCTTCTTGAAACTTGACACAATAAAGTAGTTTCACGTTCTATCTCTATGTTTTGATTCCTCTTGATGCATCCCTAAGCAGTGACTGGCGAGAAACACTTTTATGGAAAGGGGTTTCCAGGCTTCCCAAAATTACGAATCTCCATAAATCTCAGCAAATATTTTTTCACCCAAACTGGATGATTCTTTCAGGTAATGATCAGTACACGAAGGCGACTTGGTTCCCCAAATATCGTTCTTCTATGTTGAAGCGTTCGTTTCCAGTAACAGTTTGAATTTTTAGGTTTCACTCTGTTTTCTCCTATATTGATAGATGTATTTGGAACTCTAAATCCAAAACGGTGTGTGCTAGCTTCTTGAAACTTGACACAATAAAGTAGTTTCACGTTCTATCTCTATGTTTGGATTCCTCTTGATGTAGCCCTAAGCAGTGACAGGCGAGAAACACTTTCATGGAAAGGGGTTGCCAGGCTTCCCAAAATTACGAATCTCCATAAATCTCAGCAAATATTTTTTCACCCAAACTGGATGATACTTTCAGGTAATTATCAGTACACGAAGGCGACTTGGTTCCCCAAATATCGTTCTTCTATGTTGAAGCGTTCGTTTCCAGTAATAGTTTGAATTTTTAGGTTTCACTCTGTTTTCTCCTATATTGATAGATGTATTTGGAACTCTAAATCCAACACGGTTTGTGCTAGCTTCTTGAAACTTGACACAATAAAGTAGTTTTATGTTCTATCTCTATGTTTGGATTCCTCTTGATGTAGCCCTAAGCAGTGACAGGCGAGAAACACTTTCATGGAAAGGGGTTGCCAGGCTTCCCAAAATTACGAATCTCCATAAATCTCAGCAAATATTTTTTCACCCAAACTTGATGATACTTTCAGATAATGATCAGTACACGAAGGCGACTTTGTTCCCCAAATATCGTTCTTCTATGTTGAAGCGTTCGTTTACAGTAACAGTTTGAATTTTTAGGTTTCACTCTGTTTTCTCCTATATTGATAGATGTATTTGGAACTCTAAATCCAACACGGTTTGTGCTAGCTTCTTGAAACTTGACACAATAAAGTAGTTTCACGTTCTATCTCTATGTTTTGATTCCTCTTGATGCATCCCTAAGCAGTGACTGGCGAGAAACACTTTTATGGAAAGGGGTTTCCAGGCTTCCCAAAATTACGAATCTCCATAAATCTCAGCAAATATTTTTTCACCCAAACTGGATGATTCTTTCAGGTAATGATCAGTACACGAAGGCGACTTGGTTCCCCAAATATCGTTCTTCTATGTTGAAGCGTTCGTTTCCAGTAACAGTTTGAATTTTTAGGTTTCACTCTGTTTTCTCCTATATTGATAGATGTATTTGGAACTCTAAATCCAAAACGGTGTGTGCTAGCTTCTTGAAACTTGACACAATAAAGTAGTTTCACGTTCTATCTCTATGTTTGGATTCCTCTTGATGTAGCCCTAAGCAGTGACAGGCGAGAAACACTTTCATGGAAAGGGGTTGCCAGGCTTCCCAAAATTACGAATCTCCATAAATCTCAGCAAATATTTTTTCACCCAAACTGGATGATACTTTCAGGTAATTATCAGTACACGAAGGCGACTTGGTTCCCCAAATATCGTTCTTCTATGTTGAAGCGTTCGTTTCCAGTAATAGTTTGAATTTTTAGGTTTCACTCTGTTTTCTCCTATATTGATAGATGTATTTGGAACTCTAAATCCAACACGGTTTGTGCTAGCTTCTTGAAACTTGACACAATAAAGTAGTTTTATGTTCTATCTCTATGTTTGGATTCCTCTTGATGTAGACCTAAGCAGTGACAGGCGAGAAACACTTTCATGGAAAGGGGTTGCCAGGCTTCCCAAAATTACGAATCTCCAGAAATCTCAGCAAATATTTTTTCACACAAACTGGATGGTACTTTCAGATATTGATCAGTACACGAAGGCGACTTGGTTCCCCAAATTTCGTTCTTCTATGTTGAAGCGTTCGTTTCAAGTAACAGTTTGAATTTTTAGGTTTCACTCTGTTTTCTCCTATATTGATAGATGTATTTGGAACTCTAAATCCAACACGGTTTGTGCTAGCTTCTTGAAACTTGACACAATAAAGTAGTTTCACGTTCTATCTCTATGTTTGGATTCCTCTTGATGTAGCCCTAAGCAGTGACAGGCGAGAAACTCTTTCATGGAAAGGGGTTGCCAGGCTTCCCAAAATTACGAATCTCCAGAAATCTCAGCAAATATTTTTTCACACAAACTGGATGATACTATCAGGTAATGATCAGTACACGAAGGCGACTTGGTTCCTCAAATTTCGTTCTTCTATGTTGAAGCGTTCGTTTCCAGTAACAGTTTGAATTTTTAGGTTTCACTCTGTTTTCTCCTATATTGATAGATGTATTTGGAACTCTAAATCCAACACGGTTTGTGCTAGCTTCTTGAAACTTGACACAATAAAGTAGATTCACGTTCTATCTCTATGTTTGGATTCCTCTTGATGTAGCCCTAAGCAGTGACAGGCGAGAAACACTTTCATGGAAAGGGGTTGCCAGGCTTCCCAAAATTACGAATCTCCAGAAATCTCAGCAAATATTTTTTCACCCAAACAGGATGATACTTTCAGGTAATGATCAGTACACTAAGGTGACTTGGTTCCCAAAATTTCGTTCTTCTATGTTGAAGCGTTCGTTTCCAGTAACAGTTTCAATTTTTAGGTTTCACTCTGTTTTCTCCTATATTGATAGATGTATTTGGAACTCTAAATCCAACACGGTTTGTGCTAGCTTCTTGAAACTTGACACAATAAAGTAGTTTCACGTTCTATCTCTATGTTTGGATTCCTCTTGATGTAGCCCTAAGCAGTGACAGGCGAGAAACACTTTCATGGAAAGGGGTTGCCAGGCTTCCCAAAATTACGAATCTCCATAAATCTCAGCAAATATTTTTTCACCCAAACTTGATGATACTTTCAGATAATGATCAGTACACGAAGGCGACTTGGTTCCCCAAATATCGTTCTTCTATGTTGAAGCGTTCGTTTCCAGTAACAGTTTGAATTTTTAGGTTTCACTCTGTTTTCCCCTATATTGATAGATGTATTTGGAACTCTAAATCCAACACGGTTTGTGCTAGCTTCTTGAAACTTGACACAATAAAGTAGTTTCACGTTCTATCTCTATGTTTGGATTCCTCTTGATGTAGCCCTAAGCAGTGACAGGCGAGAAACACTTTCATGGAAAGGGGTTTCCAGGCATCCCAAAATTACGAATCTCCATAAATCTCAGCAAATATTTTTTCACACAAACTGGATGATACTTTCAGGTAATTATCAGTACACGAAGGCGACTTGGTTCCCCAAATATCGTTCTTCTATGTTGAAGCGTTCGTTTCCAGTAATAGTTTGAATTTTTAGGTTTCACTCTGTTTTCTCCTATATTGATAGATGTATTTGGAACTCTAAATCCAACACGGTTCGTGCTAGCTTCTTGAAACTTGACACAATAAAGTAGTTTCACGTTCTATCTCTATGTTTGGATTCCTCTTGATGTAGCCCTAAGCAGTGACAGGCGAGAAACACTTTCATGGAAAGGGGTTGCCAGGCTTCCGAAAATTACGAATCTCCAGAAAGCTCAGCAAATATTTTTTCACACAAACTGGATGATACTTTCAGGTAATGATCAGTACACGAAGGCGACTTGGTTCCCCAAATTTCGTTCTTCTATGTTGAAGCGTTCGTTTCAAGTAACAGTTTGAATTTTTAGGTTTCACTCTGTTTTCTCCTATATTGATAGATGTATTTGGAACTCTAAATCCAACACGGTTTGTGCTAGCTTCTTGAAACTTGACACAATAAAGTAGTTTCACGTTCTATCTCTATGTTTTGTTTCCTCTTGATGTAGCCCTAAGCAGTGACAGGCGAGAAACACTTTCATGGAAAGGGGTTGCCAGGCTTCCGAAAATTAAGAATCTCCATAAATCTCAGCAAATATTTTTTCACCCAAAATTGATGATACCTTCAGATAATGATCAGTACACGAAGGCGACTTGGTTCCCCAAATATCGTTCTTCTATGTTGAAGCGTTCGTTTCCAGTAACAGTTTGAATTTTTAGGTTTCACTCTGTTTTCTCCTATATTGATAGATGTATTTGGAACTCTAAATCCAACACGGTTTGTGCTAGCTTCTTGAAACTTGACACAATAAAGTAGTTTCACGTTCTATCTCTATGTTTGGATTCCTCTTGATGTAGCCCTAAGCAGTGACAGGCGAGAAACACTTTCATGGAAAGGGGTTGCCAGGCTTCCCAAAATTACGAATCTCCAGAAATCTCAGCAAATATTTTTTCACACAAACTGGATGATACTATCAGGTAATGATCAGTACACGAAGGCGACTTGGTTCCCCAAATTTCGTTCTTGTATGTTGAAGCCTTCGTTTCCAGTAACAGTTTGAATTTTTAGGTTTCACTCTGTTTTCCCCTATATTGATAGATGTATTTGGAACTCTAAATCCAACACGGTTTGTGCTAGCTTCTTGAAACTTGACACAATAAAGTAGATTCACGTTCTATCTCTATGTTTGGATTCCTCTTGATGTAGCCCTAAGCAGTGACAGGCGAGAAACACTTTCATGGAAAGGGGTTTCCAGGCATCCCAAAATTACGAATCTCCATAAATCTCAGCAAATATTTTTTCACACAAACTGGATGATACTTTCAGGTAATTATCAGTACACAAAGGCGACTTGGTTCCCCAAATATCTTTCTTCTATGTTGAAGCGTTCGTTTCCAGTAATAGTTTGAATTTTTAGGTTTCACTCTGTTTTCTCCTATATTGATAGATGTATTTGGAACTCTATATCCAACATGGTTCATGCTAGCTTCTTGAAACTTGACACAATAAAGTAGTTTCACGTTCTATCTCTATGTTTGGATTCCTCTTGATGTAGCCCTAAGCAGTGACAGGCGAGAAACACTTTCATGGAAAGGGGTTGCCAGGCTTCCCAAAATTACGAATCTCCAGAAATCTCAGCAAATATTTTTTCACCCAAACAGGATGATACTTTCAGGTAATGATCAGTACACTAAGGTGACTTGGTTCCCCAAATTTCGTTCTTCTATGTTGAAGCGTTCGTTTCCAGTAACAGTTTGAATTTTTAGGTTTCACTCTGTTTTCCCCTATATTGATAGATGTATTTGGAACTCTAAATCCAACACGGTTTGTGCTAGCTTCTTGAAACTTGACACAATAAAGTAGTTTCACGTTCTATCTCTATGTTTGGATTCCTCTTGATGTAGCCCTAAGCAGTGACAGGCGAGAAACACTTTCATGGAAAGGGGTTTCCAGGCATCCCAAAATTACGAATCTCCATAAATCTCAGCAAATATTTTTTCACACAAACTGGATGATACTTTCAGGTAATTATCAGTACACGAAGGCGACTTGGTTCCCCAAATATCGTTCTTCTATGTTGAAGCGTTCGTTTCCAGTAATAGTTTGAATTTTTAGGTTTCACTCTGTTTTCTCCTATATTGATAGATGTATTTGGAACTCTAAATCCAACACGGTTCGTGCTAGCTTCTTGAAACTTGACACAATAAAGTAGTTTCACGTTCTATCTCTATGTTTGGATTCCTCTTGATGTAGCCCTAAGCAGTGACAGGCGAGAAACACTTTCATGGAAAGGGGTTGCCAGGCTTCCCAAAATTACGAATCTCCAGAAAGCTCAGCAAATATTTTTTCACACAAACTGGATGATACTTTCAGGTAATGATCAGTACACGAAGGCGACTTGGTTCCCCAAATTTCGTTCTTCTATGTTGAAGCGTTCGTTTCAAGTAACAGTTTGAATTTTTAGGTTTCACTCTGTTTTCTCCTATATTGATAGATGTATTTGGAACTCTAAATCCAACACGGTTTGTGCTAGCTTCTTGAAACTTGACACAATAAAGTAGTTTCACGTTCTATCTCTATGTTTTGTTTCCTCTTGATGTAGCCCTAAGCAGTGACAGGCGAGAAACACTTTCATGGAAAGGGGTTGCCAGGCTTCCGAAAATTAAGAATCTCCATAAATCTCAGCAAATATTTTTTCACCCAAACTTGATGATACCTTCAGATAATGATCAGTACACGAAGGCGACTTGGTTCCCCAAATATCGTTCTTCTATGTTGAAGCGTTCGTTTCCAGTAACAGTTTGAATTTTTAGGTTTCACTCTGTTTTCTCCTATATTGATAGATGTATTTGGAACTCTAAATCCAACACGGTTTGTGCTAGCTTCTTGAAACTTGACACAATAAAGTAGTTTCACGTTCTATCTCTATGTTTGGATTCCTCTTGATGTAGCCCTAAGCAGTGACAGGCGAGAAACACTTTCATGGAAAGGGGTTGCCAGGCTTCCCAAAATTACGAATCTCCAGAAATCTCAGCAAATATTTTTTCACACAAACTGGATGATACTATCAGGTAATGATCAGTACACGAAGGCGACTTGGTTCCCCAAATTTCGTTCTTCTATGTTGAAGCGTTCGTTTCCAGTAACAGTTTGAATTTTTAGGTTTCACTCTGTTTTCCCCTATATTGATAGATGTATTTGGAACTCTAAATCCAACACGGTTTGTGCTAGCTTCTTGAAACTTGACACAATAAAGTAGATTCACGTTCTATCTCTATGTTTGGATTCCTCTTGATGTAGCCCTAAGCAGTGACAGGCGAGAAACACTTTCATGGAAAGGGGTTTCCAGGCATCCCAAAATTACGAATCTCCATAAATCTCAGCAAATATTTTTTCACACAAACTGGATGATACTTTCAGGTAATTATCAGTACACAAAGGCGACTTGGTTCCCCAAATATCTTTCTTCTATGTTGAAGCGTTCGTTTCCAGTAATAGTTTGAATTTTTAGGTTTCACTCTGTTTTCTCCTATATTGATAGATGTATTTGGAACTCTAAATCCAACATGGTTCATGCTAGCTTCTTGAAACTTGACACAATAAAGTAGTTTCACGTTCTATCTCTATGTTTGGATTCCTCTTGATTTAGCCCTAAGCAGTGACAGGCGAGAAACACTTTCATGGAAAGGGGTTGCCAGGCTTCCCAAAATTACGAATCTCCAGAAATCTCAGCAAATATTTTTTCACACAAACTGGATGATACTTTCAGGTAATGATCAGTACACAAAGGCGACTTGGTTCCCCAAATTTCGTTCTTCTATGTTGAAGCGTTCGTTTCAAGTAACAGTTTGAATTTTTAGGTTTCACTCTGTTTTCTCCTATATTGATAGATGTATTTGGAACTCTAAATCCAACACGGTTTGTGCTAGCTTCTTGAAACTTGACACAATAAAGTAGTTTCACGTTCTATCTCTATGTTTTGTTTCCTCTTGATGTAGCCCTAAGCAGTGAGAGGCGAGAAACACTTTCATGGAAAGGGGTTGCCAGGCTTCCCAAAATTACGAATCTCCATAAATCTCAGCAAATATTTTTTCACCCAAACTTGATGATACTTTCAGATAATGATCAGTACACGAAGGCGACTTGGTTCCCCAAATATCGTTCTTCTATGTTGAAGCGTTCATTTCCAGTAACAGTTTGAATTTTTAGGTTTCACTCTGTTTTCTCCTATATTGATAGATGTATTTGGAACTCTAAATCCAACACGGTTTGTGCTAGCTTCTTGAAACTTGACACAATAAAGTAGTTTCACGTTCTATCTCTATGTTTTGTTTCCTCTTGATGTAGCCCTAAGCAGTGACAGGCGAGAAACACTTCAATGGAAAGGGGTTGCCAGGCTTCCCAAAATTACGAATCTCCATAAATCTCAGCAAATATTTTTTCACCCAAACTTGATGATACTTTCAGATAATGATCAGTACACGAAGGCGACTTGGTTCCCCAAATATCGTTCTTCTATGTTGAAGCGTTCGTTTCCAGTAACAGTTTGAATTTTTAGGTTTCACTCTGTTTTCTCCTATATTGATAGATGTATTTGGAACTCTAAATCCAACACGGTTTGTGCTAGCTTCTTGAAACTTGACACAATAAAGTAGTTTCACGTTCTATCTCTATGTTTTGTTTCCTCTTGATGTAGCCCTGTGCAGTGACTGGCGAGAAACACTTTCATGGAAAGGGGTTGCCAAGCTTCCTAAAATTACGAATCTCCAGAAATCTCAGCAAATATTTTTTCTGCCAAACTGGATGATACTTTCAGGTAATGATCACTACACGAAGGCGACTTGGTTCCCCAAATTTCGTTCTTCTATGTTGAAGCGTTCGTTTCCAGTAATAGTTTGAATTTTTAGGTTTCACTCTGTTTTCTCCTATATTGATAGATGTATTTGGAACTCTAAATCCAACACGGTTCGTGCTAGCTTCTTGAAACTTGACACAATAAAGTAGTTTCACGTTCTATCTCTATGTTTGGATTCCTCTTGATGTAGCCCTAAGCAGTGACAGGCGAGAAACACTTTCATGGAAAGGGGTTGCCAGGCTTCCCAAAATTACGAATCTCCAGAAAGCTCAGCAAATATTTTTTCACACAAACTGGATGATACTTTCAGGTAATGATCAGTACACGAAGGCGACTTGGTTCCCCAAATTTCGTTCTTCTATGTTGAAGCGTTCGTTTCAAGTAACAGTTTGAATTTTTAGGTTTCACTCTGTTTTCTCCTATATTGATAGATGTATTTGGAACTCTAAATCCAACACGGTTTGTGCTAGCTTCTTGAAACTTGACACAATAAAGTAGTTTCACGTTCTATCTCTATGTTTTGTTTCCTCTTGATGTAGCCCTAAGCAGTGACAGGCGAGAAACACTTTCATGGAAAGGGGTTGCCAGGCTTCCGAAAATTACGAATCTCCATAAATCTCAGCAAATATTTTTTCACCCAAACTTGATGATACCTTCAGATAATGATCAGTACACGAAGGCGACTTGGTTCCCCAAATATCGTTCTTCTATGTTGAAGCGTTCGTTTCCAGTAACAGTTTGAATTTTTAGGTTTCACTCTGTTTTCTCCTATATTGATAGATGTATTTGGAACTCTAAATCCAACACGGTTTGTGCTAGCTTCTTGAAACTTGACACAATAAAGTAGTTTCACGTTCTATCTCTATGTTTGGATTCCTCTTGATGTAGCCCTAAGCAGTGACAGGCGAGAAACACTTTCATGGAAAGGGGTTGCCAGGCTTCCCAAAATTACGAATCTCCAGAAATCTCAGCAAATATTTTTTCACACAAACTGGATGATACTTTCAGGTAATGATCAGTACACGAAGGCGACTTGGTTCCCCAAATTTCGTTCTTCTATGTTGAAGCGTTCGTTTCCAGTAACAGTTTGAATTTTTAGGTTTCACTCTGTTTTCCCCTATATTGATAGATGTATTTGGAACTCTAAATCCAACACGGTTTGTGCTAGCTTCTTGAAACTTGACACAATAAAGTAGATTCACGTTCTATCTCTATGTTTGGATTCCTCTTGATGTAGCCCTAAGCAGTGACAGGCGAGAAACACTTTCATGGAAAGGGGTTTCCAGGCATCCCAAAATTACGAATCTCCATAAATCTCAGCAAATATTTTTTCACACAAACTGGATGATACTTTCAGGTAATTATCAGTACACGAAGGCGACTTGGTTCCCCAAATATCTTTCTTCTATGTTGAAGCGTTCGTTTCCAGTAATAGTTTGAATTTTTAGGTTTCACTCTGTTTTCTCCTATATTGATAGATGTATTTGGAACTCTAAATCCAACACGGTTCATGCTAGCTTCTTGAAACTTGACACAATAAAGTAGTTTCACGTTCTATCTCTATGTTTGGATTCCTCTTGATGTAGCCCTAAGCAGTGACAGGCGAGAAACACTTTCATGGAAAGGGGTTGCCAGGCTTCCCAAAATTACGAATCTCCATAAATCTCAGCAAATATTTTTTCACCCAAACTTGATGATACTTTCAGATAATGATCAGTACACGAAGGCGACTTGGTTCCCCAAATATCGTTCTTCTATGTTGAAGCGTTCGTTTCCAGTAACAGTTTGAATTTTTAGGTTTCACTCTGTTTTCTCCTATATTGATAGATGTATTTGGAACTCTAAATCCAACACGGTTTGTGCTAGCTTCTTGAAACTTGACACAATAAAGTAGTTTCACGTTCTATCTCTATGTTTTGTTTCCTCTTGATGTAGCCCTAAGCAGTGACAGGCGAGAAACACTTCAATGGAAAGGGGTTGCCAGGCTTCCCAAAATTACGAATCTCCATAAATCTCAGCAAATATTTTTTCACCCAAACTTGATGATACTTTCAGATAATGATCAGTACACGAAGGCGACTTGGTTCCCCAAATATCGTTCTTCTATGTTGAAGCGTTCGTTTCCAGTAACAGTTTGAATTTTTAGGTTTCACTCTGTTTTCTCCTATATTGATAGATGTATTTGGAACTCTAAATCCAACACGGTTTGTGCTAGCTTCTTGAAACTTGACACAATAAAGTAGTTTCACGTTCTATCTCTATGTTTTGTTTCCTCTTGATGTAGCCCTGTGCAGTGACTGGCGAGAAACACTTTCATGGAAAGGGGTTGCCAAGCTTCCTAAAATTACGAATCTCCAGAAATCTCAGCAAATATTTTTTCTGCCAAACTGGATGATACTTTCAGGTAATGATCACTACACGAAGGCGACTTGGTTCCCCAAATTTCGTTCTTCTATGTTGAAGCGTTCGTTTCCAGTAATAGTTTGAATTTTTAGGTTTCACTCTGTTTTCTCCTATATTGATAGATGTATTTGGAACTCTAAATCCAACACGGTTCGTGCTAGCTTCTTGAAACTTGACACAATAAAGTAGTTTCACGTTCTATCTCTATGTTTGGATTCCTCTTGATGTAGCCCTAAGCAGTGACAGGCGAGAAACACTTTCATGGAAAGGGGTTGCCAGGCTTCCCAAAATTACGAATCTCCAGAAAGCTCAGCAAATATTTTTTCACACAAACTGGATGATACTTTCAGGTAATGATCAGTACACGAAGGCGACTTGGTTCCCCAAATTTCGTTCTTCTATGTTGAAGCGTTCGTTTCAAGTAACAGTTTGAATTTTTAGGTTTCACTCTGTTTTCTCCTATATTGATAGATGTATTTGGAACTCTAAATCCAACACGGTTTGTGCTAGCTTCTTGAAACTTGACACAATAAAGTAGTTTCACGTTCTATCTCTATGTTTTGTTTCCTCTTGATGTAGCCCTAAGCAGTGACAGGCGAGAAACACTTTCATGGAAAGGGGTTGCCAGGCTTCCGAAAATTACGAATCTCCATAAATCTCAGCAAATATTTTTTCACCCAAACTTGATGATACCTTCAGATAATGATCAGTACACGAAGGCGACTTGGATCCCCAAATATCGTTCTTCTATGTTGAAGCGTTCGTTTCCAGTAACAGTTTGAATTTTTAGGTTTCACTCTGTTTTCTCCTATATTGATAGATGTATTTGGAACTCTAAATCCAACACGGTTTGTGCTAGCTTCTTGAAACTTGACACAATAAAGTAGTTTCACGTTCTATCTCTATGTTTGGATTCCTCTTGATGTAGCCCTAAGCAGTGACAGGCGAGAAACACTTTCATGGAAAGGGGTTGCCAGGCTTCCCAAAATTACGAATCTCCAGAAATCTCAGCAAATATTTTTTCACACAAACTGGATGATACTTTCAGGTAATGATCAGTACACGAAGGCGACTTGGTTCCCCAAATTTCGTTCTTCTATGTTGAAGCGTTCATTTCCAGTAACAGTTTGAATTTTTAGGTTTCACTCTGTTTTCCCCTATATTGATAGATGTATTTGGAACTCTAAATCCAACACGGTTTGTGCTAGCTTCTTGAAACTTGACACAATAAAGTAGATTCACGTTCTATCTCTATGTTTGGATTCCTCTTGATGTAGCCCTAAGCAGTGACAGGCGAGAAACACTTTCATGGAAAGGGGTTTCCAGGCATCCCAAAATTACGAATCTCCATAAATCTCAGCAAATATTTTTTCACACAAACTGGATGATACTTTCAGGTAATTATCAGTACACGAAGGCGACTTGGTTCCCCAAATATCTTTCTTCTATGTTGAAGCGTTCGTTTCCAGTAATAGTTTGAATTTTTAGGTTTCACTCTGTTTTCTCCTATATTGATAGATGTATTTGGAACTCTAAATCCAACACGGTTCATGCTAGCTTCTTGAAACTTGACACAATAAAGTAGTTTCACGTTCTATCTCTATGTTTGGATTCCTCTTGATGTAGCCCTAAGCAGTGACAGGCGAGAAACACTTTCATGGAAAGGGGTTGCCAGGCTTCCCAAAATTACGAATCTCCATAAATCTCAGCAAATATTTTTTCACCCAAACTTGATGATACTTTCAGATAATGATCAGTACACGAAGGCGACTTGGTTCCCCAAATATCGTTCTTCTATGTTGAAGCGTTCGTTTCCAGTAACAGTTTGAATTTTTAGGTTTCACTCTGTTTTCTCCTATATTGATAGATGTATTTGGAACTCTAAATCCAACACGGTTTGTGCTAGCTTCTTGAAACTTGACACAATAAAGTAGTTTCACGTTCTATCTCTATGTTTTGTTTCCTCTTGATGTAGCCCTAAGCAGTGACAGGCGAGAAACACTTCAATGGAAAGGGGTTGCCAGGCTTCCCAAAATTACGAATCTCCATAAATCTCAGCAAATATTTTTTCACCCAAACTTGATGATACTTTCAGATAATGATCAGTACACGAAGGCGACTTGGTTCCCCAAATATCGTTCTTCTATGTTGAAGCGTTCGTTTCCAGTAACAGTTTGAATTTTTAGGTTTCACTCTGTTTTCTCCTATATTGATAGATGTATTTGGAACTCTAAATCCAACACGGTTTGTGCTAGCTTCTTGAAACTTGACACAATAAAGTAGTTTCACGTTCTATCTCTATGTTTTGTTTCCTCTTGATGTAGCCCTGTGCAGTGACTGGCGAGAAACACTTTCATGGAAAGGGGTTGCCAAGCTTCCTAAAATTACGAATCTCCAGAAATCTCAGCAAATATTTTTTCTGCCAAACTGGATGATACTTTCAGGTAATGATCACTACACGAAGGCGACTTGGTTCCCCAAATTTCGTTCTTCTATGTTGAAGCGTTCGTTTCCAGTAATAGTTTGAATTTTTAGGTTTCACTCTGTTTTCTCCTATATTGATAGATGTATTTGGAACTCTAAATCCAACACGGTTCGTGCTAGCTTCTTGAAACTTGACACAATAAAGTAGTTTCACGTTCTATCTCTATGTTTGGATTCCTCTTGATGTAGCCCTAAGCAGTGACAGGCGAGAAACACTTTCATGGAAAGGGGTTGCCAGGCTTCCCAAAATTACGAATCTCCAGAAAGCTCAGCAAATATTTTTTCACACAAACTGGATGATACTTTCAGGTAATGATCAGTACACGAAGGCGACTTGGTTCCCCAAATTTCGTTCTTCTATGTTGAAGCGTTCGTTTCAAGTAACAGTTTGAATTTTTAGGTTTCACTCTGTTTTCTCCTATATTGATAGATGTATTTGGAACTCTAAATCCAACACGGTTTGTGCTAGCTTCTTGAAACTTGACACAATAAAGTAGTTTCACGTTCTATCTCTATGTTTTGTTTCCTCTTGATGTAGCCCTAAGCAGTGACAGGCGAGAAACACTTTCATGGAAAGGGGTTGCCAGGCTTCCGAAAATTACGAATCTCCATAAATCTCAGCAAATATTTTTTCACCCAAACTTGATGATACCTTCAGATAATGATCAGTACACGAAGGCGACTTGGTTCCCCAAATATCGTTCTTCTATTTTGAAGCGTTCGTTTCCAGTAACAGTTTGAATTTTTAGGTTTCACTCTGTTTTCTCCTATATTGATAGATGTATTTGGAACTCTAAATCCAACACGGTTTGTGCTAGCTTCTTGAAACTTGACACAATAAAGTAGTTTCACGTTCTATCTCTATGTTTGGATTCCTCTTGATGTAGCCCTAAGCAGTGACAGGCGAGAAACACTTTCATGGAAAGGGGTTGCCAGGCTTCCCAAAATTACGAATCTCCAGAAATCTCAGCAAATATTTTTTCACACAAACTGGATGATACTTTCAGGTAATGATCAGTACACGAAGGCGACTTGGTTCCCCAAATTTCGTTCTTCTATGTTGAAGCGTTCGTTTCCAGTAACAGTTTGAATTTTTAGGTTTCACTCTGTTTTCCCCTATATTGATAGATGTATTTGGAACTCTAAATCCAACACGGTTTGTGCTAGCTTCTTGAAACTTGACACAATAAAGTAGATTCACGTTCTATCTCTATGTTTGGATTCCTCTTGATGTAGCCCTAAGCAGTGACAGGCGAGAAACACTTTCATGGAAAGGGGTTTCCAGGCATCCCAAAATTACGAATCTCCATAAATCTCAGCAAATATTTTTTCACACAAACTGGATGATACTTTCAGGTAATTATCAGTACACGAAGGCGACTTGGTTCCCCAAATATCTTTCTTCTATGTTGAAGCGTTCGTTTCCAGTAATAGTTTGAATTTTTAGGTTTCACTCTGTTTTCTCCCATATTGATAGATGGATTTGGAACTCTAAATCCAACACGGTTTGTGCTAGCTTCTTGAAACTTGACACAATAAAGTAGTTTCACGTTCTATCTCTATGTTTGCATTCCTCTTGATGTAGCCCTAAGCAGTGACAGGCGAGAAACACTTTCATGGAAAGGGGTTGCCAGGCTTCCCAAAATTACGAATCTCCAGAAATCTCAGCAAATATTTTTTCACACAAACTGGATGATACTTTCAGTTAATGATCAGTACACGAAGGTGACTTGGTTCCCCAAATTTCGTTCTTCTATGTTGAAGCGTTCGTTTCAAGTAACAGTTTGAATTTTTAGGTTTCACTCTGTTTTCTCCTATATTGATAGATGTATTTGGAACTCTAAATCCAACACGGTTTGTGCTAGCTTCTTGAAACTTGACACAATAAAGTAGTTTCACGTTCTCTCTCTATGTTTGGATTCCTCTTGATGTAGCCCTAAGCAGTGACAGGCGAGAAACACTTTCATGGAAAGGGGTTGCCAGGCTTCCCAAAATTACGAATCTCCATAAATCTCAGCAAATATTTTTTCACCCAAACTTGATTATACTTTCAGATAATGATCAGTACACGAAGGCGACTTGGTTCCCCAAATATCGTTCTTCTATGTTGAAGCGTTCGTTTCCAGTAACAGTTTGAATTTTTAGGTTTCACTCTGTTTTCTCCTATATTGATAGATGTATTTGGAACTCTAAATCCAACACGGTTTGTGCTAGCTTCTTGAAACTTGACACAATAAAGTAGTTTCACGTTCTATCTCTATGTTTGGATTCCTCTTGATGTAGCCCTAAGCAGTGACAGGCGAGAAACACTTTCATGGAAAGGGTTTGCCAGGCTTCCCAAAATTACGAATCTCCAGAAATCTCAGCAAATCTGTTTTCAGCCAAACTGGATGATACTTTCAGATAATTATCAGTACACGAAGGCGACTTGGTTCCCCAAATTTCGTTCTTCTATGTTGAAGCGTTCGTTTCCAGTAACAGTGTGAATTTTTAGGTTTCACTCTGTTTTCTCCTATATTGATAGATGTATTTGGAACTCTAAATCCAACACGGTTTGTGCTAGCTTCTTGAAACTTGGCACAATAAAGTAGTTTCACTTTCTGTCTCTATGTTTGGATTCCTCTTGATGTAGCCCTAAGCAGTGACAGGCGAGAAACACTTTCATGGAAAAGGGTTGCCAGGCTTCCTAAAATTATGAATCTACAGAAATCTCAGCAAATATGTTTTCAGCCAAACTGGATGATACTTTCAGATAATTATCAGTACACGAAGGCAACTTGGTTCCCCAAATTTCGTTCTTAAATGTTGAAGCATTGGTTTCCGTAACAGTTTGAATATTTAGGTTTCACTCTGTTTTCTCCTATATTGTTAGATGTATTTGGAACTCTAAATCCAACACGGTTTGTGCTAGCTTCTTGAAACTTGACACAATAAAGTAGTTTCACGTTCTATCTCTATGTTTGGATTCCTCTTGATGTAGCCCTAAGCAGTGACAGGCGAGAAACACTTTCATGGAAAGGGGTTTCCAGGCATCCCAAAATTACGAATCTCCATAAATCTCAGCAAATATTTTTTCACACAAACTGGATGATACTTTCAGGTAATTATCAGTACACGAAGGCGACTTGGTTCCCCAAATATCGTTCTTCTATGTTGAAGCGTTCGTTTCCAGTAATAGTTTGAATTTTTAGGTTTCACTCTGTTTTCTCCTATATTGATAGATGTATTTGGAACTCTAAATCCAACACGGTTCGTGCTAGCTTCTTGAAACTTGACACAATAAAGTAGTTTCACGTTCTATCTCTATGTTTGGATTCCTCTTGATGTAGCCCTAAGCAGTGACAGGCGAGAAACACTTTCATGGAAAGGGGTTGCCAGGCTTCCCAAAATTACGAATCTCCAGAAAGCTCAGCAAATATTTTTTCACACAAACTGGATGATACTTTCAGGTAATGATCAGTACACGAAGGCGACTTGGTTCCCCAAATTTCGTTCTTCTATGTTGAAGCGTTCGTTTCAAGTAACAGTTTGAATTTTTAGGTTTCACTCTGTTTTCTCCTATATTGATAGATGTATTTGGAACTCTAAATCCAACACGGTTTGTGCTAGCTTCTTGAAACTTGACACAATAAAGTAGTTTCACGTTCTATCTCTATGTTTTGTTTCCTCTTGATGTAGCCCTAAGCAGTGACAGGCGAGAAACACTTTCATGGAAAGGGGTTGCCAGGCTTCCGAATATTAAGAATCTCCATAAATCTCAGCAAATATTTTTTCACCCAAACTTGATGATACCTTCAGATAATGATCAGTACACGAAGGCGACTTGGTTCCCCAAATATCGTTCTTCTATGTTGAAGCGTTCGTTTCCAGTAACAGTTTGAATTTTTAGGTTTCACTCTGTTTTCTCCTATATTGATAGATGTATTTGGAACTCTAAATCCAACACGGTTTGTGCTAGCTTCTTGAAACTTGACACAATAAAGTAGTTTCACGTTCTATCTCTATGTTTGGATTCCTCTTGATGTAGCCCTAAGCAGTGACAGGCGAGAAACACTTTCATGGAAAGGGGTTGCCAGGCTTCCCAAAATTACGAATCTCCAGAAATCTCAGCAAATATTTTTTCACACAAACTGGATGATACTATCAGGTAATGATCAGTACACGAAGGCGACTTGGTTCCCCAAATTTCGTTCTTCTATGTTGAAGCGTTCGTTTCCAGTAACAGTTTGAATTTTTAGGTTTCACTCTGTTTTCCCCTATATTGATAGATGTATTTGGAACTCTAAATCCAACACGGTTTGTGCTAGCTTCTTGAAACTTGACACAATAAAGTAGATTCACGTTCTATCTCTATGTTTGGATTCCTCTTGATGTAGCCCTAAGCAGTGACAGGCGAGAAACACTTTCATGGAAAGGGGTTTCCAGACATCCCAAAATTACGAATCTCCATAAATCTCAGCAAATATTTTTTCACACAAACTGGATGATACTTTCAGGTAATTATCAGTACACAAAGGCGACTTGGTTCCCCAAATATCTTTCTTCTATGTTGAAGCGTTCGTTTCCAGTAATAGTTTGAATTTTTAGGTTTCACTCTGTTTTCTCCTATATTGATAGAAGTATTTGGAACTCTAAATCCAACATGGTTCATGCTAGCTTCTTGAAACTTGACACAATAAAGTAGTTTCACGTTCTATCTCTATGTTTGGATTCCTCTTGATGTAGCCCTAAGCAGTGACAGGCGAGAAACACTTTCATGGAAAGGGGTTGCCAGGCTTCCCAAAATTACGAATCTCCAGAAATCTCAGCAAATATTTTTTCACCCAAACAGGATGATACTTTCAGGTAATGATCAGTACACTAAGGTGACTTGGTTCCCCAAATTTCGTTCTTCTATGTTGAAGCGTTCGTTTCCAGTAACAGTTTGAATTTTTAGGTTTCACTCTGTTTTCCCCTATATTGATAGATGTATTTGGAACTCTAAATCCAACACGGTTTGTGCTAGCTTCTTGAAACTTGACACAATAAAGTAGTTTCACGTTCTATCTCTATGTTTGGATTCCTCTTGATGTAGCCCTAAGCAGTGACAGGCGAGAAACACTTTCATGGAAAGGGGTTTCCAGGCATCCCAAAATTACGAATCTCCATAAATCTCAGCAAATATTTTTTCACACAAACTGGATGATACTTTCAGGTAATTATCAGTACACGAAGGCGACTTGGTTCCCCAAATATCGTTCTTCTATGTTGAAGCGTTCGTTTCCAGTAATAGTTTGAATTTTTAGGTTTCACTCTGTTTTCTCCTATATTGATAGATGTATTTGGAACTCTAAATCCAACACGGTTCGTGCTAGCTTCTTGAAACTTGACACAATAAAGTAGTTTCACGTTCTATCTCTATGTTTGGATTCCTCTTGATGTAGCCCTAAGCAGTGACAGGCGAGAAACACTTTCATGGAAAGGGGTTGCCAGGCTTCCCAAAATTACGAATCTCCAGAAAGCTCAGCAAATATTTTTTCACACAAACTGGATGATACTTTCAGGTAATGATCAGTACACGAAGGCGACTTGGTTCCCCAAATTTCGTTCTTCTATGTTGAAGCGTTCGTTTCAAGTAACAGTTTGAATTTTTAGGTTTCACTCTGTTTTCTCCTATATTGATAGATGTATTTGGAACTCTAAATCCAACACGGTTTGTGCTAGCTTCTTGAAACTTGACACAATAAAGTAGTTTCACGTTCTATCTCTATGTTTTGTTTCCTCTTGATGTAGCCCTAAGCAGTGACAGGCGAGAAACACTTTCATGGAAAGGGGTTGCCAGGCTTCCGAAAATTAAGAATCTCCATAAATCTCAGCAAATATTTTTTCACCCAAACTTGATGATACCTTCAGATAATGATCAGTACACGAAGGTGACTTGGTTCCCCAAATATCGTTCTTCTATGTTGAAGCGTTCGTTTCCAGTAACAGTTTGAATTTTTAGGTTTCACTCTGTTTTCTCCTATATTGATAGATGTATTTGGAACTCTAAATCCAACACGGTTTGTGCTAGCTTCTTGAAACTTGACACAATAAAGTAGTTTCACGTTCTATCTCTATGTTTGGATTCCTCTTGATGTAGCCCTAAGCAGTGACAGGCGAGAAACACTTTCATGGAAAGGGGTTGCCAGGCTTCCCAAAATTACGAATCTCCAGAAATCTCAGCAAATATTTTTTCACACAAACTGGATGATACTTTCAGGTAATGATCAGTACACGAAGGCGACTTGGTTCCCCAAATTTCGATCTTCTATGTTGAAGCGTTCGTTTCAAGTAACAGTTTGAATTTTTAGGTTTCACTCTGTTTTCTCCTATATTGATAGATGTATTTGGAACTCTAAATCCAACACGGTTTGTGCTAGCTTCTTGAAACTTGACACAATAAAGTAGTTTCACGTTCTATCTCTATGTTTTGTTTCCTCTTGATGTAGCCCTAAGCAGTGAGAGGCGAGAAACACTTTCATGGAAAGGGGTTGCCAGGCTTCCCAAAATTACGAATCTCCATAAATCTCAGCAAATATTTTTTCACCCAAACTTGATGATACTTTCAGATAATGATCAGTACACGAAGGCGACTTGGTTCCCCAAATATCGTTCTTCTATGTTGAAGCGTTCGTTTCCAGTAACAGTTTGAATTTTTAGGTTTCACTCTGTTTTCTCCTATATTGATAGATGTATTTGGAACTCTAAATCCAACACGGTTTGTGCTAGCTTCTTGAAACTTGACACAATAAAGTAGTTTCACGTTCTATCTCTATGTTTTGTTTCCTCTTGATGTAGCCCTAAGCAGTGACAGGCGAGAAACACTTCAATGGAAAGGGGTTGCCAGGCTTCCCAAAATTACGAATCTCCATAAATCTCAGCAAATATTTTTTCACCCAAACTTGATGATACTTTCAGATAATGATCAGTACACGAAGGCGACTTGGTTCCCCAAATATCGTTCTTCTATGTTGAAGCGTTCGTTTCCAGTAATAGTTTGAATTTTTAGGTTTCACTCTGTTTTCTCCTATATTGATAGATGTATTTGGAACTCTAAATCCAACACGGTTCGTGCTAGCTTCTTGAAACTTGACACAATAAAGTAGTTTCACGTTCTATCTCTATGTTTGGATTCCTCTTGATGTAGCCCTAAGCAGTGACAGGCGAGAAACACTTTCATGGAAAGGGGTTGCCAGGCTTCCCAAAATTACGAATCTCCAGAAAGCTCAGCAAATATTTTTTCACACAAACTGGATGATACTTTCAGGTAATGATCAGTACACGAAGGCGACTTGGTTCCCCAAATTTCGTTCTTCTATGTTGAAGCGTTCGTTTCAAGTAACAGTTTGAATTTTTAGGTTTCACTCTGTTTTCTCCTATATTGATAGATGTATTTGGAACTCTAAATCCAACACGGTTTGTGCTAGCTTCTTGAAACTTGACACAATAAAGTAGTTTCACGTTCTATCTCTATGTTTTGTTTCCTCTTGATGTAGCCCTAAGCAGTGACAGGCGAGAAACACTTTCATGGAAAGGGGTTGCCAGGCTTCCGAAAATTAAGAATCTCCATAAATCTCAGCAAATATTTTTTCACCCAAACTTGATGATACCTTCAGATAATGATCAGTACACGAAGGCGACTTGGTTCCCCAAATATCGTTCTTCTATGTTGAAGCGTTCGTTTCCAGTAACAGTTTGAATTTTTAGGTTTCACTCTGTTTTCTCCTATATTGATAGATGTATTTGGAACTCTAAATCCAACACGGTTTGTGCTAGCTTCTTGAAACTTGACACAATAAAGTAGTTTCACGTTCTATCTCTATGTTTGGATTCCTCTTGATGTAGCCCTAAGCAGTGACAGGCGAGAAACACTTTCATGGAAAGGGGTTGCCAGGCTTCCCAAAATTACGAATCTCCAGAAATCTCAGCAAATATTTTTTCACACAAACTGGATGATACTATCAGGTAATGATCAGTACACGAAGGCGACTTGGTTCCCCAAATTTCGTTCTTCTATGTTGAAGCGTTCGTTTCCAGTAACAGTTTGAATTTTTAGGTTTCACTCTGTTTTCTCCTATATTGATAGATGTATTTGGAACTCTAAATCCAACACGGTTTGTGCTAGCTTCTTGAAACTTGACACAATAAAGTAGTTTCACGTTCTATCTCTATGTTTTGTTTCCTCTTGATGTAGCCCTAAGCAGTGACAGGCGAGAAACACTTCAATGGAAAGGGGTTGCCAGGCTTCCCAAAATTACGAATCTCCATAAATCTCAGCAAATATTTATTCACCCAAACTTGATGATACTTTCAGATAATGATCAGTACACGAAGGCGACTTGGTTCCCCAAATATCGTTCTTCTATGTTGAAGCGTTCGTTTCCAGTAACAGTTTGAATTTTTAGGTTTCACTCTGTTTTCTCCTATATTGATAGATGTATTTGGAACTCTAAATCCAACACGGTTTGTGCTAGCTTCTTGAAACTTGACACAATAAAGTAGTTTCACGTTCTATCTCTATGTTTTGTTTCCTCTTGATGTAGCCCTGTGCAGTGACTGGCGAGAAACACTTTCATGGAAAGGGGTTGCCAAGCTTCCTAAAATTACGAATCTCCAGAAATCTCAGCAAATATTTTTTCTGCCAAACTGGATGATACTTTCAGGTAATGATCACTACACGAAGGCGACTTGGTTCCCCAAATTTCGTTCTTCTATGTTGAAGCGTTCGTTTCCAGTAATAGTTTGAATTTTTAGGTTTCACTCTGTTTTCTCCTATATTGATAGATGTATTTGGAACTCTAAATCCAACACGGTTCGTGCTAGCTTCTTGAAACTTGACACAATAAAGTAGTTTCACGTTCTATCTCTATGTTTGGATTCCTCTTGATGTAGCCCTAAGCAGTGACAGGCGAGAAACACTTTCATGGAAAGGGGTTTCCAGGCTTCCCAAAATTACGAATCTCCAGAAAGCTCAGCAAATATTTTTTCACACAAACTGGATGATACTTTCAGGTAATGATCAGTACACGAAGGCGACTTGGTTCCCCAAATTTCGTTCTTCTATGTTGAAGCGTTCGTTTCAAGTAACAGTTTGAATTTTTAGGTTTCACTCTGTTTTCTCCTATATTGATAGATGTATTTGGAACTCTAAATCCAACACGGTTTGTGCTAGCTTCTTGAAACTTGACACAATAAAGTAGTTTCACGTTCTATCTCTATGTTTTGTTTCCTCTTGATGTAGCCCTAAGCAGTGACAGGCGAGAAACACTTTCATGGAAAGGGGTTGCCAGGCTTCCGAAAATTACGAATCTCCATAAATCTCAGCAAATATTTTTTCACCCAAACTTGATGATACCTTCAGATAATGATCAGTACACGAAGGCGACTTGGTTCCCCAAATATCGTTCTTCTATGTTGAAGCGTTCGTTTCCAGTAACAGTTTGAATTTTTAGGTTTCACTCTGTTTTCTCCTATATTGATAGATGTATTTGGAACTCTAAATCCAACACGGTTTGTGCTAGCTTCTTGAAACTTGACACAATAAAGTAGTTTCACGTTCTATCTCTATGTTTGGATTCCTCTTGATGTAGCCCTAAGCAGTGACAGGCGAGAAACACTTTCATGGAAAGGGGTTGCCAGGCTTCCCAAAATTACGAATCTCCAGAAATCTCAGCAAATATTTTTTCACACAAACTGGATGATACTTTCAGGTAATGATCAGTACACGAAGGCGACTTGGTTCCCCAAATTTCGTTCTTCTATGTTGAAGCGTTCGTTTCCAGTAACAGTTTGAATTTTTAGGTTTCACTCTGTTTTCCCCTATATTGATAGATGTATTTGGAACTCTAAATCCAACACGGTTTGTGCTAGCTTCTTGAAACTTGACACAATAAAGTAGATTCACGTTCTATCTCTATGTTTGGATTCCTCTTGATGTAGCCCTAAGCAGTGACAGGCGAGAAACACTTTCATGGAAAGGGGTTTCCAGGCATCCCAAAATTACGAATCTCCATAAATCTCAGCAAATATTTTTTCACACAAACTGGATGATACTTTCAGGTAATTATCAGTACACGAAGGCGACTTGGTTCCCCAAATATCTTTCTTCTATGTTGAAGCGTTCGTTTCCAGTAATAGTTTGAATTTTTAGGTTTCACTCTGTTTTCTCCTATATTGATAGATGTATTTGGAACTCTAAATCCAACACGGTTCATGCTAGCTTCTTGAAACTTGACACAATAAAGTAGTTTCACGTTCTATCTCTATGTTTGGATTCCTCTTGATGTAGCCCTAAGCAGTGACAGGCGAGAAACACTTTCATGGAAAGGGGTTGCCAGGCTTCCCAAAATTAAAAATCTCCATAAATCTCAGCAAATATTTTTTCACCCAAACTTGATGATACTTTCAGATAATGATCAGTACACGAAGGCGACTTGGTTCCCCAAATATCGTTCTTCTATGTTGAAGCGTTCGTTTCCAGTAACAGTTTGAATTTTTAGGTTTCACTCTGTTTTCTCCTATATTGATAGATGTATTTGGAACTCTAAATCCAACACGGTTTGTGCTAGCTTCTTGAAACTTGACACAATAAAGTAGTTTCACGTTCTATCTCTATGTTTTGTTTCCTCTTGATGTAGCCCTAAGCAGTGACAGGCGAGAAACACTTCAATGGAAAGGGGTTGCCAGGCTTCCCAAAATTACGAATCTCCAGAAATCTCAGCAAATATGTTTTCAGCCAAACTGGATGATACTTTCAGATAATTATCAGTACACAAAGGCAACTTGGTTCCCCAAATTTCGTTCTTCTATGTTGAAGCGTTGGTTTCCAGTAACAGTTTGAATATTTAGGTTTCACTCTGTTTTCTCCTATATTGTTAGATGTATTTGGAACTCTAAATCCAACACGGTTTGTGCTAGCTTCTTGAATCTTGACACAATAAAGTAGTTTCACGTTCTATCTCTATGTTTTGTTTCCTCTTGATGTAGCCCTAAGCAGTGACTGGCGAGAAACACTTTCATGGAAAGGGGTTGCCAGGCTTCCCAAAATTACGAATCTCCAGAAATCTCAGCAAATATTTTTTCACCCAAACAGGATGATACTTTCAGGTAATGATCAGTACACTAAGGTGACTTGGTTCCCCAAATTTCGTTCTTCTATGTTGAAGCGTTCGTTTCCAGTAACAGTTTGAATTTTTAGGTTTCACTCTGTTTTCTCCTATATTGATAGATGTATTTGGAACTCTAAATCCAACACGGTTTGTGCTAGCTTCTTGAAACTTGACACAATAAATTAGTTTCACGTTCTATCTCTATGTTTGGATTCCTCTTGATGTATCCCTAAGCAGTGACAGGCGAGAAACACTTTCATTGAAAGGGGTTGCCAGGCTTCCCAAAATTACGAATCTACAGAAATCTCAGCAAATATGTTTTCAGCCAAACTGGATGATACTTTCAGGTAATTATCAGTACACAAAGGCGACTTGGTTCCCCAAATTTCGTTCTTCTATGTTGAAGCGTTCGTTTCCAGTAACAGTTTGAATTTTTAGGTTTCACTCTGATTTCTCCTATATTGATAGATGTATTTGGAACTCTAAATACAACACGGTTTGTGCTAGCTTCTTGAAACTTGACACAATAAAGTAGTTTCACTTTCTATTTCTATGTTTTGATTCCTCTTGATGTATCCCTAAGCAGTGACTGGCGAGAAACACTTTCATGGAAAGGGGTTTCCAGGCTTCCCAAAATTACGAATATCAATAAATCTGAGCAAATATTTTTTCACCCAAACTGGATGATACTTTCAGGTAATGATCTGTACACGAAGGCGACTTGGTTCCCCAAATATCGTTCTTCTATGTTGAAGCGTTCGTTTCCAGTAATAGTTTGAATTTTTAGGTTTCACTCTGTTTTCTCCCATATTGATAGATGGATTTGGAACTCTAAATCCAACACGGTTTGTGCTAGCTTCTTGAAACTTGACACAATAAAGTAGTTTCACGTTCTATCTCTATGTTTGCATTCCTCTTGATGTAGCCCTAAGCAGTGACTGGCGAGAAACACTTTCATGGAAAGGGGTTGCCAGGCTTCCCAAAATTACGAATCTCCAGAAATCTCAGCAAATATTTTTTCACACAAACTGGATGATACTTTCAGTTAATGATCAGTACACGAAGGTGACTTGGTTCCCCAAATTTCGTTCTTCTATGTTGAAGCGTTCGTTTCAAGTAACAGTTTGAATTTTTAGGTTTCACTCTGTTTTCTCCTATATTGATAGATGTATTTGGAACTCTAAATCCAACACGGTTTGTGCTAGCTTCTTGAAACTTGACACAATAAAGTAGTTTCACGTTCTCTCTCTATGTTTTGTTTCCTCTTGATGTAGCCCTAAGCAGTGACAGGCGAGAAACACTTTCATGGAAAGGGGTTGCCAGGCTTCCCAAAATTACGAATCTCCATAAATCTCAGCAAATATTTTTTCACCCAAACTTGATTATACTTTCAGATAATGATCAGTACACGAAGGCGACTTGGTTCCCCAAATATCGTTCTTCTATGTTGAAGCGTTCGTTTCCAGTAACAGTTTGAATTTTTAGGTTTCACTCTGTTTTCTCCTATATTGATAGATGTATTTGGAACTCTAAATCCAACACGGTTTGTGCTAGCTTCTTGAAACTTGACACAATAAAGTAGTTTCACATTCTATCTCTATGTTTGGATTCCTCTTGATGTAGCCCTAAGCAGTGACAGGCGAGAAACACTTTCATGGAAAGGGGTTGCCAGGCTTCCCAAAATTACGAATCTCCAGAAATCTCAGCAAATCTGTTTTCAGCCAAACTGGATGATACTTTCAGATAATTATCAGTACACGAAGGCGACTTGGTTCCCCAAATTTCGTTCTTCTATGTTGAAGCGTTCGTTTCCAGTAACAGTGTGAATTTTTAGGTTTCACTCTGTTTTCTCCTATATTGATAGATGTATTTGGAACTCTAAATCCAACACGGTTTGTGCTAGCTTCTTGAAACTTGGCACAATAAAGTAGTTTCACTTTCTATCTCTATGTTTGGATTCCTCTTGATGTAGCCCTAAGCAGTGACAGGCGAGAAACACTTTCATGGAAAAGGGTTGCCAGGCTTCCCAAAATTATGAATCTACAGAAATCTCAGCAAATATGTTTTCAGCCAAACTGGATGATACTTTCAGGTAATTATCAGTACACAAAGGCGACTTGGTTCCCCAAATTTCGTTCTTCTATGTTGAAGCGTTCGTTTCCAGTAACAGTTTGAATTTTTAGGTTTCACTCTGTTTTCTCCTATATTGATAGATGTATTTGGAACTCTAAATACAACACGGTTTGTGCTAGCTTCTTGAAACTTGACACAATAAAGTAGTTTCACGTTCTATTTCTATGTTTTGATTCCTCTTGATGTATCCCTAAGCAGTGACTGGCGAGAAACACTTTCATGGATAGGGGTTTCCAGGCTTCCCAAAATTACGAATATCCATAAATCTGAGCAAATATTTTTTCACCCAAACTGGATGATACTTTCAGGTAATGATCTGTACACGAAGGCGACTTGGTTCCCCAAATATCGTTCTTCTATGTTGAAGCGTTCGTTTCCAGTAATAGTTTGAATTTTTAGGTTTCACTCTGTTTTCTCCCATATTGATAGATGTATTTGGAACTCTAAATCCAACACGGTTTGTGCTAGCTTCTTGAAACTTGACACAATAAAGTAGTTTCACGTTCTATCTCTATGTTTGCATTCCTCTTGATGTAGCCCTAAGCAGTGACAGGCGAGAAACACTTTCATGGAAAGGGGTTGCCAGGCTTCCCAAAATTACGAATCTCCATAAATCTCAGCAAATATTTTTTCACCCAAACTTGATGATACTTTCAGATAATGATCAGTACACGAAGGCGACTTTGTTCCCCAAATATCGTTCTTCTATGTTGAAGCGTTCGTTTACAGTAACAGTTTGAATTTTTAGGTTTCACTCTGTTTTCTCCTATATTGATAGATGTATTTGGAACTCTAAATCCAACACGGTTTGTGCTAGCTTCTTGAAACTTGACACAATAAAGTAGTTTCACGTTCTATCTCTATGTTTTGATTCCTCTTGATGCATCCCTAAGCAGTGACTGGCGAGAAACACTTTTATGGAAAGGGGTTTCCAGGCTTCCCAAAATTACGAATCTCCATAAATCTCAGCAAATATTTTTTCACCCAAACTGGATGATTCTTTCAGGTAATGATCAGTACACGAAGGCGACTTGGTTCCCCAAATATCGTTCTTCTATGTTGAAGCGTTCGTTTCCAGTAACAGTTTCAATTTTTAGGTTTCACTCTGTTTTCTCCTATATTGATAGATGTATTTGGAACTCTAAATCCAAAACGGTGTGTGCTAGCTTCTTGAAACTTGACACAATAAAGTAGTTTTATGTTCTATCTCTATGTTTGGATTCCTCTTCATGTAGCCCTAAGCAGTGACAGGCGAGAAACACTTTCATGGAAAGGGGTTGCCAGGCTTCCCAAAATTACGAATCTCCAGAAATCTCAGCAAATATTTTTTCACCCAAACTGGATTATACTTTCAGGTAATGATCAGTACACGAAGGCGACTTGGTTCCCCAAATTTCGTTCTTCTATGTTGAAGCGTTCGTTTCAAGTAACAGTTTGAATTTTTAGGTTTCACTCTGTTTTCTCCTATATTGATAGATGTATTTGGAACTCTAAATCCAACACGGTTTGTGCTAGCTTCTTGAAACTTGACACAATAAAGTAGTTTCACGTTCTATCTCTATGTTTGGATTCCTCTTGATGTAGCCCTAAGCAGTGACAGGCGAGAAACTCTTTCATGGAAAGGGGTTGCCAGGCTTCCCAAAATTACGAATCTCCAGAAATCTCAGCAAATATTTTTTACAACAAACTGGATGATACTATCAGGTAATGATCAGTACACGAAGGCGACTTGGTTCCTCAAATTTCGTTCTTCTATGTTGAAGCGTTCGTTTCCAGTAACAGTTTGAATTTTTAGGTTTCACTCTGTTTTCTCCTATATTGATAGATGTATTTGGAACTTTAAATCCAACACGGTTTGTGCTAGCTTCTTGAAACTTGACACAATAAAGTAGTTTCACGTTCTATCTCTATGTTTTGTTTCCTCTTGATGTAGCCCTAAGCAGTGACAGGCGAGAAACACTTCCATGGAAAGGGGTTGCCAGGCTTCCCAAAATTACGAATCTCCAGAAATCTCAGCAAATATTTTTTCACCCAAACTTGATGATACTTTCAGATATTGATCAGTACACGAAGGCGACTTGGTTCCCCAAATATCGTTCTTCTATGTTGAAGCGTTCGTTTCCAGTAACAGTTTGAATTTTAAGTTTCACTCTGTTTTCTCCTATATTGATAGATGTATTTGGAACTATAAATCCAACACGGTTTGTGCTAGCTTCTTGAAACTTGACACAATAAAGTAGTTTCACGTTCTATCTCTATGTTTGGATTCCTCTTGATGTAGCCCTAAGCAGTGACAGGCAAGAAACACTTTCATGGAAAGAGGTTGCCAGGCTTCCCAAAATTACAAATCTCCAGAAATCTCAGCAAATATGTTTTCAGCCAAACTGGATGATACTTTCAGGTAATTATTAGTACACGAAGGCGATTTGGTTCCCCAAATTTCGTTCTTCTATGTTGAAGCGTTCGTTTCCAGTAACAGTTTGAATTTTTAGGTTTCACTCTGTTTTCTCCTATATTGATAGATGTATTTGGAACTCTAAATCCAACACGGTTTGTGCTAGCTTCTTGAAACTTGACACAATAAAGTAGTTTCACGTTCTATCTCTATGTTTGGATTCCTCTTGATGTAGCCCTAACCAGTGACAGGCGAGAAACACTTTCATGGAAAGGGGTTGCCAGGCTTCCCAAAATTACGAATCTCCAGAAATCTAAGCAAATATTTTTTCACACAAACTGGATGATACTTTCAGGTAATGATCAGTACACGAAGGCGACTTGGTTCCCCAAATTTCGTTCTTCTTTGTTGGAGCGTTCGTTTCAAGTAACAGTTTGAATTTTTAGGTTTCACTCTGTTTTCTCCTATATTGATAGATGTATTTGGAACTCTAAATCCAACACGGTTTGTGCTAGCTTCTTGAAACTTGACACAATAAAGTAGTTTCACGTTCTATCTCTATGTTTTTTTTCTCTTGATGTAGCCCTAAGCAGTGACAGGCGAGAAACACTTTCATGGAAAGGGGTTTCCAGGCTTCGCAAAATTACGAATCTCCATAAATCTCAGCAAATATTTTTTACAACAAACTGGATGATACTATCAGGTAATGATCAGTACACGAAGGCGACTTGGTTCCTCAAATTTCGTTCTTCTATGTTGAAGCGTTCGTTTCCAGTAACAGTTTGAATTTTTAGGTTTCACTCTGTTTTCTCCTATATTGATAGATGTATTTGGAACTTTAAATCCAACACGGTTTGTGCTAGCTTCTTGAAACTTGACACAATAAAGTAGTTTCACGTTCTATCTCTATGTTTTGTTTCCTCTTGATGTAGCCCTAAGCAGTGACAGGCGAGAAACACTTCCATGGAAAGGGGTTGCCAGGCTTCCCAAAATTACGAATCTCCAGAAATCTCAGCAAATATTTTTTCACCCAAACTTGATGATACTTTCAGATATTGATCAGTACACGAAGGCGACTTGGTTCCCCAAATATCGTTCTTCTATGTTGAAGCGTTCGTTTCCAGTAACAGTTTGAATTTTTAGGTTTCACTCTGTTTTCTCCTATATTGATAGATGTATTTGGAACTATAAATCCAACACGGTTTGTGCTAGCTTCTTGAAACTTGACACAATAAAGTAGTTTCACGTTCTATCTCTATGTTTGGATTCCTCTTGATGTAGCCCTAAGCAGTGACAGGCAAGAAACACTTTCATGGAAAGAGGTTGCCAGGCTTCCCAAAATTACAAATCTCCAGAAATCTCAGCAAATATGTTTTCAGCCAAACTGGATGATACTTTCAGGTAATTATTAGTACACGAAGGCGATTTGGTTCCCCAAATTTCGTTCTTCTATGTTGAAGCGTTCGTTTCCAGTAACAGTTTGAATTTTTAGGTTTCACTCTGTTTTCTCCTATATTGATAGATGTATTTGGAACTCTAAATCCAACACGGTTTGTGCTAGCTTCTTGAAACTTGACACAATAAAGTAGTTTCACGTTCTATCTCTATGTTTGGATTCCTCTTGATGTAGCCCTAACCAGTGACAGGCGAGAAACACTTTCATGGAAAGGGGTTGCCAGGCTTCCCAAAATTACGAATCTCCAGAAATCTAAGCAAATATTTTTTCACACAAACTGGATGATACTTTCAGGTAATGATCAGTACACGAAGGCGACTTGGTTCCCCAAATTTCGTTCTTCTTTGTTGGAGCGTTCGTTTCAAGTAACAGTTTGAATTTTTAGGTTTCACTCTGTTTTCTCCTATATTGATAGATGTATTTGGAACTCTAAATCCAACACGGTTTGTGCTAGCTTCTTGAAACTTGACACAATAAAGTAGTTTCACGTTCTATCTCTATGTTTTTTTTCTCTTGATGTAGCCCTAAGCAGTGACAGGCGAGAAACACTTTCATGGAAAGGGGTTTCCAGGCTTCGCAAAATTACGAATCTCCATAAATCTCAGCAAATATTTTTTAACCCAAACTTGATGATACTTTCAGATAATGATCAGTACACGAAGGCGACTTGGTTCCCCAAATATCGTTCTTCTATGTTGAAGCGTTCTTTTACAGTAACAGTTTGAATTTTTAGGTTTCACTCTGTTTTCTCCTATATTGATAGATGTATTTGGAACTCTAAATCCAACACGGTTTGTGCTAGCTTCTTGAAACTTGACACAATAAAGTAGTTTCACGTTCTATCTCTATGTTTGGATTCCTCTTGATGTAGCCCTAAGCAGTGACAGGCGAGAAACACTTTCATGGAAAGGGGTTGCCAGGCTTCCCAAAATTACGAATCTCCAGAAATCTCAGCAAATATTTTTTCACACAAACTGGATGATACTTTCAGGTAATGATCAGTACACGAAGGCGACTTGGTTCCCCAAATTTCGTTCTTCTATGTTGAAGCATTCGTTTCTAGTAACAGTTTGAATTTTTAGGTTTCACTCTGTTTTCTCCTATATTGATAGATGTATTTGGAACTCTAAATCCAACACGGTTTGTGCTAGCTTCTTGAAACTTGACACAATAAAGTAGTTTCACGTTCTATCTCTATGTTTTGATTCCTCTTGATGCATCCCTAAGCAGTGACTGGCGAGAAACACTTTCATGGAAAGGGGTTTCCAGGCTTCCCAAAATTACGAATCTCCATAAATCTCAGCAAATATTTTTTCACCCAAACTGGATGATTCTTTCAGGTAATGATCAGTACACGAAGGCGACTTGGTTCCCCAAATATCGTTCTTCTATGTTGAAGCGTTCGTTTCCAGTAACAGTTTCAATTTTTAGGTTTCACTCTGTTTTCTCCTATATTGATAGATGTATTTGGAACTCTAAATCCAACACGGTTTGTGCTAGTTTCTTGAAACTTGACACAATAAAGTAGTTTCACATTCTATCTCTATGTTTGGATTCCTCTTGATGTAGCCCTAAGCAGTGACAGGCGAGAAACACTTTCATGGAAAGGGGTTGCCAGGCTTCCCAAAATTACGAATCTCCAGAAATCTCAGCAAATATTTTTTCACCCAAACTGGATTATACTTTCAGGTAATGATCAGTACACGAAGGCGACTTGGTTCCCCAAATTTCGTTCTTCTATGTTGAAGCGTTCGTTTCCAGTAACAGTTTGAATTTTTAGGTTTCACTCTGTTTTCTCCTATATTGATAGATGTATTTGGAACTCTAAATCCAACACGGTTTGTGCTAGCTTCTTGAAACTTGACACAATAAAGTAGTTTCACGTTCTATCTCTATGTTTGGATTCCTCTTGATGTAGCCCTAAGCAGTGACAGGCGAGAAACACTTTCATGGAAAGGGGTTTCCAGGCTTCCCAAAATTACGAATCTCCAGAAATCTCAGCAAATATTTTTTCACCCAAACTGGATGATACTTTCAGGTAATTATCAGTACACGAAGGCGACTTGGTTCCCCAAATATCGTTCTTCTATGTTGAAGCGTTCGTTTCCAGTAATAGTTTGAATTTTTAGGTTTCACTCTGTTTTCTCCTATATTGATAGATGTATTTGGAACTCTAAATCCAACACGGTTCGTGCTAGCTTTTTGAAACTTGACACAATAAAGTAGTTTCACGTTCTATCTCTATGTTTGGATTCCTCTTGATGTACCCCTAAGCAGTGACAGGCGAGAAACACTTTCATGGAAAGGGGTTGCCAGGCTTCCCAAAATTACGAATCTCCAGAAATCTCAGCAAATATGTTTTCAGCCAAACTGGATGATACTTTCAGGTAATGATCAGTACACGAAGGCGACTTGGTTCCCCAAATTTCGTTCTTCTATGTTGAAGCGTTCGTTTCAAGTAACAGTTTGAATTTTTAGGTTTCACTCTGTTTTCTCCTATATTGATAGATGTATTTGGAACTCTAAATCCAACACGGTTTGTGCTAGCTTCTTGAAACTTGACACAATAAAGTAGTTTCACGTTCTATCTCTATGTTTTGTTTCCTCTTGATGTAGCCCTAAGCAGTGACAGGCGAGAAACACTTTCATGGAAAGGGGTTGCCAGGCTTCCGAAAATTACGAATCTCCATAAATCTCAGCAAATATTTTTTCACCCAAACTTGATGATACTTTCAGATAATGATCAGTACACGAAGGCGACTTGGTTCCCCAAATATCGTTCTTCTATGTTGAAGCGTTCGTTTCCAGTAACAGTTTGAATTTTTAGGTTTCACTCTGTTTTCTCCTATATTGATAGATGTATTTGGAACTCTAAATCCAACACGGTTTGTGCTAGCTTCTTGAAACTTGACACAATAAAGTAGTTTCACGTTCTATCTCTATGTTTGGATTCCTCTTGATGTAGCCCTAAGCAGTGACAGGCGAGAAACACTTTCATGGAAAGGGGTTCCCAGGCTTCCCAAAATTACGAATCTCCAGAAATCTCAGCAAATATTTTTTCACACAAACTGGATGATACTTTCAGGTAATGATCAGTAAACGAAGGCGACTTAGTTCCCCAAATTTCATTCTTGTATGTTGAAGCGTGCATTTCCAGTAACAGTTTGAATTTTTAGGTTTCACTCTGTTTTCTCCTATATTGATAGATGTATTTGGAACTCTAAATCCAACACGGTTTGTGCTAGCTTCTTGACACTTGACACAATAAAGTAGTTTCACGTTCTATCTCTATGTTTAGATTCCTCTCGATGTAGCCCTAAGCAGTGACAGGCGAGAAACACTTTCATGGAAAGGGGTTGCCAGGCTTCCCAAAATTACGAATCTCCAGAAATCTCAGCAAATATGTTTTCAGCCAAACTGGATGATACTTTCAGATAATTATCAGTACACGAAGGCAACTTGGTTCCCCAAATTTCGTTCTTCTATGTTGAAGCGTTGGTTTCCAGTAACAGTTTGAATATTTAGGTTTCACTCTGTTTTCTCCTATATTGTTAGATGTATTTGGAACTCTAAATCCAACACGGTTTGTGCTAGCTTCTTGAATCTTGACACAATAAAGTAGTTTCACGTTCTATCTCTATGTTTTGTTTCCTCTTGATGTAGCCCTAAGCAGTGACTAGCGAGAAACACTTTCATGGAAAGGGGTTGCCAGGCTTCCCAAAATTACGAATCTCCAGAAATCTCAGCAAATATTTTTTCACCCAAACAGGATGATACTTTCAGGTAATGATCAGTACACTAAGGTGACTTGGTTTCCCAAATTTCGTTCTTCTATGTTGAAGCGTTCGTTTCCAGTAACAGTTTGAATTTTTAGGTTTCACTCTGTTTTCTCCTATATTGATAGATGTATTTGGAACTCTAAATCCAACACGGTTTGTGCTAGCTTCTTGAAACTTGACACAATAAACTAGTTTCACTTTCTATCTCTATGTTTGGATTACTCTTGATGTAGCCCTAAGCAGTGACAGGCGAGAAACACTTTCATCGAAAGGGGTTGCCAGGCTTCCCAAAATTACGAATCTCCAGAAATCTCAGCAAATATTTTTTCACCCAAACAGGATGATACTTTCAGGTAATGATCAGTACACTAAGGTGACTTGGTTCCCCAAATGTCGTTCTTCTATGTTGAAGCGTTCGTTTCCAGTAACAGTTTGAATTTTTAGGTTTCACTCTGTTTTCTCCTATATTGATACATGTATTTGGAACTCTAAATCCAACACGGTTTGTGCTAGCTTCTTGAAACTTGACACAATAAAGTAGTTTCACGTTCTATCTCTATGTTTGGATTCCTCTTGATGTAGCCCTAAGCAGTGACAGGCGAGAAACACTTTCATGGAAAGGGGTTGCCAGGCTTCCCAAAATTACGAATCTCCAGAAATCTCAGCAAATATGTTTTCAGCCAAACTGGATGATACTTTCAGATAATTATCAGTACACGAAGGCAACTTGGTTCCCCAAATTTCGTTCTTCTATGTTGAAGTGTTGGTTTCCAGTAACAGTTTGAATATTTAGGTTTCACTCTGTTTTCTCCTATATTGTTAGATGTATTTGGAACTCTAAATCCAACACGGTTTGTGCTAGCTTCTTGAAACTTGACACAATAAAGTAGTTTCACGTTATATCTCTATGTTTGGATTCCTCTTGATGTATCCCTAAGCAGTGACTGGCGAGAAACACTTTCATGGAAAGGGGTTTCCAGGCTTCCCAAAATTACGAATCTCCATAAATCTCAGCAAATATTTTTTCACCCAAACTGGATGATACTTTCAGGTAATTATCAGTACACGAAGGCGACTTGGTTCCCCAAATATCGTTCTTCTATGTTGAAGCGTTCGTTTCCAGTAATAGTTTGAATTTTTAGGTTTCACTCTGTTTTCTCCTATATTGATAGATGTATTTGGAACTCTAAATCCAACACGGTTTGTGCTAGCTTCTTGAAACTTGACACAATAAAGTAGTTTCACGTTCTATCTCTATGCTTGGATTCCTCTTGATGTAGCCCTAAGCAGTGACAGGCGAGAAACACTTTCATGGAAAGGGGTTGCCAGGCTTCCCAAAATTACGAATCTCCAGAAATCTCAGCAAATATTTTTTCACACAAACTGGATGATACTTTCAGGTAATTATCAGTACACGAAGGCGACTTGGTTCCCCAAATTTCGTTCTTCTATGTTGAAGCGTTCGTTTCAAGTAACAGTTTGAATTTTTAGGTTTCACTCTGTTTTCTCCTATATTGATAGATGTATTTGGAACTCTAAATCCAACACGGTTTGTGCTAGCTTCTTGAAACTTGACACAATAAAGTAGTTTCACGTTCTATCTCTATGTTTTGTTTCCTCTTGATGTAGCCCTAAGCAGTGACAGGTGAGAAACACTTCCATGGAAAGGGGTTGCCAGGCTTCCCAAAATTACGAATCTCCAGAAATCTCAGCAAATATTTTTTCACACAAAATGGATGATACTTTCAGGTAATGATCAGTACACGAAGGCGACTTGGTTCCCCAAATTTCGTTCTTCTATGTTGAAGCGTTCGTTTCAAGTAACAGTTTGAATTTTTAGGTTTCACTCTGTTTTCTCCTATATTGATAGATGTATTTGGAACTCTAAATCCAACACGGTTTGTGCTAGCTTCTTGAAACTTGACACAATAAAGTAGTTTCACGTTCTATCTCTATGTTTTGTTTCCTCTTGATGTAGCCCTAAGCAGTGACAGGCGAGAAACACTTCCATGGAAAAGGGTTGCCAGGCTTCCCAAAATTACGAATCTCCATAAATCTCAGCAAATATTTTTTCACCCAAACTTGATGATACTTTCAGATAATGATCAGTACACAAAGGCGACTTGGTTCCCCAAATATCGTTCTTCTATGTTGAAGCGTTCGTTTCCAGTAACAGTTTGAATTTTTAGGTTTCACTCTGTTTTCTCCTATATTGATAGATGTATTTGGAACTCTAAATCCAACACGGTTTGTGCTAGCTTCTTGAAACTTGACACAATAAAGTAGTTTCACGTTCTATCTCTATGTTTGGATTCCTCTTGATGTAGCCCTAAGCAGTGACAGGCGAGAAACACTTCCATGGAAAGGGGTTGCCAGGCTTCCCGAAATTACGAATCTCCAGAAATCTCAGCAAATATTTTTTCACCCAAACTTGATGATACTTTCAGGTAATGATCAGTAAACGAAGGCGACTTGGTTCCCCAAATTTCGTTCTTGTATGTTGAAGCGTGCATTTCCAGTAACAGTTTGAATTTTTAGGTTTCACTCTGTTTTCTCCTATATTGATACATGTATTTGGAACTCTAAATCCAACACGGTTTGTGCTAGCTTCTTGAAACTTGACACAATAAAGTAGTTTCACGTTCTATCTTTATGTTTGGATTCCTCTTGATGTAGCCCTAAGCAGTGACAGGCGAGAAACACTTTCATGGAAAGGGGTTGCCAGGCTTACCAAAATTACGAATCTCCAGAAATCTCAGCAAATATGTTTTCAGCCAAACTGGGTGATACTTTCAGGTAATTATCAGTACACGAAGGCGACTTGGTTCCCCAAATTTCGTTCTTCTATGTTGAAGCGTTCGTTTCCAGTAACAGTTTGAATTTTTAGGTTTCACTCTGTTTTCTCCTATATTGATAGATGTATTTGGAACTCTAAATCCAACACGGTTTGTGCTAGCTTCTTGAAACTTGACACAATAAAGAAGTTTCACGTTCTATCTCTATGTTTTGATTCCTCTTGATGTATCCCTAAGCAGTGACTGGCGAGAAACACTTTCATGGAAAGGGGTTTCCAGGCTTCCCAAAATTACGAATCTCCATAAATCTCAGCAAATATTTTTTCACCCAAACTGGATGATACTTTCAGGTAATTATCAGTACACGAAGGCGACTTGGTTCCCCAAATATCGTTTTTTATGTTGAAGCGTTCGTTTCCAGTAATAGTTTGAATTTTTAGGTTTCACTCTGTTTTCTCCTATATTGATAGATGTATTTGGAACTCTAAATCCAACACGGTTTGTGCTAGCTTCTTGAAACTTGACACAATAAAGTAGTTTCACGTTCTATCTCTATGTTTGGATTCCTCTTGATGTAGCCCTAAGCAGTGACAGGCGAGAAACACTTTCATGGAAAGGGGTTGCCAGGCTTCCCAAAATTACGAATCTCCAGAAATCTCAGCAAATATTTTTTCACACAAACTGGATGATACATTCAGGTAATGATCAGTACACGAAGGCGACTTGGTTCCCCAAATTTCGTTCTTCTATGTTGAAGCGTTCGTATCAAGTAACAGTTTGAATTTTTAGGTTTCACTCTGTTTTCTCCTATATTGATAGATGTATTTGGAACTCTAAATCCAACACGGTTTGTGCTAGCTTCTTGAAACTTGACACAATAAAGTAGTTTCACGTTCTATCTCTATGTTTTGTTTCCTCTTGATGTAGCCCTAAGCAGTGACAGGCGAGAAACACTTTCATGGAAAGGGGTTGCCAGGCTTCCCAAAATTACGAATCTCCATAAATCTCAGCAAATATTTTTTCACCCAAACTTGATGATACTTTCAGATAATGATCAGTACACGAAGGCGACTTGGTTCCCCAAATATCGTTCTTCTATGTTGAAGCGTTCGTTTCCAGTAACAGTTTGAATTTTTAGGTTTCACTCTGTTTTCTCCTATATTGATAGATGTATTTGGAACTCTAAATCCAACACGGTTTGTGCTAGCTTCTTGAAACTTGACACAATAAAGTAGTTTCACGTTCTATCTCTATGTTTGGATTCCTCTTGATGTAGCCCTAAGCAGTGACTGGCGAGAAACACTTTCATGGAAAGGGGTTGCCAGGCTTCCCAAAATTACGAATCTCCAGAAATCTCAGCAAATATTTTTTCACACAACTGGATGATACTATCAGGTAATGATCAGTACACGAAGGCGACTTGGTTCCCCAAATTTCGTTCTTCTATGTTGAACCGTTCGTTTCCAGTAACAGTTTGAATTTTTAGGTTTCACTCTGTTTTCTCCTATATTGATAGATGTATTTGGAACTCTAAATCCAACACGGTTTGTGCTAGCTTCTTGAAACTTGACACAATAAAGTAGTTTCACGTTCTATCTCTATGTTTTGTTTCCTCTTGATTTAGCCCTAAGCAGTGACAGGCGAGAAACACTTCCATGGAAAGGGGTTGCCAGGCTTCCCAAAATTACGAATCTCCATAAATCTCAGCAAATATTTTTTCACCCAAACTTGATGATACTTTCAGATAATGATCAGTACACGAAGGCGACTTGGTTCCCCAAATATCGTTCTTCTATGTTGAAGCGTTCGTTTCCAGTAACAGTTTGAATTTTTAGGTTTCACTCTGTTTTCTCCTATATTGATAGATGTATTTGGAACTCTAAATCCAACACGGTTTGTGCTAGCTTCTTGAAACTTGACACAATAAAGTAGTTTCACGTTATATCTCTATGTTTGGATTCCTCTTGATGTATCCCTAAGCAGTGACTGGCGAGAAACACTTTCATGGAAAGGGGTTTCCAGGCTTCCCAAAATTAGGAATCTCCATAAATCTCAGCAAATATTTTTTCACCCAAACTGGATGATACTTTCAGGTAATTATCAGTACACGAAGGCGACTTGGTTCCCCAAATATCGTTCTTCTATGTTGAAGCGTTCGTTTCCAGTAATAGTTTGAATTTTTAGGTTTCACTCTGTTTTCTCCTATATTGATAGATGTATTTGGAACTCTAAATCCAACACGGTTTGTGCTAGCTTCTTGAAACTTGACACAATAAAGTAGTTTCACGTTCTATCTCTATGCTTGGATTCCTCTTGATGTAGCCCTAAGCAGTGACAGGCGAGAAACACTTTCATGGAAAGGGGTTGCCAGGCTTCCCAAAATTACGAATCTCCAGAAATCTCAGCAAATATTTTTTCACACAAACTGGATGATACTTTCAGGTAATTATCAGTACACGAAGGCGACTTGGTTCCCCAAATTTCGTTCTTCTATGTTGAAGCGTTCGTTTCAAGTAACAGTTTGAATTTTTAGGTTTCACTCTGTTTTCTCCTATATTGATAGATGTATTTGGAACTCTAAATCCAACACGGTTTGTGCTAGCTTCTTGAAACTTGACACAATAAAGTAGTTTCACGTTCTATCTCTATGTTTTGTTTCCTCTTGATGTAGCCCTAAGCAGTGACAGGTGAGAAACACTTCCATGGAAAGGGGTTGCCAGGCTTCCCAAAATTACGAATCTCCAGAAATCTCAGCAAATATTTTTTCACACAAAATGGATGATACTTTCAGGTAATGATCAGTACACGAAGGCGACTTGGTTCCCCAAATTTCGTTCTTCTATGTTGAAGCGTTCGTTTCAAGTAACAGTTTGAATTTTTAGGTTTCACTCTGTTTTCTCCTATATTGATAGATGTATTTGGAACTCTAAATCCAACACGGTTTGTGCTAGCTTCTTGAAACTTGACACAATAAAGTAGTTTCACGTTCTATCTCTATGTTTTGTTTCTTCTTGATGTAGCCCTAAGCAGTGACTGGCGAGAAACACTTTCATGGAAAGGGGTTGCCAGGCTTCCCAAAATTACGAATCTCCAGAAATCTCAGCAAATATTTTTTCACCCAAACAGGATGATACTTTCAGGTAATGATCAGTACACTAAGGTGACTTGGTTCCCCAAATTTCGTTCTTCTATGTTGAAGCGTTCGTTTCCAGTAACAGTTTGAATTTTTAGGTTTCACTCTGTTTTCTCCTATATTGATAGATGTATTTGGAACTCTAAATCCAACACGGTTTGTGCTAGCTTCTTGAAACTTGACACAATAAAGTAGTTTCACGTTCTATCTCTATGTTTGGATTCCTCTTGATGTAGCCCTAAGCAGTGACAGGCGAGAAACACTTTCATGGAAAGGGGTTGCCAGGCTTACCAAAATTACGAATCTCCAGAAATCTCAGCAAATATGTTTTCAGCCAAACTGGGTGATACTTTCAGGTAATTATCAGTACACGAAGGCGACTTGGTTCCCCAAATTTCGTTCTTCTATGTTGAAGCGTTCGTTTCCAGTAACAGTTTGAATTTTTATGTTTCACTCTGTTTTCTCCTATATTGATAGATGTATTTGGAACTCTAAATCCAACACGGTTTGTGCTAGCTTCTTGAAACTTGACACAATAAAGAAGTTTCACGTTCTATCTCTATGTTTTGATTCCTCTTGATGTATCCCTAAGCAGTGACTGGCGAGAAACACTTTCATGGAAAGGGGTTTCCAGGCTTCCCAAAATTACGAATCTCCATAAATCTCAGCAAATATTTTTTCACCCAAACTGGATGATACTTTCAGGTAATTATCAGTACACGAAGGCGACTTGGTTCCCCAAATATCGTTTTTTATGTTGAAGCGTTCGTTTCCAGTAATAGTTTGAATTTTTAGGTTTCACTCTGTTTTCTCCTATATTGATAGATGTATTTGGAACTCTAAATCCAACACGGTTTGTGCTAGCTTCTTGAAACTTGACACAATAAAGTAGTTTCACGTTCTATCTCTATGTTTGGATTCCTCTTGATGTAGCCCTAAGCAGTGACAGGCGAGAAACACTTTCATGGAAAGGGGTTGCCAGGCTTCCCAAAATTACGAATCTCCAGAAATCTCAGCAAATATTTTTTCACACAAACTGGATGATACATTCAGGTAATGATCAGTACACGAAGGCGACTTGGTTCCCCAAATTTCGTTCTTCTATGTTGAAGCGTTCGTATCAAGTAACAGTTTGAATTTTTAGGTTTCACTCTGTTTTCTCCTATATTGATAGATGTATTTGGAACTCTAAATCCAACACGGTTTGTGCTAGCTTCTTGAAACTTGACACAATAAAGTAGTTTCACGTTCTATCTCTATGTTTTGTTTCCTCTTGATGTAGCCCTAAGCAGTGACAGGCGAGAAACACTTTCATGGAAAGGGGTTGCCAGGCTTCCCAAAATTACGAATCTCCATAAATCTCAGCAAATATTTTTTCACCCAAACTTGATGATACTTTCAGATAATGATCAGTACACGAAGGCGACTTGGTTCCCCAAATATCGTTCTTCTATGTTGAAGCGTTCGTTTCCAGTAACAGTTTGAATTTTTAGGTTTCACTCTGTTTTCTCCTATATTGATAGATGTATTTGGAACTCTAAATCCAACACGGTTTGTGCTAGCTTCTTGAAACTTGACACAATAAAGTAGTTTCACGTTCTATCTCTATGTTTGGATTCCTCTTGATGTAGCCCTAAGCAGTGACTGGCGAGAAACACTTTCATGGAAAGGGGTTGCCAGGCTTCCCAAAATTACGAATCTCCAGAAATCTCAGCAAATATTTTTTCACACAACTGGATGATACTATCAGGTAATGATCAGTACACGAAGGCGACTTGGTTCCCCAAATTTCGTTCTTCTATGTTGAACCGTTCGTTTCCAGTAACAGTTTGAATTTTTAGGTTTCACTCTGTTTTCTCCTATATTGATAGATGTATTTGGAACTCTAAATCCAACACGGTTTGTGCTAGCTTCTTGAAACTTGACACAATAAAGTAGTTTCACGTTCTATCTCTATGTTTTGTTTCCTCTTGATTTAGCCCTAAGCAGTGACAGGCGAGAAACACTTCCATGGAAAGGGGTTGCCAGGCTTCCCAAAATTACGAATCTCCATAAATCTCAGCAAATATTTTTTCACCCAAACTTGATGATACTTTCAGATAATGATCAGTACACGAAGGCGACTTGGTTCCCCAAATATCGTTCTTCTATGTTGAACCGTTCGTTTCCAGTAACAGTTTGAATTTTTAGGTTTCACTCTGTTTTCTCCTATATTGATAGATGTATTTGGAACTCTAAATCCAACACGGTTTGTGCTAGCTTCTTGAAACTTGACACAATAAAGTAGTTTCACGTTATATCTCTATGTTTGGATTCCTCTTGATGTATCCCTAAGCAGTGACTGGCGAGAAACACTTTCATGGAAAGGGGTTTCCAGGCTTCCCAAAATTACGAATCTCCATAAATCTCAGCAAATATTTTTTCACCCAAACTGGATGATACTTTCAGGTAATTATCAGTACACGAAGGCGACTTGGTTCCCCAAATATCGTTCTTCTATGTTGAAGCGTTCGTTTCCAGTAATAGTTTGAATTTTTAGGTTTCACTCTGTTTTCTCCTATATTGATAGATGTATTTGGAACTCTAAATCCAACACGGTTTGTGCTAGCTTCTTGAAACTTGACACAATAAAGTAGTTTCACGTTCTATCTCTATGCTTGGATTCCTCTTGATGTAGCCCTAAGCAGTGACAGGCGAGAAACACTTTCATGGAAAGGGGTTGCCAGGCTTCCCAAAATTACGAATCTCCAGAAATCTCAGCAAATATTTTTTCACACAAACTGGATGATACTTTCAGGTAATTATCAGTACACGAAGGCGACTTGGTTCCCCAAATTTCGTTCTTCTATGTTGAAGCGTTCGTTTCAAGTAACAGTTTGAATTTTTAGGTTTCACTCTGTTTTCTCCTATATTGATAGATGTATTTGGAACTCTAAATCCAACACGGTTTGTGCTAGCTTCTTGAAACTTGACACAATAAAGTAGTTTCACGTTCTATCTCTATGTTTTGTTTCCTCTTGATGTAGCCCTAAGCAGTGACAGGTGAGAAACACTTCCATGGAAAGGGGTTGCCAGGCTTCCCAAAATTACGAATCTCCAGAAATCTCAGCAAATATTTTTTCACACAAAATGGATGATACTTTCAGGTAATGATCAGTACACGAAGGCGACTTGGTTCCCCAAATTTCGTTCTTCTATGTTGAAGCGTTCGTTTCAAGTAACAGTTTGAATTTTTAGGTTTCACTCTGTTTTCTCCTATATTGATAGATGTATTTGGAACTCTAAATCCAACACGGTTTGTGCTAGCTTCTTGAAACTTGACACAATAAAGTAGTTTCACGTTCTATCTCTATGTTTTGTTTCCTCTTGATGTAGCCCTAAGCAGTGACAGGCGAGAAACACTTCCATGGAAAAGGGTTGCCAGGCTTCCCAAAATTACGAATCTCCATAAATCTCAGCAAATATTTTTTCACCCAAACTTGATGATACTTTCAGATAATGATCAGTACACAAAGGCGACTTGGTTCCCCAAATTTCGTTCTTCTATGTTGAAGCGTTCGTATCAAGTAACAGTTTGAATTTTTAGGTTTCACTCTGTTTTCTCCTATATTGATAGATGTATTTGGAACTCTAAATCCAACACGGTTTGTGCTAGCTTCTTGAAACTTGACACAATAAAGTAGTTTCACGTTCTATCTCTATGTTTGGATTCCTCTTGATGTAGCCCTAAGCAGTGACAGGCGAGAAACACTTCCATGGAAAGGGGTTGCCAGGCTTCCCGAAATTACGAATCTCCAGAAATCTCAGCAAATATTTTTTCACCCAAACTTGATGATACTTTCAGGTAATGATCAGTAAACGAAGGCGACTTGGTTCCCCAAATTTCGTTCTTGTATGTTGAAGCGTGCATTTCCAGTAACAGTTTGAATTTTTAGGTTTCACTCTGTTTTCTCCTATATTGATACATGTATTTGGAACTCTAAATCCAACACGGTTTGTGCTAGCTTCTTGAAACTTGACACAATAAAGTAGTTTCACGTTCTATCTTTATGTTTGGATACCTCTTGATGTAGCCCTAAGCAGTGACAGGCGAGAAACACTTTCATGGAAAGGGGTTGCCAGGCTTACCAAAATTACGAATCTCCAGAAATCTCAGCAAATATGTTTTCAGCCAAACTGGATGATACTTTCAGGTAATTATCAGTACACGAAGGCGACTTGGTTCCCCAAATTTCGTTCTTCTATGTTGAAGCGTTCGTTTCCAGTAACAGTTTGAATTTTTAGGTTTCACTCTGTTTTCTCCTATATTGATAGATGTATTTGGAACTCTAAATCCAACACGGTTTGTGCTAGCTTCTTGAAACTTGACACAATAAAGAAGTTTCACGTTCTATCTCTATGTTTTGATTCCTCTTGATGTATCCCTAAGCAGTGACTGGCGAGAAACACTTTCATGGAAAGGGGTTTCCAGGCTTCCCAAAATTACGAATCTCCATAAATCTCAGCAAATATTTTTTCACCCAAACTGGATGATACTTTCAGGTAATTATCAGTACACGAAGGCGACTTGGTTCCCCAAATATCGTTTTTCTATGTTGAAGCGTTCGTTTCCAGTAACAGTTGGAATTTTTAGGTTTCACTGTGTTTTCTCCTATATTGATAGATGTATTTGGAACTCTAAATCCAACACGGTTTGTGCTAGCTTCTTGAAACTTGACACAATAAAGTAGTTTCACGTTCTATCTCTATGTTTGGATTCCTCTTGATGTAGCCCTAAGCAGTGACAGGCGAGAAACACTTTCATTGAAAGGGGTTGCCAGGCTTCCCAAAATTACGAATCTCCAGAAATCTCAGCAAATATTTTTTCACACAAACTGGATGATACATTCAGGTAATGATCAGTACACGAAGGCGACTTGGTTCCCCAAATTTCGTTCTTCTATGTTGAAGCGTTCGTATCAAGTAACAGTTTGAATTTTTAGGTTTCACTCTGTTTTCTCCTATATTGATAGATGTATTTGGAACTCTAAATCCAACACGGTTTGTGCTAGCTTCTTGAAACTTGACACAATAAAGTAGTTTCACGTTCTATCTCTATGTTTTGTTTCCTCTTGATGTAGCCCTAAGCAGTGACAGGCGAGAAACACTTTCATGGAAAGGGGTTGCCAGGCTTCCCAAAATTACGAATCTCCATAAATCTCAGCAAATATTTTTTCACCCAAACTTGATGATACTTTCAGATAATGATCAGTACACGAAGGCGACTTGGTTCCCCAAATATCGTTCTTCTATGTTGAAGCGTTCGTTTCCAGTAACAGTTTGAATTTTTAGGTTTCACTCTGTTTTCTCCTATATTGATAGATGTATTTGGAACTCTAAATCCAACACGGTTTGTGCTAGCTTCTTGAAACTTGACACAATAAAGTAGTTTCACGTTCTATCTCTATGTTTGGATTCCTCTTGATGTAGCCCTAAGCAGTGACTGGCGAGAAACACTTTCATGGAAAGGGGTTGCCAGGCTTCCCAAAATTACGAATCTCCAGAAATCTCAGCAAATATTTTTTCACACAACTGGATGATACTATCAGGTAATGATCAGTACACGAAGGCGACTTGGTTCCCCAAATTTCGTTCTTCTATGTTGAACCGTTCGTTTCCAGTAACAGTTTGAATTTTTAGGTTTCACTCTGTTTTCTCCTATATTGATAGATGTATTTGGAACTCTAAATCCAACACGGTTTGTGCTAGCTTCTTGAAACTTGACACAATAAAGTAGTTTCACGTTCTATCTCTATGTTTTGTTTCCTCTTGATTTAGCCCTAAGCAGTGACAGGCGAGAAACACTTCCATGGAAAGGGGTTGCCAGGCTTCCCAAAATTACGAATCTCCATAAATCTCAGCAAATATTTTTTCACCCAAACTTGATGATACTTTCAGATAATGATCAGTACACGAAGGCGACTTGGTTCCCCAAATTTCGTTCTTCTATGTTGAAGCGTTCGTTTCCAGTAACAGTTTGAATTTTTAGGTTTCACTCTGTTTTCTCCTATATTGATAGATGTATTTGGAACTCTAAATCCAACACGGTTTGTGCTAGCTTCTTGAAACTTGACACAATAAAGTAGTTTCACGTTCTATCTCTATGTTTTGTTTCCTCTTGATGTAGCCCTAAGCAGTGACAGGAGAGAAACACTTCCATGGAAAGGGGTTGCCAGGCTTCCCAAAATTACGAATCTCCAGAAATCTCAGCAAATATTTTTTCACCCAAACTGGATGATACTTTCAGGTAATGATCAGTAAACGAAGGCGACATGGTTCCCCAAATTTCGTTCTTGTATGTTGAAGCGTGCATTTCCAGTAACAGTTTGAATTTTTAGGTTTCACTCTGTTTTCTCCTATATTGATACATGTATTTGGAACTCTAAATCCAACACGGTTTGTGCTAGCTTCTTGAAACTTGACACAATAAAGTAGTTTCACGTTCTGTCTCTATGTTTGGATTCCTCTTGATGTAGCCCTAAGCAGTGACAGGCGAGAAACACTTTCATGGAAAGGGGTTGCCAGGCTTCCCAAAATTACGAATCTCCAGAAATCTCAGCAAATATGTTTTCAGCCAAACTGGATGATACTTTCAGATAATTATCAGTACACGAAGGCAACTTGGTTCCCCAAATTTCGTTCTTCTATGTTGAAGCGTTGGTTTCCAGTAACAGTTTGAATATTTAGGTTTCACTCTGTTTTCTCCTATATTGTTAGATGTATTTGGAACTCTAAATCCAACATGGTTTGTGCTAGCTTCTTGAATCTTGACACAATAAAGTAGTTTCACGTTCTATCTCTATGTTTTGTTTCTTCTTGATGTAGCCCTAAGCAGTGACTGGCGAGAAACACTTTCATGGAAAGGGGTTGCCAGGCTTCCCAAAATTACGAATCTCCAGAAATCTCAGCAAATATTTTTTCACCCAAACAGGATGATACTTTCAGGTAATGATCAGTACACTAAGGTGACTTGGTTCCCCAAATTTCGTTCTTCTATGTTGAAGCGTTCGTTTCCAGTAACAGTTTGAATTTTTAGGTTTCACTCTGTTTTCTCCTATATTGATAGATGTATTTGGAACTCTAAATCCAACACGGTTTGTGCTAGCTTCTTGAAACTTGACACAATAAAGTAGTTTCACGTTCTATCTCTATGTTTGGATTCCTCTTGATGTAGCCCTAAGCAGTGACAGGCGAGAAACACTTTCATCGAAAGGGGTTGCCAGGCTTCCCAAAATTACGAATCTCCAGAAATCTCAGCAAATATTTTTTCACCCAAACAGGATGATACTTTCAGGTAATGATCAGTACACTAAGGTGACTTGGTTCCCCAAATTTCGTTCTTCTATGTTGAAGCGTTCGTTTCCAGTAACAGTTCGAATTTTTAGGTTTCACTCTGTTTTCTCCTATATTGATAGATGTATTTGGAACTCTAAATCCAACACGGTTTGTGCTAGCTTCTTGAAACTTGACACAATAAAGTAGTTTCACGTTCTATCTTTATGTTTGGATTCCTCTTGATGTAGCCCTAAGCAGTGACAGGCGAGAAACACTTTCATGGAAAGGGGTTGCCAGGCTTACCAAAATTACGAATCTCCAGAAATCTCAGCAAATATGTTTTCAGCCAAACTGGATGATACTTTCAGGTAATTATCAGTACACGAAGGCGACTTGGTTCCCCAAATTTCGTTCTTCTATGTTGAAGCGTTCGTTTCCAGTAACAGTTTGAATTTTTAGGTTTCACTCTGTTTTCTCCTATATTGATAGATGTATTTGGAACTCTAAATCCAACACGGTTTGTGCTAGCTTCTTGAAACTTGACACAATAAAGTAGTTTCACGTTCTATCTCTATGTTTGGATTCCTCTTGATGTAGCCCTAAGCAGTGACAGGCGAGAAACACTTTCATCGAAAGGGGTTGCCAGGCTTCCCAAAATTACGAATCTCCAGAAATCTCAGCAAATATTTTTTCACCCAAACAGGATGATACTTTCAGGTAATGATCAGTACACTAAGGTGACTTGGTTCCCCAAATTTCGTTCTTCTATGTTGAAGCGTTCGTTTCCAGTAACAGTTTGAATTTTTAGGTTTCACTCTGTTTTCTCCTATATTGATAGATGTATTTGGAACTCTAAATCCAACACGGTTTGTGCTAGCTTCTTGAAACTTGACACAATAAAGTAGTTTCACGTTCTATCTCTATGTTTGGATTCCTCTTGATGTAGCCCTAAGCAGTGACAGGCGAGAAACACTTTCATGGAAAGGGGTTGCCAGGCTTCCCAAAATTACGAATCTCCAGAAATCTCAGCAAATATTTTTTCACACAAACTGGATGATACATTCAGGTAATGATCAGTACACGAAGGCGACTTGGTTCCCCAAATTTCGTTCTTCTATGTTGAAGCGTTCGTATCAAGTAACAGTTTGAATTTTTAGGTTTCACTCTGTTTTCTCCTATATTGATAGATGTATTTGGAACTCTAAATCCAACACGGTTTGTGCTAGCTTCTTGAAACTTGACACAATAAAGTAGTTTCACGTTCTATCTCTATGTTTGGATTCCTCTTGATGTAGCCCTAAGCAGTGACTGGCGAGAAACACTTTCATGGAAAGGGGTTGCCAGGCTTCCCAAAATTACGAATCTCCAGAAATTTCAGCAAATATTTTTTCACACAACTGGATGATACTATCAGGTAATGATCAGTACACGAAGGCGACTTGGTTCCCCAAATTTCGTTCTTCTATGTTGAACCGTTCGTTTCCAGTAACAGTTTGAATTTTTAGGTTTCACTCTGTTTTCTCCTATATTGATAGATGTATTTGGAACTCTAAATCCAACACGGTTTGTGCTAGCTTCTTGAAACTTGACACAATAAAGTAGTTTCACGTTCTATCTTTATGTTTGGATTCCTCTTGATGTAGCCCTAAGCAGTGACAGGCGAGAAACACTTTGATGGAAAGGGGTTGCCAGGCTTACCAAAATTACGAATCTCCAGAAATCTCAGCAAATATGTTTTCAGCCAAACTGGATGATACTTTCAGGTAATTATCAGTACACGAAGGCGACTTGGTTCCCCAAATTTCGTTCTTCTATGTTGAAGCGTTCGTTTCCAGTAACAGTTTGAATTTTTAGGTTTCACTCTGTTTTCTCCTATATTGATAGATGTATTTGGAACTCTAAATCCAACACGGTTTGTGCTAGCTTCTTGAAACTTGACACAATAAAGTAGTTTCACGTTCTATCTCTATGTTTGGATTCCTCTTGATGTAGCCCTAAGCAGTGACAGGCGAGAAACACTTTCATGGAAAGGGGTTGCCAGGCTTCCCAAAATTACGAATCTCCAGAAATCTCAGCAAATATTTTTTCAGCCAAAGTGGATGATACTTTCAGGTAATGATCAGTACACGAAGGCGACTTGGTTCCCCAAATTTCATTCTTCTATGTTGAAGCGTTCGTTTCCAGTAACAGTTTGAATTTTTAGGTTTCACTCTGTTTTCTCCTATATTGATAGATGTATTTGGAACTCTAAATCCAACACGGTTTGTGCTAGGTTCTTGAAACTTGACACAATAAAGTAGTTTCACGTTCTGTCTCTATGTTTGGATTCCTCTTGATGTAGCCCTAAGCAGTGACAGGCGAGAAACACTTTCATGGAAAGGGGTTGCCAGGCTTCCCAAAATTACGAATCTCCAGAAATCTCAGCAAATATGTTTTCAGCCAAACTGGATGATACTTTCAGATAATTATCAGTACACGAAGGCAACTTGGTTCCCCAAATTTCGTTCTTCTATGTTGAAGCGTTGGTTTCCAGTAACAGTTTGAATATTTAGGTTTCACTCTGTTTTCTCCTATATTGTTAGATGTATTTGGAACTCTAAATCCAACATGGTTTGTGCTAGCTTCTTGAATCTTGACACAATAAAGTAGTTTCACGTTCTATCTCTATGTTTTGTTTCCTCTTGATGTAGCCCTAAGCAGTGACTGGCGAGAAACACTTTCATGGAAAGGGGTTGCCAGGCTTCCCAAAATTACGAATCTCCAGAAATCTCAGCAAATATTTTTTCACCCAAACAGGATGATACTTTCAGGTAATGATCAGTACACTAAGGTGACTTGGTTCCCCAAATATCGTTCTTCTATGTTGAAGCGTTCGTTTCCAGTAACAGTTTGAATTTTTAGGTTTCACTCTGTTTTCTCCTATATTGATAGATGTATTTGGAACTCTAAATCCAACACGGTTTGTGCTAGCTTCTTGAAACTTGACACAATAAAGTAGTTTCACGTTCTATCTCTATGTTTGGATTCCTCTTGATGTAGCCCTAAGCAGTGACAGGCGAGAAACACTTTCATCGAAAGGGGTTGCCAGGCTTCCCAAAATTACGAATCTCCAGAAATCTCAGCAAATATTTTTTCACCCAAACAGGATGATACTTTCAGGTAATGATCAGTACACTAAGGTGACTTGGTTCCCCAAATTTCGTTCTACTATGTTGAAGCGTTCGTTTCCAGTAACAGTTTGAATTTTTAGGTTTCACTCTGTTTTCTCCTATATTGATAGATGTATTTGGAACTCTAAATCCAACACGGTTTGTGCTAGCTTCTTGAAACTTGACACAATAAAGTAGTTTCACGTTCTATCTTTATGTTTGGATTCCTCTTGATGTAGCCCTAAGCAGTGACAGGCGAGAAACACTTTGATGGAAAGGGGTTGCCAGGCTTACCAAAATTACGAATCTCCAGAAATCTCAGCAAATATGTTTTCAGCCAAACTGGATGATACTTTCAGGTAATTATCAGTACACGAAGGCGACTTGGTTCCCCAAATTTCGTTCTTCTATGTTGAAGCGTTCGTTTCCAGTAACAGTTTGAATTTTTAGGTTTCACTCTGTTTTCTCCTATATTGATAGATGTATTTGGAACTCTAAATCCAACACGGTTTGTGCTAGCTTCTTGAAACTTGACACAATAAAGTAGTTTCACGTTCTATCTCTATGTTTGGATTCCTCTTGATGTAGCCCTAAGCAGTGACAGGCGAGAAACACTTTCATGGAAAGGGGTTGCCAGGCTTCCCAAAATTACGAATCTCCAGAAATCTCAGCAAATATGTATTCACCCAAACTGGATGATACTTTCAGGTAATTATCAGTACACGAAGGCGACTTGGTTCCCCAAATATCGTTCTTCTATGTTGAAGCGTTCGTTTCCAGTAATAGTTTGAATTTTTAGGTTTCACTCTGTTTTCTCCTATATTGATAGATGTATTTGGAACTCTAAATCCAACACGGATTGTGCTAGCTTCTTGAAACTTGACACAATAAAGTAGTTTCACGTTCTATCTCTACGTTTGGATTCCTATTGATGTAGCCCTAAGCAGTGACAGGCGAGAAACACTTTGATGGAAAGGGGTTGCCAGGCTTACCAAAATTACGAATCTCCAGAAATCTCAGCAAATATGTTTTCAGCCAAACTGGATGATACTTTCAGGTAATTATCAGTACACGAAGGCGACTTGGTTCCCCAAATTTCGTTCTTCTATGTTGAAGCGTTCGTTTCCAGTAACAGTTTGAATTTTTAGGTTTCACTCTGTTTTCTCCTATATTGATAGATGTATTTGGAACTCTAAATCCAACACGGTTTGTGCTAGCTTCTTGAAACTTGACACAATAAAGTAGTTTCACGTTCTATCTCTATGTTTGGATTACTCTTGATGTAGCCCTAAGCAGTGACAGGCGAGAAACACTTTCATGGAAAGGGGTTGCCAGGCTTCCCAAAATTACGAATCTCCAGAAATCTCAGCAAATATTTTTTGCGCCAAAGTGGATGATACTTTCAGGTAATGATCAGTACACGAAGGCAACTTGGTTCCCCAAATTTCGTTCTTCTATGTTGAAGCGTTCGTTTCCAGTAACAGTTTGAATTTTTAGGTTTCACTCTGTTTTCTCCTATATTGATAGATGTATTTGGAACTCTAAATCCAACACGGTTTGTGCTAGGTTCTTGAAACTTGACACAATAAAGTAGTTTCACGTTCTGTCTCTATGTTTTGTTTCCTCTTGATGTAGCCCTAAGCAGTGACTGGCGAGATACACTTCATTGGAAAGGGGTGGCCAGGCTTCCCAAAATTACGAATCTCCAGAAATCTCAGCAAATATTTTTTCACCCAAACAGGATGATACTTTCAGGTAATGATCAGTACACTAAGGTGACTTGGTTCCCCAAATTTCGTTCTTCTATGTTGAAGCGTTCGTTTCCAGTAACAGTTTGAATATTTAGGTTTCACTCTGTTTTCTCCTATATTGATAGATGTATTTGGAACTCTAAATCCAACACGGTTTGTGCTAGCTTCTTGAAACTTGACACAATAAAGTAGTTTCACGTTCTATCTCTATGTTTTGTTTTCTCTTGATGTAGCCCTAAGCAGTGACTGGCGAGAAACACTTTCATGGAAAGGGGTTGCCAGGCTTCCCAAAATTACGAATCTCCAGAAATCTCAGCAAATATTTTTTCACCCAAACAGGATGATACTTTCAGGTAATGATCAGTACACTAAGGTGACTTGGTTCCCCAAATTTCGTTCTTCTATGTTGAAGCGTTCGTTTCCAGTAACAGTTTGAATTTTTAGGTTTCACTCTGTTTTCTCCTATATTGATAGATGTATTTGGAACTCTAAATCCAACACGGTTTGTGCTAGCTTCTTGAAACTTGACACAATAAAGTAGTTTCACGTTCTATCTCTATGTTTGGATTCCTCTTGATGTAGCCCTAAGCAGTGACTGGCGAGAAACACTTTCATGGAAAGGGGTTGCCAGGCTTCCCAAAATTACGAATCTCCAGAAATCTCAGCAAATATGTATTCACCCAAACTGGATGATACTTTCAGGTAATTATCAGTACACGAAGGCGACTTGGTTCCCCAAATTTCGTTCTTCTATGTTGAAGCGTTCGTATCAAGTAACAGTTTGAATTTTTAGGTTTCACTCTGTTTTCTCCTATATTGATAGATGTATTTGGAACTCTAAATCCAACACGGTTTGTGCTAGCTTCTTGAAACTTGACACAATAAAGTAGTTTCACGTTCTATCTCTATGTTTTGTTTCCTCTTGATTTAGCCCTAAGCAGTGACAGGCGAGAAACACTTCCATGGAAAGGGGTTGCCAGGCTTCCCAAAATTACGAATCTCCAGAAATCTCAGCAAATATTTTTTCACCCAAACTTGATGATAATTTCAGATAATGATCAGTACACGAAGGCGACTTGGTTCCCCAAATATCGTTCTTCTATGTTGAAGCGTTCGTTTCCAGTAACAGTTTGAATTTTTAGGTTTCACTCTGTTTTCTCCTATATTGATAGATGTATTTGGAACTCTAAATCCAACACGGTTTGTGCTAGCTTCTTGAAACTTGACACAATAAAGTAGTTTCACGTTCTATCTCTATGTTTGGATTCCTCTTGATGTAGCCCTAAGCAGTGACAGGCGAGAAACACTTTCATGGAAAGGGGTTGCCAGGCTTCCCAAAATTACGAATCTCCAGAAATCTCAGCAAATATTTTTTCAGCCAAAGTGGATGATACTTTCAGGTAATGATCAGTACACGAAGGCGACTTGGTTCCCCAAATTTCGTTCTTCTATGTTGAAGCGTTCGTTTCCAGTAACAGTTTGAATTTTTAGGTTTCACTCTGTTTTCTCCTATATTGATAGATGTATTTGGAACTCTAAATCCAACACGGTTTGTGCTAGCTTCTTGAAACTTGACACAATAAAGTAGTTTCACGTTCTATCTCTATGTTTTGTTTCCTCTTGATGTAGCCCTAAGCAGTGACAGGAGAGAAACACTTCCATGGAAAGGGGTTGCCAGGCTTCCCAAAATTACGAATCTCCAGAAATCTCAGCAAATATGTTTTCAGCCAAACTGGATGATACTTTCAGATAATTATCAGTACACGAAGGCAACTTGGTTCCCCAAATTTCGTTCTTCTATGTTGAAGCGTTGGTTTCCAGTAACAGTTTGAATATTTAGGTTTCACTCTGTTTTCTCCTATATTGTTAGATGTATTTGGAACTCTAAATCCAACATGGTTTGTGCTAGCTTCTTGAATCTTGACACAATAAAGTAGTTTCACGTTCTATCTCTATGTTTTGTTTCCTCTTGATGTAGCCCTAAGCAGTGACTGGCGAGAAACACTTTCATGGAAAGGGGTTGCCAGGCTTCCCAAAATTACGAATCTCCAGAAATCTCAGCAAATATTTTTTCACCCAAACAGGATGATACTTTCAGGTAATGATCAGTACACTAAGGTGACTTGGTTCCCCAAATTTCGTTCTTCTATGTTGAAGCGTTCGTTTCCAGTAACAGTTTGAATTTTTAGGTTTCACTCTGTTTTCTCCTATATTGATAGATGTATTTGGAACTCTAAATCCAACACGGTTTGTGCTAGCTTCTTGAAACTTGACACAATAAAGTAGTTTCACGTTCTATGTCTATGTTTGGATTCCTCTTGATGTAGCCCTAAGCAGTGACAGGCGAGAAACACTTTCATCGAAAGGGGTTGCCAGGCTTCCCAAAATTACGAATCTCCAGAAATCTCAGCAAATATTTTTTCACCCAAACAGGATGATACTTTCAGGTAATGATCAGTACACTAAGGTGACTTGGTTCCCCAAATTTCGTTCTTCTATGTTGAAGCGTTCGTTTCCAGTAACAGTTTGAATTTTTAGGTTTCACTCTGTTTTCTCCTATATTGATAGATGTATTTGGAACTCTAAATCCAACACGGTTTGTGCTAGCTTCTTGAAACTTGACACAATAAAGTAGTTTCACGTTCTATCTTTATGTTTGGATTCCTCTTGATGTAGCCCTAAGCAGTGACAGGCGAGAAACACTTTGATGGAAAGGGGTTGCCAGGCTTACCAAAATTACGAATCTCCAGAAATCTCAGCAAATATGTTTTCAGCCAAACTGGATGATACTTTCAGGTAATTATCAGTACACGAAGGCGACTTGGTTCCCCAAATTTCGTTCTTCTATGTTGAAGCGTTCGTTTCCAGTAACAGTTTGAATTTTTAGGTTTCACTCTGTTTTCTCCTATATTGATAGATGTATTTGGAACTCTAAATCCAACACGGTTTGTGCTAGCTTCCTGAAACTTGACACAATAAAGTAGTTTCACGTTCTATCTCTATGTTTGGATTCCTCTTGATGTAGCCCTAAGCAGTGACAGGTGAGAAACACTTTCATCGAAAGGGGTTGCCAGGCTTCCCAAAATTACGAATCTCCAGAAATCTCAGCAAATATTTTTTCACCCAAACAGGATGATACTTTCAGGTAATGATCAGTACACTAAAGTGACTTCGTTCCCCAAATTACGTTCTTCTATGTTGAAGCGTTCGTTTCCAGTAACAGTTTGAATTTTTAGGTTTCACTCTGTTTTCTCCTATATTGATAGATGTATTTGGAACTCTAAATCCAACACGGTTTGTGCTAGCTTCTTGAAACTTGACACAATAAAGTAGTTTCACGTTCTATCTCTATGTTTGGATTCCTCTTGATGTAGCCCTAAGCAGTGACAGGCGAGAAACACTTTCATGGAAAGGGGTTGCCAGGCTTCCCAAAATTACGAATCTCCAGAAATCTCAGCAAATATGTATTCACCCAAACTGGATGATACTTTCAGGTAATTATCAGTACACGAAGGCGACTTGGTTCCCCAAATATCGTTCTTCTATGTTGAAGCGTTCGTTTCCAGTAATAGTTTGAATTTTTAGGTTTCACTCTGTTTTCTCCTATATTGATAGATGTATTTGGAACTCTAAATCCTACACGGATTGTGCTAGCTTCTTGAAACTTGACACAATAAAGTAGTTTCAGGTTCTATCTCTACGTTTGGATTCCTATTGATATAGCCCTAAGCAGTGACAGGCGAGAAACACTTTCATGGAAAGGGGTTGCCAGGCTTCCCAAAATTACGAATCTCCAGAAATCTCAGCAAATATTTTTTCAACAAACTGGATGATACTTTCAGGTAATGATCAGTACACGAAGGCGACTTGGTTCCCCAAATTTCGTTCTTCTATGTTGAAGCGTTCGTTTCAAGTAACAGTTTGAATTTTTAGGTTTCACTCTGTTTTCTCCTATATTGATAGATGTATTTGGAACTCTAAATCCAACACGGTTTGTGCTAGCTTCTTGAAACTTGACACAATAAAATAGTTTCACGTTCTATCTCTATGTTTGGATTCCTCTTGATGTAGCCCTAAGCAGTGACTGGCAAGAAACACTTTCATGGAAAGGGGTTGCCAGGCTTCCCAAAATTACGAATCTCCAGAAATCTCAGCAAAATTTTTTCACACAAACTGGATGATACTATCAGGTAATGATCAGTACACGAAGGCGACTTGGTTCCCCAAATTTCGTTCTTCTATGTTGAAGCGTTCGTTTCCAGTAACAGTTTGAATTTTTAGGTTTCACTCTGTTTTCTCCTATATTGATAGATGTATTTGGAACTCTAAATCCAACACGGTTTGTGCTAGCTTCTTGAAACTTGACACAATAAAGTAGTTTCACGTTCTATCTCTATGTTTTGTTTCCTCTTGATGTAGCCCTAAGCAGTGACAGGCGAGAAACACTTCCATGGAAAGGGGTTGCCAGGCTTCCCAAAATTACGAATCTCCAGAAATCTCAGCAAATATTTTTTCACCCAAATTTGATGATACTTTCAGATAATGATCAGTACACGAAGGCGACTTGGTTCCCCAAATATCGTTCTTCTATGTTGAAGCGTTCGTTTCCAGTAACAGTTTGAATTTTTAGGTTTCACTCTGTTTTCTCCTATATTGATAGATGTATTTGGAACTCTAAATCCAACACGGTTTGTGCTAGCTTCTTGAAACTTGACACAATAAAGTAGTTTCACGTTCTATCTCTATGTTTGGATTCCTCTTGATGTAGCCCTAAGCAGTGACAGGCGAGAAACACTTTCATGGAAAGGGGTTGCCAGGCTTCCCAAAATTACGAATCTCCAGAAATCTCAGCAAATATTTTTTGCGCCAAAGTGGATGATACTTTCAAGTAATGATCAGTACACGAAGGCAACTTGGTTCCCCAAATTTCGTTCTTCTATGTTGAAGCGTTCGGTTCCAGTAACAGTTTGAATTTTTAGGTTTCACTCTGTTTTCTCCTATATTGATAGATGTATTTGGAACTCTAAATCCAACACGGTTTGTGCTAGGTTCTTGAAACTTGACACAATAAAGTAGTTTCACGTTCTGTCTCTATGTTTTGTTTCCTCTTGATGTAGCCCTAAGCAGTGACTGGCGAGATACACTTCATTGGAAAGGGGTTGCCAGGCTTCCCAAAATTACGAATCTCCAGAAATCTCAGCAAATATTTTTTCACCCAAACAGGATGATACTTTCAGGTAATGATCAGTACACTAAGGTGACTTGGTTCCCCAAATTTCGTTCTTCTATGTTGAAGCGTTCGTTTCCAGTAACAGTTTGAATATTTAGGTTTCACTCTGTTTTCTCCTATATTGATAGAAGTATTTGGAACTCTAAATCCAACACGGTTTGTGCTAGCTTCTTGAAACTTGACACAATAAAGTAGTTTCACGTTCTATCTCTATGTTTTGTTTTCTCTTGATGTAGCCCTAAGCAGTGACTGGCGAGAAACACTTTCATGGAAAGGGGTTGCCAGGCTTCCCAAAATTACGAATCTCCAGAAATCTCAGCAAATATTTTTTCACCCAAACAGGATGATACTTTCAGGTAATGATCAGTACACTAAGGTGACTTGGTTCCCCAAATTTCGTTCTTCTATGTTGAAGCGTTCGTTTCCAGTAACAGTTTGAATTTTTAGGTTTCACTCTGTTTTCTCCTATATTGATAGATGTATTTGGAACTCTAAATCCAACACGGTTTGTGCTAGCTTCTTGAAACTTGACACAATAAAGTAGTTTCACGTTCTATCTCTATGTTTGGATTCCTCTTGATGTAGCCCTAAGCAGTGACAGGCGAGAAACACTTTCATGGAAAGGGGTTGCCAGGCTTCCCAAAATTACGAATCTCCAGAAATCTCAGCAAATATGTATTCACCCAAACTGGATGATACTTTCAGGTAATTATCAGTACACGAAGGCGAGTTGGTTCCCCAAATATCGTTCTTCTATGTTGAAGCGTTCGTTTCCAGTAACAGTTTGAATTTTTAGGTTTCACTCTGTTTTCTCCTATATTGATAGATGTATTTGGAACTCTAAATCCAACACGGTTTGTGCTAGCTTCTTGAAACTTGACACAATAAAGTAGTTTCACGTTCTATCTCTATGTTTGGATTCCTCTTGATGTAGCCCTAAGCAGTGACTGGCAAGAAACACTTTCATGGAAAGGGGTTGCCAGGCTTCCCAAAATTACGAATCTCCAGAAATCTCAGCAAATATTTTTTCACACAAACTGGATGATACTATCAGGTAATGATCAGTACACGAAGGCGACTTGGTTCCCCAAATTTCGTTCTTCTATGTTGAAGCGTTCGTTTCAAGTAACAGTTTGAATTTTTAGGTTTCACTCTGTTTTCTCCTATATTGATAGATGTATTTGGAACTCTAAATCCAACACGGTTTGTGCTAGCTTCTTGAAACTTGACACAATAAAGTAGTTTCACGTTCTATCTCTATGTTTTGTTTCCTCTTGATGTAGCCCTAAGCAGTGACAGGCGAGAAACACTTCCATGGAGAGGGGTTGCCAGGCTTCCCAAAATTACGAATCTCCAGAAATCTCAGCAAATATTTTTTCACCCAAACTTGATGATACTTTCAGATAATGATCAGTACACGAAGGCGACTTGGTTCCCCAAATATCGTTCTTCTATGTTGAAGCGTTCGTTTCCAGTAACAGTTTGAATTTTTAGGTTTCACTCTGTTTTCTCCTATATTGATAGATGTATTTGGAACTCTAAATCCAACACGGTTTGTGCTAGCTTCTTGAAACTTGACACAATAAAGTAGTTTCACGTTCTATCTCTATGTTTGGATTCCTCTTGATGTAGCCCTAAGCAGTGACAGGCGAGAAACACTTTCATGGAAAGGGGTTGCCAGGCTTCCCAAAATTACGAATCTCCAGAAATCTCAGCAAATATTTTTTCAGCCAAAGTGGATGATACTTTCAGGTAATGATCAGTACACGAAGGCGACTTGGTTCCCCAAATTTCGTTCTTCTATGTTGAAGCGTTCGTTTCCAGTAACAGTTTGAATTTTTAGGTTTCACTCTGTTTTCTCCTATATTGATAGATGTATTTGGAACTCTAAATCCAACACGGTTTGTGCTAGGTTCTTGAAACTTGACACAATAAAGTAGTTTCACGTTCTGTCTCTATGTTTTGTTTCCTCTTGATGTAGCCCTAAGCAGTGACTGGCGAGATACACTTCATTGGAAAGGGGTTGCCAGGCTTCCCAAAATTACGAATCTCCAGAAATCTCAGCAAATATTTTTTCACCCAAACAGGATGATACTTTCAGGTAATGATCAGTACACTAAGGTGACTTGGTTCCCCAAATTTCGTTCTTCTATGTTGAAGCGTTCGTTTCCAGTAACAGTTTGAATTTTTAGGTTTCACTCTGTTTTCTCCTATATTGATAGATGTATTTGGAACTCTAAATCCAACACGGTTTGTGCTAGCTTCTTGAAACTTGACACAATAAAGTAGTTTCACGTTCTATCTCTATGTTTTGTTTTCTCTTGATGTAGCCCTAAGCAGTGACTGGCGAGAAACACTTTCATGGAAAGGGGTTGCCAGGCTTCCCAAAATTACGAATCTCCAGAAATCTCAGCAAATATTTTTTCACCCAAACAGGATGATACTTTCAGGTAATGATCAGTACACTAAGGTGACTTGGTGCCCCAAATTTCGTTCTTCTATGTTGAAGCGTTCGTTTCCAGTAACAGTTTGAATTTTTAGGTTTCACTCTGTTTTCTCCTATATTGATAGATGTATTTGGAACTCTAAATCCAACACGGTTTGTGCTAGGTTCTTGAAACTTGACACAATAAAGTAGTTTCACGTTCTATCTCTATGTTTGGATTCCTCTTGATGTAGCCCTAAGCAGTGACAGGCGAGAAACACTTTCATCCAAAGGGGTTGCCAGGCTTCCCAAAATTACGAATCTCCAGAAATCTCAGCAAATATTTTTTCACCCAAACAGGATGATACTTTCAGGTAATGATCAGTACACTAAGGTGACTTGGTTCCCCAAATTTCGTTCTTCTATGTTGAAGCGTTCGTTTCAAGTAACAGTTTGAATTTTTAGGTTTCACTCTGTTTTCTCCTATATTGATAGATGTATTTGGAACTCTAAATCCAACACGGTTTCTGCTAGCTTCTTGAAACTTGACAGAATAAAGTAGTTTCACGTTCTATCTCTATGTTTGGATTCCTCTTGATGTAGCCCTAAGCAGTGACAGGCGAGAAACACTTTCATGGAAAGGGGTTGCCAGGCTTCCCAAAATTACGAATCTCCAGAAATCTCAGCAAATATGTTTTCACCCAAACTGGATGATACTTTCAGGTAATTATCAGTACACGAAGGCGACTTGGTTCCCCAAATATCGTTCTTCTATGTTGAAGCGTTCGTTTCCAGTAATAGTTTGAATTTTTAGGTTTCACTCTGTTTTCTCCTATATTGATAGATGTATTTGGAACTCTAAATCCAACACGGATTGTGCTAGCTTCTTGAAACTTGACACAATAAGGTAGTTTCACGTTCTATCTCTACGTTTGGATTCCTCTTGATGTAGCCCTAAGCAGTGACAGGCGAAAAACACTTCCATGGAAAGGGGTTGCCAGGCTTCCCAAAATTACGAATCTCCAGAAATCTCAGCAAATATTTTTTCACACAAACTGGATGATACTTTCAGGTAATGATCAGTACACGAAGGCGACTTGGTTCCCCAAATTTCGTTCTTCTATGTTGAAGCGTTCGTTTCAAGTAACAGTTTGAATTTTTAGGTTTCACTCTATTTTCTCCTATATTGATAGATGTATTTGGAACTCTAAATCCAACACGGTTTGTGCTAGCTTCTTGAAACTTGACACAATAAAGTAGTTTCACGTTCTATCTCTATGTTTTGTTTCCTCTTGATTTAGCCCTAAGCAGTGACAGGCGAGAAACACTTCCATGGAAAGGGGTTGCCAGGCTTCCCAAAATTACGAATCTCCAGAAATCTCAGCAAATATGTTTTCAGCCAAACTGGATGATACTTTCAGATAATTATCAGTACACGAAGGCAACTTGGTTCCCCAAATTTCGTTCTTCTATGTTGAAGCATTGGTTTCCGTAACAGTTTGAATATTTAGGTTTCACTCTGTTTTCTCCTATATTGTTAGATGTATTTGGAACTCTAAATCCAACATGGTTTGTGCTAGCTTCTTGAATCTTGACACAATAAAGTAGTTTCACGTTCTATCTCTATGTTTTGTTTCCTCTTGATGTAGCCCTATGCAGTGACTGGCGAGAAACACTTTCATGGAAAGGGGTTGCCAGGCTTCCCAAAATTACGAATCTCCAGAAATCTCAGCAAATATTTTTTCACCCAAACAGGATGATACTTTCAGGTAATGATCAGTACACTAAGGTGACTTGGTTCCCCAAATTTCGTTCTTCTATGTTGAAGCGTTCGTTTCCAGTAACAGTTTGAATTTTTAGGTTTCACTCTGTTTTCTCCTATATTGATAGATGTATTTGGAACTCTAAATCCAACACGGTTTGTGCTAGCTTCTTGAAACTTGACACAATAAAGTAGTTTCACGTTCTATCTCTATGTTTGGATTCCTCTTGATGTAGCCCTAAGCAGTGACAGGCGAGAAACACTTTCATCGAAAGGGGTTGCCAGGCTTCCCAAAATTACGAATCTCCAGAAATCTCAGCAAATATTTTTTCACCCAAACAGGATGATACTTTCAGGTAATGATCAGTACACTAAGGTGACTTGGTTCCCCAAATTTTGTTCTTCTATGTTGAAGCGTTCGTTTCCAGTAACAGTTTGAATTTTTAGGTTTCACTCTGTTTTCTCCTATATTGATAGATGTATTTGGAACTCTAAATCCAACACGGTTTGTGCTAGCTTCTTGAAACTTGACACAATAAAGTAGTTTCACGTTCTATCTCTATGTTTGGATTCCTCTTGATGTAGCCCTAAGCAGTGACAGGCGAGAAACACTTTCATGGAAAGGGGTTGCCAGGCTTCCCAAAATTACGAATCTCCAGAAATCTCAGCAAATATTTTTTCAGCCAAAGTGGATGATACTTTCAGGTAATGATCAGTACACGAAGGCGACTTGGTTCCCCAAATTTCGTTCTTCTATGTTGAAGCGTTCGTTTCCAGTAACAGTTTGAATTTTTAGGTTTCACTCTGTTTTCTCCTATATTGATAGATGTATTTGGAACTCTAAATCCAACACGGTTTGTGCTAGGTTCTTGAAACTTGACACAATAAAGTAGTTTCACGTTCTGTCTCTATGTTTTGTTTCCTCTTGATGTAGCCCTAAGCAGTGACTGGCGAGATACACTTCATTGGAAAGGGGTTGCCAGGCTTCCCAAAATTACGAATCTCCAGAAATCTCAGCAAATATTTTTTCACCCAAACTTGATGATACTTTCAGGTAATGATCAGTAAACGAAGGCGACTTGGTTCCCCAAATTTCGTTCTTGTATGTTGAAGCGTGCATTTCCAGTAACAGTTTGAATTTTTAGGTTTCACTCTGTTTTCTCCTATATTGATACATGTATTTGGAACTCTAAATCCAACACGGTTTGTGCTAGCTTCTTGAAACTTGACACAATAAAGTAGTTTCACGTTCTATCTTTATGTTTGGATTCCTCTTGATGTAGCCCTAAGCAGTGACAGGCGAGAAACACTTTCATGGAAAGGGGTTGCCAGGCTTACCAAAATTACGAATCTCCAGAAATCTCAGCAAATATGTTTTCAGCCAAACTGGATGATACTTTCAGGTAATTATCAGTACACGAAGGCGACTTGGTTCCCCAAATTTCGTTCTTCTATGTTGAAGCGTTCGTTTCCAGTAACAGTTTGAATTTTTAGGTTTCACTCTGTTTTCTCCTATATTGATAGATGTATTTGGAACTCTAAATCCAACACGGTTTGTGCTAGCTTCTTGAAACTTGACACAATAAAGAAGTTTCACGTTCTATCCCTATGTTTTGATTCCTCTTGATGTATCCCTAAGCAGTGACTGGCGAGAAACACTTTCATGGAAAGGGGTTTCCAGGCTTCCCAAAATTACGAATCTCCATAAATCTCAGCAAATATTTTTTCACCCAAACTGGATGATACTTTCAGGTAATTATCAGTACACGAAGGCGACTTGGTTCCCCAAATATCGTTTTTCTATGTTGAAGCGTTCGTTTCCAGTAATAGTTTGAATTTTTAGGTTTCACTCTGTTTTCTCCTATATTGATAGATGTATTTGGAACTCTAAATCCAACACGGTTTGTGCTAGCTTCTTGAAACTTGACACAATAAAGTAGTTTCACGTTCTATCTCTATGTTTGGATTCCTCTTGATGTAGCCCTAAGCAGTGACAGGCGAGAAACACTTTCATGGAAAGGGGTTGCCAGGCTTCCCAAAATTACGAATCTCCAGAAATCTCAGCAAATATTTTTTCACACAAACTGGATGATACATTCAGGTAATGATCAGTACACGAAGGCGACTTGGTTCCCCAAATTTCGTTCTTCTATGTTGAAGCGTTCGTATCAAGTAACAGTTTGAATTTTTAGGTTTCACTCTGTTTTCTCCTATATTGATAGATGTATTTGGAACTCTAAATCCAACACGGTTTGTGCTAGCTTCTTGAAACTTGACACAATAAAGTAGTTTCACGTTCTATCTCTATGTTTTGTTTCCTCTTGATGTAGCCCTAAGCAGTGACAGGCGAGAAACACTTTCATGGAAAGGGGTTGCCAGGCTTCCCAAAATTACGAATCTCCATAAATCTCAGCAAATATTTTTTCACCCAAACTTGATGATACTTTCAGATAATGATCAGTACACGAAGGCGACTTGGTTCCCCAAATATCGTTCTTCTATGTTGAAGCGTTCGTTTCCAGTAACAGTTTGAATTTTTAGGTTTCACTCTGTTTTCTCCTATATTGATAGATGTATTTGGAACTCTAAATCCAACACGGTTTGTGCTAGCTTCTTGAAACTTGACACAATAAAGTAGTTTCACGTTCTATCTCTATGTTTGGATTCCTCTTGATGTAGCCCTAAGCAGTGACTGGCGAGAAACACTTTCATGGAAAGGGGTTGCCAGGCTTCCCAAAATTACGAATCTCCAGAAATCTCAGCAAATATTTTTTCACACAACTGGATGATACTATCAGGTAATGATCAGTACACGAAGGCGACTTGGTTCCCCAAATTTCGTTCTTCTATGTTGAAGCGTTCGTTTCCAGTAACAGTTTGAATTTTTAGGTTTCACTCTGTTTTCTCCTATATTGATAGATGTATTTGGAACTCTAAATCCAACACGGTTTGTGCTAGCTTCTTGAAACTTGACACAATAAAGTAGTTTCACGTTCTATCTCTATGTTTTGTTTCCTCTTGATGTAGCCCTAAGCAGTGACAGGAGAGAAACACTTCCATGGAAAGGGGTTGCCAGGCTTCCCAAAATTACGAATCTCCAGAAATCTCAGCAAATATTTTTTCACCCAAACTGGATGATACTTTCAGGTAATGATCAGTAAACGAAGGCGACATGGTTCCCCAAATTTCGTTCTTGTATGTTGAAGCGTGCATTTCCAGTAACAGTTTGAATTTTTAGGTTTCACTCTGTTTTCTCCTATATTGATACATGTATTTGGAACTCTAAATCCAACACGGTTTGTGCTAGCTTCTTGAAACTTGACACAATAAAGTAGTTTCACGTTCTGTCTCTATGTTTGGATTCCTCTTGATGTAGCCTTAAGCAGTGACAGGCGAGAAACACTTTCATGGAAAGGGGTTGCCAGGCTTCCCAAAATTACGAATCTCCAGAAATCTCAGCAAATATGTTTTCAGCCAAACTGGATGATACTTTCAGATAATTATCAGTACACGAAGGCAACTTGGTTCCCCAAATTTCGTTCTTCTATGTTGAAGCGTTGGTTTCCAGTAACAGTTTGAATATTTAGGTTTCACTCTGTTTTCTCCTATATTGTTAGATGTATTTGGAACTCTAAATCCAACATGGTTTGTGCTAGCTTCTTGAATCTTGACACAATAAAGTAGTTTCACGTTCTATCTCTATGTTTTGTTTCCTCTTGATGTAGCCCTAAGCAGTGACTGGCGAGAAACACTTTCATGGAAAGGGGTTGCCAGGCTTCCCAAAATTACGAATCTCCAGAAATCTCAGCAAATATTTTTTCACCCAAACAGGATGATACTTTCAGGTAATGATCAGTACACTAAGGTGACTTGGTTCCCCAAATTTCGTTCTTCTATGTTGAAGCGTTCGTTTCCAGTAACAGTTTGAATTTTTAGGTTTCACTCTGTTTTCTCCTATATTGATAGATGTATTTGGAACTCTAAATCCAACACGGTTTGTGCTAGCTTCTTGAAACTTGACACAATAAAGTAGTTTCACGTTCTATCTCTATGTTTGGATTCCTCTTGATGTAGCCCTAAGCAGTGACAGGCGAGAAACACTTTCATCGAAAGGGGTTGCCAGGCTTCCCAAAATTACGAATCTCCAGAAATCTCAGCAAATATTTTTTCACCCAAACAGGATGATACTTTCAGGTAATGATCAGTACACTAAGGTGACTTGGTTCCCCAAATTTCGTTCTTCTATGTTGAAGCGTTCGTTTCCAGTAACAGTTTGAATTTTTAGGTTTCACTCTGTTTTCTCCTATATTGATAGATGTATTTGGAACTCTAAATCCAACACGGTTTGTGCTAGCTTCTTGAAACTTGACACAATAAAGTAGTTTCACGTTCTATCTTTATGTTTGGATTCCTCTTGATGTAGCCCTAAGCAGTGACAGGCGAGAAACACTTTCATGGAAAGGGGTTGCCAGGCTTACCAAAATTACGAATCTCCAGAAATCTCAGCAAATATGTTTTCAGCCAAACTGGATGATACTTTCAGGTAATTATCAGTACACGAAGGCGACTTGGTTCCCCAAATTTCGTTCTTCTATGTTGAAGCGTTCGTTTCCAGTAACAGTTTGAATTTTTAGGTTTCACTCTGTTTTCTCCTATATTGATAGATGTATTTGGAACTCTAAATCCAACACGGTTTGTGCTAGCTTCTTGAAACTTGACACAATAAAGTAGTTTCACGTTCTATCTCTATGTTTGGATTCCTCTTGATGTAGCCCTAAGCAGTGACAGGCGAGAAACACTTTCATCGAAAGGGGTTGCCAGGCTTCCCAAAATTACGAATCTCCAGAAATCTCAGCAAATATTTTTTCACCCAAACAGGATGATACTTTCAGGTAATGATCAGTACACTAAGGTGACTTGGTTCCCCAAATTTCGTTCTTCTATGTTGAAGCGTTCGTTTCCAGTAACAGTTTGAATTTTTAGGTTTCACTCTGTTTTCTCCTATATTGATAGATGTATTTGGAACTCTAAATCCAACACGGTTTGTGCTAGCTTCTTGAAACTTGACACAATAAAGTAGTTTCACGTTCTATCTCTATGTTTGGATTCCTCTTGATGTAGCCCTAAGCAGTGACAGGCGAGAAACACTTTCATGGAAAGGGGTTGCCAGGCTTCCCAAAATTACGAATCTCCAGAAATCTCAGCAAATATTTTTTCACACAAACTGGATGATACATTCAGGTAATGATCAGTACACGAAGGCGACTTGGTTCCCCAAATTTCGTTCTTCTATGTTGAAGCGTTCGTATCAAGTAACAGTTTGAATTTTTAGGTTTCACTCTGTTTTCTCCTATATTGATAGATGTATTTGGAACTCTAAATCCAACACGGTTTGTGCTAGCTTCTTGAAACTTGACACAATAAAGTAGTTTCACGTTCTATCTCTATGTTTGGATTCCTCTTGATGTAGCCCTAAGCAGTGACAGGCGAGAAACACTTTCATGGAAAGGGGTTGCCAGGCTTCCCAAAATTACGAATCTCCATAAATCTCAGCAAATATTTTTTCACCCAAACTTGATGATACTTTCAGATAATGATCAGTACACGAAGGCGACTTGGTTCCCCAAATATCGTTCTTCTATGTTGAAGCGTTCGTTTCCAGTAACAGTTTGAATTTTTAGGTTTCACTCTGTTTTCTCCTATATTGATAGATGTATTTGGAACTCTAAATCCAACACGGTTTGTGCTAGCTTCTTGAAACTTGACACAATAAAGTAGTTTCACGTTCTATCTCTATGTTTGGATTCCTCTTGATGTAGCCCTAAGCAGTGACTGGCGAGAAACACTTTCATGGAAAGGGGTTGCCAGGCTTCCCAAAATTACGAATCTCCAGAAATTTCAGCAAATATTTTTTCACACAACTGGATGATACTATCAGGTAATGATCAGTACATGAAGGCGACTTGGTTCCCCAAATTTCGTTCTTCTATGTTGAACCGTTCGTTTCCAGTAACAGTTTGAATTTTTAGGTTTCACTCTGTTTTCTCCTATATTGATAGATGTATTTGGAACTCTAAATCCAACACGGTTTGTGCTAGCTTCTTGAAACTTGACACAATAAAGTAGTTTCACGTTCTATCTCTATGTTTTGTTTCCTCTTGATTTAGCCCTAAGCAGTGACAGGCGAGAAACACTTCCATGGAAAGGGGTTGCCAGGCTTCCCAAAATTACGAATCTCCATAAATCTCAGCAAATATTTTTTCACCCAAACTTGATGATACTTTCAGATAATGATCAGTACACGAAGGCGACTTGGTTCCCCAAATATCGTTCTTCTATGTTGAAGCGTTCGTTTCCAGTAACAGTTTGAATTTTTAGGTTTCACTCTGTTTTCTCCTATATTGATAGATGTATTTGGAACTCTAAATCCAACACGGTTTGTGCTAGCTTCTTAAAACTTGACACAATAAAGTAGTTTCACGTTCTATCTCTATGTTTGGATTCCTCTTGATGTAGCCCTAAGCAGTGACAGGCGAGAAACACTTTCATGGAAAGGGGTTGCCAGGCTTCCCAAAATTACGAATCTCCAGAAATCTCAGCAAATATTTTTTCAGCCAAAGTGGATGATACTTTCAGGTAATGATCAGTACACGAAGGCGACTTGGTTCCCCAAATTTCGTTCTTCTATGTTGAAGCGTTCGTTTCCAGTAACAGTTTGAATTTTTAGGTTTCACTCTGTTTTCTCCTATATTGATAGATGTATTTGGAACTCTAAATCCAACACGGTTTGTGCTAGCATCTTGAAACTTGACACAATGAAGTAGTTTCACGTTCTATCTCTATGTTTTGTTTCCTCTTGATGTAGCCCTAAGCAGTGACAGGAGAGAAACACTTCCATGGAAAGGGGTTGCCAGGCTTCCCAAAATTACGAATCTCCAGAAATCTCAGCAAATATGTTTTCAGCCAAACTGGATGATACTTTCAGGTAATGATCAGTAAACGAAGGCGACATGGTTCCCCAAATTTCGTTCTTGTATGTTGAAGCGTGCATTTCCAGTAACAGTTTGAATTTTTAGGTTTCACTCTGTTTTCTCCTATATTGATACATGTATTTGGAACTCTAAATCCAACACGGTTTGTGCTAGCTTCTTGAAACTTGACACAATAAAGTAGTTTCACGTTCTGTCTCTATGTTTGGATTCCTCTTGATGTAGCCCTAAGCAGTGACAGGCGAGAAACACTTTCATGGAAAGGGGTTGCCAGGCTTCCCAAAATTACGAATCTCCAGAAATCTCAGCAAATATGTTTTCAGCCAAACTGGATGATACTTTCAGATAATTATCAGTACACGAAGGCAACTTGGTTCCCCAAATTTCGTTCTTCTATGTTGAAGCGTTGGTTTCCAGTAACAGTTTGAATATTTAGGTTTCACTCTGTTTTCTCCTATATTGTTAGATGTATTTGGAACTCTAAATCCAACATGGTTTGTGCTAGCTTCTTGAATCTTGACACAATAAAGTAGTTTCACGTTCTATCTCTATGTTTTGTTTCCTCTTGATGTAGCCCTAAGCAGTGACTGGCGAGAAACACTTTCATGGAAAGGGGTTGCCAGGCTTCCCAAAATTACGAATCTCCAGAAATCTCAGCAAATATTTTTTCACCCAAACAGGATGATACTTTCAGGTAATGATCAGTACACTAAGGTGACTTGGTTCCCCAAATTTCGTTCTTCTATGTTGAAGCGTTCGTTTCCAGTAACAGTTTGAATTTTTAGGTTTCACTCTGTTTTCTCCTATATTGATAGATGTATTTGGAACTCTAAATCCAACACGGTTTGTGCTAGCTTCTTGAAACTTGACACAATAAAGTAGTTTCACGTTCTATCTCTATGTTTGGCTTCCTCTTGATGTAGCCCTAAGCAGTGACAGGCGAGAAACACTTTCATCGAAAGGGGTTGCCAGGCTTCCCAAAATTACGAATCTCCAGAAATCTCAGCAAATATTTTTTCACCCAAACAGGATGATACTTTCAGGTAATGATCAGTACACTAAGGTGACTTGGTTCCCCAAATTTCGTTCTACTATGTTGAAGCGTTCGTTTCCAGTAACAGTTTGTATTTTTAGGTTTCACTCTGTTTTCTCCTATATTGATAGATGTATTTGGAACTCTAAATCCAACACGGTTTGTGCTAGCTTCTTGAAACTTGACACAATAAAGTAGTTTCACGTTCTATCTTTATGTTTGGATTCCTCTTGATGTAGCCCTAAGCAGTGACAGGCGAGAAACACTTTGATGGAAAGGGGTTGCCAGGCTTACCAAAATTACGAATCTCCAGAAATCTCAGCAAATATGTTTTCAGCCAAACTGGATGATACTTTCAGGTAATTATCAGTACACGAAGGCGACTTGGTTCCCCAAATTTCGTTCTTCTATGTTGAAGCGTTCGTTTCCAGTAACAGTTTGAATTTTTAGGTTTCACTCTGTTTTCTCCTATATTGATAGATGTATTTGGAACTCTAAATCCAACACGGTTTGTGCTAGCTTCTTGAAACTTGACACAATAAAGTAGTTTCACGTTCTATCTCTATGTTTGGATTCCTCTTGATGTAGCCCTAAGCAGTGACAGGCGAGAAACACTTTCATCGAAAGGGGTTGCCAGGCTTCCCAAAATTACGAATCTCCAGAAATCTCAGCAAATATTTTTTCACCCAAACAGGATGATACTTTCAGGTAATGATCAGTACACTAAGGTGACTTGGTTCCCCAAATTTCGTTCTCTATGTTGAAGCGTTCGTTTCCAGTAACAGTTTGAATTTTTAGGTTTCACTCTGTTTTCTCCTATATTGATAGATGTATTTGGAACTCTAAATCCAACACGGTTTGTGCTAGCTTCTTGAAACTTGACACAATAAAGTAGTTTCACGTTCTATCTCTATGTTTGGATTCCTCTTGATGTAGCCCTAAGCAGTGACAGGCGAGAAACACTTTCATGGAAAGGGGTTGCCAGGCTTCCCAAAATTACGAATCTCCAGAAATCTCAGCAAATATGTATTCACCCAAACTGGATGATACTTTCAGGTAATTATCAGTACACGAAGGCGACTTGGTTCCCCAAATATCGTTCTTCAATGTTGAAGCGTTCGTTTCCAGTAATAGTTTGAATTTTTAGGTTTCACTCTGTTTTCTCCTATATTGATAGATGTATTTGGAACTCTAAATCCAACACGGATTGTGCTAGCTTCTTGAAACTTGACACAATAAAGTAGTTTCACGTTCTATCTCTACGTTTGGATTCCTATTGATGTAGCCCTAAGCAGTGACAGGCGAGAAACACTTTGATGGAAAGGGGTTGCCAGGCTTACCAAAATTACGAATCTCCAGAAATCTCAGCAAATATGTTTTCAGCCAAACTGGATGATACTTTCAGGTAATTATCAGTACACGAAGGCGACTTGGTTCCCCAAATTTCGTTCTTCTATGTTGAAGCGTTCGTTTCCAGTAACAGTTTGAATTTTTAGGTTTCACTCTGTTTTCTCCTATATTGATAGATGTATTTGGAACTCTAAATCCAACACGGTTTGTGCTAGCTTCTTGAAACTTGACACAATAAAGTAGTTTCACGTTCTATCTCTATGTTTGGATTCCTCTTGATGTAGCCCTAAGCAGTGACAGGCGAGAAACACTTTCATGGAAAGGGGTTGCCAGGCTTCCCAAAATTACGAATCTCCAGAAATCTCAGCAAATATTTTTTCACACAAACTGGATGATACATTCAGGTAATGATCAGTACACGAAGGCGACTTGGTTCCCCAAATTTCGTTCTTCTATGTTGAAGCGTTCGTATCAAGTAACAGTTTGAATTTTTAGGTTTCACTCTGTTTTCTCCTATATTGATAGATGTATTTGGAACTCTAAATCCAACACGGTTTGTGCTAGCTTCTTGAAACTTGACACAATAAAGTAGTTTCACGTTCTATCTCTATGTTTTGTTTCCTCTTGATGTAGCCCTAAGCAGTGACAGGCGAGAAACACTTTCATGGAAAGGGGTTGCCAGGCTTCCCAAAATTACGAATCTCCATAAATCTCAGCAAATATTTTTTCACCCAAACTTGATGATACTTTCAGATAATGATCAGTACACGAAGGCGACTTGGTTCCCCAAATATCGTTCTTCTATGTTGAAGCGTTCGTTTCCAGTAACAGTTTGAATTTTTAGGTTTCACTCTGTTTTCTCCTATATTGATAGATGTATTTGGAACTCTAAATCCAACACGGTTTGTGCTAGCTTCTTGAAACTTGACACAATAAAGTAGTTTCACGTTCTATCTCTATGTTTGGATTCCTCTTGATGTAGCCCTAAGCAGTGACTGGCGAGAAACACTTTCATGGAAAGGGGTTGCCAGGCTTCCCAAAATTACGAATCTCCAGAAATCTCAGCAAATATTTTTTCACACAACTGGATGATACTATCAGGTAATGATCAGTACACGAAGGCGACTTGGTTCCCCAAATTTCGTTCTTCTATGTTGAAGCGTTCGTTTCCAGTAACAGTTTGAATTTTTAGGTTTCACTCTGTTTTCTCCTATATTGATAGATGTATTTGGAACTCTAAATCCAACACGGTTTGTGCTAGCTTCTTGAAACTTGACACAATAAAGTAGTTTCACGTTCTATCTCTATGTTTTGTTTCCTCTTGATGTAGCCCTAAGCAGTGACAGGAGAGAAACACTTCCATGGAAAGGGGTTGCCAGGCTTCCCAAAATTACGAATCTCCAGAAATCTCAGCAAATATTTTTTCACCCAAACTGGATGATACTTTCAGGTAATGATCAGTAAACGAAGGCGACATGGTTCCCCAAATTTCGTTCTTGTATGTTGAAGCGTGCATTTCCAGTAACAGTTTGAATTTTTAGGTTTCACTCTGTTTTCTCCTATATTGATACATGTATTTGGAACTCTAAATCCAACACGGTTTGTGCTAGCTTCTTGAAACTTGACACAATAAAGTAGTTTCACGTTCTGTCTCTATGTTTGGATTCCTCTTGATGTAGCCTTAAGCAGTGACAGGCGAGAAACACTTTCATGGAAAGGGGTTGCCAGGCTTCCCAAAATTACGAATCTCCAGAAATCTCAGCAAATATGTTTTCAGCCAAACTGGATGATACTTTCAGATAATTATCAGTACACGAAGGCAACTTGGTTCCCCAAATTTCGTTCTTCTATGTTGAAGCGTTGGTTTCCAGTAACAGTTTGAATATTTAGGTTTCACTCTGTTTTCTCCTATATTGTTAGATGTATTTGGAACTCTAAATCCAACATGGTTTGTGCTAGCTTCTTGAATCTTGACACAATAAAGTAGTTTCACGTTCTATCTCTATGTTTTGTTTCCTCTTGATGTAGCCCTAAGCAGTGACTGGCGAGAAACACTTTCATGGAAAGGGGTTGCCAGGCTTCCCAAAATTACGAATCTCCAGAAATCTCAGCAAATATTTTTTCACCCAAACAGGATGATACTTTCAGGTAATGATCAGTACACTAAGGTGACTTGGTTCCCCAAATTTCGTTCTTCTATGTTGAAGCGTTCGTTTCCAGTAACAGTTTGAATTTTTAGGTTTCACTCTGTTTTCTCCTATATTGATAGATGTATTTGGAACTCTAAATCCAACACGGTTTGTGCTAGCTTCTTGAAACTTGACACAATAAAGTAGTTTCACGTTCTATCTCTATGTTTGGATTCCTCTTGATGTAGCCCTAAGCAGTGACAGGCGAGAAACACTTTCATCGAAAGGGGTTGCCAGGCTTCCCAAAATTACGAATCTCCAGAAATCTCAGCAAATATTTTTTCACCCAAACAGGATGATACTTTCAGGTAATGATCAGTACACTAAGGTGACTTGGTTCCCCAAATTTCGTTCTTCTATGTTGAAGCGTTCGTTTCCAGTAACAGTTTGAATTTTTAGGTTTCACTCTGTTTTCTCCTATATTGATAGATGTATTTGGAACTCTAAATCCAACACGGTTTGTGCTAGCTTCTTGAAACTTGACACAATAAAGTAGTTTCACGTTCTATCTTTATGTTTGGATTCCTCTTGATGTAGCCCTAAGCAGTGACAGGCGAGAAACACTTTCATGGAAAGGGGTTGCCAGGCTTACCAAAATTACGAATCTCCATAAATCTCAGCAAATATGTTTTCAGCCAAAGTGGATGATACTTTCAGGTAATTATCAGTACACGAAGGCGACTTGGTTCCCCAAATTTCGTTCTTCTATGTTGAAGCGTTCGTTTCCAGTAACAGTTTGAATTTTTAGGTTTCACTCTGTTTTCTCCTATATTGATAGATGTATTTGGAACTCTAAATCCAACACGGTTTGTGCTAGCTTCTTGAAACTTGACACAATAAAGTAGTTTCACGTTCTATCTCTATGTTTGGATTCCTCTTGATGTAGCCCTAAGCAGTGACAGGCGAGAAACACTTTCATCGAAAGGGGTTGCCAGGCTTCCCAAAATTACGAATCTCCAGAAATCTCAGCAAATATTTTTTCACCCAAACAGGATGATACTTTCAGGTAATGATCAGTACACTAAGGTGACTTGGTTCCCCAAATTTCGTTCTTCTATGTTGAAGCGTTCGTTTCCAGTAACAGTTTGAATTTTTAGGTTTCACTCTGTTTTCTCCTATATTGATAGATGTATTTGGAACTCTAAATCCAACACGGTTTGTGCTAGCTTCTTGAAACTTGACACAATAAAGTAGTTTCACGTTCTATCTCTATGTTTGGATTCCTCTTGATGTAGCCCTAAGCAGTGACTGGCGAGAAACACTTTCATGGAAAGGGGTTGCCAGGCTTCCCAAAATTACGAATCTCCAGAAATTTCAGCAAATATTTTTTCACACAACTGGATGATACTATCAGGTAATGATCAGTACACGAAGGCGACTTGGTTCCCCAAATTTCGTTCTTCTATGTTGAACCGTTCGTTTCCAGTAACAGTTTGAATTTTTAGGTTTCACTCTGTTTTCTCCTATATTGATAGATGTATTTGGAACTCTAAATCCAACACGGTTTGTGCTAGCTTCTTGAAACTTGACACAATAAAGTAGTTTCACGTTCTATCTCTATGTTTTGTTTCCTCTTGATTTAGCCCTAAGCAGTGACAGGCGAGAAACACTTCCATGGAAAGGGGTTGCCAGGCTTCCCAAAATTACGAATCTCCATAAATCTCAGCAAATATTTTTTCACCCAAACTTGATGATACTTTCAGATAATGATCAGTACACGAAGGCGACTTGGTTCCCCAAATATCGTTCTTCTATGTTGAAGCGTTCGTTTCCAGTAACAGTTTGAATTTTTAGGTTTCACTCTGTTTTCTCCTATATTGATAGATGTATTTGGAACTCTAAATCCAACACGGTTTGTGCTAGCTTCTTGAAACTTGACACAATAAAGTAGTTTCACGTTCTATCTCTATGTTTGGATTCCTCTTGATGTAGCCCTAAGCAGTGACAGGCGAGAAACACTTTCATGGAAAGGGGTTGCCAGGCTTCCCAAAATTACGAATCTCCAGAAATCTCAGCAAATATTTTTTCAGCCAAAGTGGATGATACTTTCAGGTAATGATCAGTACACGAAGGCGACTTGGTTCCCCAAATTTCGTTCTTCTATGTTGAAGCGTTCGTTTCCAGTAACAGTTTGAATTTTTAGGTTTCACTCTGTTTTCTCCTATATTGATAGATGTATTTGGAACTCTAAATCCAACACGGTTTGTGCTAGCTTCTTGAAACTTGACACAATAAAGTAGTTTCACGTTCTATCTCTATGTTTTGTTTCCTCTTGATGTAGCCCTAAGCAGTGACAGGAGAGAAACACTTCCATGGAAAGGGGTTGCCAGGCTTCCCAAAATTACGAATCTCCAGAAATCTCAGCAAATATTTTTTCACCCAAACTGGATGATACTTTCAGGTAATGATCAGTAAACGAAGGCGACATGGTTCCCCAAATTTCGTTCTTGTATGTTGAAGCGTGCATTTCCAGTAACAGTTTGAATTTTTAGGTTTCACTCTGTTTTCTCCTATATTGATACATGTATTTGGAACTCTAAATCCAACACGGTTTGTGCTAGCTTCTTGAAACTTGACACAATAAAGTAGTTTCACGTTCTGTCTCTTTGTTTGGATTCCTCTTGATGTAGCCCTAAGCAGTGACAGGCGAGAAACACTTTCATGGAAAGGGGTTGCCAGGCTTCCCAAAATTACGAATCTCCAGAAATCTCAGCAAATATGTTTTCAGCCAAACTGGATGATACTTTCAGATAATTATCAGTACACGAAGGCAACTTGGTTCCCCAAATTTCGTTCTTCTATGTTGAAGCGTTGGTTTCCAGTAACAGTTTGAATATTTAGGTTTCACTCTGTTTTCTCCTATATTGTTAGATGTATTTGGAACTCTAAATCCAACATGGTTTGTGCTAGCTTCTTGAATCTTGACACAATAAAGTAGTTTCACGTTCTATCTCTATGTTTTGTTTCCTCTTGATGTAGCCCTAAGCAGTGACTGGCGAGAAACACTTTCATGGAAAGGGGTTGCCAGGCTTCCCAAAATTACGAATCTCCAGAAATCTCAGCAAATATGTTTTCAGCCAAACTGGATGATACTTTCAGGTAATTATCAGTACACGAAGGCGACTTGGTTCCCCAAATTTCGTTCTTCTATGTTGAAGCGTTCGTTTCCAGTAACAGTTTGAATTTTTAGGTTTCACTCTGTTTTCTCCTATATTGATAGATGTATTTGGAACTCTAAATCCAACACGGTTTGTGCTAGCTTCTTGAAACTTGACACAATAAAGTAGTTTCATGTTCTATCTCTATGTTTGGATTCCTCTTGATGTAGCCCTAAGCAGTGACAGGCGAGAAACACTTTCATCGAAAGGGGTTGCCAGGCTTCCCAAAATTACGAATCTCCAGAAATCTCAGCAAATATTTTTTCACCCAAACTGGATGATACTTTCAGGTAATTATCAGTACACGAAGGCGACTTGGTTCCCCAAATATCGTTATTCTATGTTGAAGCGTTCGTTTCCAGTAATAGTTTGAATTTTTAGGTTTCACTATGTTTTCTCCTATATTGATAGATGTATTTGGAACTCTAAATCCAACACGGATTGTGCTAGCTTCTTGAAACTTGACACAATAAAGTAGTTTCACGTTCTATCTCTACGTTTGGATTCCTATTGATGTAGCCCTAAGCAGTGACAGGCGAGAAACACTTTGATGGAAAGGGGTTGCCAGGCTTACCAAAATTACGAATCTCCAGAAATCTCAGCAAATATGTTTTCAGCCAAACTGGATGATACTTTCAGGTAATTATCAGTACACGAAGGCGACTTGGTTCCCCAAATTTCGTTCTTCTATGTTGAAGCGTTCGTTTCCAGTAACAGTTTGAATTTTTAGGTTTCACTCTGTTTTCTCCTATATTGATAGATGTATTTGGAACTCTAAATCCAACACGGTTTGTGCTAGCTTCTTGAAACTTGACACAATAAAGTAGTTTCACGTTCTATCTCTATGTTTGGATTCCTCTTGATGTAGCCCTAAGCAGTGACAGGCGAGAAACACTTTCATGGAAAGGGGTTGCCAGGCTTCCCAAAATTACGAATCTCCAGAAATCTCAGCAAATATTTTTTGCGCCAAAGTGGATGATACTTTCAGGTAATGATCAGTACACGAAGGCAACTTGGTTCCCCAAATTTCGTTCTTCTATGTTGAAGCGTTCGTTTCCAGTAACAGTTTGAATTTTTAGGTTTCACTCTGTTTTCTCCTATATTGATAGATGTATTTGGAACTCTAAATCCAACACGGTTTGTGCTAGGTTCTTGAAACTTGACACAATAAAGTAGTTTCACGTTCTGTCTCTATGTTTTGTTTCCTCTTGATGTAGCCCTAAGCAGTGACTGGCGAGATACACTTCATTGGAAAGGGGTTGCCAGGCTTCCCAAAATTACGAATCTCCAGAAATCTCAGCAAATATTTTTTCACCCAAACAGGATGATACTTTCAGGTAATGATCAGTACACTAAGGTGACTTGGTTCCCCAAATTTCGTTCTTCTATGTTGAAGCGTTCGTTTCCAGTAACAGTTTGAATATTTAGGTTTCACTCTGTTTTCTCCTATATTGATAGATGTATTTGGAACTCTAAATCCAACACGGTTTGTGCTAGCTTCTTGAAACTTGACACAATAAAGTAGTTTCACGTTCTATCTCTATGTTTTGTTTTCTCTTGATGTAGCCCTAAGCAGTGACTGGCGAGAAACACTTTCATGGAAAGGGGTTGCCAGGCTTCCCAAAATTACGAATCTCCAGATCTCAGCAAATATTTTTTCACCCAAACAGGATGATACTTTCAGGTAATGATCAGTACACTAAGGTGACTTGGTTCCCCAAATTTCGTTCTTCTATGTTGAAGCGTTCGTTGCCAGTAACAGTTTGAATTTTTAGGTTTCACTCTGTTTTCCCCTATATTGATAGATGTATTTGGAACTCTAAATCCAACACGGTTTGTGCTAGCTTCTTGAAACTTGACACAATAAAGTAGTTTCACGTTCTATCTCTATGTTTGGATTCCTCTTGATGTAGCCCTAAGCAGTGACAGGCGAGAAACACTTTCATGGAAAGGGGTTGCCAGGCTTCCCAAAATTACGAATCTCCAGAAATCTCAGCAAATATGTATTCACCCAAACTGGATGATACTTTCAGGTAATTATCAGTACACGAAGGCGACTTGGTTCCCCAAATTTCGTTCTTCTATGTTGAAGCGTTCGTATCAAGTAACAGTTTGAATTTTTAGGTTTCACTCTGTTTTCTCCTATATTGATAGATGTATTTGGAACTCTAAATCCAACACGGTTTGTGCTAGCTTCTTGAAACTTGACACAATAAAGTAGTTTCACGTTCTATCTCTACGTTTTGTTTCCTCTTGATGTAGCCCTAAGCAGTGACAGGCGAGAAACACTTTCATGGAAAGGGGTTGCCAGGCTTCCCAAAATTACGAATCTCCATAAATCTCAGCAAATATTTTTTCACCCAAACTTGATGATACTTTCAGATAATGATCAGTACACGAAGGCGACTTGGTTCCCCAAATATCGTTCTTCTATGTTGAAGCGTTCGTTTCCAGTAACAGTTTGAATTTTTAGGTTTCACTCTGTTTTCTCCTATATTGATAGATGTATTTGGAACTCTAAATCCAACACGGTTTGTGCTAGCTTCTTGAAACTTGACACAATAAAGTAGTTTCACGTTCTATCTCTATGTTTGGATTCCTCTTGATGTAGCCCTAAGCAGTGGCTGGCGAGAAACACTTTCATGGAAAGGGGTTGCCAGGCTTTCCAAAATTACGAATCTCCAGAAATCTCAGCAAATATTTTTTCACACAACTGGATGATACTATCAGGTAATGGTCAGTACACGAAGGCGAATTGGTTCCCCAAATTTCGTTCTTCTATGTTGAACCGTTCGTTTCCAGTAACAGTTTGAATTTTTAGGTTTCACTCTGTTTTCTCCTATATTGATAGATGTATTTGGAACTCTAAATCCAACACGGTTTGTGCTAGCTTCTTGAAACTTGACACAATAAAGTAGTTTCACGTTCTATCTCTATGTTTTGTTTCCTCTTGATTTAGCCCTAAGCAGTGACAGGCGAGAAACACTTCCATGGAAAGGGGTTGCCAGGCTTCCCAAAATTACGAATCTCCATAAATCTCAGCAAATATTTTTTCACCCAAACTTGATGATAATTTCAGATAATGATCAGTACACGAAGGCGACTTGGTTCCCCAAATATCGTTCTTCTATGTTGAAGCGTTCGTTTCCAGTAACAGTTTGAATTTTTAGGTTTCACTCTGTTTTCTCCTATATTGATAGATGTATTTGGAACTCTAAATCCAACACGGTTTGTGCTAGCTTCTTGAAACTTGACACAATAAAGTAGTTTCACGTTCTATCTCTATGTTTGGATTCCTCTTGATGTAGCCCTAAGCAGTGACAGGCGAGAAACACTTTCATGGAAAGGGGTTGCCAGGCTTCCCAAAATTACGAATCTCCAGAAATCTCAGCAAATATTTTTTCAGCCAAAGTGGATGATACTTTCAGGTAATGATCAGTACACGAAGGCGACTTGGTTCCCCAAATTTCGTTCTTCTATGTTGAAGCGTTCGTTTCCAGTAACAGTTTGAATTTTTAGGTTTCACTCTGTTTTCTCCTATATTGATAGATGTATTTGGAACTCTAAATCCAACACGGTTTGTGCTAGCTTCTTGAAACTTGACACAATAAAGTAGTTTCACGTTCTGTCTCTATGTTTGGATTCCTCTTGATGTAGCCCTAAGCAGTGACAGGCGAGAAACACTTTCATGGAAAGGGGTTGCCAGGCTTCCCAAAATTACGAATCTCCAGAAATCTCAGCAAATATGTTTTCAGCCAAACTGGATGATACTTTCAGATAATTATCAGTACACGAAGGCAACTTGGTTCCCCAAATTTCGTTCTTCTATGTTGAAGCGTTGGTTTCCAGTAACAGTTTGAATATTTAGGTTTCACTCTGTTTTCTCCTATATTGTTAGATGTATTTGGAACTCTAAATCCAACATGGTTTGTGCTAGCTTCTTGAATCTTGACACAATAAAGTAGTTTCACGTTCTATCTCTATGTTTTGTTTCCTCTTGATGTAGCCCTAAGCAGTGACTGGCGAGAAACACTTTCATGGAAAGGGGTTGCCAGGCTTCCCAAAATTACGAATCTCCAGAAATCTCAGCAAATATTTTTTCACCCAAACAGGATGATACTTTCAGGTAATGATCAGTACACTAAGGTGACTTGGTTCCCCAAATTTCGTTCTTCTATGTTGAAGCGTTCGTTTCCAGTAACAGTTTGAATTTTTAGGTTTCACTCTGTTTTCTCCTATATTGATAGATGTATTTGGAACTCTAAATCCAACACGGTTTGTGCTAGCTTCTTGAAACTTGACACAATAAAGTAGTTTCACGTTCTATCTCTATGTTTGGATTCCTCTTGATGTAGCCCTAAGCAGTGACAGGCGAGAAACACTTTCATCGAAAGGGGTTGCCAGGCTTCCCAAAATTACGAATCTCCAGAAATCTCAGCAAATATTTTTTCACCCAAACAGGATGATACTTTCAGGTAATGATCAGTACACTAAGGTGACTTGGTTCCCCAAATTTCGTTCTTCTATGTTGAAGCTTTCGTTTCCAGTAACAGTTTGAATTTTTAGGTTTCACTCTGTTTTCTCCTATATTGATAGATGTATTTGGAACTCTAAATCCAACACGGTTTGTGCTAGCTTCTTGAAACTTGACACAATAAAGTAGTTTCACGTTCTATCTTTATGTTTGGATTCCTCTTGATGTAGCCCTAAGCAGTGACAGGCGAGAAACACTTTGATGGAAAGGGGTTGCCAGGCTTACCAAAATTACGAATCTCCAGAAATCTCAGCAAATATGTTTTCAGCCAAACTGGATGATACTTTCAGGTAATTATCAGTACACGAAGGCGACTTGGTTCCCCAAATTTCGTTCTTCTATGTTGAAGCGTTCGTTTCCAGTAACAGTTTGAATTTTTAGGTTTCACTCTGTTTTCTCCTATATTGATAGATGTCTTTGGAACTCTAAATCCAACACGGTTTGTGCTAGCTTCTTGAAACTTGACACAATAAAGTAGTTTCACGTTCTATCTCTATGTTTGGATTCCTCTTGATGTAGCCCTAAGCAGTGACAGGCGAGAAACACTTTCATGGAAAGGGGTTGCCAGGCTTCCCAAAATTACGAATCTCCAGAAATCTCAGCAAATATGTATTCACCCAAACTGGATGATACTTTCAGGTAATTATCAGTACACGAAGGCGACTTGGTTCCCCAAATATCGTTCTTCTATGTTGAAGCGTTCGTTTCCAGTAATAGTTTGAATTTTTAGGTTTCACTCTGTTTTCTCCTATATTGATAGATGTATTTGGAACTCTAAATCCAACACGGATTGTGCTAGCTTCTTGAAACTTGACACAATAAAGTAGTTTCACGTTCTATCTCTACGTTTGGATTCCTATTGATGTAGCCCTAAGCAGTGACAGGCGAGAAACACTTTCATGGAAAGGGGTTGCCAGGCTTCCCAAAATTACAAATCTCCAGAAATCTCAGCAAATATTTTTTCACACAAACTGGATGATACTTTCAGGTAATGATCAGTACACGAAGGCGACTTGGTTCCCCAAATTTCGTTCTTCTATGTTGAAGCGTTCGTTTCAAGTAACAGTTTGAATTTTTAGGTTTCACTCTGTTTTCTCCTATATTGATAGATGTATTTGGAACTCTAAATCCAACACGGTTTGTGCTAGCTTCTTGAAACTTGACACAATAAAGTAGTTTCACGTTCTATCTCTATGTTTGGATTCCTCTTGATGTAGCCCTAAGCAGTGACTGGCAAGAAACACTTTCATGGAAAGGGGTTGCCAGGCTTCCCAAAATTACGAATCTCCAGAAATCTCAGCAAATATTTTTTCACACAAACTGGATGATACTATCAGGTAATGATCAGTACACGAAGGCGACTTGGTTCCCCAAATTTCGTTCTTCTATGTTGAAGCGTTCGTTTCCAGTAACAGTTTGAATTTTTAGGTTTCACTCTGTTTTCTCCTATATTGATAGATGTATTTGGAACTCTAAATCCAACACGGTTTGTGCTAGCTTCTTGAAACTTGACACAATAAAGTAGTTTCACGTTCTATCTCTATGTTTTGTTTCCTCTTGATGTAGCCCTAAGCAGTGACAGGCGAGAAACACTTCCATGGAAAGGGGTTGCCAGGCTTCCCAAAATTACGAATCTCCAGAAATCTCAGCAAATATTTTTTCACCCAAACTTGATGATACTTTCAGATAATGATCAGTACACGAAGGCGACTTGGTTCCCCAAATATCGTTCTTCTATGTTGAAGCGTTCGTTTCCAGTAACAGTTTGAATTTTTAGGTTTCACTCTGTTTTCTCCTATATTGATAGATGTATTTGGAACTCTAAATCCAACACGGTTTGTGCTAGCTTCTTGAAACTTGACACAATAAAGTAGTTTCACGTTCTATCTCTATGTTTGGATTCCTCTTGATGTAGCCCTAAGCAGTGACAGGCGAGAAACACTTTCATGGAAAGGGGTTGCCAGGCTTCCCAAAATTACGAATCTCCAGAAATCTCAGCAAATATTTTTTGCGCCAAAGTGGATGATACTTTCAGGTAATGATCAGTACACGAAGGCGACTTGGTTCCCCAAATTTCGTTCTTCTATGTTGAAGCGTTCGTTTCCAGTAACAGTTTGAATTTTTAGGTTTCACTCTGTTTTCTCCTATATTGATAGATGTATTTGGAACTCTAAATCCAACACGGTTTGTGCTAGCTTCTTGAAACTTGACACAATAAAGTAGTTTCACGTTCTGTCTCTATGTTTTGTTTCCTCTTGATGTAGCCCTAAGCAGTGACTGGCGAGATACACTTCATTGGAAAGGGGTTGCCAGGCTTCCCAAAATTACGAATCTCCAGAAATCTCAGCAAATATTTTTTCACCCAAACAGGATGATACTTTCAGGTAATGATCAGTACACTAAGGTGACTTGGTTCCCCAAATTTCGTTCTTCTATTTTGAAGCGTTCGTTTCCAGTAACAGTTTGAATATTTAGGTTTCACTCTGTTTTCTCCTATATTGATAGATGTATTTGGAACTCTAAATCCAACACGGTTTGTGCTAGCTTCTTGAAACTTGACACAATAAAGTAGTTTCACGTTCTATCTCTATGTTTTGTTTTCTCTTGATGTAGCCCTAAGCAGTGACTGGCGAGAAACACTTTCATGGAAAGGGGTTGCCAGGCTTCCCAAAATTACGAATCTCCAGAAATCTCAGCAAATATTTTTTCACCCAAACAGGATGATACTTTCAGGTAATGATCAGTACACTAAGGTGACTTGGTTCCCCAAATTTCGTTCTTCTATGTTGAAGCGTTCGTTTCCAGTAACAGTTTGAATTTTTAGGTTTCACTCTGTTTTCTCCTATATTGATAGATGTATTTGGAACTCTAAATCCAACACGGTTTGTGCTAGCTTCTTGAAACTTGACACAATAAAGTAGTTTCACGTTCTATCTCTATGTTTGGATTCCTCTTGATGTAGCCCTAAGCAGTGACAGGCGAGAAACACTTTCATGGAAAGGGGTTGCCAGGCTTCCCAAAATTACGAATCTCCAGAAATCTCAGCAAATATGTATTCACCCAAACTGGATGATACTTTCAGGTAATTATCAGTACACGAAGGCGACTTGGTTCCCCAAATATCGTTCTTCTATGTTGAAGCGTTCGTTTCCAGTAATAGTTTGAATTTTTAGGTTTCACTCTGTTTTCTCCTATATTGATAGATGTATTTGGAACTCTAAATCCAACACGGATTGTGCTAGCTTCTTGAAACTTGACACAATAAAGTAGTTTCACGTTCTATCTCTACGTTTGGATTCCTATTGATGTAGCCCTAAGCAGTGACAGGCGAGAAACACTTTCATGGAAAGGGGTTGCCAGGCTTCCCAAAATTACGAATCTCCAGAAATCTCAGCAAATATTTTTTCACACAAACTGGATGATACTTTCAGGTAATGATCAGTACACGAAGGCGACTTGGTTCCCCAAATTTCGTTCTTCTATGTTGAAGCGTTCGTTTCAAGTAACAGTTTGAATTTTTAGGTTTCACTCTGTTTTCTCCTATATTGATAGATGTATTTGGAACTCTAAATCCAACACGGTTTGTGCTAGCTTCTTGAAACTTGACACAATAAAGTAGTTTCACGTTCTATCTCTATGTTTGGATTCCTCTTGATGTAGCCCTAAGCAGTGACTGGCATGAAACACTTTCATGGAAAGGGGTTGCCAGGCTTCCCAAAATTACGAATCTCCAGAAATCTCAGCAAATATTTTTTCACACAAACTGGATGATACTATCAGGTAATGATCAGTACACGAAGGCGACTTGGTTCCCCAAATTTCGTTCTTCTATGTTGAAGCGTTCGTTTCAAGTAACAGTTTGAATTTTTAGGTTTCACTCTGTTTTCTCCTATATTGATAGATGTATTTGGAACTCTAAATCCAACACGGTTTGTGCTAGCTTCTTGAAACTTGACACAATAAAGTAGTTTCACGTTCTATCTCTATGTTTTGTTTCCTCTTGATGTAGCCCTAAGCAGTGACAGGCGAGAAACACTTCCATGGAAAGGGGTTGCCAGGCTTCCCAAAATTACGAATCTCCAGAAATCTCAGCAAATATTTTTTCACCCAAACAGGATGATACTTTCAGGTAATGATCAGTACACGAAGGCGACTTGGTTCCCCAAATATCGTTCTTCTATGTTGAAGCGTTCGTTTCCAGTAACAGTTTGAATTTTTAGGTTTCACTCTGTTTTCTCCTATATTGATAGATGTATTTGGAACTCTAAATCCAACACGGTTTGTGCTAGCTTCTTGAAACTTGACACAATAAAGTAGTTTCACGTTCTATCTCTATGTTTGGATTCCTCTTGATGTAGCCCTAAGCAGTGACAGGCGAGAAACACTTTCATGGAAAGGGGTTGCCAGGCTTCCCAAAATTACGAATCTCCAGAAATCTCAGCAAATATTTTTTCAGCCAAAGTGGATGATACTTTCAGGTAATGATCAGTACACGAAGGCGACTTGGTTCCCCAAATTTCGTTCTTCTATGTTGAAGCGTTCGTTTCCAGTAACAGTTTGAATTTTTAGGTTTCACTCTGTTTTCTCCTATATTGATAGATGTATTTGGAACTCTAAATCCAACACGGTTTGTGCTAGGTTCTTGAAACTTGACACAATAAAGTAGTTTCACGTTCTGTCTCTATGTTTTGTTTCCTCTTGATGTAGCCCTAAGCAGTGACTGGCGAGATACACTTCATTGGAAAGGGGTTGCCAGGCTTCCCAAAATTACGAATCTCCAGAAATCTCAGCAAATATTTTTTCACCCAAACAGGATGATACTTTCAGGTAATGATCAGTACACTAAGGTGACTTGGTTCCCCAAATTTCGTTCTTCTATGTTGAAGCGTTCGTTTCCAGTAACAGTTTGAATATTTAGGTTTCACTCTGTTTTCTCCTATATTGATAGATGTATTTGGAACTCTAAATCCAACACGGTTTGTGCTAGCTTCTTGAAACTTGACACAATAAAGTAGTTTCACGTTCTATCTCTATGTTTTGTTTTCTCTTGATGTAGCCCTAAGCAGTGACTGGCGAGAAACACTTTCATGGAAAGGGGTTGCCAGGCTTCCCAAAATTACGAATCTCCAGAAATCTCAGCAAATATTTTTTCACCCAAACAGGATGATACTTTCAGGTAATGATCAGTACACTAAGGTGACTTGGTGCCCCAAATTTCGTTCTTCTATGTTGAAGCGTTCGTTTCCAGTAACAGTTTGAATTTTTAGGTTTCACTCTGTTTTCTCCTATATTGATAGATGTATTTGGAACTCTAAATCCAACACGGTTTGTGCTAGGTTCTTGAAACTTGACACAATAAAGTAGTTTCACGTTCTATCTCTATGTTTGGATTCCTCTTGATGTAGCCCTAAGCAGTGACAGGCGAGAAACACTTTCATCCAAAGGGGTTGCCAGGCTTCCCAAAATTACGAATCTCCAGAAATCTCAGCAAATATTTTTTCACCCAAACAGGATGATACTTTCAGGTAATGATCAGTACACTAAGGTGACTTGGTTCCCCAAATTTCGTTCTTCTATGTTGAAGCGTTCGTTTCAAGTAACAGTTTGAATTTTTAGGTTTCACTCTGTTTTCTCCTATATTGATAGATGTATTTGGAACTCTAAATCCAACACGGTTTCTGCTAGCTTCTTGAAACTTGACAGAATAAAGTAGTTTCACGTTCTATCTCTATGTTTGGATTCCTCTTGATGTAGCCCTAAGCAGTGACAGGCGAGAAACACTTTCATGGAAAGGGGTTGCCAGGCTTCCCAAAATTACGAATCTCCAGAAATCTCAGCAAATATGTTTTCACCCAAACTGGATGATACTTTCAGGTAATTATCAGTACACGAAGGCGACTTGGTTCCCCAAATATCGTTCTTCTATGTTGAAGCGTTCGTTTCCAGTAATAGTTTGAATTTTTAGGTTTCACTCTGTTTTCTCCTATATTGATAGATGTATTTGGAACTCTAAATCCAACACGGATTGTGCTAGCTTCTTGAAACTTGACACAATAAGGTAGTTTCACGTTCTATCTCTACGTTTGGATTCCTCTTGATGTAGCCCTAAGCAGTGACAGGCGAAAAACACTTCCATGGAAAGGGGTTGCCAGGCTTCCCAAAATTACGAATCTCCAGAAATCTCAGCAAATATTTTTTCACACAAACTGGATGATACTTTCAGGTAATGATCAGTACACGAAGGCGACTTGGTTCCCCAAATTTCGTTCTTCTATGTTGAAGCGTTCGTTTCAAGTAACAGTTTGAATTTTTAGGTTTCACTCTATTTTCTCCTATATTGATAGATGTATTTGGAACTCTAAATCCAACACGGTTTGTGCTAGCTTCTTGAAACTTGACACAATAAAGTAGTTTCACGTTCTATCTCTATGTTTTGTTTCCTCTTGATTTAGCCCTAAGCAGTGACAGGCGAGAAACACTTCCATGGAAAGGGGTTGCCAGGCTTCCCAAAATTACGAATCTCCAGAAATCTCAGCAAATATGTTTTCAGCCAAACTGGATGATACTTTCAGATAATTATCAGTACACGAAGGCAACTTGGTTCCCCAAATTTCGTTCTTCTATGTTGAAGCGTTGGTTTCCAGTAACAGTTTGAATATTTAGGTTTCACTCTGTTTTCTCCTATATTGTTAGATGTATTTGGAACTCTAAATCCAACATGGTTTGTGCTAGCTTCTTGAATCTTGACACAATAAAGTAGTTTCACGTTCTATCTCTATGTTTTGTTTCCTCTTGATGTAGCCCTAAGCAGTGACTGGCGAGAAACACTTTCATGGAAAGGGGTTGCCAGGCTTCCCAAAATTACGAATCTCCAGAAATCTCAGCAAATATTTTTTCACCCAAACAGGATGATACTTTCAGGTAATGATCAGTACACTAAGGTGACTTGGTTCCCCAAATTTCGTTCTTCTATGTTGAAGCGTTCGTTTCCAGTAACAGTTTGAATTTTTAGGTTTCACTCTGTTTTCTCCTATATTGATAGATGTATTTGGAACTCTAAATCCAACACGGTTTGTGCTAGCTTCTTGAAACTTGACACAATAAAGTAGTTTCACGTTCTATCTCTATGTTTGGATTCCTCTTGATGTAGCCCTAAGCAGTGACAGGCGAGAAACACTTTCATCGAAAGGGGTTGCCAGGCTTCCCAAAATTACGAATCTCCAGAAATCTCAGCAAATATTTTTTCACCCAAACAGGATGATACTTTCAGGTAATGATCAGTACACTAAGGTGACTTGGTTCCCCAAATTTCGTTCTTCTATGTTGAAGCTTTCGTTTCCAGTAACAGTTTGAATTTTTAGGTTTCACTCTGTTTTCTCCTATATTGATAGATGTATTTGGAACTCTAAATCCAACACGGTTTGTGCTAGCTTCTTGAAACTTGACACAATAAAGTAGTTTCACGTTCTATCTTTATGTTTGGATTCCTCTTGATGTAGCCCTAAGCAGTGACAGGCGAGAAACACTTTGATGGAAAGGGGTTGCCAGGCTTACCAAAATTACGAATCTCCAGAAATCTCAGCAAATATGTTTTCAGCCAAACTGGATGATACTTTCAGGTAATTATCAGTACACGAAGGCGACTTGGTTCCCCAAATTTCGTTCTTCTATGTTGAAGCGTTCGTTTCCAGTAACAGTTTGAATTTTTAGGTTTCACTCTGTTTTCTCCTATATTGATAGATGTCTTTGGAACTCTAAATCCAACACGGTTTGTGCTAGCTTCTTGAAACTTGACACAATAAAGTAGTTTCACGTTCTATCTCTATGTTTGGATTCCTCTTGATGTAGCCCTAAGCAGTGACAGGCGAGAAACACTTTCATGGAAAGGGGTTGCCAGGCTTCCCAAAATTACGAATCTCCAGAAATCTCAGCAAATATGTATTCACCCAAACTGGATGATACTTTCAGGTAATTATCAGTACACGAAGGCGACTTGGTTCCCCAAATATCGTTCTTCTATGTTGAAGCGTTCGTTTCCAGTAATAGTTTGAATTTTTAGGTTTCACTCTGTTTTCTCCTATATTGATAGATGTATTTGGAACTCTAAATCCAACACGGATTGTGCTAGCTTCTTGAAACTTGACACAATAAAGTAGTTTCACGTTCTATCTCTACGTTTGGATTCCTATTGATGTAGCCCTAAGCAGTGACAGGCGAGAAACACTTTCATGGAAAGGGGTTGCCAGGCTTCCCAAAATTACAAATCTCCAGAAATCTCAGCAAATATTTTTTCACACAAACTGGATGATACTTTCAGGTAATGATCAGTACACGAAGGCGACTTGGTTCCCCAAATTTCGTTCTTCTATGTTGAAGCGTTCGTTTCAAGTAACAGTTTGAATTTTTAGGTTTCACTCTGTTTTCTCCTATATTGATAGATGTATTTGGAACTCTAAATCCAACACGGTTTGTGCTAGCTTCTTGAAACTTGACACAATAAAGTAGTTTCACGTTCTATCTCTATGTTTGGATTCCTCTTGATGTAGCCCTAAGCAGTGACTGGCAAGAAACACTTTCATGGAAAGGGGTTGCCAGGCTTCCCAAAATTACGAATCTCCAGAAATCTCAGCAAATATTTTTTCACACAAACTGGATGATACTATCAGGTAATGATCAGTACACGAAGGCGACTTGGTTCCCCAAATTTCGTTCTTCTATGTTGAAGCGTTCGTTTCCAGTAACAGTTTGAATTTTTAGGTTTCACTCTGTTTTCTCCTATATTGATAGATGTATTTGGAACTCTAAATCCAACACGGTTTGTGCTAGCTTCTTGAAACTTGACACAATAAAGTAGTTTCACGTTCTATCTCTATGTTTTGTTTCCTCTTGATGTAGCCCTAAGCAGTGACAGGCGAGAAACACTTCCATGGAAAGTGGTTGCCAGGCTTCCCAAAATTACGAATCTCCAGAAATCTCAGCAAATATTTTTTCACCCAAACTTGATGATACTTTCAGATAATGATCAGTACACGAAGGCGACTTGGTTCCCCAAATATCGTTCTTCTATGTTGAAGCGTTCGTTTCCAGTAACAGTTTGAATTTTTAGGTTTCACTCTGTTTTCTCCTATATTGATAGATGTATTTGGAACTCTAAATCCAACACGGTTTGTGCTAGCTTCTTGAAACTTGACACAATAAAGTAGTTTCACGTTCTATCTCTATGTTTGGATTCCTCTTGATGTAGCCCTAAGCAGTGACAGGCGAGAAACACTTTCATGGAAAGGGGTTGCCAGGCTTCCCAAAATTACGAATCTCCAGAAATCTCAGCAAATATTTTTTGCGCCAAAGTGGATGATACTTTCAGGTAATGATCAGTACACGAAGGCAACTTGGTTCCCCAAATTTCGTTCTTCTATGTTGAAGCGTTCGTTTCCAGTAACAGTTTGAATTTTTAGGTTTCACTCTGTTTTCTCCTATATTGATAGATGTATTTGGAACTCTAAATCCAACACGGTTTGTGCTAGCTTCTTGAAACTTGACACAATAAAGTAGTTTCACGTTCTGTCTCTATGTTTTGTTTCCTCTTGATGTAGCCCTAAGCAGTGACTGGCGAGATACACTTCATTGGAAAGGGGTTGCCAGGCTTCCCAAAATTACGAATCTCCAGAAATCTCAGCAAATATTTTTTCACCCAAACAGGATGATACTTTCAGGTAATGATCAGTACACTAAGGTGACTTGGTTCCCCAAATTTCGTTCTTCTATTTTGAAGCGTTCGTTTCCAGTAACAGTTTGAATATTTAGGTTTCACTCTGTTTTCTCCTATATTGATAGATGTATTTGGAACTCTAAATCCAACACGGTTTGTGCTAGCTTCTTGAAACTTGACACAATAAAGTAGTTTCACGTTCTATCTCTATGTTTTGTTTTCTCTTGATGTAGCCCTAAGCAGTGACTGGCGAGAAACACTTTCATGGAAAGGGGTTGCCAGGCTTCCCAAAATTACGAATCTCCAGAAATCTCAGCAAATATTTTTTCACCCAAACAGGATGATACTTTCAGGTAATGATCAGTACACTAAGGTGACTTGGTTCCCCAAATTTCGTTCTTCTATGTTGAAGCGTTCGTTTCCAGTAACAGTTTGAATTTTTAGGTTTCACTCTGTTTTCTCCTATATTGATAGATGTATTTGGAACTCTAAATCCAACACGGTTTGTGCTAGCTTCTTGAAACTTGACACAATAAAGTAGTTTCACGTTCTATCTCTATGTTTGGATTCCTCTTGATGTAGCCCTAAGCAGTGACAGGCGAGAAACACTTTCATGGAAAGGGGTTGCCAGGCTTCCCAAAATTACGAATCTCCAGAAATCTCAGCAAATATGTATTCACCCAAACTGGATGATACTTTCAGGTAATTATCAGTACACGAAGGCGACTTGGTTCCCCAAATATCGTTCTTCTATGTTGAAGCGTTCGTTTCCAGTAATAGTTTGAATTTTTAGGTTTCACTCTGTTTTCTCCTATATTGATAGATGTATTTGGAACTCTAAATCCAACACGGATTGTGCTAGCTTCTTGAAACTTGACACAATAAAGTAGTTTCACGTTCTATCTCTACGTTTGGATTCCTATTGATGTAGCCCTAAGCAGTGACAGGCGAGAAACACTTTCATGGAAAGGGGTTGCCAGGCTTCCCAAAATTACGAATCTCCAGAAATCTCAGCAAATATTTTTTCACACAAACTGGATGATACTTTCAGGTAATGATCAGTACACGAAGGCGACTTGGTTCCCCAAATTTCGTTCTTCTATGTTGAAGCGTTCGTTTCAAGTAACAGTTTGAATTTTTAGGTTTCACTCTGTTTTCTCCTATATTGATAGATGTATTTGGAACTCTAAATCCAACACGGTTTGTGCTAGCTTCTTGAAACTTGACACAATAAAGTAGTTTCACGTTCTATCTCTATGTTTGGATTCCTCTTGATGTAGCCCTAAGCAGTGACTGGCATGAAACACTTTCATGGAAAGGGGTTGCCAGGCTTCCCAAAATTACGAATCTCCAGAAATCTCAGCAAATATTTTTTCACACAAACTGGATGATACTATCAGGTAATGATCAGTACACGAAGGCGACTTGGTTCCCCAAATTTCGTTCTTCTATGTTGAAGCGTTCGTTTCAAGTAACAGTTTGAATTTTTAGGTTTCACTCTGTTTTCTCCTATATTGATAGATGTATTTGGAACTCTAAATCCAACACGGTTTGTGCTAGCTTCTTGAAACTTGACACAATAAAGTAGTTTCACGTTCTATCTCTATGTTTTGTTTCCTCTTGATGTAGCCCTAAGCAGTGACAGGCGAGAAACACTTCCATGGAAAGGGGTTGCCAGGCTTCCCAAAATTACGAATCTCCAGAAATCTCAGCAAATATTTTTTCACCCAAACAGGATGATACTTTCAGGTAATGATCAGTACACGAAGGCGACTTGGTTCCCCAAATATCGTTCTTCTATGTTGAAGCGTTCGTTTCCAGTAACAGTTTGAATTTTTAGGTTTCACTCTGTTTTCTCCTATATTGATAGATGTATTTGGAACTCTAAATCCAACACGGTTTGTGCTAGCTTCTTGAAACTTGACACAATAAAGTAGTTTCACGTTCTATCTCTATGTTTGGATTCCTCTTGATGTAGCCCTAAGCAGTGACAGGCGAGAAACACTTTCATGGAAAGGGGTTGCCAGGCTTCCCAAAATTACGAATCTCCAGAAATCTCAGCAAATATTTTTTCAGCCAAAGTGGATGATACTTTCAGGTAATGATCAGTACACGAAGGCGACTTGGTTCCCCAAATTTCGTTCTTCTATGTTGAAGCGTTCGTTTCCAGTAACAGTTTGAATTTTTAGGTTTCACTCTGTTTTCTCCTATATTGATAGATGTATTTGGAACTCTAAATCCAACACGGTTTGTGCTAGGTTCTTGAAACTTGACACAATAAAGTAGTTTCACGTTCTGTCTCTATGTTTTGTTTCCTCTTGATGTAGCCCTAAGCAGTGACTGGCGAGATACACTTCATTGGAAAGGGGTTGCCAGGCTTCCCAAAATTACGAATCTCCAGAAATCTCAGCAAATATTTTTTCACCCAAACAGGATGATACTTTCAGGTAATGATCAGTACACTAAGGTGACTTGGTTCCCCAAATTTCGTTCTTCTATGTTGAAGCGTTCGTTTCCAGTAACAGTTTGAATATTTAGGTTTCACTCTGTTTTCTCCTATATTGATAGATGTATTTGGAACTCTAAATCCAACACGGTTTGTGCTAGCTTCTTGAAACTTGACACAATAAAGTAGTTTCACGTTCTATCTCTATGTTTTGTTTTCTCTTGATGTAGCCCTAAGCAGTGACTGGCGAGAAACACTTTCATGGAAAGGGGTTGCCAGGCTTCCCAAAATTACGAATCTCCAGAAATCTCAGCAAATATTTTTTCACCCAAACAGGATGATACTTTCAGGTAATGATCAGTACACTAAGGTGACTTGGTGCCCCAAATTTCGTTCTTCTATGTTGAAGCGTTCGTTTCCAGTAACAGTTTGAATTTTTAGGTTTCACTCTGTTTTCTCCTATATTGATAGATGTATTTGGAACTCTAAATCCAACACGGTTTGTGCTAGGTTCTTGAAACTTGACACAATAAAGTAGTTTCACGTTCTATCTCTATGTTTGGATTCCTCTTGATGTAGCCCTAAGCAGTGACAGGCGAGAAACACTTTCATCCAAAGGGGTTGCCAGGCTTCCCAAAATTACGAATCTCCAGAAATCTCAGCAAATATTTTTTCACCCAAACAGGATGATACTTTCAGGTAATGATCAGTACACTAAGGTGACTTGGTTCCCCAAATTTCGTTCTTCTATGTTGAAGCGTTCGTTTCAAGTAACAGTTTGAATTTTTAGGTTTCACTCTGTTTTCTCCTATATTGATAGATGTATTTGGAACTCTAAATCCAACACGGTTTCTGCTAGCTTCTTGAAACTTGACAGAATAAAGTAGTTTCACGTTCTATCTCTATGTTTGGATTCCTCTTGATGTAGCCCTAAGCAGTGACAGGCGAGAAACACTTTCATGGAAAGGGGTTGCCAGGCTTCCCAAAATTACGAATCTCCAGAAATCTCAGCAAATATGTTTTCACCCAAACTGGATGATACTTTCAGGTAATTATCAGTACACGAAGGCGACTTGGTTCCCCAAATATCGTTCTTCTATGTTGAAGCGTTCGTTTCCAGTAATAGTTTGAATTTTTAGGTTTCACTCTGTTTTCTCCTATATTGATAGATGTATTTGGAACTCTAAATCCAACACGGATTGTGCTAGCTTCTTGAAACTTGACACAATAAGGTAGTTTCACGTTCTATCTCTACGTTTGGATTCCTCTTGATGTAGCCCTAAGCAGTGACAGGCGAAAAACACTTCCATGGAAAGGGGTTGCCAGGCTTCCCAAAATTACGAATCTCCAGAAATCTCAGCAAATATTTTTTCACACAAACTGGATGATACTTTCAGGTAATGATCAGTACACGAAGGCGACTTGGTTCCCCAAATTTCGTTCTTCTATGTTGAAGCGTTCGTTTCAAGTAACAGTTTGAATTTTTAGGTTTCACTCTATTTTCTCCTATATTGATAGATGTATTTGGAACTCTAAATCCAACACGGTTTGTGCTAGCTTCTTGAAACTTGACACAATAAAGTAGTTTCACGTTCTATCTCTATGTTTTGTTTCCTCTTGATTTAGCCCTAAGCAGTGACAGGCGAGAAACACTTCCATGGAAAGGGGTTGCCAGGCTTCCCAAAATTACGAATCTCCAGAAATCTCAGCAAATATGTTTTCAGCCAAACTGGATGATACTTTCAGATAATTATCAGTACACGAAGGCAACTTGGTTCCCCAAATTTCGTTCTTCTATATTGAAGCATTGGTTTCCGTAACAGTTTGAATATTTAGGTTTCACTCTGTTTTCTCCTATATTGTTAGATGTATTTGGAACTCTAAATCCAACATGGTTTGTGCTAGCTTCTTGAATCTTGACACAATAAAGTAGTTTCACGTTCTATCTCTATGTTTTGTTTCCTCTTGATGTAGCCCTATGCAGTGACTGGCGAGAAACACTTTCATGGAAAGGGGTTGCCAGGCTTCCCAAAATTACGAATCTCCAGAAATCTCAGCAAATATTTTTTCACCCAAACAGGATGATACTCTCAGGTAATGATCAGTACACTAAGGTGACTTGGTTCCCCAAATTTCGTTCTTCTATGTTGAAGCGTTCGTTTCCAGTAACAGTTTGAATTTTTAGGTTTCACTCTGTTTTCTCCTATATTGATAGATGTATTTGGAACTCTAAATCCAACACGGTTTGTGCTAGCTTCTTGAAACTTGACACAATAAAGTAGTTTCACGTTCTATCTCTATGTTTGGATTCCTCTTGATGTAGCCCTAAGCAGTGACAGGCGAGAAACACTTTCATCGAAAGGGGTTGCCAGGCTTCCCAAAATTACGAATCTCCAGAAATCTCAGCAAATATTTTTTCACCCAAACAGGATGATACTTTCAGGTAATGATCAGTACACTAAGGTGACTTGGTTCCCCAAATTTTGTTCTTCTATGTTGAAGCGTTCGTTTCCAGTAACAGTTTGAATTTTTAGGTTTCACTCTGTTTTCTCCTATATTGATAGATGTATTTGGAACTCTAAATCCAACACGGTTTGTGCTAGCTTCTTGAAACTTGACACAATAAAGTAGTTTCACGTTCTATCTCTATGTTTGGATTCCTCTTGATGTAGCCCTAAGCAGTGACAGGCGAGAAACACTTTCATGGAAAGGGGTTGCCAGGCTTCCCAAAATTACGAATCTCAAGAAATCTCAGCAAATATTTTTTCAGCCAAAGTGGATGATACTTTCAGGTAATGATCAGTACACGAAGGCGACTTGGTTCCCCAAATTTCGTTCTTCTATGTTGAAGCGTTCGTTTCCAGTAACAGTTTGAATTTTTAGGTTTCACTCTGTTTTCTCCTATATTGATAGATGTATTTGGAACTCTAAATCCAACACGGTTTGTGCTAGGTTCTTGAAACTTGACACAATAAAGTAGTTTCACGTTCTGTCTCTATGTTTTGTTTCCTCTTGATGTAGCCCTAAGCAGTGACTGGCGAGATACACTTCATTGGAAAGGGGTTGCCAGGCTTCCCAAAATTACGAATCTCCAGAAATCTCAGCAAATATTTTTTCACCCAAACAGGATGATACTTTCAGGTAATGATCAGTACACTAAGGTGACTTGGTTCCCCAAATTTCGTTCTTCTATGTTGAAGCGTTCGTTTCCAGTAACAGTTTGAATATTTAGGTTTCACTCTGTTTTCTCCTATATTGATAGATGTATTTGGAACTCTAAATCCAACACGGTTTGTGCTAGCTTCTTGAAACTTGACACAATAAAGTAGTTTCACGTTCTATCTCTATGTTTTGTTTTCTCTTGATGTAGCCCTAAGCAGTGACTGGCGAGAAACACTTTCATGGAAAGGGGTTGCCAGGCTTCCCAAAATTACGAATCTCCAGAAATCTCAGCAAATATTTTTTCACCCAAACAGGATGATACTTTCAGGTAATGATCAGTACACTAAGGTGACTTGGTGCCCCAAATTTCGTTCTTCTATGTTGAAGCGTTCGTTTCCAGTAACAGTTTGAATTTTTAGGTTTCACTCTGTTTTCTCCTATATTGATAGATGTATTTGGAACTCTAAATCCAACACGGTTTGTGCTAGGTTCTTGAAACTTGACACAATAAAGTAGTTTCACGTTCTATCTCTATGTTTGGATTCCTCTTGATGTAGCCCTAAGCAGTGACAGGCGAGAAACACTTTCATGGAAAGGGGTTGCCAGGCTTCCCAAAATTACGAATCTCAAGAAATCTCAGCAAATATTTTTTCAGCCAAAGTGGATGATACTTTCAGGTAATGATCAGTACACGAAGGCGACTTGGTTCCCCAAATTTCGTTCTTCTATGTTGAAGCGTTCGTTTCCAGTAACAGTTTGAATTTTTAGGTTTCACTCTGTTTTCTCCTATATTGATAGATGTATTTGGAACTCTAAATCCAACACGGTTTGTGCTAGGTTCTTGAAACTTGACACAATAAAGTAGTTTCACGTTCTGTCTCTATGTTTTGTTTCCTCTTGATGTAGCCCTAAGCAGTGACTGGCGAGATACACTTCATTGGAAAGGGGTTGCCAGGCTTCCCAAAATTACGAATCTCCAGAAATCTCAGCAAATATTTTTTCACCCAAACAGGATGATACTTTCAGGTAATGATCAGTACACTAAGGTGACTTGGTTCCCCAAATTTCGTTCTTCTATGTTGAAGCGTTCGTTTCCAGTAACAGTTTGAATATTTAGGTTTCACTCTGTTTTCTCCTATATTGATAGATGTATTTGGAACTCTAAATCCAACACGGTTTGTGCTAGCTTCTTGAAACTTGACACAATAAAGTAGTTTCACGTTCTATCTCTATGTTTTGTTTTCTCTTGATGTAGCCCTAAGCAGTGACTGGCGAGAAACACTTTCATGGAAAGGGGTTGCCAGGCTTCCCAAAATTACGAATCTCCAGAAATCTCAGCAAATATTTTTTCACCCAAACAGGATGATACTTTCAGGTAATGATCAGTACACTAAGGTGACTTGGTGCCCCAAATTTCGTTCTTCTATGTTGAAGCGTTCGTTTCCAGTAACAGTTTGAATTTTTAGGTTTCACTCTGTTTTCTCCTATATTGATAGATGTATTTGGAACTCTAAATCCAACACGGTTTGTGCTAGGTTCTTGAAACTTGACACAATAAAGTAGTTTCACGTTCTATCTCTATGTTTGGATTCCTCTTGATGTAGCCCTAAGCAGTGACAGGCGAGAAACACTTTCATCGAAAGGGGTTGCCAGGCTTCCCAAAATTACGAATCTCCAGAAATCTCAGCAAATATTTTTTCACCCAAACAGGATGATACTTTCAGGTAATGATCAGTACACTAAGGTGACTTGGTTCCCCAAATTTCGTTCTTCTATGTTGAAGCGTTCGTTTCCAGTAACAGTTTGAATTTTTAGGTTTCACTCTGTTTTCTCCTATATTGATAGATGTATTTGGAACTCTAAATCCAACACGGTTTGTGCTAGCTTCTTGAAACTTGACACAATAAAGTAGTTTCACGTTCTATCTCTATGTTTGGATTCCTCTTGATGTAGCCCTAAGCAGTGACAGGCGAGAAACACTTTCATGGAAAGGGGTTGCCAGGCTTCCCAAAATTACGAATCTCCAGAAATCTCAGCAAATATGTTTTCACCCAAACTGGATGATACTTTCAGGTAATTATCAGTACACGAAGGCGACTTGGTTCCCCAAATATCGTTCTTCTATGTTGAAGCGTTCGTTTCCAGTAATAGTTTGAATTTTTAGGTTTCACTCTGTTTTCTCCTATATTGATAGATGTATTTGGAACTCTAAATCCAACACGGATTGTGCTAGCTTCTTGAAACTTGACACAATAAGGTAGTTTCACGTTCTATCTCTACGTTTGGATTCCTCTTGATGTAGCCCTAAGCAGTGACAGGCGAGAAACACTTCCATGGAAAGGGGTTGCCAGGCTTCCCAAAATTACGAATCTCCAGAAATCTCAGCAAATATTTTTTCACCCAAACTGGATTATACTTTCAGGTAATGATCAGTACACGAAGGCGACTTGGTTCCCCAAATTTCGTTCTTCTATGTTGAAGCGTTCGTTTCAAGTAACAGTTTGAATTTTTAGGTTTCACTCTATTTTCTCCTATATTGATAGATGTATTTGGAACTCTAAATCCAACACGGTTTGTGCTAGCTTCTTGAAACTTGACACAATAAAGTAGTTTCACGTTCTATCTCTATGTTTTGTTTCCTCTTGATTTAGCCCTAAGCAGTGACAGGCGAGAAACACTTCCATGGAAAGGGGTTGCCAGGCTTCCCAAAATTACGAATCTCCAGAAATCTCAGCAAATATGTTTTCAGCCAAACTGGATGATACTTTCAGATAATTATCAGTACACGAAGGCAACTTGGTTCCCCAAATTTCGTTCTTCTATGTTGAAGCATTGGTTTCCGTAAGAGTTTGAATATTTAGGTTTCACTCTGTTTTCTCCTATATTGTTAGATGTATTTGGAACTCTAAATCCAACATGGTTTGTGCTAGCTTCTTGAATCTTGACACAATAAAGTAGTTTCACGTTCTATCTCTATGTTTTGTTTCCTCTTGATGTAGCCCTATGCAGTGACTGGCGAGAAGCACTTTCATGGAAAGAGGTTGCCAGGCTTCCCAAAATTACGAATCTCCAGAAATCTCAGCAAATATTTTTTCACCCAAACAGGATGATACTTTCAGGTAATGATCAGTACACTAAGGTGACTTGGTTCCCCAAATTTTGTTCTTCTATGTTGAAGCGTTCGTTTCCAGTAACAGTTTGAATTTTTAGGTTTCACTCTGTTTTCTCCTATATTGATAGATGTATTTGGAACTCTAAATCCAACACGGTTTGTGCTAGCTTCTTGAAACTTGACACAATAAAGTAGTTTCACGTTCTATCTCTATGTTTGGATTCCTCTTGATGTAGCCCTAAGCAGTGACAGGCGAGAAACACTTTCATCGAAAGGGGTTGCCAGGCTTCCCAAAATTACGAATCTCCAGAAATCTCAGCAAATATTTTTTCACCCAAACAGGATGATACTTTCAGGTAATGATCAGTACACTAAGGTGACTTGGTTCCCCAAATTTTGTTCTTCTATGTTGAAGCGTTCGTTTCCAGTAACAGTTTGAATTTTTAGGTTTCACTCTGTTTTCTCCTATATTGATAGATGTATTTGGAACTCTAAATCCAACACGGTTTGTGCTAGCTTCTTGAAACTTGACACAATAAAGTAGTTTCACGTTCTATCTCTATGTTTGGATTCCTCTTGATGTAGCCCTAAGCAGTGACAGGCGAGAAACACTTTCATGGAAAGGGGTTGCCAGGCTTCCCAAAATTACGAATCTCAAGAAATCTCAGCAAATATTTTTTCAGCCAAAGTGGATGATACTTTCAGGTAATGATCAGTACACGAAGGCGACTTGGTTCCCCAAATTTCGTTCTTCTATGTTGAAGCGTTCGTTTCCAGTAACAGTTTGAATTTTTAGGTTTCACTCTGTTTTCTCCTATATTGATAGATGTATTTGGAACTCTAAATCCAACACGGTTTGTGCTAGGTTCTTGAAACTTGACACAATAAAGTAGTTTCACGTTCTGTCTCTATGTTTTGTTTCCTCTTGATGTAGCCCTAAGCAGTGACTGGCGAGATACACTTCATTGGAAAGGGGTTGCCAGGCTTCCCAAAATTACGAATCTCCAGAAATCTCAGCAAATATTTTTTCACCCAAACAGGATGATACTTTCAGGTAATGATCAGTACACTAAGGTGACTTGGTTCCCCAAATTTCGTTCTTCTATGTTGAAGCGTTCGTTTCCAGTAACAGTTTGAATATTTAGGTTTCACTCTGTTTTCTCCTATATTGATAGATGTATTTGGAACTCTAAATCCAACACGGTTTGTGCTAGCTTCTTGAAACTTGACACAATAAAGTAGTTTCACGTTCTATCTCTATGTTTTGTTTTCTCTTGATGTAGCCCTAAGCAGTGACTGGCGAGAAACACTTTCATGGAAAGGGGTTGCCAGGCTTCCCAAAATTACGAATCTCCAGAAATCTCAGCAAATATTTTTTCACCCAAACAGGATGATACTTTCAGGTAATGATCAGTACACTAAGGTGACTTGGTGCCCCAAATTTCGTTCTTCTATGTTGAAGCGTTCGTTTCCAGTAACAGTTTGAATTTTTAGGTTTCACTCTGTTTTCTCCTATATTGATAGATGTATTTGGAACTCTAAATCCAACACGGTTTGTGCTAGGTTCTTGAAACTTGACACAATAAAGTAGTTTCACGTTCTATCTCTATGTTTGGATTCCTCTTGATGTAGCCCTAAGCAGTGACAGGCGAGAAACACTTTCATCGAAAGGGGTTGCCAGGCTTCCCAAAATTACGAATCTCCAGAAATCTCAGCAAATATTTTTTCACCCAAACAGGATGATACTTTCAGGTAATGATCAGTACACTAAGGTGACTTGGTTCCCCAAATTTCGTTCTTCTATGTTGAAGCGTTCGTTTCCAGTAACAGTTTGAATTTTTAGGTTTCACTCTGTTTTCTCCTATATTGATAGATGTATTTGGAACTCTAAATCCAACACGGTTTGTGCTAGCTTCTTGAAACTTGACACAATAAAGTAGTTTCACGTTCTATCTCTATGTTTGGATTCCTCTTGATGTAGCCCTAAGCAGTGACAGGCGAGAAACACTTTCATGGAAAGGGGTTGCCAGGCTTCCCAAAATTACGAATCTCCAGAAATCTCAGCAAATATGTTTTCACCCAAACTGGATGATACTTTCAGGTAATTATCAGTACACGAAGGCGACTTGGTTCCCCAAATATCGTTCTTCTATGTTGAAGCGTTCGTTTCCAGTAATAGTTTGAATTTTTAGGTTTCACTCTGTTTTCTCCTATATTGATAGATGTATTTGGAACTCTAAATCCAACACGGATTGTGCTAGCTTCTTGAAACTTGACACAATAAGGTAGTTTCACGTTCTATCTCTACGTTTGGATTCCTCTTGATGTAGCCCTAAGCAGTGACAGGCGAGAAACACTTCCATGGAAAGGGGTTGCCAGGCTTCCCAAAATTACGAATCTCCAGAAATCTCAGCAAATATTTTTTCACCCAAACTGGATTATACTTTCAGGTAATGATCAGTACACGAAGGCGACTTGGTTCCCCAAATTTCGTTCTTCTATGTTGAAGCGTTCGTTTCAAGTAACAGTTTGAATTTTTAGGTTTCACTCTATTTTCTCCTATATTGATAGATGTATTTGGAACTCTAAATCCAACACGGTTTGTGCTAGCTTCTTGAAACTTGACACAATAAAGTAGTTTCACGTTCTATCTCTATGTTTTGTTTCCTCTTGATTTAGCCCTAAGCAGTGACAGGCGAGAAACACTTCCATGGAAAGGGGTTGCCAGGCTTCCCAAAATTACGAATCTCCAGAAATCTCAGCAAATATGTTTTCAGCCAAACTGGATGATACTTTCAGATAATTATCAGTACACGAAGGCAACTTGGTTCCCCAAATTTCGTTCTTCTATGTTGAAGCATTGGTTTCCGTAACAGTTTGAATATTTAGGTTTCACTCTGTTTTCTCCTATATTGTTAGATGTATTTGGAACTCTAAATCCAACATGGTTTGTGCTAGCTTCTTGAATCTTGACACAATAAAGTAGTTTCACGTTCTATCTCTATGTTTTGTTTCCTCTTGATGTAGCCCTATGCAGTGACTGGCGAGAAACACTTTCATGGAAAGAGGTTGCCAGGCTTCCCAAAATTACGAATCTCCAGAAATCTCAGCAAATATTTTTTCACCCAAACAGGATGATACTTTCAGGTAATGATCAGTACACTAAGGTGACTTGGTTCCCCAAATTTTGTTCTTCTATGTTGAAGCGTTCGTTTCCAGTAACAGTTTGAATTTTTAGGTTTCACTCTGTTTTCTCCTATATTGATAGATGTATTTGGAACTCTAAATCCAACACGGTTTGTGCTAGCTTCTTGAAACTTGACACAATAAAGTAGTTTCACGTTCTATCTTTATGTTTGGATTCCTCTTGATGTAGCCCTAAGCAGTGACAGGCGAGAAACACTTTCATGGAAAGGGGTTGCCAGGCTTACCAAAATTACGAAACTCCAGAAATCTCAGCAAATATGTTTTCAGCCAAACTGGATGATACTTTCAGGTAATTATCAGTACACGAAGGCGACTTGGTTCCCCAAATTTCGTTCTTCTATGTTGAAGCGTTCGTTTCCAGTAACAGTTTGAATTTTTAGGTTTCACTCTGTTTTCTCCTATATTGATAGATGTATTTGGAACTCTAAATCCAACACGGTTTGTGCTAGCTTCTTGAAACTTGACACAATAAAGTAGTTTCACGTTCTATCTCTATGTTTGGATTCCTCTTGATGTAGCCCTAAGCAGTGACAGGCGAGAAACACTTTCATGGAAAGGGGTTGCCAGGCTTCCCAAAATTACGAATCTCCAGAAATCTCAGCAAATATTTTTTCAGCCAAAGTGGATGATACTTTCAGGTAATGATCAGTACACGAAGGCGACTTGGTTCCCCAAATTTCGTTCTTCTATGTTGAAGCGTTCGTTTCCAGTAACAGTTTGAATTTTTAGGTTTCACTCTGTTTTCTCCTATATTGATAGATGTATTTGGAACTCTAAATCCAACACGGTTTGTGCTAGGTTCTTGAAACTTGACACAATAAAGTAGTTTCACGTTCTGTCTCTATGTTTTGTTTCCTCTTGATGTAGCCCTAAGCAGTGACAGGCGAGAAACACTTCCATGGAAAGGGGTTGCCAGGCTTCCCAAAATTACGAATCTCCACAAATCTCAGCAAATATTTTTTCACCCAAACAGGATGATACTTTCAGGTAATGATCAGTACACTAAGGTGACTTGGTTCCCCAAATTTCGTTCTTCTATGTTGAAGCGTTCGTTTCCAGTAACAGTTTGAATATTTAGGTTTCACTCTGTTTTCTCCTATATTGATAGATGTATTTGGAACTCTAAATCCAACACGGTTTGTGCTAGCTTCTTGAAACTTGACACAATAAAGTAGTTTCACGTTCTATCTCTATGTTTTGTTTTCTCTTGATGTAGCCCTAAGCAGTGACTGGCGAGAAACACTTTCATGGAAAGGGGTTGCCAGGCTTCCCAAAATTACGAATCTCCAGAAATCTCAGCAAATATTTTTTCACCCAAACAGGATGATACTTTCAGGTAATGATCAGTACACTAAGGTGACTTGGTGCCCCAAATTTCGTTCTTCTATGTTGAAGCGTTCGTTTCCAGTAACAGTTTGAATTTTTAGGTTTCACTCTGTTTTCTCCTATATTGATAGATGTATTTGGAACTCCAAATCCAACACGGTTTGTGCTAGGTTCTTGAAACTTGACACAATAAAGTAGTTTCACGTTCTATCTCTATGTTTGGATTCCTCTTGATGTAGCCCTAAGCAGTGACAGGCGAGAAACACTTTCATCCAAAGGGGTTGCCAGGCTTCCCAAAATTACGAATCTCCAGAAATCTCAGCAAATATTTTTTCACCCAAACAGGATGATACTTTCAGGTAATGATCAGTACACTAAGGCGACTTGGTTCCCCAAATATCGTTCTTCTATGTTGAAGCGTTCGTTTCCAGTAATAGTTTGAATTTTTAGGTTTCACTCTGTTTTCTCCTATATTGATAGATGTATTTGGAACTCTAAATCCAACACGGTTTGTGCTAGCTTCTTGAAACTTGACACAATAAAGTAGTTTCACGTTCTATCTCTATGTTTGGATTCCTCTTGATGTAGCCCTAAGCAGTGACAGGCGAGAAACACTTTCATGGAAAGGGGTTGCCAGGCTTCCCAAAATTACGAATCTCCAGAAATCTCAGCAAATATTTTTTCACACAAACTGGATGATACATTCAGGTAATGATCAGTACATGAAGGCGACTTGGTTCCCCAAATTTCGTTCTTCTATGTTGAAGCGTTCGTTTCAAGTAACAGTTTGAATTTTTAGGTTTCACTCTGTTTTCTCCTATATTGATAGATGTATTTGGAACTCTAAATCCAACACGGTTTGTGCTAGCTTCTTGAAACTTGACACAATAAAGTAGTTTCACGTTCTATCTCTATGTTTTGTTTCCTCTTGATGTAGCCCTAAGCAGTGACAGGCGAGAAACACTTTCATGGAAAGGGGTTGCCAGGCTTCCCAAAATTACGAATCTCCATAAATCTCAGCAAATATTTTTTCACCCAAACTTGATGATACTTTCAGATAATGATCAGTACACGAAGGCGACTTGGTTCCCCAAATATCGTTCTTCTATGTTGAAGCGTTCGTTTCCAGTAACAGTTTGAATTTTTAGGTTTCACTCTGTTTTCTCCTATATTGATAGATGTATTTGGAACTCTAAATCCAACACGGTTTGTGCTAGCTTCTTGAAACTTGACACAATAAAGTAGTTTCACGTTCTATCTCTATGTTTTGTTTCCTCTTGATGTAGCCCTAAGCAGTGACAGGCGAGAAACACTTCCATGGAAAGGGGTTGCCAGGCTTCCCAAAATTACGAATCTCCATAAATCTCAGCAAATATTTTTTCACCCAAACTTGATGATACTTTCAGATAATGATCAGTACACGAAGGCGAGTTGGTTCCCCAAATATCGTTCTTCTATGTTGAAGCGTTCGTTTCCAGTAACAGTTTGAATTTTTAGGTTTCACTCTGTTTTCTCCTATATTGATAGATGTATTTGGAACTCTAAATCCAACACGGTTTGTGCTAGCTTCTTGAAACTTGACACAATAAAGTAGTTTCACGTTCTATCTCTATGTTTGGATTCCTCTTGATGTAGCCCTAAGCAGTGACAGGCGAGAAACACTTTCATGGAAAGGGGTTGCCAGGCTTCCGAAAATTACGAATCTCCATAAATCTCAGCAAATATTTTTTCAGCCAAAGTGGATGATACTTTCAGGTAATGATCAGTACACGAAGGCGACTTGGTTCCCCAAATTTCGTTCTTCTATGTTGAAGCGTTCGTTTCCAGTAACAGTTTGAATTTTTAGGTTTCACTCTGTTTTCTCCTATATTGATAGATGTATTTGGAACTCTAAATCCAACACGGTTTGTGCTAGGTTCTTGAAACTTGACACAATAAAGTAGTTTCACGTTCTGTCTCTATGTTTTGTTTCCTCTTGATGTAGCCCTAAGCAGTGACAGGCGAGAAACACTTCCATGGAAAGGGGTTGCCAGGCTTCCCAAAATTACGAATCTCCAGAAATCTCAGCAAATATTTTTTCACCCAAACAGGATGATACTTTCAGGTAATGATCAGTACACTAAGGTGACTTGGTTCCCCAAATTTCGTTCTTCTATGTTGAAGCGTTCGTTTCCAGTAACAGTTTGAATATTTAGGTTTCACTCTGTTTTCTCCTATATTGATAGATGTATTTGGAACTCTAAATCCAACACGGTTTGTGCTAGCTTCTTGAAACTTGACACAATAAAGTAGTTTCACGTTCTATCTCTATGTTTTGTTTTCTCTTGATGTAGCCCTAAGCAGTGACTGGCGAGAAACACTTTCATGGAAAGGGGTTGCCAGGCTTCCCAAAATTACGAATCTCCAGAAATCTCAGCAAATATTTTTTCACCCAAACAGGATGATACTTTCAGGTAATGATCAGTACACTAAGGTGACTTGGTGCCCCAAATTTCGTTCTTCTATGTTGAAGCGTTCGTTTCCAGTAACAGTTTGAATTTTTAGGTTTCACTCTGTTTTCTCCTATATTGATAGATGTATTTGGAACTCCAAATCCAACACGGTTTGTGCTAGGTTCTTGAAACTTGACACAATAAAGTAGTTTCACGTTCTATCTCTATGTTTGGATTCCTCTTGATGTAGCCCTAAGCAGTGACAGGCGAGAAACACTTTCATCGAAAGGGGTTGCCAGGCTTCCCAAAATTACGAATCTCCAGAAATCTCAGCAAATATTTTTTCACCCAAACAGGATGATACTTTCAGGTAATGATCAGTACACTAAGGCGACTTGGTTCCCCAAATATCGTTCTTCTATGTTGAAGCGTTCGTTTCCAGTAATAGTTTGAATTTTTAGGTTTCACTCTGTTTTCTCCTATATTGATAGATGTATTTGGAACTCTAAATCCAACACGGTTTGTGCTAGCTTCTTGAAACTTGACACAATAAAGTAGTTTCACGTTCTATCTCTATGTTTGGATTCCTCTTGATGTAGCCCTAAGCAGTGACAGGCGAGAAACACTTTCATGGAAAGGGGTTGCCAGGCTTCCCAAAATTACGAATCTCCAGAAATCTCAGCAAATATGTTTTCACCCAAACTGGATGATACTTTCAGGTAATTATCAGTACACGAAGGCGACTTGGTTCCCCAAATATCGTTCTTCTATGTTGAAGCGTTCGTTTCCAGTAATAGTTTGAATTTTTAGGTTTCACTCTGTTTTCTCCTATATTGATAGATGTATTTGGAACTCTAAATCCAACACGGATTGTGCTAGCTTCTTGAAACTTGACACAATAAGGTAGTTTCACGTTCTATCTCTACGTTTGGATTCCTCTTGATGTAGCCCTAAGCAGTGACAGGCGAGAAACACTTCCATGGAAAGGGGTTGCCAGGCTTCCCAAAATTACGAATCTCCAGAAATCTCAGCAAATATTTTTTCACCCAAACTGGATTATACTTTCAGGTAATGATCAGTACACGAAGGCGACTTGGTTCCCCAAATTTCGTTCTTCTATGTTGAAGCGTTCGTTTCAAGTAACAGTTTGAATTTTTAGGTTTCACTCTATTTTCTCCTATATTGATAGATGTATTTGGAACTCTAAATCCAACACGGTTTGTGCTAGCTTCTTGAAACTTGACACAATAAAGTAGTTTCACGTTCTATCTCTATGTTTTGTTTCCTCTTGATTTAGCCCTAAGCAGTGACAGGCGAGAAACACTTCCATGGAAAGGGGTTGCCAGGCTTCCCAAAATTACGAATCTCCAGAAATCTCAGCAAATATGTTTTCAGCCAAACTGGATGATACTTTCAGATAATTATCAGTACACGAAGGCAACTTGGTTCCCCAAATTTCGTTCTTCTATGTTGAAGCATTGGTTTCCGTAACAGTTTGAATATTTAGGTTTCACTCTGTTTTCTCCTATATTGTTAGATGTATTTGGAACTCTAAATCCAACATGGTTTGTGCTAGCTTCTTGAATCTTGACACAATAAAGTAGTTTCACGTTCTATCTCTATGTTTTGTTTCCTCTTGATGTAGCCCTATGCAGTGACTGGCGAGAAACACTTTCATGGAAAGAGGTTGCCAGGCTTCCCAAAATTACGAATCTCCAGAAATCTCAGCAAATATTTTTTCACCCAAACAGGATGATACTTTCAGGTAATGATCAGTACACTAAGGTGACTTGGTTCCCCAAATTTTGTTCTTCTATGTTGAAGCGTTCGTTTCCAGTAACAGTTTGAATTTTTAGGTTTCACTCTGTTTTCTCCTATATTGATAGATGTATTTGGAACTCTAAATCCAACACGGTTTGTGCTAGCTTCTTGAAACTTGACACAATAAAGTAGTTTCACGTTCTATCTTTATGTTTGGATTCCTCTTGATGTAGCCCTAAGCAGTGACAGGCGAGAAACACTTTCATGGAAAGGGGTTGCCAGGCTTACCAAAATTACGAAACTCCAGAAATCTCAGCAAATATGTTTTCAGCCAAACTGGATGATACTTTCAGGTAATTATCAGTACACGAAGGCGACTTGGTTCCCCAAATTTCGTTCTTCTATGTTGAAGCGTTCGTTTCCAGTAACAGTTTGAATTTTTAGGTTTCACTCTGTTTTCTCCTATATTGATAGATGTATTTGGAACTCTAAATCCAACACGGTTTGTGCTAGCTTCTTGAAACTTGACACAATAAAGTAGTTTCACGTTCTATCTCTATGTTTGGATTCCTCTTGATGTAGCCCTAAGCAGTGACAGGCGAGAAACACTTTCATGGAAAGGGGTTGCCAGGCTTCCCAAAATTACGAATCTCCAGAAATCTCAGCAAATATTTTTTCAGCCAAAGTGGATGATACTTTCAGGTAATGATCAGTACACGAAGGCGACTTGGTTCCCCAAATTTCGTTCTTCTATGTTGAAGCGTTCGTTTCCAGTAACAGTTTGAATTTTTAGGTTTCACTCTGTTTTCTCCTATATTGATAGATGTATTTGGAACTCTAAATCCAACACGGTTTGTGCTAGGTTCTTGAAACTTGACACAATAAAGTAGTTTCACGTTCTGTCTCTATGTTTTGTTTCCTCTTGATGTAGCCCTAAGCAGTGACAGGCGAGAAACACTTCCATGGAAAGGGGTTGCCAGGCTTCCCAAAATTACGAATCTCCAGAAATCTCAGCAAATATTTTTTCACCCAAACAGGATGATACTTTCAGGTAATGATCAGTACACTAAGGTGACTTGGTTCCCCAAATTTCGTTCTTCTATGTTGAAGCGTTCGTTTCCAGTAACAGTTTGAATATTTAGGTTTCACTCTGTTTTCTCCTATATTGATAGATGTATTTGGAACTCTAAATCCAACACGGTTTGTGCTAGCTTCTTGAAACTTGACACAATAAAGTAGTTTCACGTTCTATCTCTATGTTTTGTTTTCTCTTGATGTAGCCCTAAGCAGTGACTGGCGAGAAACACTTTCATGGAAAGGGGTTGCCAGGCTTCCCAAAATTACGAATCTCCAGAAATCTCAGCAAATATTTTTTCACCCAAACAGGATGATACTTTCAGGTAATGATCAGTACACTAAGGTGACTTGGTGCCCCAAATTTCGTTCTTCTATGTTGAAGCGTTCGTTTCCAGTAACAGTTTGAATTTTTAGGTTTCACTCTGTTTTCTCCTATATTGATAGATGTATTTGGAACTCCAAATCCAACACGGTTTGTGCTAGGTTCTTGAAACTTGACACAATAAAGTAGTTTCACGTTCTATCTCTATGTTTGGATTCCTCTTGATGTAGCCCTAAGCAGTGACAGGCGAGAAACACTTTCATCGAAAGGGGTTGCCAGGCTTCCCAAAATTACGAATCTCCAGAAATCTCAGCAAATATTTTTTCACCCAAACAGGATGATACTTTCAGGTAATGATCAGTACACTAAGGCGACTTGGTTCCCCAAATATCGTTCTTCTATGTTGAAGCGTTCGTTTCCAGTAATAGTTTGAATTTTTAGGTTTCACTCTGTTTTCTCCTATATTGATAGATGTATTTGGAACTCTAAATCCAACACGGTTTGTGCTAGCTTCTTGAAACTTGACACAATAAAGTAGTTTCACGTTCTATCTCTATGTTTGGATTCCTCTTGATGTAGCCCTAAGCAGTGACAGGCGAGAAACACTTTCATGGAAAGGGGTTGCCAGGCTTCCCAAAATTACGAATCTCCAGAAATCTCAGCAAATATTTTTTCACACAAACTGGATGATACATTCAGGTAATGATCAGTACATGAAGGCGACTTGGTTCCCCAAATTTCGTTCTTCTATGTTGAAGCGTTCGTTTCAAGTAACAGTTTGAATTTTTAGGTTTCACTCTGTTTTCTCCTATATTGATAGATGTATTTGGAACTCTAAATCCAACACGGTTTGTGCTAGCTTCTTGAAACTTGACACAATAAAGTAGTTTCACGTTCTATCTCTATGTTTTGTTTCCTCTTGATGTAGCCCTAAGCAGTGACAGGCGAGAAACACTTTCATGGAAAGGGGTTGCCAGGCTTCCCAAAATTACGAATCTCCATAAATCTCAGCAAATATTTTTTCACCCAAACTTGATGATACTTTCAGATAATGATCAGTACACGAAGGCGACTTGGTTCCCCAAATATCGTTCTTCTATGTTGAAGCGTTCGTTTCCAGTAACAGTTTGAATTTTTAGGTTTCACTCTGTTTTCTCCTATATTGATAGATGTATTTGGAACTCTAAATCCAACACGGTTTGTGCTAGCTTCTTGAAACTTGACACAATAAAGTAGTTTCACGTTCTATCTCTATGTTTTGTTTCCTCTTGATGTAGCCCTAAGCAGTGACAGGCGAGAAACACTTCCATGGAAAGGGGTTGCCAGGCTTCCCAAAATTACGAATCTCCATAAATCTCAGCAAATATTTTTTCACCCAAACTTGATGATACTTTCAGATAATGATCAGTACACGAAGGCGACTTGGTTCCCCAAATATCGTTCTTCTATGTTGAAGCGTTCGTTTCCAGTAACAGTTTGAATTTTTAGGTTTCACTCTGTTTTCTCCTATATTGATAGATGTATTTGGAACTCTAAATCCAACACGGTTTGTGCTAGCTTCTTGAAACTTGACACAATAAAGTAGTTTCACGTTCTATCTCTATGTTTGGATTCCTCTTGATGTAGCCCTAAGCAGTGACAGGCGAGAAACACTTTCATGGAAAGGGGTTGCCAGGCTTCCGAAAATTACGAATCTCCATAAATCTCAGCAAATATTTTTTCAGCCAAAGTGGATGATACTTTCAGGTAATGATCAGTACACGAAGGCGACTTGGTTCCCCAAATTTCGTTCTTCTATGTTGAAGCGTTCGTTTCCAGTAACAGTTTGAATTTTTAGGTTTCACTCTGTTTTCTCCTATATTGATAGATGTATTTGGAACTCTAAATCCAACACGGTTTGTGCTAGGTTCTTGAAACTTGACACAATAAAGTAGTTTCACGTTCTGTCTCTATGTTTTGTTTCCTCTTGATGTAGCCCTAAGCAGTGACAGGCGAGAAACACTTCCATGGAAAGGGGTTGCCAGGCTTCCCAAAATTACGAATCTCCAGAAATCTCAGCAAATATTTTTTCACCCAAACAGGATGATACTTTCAGGTAATGATCAGTACACTAAGGTGACTTGGTTCCCCAAATTTCGTTCTTCTATGTTGAAGCGTTCGTTTCCAGTAACAGTTTGAATATTTAGGTTTCACTCTGTTTTCTCCTATATTGATAGATGTATTTGGAACTCTAAATCCAACACGGTTTGTGCTAGCTTCTTGAAACTTGACACAATAAAGTAGTTTCACGTTCTATCTCTATGTTTTGTTTTCTCTTGATGTAGCCCTAAGCAGTGACTGGCGAGAAACACTTTCATGGAAAGGGGTTGCCAGGCTTCCCAAAATTACGAATCTCCAGAAATCTCAGCAAATATTTTTTCACCCAAACAGGATGATACATTCAGGTAATGATCAGTACACTAAGGTGACTTGGTGCCCCAAATTTCGTTCTTCTATGTTGAAGCGTTCGTTTCCAGTAACAGTTTGAATTTTTAGGTTTCACTCTGTTTTCTCCTATATTGATAGATGTATTTGGAACTCCAAATCCAACACGGTTTGTGCTAGGTTCTTGAAACTTGACACAATAAAGTAGTTTCACGTTCTATCTCTATGTTTGGATTCCTCTTGATGTAGCCCTAAGCAGTGACAGGCGAGAAACACTTTCATCGAAAGGGGTTGCCAGGCTTCCCAAAATTACGAATCTCCAGAAATCTCAGCAAATATTTTTTCACCCAAACAGGATGATACTTTCAGGTAATGATCAGTACACTAAGGCGACTTGGTTCCCCAAATATCGTTCTTCTATGTTGAAGCGTTCGTTTCCAGTAATAGTTTGAATTTTTAGGTTTCACTCTGTTTTCTCCTATATTGATAGATGTATTTGGAACTCTAAATCCAACACGGTTTGTGCTAGCTTCTTGAAACTTGACACAATAAAGTAGTTTCACGTTCTATCTCTATGTTTGGATTCCTCTTGATGTAGCCCTAAGCAGTGACAGGCGAGAAACACTTTCATGGAAAGGGGTTGCCAGGCTTCCCAAAATTACGAATCTCCAGAAATCTCAGCAAATATTTTTTCACACAAACTGGATGATACATTCAGGTAATGATCAGTACATGAAGGCGACTTGGTTCCCCAAATTTCGTTCTTCTATGTTGAAGCGTTCGTTTCAAGTAACAGTTTGAATTTTTAGGTTTCACTCTGTTTTCTCCTATATTGATAGATGTATTTGGAACTCTAAATCCAACACGGTTTGTGCTAGCTTCTTGAAACTTGACACAATAAAGTAGTTTCACGTTCTATCTCTATGTTTTGTTTCCTCTTGATGTAGCCCTAAGCAGTGACAGGCGAGAAACACTTTCATGGAAAGGGGTTGCCAGGCTTCCCAAAATTACGAATCTCCATAAATCTCAGCAAATATTTTTTCACCCAAACTTGATGATACTTTCAGATAATGATCAGTACACGAAGGCGACTTGGTTCCCCAAATATCGTTCTTCTATGTTGAAGCGTTCGTTTCCAGTAACAGTTTGAATTTTTAGGTTTCACTCTGTTTTCTCCTATATTGATAGATGTATTTGGAACTCTAAATCCAACACGGTTTGTGCTAGCTTCTTGAAACTTGACACAATAAAGTAGTTTCACGTTCTATCTCTATGTTTTGTTTCCTCTTGATGTAGCCCTAAGCAGTGACAGGCGAGAAACACTTCCATGGAAAGGGGTTGCCAGGCTTCCCAAAATTACGAATCTCCATAAATCTCAGCAAATATTTTTTCACCCAAACTTGATGATACTTTCAGATAATGATCAGTACACGAAGGCGACTTGGTTCCCCAAATATCGTTCTTCTATGTTGAAGCGTTCGTTTCCAGTAACAGTTTGAATTTTTAGGTTTCACTCTGTTTTCTCCTATATTGATAGATGTATTTGGAACTCTAAATCCAACACGGTTTGTGCTAGCTTCTTGAAACTTGACACAATAAAGTAGTTTCACGTTCTATCTCTATGTTTGGATTCCTCTTGATGTAGCCCTAAGCAGTGACAGGCGAGAAACACTTTCATGGAAAGGGGTTGCCAGGCTTCCGAAAATTACGAATCTCCATAAATCTCAGCAAATATTTTTTCAGCCAAAGTGGATGATACTTTCAGGTAATGATCAGTACACGAAGGCGACTTGGTTCCCCAAATTTCGTTCTTCTATGTTGAAGCGTTCGTTTCCAGTAACAGTTTGAATTTTTAGGTTTCACTCTGTTTTCTCCTATATTGATAGATGTATTTGGAACTCTAAATCCAACACGGTTTGTGCTAGGTTCTTGAAACTTGACACAATAAAGTAGTTTCACGTTCTGTCTCTATGTTTTGTTTCCTCTTGATGTAGCCCTAAGCAGTGACTGGCGAGATACACTTCATTGGAAAGGGGTTGCCAGGCTTCCCAAAATTACGAATCTCCAGAAATCTCAGCAAATATTTTTTCACCCAAACAGGATGATACTTTCAGGTAATGATCAGTACACTAAGGTGACTTGGTTCCCCAAATTTCGTTCTTCTATGTTGAAGCGTTCGTTTCCAGTAACAGTTTGAATATTTAGGTTTCACTCTGTTTTCTCCTATATTGATAGATGTATTTGGAACTCTAAATCCAACACGGTTTGTGCTAGCTTCTTGAAACTTGACACAATAAAGTAGTTTCACGTTCTATCTCTAAGTTTTGTTTTCTCTTGATGTAGCCCTAAGCAGTGACTGGCGAGAAACACTTTCATGGAAAGGGGTTGCCAGGCTTCCCAAAATTACGAATCTCCAGAAATCTCAGCAAATATTTTTTCACCCAAACAGGATGATACTTTCAGGTAATGATCAGTACACTAAGGTGACTTGGTGCCCCAAATTTCGTTCTTCTATGTTGAAGCGTTCGTTTCCAGTAACAGTTTGAATTTTTAGGTTTCACTCTGTTTTCTCCTATATTGATAGATGTATTTGGAACTCTAAATCCAACACGGTTTGTGCTAGGTTCTTGAAACTTGACACAATAAAGTAGTTTCACGTTCTATCTCTATGTTTGGATTCCTCTTGATGTAGCCCTAAGCAGTGACAGGCGAGAAACACTTTCATGGAAAGGGGTTGCCAGGCTTCCCAAAATTACGAATCTCCAGAAATCTCAGCAAATATTTTTTCAGCCAAAGTGGATGATACTTTCAGGTAATGATCAGTACACGAAGGCGACTTGGTTCCCCAAATTTCGTTCTTCTATGTTGAAGCGTTCGTTTCCAGTAACAGTTTGAATTTTTAGGTTTCACTCTGTTTTCTCCTATATTGATAGATGTATTTGGAACTCTAAATCCAACACGGTTTGTGCTAGCATCTTGAAACTTGACACAATAAAGTAGTTTCACGTTCTATCTCTATGTTTTGTTTCCTCTTGATGTAGCCCTAAGCAGTGACAGGAGAGAAACACTTCCATGGAAAGGGGTTGCCAGGCTTCCCAAAATTACGAATCTCCAGAAATCTCAGCAAATATTTTTTCACCCAAACTGGATGATACTTTCAGGTAATGATCAGTAAACGAAGGCGACATGGTTCCCCAAATTTCGTTCTTGTATGTTGAAGCGTGCATTTCCAGTAACAGTTTGAATTTTTAGGTTTCACTCTGTTTTCTCCTATATTGATACATGTATTTGGAACTCTAAATCCAACACGGTTTGTGCTAGCTTCTTGAAACTTGACACAATAAAGTAGTTTCACGTTCTGTCTCTATGTTTGGATTCCTCTTGATGTAGCCCTAAGCAGTGACAGGCGAGAAACACTTTCATGGAAAGGGGTTGCCAGGCTTCCCAAAATTACGAATCTCCAGAAATCTCAGCAAATATGTTTTCAGCCAAACTGGATGATACTTTCAGATAATTATCAGTACACGAAGGCAACTTGGTTCCCCAAATTTCGTTCTTCTATGTTGAAGCGTTGGTTTCCAGTAACAGTTTGAATATTTAGGTTTCACTCTGTTTTCTCCTATATTGTTAGATGTATTTAGAACTCTAAATCCAACATGGTTTGTGCTAGCTTCTTGAATCTTGACACAATAAAGTAGTTTCACGTTCTATCTCTATGTTTTGTTTCCTCTTGATGTAGCCCTAAGCAGTGACTGGCGAGAAACACTTTCATGGAAAGGGGTTGCCAGGCTTCCCAAAATTACGAATCTCCAGAAATCTCAGCAAATATTTTTTCACCCAAACAGGATGATACTTTCAGGTAATGATCAGTACACTAAGGTGACTTGGTTCCCCAAATTTCGTTCTACTATGTTGAAGCGTTCGTTTCCAGTAACAGTTTGTATTTTTAGGTTTCACTCTGTTTTCTCCTATATTGATAGATGTATTTGGAACTCTAAATCCAACACGGTTTGTGCTAGCTTCTTGAAACTTGACACAATAAAGTAGTTTCACGTTCTATCTCTACGTTTGGATTCCTATTGATGTAGCCCTAAGCAGTGACAGGCGAGAAACACTTTGATGGAAAGGGGTTGCCAGGCTTACCAAAATTACGAATCTCCAGAAATCTCAGCAAATATGTTTTCAGCCAAACTGGATGATACTTTCAGGTAATTATCAGTACACGAAGGCGACTTGGTTCCCCAAATTTCGTTCTTCTATGTTGAAGCGTTCGTTTCCAGTAACAGTTTGAATTTTTAGGTTTCACTCTGTTTTCTCCTATATTGATAGATGTATTTGGAACTCTAAATCCAACACGGTTTGTGCTAGCTTCTTGAAACTTGACACAATAAAGTAGTTTCACGTTCTATCTCTATGTTTGGATTCCTCTTGATTTAGCCCTAAGCGCTGACAGGCGAGAAACACTTTCATGGAAAGGGGTTGCCAGGCTTCCCAAAATTACGAATCTCCAGAAATCTCAGCAAATATTTTTTCACACAAACTGGATGATACATTCAGGTAATGATCAGTACACGAAGGTGACTTGGTTCCCCAAATTTCGTTCTTCTATGTTGAAGCGTTCGTATCAAGTAACAGTTTGAATTTTTAGGTTTCACTCTGTTTTCTCCTATATTGATAGATGTATTTGGAACTCTAAATCCAACACGGTTTGTGCTAGCTTCTTGAAACTTGACACAATAAAGTAGTTTCACGTTCTATCTCTATGTTTTGTTTCCTCTTGATGTAGCCCTAAGCAGTGACAGGCGAGAAACACTTTCATGGAAAGGGGTTGCCAGGCTTCCCAAAATTACGAATCTCCATAAATCTCAGCAAATATTTTTTCACCCAAACTTGATGATACTTTCAGATAATGATCAGTACACGAAGGCGACTTGGTTCCCCAAATATCGTTCTTCTATGTTGAAGCGTTCGTTTCCAGTAACCGTTTGAATTTTTAGGTTTCACTCTGTTTTCTCCTATATTGATAGATGTATTTGGAACTCTAAATCCAACACGGTTTGTGCTAGCTTCTTGAAACTTGACACAATAAAGTAGTTTCACGTTCTATCTCTATGTTTGGATTCCTCTTGATGTAGCCCTAAGCAGTGACTGGCGAGAAACACTTTCATGGAAAGGGGTTGCCAGGCTTCCCAAAATTACGAATCTCCAGAAATCTCAGCAAATATTTTTTCACACAACTGGATGATACTATCAGGTAATGATCAGTACACGAAGGAGACTTGGTTCCCCAAATTTCGTTCTTCTATGTTGAAGCGTTCGTTTCCAGTAACAGTTTGAATTTTTAGGTTTCACTCTGTTTTCTCCTATATTGATAGATGTATTTGGAACTCTAAATCCAACACGGTTTGTGCTAGCTTCTTGAAACTTGACACAATAAAGTAGTTTCACGTTCTATCTCTATGTTTTGTTTCCTCTTGATGTAGCCCTAAGCAGTGACAGGAGAGAAACACTTCCATGGAAAGGGGTTGCCAGGCTTCCCAAAATTACGAATCTCCAGAAATCTCAGCAAATATTTTTTCACCCAAACTGGATGATACTTTCAGGTAATGATCAGTAAACGAAGGCGACATGGTTCCCCAAATTTCGTTCTTGTATGTTGAAGCGTGCATTTCCAGTAAAAGTTTGAATTTTTAGGTTTCACTCTGTTTTCTCCTATATTGATACATGTATTTGGAACTCTAAATCCAACACGGTTTGTGCTAGCTTCTTGAAACTTGACACAATAAAGTAGTTTCACGTTCTGTCTCTATGTTTGGATTCCTCTTGATGTAGCCTTAAGCAGTGACAGGCGAGAAACACTTTCATGGAAAGGGGTTGCCAGGCTTCCCAAAATTACGAATCTCCAGAAATCTCAGCAAATATGTTTTCAGCCAAACTGGATGATACTTTCAGATAATTATCAGTACACGAAGGCAACTTGGTTCCCCAAATTTCGTTCTTCTATGTTGAAGCGTTGGTTTCCAGTAACAGTTTGAATATTTAGGTTTCACTCTGTTTTCTCCTATATTGTTAGATGTATTTGGAACTCTAAATCCAACATGGTTTGTGCTAGCTTCTTGAATCTTGACACAATAAAGTAGTTTCACGTTCTATCTCTATGTTTTGTTTCCTCTTGATGTAGCCCTAAGCAGTGACTGGCGAGAAACACTTTCATGGAAAGGGGTTGCCAGGCTTCCCAAAATTACGAATCTCCAGAAATCTCAGCAAATATTTTTTCACCCAAACAGGATGATACTTTCAGGTAATGATCAGTACACTAAGGTGACTTGGTGCCCCAAATTTCGTTCTTCTATGTTGAAGCGTTCGTTTCCAGTAACAGTTTGAATTTTTAGGTTTCACTCTGTTTTCTCCTATATTGATAGATGTATTTGGAACTCTAAATCCAACACGGTTTGTGCTAGGTTCTTGAAACTTGACACAATAAAGTAGTTTCACGTTCTATCTCTATGTTTGGATTCCTCTTGATGTAGCCCTAAGCAGTGACAGGCGAGAAACACTTTCATCGAAAGGGGTTGCCAGGCTTCCCAAAATTACGAATCTCCAGAAATCTCAGCAAATATTTTTTCACCCAAACAGGATGATACTTTCAGGTAATGATCAGTACACTAAGGTGACTTGGTTCCCCAAATTTCGTTCTTCTATGTTGAAGCGTTCGTTTCCAGTAACAGTTTGAATTTTTAGGTTTCACTCTGTTTTCTCCTATATTGATAGATGTATTTGGAACTCTAAATCCAACACGGTTTGTGCTAGCTTCTTGAAACTTGACACAATAAAGTAATTTCACGTTCTATCTCTATGTTTGGATTCCTCTTGATGTAGCCCTAAGCAGTGACAGGCGAGAAACACTTTCATGGAAAGGGGTTGCCAGGCTTCCCAAAATTACGAATCTCCAGAAATCTCAGCAAATATGTATTCACCCAAACTGGATGATACTTTCAGGTAATTATCAGTACACGAAGGCGACTTGGTTCCCCAAATATCGTTCTTCTATGTTGAAGCGTTCGTTTCCAGTAATAGTTTGAATTTTTAGGTTTCACTCTGTTTTCTCCTATATTGATAGATGTATTTGGAACTCTAAATCCAACACGGATTGTGCTAGCTTCTTGAAACTTGACACAATAAAGTAGTTTCACGTTCTATCTCTACGTTTGGATTCCTATTGATGTAGCCCTAAGCAGTGACAGGCGAGAAACACTTTCATGGAAAGGGGTTGCCAGGCTTCCCAAAATTACGAATCTCCAGAAATCTCAGCAAATATTTTTTCACACAAACTGGATGATACTTTCAGGTAATGATCAGTACACGAAGGCGACTTGGTTCCCCAAATTTCGTTTTTCTATGTTGAAGCGTTCGTTTCAAGTAACAGTTTGAATTTTTAGGTTTCACTCTGTTTTCTCCTATATTGATAGATGTATTTGGAACTCTAAATCCAACACGGTTTGTGCTAGCTTCTTGAAACTTGACACAATAAAGTAGTTTCACGTTCTATCTCTATGTTTGGATTCCTCTTGATGTAGGCCTAAGCAGTGACTGGCAAGAAACACTTTCATGGAAAGGGGTTGCCAGGCTTCCCAAAATTACGAATCTCCAGAAATCTCAGCAAATATTTTTTCACCCAAACAGGATGATACTTTCAGGTAATGATCAGTACACTAAGGCGACTTGGTTCCCCAAATTTCGTTCTTCTATGTTGAAGCGTTCGTTTCCAGTAACAGTTTGAATTTTTAGGTTTCACTCTGTTTTCTCCTATATTGATAGATGTATTTGGAACTCTAAATCCAACACGGTTTGTGCTAGCTTCTTGAAACTTGACACAATAAAGTAATTTCACGTTCTATCTCTATGTTTGGATTCCTCTTGATGTAGCCCTAAGCAGTGACAGGCGAGAAACACTTTCATGGAAAGGGGTTGCCAGGCTTCCCAAAATTACGAATCTCCAGAAATCTCAGCAAATATGTATTCACCCAAACTGGATGATACTTTCAGGTAATTATCAGTACACGAAGGCGACTTGGTTCCCCAAATATCGTTCTTCTATGTTGAAGCGTTCGTTTCCAGTAATAGTTTGAATTTTTAGGTTTCACTCTGTTTTCTCCTATATTGATAGATGTATTGGGAACTCTAAATCCAACACGGATTGTGCTAGCTTCTTGAAACTTGACACAATAAAGTAGTTTCACGTTCTATCTCTACGTTTGGATTCCTATTGATGTAGCCCTAAGCAGTGACAGGCGAGAAACACTTTCATGGAAAGGGGTTGCCAGGCTTCCCAAAATTACGAATCTCCAGAAATCTCAGCAAATATTTTTTCACACAAACTGGATGATACTTTCAGGTAATGATCAGTACACGAAGGCGACTTGGTTCCCCAAATTTCGTTCTTCTATGTTGAAGCGTTCGTTTCCAGTAACAGTTTGAATTTTTAGGTTTCACTCTGTTTTCTCCTATATTGATAGATGTATTTGGAACTCTAAATCCAACACGGTTTGTGCTAGCTTCTTGAAACTTGACACAATAAAGTAGTTTCACGTTCTATCTCTATGTTTTGTTTCCTCTTGATGTAGCCCTAAGCAGTGACAGGCGAGAAACACTTCCATGGAAAGGGGTTGCCAGGCTTCCCAAAATTACGAATCTCCAGAAATCTCAGCAAATATTTTTTCACCCAAACTTGATGATACTTTCAGATAATGATCAGTACACGAAGGCGACTTGGTTCCCCAAATATCGTTCTTCTATGTTGAAGCGTTCGTTTCCAGTAACAGTTTGAATTTTTAGGTTTCACTCTGTTTTCTCCTATATTGATAGATGTATTTGGAACTCTAAATCCAACACGGTTTGTGCTAGTTTCTTGAAACTTGACACAATAAAGTAGTTTCACGTTCTGTCTCTATGTTTTGTTTCCTCTTGATGTAGCCCTAAGCAGTGACTGGCGAGATACACTTCATTGGAAAGGGGTTGCCAGGCTTCCCAAAATTACGAATCTCCAGAAATCTCAGCAAATATTTTTTCACCCAAACAGGATGATACTTTCAGGTAATGATCAGTACACTAAGGTGACTTGGTTCCCCAAATTTCGTTCTTCTATGTTGAAGCGTTCGTTTCCAGTAACAGTTTGAATTTTTAGGTTTCACTCTGTTTTCTCCTATATTGATAGATGTATTTGGAACTCTAAATCCAACACGGTTTGTGCTAGGTTCTTGAAACTTGACACAATAAAGTAGTTTCACGTTCTATCTCTATGTTTGGATTCCTCTTGATGTAGCCCTAAGCAGTGACAGGCGAGAAACACTTTCATCGAAAGGGGTTGCCAGGCTTCCCAAAATTACGAATCTCCAGAAATCTCAGCAAATATTTTTTCACCCAAACAGGATGATACTTTCAGGTAATGATCAGTACACTAAGGTGACTTGGTTCCCCAAATTTCGTTCTTCTATGTTGAAGCATTCGTTTCCAGTAACAGTTTGAATTTTTAGGTTTCACTCTGTTTTCTCCTATATTGATAGATGTATTTGGAACTCTAAATCCAACACGGTTTGTGCTAGCTTCTTGAAACTTGACACAATAAAGTAGTTTCACGTTCTATCTCTATGTTTGGATTCCTCTTGATGTAGCCCTAAGCAGTGACAGGCGAGAAACACTTTCATGGAAAGGGGTTGCCAGGCTTCCCAAAATTACGAATCTCCAGAAATCTCAGCAAATATGTTTTCACCCAAACTGGATGATACTTTCAGGTAATTATCAGTACACGAAGGCGACTTGGTTCCCCAAATTTCGTTCTTCTATGTTGAAGCGTTCGTTTACAGTAACAGTTTGAATTTTTAGGTTTCACTCTGTTTTCTCCTATATTGATAGATGTATTTGGAACTCTAAATCCAACACGGTTTGTGCTAGCTTCTTGAAACTTGACACAATAAAGTAGTTTCACGTTCTATCACTATGTTTGGATTCCTCTTGATGTAGCCCTAAGCAGTGACTGGCAAGAAACACTTTCATGGAAAGGGGCTGCCAGGCTTCCCAAAATTACGAATCTCCAGAAATCTCAGCAAATATTTTTTCAGCCAAAGTGGATGATACTTTCAGGTAATGATCAGTACACGAAGGCGACTTGGTTCCCCAAATTTCGTTCTTCTATGTTGAAGCGTTCGTTTCCAGTAACAGTTTGAATTTTTAGGTTTCACTCTGTTTTCTCCTATATTGATAGATGTATTTGGAACTCTAAATCCAACACGGTTTGTGCTAGGTTCTTGAAACTTGACACAATAAAGTAGTTTCACGTTCTGTCTCTATGTTTTGTTTCCTCTTGATGTAGCCCTAAGCAGTGACTGGCGAGATACACTTCATTGGAAAGGGGTTGCCAGGCTTCCCAAAATTACGAATCTCCAGAAATCTCAGCAAATATTTTTTCACCCAAACAGGATGATACTTTCAGGTAATGATCAGTACACTAAGGTGACTTGGTTCCCCAAATTTCGTTCTTCTATGTTGAAGCGTTCGTTTCCAGTAACAGTTTGAATATTTAGGTTTCACTCTGTTTTCTCCTATATTGATAGATGTATTTGGAACTCTAAATCCAACACGGTTTGTGCTAGCTTCTTGAAACTTGACACAATAAAGTAGTTTCACGTTCTATCTCTAAGTTTTGTTTTCTCTTGATGTAGCCCTAAGCAGTGACTGGCGAGAAACACTTTCATGGAAAGGGGTTGCCAGGCTTCCCAAAATTACGAATCTCCAGAAATCTCAGCAAATATTTTTTCACCCAAACAGGATGATACTTTCAGGTAATGATCAGTACACTAAGGTGACTTGGTGCCCCAAATTTCGTTCTTCTATGTTGAAGCGTTCGTTTCCAGTAACAGTTTGAATTTTTAGGTTTCACTCTGTTTTCTCCTATATTGATAGATGTATTTGGAACTCTAAATCCAACACGGTTTGTGCTAGGTTCTTGAAACTTGACACAATAAAGTAGTTTCACGTTCTATCTCTATGTTTGGATTCCTCTTATTGTAGCCCTAAGCAGTGACAGGCGAGAAACACTTTCATCGAAAGGGGTTGCCAGGCTTCCCAAAATTACGAATCTCCAGAAATCTCAGCAAATATTTTTTCACCCAAACAGGATGATACTTTCAGGTAATGATCAGTACACTAAGGTGACTTGGTTCCCCAAATTTCATTCTTCTATGTTGAAGCGTTCGTTTCCAGTAACAGTTTGAATTTTTAGGTTTCACTCTGTTTTCTCCTATATTGATAGATGTATTTGGAACTCTAAATCCAACACGGTTTGTGCTAGCTTCTTGAAACTTGACACAATAAAGTAGTTTCACGTTCTATCTCTATGTTTGGATTCCTCTTGATGTAGCCCTAAGCAGTGACAGGCGAGAAACACTTTCATGGAAAGGGGTTGCCAGGCTTCCCAAAATTACGAATCTCCAGAAATCTCAGCAAATATGTATTCACCCAAACTGGATGATACTTTCAGGTAATTATCAGTACACGAAGGCGACTTGGTTCCCCAAATATCGTTCTTCTATGTTGAAGCGTTCGTTTCCAGTAATAGTTTGAATTTTTAGGTTTCACTCTGTTTTCTCCTATATTGATAGATGTATTTGGAACTCTAAATCCAACACGGATTGTGCTAGCTTCTTGAAACTTGACACAATAAAGTAGTTTCACGTTCTATCTCTACGTTTGGATTCCTATTGATGTAGCCCTAAGCAGTGACAGGCGAGAAACACTTTCATGGAAAGGGGTTGCCAGGCTTCCCAAAATTACGAATCTCCAGAAATCTCAGCAAATATTTTTTCACACAAACTGGATGATACTTTCAGGTAATGATCAGTACACGAAGGCGACTTGGTTCCCCAAATTTCGTTTTTCTATGTTGAAGCGTTCGTTTCAAGTAACAGTTTGAATTTTTAGGTTTCACTCTGTTTTCTCCTATATTGATAGATGTATTTGGAACTCTAAATCCAACACGGTTTGTGCTAGCTTCTTGAAACTTGACACAATAAAGTAGTTTCACGTTCTATCTCTATGTTTGGATTCCTCTTGATGTAGCCCTAAGCAGTGACTGGCAAGAAACACTTTCATGGAAAGGGGTTGCCAGGCTTCCCAAAATTACGAATCTCCAGAAATCTCAGCAAATATTTTTTCACACAAACTGGATGATACTATCAGGTAATGATCAGTACACGAAGGCGACTTGGTTCCCCAAATTTCGTTCTTCTATGTTGAAGCGTTCGTTTCCAGTAACAGTTTGAATTTTTAGGTTTCACTCTGTTTTCTCCTATATTGATAGATGTATTTGGAACTCTAAATCCAACACGGTTTGTGCTAGCTTCTTGAAACTTGACACAATAAAGTAGTTTCACGTTCTATCTCTATGTTTTGTTTCCTCTTGATGTAGCCCTAAGCAGTGACAGGCGAGAAACACTTCCATGGAAAGGGGTTGCCAGGCTTCCCAAAATTACAAATCTCCAGAAATCTCAGCAAATATTTTTTCACCCAAACTTGATGATACTTTCAGATAATGATCAGTACACGAAGGCGACTTGGTTCCCCAAATATCGTTCTTCTATGTTGAAGCGTTCGTTTCCAGTAACAGTTTGAAATTTAGGTTTCACTCTGTTTTCTCCTATATTGATAGATGTATTTGGAACTCTAAATCCAACACGGTTTGTGCTAGCTTCTTGAAACTTGACACAATAAAGTAGTTTCACGTTCTGTCTCTATGTTTTGTTTCCTCTTGATGTAGCCCTAAGCAGTGACTGGCGAGATACACTTCATTGGAAAGGGGTTGCCAGGCTTCCCAAAATTACGAATCTCCAGAAATCTCAGCAAATATTTTTTCACCCAAACAGGATGATACTTTCAGGTAATGATCAGTACACTAAGGTGACTTGGTTCCCCAAATTTCGTTCTTCTATGTTGAAGCGTTCGTTTCCAGTAACAGTTTGAATTTTTAGGTTTCACTCTGTTTTCTCCTATATTGATAGATGTATTTGGAACTCTAAATCCAACACGGTTTGTGCTAGGTTCTTGAAACTTGACACAATAAAGTAGTTTCACGTTCTATCTCTATGTTTGGATTCCTCTTGATGTAGCCCTAAGCAGTGACAGGCGAGAAACACTTTCATCGAAAGGGGTTGCCAGGCTTCCCAAAATTACGAATCTCCAGAAATCTCAGCAAATATTTTTTCACCCAAACAGGATGATACTTTCAGGTAATTATCAGTACACGAAGGCGACTTGGTTCCCCAAATTTCGTTCTTCTATGTTGAAGCGTTCGTTTACAGTAACAGTTTGAATTTTTAGGTTTCACTCTGTTTTCTCCTATATTGATAGATGTATTTGGAACTCTAAATCCAACACGGTTTGTGCTAGCTTCTTGAAACTTGACACAATAAAGTAGTTTCACGTTCTATCACTATGTTTGGATTCCTCTTGATGTAGCCCTAAGCAGTGACTGGCAAGAAACACTTTCATGGAAAGGGGTTGCCAGGCTTCCCAAAATTACGAATCTCCAGAAATCTCAGCAAATATTTTTTCACACAAACTGGATGATACTATCAGGTAATGATCAGTACACGAAGGCGACTTGGTTCCCCAAATTTCGTTCTTCTATGTTGAAGCGTTCGTTTCCAGTAACAGTTTGAATTTTTAGGTTTCACTCTGTTTTCTCCTATATTGATAGATGTATTTGGAACTCTAAATCCAACACGGTTTGTGCTAGCTTCTTGAAACTTGACACAATAAATTAGTTTCACGTTCTGTCTCTATATTTTGTTTCCTCTTGATGTAGCCCTAAGCAGTGACTGGCGAGAAACACTTCATTGGAAAGGGGTTGCCAGGCTTCCCAAAATTACGAATCTCCAGAAATCTCAGCAAATATTTTTTCACCCAAACAGGGTGATACTTTCAGGTAATGATCAGTACACAAAGGTGACTTGGTTCCCTAAATTTCGTTCTTCTATGTTGAAGCGTTCGTTTCCAGTAACAGTTTGAATATTTAGGTTTCACTCTGTTTTCTCCTATATTGATAGATGTATTTGGAACTCTAAATCCAACACGGTTTGTGCTAGCTTCTTGAAACTTGACACAATAAAGTAGTTTCACGTTCTATCTCTATGTTTTGATTCCTCTTGATGCATCCCTAAGCAGTGACTGGCGAGAAACACTTTCATGGAAAGGGGTTGCCAGGCTTCCCAAAATTACGAATCTCCAGAAATCTCAGCAAATATTTTTTCACCCAAACAGGATGATACTTTCAGGTAATGATCAGTACACGAAGGCGACTTGGTTCCCCAAATTTCGTTCTTCTATGTTGAAGCGTGCATTTCCAGTAACAGTTTGAATTTTTAGGTTTCACTCTGTTTTCTCCTATATTGATAGATGTATTTGGAACTCTAAATCCAACACGGTTTGTGCTAGCTTCTTGAAACTTGACACAATAAATTAGTTTCACGTTCTGTCTCTATATTTTGTTTCCTCTTGATGTAGCCCTAAGCAGTGACTGGCGAGAAACACTTCATTGGAAAGGGGTTGCCAGGCTTCCCAAAATTACGAATCTCCAGAAATCTCAGCAAATATTTTTTCACCCAAACAGGGTGATACTTTCAGGTAATGATCAGTACACAAAGGTGACTTGGTTGCCCAAATTTCGTTCTTCTATGTTGAAGCGTTCGTTTCCAGTAACAGTTTGAATATTTAGGTTTCACTCTGTTTTCTCCTATATTGATAGATGTATTTGGAACTCTAAATCCAACACGGTTTGTGCTAGCTTCTTGAAACTTGACACAATAAAGTAGTTTCACGTTCTATCTCTATGTTTTGATTCCTCTTGATGCATCCCTAAGCAGTGACTGGCGAGAAACACTTTCATGGAAAGGGGTTGCCAGGCTTCCCAAAATTACGAATCTCCAGAAATCTCAGCAAATATTTTTTCACCCAAACAGGATGATACTTTCAGGTAATGATCAGTACACGAAGGCGACTTGGTTCCCCACATTTCGTTCTTCTATGTTGAAGCGTGCATTTCCAGTAACAGTTTGAATTTTTAGGTTTCACTCTGTTTTCTCCTATATTGATAGATGTATTTGGAACTCTAAATCCAACACGGTTTGTGCTAGCTTCTTGAAACTTGACACAATAAAGTAGTTTCACGTTCTATCTCTGTGTTTGGATTCCTCTTGATGTAGCCCTAAGCAGTGACAGGCGAGAAACACTTTCATGGAAAGGGGTTGCCAGGCTTCCCAAAATTACAAATCTCCAGAAATCTCAGCAAATATTTTTTCACCCAAACAGGATGATACTTTCAGGTAATGATCAGTACACGAAGGTGACTTGGTTCTCCAAATTTCGTTCTTCTATGTTGAATCGTTCGTTTCCAGTAACAGTTTGAATTTTTAGGTTTCACTCTGTTTTCTCCTATATTGATAGATGTATTTGGAACTCTAAATCCAACACGGTTTGTGCTAGCTTCTTGAAACTTGACACAATCAAGTAGTTTCACGTTCTATCTCTATGTTTGGATTCCTCTTGATGTAGCCCTAAGCAGTGACAGGCGAGAAACACTTTCATGGAAAGGGGTTGCCAGGCTTCCCAAAATTACGAAACTCCAGAAATCTCAGCAAATATTTTTTCACCCAAACTGGATGATACTTTCAGGTAATGATCAGTACACGAAGGTGACTTGGTTCCCCAAATTTCGTTCTCCTATGTTGAAGCGTTCGTTTCCAGTAACAGTTTGAATTTTTAGGTTTCACTCTGTTTTCTCCTATATTGATAGATGTATTTGGAACTCTAAATCCAACACGGTTTGTGCTAGCTTCTTGAAACTTGACACAATAAAGTAGTTTCACGTTCTATCTCTATGTTTGGATTCCTCTTGATGTATCCCTAAGCAGTGACTGGCGAGAAACACTTTCATGGAAAGGGGTTTCCAGGTTTCCCAAAATTACGAATCTCCATAAATCTCAGCAAATATTTTTTCACCCAAACTGGATGATACTTTCAGGTAATGATCAGTACACGAAGGCGACTTGGTTCCCCAAATATCGTTCTTCTATGTTGAAGCGTTCGTTTCCAGTAATAGTTTGAATTTTTAGGTTTCACTCTGTTTTCTCCTATATTGATAGATGTATTTGGAACTCTAAATCCAACACGGTTTGTGCTAGCTTCTTGAAAATTGACACAATAAAGTAGTTTCACGTTCTATCTCTATGTTTGGATTCCTCTTGATGTAGCCCTAAGCATTGACAGGCGAGAAACTCTTTCATGGAAAGGGGTTGCCAGGCTTCCCAAAATTACGAATCTCCAGAAATCTCACCAAATATTTTTTCAGCCAAACTGGATGATACTTTCAGGTAATGATCAGTACACGAAGGCGACTTGGTTCCCCAAATTTCGTTCTTCTATGTTGAAGCGTTCGTTTCCAGTAACAGTTTGAATTTTTAGGTTTCACTCTGTTTTCTCCTATATTGATAGATGTATTTGGAACACTAAATCCAACACGGTTTGTGCTAGCTTCTTGAAACTTGACACAATCAAGTAGTTTCACGTTCTATCTCTATGTTTGGATTCCTCTTGATGTAGCCCTAAGCAGTGACAGGCGAGAAACACTTTCATGGAAAAGGGTTGCCAGGCTTCCCAAAATTACGAATCTCCAGAAATCTCAGCAAATATTTTTTCACACAAACTGGATGATACTTTCAGATAATGATCAGTACACGAAGGTGACTTGGTTCCCCATATTTCGTTCTTCTATGTTGAAGCGTTCGTTTCAAGTAACAGTTTGAATTTTTAGGTTTCACTCTGTTTTCTCCTATATTGATAGATGTATTTGGAACTCTAAATCCAACACGGTTTGTGCTAGCTTCTTGAAACTTGACACAATAAAGTAGTTTCACGTTCTGTCTCTATGTTTTGTTTCCTCTTGATGTAGCCCTAAGCAGTGACAGGCGAGAAACACTTTCATGGAAAGGGGTTGCCAGGCTTCCCAAAATTACGAATCTCCATAAATCTCAGCAAATATTTTTTCACCCAAACTTGATGATACTTTCAGGTAATGATCAGTACACGAAGGCGACTTGGTTCCCCAAATATCGTTCTTCTATGTTGAAGCGTTCGTTTCCAGTAACAGTTTGAATTTTTAGGTTTCACTCTGTTTTCTCCTATATTGATAGATGGATTTGGAACTCTAAATCCAACACGGTTTGTGCTAGCTTCTTGAAACTTGACACAATAAAGTAGTTTCACGTTCTATCTCTATGTTTGGATTCCTCTTGATGTAGCCCTAAGCAGTGACAGGCGAGAAACACTTTCATGGAAAGGGGTTGCCAGGCTTCCCAAAATTACGAATCTCCAGAAATCTCAGCAAATATTTTTTCACACAAACTGGATGATACTTTCAGGTAATGATCAGTACATGAAGGCGACTTGGTTCCCCAAATTTCGTTCTTCTATGTTGAAGCATTCGTTTCTAGTAACAGTTTGAATTTTTAGGTTTCACTCTGTTTTCTCCTATATTGATAGATGTATTTGGAACTCTAAATCCAACACGGTTTGTGCTAGCTTCTTGAAACTTGACACAATAAAGTAGTTTCACGTTCTATCTCTATGTTTTGATTCCTCTTGATGCATCCCTAAGCAGTGACTGGCGAGAAACACTTTCATGGAAAGGGGTTTCCAGGCTTCCCAAAATTACGAATCTCCATAAATCGCAGCAAATATTTTTTCACCCAAACTGGATGATTCTTTCAGGTAATGATCAGTACACGAAGGCGACTTGGTTCCCCAAATATCGTTCTTCTATGTTGAAGCGTTCGTTTCCAGTAACAGTTTGTATTTTTAGGTTTCACTCTGTTTTCTCCTATATTGATAGATGTATTTGGAACTCTAAATCTAACACGGTTTGTGCTAGCTTCTTGAAACTTGTCACAATAAAGTAGTTTCACATTCTATCTCTATGTTTGGATTCCTCTTGATGTAGCCCTAAGCAGTGACAGGCGAGAAACACTTTCATGGAAAGGGGTTGCCAGGCTTCCCAAAATTACGAATCTCCAGAAATCTCAGCAAATATTTTTTCACCCAAACAGGATGATACTTTCAGGTAATGATCAGTACACTAAGGTGACTTGGTTCCCCAAATTTCGTTCTTCTATGTTGAAGCGTTCGTTTCCAGTAACAGTTTGAATATTTAGGTTTCACTCTGTTTTCTCCTATATTGATAGATGTATTTGGAACTCTAAATCCAACACGGTTTGTGCTAGCTTCTTGAAACTTGACACAATAAAGTAGTTTCACGTTCTATCTCTATGTTTTGTTTTCTCTTGATGTAGCCCTAAGCAGTGACTGGCGAGAAACACTTTCATGGAAAGGGGTTGCCAGGCTTCCCAAAATTACGAATCTCCAGAAATCTCAGCAAATATTTTTTCACCCAAACAGGATGATACTTTCAGGTAATGATCAGTACACTAAGGTGACTTGGTGCCCCAAATTTCGTTCTTCTATGTTGAAGCGTTCGTTTCCAGTAACAGTTTGAATTTTTAGGTTTCACTCTGTTTTCTCCTATATTGATAGATGTATTTGGAACTCTAAATCCAACACGGTTTGTGCTAGGTTCTTGAAACTTGACACAATAAAGTAGTTTCACGTTCTATCTCTATGTTTTGTTTCCTCTTGATGTAGCCCTAAGCAGTGACAGGCGAGAAACACTTCCATGGAAAGGGGTTGCCAGGCTTCCCGAAATTACGAATCTCCAGAAATCTCAGCAAATATTTTTTCACCCAAACTGGATGATACTTTCAGGTAATGATCAGTACACGAAGGCGACTTGGTTCCCCAAATTTCGTTCTTCTATGTTGAAGCGTGCATTTCCAGTAACAGTTTGAATTTTTAGGTTTCACTCTGTTTTCTCCTATATTGATAGATGTATTTGGAACTCTAAATCCAACACGGTTTGTGCTAGCTTCTTGAAACTTGACACAATAAAGTAGTTTCACGTTCTATCTCTGTGTTTGGATTCCTCTTGATGTAGCCCTAAGCAGTGACAGGCGAGAAACACTTTCATGGAAAGGGGTTGCCAGGCTTCCCAAAAGTACGAATCTCCAGAAATCTCAGCAAATATTTTTTCACCCAAACAGGATGATACTTTCAGGTAATGATCAGTACACGAAGGTGACTTGGTTCCCCAAATTTCGTTCTTCTATGTTGAAGCGTTCGTTTCCAGTAACAGTTTGAATTTTTAGGTTTCACTCTGTTTTCTCCTATATTGATAGATGTATTTGGAACTCTAAATCCAACACGGTTTGTGCTAGCTTCTTGAAACTTGACACAATAAAGTAGTTTCACGTTCTATCTCCATGTTTGGATTCCTCTTGATGTAGCCCTCAGCAGTGACAGGCGAGAAACACTTTCATAGAAAGGTCTTGCCAGGCTTCCCAAAATTACGAATCTCCAGAAATCTCAGCAAATATATTTTCAGCCAAACTGGATGATAATTTCAGGTAATTATCAGTACACGAAGGTGACTTGGTTCCCCAAATTTCGTTCTTCTATGTTGAAGCGTTCGTTTCCAGTAACAGTTTGAATTTTTAGGTTTCACTCTGTTTTCTCCTATATTGATAGATGTATTTGGAACTCTAAATCCAACACGGTTTGTGCTAGCTTCTTGAAACTTGACACAATAAAGTAGTTTCACGTTCTATCTCTATGTTTGGATTCCTCTTGATGTATCCCTAAGCAGTGACTGGCGAGAAACACTTTCATGGAAAGGGGTTTCCAGGTTTCCCAAAATTACGAATCTCCATAAATCTCAGCAAATATTTTTTCACCCAAACTGGATGATACTTTCAGGTAATGATCAGTACACGAAGGCGACTTGGTTCCCCAAATATCGTTCTTCTATGTTGAAGCGTTCGTTTCCAGTAATAGTTTGAATTTTTAGGTTTCACTCTGTTTTCTCCTATATTGATAGATGTATTTGGAACTCTAAATCCAACACGGTTTGTGCTAGCTTCTTGAAAATTGACACAATAAAGTAGTTTCACGTTCTATCTCTATGTTGGATTCCTCTTGATGTAGCCCTAAGCATTGACAGGCGAGAAACTCTTTCATGGAAAGGGGTTGCCAGGCTTCCCAAAATTACGAATCTCCAGAAATCTCAGCAAATATTTTTTCAGCCAAACTGGATGATACTTTCAGGTAATGATCAGTACACGAAGGCGACTTGGTTCCCCAAATTTCGTTCTTCTATGTTGAAGCGTTCGTTTCAAGTAACAGTTTGAATTTTTAGGTTTCACTCTGTTTTCTCCTATATTGATAGACGTATTTGGAACTCTAAATCCAACACGGTTTGTGCTAGCTTCTTGAAACTTGACACAATAAAGTAGTTTCACGTTCTATCTCTATGTTTGGATTCCTCTTGATGTAGCCCTAAGCAGTGACAGGCGAGAAACACTTTCATGGAAAAGGGTTGCCAGGCTTCCCAAAATTACGAATCTCCAGAAATCTCAGCAAATATTTTTTCAGCCAAAGTGGATGATACTTTCAGGTAATGATCAGTACACGAAGGCGACTTGGTTCCCCAAATTTCGTTCTTCTATGTTGAAGCGTTCGTTTCCAGTAACAGTTTGAATTTTTAGGTTTCACTCTGTTTTCTCCTATATTGATAGATGTATTTGGAACTCTAAATCCAACACGGTTTGTGCTAGCTTCTTGAAAATTGACACAATCAAGTAGTTTCACGTTCTATCTCTATGTTTGGATTCCTCTTGATGTAGCCCTAAGCAGTGACAGGCGAGAAACACTTTCATGGAAAAGGGTTGCCAGGCTTCCCAAAATTACGAATCTCCAGAAATCTCAGCAAATATTTTTTCACACAAACTGGATGATACTTTCAGATAATGATCAGTACACGAAGGTGACTTGGTTCCCCAAATTTCGTTCTTCTATGTTGAAGCGTTCGTTTCAAGTAACAGTTTGAATTTTTAGGTTTCACTCTGTTTTCTCCTATATTGATAGATGTATTTGGAACTCTAAATCCAACACGGTTTGTGCTAGCTTCTTGAAACTTGACACAATAAAGTAGTTTCACGTTCTGTCTCTATGTTTTGTTTGCTCTTGATGTAGCCCTAAGCAGTGACAGGCGAGAAACACTTCCATGGAAAGGGGTTGCCAGGCTTCCCAAAATTACGAATCTCCATAAATCTCAGCAAATATTTTTTCACCCAAACTTGATGATACTTTCAGGTAATGATCAGTACACGAAGGCGACTTGGTTCCCCAAATATCGTTCTTCTATGTTGAAGCGTTCGTTTACAGTAACAGTTTGAATTTTTAGGTTTCACTCTGTTTTCTCCTATATTGATAGATGGATTTGGAACTCTAAATCCAACACGGTTTGTGCTAGCTTCTTGAAACTTGACACAATAAAGTAGTTTCACGTTCTATCTCTATGTTTGGATTCCTCTTGATGTAGCCCTAAGCAGTGACAGGCAAGAAACACTTTCATGGAAAGGGGTTGCCAGGCTTCCCAAAATTACGAATCTCCAGAAATCTCAGCAAATATTTTTTTGCACAAACTGGATGATACTTTCAGGTAATGATCAGTACATGAAGGCGACTTGGTTCCCCAAATTTTGTTCTTCTATGTTGAAGCATTCGTTTCTAGTAACAGTTTGAATTTTTAGGTTTCACTCTGTTTTCTCCTATATTGATAGATGTATTTGGAACTCTAAATCCAACACGGTTTGTGCTAGCTTCTTGAAACTTGACACAATAAAGTAGTTTCACGTTCTATCTCTATGTTTTGATTCCTCTTGATGCATCCCTAAGCAGTGACTGGCGAGAAACACTTTCATGGAAAGGGGTTTCCAGGCTTCCCAAAATTACGAATCTCCATAAATCTCAGCAAATATTTTTTCACCCAAACTGGATGATTCTTTCAGGTAATGATCAGTACACGAAGGCGACTTGGTTCCCCAAATATCGTTCTTCTATGTTGAAGCGTTCGTTTCCAGTAACAGTTTGAATTTTTAGGTTTCACTCTGTTTTCTCCTATATTGATAGATGTATTTGGAACTCTAAATCCAACACGGTTTGTGCTAGCTTCTTGAAACTTGACACAATAAATTAGTTTCACGTTCTGTCTCTATATTTTGTTTCCTCTTGATGTAGCCCTAAGCAGTGACTGGCGAGAAACACTTCATTGGAAAGGGGTTGCCAGGCTTCCCAAAATTACGAATCTCCAGAAATCTCAGCAAATATTTTTTCACCCAAACAGGGTGATACTTTCAGGTAATGATCAGTACACAAAGGTGACTTGGTTCCCCAAATTTCGTTCGTCTATGTTGAAGCGTTCGTTTCCAGTAACAGTTTGAATATTTAGGTTTCACTCTGTTTTCTCCTATATTGATAGATGTATTTGGAACTCTAAATCCAACACGGTTTGTGCTAGCTTCTTGAAACTTGACACAATAAAGTAGTTTCACGTTCTATCTCTATGTTTTGTTTTCTCTTGATGTAGCCCTAAGCAGTGACTGGCGAGAAACACTTTCATGGAAAGGGGTTGCCAGGCTTCCCAAAATTACGAATCTCCAGAAATCTCAGCAAATATTTTTTCACCCAAACAGGATGATACTTTCAGGTAATGATCAGTACACTAAGGTGACTTGGTGCCCCAAATTTCGTTCTTCTATGTTGAAGCGTTCGTTTCCAGTAACAGTTTGAATTTTTAGGTTTCACTCTGTTTTCTCCTATATTGATAGATGTATTTGGAACTCTAAATCCAACACGGTTTGTGCTAGGTTCTTGAAACTTGACACAATAAAGTAGTTTCACGTTCTATCTCTATGTTTGGATTCCTCTTGATGTAGCCCTAAGCAGTGACAGGCGAGAAACACTTTCATGGAAAGGGGTTGCCAGGCTTCCCAAAATTACGAATCTCCAGAAATCTCAGCAAATATTTTTTCACCCAAACAGGATGATACTTTCAGGTAATGATCAGTACACTAAGGTGACTTGGTTCCCCAAATTTTGTTCTTCTATGTTGAAGCGTTCGTTTCCAGTAACAGTTTGAATTTTTAGGTTTCACTCTGTTTTCTCCTATATTGATAGATGTATTTGGAACTCTAAATCCAACACGGTTTGTGCTAGCTTCTTGAAACTTGACACAATAAAGTAGTTTCACGTTCTATCTCTATGTTTGGATTCCTCTTGATGTAGCCCTCAGCAGTGACAGGCGAGAAACACTTTCATAGAAAGGTCTTGCCAGGCTTCCCAAAATTACGAATCTCCAGAAATCTCAGCAAATATATTTTCAGCCAAACTGGATGATAATTTCAGGTAATTATCAGTACACGAAGGTGACTTGGTTCCCCAAATTTCGTTCTTCTATGTTGAAGCGTTCGTTTCCAGTAACAGTTTGAATTTTTAGGTTTCACTCTGTTTTCTCCTATATTGATAGATGTATTTGGAACTCTAAATCCAACACGGTTTGTGCTAGCTTCTTGAAACTTGACACAATAAAGTAGTTTCACGTTCTATCTCTATGTTTGGATTCCTCTTGATGTATCCCTAAGCAGTGACTGGCGAGAAACACTTTCATGGAAAGGGGTTGCCAGGTTTCCCAAAATTACGAATCTCCATAAATCTCAGCAAATATTTTTTCACCCAAACTGGATGATACTTTCAGGTAATGATCAGTACACGAAGGCGACTTGGTTCCCCAAATATCGTTCTTCTATGTTGAAGCGTTCGTTTCCAGTAATAGTTTGAATTTTTAGGTTTCACTCTGTTTTCTCCTATATTGATAGATGTATTTGGAACTCTAAATCCAACACGGTTTGTGCTAGCTTCTTGAAAATTGACACAATAAAGTAGTTTCACGTTCTATCTCTATGTTTGGATTCCTCTTGATGTAGCCCTAAGCATTGACAGGCGAGAAACTCTTTCATGGAAAGGGGTTGCCAGGCTTCCCAAAATTACGAATCTCCAGAAATCTCAGCAAATATTTTTTCAGCCAAACTGGATGATACTTTCAGGTAATGATCAGTACACGAAGGCGACTTGGTTCCCCAAATTTCGTTCTTCTATGTTGAAGCGTTCGTTTCCAGTAACAGTTTGAATTTTTAGGTTTCACTCTGTTTTCTCCTATATTGATAGATGTATTTGGAACTCTAAATCCAACACGGTTTGTGCTAGCTTCTTGAAACTTGACACAATAAAGTAGTTTCACGTTCTATCTCTATGTTTTGTTTCCTCTTGATGTAGCCCTAAGCAGTGACAGGCGAGAAACACTTTCATGGAAAGGGGTTGCCAGGCTTCCCAAAAGTACGAATCTCCAGAAATCTCAGCAAATATTTTTTCAGCCAAACTGGATGATACTTTCAGATAATTATCAGTACACGAAGGCGACTTGGTTCCCCAAATTTCGTTCTTCTATGTTGAAGCGTTCGTTTCCAGTAACAGTTTGAATTTTTAGGTTTCACTCTGTTTTCTCCTATATTGATAGATGTATTTGGAACTCTAAATCCAACACGGTTTGTGCTAGCTTCTTGAAACTTGACACAATAAAGTAGTTTCACGTTCTATCTCTATGTTTTGATTCCTCTTGATGTATCCCTAAGCAGTGACTGGCGAGAAACACTTTCATGGAAAGGGGTTTCCAGGCTTCCCAAAATTACGAATCTCCATAAATCTCAGCAAATATTTTTTCACACAAACTGGATGATACTTTCAGGTAATGATCAGTACACGAAGGCGACTTGGTTCCCAAAATTTCGTTCTTCTATGTTGAAGCGTTCGTTTCCAGTAACAGTTGGAATTTTTAGGTTTCACTGTGTTTTCTCCTATATTGATAGATGTATTTGGAACTCTAAATCCAACACGGTTTGTGCTAGCTTCTTGAAACTTGACACAATAAAGTAGTTTCACGTTCTGTCTCTATGTTTTGTTTCCTCTTGATGTAGCCCTAAGCAGTGACAGGCGAGAAACACTTCCATGGAAAGGGGTTGCCAGGCTTCCCAAAATTACGAATCTCCAGAAATCTCAGCAAATATTTTTTCACCCAAACTGGATGATACTTTCAGGTAATGATCAGTACACGAAGGCGACTTGGTTCCCCAAATATCGTTCTTCTATGTTGAAGCGTTCGTTTCCAGTAATAGTTTGAATTTTTAGGTTTCACTCTGTTTTCTCCTATATTGATAGATGTATTTGGAACTCTAAATCCAACACGGTTTGTGCTAGCTTCTTGAAACTTGACACAATAAAGTAGTTTCACGTTCTATCTCTATGTTTTGATTCCTCTTGATGTAGCCCTAAGCAGTGACAGGCGAGAAACACTTTCATGGAAAGGGGTTGCCAGGCTTCCCAAAATTACGAATCTCCATAAATCTCAGCAAATATTTTTTCACACAAACTGGATGATACTTTCAGGTAATGATCAGTACACGAAGGCGACTTGGTTCCCAAAATTTCGTTCTTCTATGTTGAAGCGTTCGTTTCCAGTAACAGTTGGAATTTTTAGGTTTCACTGTGTTTTCTCCTATATTGATAGATGTATTTGGAACTCTAAATCCAACACGGTTTGTGCTAGCTTCTTGAAACTTGACACAATAAAGTAGTTTCACGTTCTGTCTCTATGTTTGGATTCCTCTTGATGTAGCCCTAAGCAGTGACAGGCGAGAAACACTTCCATGGAAAGGGGTTGCCAGGCTTCCCAAAATTACGAATCTCCAGAAATCTCAGCAAATATTTTTTCACCCAAACTGGATGATACTTTCAGGTAATGATCAGTACACGAAGGCGACTTGGTTCTCCAAATATCGTTCTTCTATGTTGAAGCGTTCGTTTCCAGTAATAGTTTGAATTTTTAGGTTTCACTCTGTTTTCTCCTATATTGATAGATGTATTTGGAACTCTAAATCCAACACGGTTTGTGCTAGCTTCTTGAAACTTGACACAATAAAGTAGTTTCACGTTCTATCTCTATGTTTGGATTCCTCTTGATGTATCCCTAAGCAGTGACTGGCGAGAAACACTTTCATGGAAAGGGGTTGCCAGGCTTCCCAAAATTACGAATCTCCAGAAATCTCAGCAAATATTTTTTCACCCAAACTGGATGATACTTTCAGGTAATGATCAGTACACGAAGGCGACTTGGTTCCCCAAATTTCGTTCTTCTATGTTGAAGCGTTCGTTTCAAGTAACAGTTTGAATTTTTAGGTTTCACTCTGTTTTCTCCTATATTGATAGATGTATTTGGAACTCTAAATCCAACACGGTTTGTGCTAGCTTCTTGAAACTTGACACAATAAAGTAGTTTCACGTTCTATCTCTATATTTTGATTCCTCTTGATATATCCCTAAGCAGTGACTGGCGAGAAACACTTTCATGGAAAGGGGTTTCCAGGCTTCCCAAAATTACGAAACTCCAGAAATCTCAGCAAATATTTTTTCACACAAACTGGATGATACTTTCAGGTAATGATCAGTACACGAAGGCGACTTGGTTCCCCAAATTTCGTTCTTCTATGTTGAAGCGTTCGTTTCCAGTAACAGTTTGAATTTTTAGGTTTCACTGTGTTTTCTCCTATATTGATAGATGTATTTGGAACTCTAAATCCAACATGGTTTGTGCTAGCTTCTTGAAACTTGACACAATAAAGTAGTTTCACGTTCTGTCTCTATGTTTTGTTTCCTCTTGATGTAGACCTAAGCAGTGACAGGCGAGAAACACTTTCATGGAAAGGGGATTCCAGGCTTCCCAAAATTACGAATCTCCAGAAATCTCAGCAAATATTTTTTCACCCAAACTGGATGATACTTTCAGGTAATGATCAGTACAGGAAGGCGACTTGGTTCCCCAAATATCGTTCTTCTATGTTGAAGCGTTCGTTTCCAGTAACAGTTTGAATTTTTAGGTTTCACTCTGTTTTCTCCTATATTGATAGATGTATTTGGAACTCTAAATCCAACACGGTTTGTGCTAGCTTCTTGAAACTTGACACAATAAAGTAGTTTCACGTTCTATCTCTATGTTTTGATTCCTCTTGATGTATCCCTAAGCAGTGACTGGCGAGAAACACTTTCATGGAAAGGGGTTTCCGGGCTTCCCAAAATTACGAATCTCCATAAATCTCAGCAAATATTTTTTCACACAAACTGGATGATACTTTCAGGTAATGATCAGTACACGAAGGCGACTTGGTTCCCAAAATTTCGTTCTTCTATGTTGAAGCGTTCGTTTCCAGTAACAGTTGGAATTTTTAGGTTTCACTGTGTTTTCTCCTATATTGATAGATGTATTTGGAACTCTAAATCCAACACGGTTTGTGCTAGCTTCTTGAAACTTGACACAATAAAGTAGTTTCACGTTCTATCTCTATGTTTTGATTCCTCTTGATGTAGCCCTAAGCAGTGACAGGCGAGAAACACTTTCATGGAAAGGGGTTGCCAGGCTTCCCAAAATTATGAATCTCCAGAAATCTCAGCAAATATTTTTTCACACAAACTGGATGATAATTTCAGGTAATGATCAGTACATGAAGGCGACTTGGTTCCCCAAATTTCGTTCTTCTATGTTGAAGCATTCGTTTCTAGTAACAGTTTGAATTTTTAGGTTTCACTCTGTTTTCTCCTATATTGATAGATGTATTTGGAACTCTAAATCCAACACGGTTTGTGCCAGCTTCTTGAAACTTGACACAATAAAGTAGTTTCACGTTCTATCTCTATGTTTTGATTCCTCTTGATGCATCCCTAAGCAGTGACTGGCGAGAAACACTTTCATGGAAAGTGGTTTCCAGGCTTCCCAAAATTACGAATCTCCATAAATCTCAGCAAATATTTTTTCACCCAAACTGGATGATTCTTTCAGGTAATGATCAGTACACGAAGGCGACTTGGTTCCCCAAATATCGTTCTTCTATGTTGAAGCGTTCATTTCCAGTAACAGTTTGAATTTTTAGGTTTCACTCTGTTTTCTCCTATATTGATAGATGTATTTGGAACTCTAAATCCAACACGGTTTGTGCTAGCTTCTTGAAACTTGACACAATAATGTAGTTTCACATTCTATCTCTATGTTTGGATTCCTCTTGATGTAGCCCTAAGCAGTGACAGGCGAGAAACACTTTCATGGAAAGGGGTTGCCAGGCTTCCCAAAATTACGAATCTCCAGAAATCTCAGCAAATATTTTTTCACCCAAACTGGATTATACTTTCAGGTAATGATCAGTACACGAAGGCGACTTGGTTCCCCAAATTTCGTTCTTCTATGTTGAAGCGTTCGTTTCCAGTAACAGTTTCAATTTTTAGGTTTCACTCTGTTTTCTCCTATATTGATAGATGTATTTGGAACTCTAAATCCAACACGGTTTGTGCTAGATTCTTGAAACTTGACACAATAAAGTAGTTTCACGTTCTATCTCTATGTTTGGATTCCTCTTGATGTAGCCCTAAGCAGTGACAGGCGAGAAACACTTTCATGGAAAGGGGTTGCCAGGCTTCCCAAAAGTACGAATCTCCAGAAATCTCAGCAAATATTTTTTCAGCCAAACTGGATGATACTTTCAGATAATTATCAGTACACGAAGGCGACTTGGTTCCCCAAATTTCGTTCTTCTATGTTGAAGCGTTCGTTTCCAGTAACAGTTTGAATTTTTAGGTTTCACTCTGTTTTCTCCTATATTGATAGATGTATTTGGAACTCTAAATCCAACACGGTTTGTGCTAGCTTCTTGAAACTTGACACAATAAAGTAGTTTCACGTTCTATCTCTATGTTTTGATTCCTCTTGATGTATCCCTAAGCAGTGACTGGCGAGAAACACTTTCATGGAAAGGGGTTTCCAGGCTTCCCAAAATTACGAATCTCCATAAATCTCAGCAAATATTTTTTCACACAAACTGGATGATACTTTCAGGTAATGATCAGTACACGAAGGCGACTTGGTTCCCAAAATTTCGTTCTTCTATGTTGAAGCATTCGTTTCCAGTAACAGTTGGAATTTTTAGGTTTCACTGTGTTTTCTCCTATATTGATAGATGTATTTGGAACTCTAAATCCAACACGGTTTGTGCTAGCTTCTTGAAACTTGACACAATAAAGTAGTTTCACGTTCTATCTCTATGTTTGGATTCCTCTTGATGTAGCCCTAAGCAGTGACAGGCGAGAAACACTTCCATGGAAAGGGGTTGCCAGGCTTCCCAAAATTACGAATCTCCAGAAATCTCAGCAAATATTTTTTCACCCAAACTGGATGATACTTTCAGGTAATGATCAGTACACGAAGGCGACTTGGTTCTCCAAATATCGTTCTTCTATGTTGAAGCGTTCGTTTCCAGTAATAGTTTGAATTTTTAGGTTTCACTCTGTTTTCTCCTATATTGATAGATGTATTTGGAACTCTAAATCCAACACGGTTTGTGCTAGCTTCTTGAAACTTGACACAATAAAGTAGTTTCACGTTCTATCTCTATGTTTGGATTCCTCTTGATGTATCCCTAAGCAGTGACTGGCGAGAAACACTTTCATGGAAAGGGGTTGCCAGGCTTCCCAAAATTACGAATCTCCAGAAATCTCAGCAAATATTTTTTCACCCAAACTGGATGATACTTTCAGGTAATGATCAGTACACGAAGGCGACTTGGTTCCCCAAATTTCGTTCTTCTATGTTGAAGCGTTCGTTTCAAGTAACAGTTTGAATTTTTAGGTTTCACTCTGTTTTCTCCTATATTGATAGATGTATTTGGAACTCTAAATCCAACACGGTTTGTGCTAGCTTCTTGAAACTTGACACAATAAAGTAGTTTCACGTTCTATCTCTATATTTTGATTCCTCTTGATATATCCCTAAGCAGTGACTGGCGAGAAACACTTTCATGGAAAGGGGTTTCCAGGCTTCCCAAAATTACGAAACTCCAGAAATCTCAGCAAATATTTTTTCACACAAACTGGATGATACTTTCAGGTAATGATCAGTACACGAAGGCGACTTGGTTCCCCAAATTTCGTTCTTCTATGTTGAAGCGTTCGTTTCCAGTAACAGTTTGAATTTTTAGGTTTCACTGTGTTTTCTCCTATATTGATAGATGTATTTGGAACTCTAAATCCAACATGGTTTGTGCTAGCTTCTTGAAACTTGACACAATAAAGTAGTTTCACGTTCTGTCTCTATGTTTTGTTTCCTCTTGATGTAGACCTAAGCAGTGACAGGCGAGAAACACTTTCATGGAAAGGGGATTCCAGGCTTCCCAAAATTACGAATCTCCAGAAATCTCAGCAAATATTTTTTCACCCAAACTGGATGATACTTTCAGGTAATGATCAGTACAGGAAGGCGACTTGGTTCCCCAAATATCGTTCTTCTATGTTGAAGCGTTCGTTTCCAGTAACAGTTTGAATTTTTAGGTTTCACTCTGTTTTCTCCTATATTGATAGATGTATTTGGAACTCTAAATCCAACACGGTTTGTGCTAGCTTCTTGAAACTTGACACAATAAAGTAGTTTCACGTTCTATCTCTATGTTTGGATTCCTCTTGATGTAGCCCTAAGCAGTGACTGGCGAGAAACACTTTCATGGAAAGGGGTTTCCAGGCTTCCCAAAATTACGAATCTCCATAAATCTCAGCAAATATTTTTTCACACAAACTGGATGATACTTTCAGGTAATGATCAGTACACGAAGGCGACTTGGTTCCCAAAATTTCGTTCTTCTATGTTGAAGCGTTCGTTTCCAGTAACAGTTGGAATTTTTAGGTTTCACTCTGTTTTCTCCTATATTGATAGATGTATTTGGAACTCTAAATCCAACACGGTTTGTGCTAGCTTCTTGAAAGTTGACACAATAAAGTAGTTTCACGTTCTATCTCTATGTTTTGATTCCTCTTGATGTAGCCCTAAGCAGTGACAGGCGAGAAACACTTTCATGGAAAGGGGTTGCCAGGCTTCCCAAAATTATGAATCTCCAGAAATCTCAGCAAATATTTTTTCACACAAACTGGATGATACTTTCAGGTAATGATCAGTACATGAAGGCGACTTGGTTCCCCAAATTTCGTTCTTCTATGATGAAGCATTCGTTTCTAGTAACAGTTTGAATTTTTAGGTTTCACTCTGTTTTCTCCTATATTGATAGATGTATTTGGAACTCTAAATCCAACACGGTTTGTGCCAGCTTCTTGAAACTTGACACAATAAAGTAGTTTCACGTTCTATCTCTATGTTTTGATTCCTCTTGATGCATCCCTAAGCAGTGACTGGCGAGAAACACTTTCATGGAAAGTGGTTTCCAGGCTTCCCAAAATTACGAATCTCCATGAATCTCAGCAAATATTTTTTCACCCAAACTGGATGATTCTTTCAGGTAATGATCAGTACACGAAGGCGACTTGGTTCCCCAAATATCGTTCTTCTATGTTGAAGCGTTCATTTCCAGTAACAGTTTGAATTTTTAGGTTTCACTCTGTTTTCTCCTATATTGATAGATGTATTTGGAACTCTAAATCTAACACGGTTTGTGCTAGCTTCTTGAAACTTGACACAATAATGTAGTTTCACATTCTATCTCTATGTTTGGATTCCTCTTGATGTAGCCCTAAGCAGTGACAGGCGAGAAACACTTTCATGGAAAGGGGTTGCCAGGCTTCCCAAAATTACGAATCTCCAGAAATCTCAGCAAATATTTTTTCACCCAAACTGGATTATACTTTCAGGTAATGATCAGTACACGAAGGCGACTTGGTTCCCCAATTTTCGTTCTTCTATGTTGAAGCGTTCGTTTCCAGTAACAGTTTCAATTTTTAGGTTTCACTCTGTTTTCTCCTATATTGATAGATGTATTTGGAACTCTAAATCCAACACGGTTTGTGCTAGCTTCTTGAAACTTGACACAATAAAGTAGTTTCACATTCTATCTCTATGTTTGGATTCCTCTTGATGTAGCCCTAAGCAGTGACAGGCGAGAAACACTTTCATGGAAAGGGGTTGCCAGGCTTCCCAAAATTACGAATCTCCAGAAATCTCAGCAAATATTTTTTCACCCAAACTGGATTATACTTTCAGGTAATGATCAGTACACGAAGGCGACTTGGTTCCCCAAATTTCGTTCTTCTATGTTGAAGCGTTCGTTTCCAGTAACAGTTTCAATTTTTAGGTTTCACTCTGTTTTCTCCTATATTGATAGATGTATTTGGAACTCTAAATCCAACACGGTTTGTGCTAGCTTCTTGAAACTTGACACAATAAAGTAGTTTCACGTTCTATCTCTATGTTTGGATTCCTCTTGATGTAGCCATAAGCAGTGACAGGCGAGAAACACTTTCATGGAAAGGGGTTGCCAGGCTTCCCAAAAGTACGAATCTCCAGAAATCTCAGCAAATATTTTTTCAGCCAAACTGGATGATACTTTCAGGTAATGATCAGTACACGAAGGCGACTTGGTTCCCAAAATTTCGTTCTTCTATGTTGAAGCATTCGTTTCCAGTAACAGTTGGAATTTTTAGGTTTCACTGTGTTTTCTCCTATATTGATAGATGTATTTGGAACTCTAAATCCAACACGGTTTGTGCTAGCTTCTTGAAACTTGACACAATAAAGTAGTTTCACGTTCTGTCTCTATGTTTTGTTTCCTCTTGATGTAGCCCTAACCAGTGACAGGCGAGAAACACTTTCATGGAAAGGGGTTGCCAGGCTTCCCAAAATTACGAATCTCCAGAAATCTCAGCAAATATTTTTTCACCCAAACTGGATGATACTTTCAGGTAATGATCAGTACACGAAGGCGACTTGGTTCCCCAAATATCGTTCTTCTATGTTGAAGCGTTCGTTTCCAGTAATAGTTTGAATTTTTAGGTTTCACTCTGTTTTCTCCTATATTGATAGATGTATTTGAACTCTAAATCCAACACGGTTTGTGCTAGCTTCTTGAAACTTGACACAATAAAGTAGTTTCACGTTCTATCTCTATGTTTGGATTCCTCTTGATGTATCCCTAAGCAGTGACTGGCGAGAAACACTTTCATGGAAAGGGGTTGCCAGGCTTCCCAAAATTACGAATCTCCAGATATCTCAGCAAATATTTTTTCACCCAAACTGGATGATACTTTCAGGTAATGATCAGTACACGAAGGCGACTTGGTTCCCCAAATTTCGTTCTTCTATGTTGAAGCGTTCGTTTCAAGTAACAGTTTGAATTTTTAGGTTTCGCTCTGTTTTCTCCTATATTGATAGATGTATTTGGAACTCTAAATCCAACACGGTTTGTGCTAGCTTCTTGAAACTTGACACAATAAAGTAGTTTCACGTTCTATCTCTATGTTTTGATTCCTCTTGATATATCCCTAAGCAGTGACTGGCGAGAAACACTTTCATGGAAAGGGGTTTCCAGGCTTCCCAAAATTACGAATCTCCAGAAATCAGAGCAAATATTTTTTCACACAAACTGGATGATACTTTCAGGTAATGATCAGTACACGAAGGCGACTTGGTTCCCAAAATTTCGTTTTTCTATGTTGAAGCGTTCGTTTCCAGTAACAGTTTGAATTTTTAGGTTTCACTGTGTTTTCTCCTATATTGATAGATGTATTTGGAACTCTAAATCCAACATGGTTTGTGCTAGCTTCTTGAAACTTGACACAATAAAGTAGTTTCACGTTCTGTCTCTATGTTTTGTTTCCTCTTGATGTAGCCCTAAGCAGTGACAGGCGAGAAACACTTTCATGGAAAGGGGATTCCAGGCTTCCCAAAATTACGAATCTCCAGAAATCTCAGCAAATATTTTTTCACCCAAACTGGATGATACTTTCAGGTAATGATCAGTACACGAAGGCGACTTGGTTCCCCAAATATCGTTCTTCTATGTTGAAGCGTTCGTTTCCAGTAACAGTTTGAATTTTTAGGTTTCACTCTGTTTTCTCCTATATTGATAGATGTATTTGGAACTCTAAATCCAACACGGTTTGTGCTAGCTTCTTGAAACTTGACACAATAAAGTAGTTTCACGTTCTATCTCTATGTTTTGATTCCTCTTGATGTATCCCTAAGCAGTGACTGGCGAGAAACACTTTCATGGAAAGGGTTTGCCATGCTTCCCAAAATTACGAATCTCCAGAAATCTCAGCAAATATTTTTTCACACAAACTGGATGATACTTTCAGGTAATGATCAGTACACGAAGGCGACTTGGTTCCCCAAATTTCGTTCTTCTATGTTGAAGCGTTCGTTTCAAGTAACAGTTTGAATTTTTAGGTTTCACTCTGTTTTCTCCTATATTGATAGATGTATTTGGAACTCTAAATCCAACACGGTTTGTGCTAGCTTCTTGAAACTTGACACAATAAAGTAGTTTCACGTTCTATCTCTATGTTTGGATTCCTCTTGATGTATCCCTAAGCAGTGACTGGCGAGAAACACTTTCATGGAAAGGGGATTCCAGGCTTCCCAAAATTACGAATCTCCATAAATCTGAGCAAATATTTTTTCACCCAAACTGGATGATACTTTCAGGTAATGATCAGTACACGAAGGCGACTTGGTTCCCCAAATATCGTTCTTCTATGTTGAAGCGTTCGTTTCCAGTAACAGTTGGAATTTTTAGGTTTCACTCTGTTTTCTCCTATATTGATAGATATATTTGGAACTCTAAATCCAACACGGTTTGTGCTAGCTTCTTGAAACTTGACACAATAAAGTAGTTTCACGTTCTGTCTCTATGTTTTGTTTCCTCTTGATGTAGCCCTAAGCAGTGACAGGCGAGAAACACTTCCATGGAAAGGGGTTGCCAGGCTTCCCAAAATTACGAATCTCCAGAAATCTCAGCAAATATTTTTTCACACAAACTGGATGATACTTTCAGGTAATGATCAGTACACGAAGGCGACTTGTTTCCCCAAATATCGTTCTTCTATGTTGAAGCGTTCGTTTCCAGTAACAGTTTGAATTTTTAGGTTTCACTCTGTTTTCTCCTATATTGATAGATGTATTTGGAACTCTAAATCCAACACGGTTTGTGCTAGCTTCTTGAAACTTGATACAATAAAGTAGTTTCACGTTCTATCTCTATGTTTTGATTCCTCTTGATGTAGCCCTAAGCAGTGACTGGCGAGAAACACTTTCATGGAAAGGGTTTGCCATGCTTCCCAAAATTACGAATCTCCAGAAATCTCAGCAAATATTTTTTCACCCAAACTGGATGATACTTTCAGGTAATGATCAGTACACGAAGGCGACTTGGTTCCCAAAATTTCGTTCTTCTATGTTGAAGCGTTCGTTTCCAGTAACAGTTGGAATTTTTAGGTTTCACTGTGTTTTCTCCTATATTGATAGATGTATTTGGAACTCTAAATCCAACACGGTTTGTGCTAGCTTCTTGAAACTTGACACAATAAAGTAGTTTCACGTTCTGTCTCTATGTTTTGTTTCCTCTTGATGTAGCCCTAAGCAGTGACAGGCGAGAAACACTTCCATGGAAAGGGGTTGCCAGGCTTCCCAAAATTACGAATCTCCAGAAATCTCAGCAAATATTTTTTCACCCAAACTGGATGATACTTTCAGGTAATGATCAGTACACGAAGGCGACTTGGTTCCCCAAATATCGTTCTTCTATGTTGAAGCGTTCCTTTCCAGTAATAGTTTGAATTTTTAGGTTTCACTCTGTTTTCTCCTATATTGATAGATGTATTTGGAACTCTAAATCCAACACGGTTTGTGCTAGCTTCTTGAAACTTGACACAATAAAGTAGTTTCACGTTCTATCTCTATGTTTGGATTCCTCTTGATGTAGCCCTAAGCAGTGACAGGCGAGAAACACTTTCATGGAAAGGGGTTGCCAGGCTTCCCAAAATTACGAATCTCCAGAAATCTCAGCAAATATTTTTTCACACAAATTGGATGATACTTTCAGGTAATGATCAGTACACGAAGGCGACTTGGTTCCCCAAATTTCGTTCTTCTATGTTGAAGCGTTCGTTTCAAGTAACAGTTTGAATTTTTAGGTTTCACTCTGTTTTCTCCTATATTGATAGATGTATTTGGAACTCTAAATCCAACACGGTTTGTGCTAGCTTCTTGAAACTTGACACAATAAAGTAGTTTCACGTTCTGTCTCTATGTTTTGTTTCCTCTTGATATAGCCCTAAGCAGTGACAGGCGAGAAACACTTTCATGGAAAGGGGTTGCCAGGCTTCCCAAAATTACGAATCTCCAGAAATCTCAGCAAATATTTTTTCAGCCAAACTGGATGATACTTTCAGGTAATGATCAGTACACGAAGGCGACTTGGTTCCCCAAATTTCGTTCTTCTATGTTGAAGCGTTCGTTTCCAGTAACAGTTTGAATTTTTAGGTTTCACTCTGTTTTCTCCTATATTGATAGATGTATTTGGAACTCTAAATCCAACACGGTTTGTGCTAGCTTCTTGAAACTTGACACAATAAAGTAGTTTCACGTTCTATCTCTATGTTTGGATTCCTCTTGATGTATCCCTAAGCAGTGACTGGCGAGAAACACTTTCATGGAAAGGGGATTCCAGGCTTCCCAAAATTACGAATCTCCATAAATCTGAGCAAATATTTTTTCACCCAAACTGGATGATACTTTCAGATATTGATCAGTACACGAAGGCGACTTGGTTCCCCAAATTTCGTTCTTCTATGTTGAAGCGTTCGTTTCAAGTAACAGTTTGAATTTTTAGGTTTCACTCTGTTTTCTCCTATATTGATAGATGTATTTGGAACTCTAAATCCAACACGGTTTGTGCTAGCTTCTTGAAACTTGACACAATAAAGTAGTTTCACGTTCTATCTCTATGTTTGGATTCCTCTTGATGTAGCCCTAAGCAGTGACAGGCGAGAAACACTTTCATGGAAAGGGGTTGCCAGGCTTCCCAAAATTACGAATCTCCAGAAATCTCAGCAAATATTTTTTCACCCAAACTGGATGATACTTTCAGGTAATGATCAGTACACGAAGGCGACTTGGTTCCCCAAATTTCGTTCTTCTATGTTGAAGCGTTCGTTTCCAGTAATAGTTTGAATTTTTAGGTTTCACTCTGTTTTCTCCTATATTGATAGATGTATTTGGAACTCTAAATCCAACACGGTTTGTGCTAGCTTCTTGAAACTTGACACAATAAAGTAGTTTCACGTTCTATCTCTATGTTTGGATTCCTCTTGATGTAGCCCTAAGCAGTGACAGGCGAGAAACACTTTCATGGAAAGGGGTTGCCAGGCTTCCCAAAATTACGAATCTCCAGAAATCTCAGCAAATATTTTTTCAGCCAAACTGGATGATACTTTCAGGTAATGATCAGTACACGAAGGCGACTTGGTTCCCCAAATTTCTTTCTTCTATGTTGAAGCGTTCGTTTCCAGTAACAGTTTGAATTTTTAGGTTTCACTCTGTTTTCTCCTATATTGATAGATGTATTTGGAACTCTAAATCCAACACGGTTTGTGCTAGCTTCTTGAAACTTGATACAATAAAGTAGTTTCACGTTCTCTCTCTATGTTTTGATTCCTCTTGATGTAGCCCTAAGCAGTGACTGCCGAGAAACACTTTCATGGAAAGGGATTGCCATGCTTCCCAAAATTACGAATCTCCAGAAATCTCAGCAAATATTTTTTCACCCAAACTGGATGATACTTTCAGGTAATGATCAGTACACGAAGGCGACTTGGTTCCCCAAATTTCGTTCTTCTATGTTGAAGCGTTCGTTTCCAGTAACAGTTGGAATTTTTAGGTTTCACTGTGTTTTCTCCTATATTGATAGATGTATTTGGAACTCTAAATCCAACACGGTTTGTGCTAGCTTCTTGAAACTTGACACAATAAAGTAGTTTGACGTTCTGTCTCTATGTTTTGTTTCCTCTTGATGTAGCCCTAAGCAGTGACAGGCGAGAAACACTTCAATGGAAAGGGGTTGCCAGGCTTCCCAAAATTACGAATCTCCAGAAATCTCAGCAAATATTTTTTCACACAAACTGGATGATACTTTCAGGTAATGATCAGTACACGAAGGCGACTTGGTTCCCCAAATTTTGTTCTTCTATGTTGAAGCGTTCGTTTCAAGTAACAGTTTGAATTTTTAGGTTTCACTCTGTTTTCTCCTATATTGATAGATGTATTTGGAACTCTAAATACAACATGGTTTGTGCTAGCTTCTTGAAACTTGGCACAATAAAGTAGTTTCACGTTCTATCTCTATGTTTTGATTCCTCTTGATGTATCCCTAAGCAGTGACTGGCAAGAAACACTTTCATGGAAAGGGGATTCCAGGCTTCCCAAAATTACGAATCTCCATAAATCTCAGCAAATATTTTTTCACCCAAACTGGATGATACTTTCAGGTAATGATCAGTACACGAAGGCGACTTGGTTCCCCAAATATCGTTCTTCTATGTTGAAGCGTTCGTTTCCAGTAACAGTTTGAATTTTTAGGTTTCACTCTGTATTCTCCTATATTGATAGATGTATTTGGAACTCTAAATCCAACACGGTTTGTGCTAGCTTCTTGAAACTTGACACAATAAAGTAGTTTCACGTTCTATCTCTATGTTTGGATTCCTCTTGATGTATCCCTAAGCAGTGACTGGCGAGAAACACTTTCATGGAAAGGAGATTCCAGGCTTCCCAAAATTACGAATCTCCATAAATCTCAGCAAATATTTTTTCACCCAAACTGGATGATACTTTCAGGTAATGATCAGTACACGAAGGCGACTTGGTTCCCCAAATATCGTTCTTCTATGTTGAAGCGTACGTTTCCAGTAACAGTTTGAATTTTTAGGTTTCACTCTGTTTTCTCCTATATTGATAGATGTATTTGGAACTCTAAATCCAACACGGTTTGTGCTAGCTTCTTGAAACTTGATACAATAAAGTAGTTTCACGTTCTATCTCTATGTTTTGATTCCTCTTGATGTAGCCCTAAGCAGTGACTGGCGAGAACCACTTTCATGGAAAGGGTTTGCCATGCTTCCCAAAATTACGAATCTCCATAAATCTCAGCAAATATTTTTTCACACAAACTGGATGATACTTTCAGGTAATGATCAGTACACGAAGGCTACTTGGTTCCCCAAATTTCGTTCTTCTATGTTGAAGCGTTCATTTCCAGTAACAGTTTGAATTTTTAGGTTTCACTCTGTTTTCTCCTATATTGATAGATGTATTTGGAACTCTAAATCCAACACGGTTTGTGCTAGCTTCTTGAAACTTGACACAATAAAGTAGTTTCACGTTCTGTCTCTATGTTTTGTTTCCTCTTGATGTAGCCCTAAGCAGTGACAGGCGAGAAACACTTCCATGGAAAGGGGTTGCCAGGCTTCCCAAAATTACGAATCTCCAGAAATCTCAGCAAATATTTTTTCACCCAAACTGGATGATACTTTCAGGTAATGATCAGTACACGAAGGCGACTTGGTTCCCCAAATTTCGTTCTTCTATGTTGAAGCGTTCATTTCCAGTAACAGTTTGAATTTTTATGTTTCACTCTGTTTTCTCCTATATTGATAGATGTATTTGGAAATCTAAATCCAACACGGTTTGTGCTAGCTTCTTGAAACTTGACACAATAAAGTAGTTTCACGTTCTATCTCTATGTTTTGATTCCTCTTGATGTAGCCCTAAGCAGTGACAGGCGAGAAACACTTTCATGGAAAGGGGTTGCCAGGCTTCCCAAAATTACGAATCTCCAGAAATCTCAGCAAATATTTTTTCACCCAAACTGGATGATACTTTCAGGTAATGATCAGTACACGAAGGCGACTTGGTTCCCCAAATATCGTTCTTCTATGTTGAAGCGTTCGTTTCCAGTAATAGTTTGAATTTTTAGGTTTCACTGTGTTTTCTCCTGTATTGATAGATGTATTTGGAACTCTAAATCCAACACGGTTTGTGCTAGCTTCTTGAAACTTGACACAATAAAGTAGTTTCACGTTCTATCTCTATGTTTTGATTCCTCTTGATGTATCCCTAAGCAGTGACTGGCAAGAAACACTTTCATGGAAAGGGGTTGCCAGGCTTCCCAAAATTACGAATCTCCAGAAATCTCAGCAAATATTTTTTCACCCAAACTGGATGATACTTTCAGGTAATGATCAGTACACGAAGGTGACTTGGTTCCCCAAATATCGTTCTTCTATGTTGAAGCGTTCGTTTCCAGTAACAGTTTGAATTTTTAGGTTTCACTCTGTTTTCTCCTATATTGATAGATGTATTTGGAACTCTAAATCCAACACGGTTTGTGCTAGCTTCTTGAAACTTGACACAATAAAGTAGTTTCACGTTCTGTCTCTATGTTTTGTTTCCTCTTGATGTAGCCCTAAGCAGTGACAGGCGAGAAACACTTCAATGGAAAGGGGTTGCCAGGCTTCCCAAAATTACGAATCTCCAGAAATCTCAGCAAATATTTTTTAACCCAAACTGGATGATACTTTCAGGTAATGATCAGTACACGAAGGCGACTTGGTTCCCCAAATATCGTTCTTCTATGTTGAAGCGTTCGTTTCCAGTAATAGTTTGAATTTTTAGGTTTCACTCTGTTTTCTCCTATATTGATAGATGTATTTGGAACTCTAAATCCAACACGGTTTGTGCTAGCTTCTTGAAACTTGACACAATAAAGTAGTTTCACGTTCTATCTCTATGTTTGGATTCCTCTTGATGTAGCCCTAAGCAGTGACAGGCGAGAAACACTTTCATGGAAAGGGGTTGCCAGGCTTCCCAAAATTACGAATCTCCAGAAATCTCAGCAAATATTTTTTCACACAAACTGGATGATACTTTCAGGTAATGATCAGTACACGAAGGCGACTTGGTTCCCCAAATTTCGTTCTTCTATGTTGAAGCGTTCGTTTCAAGTAACAGTTTGAATTTTTAGGTTTCACTCTGTTTTCTCCTATATTGATAGATGTATTTGGAACTCTAAATCCAACACGGTTTGTGCTAGCTTCTTGAAACTTGACACAATAAAGTAGTTTCACGTTCTGTCTCTATGTTTTGTTTCCTCTTGATATAGCCCTAAGCAGTGACAGGCGAGAAACACTTCCATGGAAAGGGGTTGCCAGGCTTCCCAAAATTACGAATCTCCAGAAATCTCAGCAAATATTTTTTAACCCAAACTGGATGATACTTTCAGGTAATGATCAGTACACGAAGGCGACTTGGTTCCCCAAATATCGTTCTTCTATGTTGAAGCGTTCGTTTCCAGTAACAGTTTGATTTTTAGGTTTCACTCTGTTTTCTCCTATATTGATAGATGTATTTGGAACTCTAAATCCAACACGGTTTGTGCTAGCTTCTTGAAACTTGACACAATAAAGTAGTTTCACGTTCTATCTCTATGTTTGGATTCCTCTTGATGTAGCCCTAAGCAGTGACAGGCGAGAAACACTTTCATGGAAAGGGGTTGCCAGGCTTCCCAAAATTACGAATCTCCAGAAATCTCAGCAAATATTTTTTCAGCCAAACTGGATGATACTTTCAGGTAATGATCAGTACACGAAGGCGACTTGGTTCCCCAAATTTCGATCTTCTATGTTGAAGCGTTCGTTTCCAGTAACAGTTTGAATTTTTAGGTTTCACTCTGTTTTCTCCTATATTGATAGATGTATTTGGAACTCTAAATCCAACACGGTTTGTGCTAGCTTCTTGAAACTTGACACAATAAAGTAGTTTCACGTTCTGTCTGTATGTTTTGTTTCCTCTTGATGTATCCCTAAGCAGTGACAGGCGAGAAACACTTCCATGGAAAGGGGTTGCCAGGCTTCCCAAAATTACGAATCTCCAGAAATCTCAGCAAATATTTTTTAACCCAAACTGGATGATACTTTCAGGTAATGATCAGTACACGAAGGCGACTTGGTTCCCCAAATATCGTTCTTCTATGTTGAAGCGTTCGTTTCCAGTAACAGTTTGAATTTTTAGGTTTCACTCTGTTTTCTCCTATATTGATAGATGTATTTGGAACTCTAAATCCAACACGGTTTGTGCTAGCTTCTTGAAACTTGATACAATAAAGTAGTTTCACGTTCTATCTCTATGTTTTGATTCCTCTTGATGTAGCCCTAAGCAGTGACTGCCGAGAAACACTTTCATGGAAAGGGTTTGCCATGCTTCCCAAAATTACGAATCTCCAGAAATCTCAGCAAATATTTTTTCACACAAACTGGATGATACTTTCAGGTAATGATCAGTACACGAAGGCGACTTGGTTCCCCAAATTTCGTTCTTCTATGTTGAAGCGTTCGTTTCCAGTAACAGTTGGAATTTTTAGGTTTCACTGTGTTTTCTCCTATATTGATAGATGTATTTGGAACTCTAAATCTAACACGGTTTGTGCTAGCTTCTTGAAACTTGACACAATAAAGTAGTTTCACGTTCTGTCTCTATGTTTTGTTTCCTCTTGATGTAGCCCTAAGCAGTGACAGGCGAGAAACACTTCCATGGAAAGGGGTTGCCAGGCTTCCCAAAATTACGAATCTCCAGAAATCTCAGCAAATATTTTTTCACCCAAACTGGATGATACTTTCAGGTAATGATCAGTACACGAAGGCGACTTGGTTCGCCAAATATCGTTCTTCTATGTTGAAGCGTTCGTTTCCAGTAATAGTTTGAATTTTTAGGTTTCACTCTGTTTTCTCCTATATTGATAGATGTATTTGGAACTCTAAATCCAACACGGTTTGTGCTAGCTTCTTGAAACTTGACACAATAAAGTAGTTTCACGTTCTGTCTCTATGTTTTGTTTCCTCTTGATGTAGCCCTAAGCAGTGACAGGCGAGAAACACTTCCATGGAAAGGGGTTGCCAGGCTTCCCAAAATTACGAATCTCCAGAAATCTCAGCAAATATTTTTTCACCCAAACTGGATGATACTTTCAGGTAATGATCAGTACACGAAGGCGACTTGGTTCCCCAAATATCGTTCTTCTATGTTGAAGCGTTCGTTTCAAGTAACAGTTTGAATTTTTAGGTTTCACTCTGTTTTCTCCTATATTGATAGATGTATTTGGAACTCTAAATCCAACACGGTTTGTGCTAGCTTCTTGAAACTTGGCACAATAAAGTAGTTTCACGTTCTATCTCTATGTTTTGATTCCTCTTGATGTATCCCTAAGCAGTGACTGGCAAGAAACACTTTCATGGAAAGGGGATTCCAGGCTTCCCAAAATTACGAATCTCCATAAATCTCAGCAAATATTTTTTCACCCAAACTGGATGATACTTTCAGGTAATGATCAGTACATGAAGGCGACTTGGTTCCCCAAATATCGTTCTTCTATGTTGAAGCGTTCGTTTCCAGTAACAGTTTGAATTTTTAGGTTTCACTCTGTTTTCTCCTATATTGATAGATGTATTTGGAACTCTAAATCCAACACGGTTTGTGCTAGCTTCTTGAAACTTGACACAATAAAGTAGTTTCACGTTCTATCTCTATGTTTTGATTCCTCTTGATGTATCCCTAAGCAGCGACTGGCGAGAAACACTTACATGGAAAGGGGTTTCCAGGCTTCCCAAAATTACGAATCTCCATAAATCTCAGCAAATATTTTTTCACACAAACTGAATGATACTTTCAGGTAATGATCAGTACACGAAGGCGACTTGGTTCCCAAAATTTCATTCTTCTATGTTGAAGCGTTCGTTTCCAGTAACAGTTGGAATTTTTAGGTTTCACTGTGTTTTCTCCTATATTGATAGATGTATTTGGAACTCTAAATCCAACACGGTTTGTGCTAGCTTCTTGAATCTTGACACAATAAAGTAGTTTCACGTTCTGTCTCTATGTTTTGTTTCCTCTTGATGTAGCCCTAAGCAGTGACAGGCGAGAAACACTTCCAAGGAAAGGGGTTGCCAGGCTTCCCAAAATTACGAATCTACAGAAATCTCAGCAAATATTTTTTCACCCAAACTGGATGATACTTTCAGGTAATGATCAGTACACGAAGGCGACTTGGTTCCCCAAATACCGTTCTTCTATGTTGAAGCGTTCGTTTCCAGTAATAGTTTGAATTTTTAGGTTTCACTGTGTTTTCTCCTATATTGATAGATGTATTTGGAACTCTAAATCCAACACGGTTTGTGCAAGCTTCTTGAAACTTGACACAATAAAGTAGTTTCACGTTCTATCTCTATGTTTTGATTCCTCTTGATGTATCCCTAAGCAGTGACTGGCAAGAAACACTTTCATGGAAAGGGGATTCCAGGCTTCCCAAAATTACGAATCTCCATAAATCTCAGCAAATATTTTTTTCACCCAAACTGGATGATACTTTCAGGTAATGATCAGTACATGAAGGCGACTTGGTTCCCCAAATATCGTTCTTCTATGTTGAAGCGTTCGTTTCCAGTAACAGTTTGAATTTTTGGTTTCACTCTGTTTTCTCTTATATTGATAGATGTATTTGGAACTCTAAATCCAACACGGTTTGTGCTAGCTTCTTGAAACTTGACACAATAAAGTAGTTTCACGTTCTGTCTCTATGTTTTGTTTCCTCTTGATGTAGCCCTAAGCAGTGACAGGCGAGAAACACTTCAATGGAAAGGGGTTGCCAGGCTTCCCAAAATTACGAATCTCCAGAAATCTCAGCAAATATTTTTTCACCCAAACTGGATGATACTTTCAGGTAATGATCAGTACACGAAGGCGACTTGGTTCCCCAAATATCGTTCTTCTATGTTGAAGCGTTCGTTTCCAGTAATAGTTTGAATTTTTAGGTTTCACTCTGTTTTCTCCTATATTGATAGATGTATTTGGAACTCTAAATCCAACACGGTTTGTGCTAGCTTCTTGAAACTTGACACAATAAAGTAGTTTCACGTTCTATCTCTATGTTTGGATTCCTCTTGATGTAGCCCTAAGCAGTGACAGGCGAGAAACACTTTCATGGAAAGGGGTTGCCAGGCTTCCCAAAATTACGAATCTCCAGAAATCTCAGCAAATATTTTTTCACACAAACTGGATGATACTTTCAGGTAATGATCAGTACACGAAGGCGACTTGGTTCCCCAAATTTCGTTCTTCTATGTTGAAGCGTTCGTTTCAAGTAACAGTTTGAATTTTTAGGTTTCACTCTGTTTTCTCCTATATTGATAGATGTATTTGGAACTCTAAATCCAACACGGTTTGTGCTAGCTTCTTGAAACTTGACACAATAAAGTAGTTTCACGTTCTGTCTCTATGTTTTGTTTCCTCTTGATATAGCCCTAAGCAATGACAGGCGAGAAACACTTTCATGGAAAGGGGTTGCCAGGCTTCCCAAAATTACGAATCTCCAGAAATCTCAGCAAATATTTTTTCAGCCAAACTGGATGATACTTTCAGGTAATGATCAGTACACGAAGGCGACTTGGTTCCCCAAATTTCGTTCTTCTATGTTGAAGCGTTCGTTTCCAGTAACAGTTTGAATTTTTAGGTTTCACTCTGTTTTCTCCTATATTGATAGATGTATTTGGAACTCTAAATCCAACACGGTTTGTGCTAGCTTCTTGAAACTTGACACAATAAAGTAGTTTCACGTTCTATCTCTATGTTTGGATTCCTCTTGATGTATCCCTAAGCAGTGACTGGCGAGAAACACTTTCATGGAAAGGGGATTCCAGGCTTCCCAAAATTACGAATCTCCATAAATCTGAGCAAATATTTTTTCACCCAAACTGGATGATACTTTCAGGTAATGATCAGTACACGAAGGCGACTTGGTTCCCCAAATATCGTTCTTCTATGTTGAAGCGTTCGTTTCAAGTAACAGTTTGAATTTTTAGGTTTCACTCTGTTTTCTCCTATATTGATAGATGTATTTGGAACTCTAAATCCAACACGGTTTGTGCTAGCTTCTTGAAACTTGGCACAATAAAGTAGTTTCACGTTCTATCTCTATGTTTTGATTCCTCTTGATGTATCCCTAAGCAGTGACTGGCAAGAAACACTTTCATGGAAAGGGGATTCCAGGCTTCCCAAAATTACGAATCTCCATAAATCTCAGCAAATATTTTTTCACCCAAACTGGATGATACTTTCAGGTAATGATCAGTACATGAAGGCGACTTGGTTCCCCAAATATCGTTCTTCTATGTTGAAGCGTTCGTTTCCAGTAACAGTTTGAATTTTTAGGTTTCACTCTGTTTTCTCCTATATTGATAGATGTATTTGGAACTCTAAATCCAACACGGTTTGTGCTAGCTTCTTGAAACTTGACACAATAAAGTAGTTTCACGTTCTATCTCTATGTTTTGATTCCTCTTGATGTATCCCTAAGCAGCGACTGGCGAGAAACACTTACATGGAAAGGGGTTTCCAGGCTTCCCAAAATTACGAATCTCCATAAATCTCAGCAAATATTTTTTCACACAAACTGAATGATACTTTCAGGTAATGATCAGTACACGAAGGCGACTTGGTTCCCAAAATTTCATTCTTCTATGTTGAAGCGTTCGTTTCCAGTAACAGTTGGAATTTTTAGGTTTCACTGTGTTTTCTCCTATATTGATAGATGTATTTGGAACTCTAAATCCAACACGGTTTGTGCTAGCTTCTTGAATCTTGACACAATAAAGTAGTTTCACGTTCTGTCTCTATGTTTTGTTTCCTCTTGATGTAGCCCTAAGCAGTGACAGGCGAGAAACACTTCCAAGGAAAGGGGTTGCCAGGCTTCCCAAAATTACGAATCTACAGAAATCTCAGCAAATATTTTTTCACCCAAACTGGATGATACTTTCAGGTAATGATCAGTACACGAAGGCGACTTGGTTCCCCAAATACCGTTCTTCTATGTTGAAGCGTTCGTTTCCAGTAATAGTTTGAATTTTTAGGTTTCACTGTGTTTTCTCCTATATTGATAGATGTATTTGGAACTCTAAATCCAACACGGTTTGTGCAAGCTTCTTGAAACTTGACACAATAAAGTAGTTTCACGTTCTATCTCTATGTTTTGATTCCTCTTGATGTATCCCTAAGCAGTGACTGGCAAGAAACACTTTCATGGAAAGGGGATTCCAGGCTTCCCAAAATTACGAATCTCCATAAATCTCAGCAAATATTTTTTTCACCCAAACTGGATGATACTTTCAGGTAATGATCAGTACATGAAGGCGACTTGGTTCCCCAAATATCGTTCTTCTATGTTGAAGCGTTCGTTTCCAGTAACAGTTTGAATTTTTGGTTTCACTCTGTTTTCTCTTATATTGATAGATGTATTTGGAACTCTAAATCCAACACGGTTTGTGCTAGCTTCTTGAAACTTGACACAATAAAGTAGTTTCACGTTCTGTCTCTATGTTTTGTTTCCTCTTGATGTAGCCCTAAGCAGTGACAGGCGAGAAACACTTCAATGGAAAGGGGTTGCCAGGCTTCCCAAAATTACGAATCTCCAGAAATCTCAGCAAATATTTTTTCACCCAAACTGGATGATACTTTCAGGTAATGATCAGTACACGAAGGCGACTTGGTTCCCCAAATATCGTTCTTCTATGTTGAAGCGTTCGTTTCCAGTAATAGTTTGAATTTTTAGGTTTCACTCTGTTTTCTCCTATATTGATAGATGTATTTGGAACTCTAAATCCAACACGGTTTGTGCTAGCTTCTTGAAACTTGACACAATAAAGTAGTTTCACGTTCTATCTCTATGTTTGGATTCCTCTTGATGTAGCCCTAAGCAGTGACAGGCGAGAAACACTTTCATGGAAAGGGGTTGCCAGGCTTCCCAAAATTACGAATCTCCAGAAATCTCAGCAAATATTTTTTCACACAAACTGGATGATACTTTCAGGTAATGATCAGTACACGAAGGCGACTTGGTTCCCCAAATTTCGTTCTTCTATGTTGAAGCGTTCGTTTCAAGTAACAGTTTGAATTTTTAGGTTTCACTCTGTTTTCTCCTATATTGATAGATGTATTTGGAACTCTAAATCCAACACGGTTTGTGCTAGCTTCTTGAAACTTGACACAATAAAGTAGTTTCACGTTCTGTCTCTATGTTTTGTTTCCTCTTGATATAGCCCTAAGCAATGACAGGCGAGAAACACTTTCATGGAAAGGGGTTGCCAGGCTTCCCAAAATTACGAATCTCCAGAAATCTCAGCAAATATTTTTTCAGCCAAACTGGATGATACTTTCAGGTAATGATCAGTACACGAAGGCGACTTGGTTCCCCAAATTTCGTTCTTCTATGTTGAAGCGTTCGTTTCCAGTAACAGTTTGAATTTTTAGGTTTCACTCTGTTTTCTCCTATATTGATAGATGTATTTGGAACTCTAAATCCAACACGGTTTGTGCTAGCTTCTTGAAACTTGACACAATAAAGTAGTTTCACGTTCTATCTCTATGTTTGGATTCCTCTTGATGTATCCCTAAGCAGTGACTGGCGAGAAACACTTTCATGGAAAGGGGATTCCAGGCTTCCCAAAATTACGAATCTCCATAAATCTGAGCAAATATTTTTTCACCCAAACTGGATGATACTTTCAGGTAATGATCAATACACGAAGGCGACTTGGTTCCCCAAATATCGTTCTTCTATGTTGAAGCGTTCGTTTCCAGTAACTGTTTGAATTTTTAGGTTTCACTCTGTTTTCTCCTATATTGATAGATGTATTTGGAACTCTAAATCCAACACGGTTTGTGCTAGCTTCTTGAAACTTGACACAATAAAGTAGTTTCACGTTCTGTCTCTATGTTTTGTTTCCTCTTGATGTAGCCCTAAGCAGTGACAGGCGAGAAACACTTCCATGGAAAGGGGTTGCCAGGCTTCCCAAAATTACGAATCTCCAGAAATCTCAGCAAATATTTTTTCACCCAAACTGGATGATACTTTCAGGTAATGATCAGTACACGAAGGCGACATGGTTCCCCAAATATCGTTCTTCTATGTTGAAGCGTTCGTTTCCAGTAACAGTTTGAATTTTTAGGTTTCACTCTGTTTTCTCCTATATTGATAGATGTATTTGGAACTCTAAATCCAACACGGTTTGTGCTAGCTTCTTGAAACTTGACACAATAAAGTAGTTTCACGTTCTATCTCTATGTTTGGATTCCTCTTGATGTAGCCCTAAGCAGTGACAGGCGAGAAACACTTTCATGGAAAGGGGTTGCCAGGCTTCCCAAAATTACGAATCTCCAGAAATCTCAGCAAATATTTTTTCACCCAAACTGGATGATACTTTCAGGTAATGATCAGTACACGAAGGCGACTTGGTTCCCCAAATTTCGTTCTTCTATGTTGAAGCGTTCGTTTCCAGTAACAGTTTGAATTTTTAGGTTTCACTCTGTTTTCTCCTATATTGATAGATGTATTTGGAACTCTATATCCAACACGGTTTGTGCTAGCTTCTTGAAACTTGACACAATAAAGTAGTTTCACGTTCTATCTCTATGTTTGGATTCCTCTTGATGTAGCCCTAAGCAGTGACAGGCGAGAAACACTTTCATGGAAAGGGGTTGCCAGGCTTCCCAAAATTACGAATCTCCAGAAATCTCAGCAAATATTTTTTCAGCCAAACTGGATGATACTTTCAGGTAATGATCAGTACACGAAGGCGACTTGGTTCCCCAAATTTCTTTCTTCTATGTTGAAGCGTTCGTTTCCAGTAACAGTTTGAATTTTTAGGTTTCACTCTGTTTTCTCCTATATTGATAGATGTATTTGGAACTCTAAATCCAACACGGTTTGTGCTAGCTTCTTGAAACTTGATACAATAAAGTAGTTTCACGTTCTCTCTCTATGTTTTGATTCCTCTTGATGTAGCCCTAAGCAGTGACTGCCGAGAAACACTTTCATGGAAAGGGTTTGCCATGCTTCCCAAAATTACGAATCTCCAGAAATCTCAGCAAATATTTTTTCACCCAAACTGGATGATACTTTCAGGTAATGATCAGTACACGAAGGCGACTTGGTTCCCCAAATTTCGTTCTTCTATGTTGAAGCGTTCGTTTCCAGTAACAGTTGGAATTTTTAGGTTTCACTGTGTTTTCTCCTATATTGATAGATGTATTTGGAACTCTAAATCCAACACGGTTTGTGCTAGCTTCTTGAAACTTGACACAATAAAGTAGTTTCACGTTCTATCTCTATGTTTTGATTCCTCTTGATGTATCCCTAAGCAGCGACTGGCGAGAAACACTTTCATGGAAAGGGGTTTCCAGGCTTCCCAAAATTACGAATCTCCATAAATCTCAGCAAATATTTTTTCACACAAACTGAATGATACTTTCAGGTAATGATCAGTACACGAAGGCGACTTGGTTCCCAAAATTTCGTTCTTCTATGTTGAAGCGTTCGTTTCCAGTAACAGTTGGAATTTTTAGGTTTCACTCTGTTTTCTCCTATATTGATAGATGTATTTGGAACTCTAAATCCAACACGGTTTGTGCTAGCTTCTTGAAACTTGACACAATAAAGTAGTTTCACGTTCTGTCTCTATGTTTTGTTTCCTCTTGATGTAGCCCTAAGCAGTGACAGGCGAGAAACACTTCCATGGAAAGGGGTTGCCAGGCTTCCCAAAATTACGAATCTCCAGAAATCTCAGCAAATATTTTTTCACCCAAACTGGATGATACTTTCAGGTAATGATCAGTACACGAAGGCGACTTGGCTCCCCAAATATCGTTCTTCTATGTTGAAGCGTTCGTTTCCAGTAATAGTTTGAATTTTTAGGTTTCACTCTGTTTTCTCCTATATTGATAGATGTATTTGGAACTCTAAATCCAACACGGTTTGTGCTAGCTTCTTGAAACTTGACACAATAAAGTAGTTTCACGTTCTATCTCTATGTTTGGATTCCTCTTGATGTAGCCCTAAGCAGTGACAGGCGAGAAACACTTCCATGGAAAGGGGTTGCCAGGCTTCCCAAAATTACGAATCTCCAGAAATCTCAGCAAATATTTTTTCACACAAACTGGATGATACTTTCAGGTAATGATCAGTACACGAAGGCGACTTGGTTCCCCAAATTTCGTTCTTCCATGTTGAAGCGTTCGTTTCAAGTAACAGTTTGAATTTTTAGGTTTCACTCTGTTTTCTCCTATATTGATAGATGTATTTGGAACTCTAAATCCAACACGGTTTGTGCTAGCTTCTTGAAACTTGACACAATAAAGTAGTTTCACGTTCTATCTCTATGTTTGGATTCCTCTTGATGTATCCCTAAGCAGTGACTGGCGAGAAACACTTTCATGGAAAGGGGATTCCAGGCTTCCCAAAATTACGAATCTCCATAAATCTCAGCAAATATTTTTTCACCCAAACTGGATGATACTTTCAGGTAATGATCAGTACACGAAGGCGACTTGGTTCCCCAAATATCGTTCTTCTATGTTGAAGCGTACGTTTCCAGTAACAGTTTGAATTTTTAGGTTTCACTCTGTTTTCTCCTATATTGATAGATGTATTTGGAACTCTAAATCCAACACGGTTTGTGCTAGCTTCTTGAAACTTGATACAATAAAGTAGTTTCACGTTCTATCTCTATGTTTTGATTCCTCTTGATGTAGCCCTAAGCAGTGACTGGCGAGAACCACTTTCATGGAAAGGGTTTGCCATGCTTCCCAAAATTACGAATCTCCATAAATCTCAGCAAATATTTTTTCACACAAACTGGATGATACTTTCAGGTAATGATCAGTACACGAAGGCTACTTGGTTCCCCAAATTTCGTTCTTCTATGTTGAAGCGTTCATTTCCAGTAACAGTTTGAATTTTTAGGTTTCACTCTGTTTTCTCCTATATTGATAGATGTATTTGGAACTCTAAATCCAACACGGTTTGTGCTAGCTTCTTGAAACTTGACACAATAAAGTAGTTTCACGTTCTGTCTCTATGTTTTGTTTCCTCTTGATGTAGCCCTAAGCAGTGACAGGCGAGAAACACTTCCATGGAAAGGGGTTGCCAGGCTTCCCAAAATTACGAATCTCCAGAAATCTCAGCAAATATTTTTTCACCCAAACTGGATGATACTTTCAGGTAATGATCAGTACACGAAGGCGACTTGGTTCCCCAAATTTCGTTCTTCTATGTTGAAGCGTTCATTTCCAGTAACAGTTTGAATTTTTATGTTTCACTCTGTTTTCTCCTATATTGATAGATGTATTTGGAACTCTAAATCCAACACGGTTTGTGCTAGCTTCTTGAAACTTGACACAATAAAGTAGTTTCACGTTCTATCTCTATGTTTTGATTCCTCTTGATGTAGCCCTAAGCAGTGACAGGCGAGAAACACTTTCATGGAAAGGGGTTGCCAGGCTTCCCAAAATTACGAATCTCCAGAAATCTCAGCAAATATTTTTTCACCCAAACTGGATGATACTTTCAGGTAATGATCAGTACACGAAGGCGACTTGGTTCCCCAAATATCGTTCTTCTATGTTGAAGCGTTCGTTTCCAGTAATAGTTTGAATTTTTAGGTTTCACTGTGTTTTCTCCTGTATTGATAGATGTATTTGGAACTCTAAATCCAACACGGTTTGTGCTAGCTTCTTGAAACTTGACACAATAAAGTAGTTTCACGTTCTATCTCTATGTTTTGATTCCTCTTGATGTATCCCTAAGCAGTGACTGGCAAGAAACACTTTCATGGAAAGGGGATTCCAGGCTTCCCAAAATTACGAATCTCCATAAATCTCAGCAAATATTTTTTTCACCCAAACTGGATGATACTTTCAGGTAATGATCAGTACACGAAGGTGACTTGGTTCCCCAAATATCGTTCTTCTATGTTGAAGCGTTCGTTTCCAGTAACAGTTTGAATTTTTAGGTTTCACTCTGTTTTCTCCTATATTGATAGATGTATTTGGAACTCTAAATCCAACACGGTTTGTGCTAGCTTCTTGAAACTTGACACAATAAAGTAGTTTCACGTTCTGTCTCTATGTTTTGTTTCCTCTTGATGTAGCCCTAAGCAGTGACAGGCGAGAAACACTTCAATGGAAAGGGGTTGCCAGGCTTCCCAAAATTACGAATCTCCAGAAATCTCAGCAAATATTTTTTAACCCAAACTGGATGATACTTTCAGGTAATGATCAGTACACGAAGGCGACTTGGTTCCCCAAATATCGTTCTTCTATGTTGAAGCGTTCGTTTCCAGTAATAGTTTGAATTTTTAGGTTTCACTCTGTTTTCTCCTATATTGATAGATGTATTTGGAACTCTAAATCCAACACGGTTTGTGCTAGCTTCTTGAAACTTGACACAATAAAGTAGTTTCACGTTCTATCTCTATGTTTGGATTCCTCTTGATGTAGCCCTAAGCAGTGACAGGCGAGAAACACTTTCATGGAAAGGGGTTGCCAGGCTTCCCAAAATTACGAATCTCCAGAAATCTCAGCAAATATTTTTTCACACAAACTGGATGATACTTTCAGGTAATGATCAGTACACGAAGGCGACTTGGTTCCCCAAATTTCGTTCTTCTATGTTGAAGCGTTCGTTTCAAGTAACAGTTTGAATTTTTAGGTTTCACTCTGTTTTCTCCTATATTGATAGATGTATTTGGAACTCTAAATCCAACACGGTTTGTGCTAGCTTCTTGAAACTTGACACAATAAAGTAGTTTCACGTTCTGTCTCTATGTTTTGTTTCCTCTTGATATAGCCCTAAGCAGTGACAGGCGAGAAACACTTCCATGGAAAGGGGTTGCCAGGCTTCCCAAAATTACGAATCTCCAGAAATCTCAGCAAATATTTTTTAACCCAAACTGGATGATACTTTCAGGTAATGATCAGTACACGAAGGCGACTTGGTTCCCCAAATATCGTTCTTCTATGTTGAAGCGTTCGTTTCCAGTAACAGTTTGATTTTTAGGTTTCACTCTGTTTTCTCCTATATTGATAGATGTATTTGGAACTCTAAATCCAACACGGTTTGTGCTAGCTTCTTGAAACTTGACACAATAAAGTAGTTTCACGTTCTATCTCTATGTTTGGATTCCTCTTGATGTAGCCCTAAGCAGTGACAGGCGAGAAACACTTTCATGGAAAGGGGTTGCCAGGCTTCCCAAAATTACGAATCTCCAGAAATCTCAGCAAATATTTTTTCAGCCAAACTGGATGATACTTTCAGGTAATGATCAGTACACGAAGGCGACTTGGTTCCCCAAATTTCGATCTTCTATGTTGAAGCGTTCGTTTCCAGTAACAGTTTGAATTTTTAGGTTTCACTCTGTTTTCTCCTATATTGATAGATGTATTTGGAACTCTAAATCCAACACGGTTTGTGCTAGCTTCTTGAAACTTGACACAATAAAGTAGTTTCACGTTCTGTCTGTATGTTTTGTTTCCTCTTGATGTATCCCTAAGCAGTGACAGGCGAGAAACACTTCCATGGAAAGGGGTTGCCAGGCTTCCCAAAATTACGAATCTCCAGAAATCTCAGCAAATATTTTTTAACCCAAACTGGATGATACTTTCAGGTAATGATCAGTACACGAAGGCGACTTGGTTCCCCAAATATCGTTCTTCTATGTTGAAGCGTTCGTTTCCAGTAACAGTTTGAATTTTTAGGTTTCACTCTGTTTTCTCCTATATTGATAGATGTATTTGGAACTCTAAATCCAACACGGTTTGTGCTAGCTTCTTGAATCTTGACACAATAAAGTAGTTTCACGTTCTATCTCTATGTTTGGATTCCTCTTGATGTAGCCCTAAGCAGTGACAGGCGAGAAACACTTTCATGGAAAGGGGTTGCCAGGCTTCCCAAAATTACGAATCTCCAGAAATCTCAGCAAATATTTTTTCAGCCAAACTGGATGATACTTTCAGGTAATGATCAGTACACGAAGGCGACTTGGTTCCCCAAATTTCTTTCTTCTATGTTGAAGCGTTCGTTTCCAGTAACAGTTTGAATTTTTAGGTTTCACTCTGTTTTCTCCTATATTGATAGATGTATTTGGAACTCTAAATCCAACACGGTTTGTGCTAGCTTCTTGAAACTTGATACAATAAAGTAGTTTCACGTTCTATCTCTATGTTTTGATTCCTCTTGATGTAGCCCTAAGCAGTGACTGCCGAGAAACACTTTCATGGAAAGGGTTTGCCATGCTTCCCAAAATTACGAATCTCCAGAAATCTCAGCAAATATTTTTTCACACAAACTGGATGATACTTTCAGGTAATGATCAGTACACGAAGGCGACTTGGTTCCCCAAATTTCGTTCTTCTATGTTGAAGCGTTCGTTTCCAGTAACAGTTGGAATTTTTAGGTTTCACTGTGTTTTCTCCTATATTGATAGATGTATTTGGAACTCTAAATCTAACACGGTTTGTGCTAGCTTCTTGAAACTTGACACAATAAAGTAGTTTCACGTTCTATCTCTATGTTTGGATTCCTCTTGATGTAGCCCTAAGCAGTGACAGGCGAGAAACACTTTCATGGAAAGGGGTTGCCAGGCTTCCCAAAATTACGAATCTCCAGAAATCTCAGCAAATATTTTTTCACACAAACTGGATGATACTTTCAGGTAATGATCAGTACACGAAGGCGACTTGGTTCCCCAAATTTTGTTCTTCTATGTTGAAGCGTTCGTTTCCAGTAACAGTTTGAATTTTTAGGTTTCACTCTGTTTTCTCCTATATTGATAGATGTATTTGGAACTCTAAATACAACACGGTTTGTGCTAGCTTCTTGAAACTTGGCACAATAAAGTAGTTTCACGTTCTATCTCTATGTTTTGATTCCTCTTGATGTATCCCTAAGCAGCGACTGGCGAGAAACACTTTCATGGAAAGGGGTTTCCAGGCTTCCCAAAATTACGAATCTCCATAAATCTCAGCAAATATTTTTTCACACAAACTGAATGATACTTTCAGGTAATGATCAGTACACGAAGGCGACTTGGTTCCCAAAATTTCGTTCTTCTATGTTGAAGCGTTCGTTTCCAGTAACAGTTGGAATTTTTAGGTTTCACTGTGTTTTCTCCTATATTGATAGATGTATTTGGAACTCTAAATCCAACACGGTTTGTGCTAGCTTCTTGAAACTTGACACAATAAAGTAGTTTCACGTTCTGTCTCTATGTTTTGTTTCCTCTTGATGTAGCCCTAAGCAGTGACAGGCGAGAAACACTTCCATGGAAAGGGGTTGCCAGGCTTCCCAAAATTACGAATCTCCAGAAATCTCAGCAAATATTTTTTCACCCAAACTGGATGATACTTTCAGGTAATGATCAGTACACGAAGGCGACTTGGTTCCCCAAATATCGTTCTTCTATGTTGAAGCGTTCGTTTCCAGTAATAGTTTGAATTTTTAGGTTTCACTCTGTTTTCTCCTATATTGATAGATGTATTTGGAACTCTAAATCCAACACGGTTTGTGCTAGCTTCTTGAAACTTGACACAATAAAGTAGTTTCACGTTCTATCTCTATGTTTGGATTCCTCTTGATGTAGCCCTAAGCAGTGACAGGCGAGAAACACTTCCATGGAAAGGGGTTGCCAGGCTTCCCAAAATTACGAATCTCCAGAAATCTCAGCAAATATTTTTTCACACAAACTGGATGATACTTTCAGGTAATGATCAGTACACGAAGGCGACTTGGTTCCCCAAATTTCGTTCTTCTATGTTGAAGCGTTCGTTTCAAGTAACAGTTTGAATTTTTAGGTTTCACTCTGTTTTCTCCTATATTGATAGATGTATTTGGAACTCTAAATCCAACACGGTTTGTGCTAGCTTCTTGAAACTTGACACAATAAAGTAGTTTCACGTTCTATCTCTATGTTTGGATTCCTCTTGATGTATCCCTAAGCAGTGACTGGCGAGAAACACTTTCATGGAAAGGGGATTCCAGGCTTCCCAAAATTACGAATCTCCATAAATCTCAGCAAATATTTTTTCACCCAAACTGGATGATACTTTCAGGTAATGATCAGTACACGAAGGCGACTTGGTTCCCCAAATATCGTTCTTCTATGTTGAAGCGTACGTTTCCAGTAACAGTTTGAATTTTTAGGTTTCACTCTGTTTTCTCCTATATTGATAGATGTATTTGGAACTCTAAATCCAACACGGTTTGTGCTAGCTTCTTGAAACTTGATACAATAAAGTAGTTTCACGTTCTATCTCTATGTTTTGATTCCTCTTGATGTAGCCCTAAGCAGTGACTGGCGAGAACCACTTTCATGGAAAGGGTTTGCCATGCTTCCCAAAATTACGAATCTCCATAAATCTCAGCAAATATTTTTTCACACAAACTGGATGATACTTTCAGGTAATGATCAGTACACGAAGGCTACTTGGTTCCCCAAATTTCGTTCTTCTATGTTGAAGCGTTCGTTTCCAGTAACAGTTTGAATTTTTAGGTTTCACTCTGTTTTCTCCTATATTGATAGATGTATTTGGAACTCTAAATCCAACACGGTTTGTGCTAGCTTCTTGAAACTTGACACAATAAAGTAGTTTCACGTTCTGTCTCTATGTTTTGTTTCCTCTTGATGTAGCCCTAAGCAGTGACAGGCGAGAAACACTTCCATGGAAAGGGGTTGCCAGGCTTCCCAAAATTACGAATCTCCAGAAATCTCAGCAAATATTTTTTCACCCAAACTGGATGATACTTTCAGGTAATGATCAGTACACGAAGGCGACTTGGTTCCCCAAATTTCGTTCTTCTATGTTGAAGCGTTCGTTTCCAGTAACAGTTTGAATTTTTATGTTTCACTCTGTTTTCTCCTATATTGATAGATGTATTTGGAACTCTAAATCCAACACGGTTTGTGCTAGCTTCTTGAAACTTGACACAATAAAGTAGTTTCACGTTCTATCTCTATGTTTGGATTCCTCTTGATGTAGCCCTAAGCAGTGACAGGCGAGAAACACTTTCATGGAAAGGGGTTGCCAGGCTTCCCAAAATTACGAATCTCCAGAAATCTCAGCAAATATTTTTTCACCCAAACTGGATGATACTTTCAGGTAATGATCAGTACACGAAGGCGACTTGGTTCCCCAAATATCGTTCTTCTATGTTGAAGCGTTCGTTTCCAGTAATAGTTTGAATTTTTAGGTTTCACTGTGTTTTCTCCTATATTGATAGATGTATTTGGAACTCTAAATCCAACACGGTTTGTGCTAGCTTCTTGAAACTTGACACAATAAAGTAGTTTCACGTTCTATCTCTATGTTTTGATTCCTCTTGATGTATCCCTAAGCAGTGACTGGCGAGAAACACTTTCATGGAAAGGGGATTCCAGGCTTCCCAAAATTACGAATCTCCATAAATCTCAGCAAATATTTTTTTCACCCAAACTGGATGATACTTTCAGGTAATGATCAGTACACGAAGGTGACTTGGTTCCCCAAATATCGTTCTTCTATGTTGAAGCGTTCGTTTCCAGTAACAGTTTGAATTTTTAGGTTTCACTCTGTTTTCTCCTATATTGATAGATGTATTTGGAACTCTAAATCCAACACGGTTTGTGCTAGCTTCTTGAAACTTGACACAATAAAGTAGTTTCACGTTCTGTCTCTATGTTTTGTTTCCTCTTGATGTAGCCCTAAGCAGTGACAGGCGAGAAACACTTCAATGGAAAGGGGTTGCCAGGCTTCCCAAAATTATGAATCTCCAGAAATCTCAGCAAATATTTTTTCACCCAAACTGGATGATACTTTCAGGTAATGATCAGTACACGAAGGCGACTTGGTTCCCCAAATATCGTTCTTCTATGTTGAAGCGTTCGTTTCCAGTAATAGTTTGAATTTTTAGGTTTCACTCTGTTTTCTCCTATATTGATAGATGTATTTGGAACTCTAAATCCAACACGGTTTGTGCTAGCTTCTTGAAACTTGACACAATAAAGTAGTTTCACGTTCTATCTCTATGTTTGGATTCCTCTTGATGTAGCCCTAAGCAGTGACAGGCGAGAAACACTTTCATGGAAAGGGGTTGCCAGGCTTCCCAAAATTACGAATCTCCAGAAATCTCAGCAAATATTTTTTCACACAAACTGGATGATACTTTCAGGTAATGATCAGTACACGAAGGCGACTTGGTTCCCCAAATTTCGTTCTTCTATGTTGAAGCGTTCGTTTCAAGTAACAGTTTGAATTTTTAGGTTTCACTCTGTTTTCTCCTATATTGATAGATGTATTTGGAACTCTAAATCCAACACGGTTTGTGCTAGCTTCTTGAAACTTGACACAATAAAGTAGTTTCACGTTCTGTCTCTATGTTTTGTTTCCTCTTGATATAGCCCTAAGCAGTGACAGGCGAGAAACACTTCCATGGAAAGGGGTTGCCAGGCTTCCCAAAATTACGAATCTCCAGAAATCTCAGCAAATATTTTTTAACCCAAACTGGATGATACTTTCAGGTAATGATCAGTACACGAAGGCGACTTGGTTCCCCAAATATCGTTCTTCTATGTTGAAGCGTTCGTTTCCAGTAACAGTTTGATTTTTAGGTTTCACTCTGTTTTCTCCTATATTGATAGATGTATTTGGAACTCTAAATCCAACACGGTTTGTGCTAGCTTCTTGAAACTTGACACAATAAAGTAGTTTCACGTTCTATCTCTATGTTTGGATTCCTCTTGATGTAGCCCTAAGCAGTGACAGGCGAGAAACACTTTCATGGAAAGGGGTTGCCAGGCTTCCCAAAATTACGAATCTCCAGAAATCTCAGCAAATATTTTTTCACCCAAACTGGATGATACTTTCAGGTAATGATCAGTACACGAAGGCGACTTGGTTCCCCAAATTTCGATCTTCTATGTTGAAGCGTTCGTTTCCAGTAACAGTTTGAATTTTTAGGTTTCACTGTGTTTTCTCCTATATTGATAGATGTATTTGGAACTCTAAATCCAACACGGTTTGTGCTAGCTTCTTGAAACTTGACACAATAAAGTAGTTTCACGTTCTGTCTCTATGTTTTGTTTCCTCTTGATGTAGCCCTAAGCAGTGACAGGCGAGAAACACTTCCATGGAAAGGGGTTGCCAGGCTTCCCAAAATTACGAATCTCCAGAAATCTCAGCAAATATTTTTTAACCCAAACTGGATGATACTTTCAGGTAATGATCAGTACACGAAGGCGACTAGGTTCCCCAAATATCGTTCTTCTATGTTGAAGCGTTCGTTTCCAGTAACAGTTTGAATTTTTAGGTTTCACTCTGTTTCCTCCTATATTGATAGATGTATTTGGAACTCTAAATCCAACACGGTTTGTGCTAGCTTCTTGAAACTTGACACAATAAAGTAGTTTCACGTTCTGTCTGTATGTTTTGTTTCCTCTTGATGTATCCCTAAGCAGTGACAGGCGAGAAACACTTCCATGGAAAGGGGTTGCCAGGCTTCCCAAAATTACGAATCTCCAGAAATCTCAGCAAATATTTTTTAACCCAAACTGGATGATACTTTCAGGTAATGATCAGTACACGAAGGCGACTTGGTTCCCCAAATATCGTTCTTCTATGTTGAAGCGTTCGTTTCCAGTAACAGTTTGAATTTTTAGGTTTCACTCTGTTTTCTCCTATATTGATAGATGTATTTGGAACTCTAAATCCAACACGGTTTGTGCTAGCTTCTTGAATCTTGACACAATAAAGTAGTTTCACGTTCTATCTCTATGTTTGGATTCCTCTTGATGTAGCCCTAAGCAGTGACAGGCGAGAAACACTTTCATGGAAAGGGGTTGCCAGGCTTCCCAAAATTACGAATCTCCAGAAATCTCAGCAAATATTTTTTCAGCCAAACTGGATGATACTTTCAGGTAATGATCAGTACACGAAGGCGACTTGGTTCCCCAAATTTCTTTCTTCTATGTTGAAGCGTTCGTTTCCAGTAACAGTTTGAATTTTTAGGTTTCACTCTGTTTTCTCCTATATTGATAGATGTATTTGGAACTCTAAATCCAACACGGTTTGTGCTAGCTTCTTGAAACTTGATACAATAAAGTAGTTTCACGTTCTATCTCTATGTTTTGATTCCTCTTGATGTAGCCCTAAGCAGTGACTGCCGAGAAACACTTTCATGGAAAGGGTTTGCCATGCTTCCCAAAATTACGAATCTCCAGAAATCTCAGCAAATATTTTTTCACACAAACTGGATGATACTTTCAGGTAATGATCAGTACACGAAGGCGACTTGGTTCCCCAAATTTCGTTCTTCTATGTTGAAGCGTTCGTTTCCAGTAACAGTTGGAATTTTTAGGTTTCACTGTGTTTTCTCCTATATTGATAGATGTATTTGGAACTCTAAATCTAACACGGTTTGTGCTAGCTTCTTGAAACTTGACACAATAAAGTAGTTTCACGTTCTATCTCTATGTTTGGATTCCTCTTGATGTAGCCCTAAGCAGTGACAGGCGAGAAACACTTTCATGGAAAGGGGTTGCCAGGCTTCCCAAAATTACGAATCTCCAGAAATCTCAGCAAATATTTTTTCACACAAACTGGATGATACTTTCAGGTAATGATCAGTACACGAAGGCGACTTGGTTCCCCAAATTTTGTTCTTCTATGTTGAAGCGTTCGTTTCCAGTAACAGTTTGAATTTTTAGGTTTCACTCTGTTTTCTCCTATATTGATAGATGTATTTGGAACTCTAAATACAACACGGTTTGTGCTAGCTTCTTGAAACTTGGCACAATAAAGTAGTTTCACGTTCTATCTCTATGTTTTGATTCCTCTTGATGTATCCCTAAGCAGCGACTGGCGAGAAACACTTTCATGGAAAGGGGTTTCCAGGCTTCCCAAAATTACGAATCTCCATAAATCTCAGCAAATATTTTTTCACACAAACTGAATGATACTTTCAGGTAATGATCAGTACACGAAGGCGACTTGGTTCCCAAAATTTCGTTCTTCTATGTTGAAGCGTTCGTTTCCAGTAACAGTTGGAATTTTTAGGTTTCACTGTGTTTTCTCCTATATTGATAGATGTATTTGGAACTCTAAATCCAACACGGTTTGTGCTAGCTTCTTGAAACTTGACACAATAAAGTAGTTTCACGTTCTGTCTCTATGTTTTGTTTCCTCTTGATGTAGCCCTAAGCAGTGACAGGCGAGAAACACTTCCATGGAAAGGGGTTGCCAGGCTTCCCAAAATTACGAATCTCCAGAAATCTCAGCAAATATTTTTTCACCCAAACTGGATGATACTTTCAGGTAATGATCAGTACACGAAGGCGACTTGGTTCCCCAAATATCGTTCTTCTATGTTGAAGCGTTCGTTTCCAGTAATAGTTTGAATTTTTAGGTTTCACTCTGTTTTCTCCTATATTGATAGATGTATTTGGAACTCTAAATCCAACACGGTTTGTGCTAGCTTCTTGAAACTTGACACAATAAAGTAGTTTCACGTTCTATCTCTATGTTTGGATTCCTCTTGATGTAGCCCTAAGCAGTGACAGGCGAGAAACACTTCCATGGAAAGGGGTTGCCAGGCTTCCCAAAATTACGAATCTCCAGAAATCTCAGCAAATATTTTTTCACACAAACTGGATGATACTTTCAGGTAATGATCAGTACACGAAGGCGACTTGGTTCCCCAAATTTCGTTCTTCTATGTTGAAGCGTTCGTTTCAAGTAACAGTTTGAATTTTTAGGTTTCACTCTGTTTTCTCCTATATTGATAGATGTATTTGGAACTCTAAATCCAACACGGTTTGTGCTAGCTTCTTGAAACTTGACACAATAAAGTAGTTTCACGTTCTATCTCTATGTTTGGATTCCTCTTGATGTATCCCTAAGCAGTGACTGGCGAGAAACACTTTCATGGAAAGGGGATTCCAGGCTTCCCAAAATTACGAATCTCCATAAATCTCAGCAAATATTTTTTCACCCAAACTGGATGATACTTTCAGGTAATGATCAGTACACGAAGGCGACTTGGTTCCCCAAATATCGTTCTTCTATGTTGAAGCGTACGTTTCCAGTAACAGTTTGAATTTTTAGGTTTCACTCTGTTTTCTCCTATATTGATAGATGTATTTGGAACTCTAAATCCAACACGGTTTGTGCTAGCTTCTTGAAACTTGATACAATAAAGTAGTTTCACGTTCTATCTCTATGTTTTGATTCCTCTTGATGTAGCCCTAAGCAGTGACTGGCGAGAACCACTTTCATGGAAAGGGTTTGCCATGCTTCCCAAAATTACGAATCTCCATAAATCTCAGCAAATATTTTTTCACACAAACTGGATGATACTTTCAGGTAATGATCAGTACACGAAGGCTACTTGGTTCCCCAAATTTCGTTCTTCTATGTTGAAGCGTTCGTTTCCAGTAACAGTTTGAATTTTTAGGTTTCACTCTGTTTTCTCCTATATTGATAGATGTATTTGGAACTCTAAATCCAACACGGTTTGTGCTAGCTTCTTGAAACTTGACACAATAAAGTAGTTTCACGTTCTGTCTCTATGTTTTGTTTCCTCTTGATGTAGCCCTAAGCAGTGACAGGCGAGAAACACTTCCATGGAAAGGGGTTGCCAGGCTTCCCAAAATTACGAATCTCCAGAAATCTCAGCAAATATTTTTTCACCCAAACTGGATGATACTTTCAGGTAATGATCAGTACACGAAGGCGACTTGGTTCCCCAAATTTCGTTCTTCTATGTTGAAGCGTTCGTTTCCAGTAACAGTTTGAATTTTTATGTTTCACTCTGTTTTCTCCTATATTGATAGATGTATTTGGAACTCTAAATCCAACACGGTTTGTGCTAGCTTCTTGAAACTTGACACAATAAAGTAGTTTCACGTTCTATCTCTATGTTTGGATTCCTCTTGATGTAGCCCTAAGCAGTGACAGGCGAGAAACACTTTCATGGAAAGGGGTTGCCAGGCTTCCCAAAATTACGAATCTCCAGAAATCTCAGCAAATATTTTTTCACCCAAACTGGATGATACTTTCAGGTAATGATCAGTACACGAAGGCGACTTGGTTCCCCAAATATCGTTCTTCTATGTTGAAGCGTTCGTTTCCAGTAATAGTTTGAATTTTTAGGTTTCACTGTGTTTTCTCCTATATTGATAGATGTATTTGGAACTCTAAATCCAACACGGTTTGTGCTAGCTTCTTGAAACTTGACACAATAAAGTAGTTTCACGTTCTATCTCTATGTTTTGATTCCTCTTGATGTATCCCTAAGCAGTGACTGGCGAGAAACACTTTCATGGAAAGGGGATTCCAGGCTTCCCAAAATTACGAATCTCCATAAATCTCAGCAAATATTTTTTTCACCCAAACTGGATGATACTTTCAGGTAATGATCAGTACACGAAGGTGACTTGGTTCCCCAAATATCGTTCTTCTATGTTGAAGCGTTCGTTTCCAGTAACAGTTTGAATTTTTAGGTTTCACTCTGTTTTCTCCTATATTGATAGATGTATTTGGAACTCTAAATCCAACACGGTTTGTGCTAGCTTCTTGAAACTTGACACAATAAAGTAGTTTCACGTTCTGTCTCTATGTTTTGTTTCCTCTTGATGTAGCCCTAAGCAGTGACAGGCGAGAAACACTTCAATGGAAAGGGGTTGCCAGGCTTCCCAAAATTATGAATCTCCAGAAATCTCAGCAAATATTTTTTCACCCAAACTGGATGATACTTTCAGGTAATGATCAGTACACGAAGGCGACTTGGTTCCCCAAATATCGTTCTTCTATGTTGAAGCGTTCGTTTCCAGTAATAGTTTGAATTTTTAGGTTTCACTCTGTTTTCTCCTATATTGATAGATGTATTTGGAACTCTAAATCCAACACGGTTTGTGCTAGCTTCTTGAAACTTGACACAATAAAGTAGTTTCACGTTCTATCTCTATGTTTGGATTCCTCTTGATGTAGCCCTAAGCAGTGACAGGCGAGAAACACTTTCATGGAAAGGGGTTGCCAGGCTTCCCAAAATTACGAATCTCCAGAAATCTCAGCAAATATTTTTTCACACAAACTGGATGATACTTTCAGGTAATGATCAGTACACGAAGGCGACTTGGTTCCCCAAATTTCGTTCTTCTATGTTGAAGCGTTCGTTTCAAGTAACAGTTTGAATTTTTAGGTTTCACTCTGTTTTCTCCTATATTGATAGATGTATTTGGAACTCTAAATCCAACACGGTTTGTGCTAGCTTCTTGAAACTTGACACAATAAAGTAGTTTCACGTTCTGTCTCTATGTTTTGTTTCCTCTTGATATAGCCCTAAGCAGTGACAGGCGAGAAACACTTCCATGGAAAGGGGTTGCCAGGCTTCCCAAAATTACGAATCTCCAGAAATCTCAGCAAATATTTTTTAACCCAAACTGGATGATACTTTCAGGTAATGATCAGTACACGAAGGCGACTTGGTTCCCCAAATATCGTTCTTCTATGTTGAAGCGTTCGTTTCCAGTAACAGTTTGATTTTTAGGTTTCACTCTGTTTTCTCCTATATTGATAGATGTATTTGGAACTCTAAATCCAACACGGTTTGTGCTAGCTTCTTGAAACTTGACACAATAAAGTAGTTTCACGTTCTATCTCTATGTTTGGATTCCTCTTGATGTAGCCCTAAGCAGTGACAGGCGAGAAACACTTTCATGGAAAGGGGTTGCCAGGCTTCCCAAAATTACGAATCTCCAGAAATCTCAGCAAATATTTTTTCACCCAAACTGGATGATACTTTCAGGTAATGATCAGTACACGAAGGCGACTTGGTTCCCCAAATATCGTTCTTCTATGTTGAAGCGTTCGTTTCCAGTAATAGTTTGAATTTTTAGGTTTCACTCTGTTTTCTCCTATATTGATAGATGTATTTGGAACTCTAAATCCAACACGGTTTGTGCTAGCTTCTTGAAACTTGACACAATAAAGTAGTTTCACGTTCTATCTCTATGTTTGGATTCCTCTTGATGTAGCCCTAAGCAGTGACAGGCGAGAAACACTTCCATGGAAAGGGGTTGCCAGGCTTCCCAAAATTACGAATCTCCAGAAATCTCAGCAAATATTTTTTCACACAAACTGGATGATACTTTCAGGTAATGATCAGTACACGAAGGCGACTTGGTTCCCCAAATTTCGTTCTTCTATGTTGAAGCGTTCGTTTCAAGTAACAGTTTGAATTTTTAGGTTTCACTCTGTTTTCTCCTATATTGATAGATGTATTTGGAACTCTAAATCCAACACGGTTTGTGCTAGCTTCTTGAAACTTGACACAATAAAGTAGTTTCACGTTCTATCTCTATGTTTGGATTCCTCTTGATGTATCCCTAAGCAGTGACTGGCGAGAAACACTTTCATGGAAAGGGGATTCCAGGCTTCCCAAAATTACGAATCTCCATAAATCTCAGCAAATATTTTTTCACCCAAACTGGATGATACTTTCAGGTAATGATCAGTACACGAAGGCGACTTGGTTCCCCAAATATCGTTCTTCTATGTTGAAGCGTACGTTTCCAGTAACAGTTTGAATTTTTAGGTTTCACTCTGTTTTCTCCTATATTGATAGATGTATTTGGAACTCTAAATCCAACACGGTTTGTGCTAGCTTCTTGAAACTTGATACAATAAAGTAGTTTCACGTTCTATCTCTATGTTTTGATTCCTCTTGATGTAGCCCTAAGCAGTGACTGGCGAGAACCACTTTCATGGAAAGGGTTTGCCATGCTTCCCAAAATTACGAATCTCCATAAATCTCAGCAAATATTTTTTCAGCCAAACTGGATGATACTTTCAGGTAATGATCAGTACACGAAGGCTACTTGGTTCCCCAAATTTCGTTCTTCTATGTTGAAGCGTTCGTTTCCAGTAACAGTTTGAATTTTTAGGTTTCACTCTGTTTTCTCCTATATTGATAGATGTATTTGGAACTCTAAATCCAACACGGTTTGTGCTAGCTTCTTGAAACTTGACACAATAAAGTAGTTTCACGTTCTGTCTCTATGTTTTGTTTCCTCTTGATGTAGCCCTAAGCAGTGACAGGCGAGAAACACTTCCATGGAAAGGGGTTGCCAGGCTTCCCAAAATTACGAATCTCCAGAAATCTCAGCAAATATTTTTTCACCCAAACTGGATGATACTTTCAGGTAATGATCAGTACACGAAGGCGACTTGGTTCCCCAAATTTCGTTCTTCTATGTTGAAGCGTTCGTTTCCAGTAACAGTTTGAATTTTTATGTTTCACTCTGTTTTCTCCTATATTGATAGATGTATTTGGAACTCTAAATCCAACACGGTTTGTGCTAGCTTCTTGAAACTTGACACAATAAAGTAGTTTCACGTTCTATCTCTATGTTTGGATTCCTCTTGATGTAGCCCTAAGCAGTGACAGGCGAGAAACACTTTCATGGAAAGGGGTTGCCAGGCTTCCCAAAATTACGAATCTCCAGAAATCTCAGCAAATATTTTTTCACCCAAACTGGATGATACTTTCAGGTAATGATCAGTACACGAAGGCGACTTGGTTCCCCAAATATCGTTCTTCTATGTTGAAGCGTTCGTTTCCAGTAATAGTTTGAATTTTTAGGTTTCACTGTGTTTTCTCCTATATTGATAGATGTATTTGGAACTCTAAATCCAACACGGTTTGTGCTAGCTTCTTGAAACTTGACACAATAAAGTAGTTTCACGTTCTATCTCTATGTTTTGATTCCTCTTGATGTATCCCTAAGCAGTGACTGGCGAGAAACACTTTCATGGAAAGGGGATTCCAGGCTTCCCAAAATTACGAATCTCCATAAATCTCAGCAAATATTTTTTTCACCCAAACTGGATGATACTTTCAGGTAATGATCAGTACACGAAGGTGACTTGGTTCCCCAAATATCGTTCTTCTATGTTGAAGCGTTCGTTTCCAGTAACAGTTTGAATTTTTAGGTTTCACTCTGTTTTCTCCTATATTGATAGATGTATTTGGAACTCTAAATCCAACACGGTTTGTGCTAGCTTCTTGAAACTTGACACAATAAAGTAGTTTCACGTTCTGTCTCTATGTTTTGTTTCCTCTTGATGTAGCCCTAAGCAGTGACAGGCGAGAAACACTTCAATGGAAAGGGGTTGCCAGGCTTCCCAAAATTATGAATCTCCAGAAATCTCAGCAAATATTTTTTCACCCAAACTGGATGATACTTTCAGGTAATGATCAGTACACGAAGGCGACTTGGTTCCCCAAATATCGTTCTTCTATGTTGAAGCGTTCGTTTCCAGTAATAGTTTGAATTTTTAGGTTTCACTCTGTTTTCTCCTATATTGATAGATGTATTTGGAACTCTAAATCCAACACGGTTTGTGCTAGCTTCTTGAAACTTGACACAATAAAGTAGTTTCACGTTCTATCTCTATGTTTGGATTCCTCTTGATGTAGCCCTAAGCAGTGACAGGCGAGAAACACTTTCATGGAAAGGGGTTGCCAGGCTTCCCAAAATTACGAATCTCCAGAAATCTCAGCAAATATTTTTTCACACAAACTGGATGATACTTTCAGGTAATGATCAGTACACGAAGGCGACTTGGTTCCCCAAATTTCGTTCTTCTATGTTGAAGCGTTCGTTTCAAGTAACAGTTTGAATTTTTAGGTTTCACTCTGTTTTCTCCTATATTGATAGATGTATTTGGAACTCTAAATCCAACACGGTTTGTGCTAGCTTCTTGAAACTTGACACAATAAAGTAGTTTCACGTTCTGTCTCTATGTTTTGTTTCCTCTTGATATAGCCCTAAGCAGTGACAGGCGAGAAACACTTCCATGGAAAGGGGTTGCCAGGCTTCCCAAAATTACGAATCTCCAGAAATCTCAGCAAATATTTTTTAACCCAAACTGGATGATACTTTCAGGTAATGATCAGTACACGAAGGCGACTTGGTTCCCCAAATATCGTTCTTCTATGTTGAAGCGTTCGTTTCCAGTAACAGTTTGATTTTTAGGTTTCACTCTGTTTTCTCCTATATTGATAGATGTATTTGGAACTCTAAATCCAACACGGTTTGTGCTAGCTTCTTGAAACTTGACACAATAAAGTAGTTTCACGTTCTATCTCTATGTTTGGATTCCTCTTGATGTAGCCCTAAGCAGTGACAGGCGAGAAACACTTTCATGGAAAGGGGTTGCCAGGCTTCCCAAAATTACGAATCTCCAGAAATCTCAGCAAATATTTTTTCACCCAAACTGGATGATACTTTCAGGTAATGATCAGTACACGAAGGCGACTTGGTTCCCCAAATTTCGATCTTCTATGTTGAAGCGTTCGTTTCCAGTAACAGTTTGAATTTTTAGGTTTCACTGTGTTTTCTCCTATATTGATAGATGTATTTGGAACTCTAAATCCAACACGGTTTGTGCTAGCTTCTTGAAACTTGACACAATAAAGTAGTTTCACGTTCTGTCTCTATGTTTTGTTTCCTCTTGATGTAGCCCTAAGCAGTGACAGGCGAGAAACACTTCAATGGAAAGGGGTTGCCAGGCTTCCCAAAATTACGAATCTCCAGAAATCTCAGCAAATATTTTTTAACCCAAACTGGATGATACTTTCAGGTAATGATCAGTACACGAAGGCGACTAGGTTCCCCAAATATCGTTCTTCTATGTTGAAGCGTTCGTTTCCAGTAACAGTTTGAATTTTTAGGTTTCACTCTGTTTCCTCCTATATTGATAGATGTATTTGGAACTCTAAATCCAACACGGTTTGTGCTAGCTTCTTGAAACTTGACACAATAAAGTAGTTTCACGTTCTATCTCTATGTTTGGATTCCTCTTGATGTAGCCCTAAGCAGTGACAGGCAAGAAACACTTTCATGGAAAGGGGTTGCCAGGCTTCCCAAAATTACGAATCTCCAGAAATCTCAGCAAATATTTTTTCAGCCAAACTGGATGATACTTTCAGGTAATGATCAGTACACGAAGGCGACTTGGTTCCCCAAATTTCTTTCTTCTATGTTGAAGCGTTCGTTTCCAGTAACAGTTTGAATTTTTAGGTTTCACTCTGTTTTCTCCTATATTGATAGATGTATTTGGAACTCTAAATCCAACACGGTTTGTGCTAGCTTCTTGAAACTTGATACAATAAAGTAGTTTCACGTTCTATCTCTATGTTTTGATTCCTCTTGATGTAGCCCTAAGCAGTGACTGCCGAGAAACACTTTCATGGAAAGGGTTTGCCATGCTTCCCAAAATTACGAATCTCCAGAAATCTCAGCAAATATTTTTTCACACAAACTGGATGATACTTTCAGGTAATGATCAGTACACGAAGGCGACTTGGTTCCCCAAATTTCGTTCTTCTATGTTGAAGCGTTCGTTTCCAGTAACAGTTGGAATTTTTAGGTTTCACTGTGTTTTCTCCTATATTGATAGATGTATTTGGAACTCTAAATCTAACACGGTTTGTGCTAGCTTCTTGAAACTTGACACAATAAAGTAGTTTCACGTTCTGTCTCTATGTTTTGTTTCCTCTTGATGTAGCCCTAAGCAGTGACAGGCGAGAAACACTTCCATGGAAAGGGGTTGCCAGGCTTCCCAAAATTACGAATCTCCAGAAATCTCAGCAAATATTTTTTCACCCAAACTGGATGATACTTTCAGGTAATGATCAGTACACGAAGGCGACTTGGTTCGCCAAATATCGTTCTTCTATGTTGAAGCGTTCGTTTCCAGTAATAGTTTGAATTTTTAGGTTTCACTCTGTTTTCTCCTATATTGATAGATGTATTTGGAACTGTAAATCCAACACGGTTTGTGCTAGCTTCTTGAAACTTGACACAATAAAGTAGTTTCACGTTCTATCTCTATGTTTGGATTCCTCTTGATGTAGCCCTAAGCAGTGACAGGCGAGAAACACTTTCATGGAAAGGGGTTGCCAGGCTTCCCAAAATTACGAATCTCCAGAAATCTCAGCAAATATTTTTTCACACAAACTGGATGATACTTTCAGGTAATGATCAGTACACGAAGGCGACTTGGTTCCCCAAATTTCGTTCTTCTATGTTGAAGCGTTCGTTTCAAGTAACAGTTTGAATTTTTAGGTTTCACTCTGTTTTCTCCTATATTGATAGATGTATTTGGAACTCTAAATCCAATACGGTTTGTGCTAGCTTCTTGAAACTTGGCACAATAAAGTAGTTTCACGTTCTATCTCTATGTTTTGATTCCTCTTGATGTATCCCTAAGCAGTGACTGGCAAGAAACACTTTCATGGAAAGGGGATTCCAGGCTTCCCAAAATTACGAATCTCCATAAATCTCAGCAAATATTTTTTTCACCCAAACTGGATGATACTTTCAGGTAATGATCAGTACACGAAGGCGACTTGGTTCCCCAAATATCGTTCTTCTATGTTGAAGCGTTCGTTTCCAGTAACACTTTGAATTTTTAGGTTTCACTCTGTTTTCTCCTATATTGATAGATGTATTTGGAACTCTAAATCCAACACGGTTTGTGCTAGCTTCTTGAAACTTGACACAATAAAGTAGTTTCACGTTCTATCTCTATGTTTGGATTCCTCTTGATGTATCCCTAAGCAGCGACTGGCGAGAAACACTTTCATGGAAAGGGGTTGCCAGGCTACCCAAAATTACGAATCTCCATAAATCTCAGCAAATATTTTTTCACACAAACTGGATGATACTTTCAGGTAATGATCAGTACACGAAGGCGACTTGGTTCCCAAAATTTCGTTCTTCTATGTTGAAGCGTTCGTTTCCAGTAACAGTTTGATTTTTAGGTTTCACTCTGTTTTCTCCTATATTGATAGATGTATTTGGAACTCTAAATCCAACACGGTTTGTGCTAGCTTCTTGAAACTTGACACAATAAAGTAGTTTCACGTTCTATCTCTATGTTTGGATTCCTCTTGATGTAGCCCTAAGCAGTGACAGGCGAGAAACACTTTCATGGAAAGGGGTTGCCAGGCTTCCCAAAATTACGAATCTCCAGAAATCTCAGCAAATATTTTTTCAGCCAAACTGGATGATACTTTCAGGTAATGATCAGTACACGAAGGCGACTTGGTTCCCCAAATTTCTTTCTTCTATGTTGAAGCGTTCGTTTCCAGTAACAGTTTGAATTTTTAGGTTTCACTCTGTTTTCTCCTATATTGATAGAGGTATTTGGAACTCTAAATCCAACACGGTTTGTGCTAGCTTCTTGAAACTTGATACAATAAAGTAGTTTCACGTTCTATCTCTATGTTTTGATTCCTCTTGATGTAGCCCTAAGCAGTGACTGGCGAGAAACACTTTCATGGAAAGGGTTTGCCATGCTTCCCAAAATTACGAATCTCCAGAAATCTCAGCAAATATTTTTTCACACAAACTGGATGATACTTTCAGGTAATGATCAGTACACGAAGGCGACTTGGTTCCCCAAATTTCGTTCTTCTATGTTGAAGCGTTCGTTTCCAGTAACAGTTTCAATTTTTAGGTTTCACTCTGTTTTCTCCTATATAGATAGATGTATTTGGAACTCTAAATCCAACACGGTTTGTGCTAGCTTCTTGAAACTTGACACAATAAAGTAGTTTCACGTTCTATCTCTATGTTTTGATTCCTCTTGATGTATCCCTAAGCAGTGACTGGCGAGAAACACTTTCATGGAAAGGGGTTTCCAGGCTTCCCAAAATTACGAATCTCCATAAATCTCAGCAAATATTTTTTCACCCAAACTGGATGATACTTTCAGGTAATGATCAGTACACGAAGGAGACTTGGTTCCCCAAATATCGTTCTTCTATGTTGAAGCGTTCGTTTCCAGTAATAGTTTGAATTTTTAGGTTTCACTCTGTTTTCTCCTATATTGATACATGTATTTGGAACTCTAAATCCAACACGGTTTGTGCTAGCTTCTTGAAACTTGACACAATAAAGTAGTTTCACATTCTATCTCTATGTTTGGATTCCTCTTGATGTAGCCCTAAGCAGTGACAGGCGAGAAACACTTTCATGGAAAGGGGTTGCCAGGCTTCCCAAAATTACGAATCTCCAGAAATCTCAGCAAATATTTTTTCACACAAACTGGATGATACTTTCAGGTAATGATCAGTACACGAAGGCGACTTGGTTCGCCAAATATCGTTCTTCTATGTTGAAGCGTTCGTTTCCAGTAACAGTTTGAATTTTTAGGTTTCACTCTGTTTTCTCCTATATTGATAGATGTATTTGGAACTCTAAATCCAACACGGTTTGTGCTAGCTTCTTGAAACTTGACACAATAAAGTAGTTTCACGTTCTATCTCTATGTTTTGATTCCTCTTGATGTATCCCTAAGCAGTGACTGGCGAGAAACACTTTCATGGAAAGGGGTTTCCAGGCTTCCCAAAATTACGAATCTCCATAAATCACAGCAAATATTTTTTCACACAAACTGGATGATACTTTCAGGTAATGATCAGTACACGAAGGCGACTTGGTTCCCAAAATTTCGTTCTTCTATGTTGAAGCGTTCGTTTCCAGTAACAGTTGGAATTTTTAGGTTTCACTGTGTTTTCTCCTATATTGATAGATGTATTTGGAACTCTAAATCCAACACGGTTTGTGCTAGCTTCTTGAAACTTGACACAATAAAGTAGTTTCACGTTCTGTCTCTATGTTTTGTTTCCTCTTGATGTAGCCCTAAGCAGTGACAGGCGAGAAACACTTCCATGGAAAGGGGTTGCCAGGCTTCCCAAAATTACGAATCTCCAGAAATCTCAGCAAATATTTTTTCACACAAACTGGATGATACTTTCAGGTAATGATCAGTACACGAAGGCGACTTGGTTCCCCAAATTTCATTTTTCTACGTTGAAGCGTTCGTTTCAAGTAACAGTTTGAATTTTTAGGTTTCACTCTGTTTTCTCCTATATTGATAGATGTATTTGGAACTCTAAATCCAACACGGTTTGTGCTAGCTTCTTGAAACTTGACACAATAAAGTAGTTTCACGTTCTATCTCTATGTTTTGATTCCTCTTGATGTATCCCTAAGCAGTGACTGGCGAGAAACACTTTCATGGAAAGGGGATTCCAGGCTTCCCAAAATTACGAATCTCCATAAATCACAGCAAATATTTTTTCACACAAACTGGATGATACTTTCAGGTAATGATCAGTACACGAAGGCGACTTGGTTCCCAAAATTTCGTTCTTCTATGTTGAAGCGTTCGTTTCCAGTAACAGTTGGAATTTTTAGGTTTCACTGTGTTTTCTCCTATATTGATAGATGTATTTGGAACTCTAAATCCAACACGGTTTGTGCTAGCTTCTTGAAACTTGACACAAAAAAGTAGTTTCACGTTCTCTCTCTATGTTTGGATTCCTCTTGATGTAGCCCTAAGCAGTGACAGGCGAGAAACACTTTCATGGAAAGGGGTTGCCAGTCTTCCCAAAATTACGAATCTCCAGAAATCTCAGCAAATATTTTTTCACACAAACTGGATGATACTTTCAGGTAATGATCAGTACACGAAGGCGACTTGGTTCCCCAAATTTCATTTTTCTACGTTGAAGCGTTCGTTTCAAGTAACAGTTTGAATTTTTAGGTTTCACTCTGTTTTCTCCTATATTGATAGATGTATTTGGAACTCTAAATCCAACACGGTTTGTGCTAGCTTCTTGAAACTTGACACAATAAAGTAGTTTCACGTTCTGTCTCTATGTTTTGTTTCCTCTTGATGTAGCCCTAAGCAGTGACAGGCGAGAAACACTTCCATGGAAAGGGGTTGCCAGGCTTCCCAAAATTACGAATCTCCAGAAATCTCAGCAAATATTTTTTCACCCAAACTGGATGATACTTTCAGGTAATGATCAGTACACGAAGGCGACTTGGTTCCCCAAATATCGTTCTTCTATGTTGAAGCGTTCGTTTCCAGTAATAGTTTGAATTTTTAGGTTTCACTCTGTTTTCTCCTATATTGATAGATGTATTTGGAACTCTAAATCCAACACGGTTTGTGCTAGCTTCTTGAAACTTGACACAATAAACTAGTTTCACGTTCTATCTCTATGTTTGGATTCCTCTTGATGTAGCCCTAAGCAGTGACAGGCAAGAAACACTTTCATGGAAAGGGGTTGCCAGGCTTCCCAAAATTACGAATCTCCAGAAATCTCAGCAAATATTTTTTCACACAAACTGGATGATACTTTCAGGTAATGATCAGTACACTAAGGTGACTTGGTTCCCCAAATTTCGTTCTTCTATGTTGAAGCGTTCGTTTCAAGTAACAGTTTGAATTTTTAGGTTTCACTCTGTTTTCTCCTATATTGATAGATGTATTTGGAACTCTAAATCCAACACGGTTTGTGCTAGCTTCTTGAAACTTGATACAATAAAGTAGTTTCACGTTCTATCTCTATGTTTTGATTCCTCTTGATGTAGCCCTAAGCAGTGACTGGCGACAAACACTTCCATGGAAAGGGGTTGCCAGGCTTCCCAAAATTACGAATCTCCAGAAATCTCAGCAAATATTTTTTCACCCAAACTGGATGATACTTTCAGGTAATGATCAGTACATGAAGGCGACTTGGTTCCCCAAATATCGTTCTTCTATGTTGAAGCGTTCGTTTCCAGTAATAGTTTGAATTTTTAGGTTTCACTCTGTTTTCTCCTATATTGATAGATGTATTTGGAACTCTAAATCCAACACGGTTTGTGCTAGCTTCTTGAAACTTGACATAATAAAGTAGTTTCACGTTCTATCTCTATGTTTGGATTCCTCTTGATGTAGCCCTAAGCAGTGACAGGCGAGAAACACTTTCATGGAAAGGGGTTGCCAGGCTTCCCAAAATTACGAATCTCCAGAAATCTCAGCAAATATTTTTTCACACAAACTGGATGATACTTTCAGGTAATGATCAGTACACGAAGGCGACTTGGTTCCCCAAATTTTGTTCTTCTATGTTGAAGCGTTCGTTTCAAGTAACAGTTTGAATTTTTAGGTTTCACTCTGTTTTCTCCTATATTGATAGATGTATTTGGAACTCTAAATCCAACACGGTTTGTGCTAGCTTCTTGAAACTTGACACAATAAAGTAGTTTCACGTTCTATCTCTATATTTTGATTCCTCTTGATATATCCCTAAGCAGTGACTGGCGAGAAACACTTTCATGGAAAGGGGTTTCCAGGCTTCCCAAAATTATGAATCTGCATAAATCTCAGCAAATATTTTTTCACACAAACTGGATGATACTTTCAGGTAATGATCAGTACACGAAGGCGACTTGGTTCCCAAAATTTCGTTCCTCTATGTTGAAGCGTTCGTTTCCAGTAACAGTTGGAATTTTTAGGTTTCACTGTGTTTTCTCCTATATTGATAGATGTATTTGGAACTCTAAATCCAACACGGTTTGTGCTAGCTTCTTGAAACTTGACACAATAAAGTAGTTTCACGTTCTGTCTCTATGTTTTGTTTCCTCTTGATGTAGCCCTAAGCAGTGACAGGCGAGAAACACTTCCATGGAAAGGGGTTGCCAGGCTTCCCAAAATTACGAATCTCCAGAAATCTCAGCAAATATTTTTTCACACAAACTGGATGATACTTTCAGGTAATGATCAGTACACGAAGGCGACTTGGTTCCCCAAATTTTGTTCTTCTATGTTGAAGCGTTCGTTTCAAGTAACAGTTTGAATTTTTAGGTTTCACTCTGTTTTCTCCTATATTGATAGATGTATTTGGAACTCTAAATCCAACACGGTTTGTGCTAGATTCTTGAAACTTGACACAAAAAAGTAGTTTCACGTTCCCTCTCTATGTTTGGATTCCTCTTGATGTAGCCCTAAGCAGTGACAGGCGAGAAACACTTTCATGGAAAGGGGTTGCCAGTCTTCCCAAAATTACGAATCTCCAGAAATCTCAGCAAATATTTTTTCACACAAACTGGATGATACTTTCAGGTAATGATCAGTACACGAAGGCGACTTGGTTCCCCAAATTTCATTTTTCTACGTTGAAGCGTTCGTTTCAAGTAACAGTTTGAATTTTTAGGTTTCACTCTGTTTTCTCCTATATTGATAGATGTATTTGGAACTCTAAATCCAACACGGTTTGTGCTAGCTTCTTGAAACTTGACACAATAAAGTAGTTTCACGTTCTATCTCTATGTTTTGATTCCTCTTGATGTATCCCTAAGCAGTGACTGGCGAGAAACACTTTCATGGAAAGGGGTTGCCAGGCTTCCCAAAATTACGAATCTCCAGAAATCTCAGCAAATATTTTTTCACACAAACTGGATGATACTTTCAGGTAATGATCAGTACACGAAGGCGACTTGGTTCCCCAAATATCGTTCTTCTATGTTGAAGCGTTCGTTTCAAGTAACAGTTTGAATTTTTAGGTTTCACTCTGTTTTCTCCTATATTGATAGATGTATTTGGAACTCTAAATCCAACGCGGTTTGTGCTAGCTTCTTGAAACTTGACACAATAAAGTAGTTTCACGTTCTATCTCTATGTTTTGATTCCTCTTGATATATCCCTAAGCAGTGACTGGCGAGAAACACTTTCATGGAAAGGGGTTTCCAGGCTTCCCAAAATTATGAATCTGCATAAATCTCAGCAAATATTTTTTCACACAAACTGGATGATACTTTCAGGTAATGATCAGTACACGAAGGCGACTTGGTTCCCCAAATTTTGTTCTTCTATGTTGAAGCGTTCGTTTCAAGTAACAGTTTGAATTTTTAGGTTTCACTCTGTTTTCTCGTATATTGATAGATGTATTTGGAACTCTAAATCCAACACGGTTTGTGCTAGATTCTTGAAACTTGACACAAAAAAGTAGTTTCACGTTCCCTCTCTATGTTTGGATTCCTCTTGATGTAGCCCTAAGCAGTGACAGGCGAGAAACACTTTCATGGAAAGGGGTTGCCAGTCTTCCCAAAATTACGAATCTCCAGAAATCTCAGCAAATATTTTTTCACACAAACTGGATGATACTTTCAGGTAATGATCAGTACACGAAGGCGACTTGGTTCCCCAAATTTCATTTTTCTACGTTGAAGCGTTCGTTTCAAGTAACAGTTTGAATTTTTAGGTTTCACTCTGTTTTCTCCTATATTGATAGATGTATTTGGAACTCTAAATCCAACACGGTTTGTGCTAGCTTCTTGAAACTTGACACAATAAAGTAGTTTCACGTTCTATCTCTATGTTTTGATTCCTCTTGATGTATCCCTAAGCAGTGACTGGCGAGAAACACTTTCATGGAAAGGGGTTGCCAGGCTTCCCAAAATTACGAATCTCCAGAAATCTCAGCAAATATTTTTTCACACAAACTGGATGATACTTTCAGGTAATGATCAGTACACGAAGGCGACTTGGTTCCCCAAATATCGTTCTTCTATGTTGAAGCGTTCGTTTCCAGTAACAGTTTGAATTTTTAGGTTTCACTCTGTTTTCTCCTATATTGATAGATGTATTTGGAACTCTAAATCCAACGCGGTTTGTGCTAGCTTCTTGAAACTTGACACAATAAAGTAGTTTCACGTTCTATCTCTATGTTTTGATTCCTCTTGATATATCCCTAAGCAGTGACTGGCGAGAAACACTTTCATGGAAAGGGGTTTCCAGGCTTCCCAAAATTATGAATCTGCATAAATCTCAGCAAATATTTTTTCACACAAACTGGATGATACTTTCAGGTAATGATCAGTACACGAAGGCGACTTGGTTCCCCAAATTTTGTTCTTCTATGTTGAAGCGTTCGTTTCAAGTAACAGTTTGAATTTTTAGGTTTCACTCTGTTTTCTCGTATATTGATAGATGTATTTGGAACTCTAAATCCAACACGGTTTGTGCTAGCTTCTTGAAACTTGACACAATAAATTAGTTTCACGTTCTATCTCTATATTTTGATTCCTCTTGATATATCCCTAAGCAGTGACTGGCGAGAAACACTTTCATGGAAAGGGGTTTCCAGGCTTCCCAAAATTATGAATCTGCATAAATCTCAGCAAATATTTTTTCACACAAACTGGATGATACTTTCAGGTAATGATCAGTACACGAAGGCGACTTGGTTCCCAAAATTTCGTTCCTCTATGTTGAAGCGTTCGTTTCCAGTAACAGTTGGAATTTTTAGGTTTCACTGTGTTTTCTCCTATATTGATAGATGTATTTGGAACTCTAAATCCAACACGGTTTGTGCTAGCTTCTTGAAACTTGATACAATAAAGTAGTTTCACGTTCTATCTCTATGTTTTGATTCCTCTTGATGTAGCCCTAAGCAGTGACTGGCGACAAACACTTCCATGGAAAGGGGTTGCCAGGCTTCCCAAAATTACGAATCTCCAGAAATCTCAGCAAATATTTTTTCACCCAAACTGGATGATACTTTCAGGTAATGATCAGTACACGAAGGCGACTTGGTTCCCCAAATATCGTTCTTCTATGTTGAAGCGTTCGTTTCCAGTAATAGTTTGAATTTTTAGGTTTCACTCTGTTTTCTCCTATATTGATAGATGTATTTGGAACTCTAAATCCAACACGGTTTGTGCTAGCTTCTTGAAACTTGACACAATAAAGTAGTTTCACGTTCTATCTCTATGTTTGGATTCCTCTTGGTGTAGCCCTAAGCAGTGACAGGCAAGAAACACTTTCATGGAAAGGGGTTGCCAGGCTTCCCAAAATTACGAATCTCCAGAAATCTCAGCAAATATTTTTTCACACAAACTGGATGATACTTTCAGGTAATGATCAGTACACTAAGGTGACTTGGTCCCCAAATTTCGTTCTTCTATGTTGAAGCGTTCGTTTCAAGTAACAGTTTGAATTTTTAGGTTTCACTCTGTTTTCTCCTATATTGATAGATGTATTTGGAACTCTAAATCCAACACGGTTTGTGCTAGCTTCATGAAACTTGGCACAATAAAGTAGTTTCACGTTCTATCTCTATGTTTCGATTCCTCTTGATGTATCCCTAAGCAGTGACTGGCAAGAAACACTTTCATGGAAAGGGGATTCCAGGCTTCCCAAAATTACGAATCTCCATAAATCTCAGCAAATATTTTTTCACCCAAACTGGATGATACTTTCAGGTAATGATCAGTACACGAAGGCGACTTGGTTCCCCAAATATCGTTCTTCTATGTTGAAGCGTTCGTTTCCAGTAACAGTTTGAATTTTTAGGTTTCACTCTGTTTTCTCCTATATTGATAGATGTATTTGAAACTCTAAATCCAACACGGTTTGTGCTACCTTCTTGAAACTTGACACAATAAAGTAGTTTCACGTTCTATCTCTATGTTTTGATTCCTCTTGATGTATCCCTAAGCAGTGACTGGCGAGAAACACTTTCATGGAAAGGGGTTTCCAGGCTTCCCAAAATTACGAATCTCCATAAATCTCAGCAAATATTTTTTCACACAAACTGGATGATACTTTCAGGTAATGATCAGTACACGAAGGCGACTTGGTTCCCAAAATTTCGTTCTTCTATGTTGAAGCGTTCGTTTCCAGTAAAAGTTTGAATTTTTAGGTTTCACTGTGTTTTCTCCTATATTGATAGATGTATTTGGAACTCTAAATCGAACACGGTTTGTGCTAGCTTCTTGAAACTTGACACAATAAAGTAGTTTCACGTTCTGTCTCTATGTTTTGTTTCCTCTTGATGGAGCCCTAAGCAGTGACAGGCGAGAAACACTTCCATGGAAAGGGGTTGCCAGGCTTCCCAAAATTACGAATCTCCAGAAATCTCAGCAAATATTTTTTCACCCAAACTGGATGATACTTTCAGGTAATGATCAGTACACGAAGGCGACTTGGTTCCCCAAATATCGTTCTTCTATGTTGAAGCGTTCGTTTCCAGTAACAGTTTGATTTTTAGGTTTCACTCTGTTTTCTCCTATATTGATAGATGTATTTGGAACTCTAAATCCAACACGGTTTGTGCTAGCTTCTTGAAACTTGACACAATAAAGTAGTTTCACGTTCTGTCTCTATGTTTTGTTTCCTCTTGATGTAGCCCTAAGCAGTGACATGCGAGAAACACTTCCATGGAAAGGGGTTGCCAGGCTTCCCAAAATTACGAATCTCCAGAAATCTCAGCAAATATTTTTTCACACAAACTGGATGATACTTTCAGGTAATGATCAGTACACGAAGGCGACTTGGTTCCCCAAATTTTGTTCTTCTATGTTGAAGCGTTCGTTTCCAGTAACAGTTGGAATTTTTAGGTTTCACTGTGTTTTCTCCTATATTGATAGATGTATTTGGAACTCTAAATCCAACACGGTTTGTGCTAGCTTCTTGAAACTTGACACAATAAAGTAGTTTCACGTTCTGTCTCTATGTTTTGTTTCCTCTTGGTGTAGCCCTAAGCAGTGACAGGCGAGAAACACTTCCATGGAAAGGGGTTGCCAGGCTTCCCAAAATTACGAATCTCCAGAAATCTCAGCAAATATTTTTTCACTCAAACTGGATGATACTTTCAGGTAATGATCAGTACACGAAGGCGACTTGGTTCCCCAAATATCGTTCTTCTATGTTGAAGCGTTCGTTTCCAGTAATAGTTTGAATTTTTAGGTTTCACTCTGTTTTCTCCTATATTGATAGATGTATTTGGAACTCTAAATCCAACACGGTTTGTGCTAGCTTCTTGAAACTTGACACAATAAACTAGTTTCACGTTCTATCTCTATGTTTGGATTCCTCTTGATGTAGCCCTAAGCAGTGACAGGCAAGAAACACTTTCATGGAAAGGGGTTGCCAGGCTTCCCAAAATTACGAATCTCCAGAAATCTCAGCAAATATTTTTTCACACAAACTGGATGATACTTTCAGGTAATGATCAGTACACTAAGGTGACTTGGTTCCCCAAATTTCGTTCTTCTATGTTGAAGCGTTCGTTTCAAGTAACAGTTTGAATTTTTAGGTTTCACTCTGTTTTCCCCTATATTGATAGATGTATTTGGAACTCTAAATCCAACACGGTTTGTGCTAGCTTCTTGAAACTTGATACAATAAAGTAGTTTCACGTTCTATCTCTATGTTTTGATTCCTCTTGATGTAGCCCTAAGCAGTGACTGGCGACAAACACTTCCATGGAAAGGGGTTGCCAGGCTTCCCAAAATTACGAATCTCCAGAAATCTCAGCAAATATTTTTTCACCCAAACTGGATGATACTTTCAGGTAATGATCAGTACATGAAGGCGACTTGGTTCCCCAAATATCGTTCTTCTATGTTGAAGCGTTCGTTTCCAGTAATAGTTTGAATTTTTAGGTTTCACTCTGTTTTCTCCTATATTGATAGATGTATTTGGAACTCTAAATCCAACACGGTTTGTGCTAGCTTCTTGAAACTTGACATAATAAAGTAGTTTCACGTTCTATCTCTATGTTTGGATTCCTCTTGATGTAGCCCTAAGCAGTGACAGGCGAGAAACACTTTCATGGAAAGGGGTTGCCAGGCTTCCCAAAATTACGAATCTCCAGAAATCTCAGCAAATATTTTTTCACACAAACTGGATGATACTTTCAGGTAATGATCAGTACACGAAGGCGACTTGGTTCCCCAAATTTTGTTCTTCTATGTTGAAGCGTTCGTTTCAAGTAACAGTTTGAATTTTTAGGTTTCACTCTGTTTTCTCGTATATTGATAGATGTATTTGGAACTCTAAATCCAACACGGTTTGTGCTAGCTTCTTGAAACTTGACACAATAAATTAGTTTCACGTTCTATCTCTATATTTTGATTCCTCTTGATATATCCCTAAGCAGTGACTGGCGAGAAACACTTTCATGGAAAGGGGTTTCCAGGCTTCCCAAAATTATGAATCTGCATAAATCTCAGCAAATATTTTTTCACACAAACTGGATGATACTTTCAGGTAATGATCAGTACACGAAGGCGACTTGGTTCCCAAAATTTCGTTCCTCTATGTTGAAGCGTTCGTTTCCAGTAACAGTTGGAATTTTTAGGTTTCACTGTGTTTTCTCCTATATTGATAGATGTATTTGGAACTCTAAATCCAACACGGTTTGTGCTAGCTTCTTGAAACTTGACACAATAAAGTAGTTTCACGTTCTGTCTCTATGTTTTGTTTCCTCTTGATGTAGCCCTAAGCAGTGACAGGCGAGAAACACTTCCAAGGAAAGGGGTTGCCAGGCTTCCCAAAATTACGAATCTCCAGAAATCTCAGCAAATATTTTTTCACCCAAACTGGATGATACTTTCAGGTAATGATCAGTACACGAAGGCGACTTGGTTCCCCAAATATCGTTCTTCTATGTTGAAGCGTTCGTTTCCAGTAATAGTTTGAATTTTTAGGTTTCACTCTGTTTTCTCCTATATTGATAGATGTATTTGGAACTCTAAATCCAACACGGTTTGTGCTAGCTTCTTGAAACTTGACACAATAAAGTAGTTTCACGTTCTATCTCTATGTTTGGATTCCTCTTGATGTAGCCCTAAGCAGTGACAGGCAAGAAACACTTTCATGGAAAGGGGTTGCCAGGCTTCCCAAAATTACGAATCTCCAGAAATCTCAGCAAATATTTTTTCACACAAACTGGATGATACTTTCAGGTAATGATCAGTACACTAAGGTGACTTGGTCCCCAAATTTCGTTCTTCTATGTTGAAGCGTTCGTTTCAAGTAACAGTTTGAATTTTTAGGTTTCACTCTGTTTTCTCCTATATTGATAGATGTATTTGGAACTCTAAATCCAACACGGTTTGTGCTAGCTTCATGAAACTTGGCACAATAAAGTAGTTTCACGTTCTATCTCTATGTTTCGATTCCTCTTGATGTATCCCTAAGCAGTGACTGGCAAGAAACACTTTCATGGAAAGGGGATTCCAGGCTTCCCAAAATTACGAATCTCCATAAATCTCAGCAAATATTTTTTCACCCAAACTGGATGATACTTTCAGGTAATGATCAGTACACGAAGGCGACTTGGTTCCCCAAATATCGTTCTTCTATGTTGAAGCGTTCGTTTCCAGTAACAGTTTGATTTTTAGGTTTCATTCTGTTTTCTCCTATATTGATAGATGTATTTGGAACTCTAAATCCAACACGGTTTGTGCTAGCTTCTTGAAACTTGACACAATAAAGTAGTTTCACGTTCTGTCTCTATGTTTTGTTTCCTCTTGATGTAGCCCTAAGCAGTGACAGGCGAGAAACACTTCCATGGAAAGGGGTTGCCAGGCTTCCCAAAATTACGAATCTCCAGAAATCTCAGCAAATATTTTTTCACCCAAACTGGATGATACTTTCAGGTAATGATCAGTACACGAAGGCGACTTGGTTCCCCAAATATCGTTCTTCTATGTTGAAGCGTTCGTTTCCAGTAATAGTTTGAATTTTTAGGTTTCACTCTGTTTTCTCCTATATTGATAGATGTATTTGGAACTCTAAATCCAACACGGTTTGTGCTAGCTTCTTGAAACTTGACACAATAAAGTAGTTTCACGTTCTATCTCTATGTTTGGATTCCTCTTGGTGTAGCCCTAAGCAGTGACAGGCAAGAAACACTTTCATGGAAAGGGGTTGCCAGGCTTCCCAAAATTACGAATCTCCAGAAATCTCAGCAAATATTTTTTCACACAAACTGGATGATACTTTCAGGTAATGATCAGTACACTAAGGTGACTTGGTCCCCAAATTTCGTTCTTCTATGTTGAAGCGTTCGTTTCAAGTAACAGTTTGAATTTTTAGGTTTCACTCTGTTTTCTCCTATATTGATAGATGTATTTGGAACTCTAAATCCAACACGGTTTGTGCTAGCTTCATGAAACTTGGCACAATAAAGTAGTTTCACGTTCTATCTCTATGTTTCGATTCCTCTTGATGTATCCCTAAGCAGTGACTGGCAAGAAACACTTTCATGGAAAGGGGATTCCAGGCTTCCCAAAATTACGAATCTCCATAAATCTCAGCAAATATTTTTTCACCCAAACTGGATGATACTTTCAGGTAATGATCAGTACACGAAGGCGACTTGGTTCCCCAAATATCGTTCTTCTATGTTGAAGCGTTCGTTTCCAGTAATAGTTTGAATTTTTAGGTTTCACTCTGTTTTCTCCTATATTGATAGATGTATTTGGAACTCTAAATCCAACACGGTTTGTGCTAGCTTCTTGAAACTTGACACAATAAAGTAGTTTCACGTTCTATCTCTATGTTTGGATTCCTCTTGGTGTAGCCCTAAGCAGTGACAGGCGAGAAACACTTCCATGGAAAGGGGTTGCCAGGCTTCCCAAAATTACGAATCTCCAGAAATCTCAGCAAATATTTTTTCACACAAACTGGATGATACTTTCAGGTAATGATCAGTACACGAAGGCGACTTGGTTCCCCAAATTTTGTTCTTCTATGTTGAAGCGTTCGTTTCAAGTAACAGTTTGAATTTTTAGGTTTCACTCTGTTTTCTCCTATATTGATAGATGTATTTGGAACTCTAAATCCAACACGGTTTGTGCTAGATTCTTGAAACTTGACACAAAAAAGTAGTTTCACGTTCCCTCTCTATGTTTGGATTCCTCTTGATGTAGCCCTAAGCAGTGACAGGCGAGAAACACTTTCATGGAAAGGGGTTGCCAGTCTTCCCAAAATTACGAATCTCCAGAAATCTCAGCAAATATTTTTTCACACAAACTGGATGATACTTTCAGGTAATGATCAGTACACGAAGGCGACTTGGTTCCCCAAATTTCATTTTTCTACGTTGAAGCGTTCGTTTCAAGTAACAGTTTGAATTTTTAGGTTTCACTCTGTTTTCTCCTATATTGATAGATGTATTTGGAACTCTAAATCCAACACGGTTTGTGCTAGCTTCTTGAAACTTGACACAATAAAGTAGTTTCACGTTCTATCTCTATGTTTTGATTCCTCTTGATGTATCCCTAAGCAGTGACTGGCGAGAAACACTTTCATGGAAAGGGGTTGCCAGGCTTCCCAAAATTACGAATCTCCAGAAATCTCAGCAAATATTTTTTCACACAAACTGGATGATACTTTCAGGTAATGATCAGTACACGAAGGCGACTTGGTTCCCCAAATATCGTTCTTCTATGTTGAAGCGTTCGTTTCCAGTAACAGTTTGAATTTTTAGGTTTCACTCTGTTTTCTCCTATATTGATAGATGTATTTGGAACTCTAAATCCAACGCGGTTTGTGCTAGCTTCTTGAAACTTGACACAATAAAGTAGTTTCACGTTCTATCTCTATGTTTTGATTCCTCTTGATATATCCCTAAGCAGTGACTGGCGAGAAACACTTTCATGGAAAGGGGTTTCCAGGCTTCCCAAAATTATGAATCTGCATAAATCTCAGCAAATATTTTTTCACACAAACTGGATGATACTTTCAGGTAATGATCAGTACACGAAGGCGACTTGGTTCCCCAAATTTCGTTCTTCTATGTTGAGGCGTTCGTTTCCAGTAACAGTTTGAATTTTTAGGTTTCACTCTGTTTTCTCCTATATTGATAGATGTATTTGGAACTCTAAATCCAACACGGTTTGTGCTAGCTTCTTGAAACTTGACACAATAAAGTAGTTTCACGTTCTGTCTCTATGTTTTGTTTCCTCTTGGTGTAGCCCTAAGCAGTGACAGGCGAGAAACACTTCCATGGAAAGGGGTTGCCAGGCTTCCCAAAATTACGAATCTCCAGAAATCTCAGCAAATATTTTTTCACTCAAACTGGATGATACTTTCAGGTAATGATCAGTACACGAAGGCGACTTGGTTCCCCAAATATCGTTCTTCTATGTTGAAGCGTTCGTTTCCAGTAATAGTTTGAATTTTTAGGTTTCACTCTGTTTTCTCCTATATTGATAGATGTATTTGGAACTCTAAATCCAACACGGTTTGTGCTAGCTTCTTGAAACTTGACACAATAAACTAGTTTCACGTTCTATCTCTATGTTTGGATTCCTCTTGATGTAGCCCTAAGCAGTGACAGGCAAGAAACACTTTCATGGAAAGGGGTTGCCAGGCTTCCCAAAATTACGAATCTCCAGAAATCTCAGCAAATATTTTTTCACACAAACTGGATGATACTTTCAGGTAATGATCAGTACACTAAGGTGACTTGGTTCCCCAAATTTCGTTCTTCTATGTTGAAGCGTTCGTTTCAAGTAACAGTTTGAATTTTTAGGTTTCACTCTGTTTTCCCCTATATTGATAGATGTATTTGGAACTCTAAATCCAACACGGTTTGTGCTAGCTTCTTGAAACTTGATACAATAAAGTAGTTTCACGTTCTATCTCTATGTTTTGATTCCTCTTGATGTAGCCCTAAGCAGTGACTGGCGACAAACACTTCCATGGAAAGGGGTTGCCAGGCTTCCCAAAATTACGAATCTCCAGAAATCTCAGCAAATATTTTTTCACCCAAACTGGATGATACTTTCAGGTAATGATCAGTACATGAAGGCGACTTGGTTCCCCAAATATCGTTCTTCTATGTTGAAGCGTTCGTTTCCAGTAATAGTTTGAATTTTTAGGTTTCACTCTGTTTTCTCCTATATTGATAGATGTATTTGGAACTCTAAATCCAACACGGTTTGTGCTAGCTTCTTGAAACTTGACATAATAAAGTAGTTTCACGTTCTATCTCTATGTTTGGATTCCTCTTGATGTAGCCCTAAGCAGTGACAGGCGAGAAACACTTTCATGGAAAGGGGTTGCCAGGCTTCCCAAAATTACGAATCTCCAGAAATCTCAGCAAATATTTTTTCACACAAACTGGATGATACTTTCAGGTAATGATCAGTACACGAAGGCGACTTGGTTCCCCAAATTTTGTTCTTCTATGTTGAAGCGTTCGTTTCAAGTAACAGTTTGAATTTTTATGTTTCACTCTGTTTTCTCGTATATTGATAGATGTATTTGGAACTCTAAATCCAACACGGTTTGTGCTAGCTTCTTGAAACTTGACACAATAAATTAGTTTCACGTTCTATCTCTATATTTTGATTCCTCTTGATATATCCCTAAGCAGTGACTGGCGAGAAACACTTTCATGGAAAGGGGTTTCCAGGCTTCCCAAAATTATGAATCTGCATAAATCTCAGCAAATATTTTTTCACACAAACTGGATGATACTTTCAGGTAATGATCAGTACACGAAGGCGACTTGGTTCCCAAAATTTCGTTCCTCTATGTTGAAGCGTTCGTTTCCAGTAACAGTTGGAATTTTTAGGTTTCACTGTGTTTTCTCCTATATTGATAGATGTATTTGGAACTCTAAATCCAACACGGTTTGTGCTAGCTTCTTGAAACTTGACACAATAAAGTAGTTTCACGTTCTGTCTCTATGTTTTGTTTCCTCTTGATGTAGCCCTAAGCAGTGACAGGCGAGAAACACTTCCAAGGAAAGGGGTTGCCAGGCTTCCCAAAATTACGAATCTCCAGAAATCTCAGCAAATATTTTTTCACCCAAACTGGATGATACTTTCAGGTAATGATCAGTACACGAAGGCGACTTGGTTCCCCAAATATCGTTCTTCTATGTTGAAGCGTTCGTTTCCAGTAATAGTTTGAATTTTTAGGTTTCACTCTGTTTTCTCCTATATTGATAGATGTATTTGGAACTCTAAATCCAACACGGTTTGTGCTAGCTTCTTGAAACTTGACACAATAAAGTAGTTTCACGTTCTATCTCTATGTTTGGATTCCTCTTGATGTAGCCCTAAGCAGTGACAGGCAAGAAACACTTTCATGGAAAGGGGTTGCCAGGCTTCCCAAAATTACGAATCTCCAGAAATCTCAGCAAATATTTTTTCACACAAACTGGATGATACTTTCAGGTAATGATCAGTACACTAAGGTGACTTGGTCCCCAAATTTCGTTCTTCTATGTTGAAGCGTTCGTTTCAAGTAACAGTTTGAATTTTTAGGTTTCACTCTGTTTTCTCCTATATTGATAGATGTATTTGGAACTCTAAATCCAACACGGTTTGTGCTAGCTTCATGAAACTTGGCACAATAAAGTAGTTTCACGTTCTATCTCTATGTTTCGATTCCTCTTGATGTATCCCTAAGCAGTGACTGGCAAGAAACACTTTCATGGAAAGGGGATTCCAGGCTTCCCAAAATTACGAATCTCCATAAATCTCAGCAAATATTTTTTCACCCAAACTGGATGATACTTTCAGGTAATGATCAGTACACGAAGGCGACTTGGTTCCCCAAATATCGTTCTTCTATGTTGAAGCGTTCGTTTCCAGTAACAGTTTGATTTTTAGGTTTCATTCTGTTTTCTCCTATATTGATAGATGTATTTGGAACTCTAAATCCAACACGGTTTGTGCTAGCTTCTTGAAACTTGACACAATAAAGTAGTTTCACGTTCTGTCTCTATGTTTTGTTTCCTCTTGATGTAGCCCTAAGCAGTGACAGGCGAGAAACACTTCCATGGAAAGGGGTTGCCAGGCTTCCCAAAATTACGAATCTCCAGAAATCTCAGCAAATATTTTTTCACCCAAACTGGATGATACTTTCAGGTAATGATCAGTACACGAAGGCGACTTGGTTCCCCAAATATCGTTCTTCTATGTTGAAGCGTTCGTTTCCAGTAATAGTTTGAATTTTTAGGTTTCACTCTGTTTTCTCCTATATTGATAGATGTATTTGGAACTCTAAATCCAACACGGTTTGTGCTAGCTTCTTGAAACTTGACACAATAAAGTAGTTTCACGTTCTATCTCTATGTTTGGATTCCTCTTGGTGTAGCCCTAAGCAGTGACAGGCAAGAAACACTTTCATGGAAAGGGGTTGCCAGGCTTCCCAAAATTACGAATCTCCAGAAATCTCAGCAAATATTTTTTCACACAAACTGGATGATACTTTCAGGTAATGATCAGTACACTAAGGTGACTTGGTCCCCAAATTTCGTTCTTCTATGTTGAAGCGTTCGTTTCAAGTAACAGTTTGAATTTTTAGGTTTCACTCTGTTTTCTCCTATATTGATAGATGTATTTGGAACTCTAAATCCAACACGGTTTGTGCTAGCTTCATGAAACTTGGCACAATAAAGTAGTTTCACGTTCTATCTCTATGTTTCGATTCCTCTTGATGTATCCCTAAGCAGTGACTGGCAAGAAACACTTTCATGGAAAGGGGATTCCAGGCTTCCCAAAATTACGAATCTCCATAAATCTCAGCAAATATTTTTTCACCCAAACTGGATGATACTTTCAGGTAATGATCAGTACACGAAGGCGACTTGGTTCCCCAAATATCGTTCTTCTATGTTGAAGCGTTCGTTTCCAGTAACAGTTTGAATTTTTAGGTTTCACTCTGTTTTCTCCTATATTGATAGATGTATTTGGAACTCTAAATCCAACACGGTTTGTGCTAGCTTCTTGAAACTTGACACAATAAAGTAGTTTCACGTTCTATCTCTATGTTTTGATTCCTCTTGATGTATCCCTAAGCAGTGACTGGCGAGAAACACTTTCATGGAAAGGGGTTTCCAGGCTTCCCAAAATTACGAATCTCCATAAATCTCAGCAAATATTTTTTCACACAAACTGGATGATACTTTCAGGTAATGATCAGTACACGAAGGCGACTTGGTTCCCAAAATTTCGTTCTTCTATGTTGAAGCGTTCGTTTCCAGTAAAAGTTTGAATTTTTAGGTTTCACTGTGTTTTCTCCTATATTGATAGATGTATTTGGAACTCTAAATCGAACACGGTTTGTGCTAGCTTCTTGAAACTTGACACAATAAAGTAGTTTCACGTTCTGTCTCTATGTTTTGTTTCCTCTTGATGGAGCCCTAAGCAGTGACAGGCGAGAAACACTTCCATGGAAAGGGGTTGCCAGGCTTCCCAAAATTACGAATCTCCAGAAATCTCAGCAAATATTTTTTCACCCAAACTGGATGATACTTTCAGGTAATGATCAGTACACGAAGGCGACTTGGTTCCCCAAATATCGTTCTTCTATGTTGAAGCGTTCGTTTCCAGTAACAGTTTGATTTTTAGGTTTCACTCTGTTTTCTCCTATATTGATAGATGTATTTGGAACTCTAAATCCAACACGGTTTGTGCTAGCTTCTTGAAACTTGACACAATAAAGTAGTTTCACGTTCTGTCTCTATGTTTTGTTTCCTCTTGATGTAGCCCTAAGCAGTGACATGCGAGAAACACTTCCATGGAAAGGGGTTGCCAGGCTTCCCAAAATTACGAATCTCCAGAAATCTCAGCAAATATTTTTTCAGCCAAACTGGATGATACTTTCAGGTAATGATCAGTACACGAAGGCGACTTGGTTCCCCAAATTTCTTTCTTCTATGTTGAAGCGTTCGTTTCCAGTAACAGTTTGAATTTTTAGGTTTCACTCTGTTTTCTCCTATATTGATAGATGTATTTGGAACTCTAAATCCAACACGGTTTGTGCTAGCTTCTTGAAACTTGATACAATAAAGTAGTTTCACGTTCTATCTCTATGTTTTGATTCCTCTTGATGTAGCCCTAAGCAGTGACTGGCGACAAACACTTCCATGGAAAGGGGTTGCCAGGCTTCCCAAAATTACGAATCTCCAGAAATCTCAGCAAATATTTTTTCACCCAAACTGGATGATACTTTCAGGTAATGATCAGTACACGAAGGCGACTTGGTTCCCCAAATATCGTTCTTCTATGTTGAAGCGTTCGTTTCCAGTAATAGTTTGAATTTTTAGGTTTCACTCTGTTTTCTCCTATATTGATAGATGTATTTGGAACTCTAAATCCAACACGGTTTGTGCTAGCTTCTTGAAACTTGATACAATAAAGTAGTTTCACGTTCTATCTCTATGTTTGGATTCCTCTTGATGTAGCCCTAAGCAGTGACAGGCGAGAAACACTTTCATGGAAAGGGGTTGCCAGGCTTCCCAAAATTACGAATCTCCAGAAATCTCAGCAAATATTTTTTCACACAAACTGGATGATACTTTCAGGTAATGATCAGTACACGAAGGCGACTTGGTTCCCCAAATTTTGTTCTTCTATGTTGAAGCGTTCGTTTCAAGTAACAGTTTGAATTTTTAGGTTTCACTCTGTTTTCTCCTATATTGATAGATGTATTTGGAACTCTAAATCCAACACGGTTTGTGCTAGCTTCTTGAAACTTGACACAATAAAGTAGTTTCACGTTCTATCTCTATGTTTGGATTCCTCTTGATGTAGCCCTAAGCAGTGACAGGCGAGAAACACTTTCATGGAAAGGGGTTGCCAGTCTTCCCAAAATTACGAATCTCCAGAAATCTCAGCAAATATTTTTTTCACACAAACTGGATGACACTTTCAGGTAATGATCAGTACACGAAGGCGACTTGGTTCCCCAAATTTCGTTCTTCTATGTTGAAGCATTCTTTTCCAGTAACAGTTTGAATTTTTAGGTTTCACTCTGTTTTCTCCTATATTGATAGATGTATTTGGAACTCTAAATCCAACACGGTTTGTGCTAGCTTCTTGAAACTTGACACAATAAAGTAGTTTCACGTTCTATCTCTATGTTTTGATTCCTCTTGATATATCCCTAAGCAGTGACTGGCGAGAAACACTTTCATGGAAAGGGGTTTCCAGGCTTCCCAAAATTATGAATCTGCATAAATCTCAGCAAATATTTTTTCACACAAACAGGATGATACTTTCAGGTAATGATCAGTACACGAAGGCGACTTGGTTCCCAAAATTTCGTTCTTCTATGTTGAAGCGTTCGTTTCCAGTAACAGTTGGAATTTTTAGGTTTCACTGTGTTTTCTCCTATATTGATAGATGTATTTGGAACTCTAAATCCAACACGGTTTGTGCTAGCTTCTTGAAACTTGACACAATAAAGTAGTTTCACGTTCTGTCTCTATGTTTTGTTTCCTCTTGATGTAGCCCTAAGCAGTGACAGGCGAGAAACACTTCCATGGAAAGGGGTTGCCAGGCTTCCCAAAATTACGAATCTCCAGAAATCTCAGCAAATATTTTTTCACCCAAACTGGATGATACTTTCAGGTAATGATCAGTACACGAAGGCGACTTGGTTCCCCAAATATCGTTCTTCTATGTTGAAGCGTTCGTTTCCAGTAATAGTTTGAATTTTTAGGTTTCACTCTGTTTTCTCCTATATTGATAGATGTATTTGGAACTCTAAATCCAACACGGTTTGTGCTAGCTTCTTGAAACTTGACACAATAAAGTAGTTTCACGTTGTATCTCTATGTTTGGATTCCTCTTGATGTAGCCCTAAGCAGTGACAGGCGAGAAACACTTTCATGGAAAGGGGTTGCCAGGCTTCCCAAAATTACGAATCTCCAGAAATCTCAGCAAATATTTTTTCACACAAACTGGATGATACTTTCAGGTAATGATCAGTACACTAAGGTGACTTGGTTCCCCAAATTTCGTTCTTCTATGTTGAAGCGTTCGTTTCAAGTAACAGTTTGAATTTTTAGGTTTCACTCTGTTTTCTCCTATATTGATAGATGTATTTGGAACTCTAAATCCAACACGGTTTGTGCTAGCTTCATGAAACTTGGCACAATAAAGTAGTTTCACGTTCTATCTCTATGTTTTGATTCCTCTTGATGTATCCCTAAGCAGTGACTGGCAAGAAACACTTTCATGGAAAGGGGATTCCAGGCTTCCCAAAATTACGAATCTCCATAAATCTCAGCAAATATTTTTTCACTCAAACTGGATGATACTTTCAGGTAATGATCAGTACACGAAGGCGACTTGGTTCCCAAAATTTCGTTCTTCTATGTTGAAGCGTTCGTTTCCAGTAACAGTTGGAATTTTTAGGTTTCACTGTGTTTTCTCCTATATTGATAGATGTATTTGGAACTCTAAATCGAACACGGTTTGTGCTAGCTTCTTGAAACTTGACACAATAAAGTAGTTTCACGTTCTGTCTCTATGTTTTGATTCCTCTTGATGTAGCCCTAAGCAGTGACTGGCGACAAACACTTCCATGGAAAGGGGTTGCCAGGCTTCCCAAAATTACGAATCTCCAGAAATCTCAGCAAATATTTTTTCACCCAAACAGGATGATACTTTCAGGTAATGATCAGTACACGAAGGCGACTTGGTTCCCCAAATATCGTTCTTCTATGTTGAAGCGTTCGTTTCCAGTAATAGTTTGAATTTTTAGGTTTCACTCTGTTTTCTCCTATATTGATAGATGTATTTGGAACTCTAAATCCAACACGGTTTGTGCTAGCTTCTTGAAACTTGACACAATAAAGTAGTTTCACGTTCTATCTCTATGTTTGGATTCCTATTGATGTAGCCCTAAGCAGTGACAGGCGAGAAACACTTTCATGGAAAGGGGTTGCCAGTCTTCCCAAAATTACGAATCTCCAGAAATCTCAGCAAATATTTTTTCACACAAACTGGATGATACTTTCAGGTAATGATCAGTACACGAAGGCGACTTGGTTCCCCAAATTTCGTTTTTCTATGTTGAAGCGTTCGTTTCAAATAACAGTTTGAATTTTTAGGTTTCACTCTGTTTTCTCCTATATTGATAGATGTATTTGGAACTCTAAATCCAACACGGTTTGTGCTAGCTTCTTGAAACTTGACACAATAAAGTAGTTTCACGTTCTATCTCTATGTTTTGATTCCTCTTGATGTATCCCTAAGCAGTGACTGGCGAGAAACACTTTCATGGAAAGGGGTTGCCAGGCTTCCCAAAATTACGAATCTCCAGAAATCTCAGCAAATATTTTTTCACACAAACTGGATGATACTTTCAGGTAATGATCAGTACACGAAGGCGACTTGGTTCCCCAAATATCGTTCTTCTATGTTGAAGCGTTCGTTTCCAGTAACAGTTTGAATTTTTAGGTTTCACTCTGTTTTCTCCTATATTGATAGATGTATTTGGAACTCTAAATCCAACACGGTTTGTGCTAGCTTCTTGAAACTTGACACAATAAAGTAGTTTCACGTTCTATCTCTATGTTTTGATTCCTCTTGATATATCCCTAAGCAGTGACTGGCGAGAAACACTTTCATGGAAAGGGGTTTCCAGGCTTCCCAAAATTATGAATCTGCATAAATCTCAGCAAATATTTTTTCACACAAACTGGATGATACTTTCAGGTAATGATCAGTACACGAAGGCGACTTGGTTCCCAAAATTTCGTTCTTCTATGTTGAAGCGTTCGTTTCCAGTAACAGTTGGAATTTTTAGGTTTCACTGTGTTTTCTCCTATATTGATAGATGTATTTGGAACTCTAAATCCAACACGGTTTGTGCTAGCTTCTTGAAACTTGACACAATAAAGTAGTTTCACGTTCTGTCTCTATGTTTTGTTTCCTCTTGATGTAGCCCTAAGCAGTGACAGGCGAGAAACACTTTCATGGAAAGGGGTTGCCAGGCTTCCCAAAATTGCGAATCTCCAGAAATCTCAGCAAATATTTTTTCACCCAAACTGGATGATAGTTTCAGGTAATGATCAGTACACTAATGTGACTTGGTTCCCCAAATTTCGTTCTTCTATGTTGAAGCGTTCGTTTCAAGTAACAGTTTGAATTTTTAGGTTTCACTCTGTTTTCTCCTATATTGATAGATGTATTTGGAACTCTAAATCCAACACGGTTTGTGCTAGCTTCATGAAACTTGGCACAATAAAGTAGTTTCACGTTCTATCTCTATGTTTTGATTCCTCTTGATGTATCCCTAAGCAGTGACTGGCAAGAAACACTTTCATGGAAAGGGGATTCCAGGCTTCCCAAAATTACGAATCTCCATAAATCTCAGCAAATATTTTTTCACCCAAACTGGATGATACTTTCAGGTAATGATCAGTACACGAAGGCGACTTGGTTCCCCAAATATCGTTCTTCTATGTTGAAGCGTTCGTTTCCAGTAACAGTTTGAATTTTTAGGTTTCACTCTGTTTTCTCCTATATTGATAGATGTATTTGAAACTCTAAATCCAACACGGTTTGTGCTACCTTCTTGAAACTTGACACAATAAAGTAGTTTCACGTTCTATCTCTATGTTTTGATTCCTCTTGATGTAGCCCTAAGCAGTGACAGGCGAGAAACACTTTCATGGAAAGGGGTTGCCAGGCTTCCCAAAATTACGAATCTCCAGAAATCTCAGCAAATATTTTTTCACACAAACTGGATGATACTTTCAGGTAATGATCAGTACACGAAGGCGACTTGGTTCCCCAAATATCGTTCTTCTATGTTGAAGCGTTCGTTTCCAGTAATAGTTTGAATTTTTAGGTTTCACTCTGTTTTCTCCTATATTGATAGATGTATTTGGAACTCTAAATCCAACACGGTTTGTGCTAGCTTCTTGAAACTTGACACAATAAAGTAGTTTCACGTTCTGTCTCTATGTTTTGTTTCCTCTTGATGTAGCCCTAAGCAGTGACAGGCGAGAAACACTTTCATGGAAAGGGGTTGCCAGGCTTCCCAAAATTACGAATCTCCAGAAATCTCAGCAAATATTTTTTCACCCAAACTGGATGATACTTTCAGGTAATGATCAGTACACGAAGGCGACTTGGTTCCCCAAATATCGTTCTTCTATGTTGAAGCGTTCGTTTCCAGTAACAGTTTTAATTTTTAGGTTTCACTCTGTTTTCTCCTATATTGATAGATGTATTTGGAACTCTAAATCCAACACGGTTTGTGCTAGCTTCTTGAAACTTGACACAATAAAGTAGTTTCACGTTCTATCTCTATGTTTGGATTCCTCTTGATGTAGCCCTAAGCAGTGACAGGCGAGAAACACTTTCATGGAAAGGGGTTGCCAGGCTTCCCAAAATTACGAATCACCAGAAATCTCAGCAAATATTTTTTCAGCCAAACAGGATGATACTTTCAGGTAATGATCAGTACACGAAGGCGACTTGGTTCCCCAAATTTCTTTCTTCTATGTTTAAGCGTTCGTTTCCAGTAAAAGTTTGAATTTTTAGGTTTCACTCTGTTTTCTCCTATATTGATAGATGTATTTGGAACTCTAAATCCAACACGGTTTGTGCTAGCTTCTTGAAACTTGATACAATAAAGTAGTTTCACGTTCTATCTCTATGTTTTGATTCCTCTTGATGTAGCCCTAAGCAGTGACTGGCGAGAAACACTTTCATGGAAAGGGTTTGCCATGCTTCCCAAAATTACGAATCTCCAGAAATCTCAGCAAATATTTTTTCACACAAACTGGATGATACTTTCAGGTAATGATCAGTACACGAAGGCGACTTGGTTCCCCAAATTTCGTTCTTCTATGTTGAAGCGTTCGTTTCCAGTAACAGTTTGAATTTTTAGGTTTCACTGTGTTTTCTCCTATATTGATAGATGTGTTGGGAACTCTAAATCCAACACGGTTTGTGCTAGCTTCTTGAAACTTGACACAATAAAGTAGTTTCACGTTCTATCTCTATGTTTGGATTCCTCTTGATGTATCCCTAAGCAGTGACTGGCGAGAATCACTTTCATGGAAAGGGGATTCCAGGCTTCCCAAAATTACGAATCTCCATAAATCTGAGCAAATATTTTTTCACCCAAACTGGATGATACTTTCAGGTAATGATCAGTACACGAAGGCGACTTGGTTCCCCAAATATCGTTCTTCTATGTTGAAGCGTTCGTTTCCAGTAACAGTTTGAATTTTTAGGTTTCACTCTGTTTTCTCCTATATTGATAGATGTATTTGGAACTCTAAATCCAACACGGTTTGTGCTAGCTTCTTGAAACTTGACACAATAAAGTAGTTTCACGTTCTGTCTCTATGTTTTGTTTCCTCTTGATGTAGCCCTAAGCAGTGAGAGGCGAGAAACACTTTCATGGAAAGGGGTTGCCAGGCTTCCCAAAATTACGAATCTCCATAAATCTCAGCAAATATTTTTTCACCCAAACTTGATGATACTTTCAGGTAATGATCAGTACACGAAGGCGACTTGGTTCCCCAAATATCGTTCTTCTATGTTGAAGCGTTCGTTTCCAGTAAAAGTTTGAATTTTTAGGTTTCACTCTGTTTTCTCCTATATTGATAGATGTATTTGGAACTCTAAATCCAACACGGTTTGTGCTAGCTTCTTGAAACTTGACACAATAAAGTAGTTTCACGTTCTATCTCTATGTTTGGATTCCTCTTGATGTAGCCCTAAGCAGTGACAGGCGAGAAACACTTTCATGGAAAGGGGTTGCCAGGCTTCCCAAAATTACGAATCTCCAGAAATCTCAGCAAATATTTTTTCAGCCAAACTGGATGATACTTTCAGGTAATATTCAGTACACGAAGGCGACTTGGTTCCCCATATTTCTTTCTTCTATGTTGAAGCGTTCGTTTCCAGTAACAGTTTGAATTTTTAGGTTTCACTCTGTTTTCTCCTATATTGATAGATGTATTTGGAACTCTAAATCCAACACGGTTTGTGCTAGCTTCATGAAACTTGATACAATAAAGTAGTTTCACGTTCTATCTCTATGTTTGGATTCCTCTTGATGCAGCCCTAAGCAGTGACAGGCGAGAAACGCTTCCATGGAATGGGGTTGCCAGGCTTCCCAAAATTACGAATCTCCAGAAATCTCAACAAATATTTTTTAACCCAAACTGGATGATACTTTCAGGTAATGATCAGTACACGAAGGCGACTTGGTTCCCCAAATATCGTTCTTCTATGTTGAAGCGTTCGTTTCCAGTAACACTTTGATTTTTAGGTTTCACTCTGTTTTCTCCTATATTGATAGATGTATTCGGAACTCTAAATCCAACACGGTTTGTGCTAGTTCTTGAAACTTGACACAATAAAGTAGTTTCACGTTCTATCTCTATGTTTGGATTCCTCTTGATGTAGCCCTAAGCAGTGACAGGCGAGAAACACTTTCATGGAAAGGGGTTGCCAGGCTTCCCAAAATTACGAATCTCCAGAAATCTCAGCAAATATTTTTTCAGCCAAACTGGATGATACTTTCAGGTAATGATCAGTACACGAAGGCGACTTGGTTCCCCAAATTTCTTTCTTCTATGTTGAAGCGTTCGTTTCCAGTTACAGTTTGAATTTTTAGGTATCACTCTGTTTTCTCCTATATTGATAGATGTATTTGGAACTCTAAATCCAACACGGTTTGTGCTAGCTTCTTGAAACTTGATACAATAAAGTAGTTTCACGTTCTATCTCTATGTTTTGATTCCTCTTGATGTAGCCCTAAGCAGTGACAGGCGAGAAACACTTTCATGGAAAGGGTTTGCCATGCTTCCCAAAATTACGAATCTCCAGAAATCTCAGCAAATATTCTTTCACACAAACTGGATGATACTTTCAGGTAATGATCAGTACACGAAGGCGACTTGGTTCCCCAAATTTCGTTCTTCTATGTTGAAGCGTTCGTTTCCAGTAACAGTTTGAATTTTTAGGTTTCACTCTGTTTTCTCCTATATTGATAGATGTATTTGGAACTCTAAATCCAACACGGTTTGTGCTAGCTTCTTGAAACTTGATACAATAAAGTAGTTTCACGTTCTATCTCTATGTTTTGATTCCTCTTGATGTAGCCCTAAGCAGTGACTGGCGAGAAACACTTTCATGGAAAGGGTTTGCCATGCTTCCCAAAATTACGAATCTCCAAAAATCTCAGCAAATATTCTTTCACACAAACTGGATGATACTTTCAGGTAATGATCAGTACACGAAGGCGACTTGGTTCCCCAAATTTCGTTCTTCTATGTTGAAGCGTTCGTTTCCAGTAACAGTTTGAATTTTTAGGTTTCACTCTGTTTTCTCCTATATTGATAGATGTATTTGGAACACTAAATCCAACACGGTTTGTGCTAGCTTCTTGAAACTTGATACAATAAAGTAGTTTCACGTTCTATCTCTATGTTTTGATTCCTCTTGATGTAGCCCTAAGCAGTGACAGGCGAGAAACACTTTCATGGAAAGGGGTTGCCAGGCTTCCCAAAATTACGAATCTCCAGAAATCTCAGCAAATATTTTTTCACACAAACTGGATGATACTTTCAGGTAATGATCAGTACACGAAGGCGACTTGGTTCCCCAAATATCGTTCTTCTATGTTGAAGCGTTCGTTACCAGTAACAGTTTGAATTTTTAGGTTTCACTCTGTTTTCTCCTATATTGATAGATGTATTTGGAACTCTAAATCCAACACGGTTTGTGCTAGCTTCTTGAAACTTGACACAATAAAGTAGTTTCACGTTCTGTCTCTATGTTTTGTTTCGTCTTGATGTAGCCCTAAGCAGTGACAGGCGAGAAACACTTCCATGGAAAGGGGTTGCCAGGCTTCCCAAAATTACGAATCTCCAGAAATCTCAGCAAATATTTTTTCACCCAAACTGGATGATACTTTCAGGTAATGATCAGTACACGAAGGCGACTTGGTTCCCCAAATATCGTTCTTCTATGTTGAAGCGTTCGTTTCCAGTAACAGTTTTAATTTTTAGGTTTCACTCTGTTTTCTCCTATATTGATAGATGTATTTGGAACTCTAAATCCAACACGGTTTGTGCTAGCTTCTTGAAACTTGACACAATAAAGTAGTTTCACGTTCTATCTCTATGTTTGGATTCCTCTTGATGTAGCCCTAAGCAGTGACAGGCGAGAAACACTTTCATGGAAAGGGGTTGCCAGGCTTCCCAAAATTACGAATCACCAGAAATCTCAGCAAATATTTTTTCAGCCAAACTGGATGATACTTTCAGGTAATGATCAGTACACGAAGGCGACTTGGTTCCCCAAATTTCTTTCTTCTATGTTTAAGCGTTCGTTTCCAGTAACAGTTTGAATTTTTAGGTTTCACTCTGTTTTCTCCTATATTGATAGATGTATTTGGAACTCTAAATCCAACACGGTTTGTGCTAGCTTCTTGAAACTTGATACAATAAAGTAGTTTCACGTTCTATCTCTATGTTTTGATTCCTCTTGATGTAGCCCTAAGCAGTGACTGGCGAGAAACACTTTCATGGAAAGGGTTTGCCATGCTTCCCAAAATTACGAATCTCCAGAAATCTCAGCAAATATTTTTTCACACAAACTGGATGATACTTTCAGGTAATGATCAGTACACGAAGGCGACTTGGTTCCCCAAATTTCGTTCTTCTATGTTGAAGCGTTCGTTTCCAGTAACAGTTTGAATTTTTAGGTTTCACTGTGTTTTCTCCTATATTGATAGATGTGTTGGGAACTCTAAATCCAACACGGTTTGTGCTAGCTTCTTGAAACTTGACACAATAAAGTAGTTTCACGTTCTATCTCTATGTTTGGATTCCTCTTGATGTATCCCTAAGCAGTGACTGGCGAGAATCACTTTCATGGAAAGGGGATTCCAGGCTTCCCAAAATTACGAATCTCCATAAATCTGAGCAAATATTTTTTCACCCAAACTGGATGATACTTTCAGGTAATGATCAGTACACGAAGGCGACTTGGTTCCCCAAATATCGTTCTTCTATGTTGAAGCGTTCGTTTCCAGTAACAGTTTGATTTTTAGGTTTCACTCTGTTTTCTCCTATATTGATAGATGTATTTGGAACTCTAAATCCAACACGGTTTGTGCTAGTTCTTGAAACTTGACACAATAAAGTAGTTTCACGTTCTATCTCTATGTTTGGATTCCTCTTGATGTAGCCCTAAGCAGTGACAGGCGAGAAACACTTTCATGGAAAGGGGTTGCCAGGCTTCCCAAAATTACGAATCTCCAGAAATCTCAGCAAATATTTTTTCAGCCAAACTGGATGATACTTTCAGGTAATGATCAGTACACGAAGGCGACTTGGTTCCCCAAATTTCTTTCTTCTATGTTGAAGCGTTCGTTTCCAGTAACAGTTTGAATTTTTAGGTTTCACTCTGTTTTCTCCTATATTGATAGATGTATTTGGAACTCTAAATCCAACACGGTTTGTGCTAGCTTCTTGAAACTTGATACAATAAAGTAGTTTCACGTTCTATCTCCATGTTTTGATTCCTCTTGATGTAGCCCTAAGCAGTGACTGGCGAGAAACACTTTCATGGAAAGGGTTTGCCATGCTTCCCAAAATTACGAATCTCCAGAAATCTCAGCAAATATTCTTTCACACAAACTGGATGATACTTTCAGGTAATGATCAGTACACGAAGGCGACTTGGTTCCCCAAATTTCGTTCTTCTATGTTGAAGCGTTCGTTTCCAGTAACAGTTTGAATTTTTAGGTTTCACTCTGTTTTCTCCTATATTGATAGATGTATTTGGAACTCTAAATCCAACACGGTTTGTGCTAGCTTCTTGAAACTTGATACAATAAAGTAGTTTCACGTTCTATCTCCATGTTTGGATTCCTCTTGATGTAGCCCTAAGCAGTGACAGGCGAGAAACACTTTCATGGAAAGGGGTTGCCAGTCTTCCCAAAATTACGAATCTCCAGAAATCTCAGCAAATATTTTTTCACACAAACTGGATGATACTTTCAGGTAATGATCAGTACACTAAGGTGACTTGGTTCCCCAAATTTCGTTCTTCTATGTTGAAGCGTTCGTTTCAAGTAACCGTTTGAATTTTTAGGTTTCACTCTGTTTTCTCCTATATTGATAGATGTATTTGGAACTCTAAATCCAACACGGTTTGTGCTAGCTTCATGAAACTTGGCACAATAAAGTAGTTTCACGTTCTATCTCTATGTTTTGATTCCTCTTGATGTATCCCTAAGCAGTGACTGGCAAGAAACACTTTCATGGAAAGGGGATTCCAGGCTTCCCAAAATTACGAATCTCCATAAATCTCAGCAAATATTTTTTTCACCCAAACTGGATGATACTTTCAGGTAATGATCAGTACACGAAGGCGACTTGGTTCCCCAAATATCGTTCTTCTATGTTGAAGCGTTCGTTTCCAGTAACAGTTTGAATTTTTAGGTTTCACTCTGTTTTCTCCTATATTGATAGATGTATTTGAAACTCTAAATCCAACACGGTTTGTGCTACCTTCTTGAAACTTGACACAATAAAGTAGTTTCACGTTCTATCTCTATGTTTTGATTCCTCTTGATGTATCCCTAAGCAGTGACTGGCGAGAAACACTTTCATGGAAAGGGATTCCAGGCTTCCCAAAATTACGAATCTCCATGAATCTCAGCAAATATTTTTTCACACAAACTGGATGATACTTTCAGGTAATGATCAGTACACGAAGGCGACTTGGTTCCCCAAATTTATTTCTTCTATGTTGAAGCGTTCGTTTCCATTAACAGTTTGAATTTTTAGGTTTCACTCTGTTTTCTCCTATATTGATAGATGTATTTGGAACTCTAAATCCAACACGGTTTGTGCTAGCTTCTTGAAACTTGATACAATAAAGTAGTTTCACGTTCTATCTCTATGTTTTGATTCCTCTTAATGTAGCCCTAAGCAGTGACTGGCGAGAAACACTTTCATGGAAAGGGTTTGCCATGCTTCCCAAAATTACGAATCTCCAGAAATCTCAGCAAATATTTTTTCACACAAACTGGATGATACTTTCAGGTAATGATCAGTACACGAAGGCGACTTGGTTCCCCAAATTTCGTTCTTCTATGTTGAAGCGTTCGTTTCCAGTAACAGTTTGAATTTTTAGGTTTCACTGTGTTTTCTCCTATATTGATAGATGTATTTGGAACTCTAAATCCAACACGGTTTGTGCTAGCTTCTTGAAACTTGACACAATAAAGTAGTTTCACGTTCTGTCTCTATGTTTTGTTTCCTCTTGATGTAGCCCTAAGCAGTGACAGGCGAGAAACACTTCCATGGAAAGGGGTTGCCAGGCTTCCCAAAATTACGAATCTCCAGAAATCTCAGCAAATATTTTTTCACCCAAACTGGATGATACTTTCAGGTAATGAACAGTACACGAAGGCGACTTGGTTCCCCAAATATCGTTCTTCTATGTTGAAGCGTTCGTTTCCAGTAATAGTTTGAATTTTTAGGTTTCACTCTGTTTTCTCCTATATTGATAGATGTATTTGGAACTCTAAATCCAACACGGTTTGTGCTAGCTTCTTGAAACTTGGCACAATAAAGTAGTTTCACGTTCTATCTCTATGTTTTGATTCCTCTTGATGTATCCCTAAGCAGTGACTGGCAAGAAACACTTTCATGGAAAGGGGATTCCAGGCTTCCCAAAATTACGAATCTCCATAAATCTGAGCAAATATTTTTTCACCCAAACTGGATGATACTTTCAGGTAATGATCAGTACACGAAGGCGACTTGGTTCCCCAAATTTCGTTCTTCTATGTTGAAGCGTTCGTTTCCTGTAACAGTTTGAATTTTTAGGTTTCACTCTGTTTTCTCCTATATTGATAGATGTATTTGGAACTCTAAATCCAACACGGTTTGTGCTAGCTTCTTGAAACTTGGCACAATAAAGTAGTTTCACGTTCTATCTCTATGTTTGGATTCCTCTTGATGTAGCCCTAAGCAGTGACAGGCGAGAAACACTTTCATGGAAAGGGGTTGCCAGGCTTCCCAAAATTACGAATCTCCAGAAATCTCAGCAAATATTTTTTCAGCCAAACTGGATGATACTTTCAGGTAATGATCAGTACACGAAGGCGACTTGGTTCCCCAAATTTCTTTCTTCTATGTTGAAGCGTTCGTTTCCAGTAACAGTTTGAATTTTTAGGTTTCACTCTGTTTTCTCCTATATTGATAGATGTATTTGGAACTCTAAATCCAACACGGTTTGTGCTAGCTTCTTGAAACTTGATACAATAAAGTAGTTTCACGTTCTATCTCCATGTTTTGATTCCTCTTGATGTAGCCCTAAGCAGTGACTGGCGAGAAACACTTTCATGGAAAGGGTTTGCCATGCTTCCCAAAATTACGAATCTCCAGAAATCTCAGCAAATATTCTTTCACACAAACTGGATGATACTTTCAGGTAATGATCAGTACACGAAGGCGACTTGGTTCCCCAAATTTCGTTCTTCTATGTTGAAGCGTTCGTTTCCAGTAACAGTTTGAATTTTTAGGTTTCACTCTGTTTTCTCCTATATTGATAGATGTATTTGGAACTCTAAATCCAACACGGTTTGTGCTAGCTTCTTGAAACTTGATACAATAAAGTAGTTTCACGTTCTATCTCCATGTTTGGATTCCTCTTGATGTAGCCCTAAGCAGTGACAGGCGAGAAACACTTTCATGGAAAGGGGTTGCCAGTCTTCCCAAAATTACGAATCTCCAGAAATCTCAGCAAATATTTTTTCACACAAACTGGATGATACTTTCAGGTAATGATCAGTACACTAAGGTGACTTGGTTCCCCAAATTTCGTTCTTCTATGTTGAAGCGTTCGTTTCAAGTAACCGTTTGAATTTTTAGGTTTCACTCTGTTTTCTCCTATATTGATAGATGTATTTGGAACTCTAAATCCAACACGGTTTGTGCTAGCTTCATGAAACTTGGCACAATAAAGTAGTTTCACGTTCTATCTCTATGTTTTGATTCCTCTTGATGTATCCCTAAGCAGTGACTGGCAAGAAACACTTTCATGGAAAGGGGATTCCAGGCTTCCCAAAATTACGAATCTCCATAAATCTCAGCAAATATTTTTTTCACCCAAACTGGATGATACTTTCAGGTAATGATCAGTACACGAAGGCGACTTGGTTCCCCAAATATCGTTCTTCTATGTTGAAGCGTTCGTTTCCAGTAACAGTTTGAATTTTTAGGTTTCACTCTGTTTTCTCCTATATTGATAGATGTATTTGAAACTCTAAATCCAACACGGTTTGTGCTACCTTCTTGAAACTTGACACAATAAAGTAGTTTCACGTTCTATCTCTATGTTTTGATTCCTCTTGATGTATCCCTAAGCAGTGACTGGCGAGAAACACTTTCATGGAAAGGGATTCCAGGCTTCCCAAAATTACGAATCTCCATGAATCTCAGCAAATATTTTTTCACACAAACTGGATGATACTTTCAGGTAATGATCAGTACACGAAGGCGACTTGGTTTCCCAAATATCGTTCTTCTATGTTGAAGCGTTCGTTTCCAGTAACAGTTTTAATTTTTAGGTTTCACTCTGTTTTCTCCTATATTGATAGATGTATTTGGAACTCTAAATCCAACACGGTTTGTGCTAGCTTCTTGAAACTTGACACAATAAAGTAGTTTCACGTTCTATCTCTATGTTTGGATTCCTCTTGATGTAGCCCTAAGCAGTGACAGGCGAGAAACACTTTCATGGAAAGGGGTTGCCAGGCTTCCCAAAATTACGAATCTCCAGAAATCTCAGCAAATATTTTTTCATCCAAAGTGGATGATAGTTTCAGGTAATGATCAGTACACGAAGGCGACTTGGTTCCCCAAATTTCTTTCTTCTATGTTGAAGCGTTCGTTTCCATTAACAGTTTGAATTTTTAGGTTTCACTCTGTTTTCTCCTATATTGATAGATGTATTTGGAACTCTAAATCCAACACGGTTTGTGCTAGCTTCTTGAAACTTGATACAATAAAGTAGTTTCACGTTCTATCTCTATGTTTTGATTCCTCTTAATGTAGCCCTAAGCAGTGACTGGCGAGAAACACTTTCATGGAAAGGGTTTGCCATGCTTCCCAAAATTACGAATCTCCAGAAATCTCAGCAAATATTTTTTCACACAAACTGGATGATACTTTCAGGTAATGATCAGTACACGAAGGCGACTTGGTTCCCCAAATTTCGTTCTTCTATGTTGAAGCGTTCGTTTCCAGTAACAGTTTGAATTTTTAGGTTTCACTGTGTTTTCTCCTATATTGATAGATGTATTTGGAACTCTAAATCCAACACGGTTTGTGCTAGCTTCTTGAAACTTGACACAATAAAGTAGTTTCACGTTCTGTCTCTATGTTTTGTTTCCTCTTGATGTAGCCCTAAGCAGTGACAGGCGAGAAACACTTCCATGGAAAGGGGTTGCCAGGCTTCCCAAAATTACGAATCTCCAGAAATCTCAGCAAATATTTTTTCACCCAAACTGGATGATACTTTCAGGTAATGAACAGTACACGAAGGCGACTTGGTTCCCCAAATATCGTTCTTCTATGTTGAAGCGTTCGTTTCCAGTAATAGTTTGAATTTTTAGGTTTCACTCTGTTTTCTCCTATATTGATAGATGTATTTGGAACTCTAAATCCAACACGGTTTGTGCTAGCTTCTTGAAACTTGGCACAATAAAGTAGTTTCACGTTCTATCTCTATGTTTTGATTCCTCTTGATGTATCCCTAAGCAGTGACTGGCAAGAAACACTTTCATGGAAAGGGGATTCCAGGCTTCCCAAAATTACGAATCTCCATAAATCTGAGCAAATATTTTTTCACCCAAACTGGATGATACTTTCAGGTAATGATCAGTACACGAAGGCGACTTGGTTCCCCAAATTTCGTTCTTCTATGTTGAAGCGTTCGTTTCCTGTAACAGTTTGAATTTTTAGGTTTCACTCTGTTTTCTCCTATATTGATAGATGTATTTGGAACTCTAAATCCAACACGGTTTGTGCTAGCTTCTTGAAACTTGGCACAATAAAGTAGTTTCACTTTCTATCTCTATGTTTGGATTCCTCTTGAAGTAGCCCTAAGCAGTGACAGGCGAGAAACACTTTCATTGAAAGGGGTTGCCAGGCTTCCCAAAATTACGAATCTCCAGAAATCTCAGCAAATATTTTTTCAGCCAAAGTGGATGATACTTTCAGGTAATGATCAGTACACGAAGGCGACTTGGTTCCCCAAATTTCTTTCTTCTATGTTGAAGCGTTCGTTTCCATTAACAGTTTGAATTTTTAGGTTTCACTCTGTTTTCTCCTATATTGATAGATGTATTTGGAACTCTAAATCCAACACGGTTTGTGCTAGCTTCTTGAAACTTGATACAATAAAGTAGTTTCACGTTCTATCTCTATGTTTTGATTCCTCTTGATGTAGCCCTAAGCAGTGACTGGCGAGAAACACTTTCATGGAAAGGGTTTGCCATGCTTCCCAAAATTACGAATCTCCAGAAATCTCAGCAAATATTTTTTCACACAAACTGGATGATACTTTCAGGTAATGATCAGTACACGAAGGCGACTTGGTTCCCCAAATTTCGTTCTTCTATGTTGAAGCGTTCGTTTCCAGTAACAGTTTGAATTTTTAGGTTTCACTGTGTTTTCTCCTATATTGATAGATGTATTTGGAACTCTAAATCCAACACGGTTTGTGCTAGCTTCTTGAAACTTGACACAATAAAGTAGTTTCACGTTCTGTCTCTATGTTTTGTTTCCTCTTGATGTAGCCCTAAGCAGTGACAGGCGAGAAACACTTCCATGGAAAGGGGTTGCCAGGCTTCCCAAAATTACGAATCTCCAGAAATCTCAGCAAATATTTTTCACCCAAACTGGATGATACTTTCAGGTAATGAACAGTACACGAAGGCGACTTGGTTCCCCAAATATCGTTCTTCTATGTTGAAGCGTTCGTTTCCAGGAATAGTTTGAATTTTTAGGTTTCACTCTGTTTTCTCCTATATTGATAGATGTATTTGGAACTCTAAATCCAACACGGTCGTTTGTGCTAGCTTCTTGAAACTTGACACAATAAAGTAGTTTCACGTTCTATCTCTATGTTTGGATTCCTCTTGATGTAGCCCTAAGCAGTGACAGGCGAGAAACACTTTCATGGAAAGGGGTTGCCAGGCTTCCCAAAATTACGAATCTCCAGAAATCTCAGCAAATATTTTTTCACACAAACTGGATGATACTTTCAGGTAATGATCAGTACACGAAGGCGACTTGGTTCCCCAAATTTCGTTCTTCTATGTTGAAGCGTTCAATTCCAGTAACAGTTTGAATTTTTAGGTTTCACTCTGTTTTCTCCTATATTGATAGATGTATTTGGAACTCTAAATCCAACACGGTTTGTGCTAGCTTCTTGAAACTTGGCACAATAAAGTAGTTTCACGTTCTATCTCTATGTTTTGATTCCTCTTGATGTATCCCTAAGCAGTGACTGGCAAGAAACACTTACATGGGAAGGGGATTCCACGCTTCCCAAAATTACGAATCTCCATAAATCTCAGCAAATATTTTTTCACCCAAACTGGATGATACTTTCAGGTAATGATCAGTACACGAAGGCGACTTGGTTCCCCAAATATCGTTCTTCTATGTTGAAGCGTTCGTTTCCAGTAACAGTTTGAATTTTTAGGTTTCACTCTGTTTTCTCCTATATTGATAGATGTATTTGGAACTCTAAATCCAACACGGTTTGTGCTAGCTTCTTGAAACTTGACACAATAAAGTAGTTTCACGTTCTATCTCTATGTTTTGATTCCTCTTGATGTATCCCTAAGCAGCGACTGGCGAGAAACACTTTCATGGAAAGGGGTTTCCAGGCTTCCCAAAATTACGAATCTCCATAAATCTCAGCAAATATTTTTTCACACAAACTGGATGATACTTTCAGGTAATGATCAGTACACGAAGGCGACTTGGTTCCCAAAATTTCGTTCTTCTATGTTGAAGCGTTCGTTTCCAGTAACAGTTGGAATTTTTAGGTTTCACTGTGTTTTCTCCTATATTGATAGATGTATTTGGAACTCTAAATCCAACACGGTTTGTGCTAGCTTCTTGAAACTTGACACAATAAAGTAGTTTCACGTTCTGTCTCTATGTTTTGTTTCCTCTTGATGTAGCCCTAAGCAGTGACAGGCGAGAAACACTTCCATGGAAAGGGGTTGCCAGGCTTCCCAAAATTACGAATCTCCAGAAATCTCAGCAAATATTTTTTCACCCAAACTGGATGATATTTTCAGGTAATGATCAGTACACGAAGGCGACTTGGTTCCCAAAATTTCGTTCTTCTATGTTGAAGCGTTCGTTTCCAGTAACAGTTTGAATTTTTAGTTTTCACTCTGTTTTCTCCTATATTGATAGATGTATTTGGAACTCTAAATCCAACACGGTTTGTGCTAGCTTCTTGAAACTTGACACAATAAAGTAGTTTCACGTTCTATCTCTATGTTTGGATTCCTCTTGATGTAGCCCTAAGCAGTGACAGGCGAGAAACACTTTCATGGAAAGGGGTTGCCAGGCTTCCCAAAATTACGAATCTCCAGAAATCTCAGCAAATATTTTTTCAGCCAAACTGGATGATACTTTCAGGTAATGATTAGTACACGAAGGCGACTTGGTTCCCCAAATTTCGTTCTTCTATGTTGAAGCGTTCGTTTCCAGTAACAGTTTGAATTTTTAGGTTTCACTCTGTTTTCTCCTATATTGATAGATGTATTTGGAACTCTAAATCCAACACGGTTTGTGCTAGCTTCTTGAAACTTGACACAATAAAGTAGTTTCACGTTCTGTCTCTATGTTTTGTTTCCTCTTGATGTAGCCCTAAGCAGTGACAGCCGAGAAACACTTCCATGGAAAGGGGTTGCCAGGCTTCCCAAAATTACGAATCTCCAGAAATCTCAGCAAATATTTTTTCACCCAAACAGGATGATACTTTCAGGTAATGATCAGTACATGAAGGCGACTTGGTTCCCCAAATTTCGTTCTTCTATGTTGAAGCGTTCGTTTCCAGTAACAGTTTGAATTTTTAGGTTTCACTCTGTTTTCTCCTATATTGATAGATGTATTTGGAACTCTAAATCCAACACGGTTTGTGCTAGCTTCTTGAAACTTGACACAATAAAGTAGTTTCACGTTCTGTCTCTATGTTTTGTTTCCTCTTGATGTAGCCCTAAGCAGTGACAGCCGAGAAACACTTCCATGGAAAGGGGTTGCCAGGCTTCCCAAAATTACGAATCTCCAGAAATCTCAGCAAATATTTTTTCACCCAAACAGGATGATACATTCAGGTAATGATCAGTACACGAAGGCGACTTGGTTCCCCAAATTTCGTTCTTCTATGTTGAAGCGTGCATTTCCAGTAAAAGTTTGAATTCTTAGGTTTCACTCTGTTTTCTCCTATATTGATAGATGTATTTGGAACTCTAAATCCAACACGGATTGTGCTAGCTTCTTGAAACTTGACACAATAAAGTAGTTTCACGTTCTGTCTCTATGTTTTGTTTCCTCTTGATGTAGCCCTAAGCAGTGACAGGCGAGAAACACTTCCATGGAAAGGGGTTGCCAGGCTTCCCAAAATTACGAATCTCCAGAAATCTCAGCAAATATTTTTTCACCCAAACAGGATGATACTTTCAGGTAATGATCAGTACACGAAGGCGACTTGGTTCCCCAAATTTCGTTCTTCTATGTTGAAGCGTGCATTTCCAGTAAAAGTTTGAATTCTTAGGTTTCACTCTGTTTTCTCCTATATTGATAGATGTATTTGGAACTCTAAATCCAACACGGATTGTGCTAGCTTCTTGAAACTTGACACAATAAAGTAGTTTCACGTTCTGTCTCTATGTTTTGTTTCCTCTTGATTTAGCCCTAAGCAGTGACAGGCGAGAAACACTTCCATGGAAAGGGGTTGCCAGGCTTCCCAAAATTACGAATCTCCAGAAATCTCAGCAAATATTTTTTCACCCAAACAGGATGATACTTTCAGGTAATGATCAGTACACGAAGGCGACTTGGTTCCCAAAATTTCGTTCTTCTATGTTGAAGCGTGCATTTCCAGTAAAAGTTTGAATTCTTAGGTTTCACTCTGTTTTCTCCTATATTGATAGATGTATTTGGAACTCTAAATCCAACACGGTTTGGCTAGCTTCTTGAAACTTGACACAATAATGTAGTTTCACGTTCTATCTCTATGTTTGGATTCCTCTTGATGTAGCCCTAAGAAGTGACTGGCGAGAAACACTTTCATGGACAGGGGTTGCTAGCCTTCCCAAAATTACGAATCTCCAGAAATCTCAGCAAATATTTTTTCACACAAACTGGATGATACTTTCAGGTAATGATCAGTACACGAAGGCAACTTGGTTCCCCAAATTTCGTTCTTCTAAGTTGAAGCGTTCGTTTCCAGTAACAGTTTGAATTTTTAGGTTTCACTCTGTTTTCTCCTATATTGATAGATGTATTTGGAACTCTAAATCCAACACGGTTTGTGCTAGCTTCTTGAAACTTGACACAATAAAGTAGTTTCACGTTCTATCTCTATGTTTTGATTCCTCTTGATGTAGCCCTAAGCAGTGACAGGCGAGAAACACTTCCATGGAAAGGGGTTGCCAGGCTTCCCAAAATTACGAATCTCCAGATATCTCAGCAAATATTTTTTCAGCCAAACTGGATGATACTTTCAGGTAATGATTAGTACACGAAGGTGACTTGGTTCCCCAAATTTCGTTCTTCTATGTTGAAGCGTTCGTTTCCAGTAACAGTTTGAATTTTTAGGTTTCACTCTGCTTTCTCCTATATTGATAGATGTATTTGGAACTCTAAATCCAACACGGTTTGTGCTAGCTTCTTGAAACTTGACACAATAAAGTAGTTTCACGTTCTGTCTCTATGTTTTGTTTCCTCTTGATGTAGCCCTAAGCAGTGACTGGCGAGAAACACTTTCATGGAAAGGGGTTGCCAGGCTTCCCAAAATTACGAATCTCCAGAAATCTCAGCAAATATTTTTTCACCCAAACAGGTTGATACTCTCAGGTAATGATCAGTACACTAAGTTGACTTGGTGCCCCAAATTTCGTTCTTCTATGTTGAAGCGTTCGTTTCCAGTAACAGTTTGAATTTTTAGGTTTCACTCTGTTTTCTCCTATATTGATAGATGTATTTGGAACTCTAAATCCAACACGGTTTGTGCTAGCTTCTTGAAACTTGATACAATAAAGTAGTTTCACGTTCTATCTCTATGTTTTGATTCCTCTTGATGTAGCCCAAAGCAGTGACTGGCGAGAAACACTTTCATGGAAAGGGTTTGCCATGTTTCCCAAAATTACGAATCTCCAGAAATCTCAGCAAATATTTTTTCACACAAACTGGATGATACTTTCAGGTAATAATCAGTACACGAAGGCGACTTGGTTCCCCAAATTTCGTTCTTCTATGTTGAAGCGTTCGTTTGCAGTAACAGTTTGAATTTTTAGGTTTCACTGTGTTTTCTCCTATATTGATAGATGTATTTGGAACTCTAAATCCAACACGGTTTGTGCTAGCTTCTTGAAACTTGACACAATAAAGTAGTTTCACGTTCTGTCTCTATGTTTTGTTTCCTCTTGATGTAGCCCTAAGCAGTGACAGCCGAGAAACACTTCCATGGAAAGGGGTTGCCAGGCTTCCCAAAATTACGAATCTCCAGAAATCTCAGCAAATATTTTTTCACCCAAACAGGATGATACTTTCAGGTAATGATCAGTACACGAAGGCGACTTGGTTCCCCAAATTTCGTTCTTCTATGTTGAAGCGTTCAATTCCAGTAACAGTTTGAATTTTTAGGTTTCACTCTGTTTTCTCCTATATTGATAGATGTATTTGGAACTCTAAATCCAACACGGTTTGTGCTAGCTTCTTGAAACTTGACACAATAAAGTAGTTTCACGTTCTATCTCTATGCTTTGTTTCCTCTTGATGTAGCCCTAAGCAGTGACAGGCGAGAAACACTTTCATGGAAATGGGTTGCCAGGCTTCCCAAAATTACGAATCTCCATAAATCTCAGCAAATATTTTTTCACCCAAACTTGATGATACTTTCAGGTAATGATCAGTACACGAAGGCGACTTGGTTCCCCAAATATCGTTCTTCTATGTTGAAGCATTCGTTTCCAGTAACAGTTTGAATTTTTAGGTTTCACTCTGTTTTCTCCTATATTGATAGATGTATTTGGAACTCTAAATCCAACACGGTTTGTGCTAGCTTCTTGAAACTTGACACAATAAAGTAGTTTCACGTTCTATCTCTATGTTTTGATTCCTCTTGATGTAGCCCTAAGCAGTGACAGGCGAGAAACACTTCCATGGAAAGGGGTTGCCAGGCTTCCCAAAATTACGAATCTCCAGAAATCTCAGCAAATATTTTTTCACCCAAACAGGATGATAGTTTCAGGTAATGATCAGTACACGAAGGCGACTTGGTTCCCCAAATATCGTTCTTCTATGTTGAAGCGTTTGTTTCCAGTAACAGTTTGAATTTTTAGGTTTCACTCTGTTTTCTCCTATATTGATAGATGTATTTGGAACCCTAAATCCAACACGGTTTGTGCTAGCTTCTTGAAACTTGACACAATAAAGTAGTTTCACGTTCTATTTCTATGTTTTGATTCCTCTTGATGTATCCCTAAGCAGTGACTGGAGAGAAACACTTTCATGGAAAGGGGTTTCCAGGCTTCCCTAAGTTACGAATCTCCATAAATCTCAGCAAATATTTTTTCACACAAACTGGATGATACTTTCAGGTAATGATCAGTACACGAAGGCGACTTGGTTCCCAAAATTTCGTTCTTCTATGTTGAAGCGTTCGTTTCCAGTAACAGTAGGAATTTTTAGGTTTCACTGTGTTTTCTCCTATATTGATAGATGTATTTGGAACTCTAAATCCAACACGGTTTGTGCTAGCTTCTTGAAACTTGACACAATAAAGTAGTTTCACGTTCTGTCTCTATGTTTTGTTTCCTCTTGATGTAGCCCTAAGCAGTGACAGGCGAGAAACACTTCCATGGAAAGGGGTTGCCAGGCTTCCCAAAATTACGAATCTCCAGAAATCTCAGCAAATATTTTTTCACACAAACTGGATGATACTTTCAGGTAATGATCAGTACACGAAGGCGACTTGGTTCCCCAAATATCGTTCTTCTATGTTGAAGCGTTCGTTTCCAGTAATAGTTTGAATTTTTAGGTTTCACTCTGTTTTCTCCTATATTGATAGATGTATTTGGAACTCTAAATCCAACACGGTTTGTGCTAGCTTCTTGAAACTTGACACAATAAAGTAGTTTCACGTTCTATCTCTCTGTTTGGATTCCTCTTGATGTCGCCCTAAGCAGTGACAGGCGAGAAACACTTTCATGGAAAGGGGTTGCCAGGCTTCCCAAAATTACGAATCTCCAGCAATCTCAGCAAATATTTTTTCACACAAACTGGATGATACTTTCAGGTAATGATCAGTACACGGAGTCGACTTGGTTCCCCAAATTTCGTTCTTCTATGTTGAAGCGTTCGTTTCCAGTAACAGTAGGAATTTTTAGGTTTCACTGTGTTTTCTCCTATATTGATAGATGTATTTGGAACTCTAAATCCAACACGGTTTGTGCTAGCTTCTTGAAACTTGACACAATAAAGTAGTTTCACGTTCTGTCTCTATGTTTTGTTTCCACTTGATGTAGCCCTAAGCAGTGACAGGCGAGAAACACTTCCATGGAAAGGGGTTGCCAGGCTTCCCAAAATTACGAATCTCCAGAAATCTCAGCAAATATTTTTTCACACAAACTGGATGATACTTTCAGGTAATGATCAGTACACGAAGGCGACTTGGTTCCCCAAATATCGTTCTTCTATGTTGAAGCGTTCGTTTCCAGTAATAGTTTGAATTTTTAGGTTTCACTCTGTTTTCTCCTATATTGATAGATGTATTTGGAACTCTAAATCCAACACGGTTTGTGCTAGCTTCTTGAAACTTGACACAATAAAGTAGTTTCACGTTCTATCTCTATGTTTTGATTCCTCTTGATGTAGCCCTAAGCAGTGACAGGCGAGAAACACTTCCATGGAAAGGGGTTGCCAGGCTTCCCAAAATTACGAATCTCCAGAAATCTCAGCAAATATTTTTTCACACAAACTGGATGATACTTTCAGGTAATGATCAGTACACGGAGGCGACTTGGTTCCCCAAATTTCGTTCTTCTATGTTGAAGCGTTCGTTTCAAGTAACAGTTTGAATTCTTAGGTTTCACTCTGTTTTCTCCTATATTGATAGATGTATTTGGAACTCTAAATCCAACACGGTTTGTGCTAGCTTCTTGAAACTTGACACAATAAAGTAGTTTCACGTTCTATCTCTATGTTTTGATTCCTCTTGATGTAGCCCTAAGCAGTGACAGGCGAGAAACACTTCCATGGAAAGGGGTTGCCAGGCTTCCCAAAATTACGAATCTCCAGATATCTCAGCAAATATTTTTTCAGCCAAACTGGATGATACTTTCAGGTAATGATTAGTACACGAAGGTGACTTGGTTCCCCAAATTTCGTTCTTCTATGTTGAAGCGTTCGTTTCCAGTAACAGTTTGAATTTTTAGGTTTCACTCTGCTTTCTCCTATATTGATAGATGTATTTGGAACTCTAAATCCAACACGGTTTGTGCTAGGTTCTTGAAACTTGACACAATAAAGTAGTTTCACGTTCTGTCTCTATGTTTTGTTTCCTCTTGATGTAGCCCTAAGCAGTGACTGGCGAGAAACACTTTCATGGAAAGGGGTTGCCAGGCTTCCCAAAATTACGAATCTCCAGAAATCTCAGCAAATATTTTTTCACCCAAACAGGTTGATACTCTCAGGTAATGATCAGTACACTAAGTTGACTTGGTGCCCCAAATTTCGTTCTTCTATGTTGAAGCGTTCGTTTCCAGTAACAGTTTGAATTTTTAGGTTTCACTCTGTTTTCTCCTATATTGATAGATGTATTTGGAACTCTAAATCCAACACGGTTTGTGCTAGCTTCTTGAAACTTGATACAATAAAGTAGTTTCACGTTCTATCTCTATGTTTTGATTCCTCTTGATGTAGCCCAAAGCAGTGACTGGCGAGAAACACTTTCATGGAAAGGGTTTGCCATGTTTCCCAAAATTACGATTCTCCAGAAATCTCAGCAAATATTTTTTCACACAAACTGGATGATACTTTCAGGTAATAATCAGTACACGAAGGCGACTTGGTTCCCCAAATTTCGTTCTTCTATGTTGAAGCGTTCGTTTGCAGTAACAGTTTGAATTTTTAGGTTTCACTGTGTTTTCTCCTATATTGATAGATGTATTTGGAACTCTAAATCCAACACGGTTTGTGCTAGCTTCTTGAAACTTGACACAATAAAGTAGTTTCACGTTCTGTCTCTATGTTTTGTTTCCTCTTGATGTAGCCCTAAGCAGTGACAGCCGAGAAACACTTCCATGGAAAGGGGTTGCCAGGCTTCCCAAAATTACGAATCTCCAGAAATCTCAGCAAATATTTTTTCACCCAAACAGGATGATACTTTCAGGTAATGATCAGTACACGAAGGCGACTTGGTTCCCCAAATTTCGTTCTTCTATGTTGAAGCGTTCAATTCCAGTAACAGTTTGAATTTTTAGGTTTCACTCTGTTTTCTCCTATATTGATAGATGTATTTGGAACTCTAAATCCAACACGGTTTGTGCTAGCTTCTTGAAACTTGACACAATAAAGTAGTTTCACGTTCTATCTCTATGCTTTGTTTCCTCTTGATGTAGCCCTAAGCAGTGACAGGCGAGAAACACTTTCATGGAAATGGGTTGCCAGGCTTCCCAAAATTACGAATCTCCATAAATCTCAGCAAATATTTTTTCACCCAAACTTGATGATACTTTCAGGTAATGATCAGTACACGAAGGCGACTTGGTTCCCCAAATATCGTTCTTCTATGTTGAAGCATTCGTTTCCAGTAACAGTTTGAATTTTTAGGTTTCACTCTGTTTTCTCCTATATTGATAGATGTATTTGGAACTCTAAATCCAACACGGTTTGTGCTAGCTTCTTGAAACTTGACACAATAAAGTAGTTTCACGTTCTATCTCTATGTTTTGATTCCTCTTGATGTAGCCCTAAGCAGTGACAGGCGAGAAACACTTCCATGGAAAGGGGTTGCCAGGCTTCCCAAAATTACGAATCTCCAGAAATCTCAGCAAATATTTTTTCACCCAAACAGGATGATAGTTTCAGGTAATGATCAGTACACGAAGGCGACTTGGTTCCCCAAATATCGTTCTTCTATGTTGAAGCGTTTGTTTCCAGTAACAGTTTGAATTTTTAGGTTTCACTCTGTTTTCTCCTATATTGATAGATGTATTTGGAACCCTAAATCCAACACGGTTTGTGCTAGCTTCTTGAAACTTGACACAATAAAGTAGTTTCACGTTCTATTTCTATGTTTTGATTCCTCTTGATGTATCCCTAAGCAGTGACTGGAGAGAAACACTTTCATGGAAAGGGGTTTCCAGGCTTCCCTAAGTTACGAATCTCCATAAATCTCAGCAAATATTTTTTCACACAAACTGGATGATACTTTCAGGTAATGATCAGTACACGAAGGCGACTTGGTTCCCAAAATTTCGTTCTTCTATGTTGAAGCGTTCGTTTCCAGTAACAGTAGGAATTTTTAGGTTTCACTGTGTTTTCTCCTATATTGATAGATGTATTTGGAACTCTAAATCCAACACGGTTTGTGCTAGCTTCTTGAAACTTGACACAATAAAGTAGTTTCACGTTCTGTCTCTATGTTTTGTTTCCTCTTGATGTAGCCCTAAGCAGTGACAGGCGAGAAACACTTCCATGGAAAGGGGTTGCCAGGCTTCCCAAAATTACGAATCTCCAGAAATCTCAGCAAATATTTTTTCACACAAACTGGATGATACTTTCAGGTAATGATCAGTACACGAAGGCGACTTGGTTCCCCAAATATCGTTCTTCTATGTTGAAGCGTTCGTTTCCAGTAATAGTTTGAATTTTTAGGTTTCACTCTGTTTTCTCCTATATTGATAGATGTATTTGGAACTCTAAATCCAACACGGTTTGTGCTAGCTTCTTGAAACTTGACACAATAAAGTAGTTTCACGTTCTATCTCTCTGTTTGGATTCCTCTTGATGTCGCCCTAAGCAGTGACAGGCGAGAAACACTTTCATGGAAAGGGGTTGCCAGGCTTCCCAAAATTACGAATCTCCAGCAATCTCAGCAAATATTTTTTCACACAAACTGGATGATACTTTCAGGTAATGATCAGTACACGGAGTCGACTTGGTTCCCCAAATTTCGTTCTTCTATGTTGAAGCGTTCGTTTCCAGTAACAGTAGGAATTTTTAGGTTTCACTGTGTTTTCTCCTATATTGATAGATGTATTTGGAACTCTAAATCCAACACGGTTTGTGCTAGCTTCTTGAAACTTGACACAATAAAGTAGTTTCACGTTCTGTCTCTATGTTTTGTTTCCACTTGATGTAGCCCTAAGCAGTGACAGGCGAGAAACACTTCCATGGAAAGGGGTTGCCAGGCTTCCCAAAATTACGAATCTCCAGAAATCTCAGCAAATATTTTTTCACACAAACTGGATGATACTTTCAGGTAATGATCAGTACACGAAGGCGACTTGGTTCCCCAAATATCGTTCTTCTATGTTGAAGCGTTCGTTTCCAGTAATAGTTTGAATTTTTAGGTTTCACTCTGTTTTCTCCTATATTGATAGATGTATTTGGAACTCTAAATCCAACACGGTTTGTGCTAGCTTCTTGAAACTTGACACAATAAAGTAGTTTCACGTTCTATCTCTATGTTTTGATTCCTCTTGATGTAGCCCTAAGCAGTGACAGGCGAGAAACACTTCCATGGAAAGGGGTTGCCAGGCTTCCCAAAATTACGAATCTCCAGAAATCTCAGCAAATATTTTTTCACACAAACTGGATGATACTTTCAGGTAATGATCAGTACACGGAGGCGACTTGGTTCCCCAAATTTCGTTCTTCTATGTTGAAGCGTTCGTTTCAAGTAACAGTTTGAATTCTTAGGTTTCACTCTGTTTTCTCCTATATTGATAGATGTATTTGGAACTCTAAATCCAACACGGTTTGTGCTAGCTTCTTGAAACTTGACACAATAAAGTAGTTTCACGTTCTATCTCTATGTTTTGATTCCTCTTGATGTATCCCTAAGCAGTGACTGGCGAGAAGCACTTTCATGGAAAGGGGTTTCCAGGCTTCCCAAAATTACGAATCTCCATAAATCTCAGCAAATATTTTTTCACCCAAACTGGATGATACTTTCAGGTAATGATCAGTACACGAAGGCGACTTGGTTCCCAAAAATTCGTTCTTCTATGTTGAAGCATTCGTTTCCAGTAACAGTTGGAATTTTTAGGTTTCACTGTGTTTTCTCCTATATTGATAGATGTATTTGGAACTCTAAATCCAACACAGTTTGTGCTAGCTTCTTGAAACTTGACACAATAAAGTAGTTTCGTGTTCTGTCTCTATGTTTTGTTTCCTCTTGATGTAGCCCTAAGCAGTGACAGGCGAGAAACACTTCCATGGAAAGGGGTTGCCAGACTTCCCAAAATTACGAATCTCCAGAAATCTCAGCAAATATTTTTTCACCCAAGCTGGATGATACTTTCAGGTAATGATCAGTACTCGAAGGCGACTTGGTTCCCCAAATATCGTTCTTCTATGTTGAAGCGTTCGTTTCCAGTAACAGTTTGAATTTTTAGGTTTCACTCTGTTTTCTCCTATATTGATAGATGTATTTGGATCTCTAAATCCAACACGGTTTGTGCTAGCTTCTTGAAACTTGACACAATAAAGTAGTTTCACGTTGTATCTCTATGTTTGGATTCCTCTTGATGTAGCCCAAAGCAGTGACAGGCGAGAAACACTTTCATGGAAAGGGGTTGCCAGGCTTCCCAAAATTACGAATCTCCAGAAATCTCAGCAAATATTTTTTCAGCCAAACTGGATGATACTTTCAGGTAATGACCAGTACACGAAGGCGACTTGGTTCCCCAAATTTCTTTCTTCTATGTTGAAGCGTTCGTTTCCAGTAACAGTTTGAATTTTTAGGTTTCACTCTGTTTTCTCCTATATTGATAGATGTATTTGGAACTCTAAATCCAACACGGTTTGTGCTAGCTTCTTGAAACTTGACACAATAAAGTAGTTTCACGTTCTATCTCTATGTTTTGATTCCTCTTGATGTAGCCCTAAGCAGTGACTGGCGAGAAACACTTTCATGGAAAGGGTTTGCCATGCTTCCCAAAATTACGAATCTCCAGAAATCTCAGCAAATATTTTTTCACACAAACTGGATGATACTTTCAGGTAATGATCAGTACACGAAGGCGACTTGGTTCCCAAAATTTCATTCTTCTATGTTGAAGCGTTCGTTTCCAGTAACAGTTTGAATTTTTAGGTTTCACTCTGTTTTCTCCTATATTGATAGATGTATTTGGAACTCTAAATCCAACACGGTTTGTGCTAGCTTCTTGAAACTTGACACAATAAAGTAGTTTCACGTTCTGTCTCTATGTTTTGTTTCCTCTTGATGTAGCCCTAAGCAGTGACAGGCGAGAAACACTTCCATGGAAAGGGGTTGCCAGGCTTCCCAAAATTACGAATCTCCAGAAATCTCAGCAAATATTTTTTCACCCAAACAGGATGATACTTTCAGGTAATGATCAGTACACGAAGGCGACTTGGTTCCCCAAATTTCGTTCTTCTATGTTGAAGCGTGCATTTCCAGTAAAAGTTTGAATTCTTAGGTTTCACTCTGTTTTCTCCTATATTGATAGATGTATTTGGAACTCTAAATCCAACACGGTTTGTGCTAGCTTCTTGAAACTTGACACAATAAAGTAGTTTCACGTTCTGTCTCTATGTTTTGTTTCCTCTTGATGTAGCCCTAAGCAGTGACTGGCGAGAAACACTTTCATGGAAAGGGGTTGCCAGGCTTCCCAAAATTACGAATCTCCAGAAATCTCAGCAAATATTTTTTCACCCAAACAGGTTGATACTCTCAGGTAATGATCAGTACACTAAGTTGACTTGGTACAACAAATTTCGTTCTTCTATGTTGAAGCGTTCGTTTCCAGTAACAGTTTGAATTTTTAGGTTTCACTCTGTTTTCTCCTATATTGATAGATGTATTTGGAACTCTAAATCCAACACGGTTTGTGCTAGCTTCTTGAAACTTGATACAATAAAGTAGTTTCACGTTCTATCTCTATGTTTTGATTCCTCTTGATGTAGCCCTAAGCAGTGACTGGCGAGAAACACTTTCATTGAAAGGGGTTGCCAGGCTTCTCAAAATTACGAATCTCCAGAAATCTCAGCAAATATTTTTTCACCCAAACAGGATGATATTTTCAGGTAATGATAAGTACACGAAGGCGACTTGGTTTCCCAAATTTCGTTCTTCTATGTTGAGGCGTTCGTTTCCAGTAACAGTTTGAATTTTTAGGTTTCACTCTGTTTTCTCCTATATTGATAGATGTATTTGGAACTCTAAATCCAACACGGTTTGTGCTAGGTTCTTGAAACTTCACACAATAAAGTAGTTTCACGTTCTATCTCTATGTTTTGTTTCCTCTTGATGTAGCCCTAAGCAGTGACAGGCGAGAAACACTTTCATGGAAAGGGGTTTCCAGGCTTCCCAAAATTACGAATTTCCAGAAATCTAAGCAAATATTTTTTCAGCCAAACTGGATGATACTTTCAGGTAACGATCAGTACACGAAGGCGACTTGGTTCCCCAAATTTCGTTCTTCTATGTTGAGGCGTTCGTTTCCAGTAACAGTTTGAATTTTTAGGTTTCACTCTGTTTTCTCCTATATTGATAGATGTATTTGGAACTCTAAATCCAACACGGTTTGTGCTAGCTTCTTGAAACTTGACACAATAAAGTAGTTTCACGTTCTGTCTCTGTGTTTTGTTTCCTCTTAATGTAGCCCTAAGCAGTGACAGGCGAGAAACACTTACATGGAAAGGGGTTGCCAGGCTTCCCAAAATTACGAATGTCCAGAAATCTCAGCAAATATTATTTCAGCCAAACTGGATGATACTTTCAGGTAATGATCAGTACACGAAGGCGACTTGGTTCCCCAAATATCGTTCTTCTATGTTGAAGCGTTCGTTTCCAGTAACAGTTTGAATTTTTAGGTTTCACTCTGTTTTCTCCTATATTGATAGATGTATTTGGAACTCTAAATCCAACACGGTTTGTTCTAGCTTCTTGAAACTTGACACAATAAAGTAGTTTGACGTTCTATCCCTATGTTTTGATTCCTCTTGATGTAGCCCTAAGCAGTGACTGGCGAGAAACACTTTCATGGAAAGGGGTTGCCAGGCTTCCCAAAATTACGAATGTCCAGAAATCTCAGCAAATATTATTTCAGCCAAACTGGATGATACTTTCAGGTAATGATCAGTACACGAAGGCGACTTGGTTCCCCAAATATCGTTCTTCTATGTTGAAGCGTTCGTTTCCAGTAAAAGTTTGAATTTTTAGGTTTCACTCTGTTTTCTCCTATATTGATAGATGTATTTGGAACTCTAAATCCAACACGGTTTGTGCTAGCTTCTTGAAACTTGACACAATAAAGTAGTTTCACGTTCAATCTCTACGTTTTGATTCCTCTTGATGTAGCCCTAAGCAGTGACTGGCGAGAAACACTTTCATGGAAAGGGGTTGCCAGCCTTCCCAAAATTACGAATCTCCAGAAATCTCAGCAAATATTTTTTTCACCCAAACAGGATGATACTTTCAGGTAATGATCAGTACACTAAGGCGACTTGGTTCCCCAAATTTCGTTCTTCTATGTTGAAGCGTTCGTTTCCAGTAACACTTTGAATTTTTAGGTTTCACTCTGTTTTCTCCTATATTGATAGATGTATTTGGAAGTCTAAATCCAACACGGTTTGTGCTAGCTTCTTGAAACTTGACACAATAAAGTAGTTTCACGTTCTATTTCTATGTTTGGATTCCTATTGATGTAGCTCTAAGCAGTGACAGGCGAGAAACACTTTCATGGAAAGGGGTTGCCAAGCTTCCCAAAATTACGAATCTCCAGAAATCTCAGCAAATATTTTTTCACCCAAACAGGATGATACTTTCAGGTAATGATCAGTACACTAAGGCGACTTGGTTCCCCAAATTTCGTTCTTCTATGTTGAGGCGTTTGTTTCCAGTAACAGTTTGAATTTTTAGGTTTCACTCTGTTTTCTCCTATATTGATAGATGTATTTGGAACTCAAAATCCAACATGGTTTGTGCTAGCTTCTTGAAACTTGACACAATAAAGTAGTTTCACGTTCTTTCTCTATGTTTTGTTTCCTCTTGATGTAGCCCTAAGCAGTGACTGGCGAGAAACACTTTCATGGAAAGGGGCTGCCAGGCTTCCCAAAATTACGAATCTCCAGAAATCTCAGCAAATATTTCTTCACCCAAACAGGATGATACTTTCAGGTAATGATCAGTACACTAAGGCGACTTGGTTCCCCAAATTTCGTTCTTCTATGTTGAAGCGTTCGTTTCCAATAACAGTTTGAATTTTTAGGTTTCACTCTGTTTTCTCCTATATTGATAGATGTATTTGGAACTCTAAATCCAACACGGTTTGTGCTAGCTTCTTGAAAGTTGACACAATAAAGTAGTTTCACGTTCTATCTCTATGTTTGGATTCCTCTTGATGTAGCCCTAAGCAGTGACAGGCGAGAAACACTTTCATGGAAAGGGGTTGCCAGGCTTCCCAAAATTACGAATCTCCAGAAATCTCAGCAAATATTTTTTCAGCCAAACTGGATGATACTTTCAGGTAACGATCAGTACACGAAGGCGACTTGGTTCCCCAAATTTCGTTCTTCTATGTTGAAGCGTTCGTTTCCAATAACAGTTTGAATTTTTAGGTTTCACTCTGTTTTCTCCTATATTGATAGATGTATTTGGAACTCTAAATCCAACACGGTTTGTGCTAGCTTCTTGAAACTTGACACAATAAAGTAGTTTCACGTTCTATTTCTATGTTTGGATTCCTATTGATGTAGCTCTAAGCAGTGACAGGCGAGAAACACTTTCATGGAAAGGGGTTGCCAAGCTTCCCAAAATTACGAATCTCCAGAAATCTCAGCAAATATTTTTTCACCCAAACAGGATGATACTTTCAGGTAATGATCAGTACACTAAGGCGACTTGGTTCCCCAAATTTCGTTCTTCTATGTTGAGGCGTTCGTTTCCAGTAACAGTTTGAATTTTTAGGTTTCACTCTGTTTTCTCCTATATTGATAGATGTATTTGGAACTCTAAATCCAACACGGTTTGTGCTAGGTTCTTGAAACTTCACACAATAAAGTAGTTTCACGTTCTATCTCTATGTTTTGTTTCCTCTTGATGTAGCCCTAAGCAGTGACAGGCGAGAAACACTTTCATGGAAAGGGGTTTCCAGGCTTCCCAAAATTACGAATCTCCAGAAATCTAAGCAAATATTTTTTCACCCAAACAGGATGATACTTTCAGGTAATGATCAGTACATGAAGGCGACTTGGTTTCCCAAATTTCGTTCATCTATGTTGAGGCGTTCGTTTCCAGTAACAGTTTGAATTTTTAGGTTTCACTCTGTTTTCTCCTATATTGATAGATGTATTTGGAACTCTAAATCCAAAACGGTGTGTGCTAGCTTCTTGAAACTTGACACAATAAAGTAGTTTCACGTTCTATCTCTATGTTTTGTTTCCTCTTGATGTAGCCCTAAGCAGTGACAGGCGAGAAACACTTCCATTGAAAGGGGTTGCCAGGCTTCCCAAAATTACGAATCTCCAGAAATCTCAGCAAATATTTTTTCACCCAAACTGGATGATACTTTCAGGTAATGATCACTACACTAAGGCGACTTGGTTCCCCAAATTTCGTTCTTCTATGTTGAAGCGTTCGTTTCCAGTAACAGTTTGAATTTTTAGGTTTCACTCTGTTTTCTCCTATATTGATAGATGTTTTTGAACTCTAAATGCAACACGGTTTCTGCTAGCTTCTTGAAACTTGACACAATAAAGTAGTTTCACGTTCTGTTTCCATGTTTTGTTTCCTCTTGATGTAACCCTAAGCAGTGACTGGCGAGAAACACTTTCATGGAAAGGGGTTGCCAGGCTTCCCAAAATTACGGATCTCCAGAAATCTCAGCAAATATTTTTTCACCCAAACAGGATGATACTTTCAGGTAATGATCAGTACACGAAGGCGACTTGGTTCCCCAAATTTCGTTCTTCTATGTTGAAGCGTTCGTTTCCAGTAACAGTTTGAATTTTTAGGTTTCACTCTGTTTTCTCCTATATTGATAGATGTATGTGGAATTCTAAATCCAACACGGTTTGTGCTAGCTTCTTGAAACTTGACACAATTAAGTAGTTTCACGTTCTGTCTCTATGTTTTGTTTCCTATTGATGTAGCCCTCAGCAGTGACTGGTGTGAAACACTTGCATGGAAACGGGTTGCCAAGCTTCCTAAAATTACGAATCTCCAGAAATCTCAGCAAATATTTTTTCACCCGAACAGGATGATACTTTCAGGTAATGATCAGTACACTAAGGTGACTTGGTTCCCCAAATTTCGTTCTTCTATGTTGAAGCGTTCGTTTCCAGTAACAGTTTGAATTTTTAGGTTTCACTCTGTTTTCTCCTATATTGATAGATGTATTTGTAACTCTAAATCCAACACGGTTTGTGCTAGCTTCTTGAAACTTGACACAATAAAGTAGTTTCACGTTCTTTCTCTATGTTTTGTTTCCTCTTGATGTAGCCCTAAGCAGTGACTGGCGAGAAACACTTTCATGGAAAGGGGTTGCCAGGCTTCCCAAAATTACGAATCTCCAGAAATCTCAGCAAATATTTTTTCACCCAAACAGGATGATACTTTCAGGTAATGATCAGTACACTAAGGTGACTTGGTTCCCCAAATTTCGTTCTTCTATGTGGAAGCATTCGTTTCCAGTAACAGTTTGAATTTTTAGGTTTCATTCTGTTTTCTCCTATATTGATAGATGTATTTGGAACTCTAAATCCAACACGGTTTGTGCTAGCTTCTTGAAACTTGACACAATAAAGTAGATTCACGTTCTATCTCTATGTTTTGATTCCTCTTGATGTAGCCCTAAGCAGTGACTCCCGAGAAACACTTTCATGGAAAGGGGTTGCCAGGCTTCCCAAAATTACGAATCTCCAGAAATCTCAGCAATTATTTTTTCACCCAAACTGAATGATACTTTCAGGTAATGATCACTACACGAAAGCACTTGGTTCCCCAAATTTCGTTCTTCTATGTTGAAGCGTTCGTTTCCAGTAACAGTTTGAATTTTTAGGTTTCACTCTGTTTTCTCCTATATTGATAGATGTATGTGGAATTCGAAATCCAACACAGTTTGTGCTAGCTTCTTGAAACTTGACACAATAAAGTAGTTTCACGTTCTATCTCTGTTTTGATTCCTCTTGACGAAGCCCTAAGCTGTGACTGGCCAGAAACACTTTCATGGAAAGGGGTTGCCAGGCTTCCCAAAATTACGAATCTCCAGAAATCTCAGCAAATATTTTTTCACCCCAACTGGATGATACTTTCAGGTAATGATCACTACACTAAGGCGACTTGGTTCCCCAAATTTCGTTCTTCTATGTTGAAGCGTTCGTTTCCAGTAACAGTTTGAATTTTTAGGTTTCACTCTGTTTTCTCCTATATTGATAGATGTATTTGGAACTCTAAATCCAACACGGTTTGTGCTAGCTTCTTGAAACTTGACACAATAAAGTAGTTTCACGTTCTATCTCTATGTTTTGTTTCCTCTTGATGTAGCCCTGTGCAGTGACTGGCGAGAAACACTTTCATGGAAAGGGGTTGCCAGGCTTCCCAAAATTACGAATCTCCAGAAATCTCAGCAAATATTTTTTCACCCAAACAGGATGATACTTTCAGGTAATGATCAGTACACTAAGGTGACTTGGTTCCCCAAATTTCGTTCTTCTATGTTGAAGCGTTCGTTTCCAGTAACAGTTTGAATTTTTAGGTTTCACTCTGTTTTCTCCTATATTGATAGATGTATTTGGAACTCTAAATCCAACATGGTTTGTGCTAGCTTCTTGAAAATTGACACAATAAAGTAGTTTCACGTTCTATCTCTATGTTTTGATTCCTCTTGATGTAGCCCTAAGCAGTGACAGGCGAGAAACTTTTTCATGGAAAGGGGTTGCCAGGCTTCCCAAAATTACGAATCTCCAGAAATCTCAGCAAATATTTTTTTCACCCACACTGGATGATACTTTCAAGTAATGATCAGTACACGAAGGCGACTTGGTTCCCCAAATTTCGTTCTTCTATGTTGAAGCGTTCGTTTCCAGTAACAGTTTGAATTTTTAGGTTTCACTCTGTTTTCTCCTATATTGATAGATGTATTTGGAACTCTAAATCCAACACGGTTTGTGCTAGCTTCTTGAAACTTGACACAATAAAGTAGTTTCACGTTCTGTCTCTATGTTTTGTTTCCTCTTGATGTAGCCCTAAGCAGTGACTGGCGAGAAACACTTTAATGGAAAGGGGTTGCCAGGCTTCCCAAAATTACGAATCTCCAGAAATCTCAGCAAATATTTTTTCACCCAAACAGGATGATACTTTCAGGTAATGATCAGTACACTAGGTGACTTGCTTCCCCAAATTTCGTTCTTCTATGTTGAAGCGTTCGTTTCCAGTAACAGTTTGAATTTTTAGGTTTCACTCTGTTTTCTCCTATATTGATAGATGTATTTGGAACTCTAAATCCAACACGGTTTGTGCTAGCTTCTTGAAACTTGACACAATAAAGTAGTTTCACGTTCTATCCCTATGTTTTGATTCCTCTTGATGTAGCCCTAAGCAGTGACTGGCGAGAAACACTTTCATGGAAAGGGGTTGCCAGGCTTCCCAAAATTACGAATCTCCAGAAATCTCAGCAAATATTATTTCATCCAAACTGGATGATACTTTCAGGTAATGATCAGTATATGAAGGCGACTTGGTTCCCCAAATTTCGTTCTTCTATGTTGAAGCGTTCGTTTCCAGTAACAGTTTGAATTTTTAGGTTTCACTCTGTTTTCTCCTATATTGATAGATGTATTTGGAACTCTAAATCCAACACGGTTTGTGCTAGCTTCTTGAAACTTGACACAATAAAGTAGTTTCACGTTCTCTCCCTATGTTTTGATTCCTCTTGATGTAGCCCTAAGCAGTGACTGGCGAGAAACACTTTCATGGAAAGGGGTTGCCAGGCTTCCCAAAATTACGAATGTCCAGAAATCTCAGCAAATATTATTTCAGCCAAACTGGATGATACTTTCAGGTAATGATCAGTACACGAAGGCGACTTGGTTCCCCAAATTTCGTTCTTCTATGTTGAAGCGTTCGTTTCCAGTAACAGTTTGAATTTTTAGGATTCACTCTGTTTTCTCCTATATTGATAGATGTATTTGGAACTCTAAATCCAACACGGTTTGTGCTAGCTTCTTGAAACTTGACACAATAAAGTAGTTTCACGTTCTATCTCTATGTTTTGTTTCCTCTTGATGTAGCCCTAAGCATTGACAGGCGAGAAACACTTCCATGGAAAGGGGTTGCCAGGCTTCCCAAAATTACGAATCTCCAGAAATCTCAGCAAATATTTTTTCACCCAAACTGGATGACACTTTCAGGTAATGATCAGTACATGAAGGCGACTTGGTTCCCCAAATTTCGTTCTTCTATGTTGAAGCGTTCGTTTCCAGTAACAGTTTGAATTTTTAGGTTTCACTCTGTTTTCTCCTATATTGATAGATGTATTTGGAACTCTAAATCCAACACGGTTTGTGCTAGCTTCTTGAAACTTGACACAATAAAGTAGTTTCACGTTCTATCCCTATGTTTTGATTCCTCTTGATGTAGCCCTAAGCAGTGACTGGCGAGAAACACTTTCATGGAAAGGGGTTGCCAGGCTTCCCAAAATTGCGAATGTCCAGAAATCTCAGCAAATATTATTTCAGCCAAACTGGATGATACTTTCAGGTAATGATCAGTACATGAAGCCGACTTGGTTCCCCAAATATCGTTCTTCTATGTTGAAGCGTTCGTTTCCAGTAACAGTTTGAATTTTTAGGTTTCACTCTGTTTTCTCCTATATTGATAGATGTATTTGGAACTCTAAATCCAACACGGTTTTTGCTAGCTTCTTGAAACTTGACACAATAAAGTAGTTTCACGTTCTCTCTCTATGTTTGGATTCCTCTTGCTGTAGCCCTAAGCAGTGACAGTCGAGAAACATTTTCATGGAAAGGGGTTGCCAGGCTTCCCAAAATTACGAATCTCCAGAAATCTCAGCAAATATTTTTTCACCCAAACAGGATGATACTTTCAGGTAATGATCACTACACTAAGGCGACTTGGTTCCCCAAATTTCGTTCTTCTATGTTGAAGCGTTCGTTTCCAGTAACAGTTTGAATTTTTAGGTTTCACTGTGTTTTCTCCTATATTGATAGATGTATTTGGAACTCTAAATCCAACACGGTTTGTGCTAGCTTCTTGAAACTTGACACAATAAAGTAGTTTCACGTTCTATCTCTATGTTTGGATTCCTATTGATGTAGCTCTAAGCAGTGACAGGCGAGAACCCCTTTCATGGAAAGGGGTTGCCAACTTCCCAAAATTACGAATCTCCAGAAATCTCAGCAAATATTTTTTCACCCAAACAGGATGATACTTTCAGGTAATGATCAGTACACTAAGGCGACTTGGTTCCCTAAATTTCGTTCTTCTATGTTGAAGCGTTCGTTTCCAGTTACACTTTGAATTTTTAGGTTTCACTCTGTTTTCTCCTATATTGATAGATGTATTTGGAACTCTAAATCCAACACGGTTTGTGCTAGGTTCTTGAAACTTGACACAATAAAGTAGTTTCACGTTCTATCTCTATGTTTTGTTTCCTCTTGATGTAGCCCTAAGCAGTGACAGGCGAGAAACACTTTCATGGAAAGGGGTTGCCAGGCTTCCCAAAATTACGAATCTCCAGAAATCTCAGCAAATATTTTTTCAGCCAAACTGGATGATACTTTCAGGTAACGATCAGTACACGAAGGTGACTTGATTCCCCAAATTTCGTTCTTCTATGTTGAGGCGTTCGTTTCCAGTAACAGTTTGAATTTTTAGGTTTCACTCTGTTTTCTCCTATATTGATAGATGTATTTGGAACTCTAAATCCAACACGGTTTGTGCTAGCTTCTTGAAACTTGACACAATAATGTAGTTTCAGTTCCATCTCTATGTTTTGTTTCCTCTTGATGTAGCCCTAAGCAGTGACAGTCGAGAAACATTTTCATGGAAAGGGGTTGCCAGGCTTCCCAAAATTACGAATCTCCAGAAATCTCAGCAAATATTTTTTCACCCAAACAGGATGATACTTTCAGGTAATGATCAGTACACTAAGGTGACTTGGTTCCCCAAATTTCGTTCTTCTATGTGGAAGCATTCGTTTCCAGTAACAGTTTGAATTTTTAGGTTTCACTCTGTTTTCTCCTATATTGATAGATATATTTGGAACTCTAAATCCAACACGGTTTGTGCTAGCTTCTTGAAACTTGACACAATAAAGTAGATTCACGTTCTATCTCTATGTTTTGATTCCTCTTGATGTAGCCCTAAGCAGTGACTCCCGAGAAACACTTTCATGGAAAGGGGTTGCCAGGCTTCCCAAAATTACGAATCTCCAGAAATCTCAGCAAATATTTCTTCACCCAAACAGGATGATACTTTCAGGTAATGATCAGTACACTAAGGCGACTTGGTTCCCCAAATTTCGTTCTTCTATGTTGAAGCGTTCGTTTCCAGTAACAGTTTGAATTTTTAGGTTTCACTCTGTTTTCTCCTATATTGATAGATGTATTTGGAACTCTAAATCCAACACGGTTTGTGCTAGCTTCTTGAAACTTGACACAATAAAGTAGTTTCACGTTCTATCTCTATGTTTGGATTCCTCTTGATGTAGCCCTAAGCAGTGACAGGCGAGAAACACTTTCATGGAAAGGGGTTGCCAGGCTTCCCAAAATTACGAATCTCCAGAAATCTCAGCAAATATTTTTTCAGCCAAACTGGATGATACTTTCAGATAACGATCAGTACATGAAGGCGACTTGGTTCCCCAAATTTCGTTCTTCTATGTTGAAGCGTTCGTTTCCAGTAACACTTTGAATTTTTAGGTTTCACTCTGTTTTCTCCTATATTGATAGATGTATTTGGAACTCTAAATCCAACACGGTTTGTGCTAGCTTCTTGAAACTTGACACAATAAAGTAGTTTCACGTTCTATCTCTACGTTTTGTTTCCTCTTGATGTAGCCCTAAGCAGTGACTGGCGAGAAACACTTTCATGGAAAGGGGCTGCCAGGCTTCCCAAAATTACGAATCTCCAGAAATCTCAGCAAATATTTCTTCACCCAAACAGGATGATACTTTCAGGTAATGATCAGTACACTAAGGCGACTTGGTTCCCCAAATTCCGTTCTTCTATGTTGAAGCGTTCGTTTCCAATAACAGTTTGAATTTTTAGGTTTCACTGTGTTTTCTCCTATATTGATAGATGTATTTGGAACTCTAAATCCAACACGGTTTGTGCTAGCTTCTTGAAAGTTGACACAATAAAGTAGTTTCACATTCTATCTCTATGTTTGGATTCCTCTTGATGTAGCCCTAAGCAGTGACAGGCGAGAAACACTTTCATGGAAAGGGGTTGCCAGGCTTCCCAAAATTACGAATCTCCAGAAATCTCAGCAAATATTTTTTCAGCCAAACTGGATGATACTTTCAGGTAACGATCAGTACACGAAGGCAACTTGGTTCCCCAAATTTCGTTCTTCTATGTTGAAGCGTTCGTTTCCAGTAACAGTTTGAATTTTTAGGTTTCACTCTGTTTTCTCCTATATTGATAGATGTATTTGAACTCTAAATGCAACACGGTTTGTGCTAGCTTCTTGAAACTTGACACAATAAAGTAGTTTCACGTTCTGTTTCCATGTTTTGTTTCCTCTTGAAGTAACCCTAAGCAGTGACTGGCGAGAAACACTTTCATGGAAAGGGGTTGCCAGGCTTCCCAAAATTACGGATCTCCAGAAATCTCAGCAAATATTTTTTCACCCAAACAGGATGATACTTTCAGGTAATGATCAGTACACTAAGGTGACTTGGTTCCCCAAATTTCGTTCTTCTATGTTGAAGCGTTCGTTTCCAGTAACAGTTTGAATTTTTAGGTTTCACTCTGTTTTCTCCTATATTGATAGATGTATTTGGAACTCTAAATCCAACACGGTTTGTGCTAGCTTCTTGAAACTTGACACAATAAAGTAGTTTCACGTTCTATCTCTATGTTTTGATTCCTCTTGATGTAGCCCTAAGCAGTGACTGGCGAGAAACACTTTCATGGAAAGGGGTTGCCAAGCTTCCCAAAATTAAGAATCTCCAGAAATCTCAGCAATTATTTTTTCACCCAAACTGGATGATACTTTCAGGTAATGATCAGTACACGAAGGTGACTTGGTTCCCCAAATTTCGTTCTTCTAAGTTGAAGCGCTCGTTTCCAGTAACAGTTTGAATATTTAGGTTTCACTCTGTTTTCTCCTATATTGATAGATCTATTTGGAACTCTAAATCCAACACGGTTTGTGCTAGCTTCTTGAAACTTGACACAATAAAGTAGTTTCACGTTCTATCTCTATATTTTGTTTCCTCTTGATGTAGCCCTAAGCAGAGACTGGCGAGAAACACTTTCATGGAAAGGGGTTGCCAGGCTTCCCAAAATTACGAATCTCCAGAAATCTCAGGAAATAGTTTTTCCCCCAAACAGGATGATACTTTCAGGTAATGATCAGTACACTAAGGCGACTTGGTTCCCCAAATTTTGTTCTTCTATGTTGAAGCGTTCGTTTCCAGTAACAGTTTGAATTTTTAGGTTTCACTCTGTTTTCTCCTATATTGATAGATGTATTTGGAACTCTAAATCCAACACGGTTTGTGCTAGCTTCTTGAAACTTGACACAATAAAGTAGTTTCACGTTCTATCCCTATGTTTTGATTCCTCTTGATGTAGCCCTAAGCAGTGACTGGCGAGAAACACTTTCATGGAAAGGGGTTGCCAGGCTTCCCAAAGTTACGAATGTCCAGAAATCTCAGCAAATATTATTTCAGCCAAACTGGATGATACTTTCAGGTAATGATCAGTACACGAAGGCGACTTTGTTCCCCAAATATCGTTCTTCTATGTTGAAGCGTTCGTTTCCAGTAACAGTTTGAATTTTTAGGTTTCACTCTGTTTTCTCCTATATTGATAGATGTGTTTGGAACTCTAAATCCAACACGGTTTGTGCTAGCTTCTTGAAACTTGACACAATAAAGTAGTTTCACGTTCTATCTCTATGTTTGGATTCCTCTTGCTGTAGCCCTAAGCAGTGACAGGCGAGAAACACTTTCATGGAAAGGGGTTGCCAGGCTTCCCAAAATTACGAATCTCTAGAAATCTCAGCAAATATTTTTTCACACAAACTGGATGATACTTTCAGGTAATGATCAGTACACGAAGGCGACTTGGTTCCCCAAATTTCGTTCTTCTATGTTGAAGCGTTCGTTTCCAGTAACAGTTTGAATTTTTAGGTTTCACTCTGTTTTCTCCTATATTGATAGATGTATTTGGAACTCTAAATCCAACACGGTTTGTGCTAGCTTCTTGAAACTTGACACAATAAAGTAGTTTCACGTTCTATCTCTATGTTTGGATTCCTCTTGCTGTAGCCCTAAGCAGTGACAGGCGAGAAACATTTTCATGGAAAGGGGTTGCCAGGCTTCCCAAAATTACGAATCTCCAGAAATCTCAGCAAATATTTTTTCACACAAATTGGATGATACTTTCAGGTAATGATCAGTACATGAAGGCGACTTGGTTCCCCAAATTTCGTTCTTCTATGTTGAAGCGTTCGTTTCCAGTAACAGTTTGAATTTTTAGGTTTCACTCTGTTTTCTCCTATATTGATAGATGTATTTGGAACTCTAAATCCAACACGGTTTGTGCTAGCTTCTTGAAACTTGACACAATAAAGTAGTTTCACGTTCTATCTCTATGTTTTGTTTCCTCTTGATGTAGCCCTGTGCAGTGACTGGCGAGAAACACTTTCATGGAAAGGGGTTGCCAGGCTTCCCAAAATTACGAATCTCCAGAAATCTCAGCAAATATTTTTTCACCCAAACAGGATGATACTTTCAGGTAATGATCAGTACACTAAGGTGACTTGGTTCCCCAAATTTCGTTCTTCTATGTTGAAGCGTTCGTTTCCAGTAACAGTTTGAATTTTTAGGTTTCACTCTGTTTTCTCCTATATTGATAGATGTATTTGGAACTCTAAATCCAACATGGTTTGTGCTAGCTTCTTGAAAATTGACACAATAAAGTAGTTTCACGTTCTATCTCTATGTTTTGATTCCTCTTGATGTAGCCCTAAGCAGTGACAGGCGAGAAACTTTTTCATGGAAAGGGGTTGCCAGGCTTCCCAAAATTACGAATCTCCAGAAATCTCAGCAAATATTTTTTCACCCACACTGGATGATACTTTCAAGTAATGATCAGTACACGAAGGCGACTTGGTTCCCCAAATTTCGTTCTTCTATGTTGAAGCGTTCGTTTCCAGTAACAGTTTGAATTTTTAGGTTTCACTCTGTTTTCTCCTATATTGATAGATGTATTTGGAACTCTAAATCCAACACGGTTTGTGCTAGCTTCTTGAAACTTGACACAATAAAGTAGTTTCACGTTCTGTCTCTATGTTTTGTTTCCTCTTGATGTAGCCCTAAGCAGTGACTGGCGAGAAACACTTTAATGGAAAGGGGTTGCCAGGCTTCCCAAAATTACGAATCTCCAGAAATCTCAGCAAATATTTTTTCACCCAAACAGGATGATACTTTCAGGTAATGATCAGTACACTAGGTGACTTGCTTCCCCAAATTTCGTTCTTCTATGTTGAAGCGTTCGTTTCCAGTAACAGTTTGAATTTTTAGGTTTCACTCTGTTTTCTCCTATATTGATAGATGTATTTGGAACTCTAAATCCAACACGGTTTGTGCTAGCTTCTTGAAACTTGACACAATAAAGTAGTTTCACGTTCTATCCCTATGTTTTGATTCCTCTTGATGTAGCCCTAAGCAGTGACTGGCGAGAAACACTTTCATGGAAAGGGGTTGCCAGGCTTCCCAAAATTACGAATCTCCAGAAATCTCAGCAAATATTATTTCATCCAAACTGGATGATACTTTCAGGTAATGATCAGTATATGAAGGCGACTTGGTTCCCCAAATTTCGTTCTTCTATGTTGAAGCGTTCGTTTCCAGTAACAGTTTGAATTTTTAGGTTTCACTCTGTTTTCTCCTATATTGATAGATGTATTTGGAACTCTAAATCCAACACGGTTTGTGCTAGCTTCTTGAAACTTGACACAATAAAGTAGTTTCACGTTCTCTCCCTATGTTTTGATTCCTCTTGATGTAGCCCTAAGCAGTGACTGGCGAGAAACACTTTCATGGAAAGGGGTTGCCAGGCTTCCCAAAATTACGAATGTCCAGAAATCTCAGCAAATATTATTTCAGCCAAACTGGATGATACTTTCAGGTAATGATCAGTACACGAAGGCGACTTGGTTCCCCAAATATCGTTCTTCTATGTTGAAGCGTTCTTTTCCAGTTACAGTTTGAATTTTTAGGTTTCACTCTGTTTTCTCCTATATTGATAGATGTATTTGGAACTCTAAATCCAACAGGGTTTGTGCTAGCTTCTTGAAACTTGACACAATAAAGTAGTTTCACGTTCTATCTCTATGTTTGCATTCCTCTTGATGTAGCCCTAAGCAGTGACAGGCGAGAAACACTTTCATGGAAAGGGGTTGCCAGGCTTCCCAAAATTACGAATCTCCAGAAATCTCAGCAAATATTTTTTCACACAAACTGAATGATACTTTCAGGTAATGATCAGTACACGAAGGCGACTTGGTTCCCCAAATTTCGTTCTTCTATGTTGAAGCGTTCGTTTCCAGTAACAGTTTGAATTTTTAGGATTCACTCTGTTTTCTCCTATATTGATAGATGTATTTGGAACTCTAAATCCAACACGGTTTGTGCTAGCTTCTTGAAACTTGACACAATAAAGTAGTTTCACGTTCTATCTCTATGTTTTGTTTCCTCTTGATGTAGCCCTAAGCATTGACAGGCGAGAAACACTTCCATGGAAAGGGGTTGCCAGGCTTCCCAAAATTACGAATCTCCAGAAATCTCAGCAAATATTTTTTCACCCAAACTGGATGACACTTTCAGGTAATGATCAGTACATGAAGGCGACTTGGTTCCCCAAATTTCGTTCTTCTATGTTGAAGCGTTCGTTTCCAGTAACAGTTTGAATTTTTAGGTTTCACTCTGTTTTCTCCTATATTGATAGATGTATTTGGAACTCTAAATCCAACACGGTTTGTGCTAGCTTCTTGAAACTTGACACAATAAAGTAGTTTCACGTTCTATCCCTATGTTTTGATTCCTCTTGATGTAGCCCTAAGCAGTGACTGGCGAGAAACACTTTCATGGAAAGGGGTTGCCAGGCTTCCCAAAATTGCGAATGTCCAGAAATCTCAGCAAATATTATTTCAGCCAAACTGGATGATACTTTCAGGTAATGATCAGTACATGAAGCCGACTTGGTTCCCCAAATATCGTTCTTCTATGTTGAAGCGTTCGTTTCCAGTAACAGTTTGAATTTTTAGGTTTCACTCTGTTTTCTCCTATATTGATAGATGTATTTGGAACTCTAAATCCAACACGGTTTTTGCTAGCTTCTTGAAACTTGACACAATAAAGTAGTTTCACGTTCTCTCTCTATGTTTGGATTCCTCTTGCTGTAGCCCTAAGCAGTGACAGTCGAGAAACATTTTCATGGAAAGGGGTTGCCAGGCTTCCCAAAATTACGAATCTCCAGAAATCTCAGCAAATATTTTTTCACCCAAACAGGATGATACTTTCAGGTAATGATCACTACACTAAGGCGACTTGGTTCCCCAAATTTCGTTCTTCTATGTTGAAGCGTTCGTTTCCAGTAACAGTTTGAATTTTTAGGTTTCACTGTGTTTTCTCCTATATTGATAGATGTATTTGGAACTCTAAATCCAACACGGTTTGTGCTAGCTTCTTGAAACTTGACACAATAAAGTAGTTTCACGTTCTATCTCTATGTTTGGATTCCTATTGATGTAGCTCTAAGCAGTGACAGGCGAGAACCCCTTTCATGGAAAGGGGTTGCCAACTTCCCAAAATTACGAATCTCCAGAAATCTCAGCAAATATTTTTTCACCCAAACAGGATGATACTTTCAGGTAATGATCAGTACACTAAGGCGACTTGGTTCCCTAAATTTCGTTCTTCTATGTTGAAGCGTTCGTTTCCAGTTACACTTTGAATTTTTAGGTTTCACTCTGTTTTCTCCTATATTGATAGATGTATTTGGAACTCTAAATCCAACACGGTTTGTGCTAGGTTCTTGAAACTTGACACAATAAAGTAGTTTCACGTTCTATCTCTATGTTTTGTTTCCTCTTGATGTAGCCCTAAGCAGTGACAGGCGAGAAACACTTTCATGGAAAGGGGTTGCCAGGCTTCCCAAAATTACGAATCTCCAGAAATCTCAGCAAATATTTTTTCAGCCAAACTGGATGATACTTTCAGGTAACGATCAGTACACGAAGGTGACTTGATTCCCCAAATTTCGTTCTTCTATGTTGAGGCGTTCGTTTCCAGTAACAGTTTGAATTTTTAGGTTTCACTCTGTTTTCTCCTATATTGATAGATGTATTTGGAACTCTAAATCCAACACGGTTTGTGCTAGCTTCTTGAAACTTGACACAATAATGTAGTTTCAGTTCCATCTCTATGTTTTGTTTCCTCTTGATGTAGCCCTAAGCAGTGACAGTCGAGAAACATTTTCATGGAAAGGGGTTGCCAGGCTTCCCAAAATTACGAATCTCCAGAAATCTCAGCAAATATTTTTTCACCCAAACAGGATGATACTTTCAGGTAATGATCAGTACACTAAGGTGACTTGGTTCCCCAAATTTCGTTCTTCTATGTGGAAGCATTCGTTTCCAGTAACAGTTTGAATTTTTAGGTTTCACTCTGTTTTCTCCTATATTGATAGATATATTTGGAACTCTAAATCCAACACGGTTTGTGCTAGCTTCTTGAAACTTGACACAATAAAGTAGATTCACGTTCTATCTCTATGTTTTGATTCCTCTTGATGTAGCCCTAAGCAGTGACTCCCGAGAAACACTTTCATGGAAAGGGGTTGCCAGGCTTCCCAAAATTACGAATCTCCAGAAATCTCAGCAAATATTTCTTCACCCAAACAGGATGATACTTTCAGGTAATGATCAGTACACTAAGGCGACTTGGTTCCCCAAATTTCGTTCTTCTATGTTGAAGCGTTCGTTTCCAGTAACAGTTTGAATTTTTAGGTTTCACTCTGTTTTCTCCTATATTGATAGATGTATTTGGAACTCTAAATCCAACACGGTTTGTGCTAGCTTCTTGAAACTTGACACAATAAAGTAGTTTCACGTTCTATCTCTATGTTTGGATTCCTCTTGATGTAGCCCTAAGCAGTGACAGGCGAGAAACACTTTCATGGAAAGGGGTTGCCAGGCTTCCCAAAATTACGAATCTCCAGAAATCTCAGCAAATATTTTTTCAGCCAAACTGGATGATACTTGCAGATAACGATCAGTACATGAAGGCGACTTGGTTCCCCAAATTTCGTTCTTCTATGTTGAAGCGTTCGTTTCCAGTAACACTTTGAATTTTTAGGTTTCACTCTGTTTTCTCCTATATTGATAGATGTATTTGGAACTCTAAATCCAACACGGTTTGTGCTAGCTTCTTGAAACTTGACACAATAAAGTAGTTTCACGTTCTATCTCTACGTTTTGTTTCCTCTTGATGTAGCCCTAAGCAGTGACTGGCGAGAAACACTTTCATGGAAAGGGGCTGCCAGGCTTCCCAAAATTACGAATCTCCAGAAATCTCAGCAAATATTTCTTCACCCAAACAGGATGATACTTTCAGGTAATGATCAGTACACTAAGGCGACTTGGTTCCCCAAATTCCGTTCTTCTATGTTGAAGCGTTCGTTTCCAATAACAGTTTGAATTTTTAGGTTTCACTGTGTTTTCTCCTATATTGATAGATGTATTTGGAACTCTAAATCCAACACGGTTTGTGCTAGCTTCTTGAAAGTTGACACAATAAAGTAGTTTCACATTCTATCTCTATGTTTGGATTCCTCTTGATGTAGCCCTAAGCAGTGACTGGCGAGAAACACTTTCATGGAAAGGGGTTGCCAGGCTTCCCAAAATTACGAATCTCCAGAAATCTCAGCAAATATTTTTTCAGCCAAACTGGATGATACTTTCAGGTAACGATCAGTACACGAAGGCAACTTGGTTCCCCAAATTTCGTTCTTCTATGTTGAAGCGTTCGTTTCCAGTAACAGTTTGAATTTTTAGGTTTCACTCTGTTTTCTCCTATATTGATAGATGTATTTGAACTCTAAATGCAACACGGTTTGTGCTAGCTTCTTGAAACTTGACACAATAAAGTAGTTTCACGTTCTGTTTCCATGTTTTGTTTCCTCTTGAAGTAACCCTAAGCAGTGACTGGCGAGAAACACTTTCATGGAAAGGGGTTGCCAGGCTTCCCAAAATTACGGATCTCCAGAAATCTCAGCAAATATTTTTTCACCCAAACAGGATGATACTTTCAGGTAATGATCAGTACACTAAGGTGACTTGGTTCCCCAAATTTTGTTCTTCTATGTTGAAGCGTTCGTTTCCAGTAACAGTTTGAATTTTTAGGTTTCACTCTGTTTTCTCCTATATTGATAGATGTATTTGGAACTCTAAATCCAACACGGTTTGTGCTAGCTTCTTGAAACTTGACACAATAAAGTAGTTTCACGTTCTATCTCTATGTTTTGATTCCTCTTGATGTAGCCCTAAGCAGTGACTGGCGAGAAACACTTTCATGGAAAGGGGTTGCCAAGCTTCCCAAAATTAAGAATCTCCAGAAATCTCAGCAATTATTTTTTCACCCAAACTGGATGATACTTTCAGGTAATGATCAGTACACGAAGGTGACTTGGTTCCCCAAATTTCGTTCTTCTAAGTTGAAGCGTTCGTTTCCAGTAACAGTTTGAATATTTAGGTTTCACTCTGTTTTCTCCTATATTGATAGATCTATTTGGAACTCTAAATCCAACACGGTTTGTGCTAGCTTCTTGAAACTTGACACAATAAAGTAGTTTCACGTTCTATCTCTATATTTTGTTTCCTCTTGATGTAGCCCTAAGCAGAGACTGGCGAGAAACACTTTCATGGAAAGGGGTTGCCAGGCTTCCCAAAATTACGAATCTCCAGAAATCTCAGGAAATAGTTTTTCCCCCAAACAGGATGATACTTTCAGGTAATGATCAGTACACTAAGGCGACTTGGTTCCCCAAATTTTGTTCTTCTATGTTGAAGCGTTCGTTTCCAGTAACAGTTTGAATTTTTAGGTTTCACTCTGTTTTCTCCTATATTGATAGATGTATTTGGAACTCTAAATCCAACACGGTTTGTGCTAGCTTCTTGAAACTTGACACAATAAAGTAGTTTGACGTTCTATCCCTATGTTTTGATTCCTCTTGATGTAGCCCTAAGCAGTGACTGGCGAGAAACACTTTCATGGAAAGGGGTTGCCAGGCTTCCCAAAGTTACGAATGTCCAGAAATCTCAGCAAATATTATTTCAGCCAAACTGGATGATACTTTCAGGTAATGATCAGTACACGAAGGCGACTTTGTTCCCCAAATATCGTTCTTCTATGTTGAAGCGTTCGTTTCCAGTAACAGTTTGAATTTTTAGGTTTCACTCTGTTTTCTCCTATATTGATAGATGTGTTTGGAACTCTAAATCCAACACGGTTTGTGCTAGCTTCTTGAAACTTGACACAATAAAGTAGTTTCACGTTCTATCTCTATGTTTGGATTCCTCTTGCTGTAGCCCTAAGCAGTGACAGGCGAGAAACACTTTCATGGAAAGGGGTTGCCAGGCTTCCCAAAATTACGAATCTCTAGAAATCTCAGCAAATATTTTTTCACACAAACTGGATGATACTTTCAGGTAATGATCAGTACACGAAGGCGACTTGGTTCCCCAAATTTCGTTCTTCTATGTTGAAGCGTTCGTTTCCAGTAACAGTTTGAATTTTTAGGTTTCACTCTGTTTTCTCCTATATTGATAGATGTATTTGGAACTCTAAATCCAACACGGTTTGTGCTAGCTTCTTGAAACTTGACACAATAAAGTAGTTTCACGTTCTATCTCTATGTTTGGATTCCTCTTGCTGTAGCCCTAAGCAGTGACAGGCGAGAAACATTTTCATGGAAAGGGGTTGCCAGGCTTCCCAAAATTACGAATCTCCAGAAATCTCAGCAAATATTTTTTCACACAAATTGGATGATACTTTCAGGTAATGATCAGTACACGAAGGCGACTTGGTTCCCCAAATTTCGTTCTTCTATGTTGAAGCGTTCGTTTCCAGTAACAGTTTGAATTTTTAGGTTTCACTCTGTTTTCTCCTATATTGATAGATGTATTTGGAACTCTAAATCCAACACGGTTTGTGCTAGCTTCTTGAAACTTGACACAATAAAGTAGTTTCACCTTCTGTCTCTATGTTTTGTTTCCTCTTGATGTAGCCCTAAGAAGTGACAGGCGAGAAACACTTCCATGGAAAGAGGTTGCCAGGCTTCCCAAAATTACGAATCTCCAGAAATCTCAGCAAATATTTTTTCACCCAAACTGGATGATACTTTCAGGTAATGATCAGCACACGAAGGCGACTTGGTTCCCCAAATTTCGTTCTTCTATGTTGAAGCGTTCGTTTCCAGTAACAGTTTGAATTTTTAGGTTTCACTCTGTTTTCTCCTATATTGATAGATGTATTTGGAACTCTAAATCCAACACGGTTTGTGCTAGCTTCTTGAAACTTGACACAATAAAGGAGTTTCACGTTCAATCTCTACGTTTTGATTCCTCTTGATGTAGCCCTAAGCAGTGACTGGCGAGAAACACTTTCATGGAAAGGGGTTGCCAGCCTTCCCAAAATTACGAATCTCCAGAAATCTCAGCAAATATTTTTTCACACAAACAGGATGATACTTTCAGGTAATGATCAGTACACTAAGGCGACTTGGTTCCCCAAATTTCGTTCTTCTATGTTGAAGCGTTCGTTTCCAGTAACACTTTGAATTTTTAGGTTTCACTCTGTTTTCTCCTATATTGATAGATGTATTTGGAAGTCTAAATCCAACACGGTTTGTGCTAGCTTCTTGAAACTTGACACAATAAAGTAGTTTCACGTTCTATTTCTATGTTTGGATTCCTATTGATGTAGCTCTAAGCAGTGACAGGCGAGAAACACTTTCATGGAGAGGGGTTGCCAAGCTTCCCAAAATTACGAATCTCCAGAAATCTCAGCAAATATTTTTTCACCCAAACAGGATGATACTTTCAGGTAATGATCAGTACACGAAGGCGACTTGGTTCCCCAAATTTCGTTCTTCTATGTTGAAGCGTTCGTTTCCAGTAACAGTTTGAATTTTTAGGTTTCACTCTGTTTTCTCCTATATTGATAGATGTATTTGGAACTCTAAATCCAACACGGTTTGTGCTAGCTTCTTGAAACTTGACACAATAATGTAGTTTCACGTTCCATCTCTATGTTTTGTTTCCTCTTGATGTACCCCTAAGCAGTGACTGGCGAGAAACACTTTCATTGAAAGGGGTTGCCAGGCTTCTCAAAATTAAGAATCTCCAGAAATCTCAGCAAATATTTTTTCACCCAAACAGGATGATACTTTCAGGTAATGATAAGTACACGAAGGCGACTTGGTTTCCCAAATTTCGTTCTTCTATGTTGAGGCGTTCGTTTCCAGTAACAGTTTGAATTTTTAGGTTTCACTCTGTTTTCTCCTATATTGATAGATGTATTTGGAACTCTAAATCCAACACGGTTTGTGCTAGCTTCTTGAAACTTGACACAATAAAGTAGTTTCACGTTCTATCTCTATGTTTGGATTCCTCTTGATGTAGCCCTAAGCAGTGACAGGCGAGAAACACTTTCATGGAAAGGGGTTGCCAGGCTTCCCAAAATTACGAATCTCCAGAAATCTCAGCAAATATTTTTTCAGCCAAACTGGATGATACTTTCAGATAACGATCAGTACATGAAGGCGACTTGGTTCCCCAAATTTCGTTCTTCTATGTTGAAGCGTTCGTTTCCAGTAACAGTTTGAATTTTTAGGTTTCACTCTGTTTTCTCCTATATTGATAGATGTATTTGGAACTCTAAATCCAACACGGTTTGTGCTAGCTTCTTGAAACTTGACACAATAAAGTAGTTTCACGTTCTATCTCTACGTTTTGTTTCCTCTTGATGTAGCCCTAAGCAGTGACTGGCGAGAAACACTTTCATGGAAAGGGGCTGCCAGGCTTCCCAAAATTACGAATCTCCAGAAATCTCAGCAAATATTTCTTCACCCAAACAGGATGATACTTTCAGGTAATGATCAGTACACTAAGGCGACTTGGTTCCCCAAATTCCGTTCTTCTATGTTGAAGCGTTCGTTTCCAATAACAGTTTGAATTTTTAGGTTTCACTGTGTTTTCTCCTATATTGATAGATGTATTTGGAACTCTAAATCCAACACGGTTTGTGCTAGCTTCTTGAAAGTTGACACAATAAAGTAGTTTCACATTCTATCTCTATGTTTGGATTCCTCTTGATGTAGCCCTAAGCAGTGACAGGCGAGAAACACTTTCATGGAAAGGGGTTGCCAGGCTTCCCAAAATTACGAATCTCCAGAAATCTCAGCAAATATTTTTTCAGCCAAACTGGATGATACTTTCAGGTAACGATCAGTACACGAAGGCAACTTGGTTCCCCAAATTTCGTTCTTCTATGTTGAAGCGTTCGTTTCCAGTAACAGTTTGAATTTTTAGGTTTCACTCTGTTTTCTCCTATATTGATAGATGTATTTGAACTCTAAATGCAACACGGTTTGTGCTAGCTTCTTGAAACTTGACACAATAAAGTAGTTTCACGTTCTGTTTCCATGTTTTGTTTCCTCTTGAAGTAACCCTAAGCAGTGACTGGCGAGAAACACTTTCATGGAAAGGGGTTGCCAGGCTTCCCAAAATTACGGATCTCCAGAAATCTCAGCAAATATTTTTTCACCCAAACAGGATGATACTTTCAGGTAATGATCAGTACACTAAGGTGACTTGGTTCCCCAAATTTCGTTCTTCTATGTTGAAGCGTTCGTTTCCAGTAACAGTTTGAATTTTTAGGTTTCACTCTGTTTTCTCCTATATTGATAGATGTATTTGGAACTCTAAATCCAACACGGTTTGTGCTAGCTTCTTGAAACTTGACACAATAAAGTAGTTTCACGTTCTATCTCTATGTTTTGATTCCTCTTGATGTAGCCCTAAGCAGTGACTGGCGAGAAACACTTTCATGGAAAGGGGTTGCCAAGCTTCCCAAAATTAAGAATCTCCAGAAATCTCAGCAATTATTTTTTCACCCAAACTGGATGATACTTTCAGGTAATGATCAGTACACGAAGGTGACTTGGTTCCCCAAATTTCGTTCTTCTAAGTTGAAGCGTTCGTTTCCAGTAACAGTTTGAATATTTAGGTTTCACTCTGTTTTCTCCTATATTGATAGATCTATTTGGAACTCTAAATCCAACACGGTTTGTGCTAGCTTCTTGAAACTTGACACAATAAAGTAGTTTCACGTTCTATCTCTATATTTTGTTTCCTCTTGATGTAGCCCTAAGCAGAGACTGGCGAGAAACACTTTCATGGAAAGGGGTTGCCAGGCTTCCCAAAATTACGAATCTCCAGAAATCTCAGGAAATAGTTTTTCCCCCAAACAGGATGATACTTTCAGGTAATGATCAGTACACTAAGGCGACTTGGTTCCCCAAATTTTGTTCTTCTATGTTGAAGCGTTCGTTTCCAGTAACAGTTTGAATTTTTAGGTTTCACTCTGTTTTCTCCTATATTGATAGATGTATTTGGAACTCTAAATCCAACACGGTTTGTGCTAGCTTCTTGAAACTTGACACAATAAAGTAGTTTGACGTTCTATCCCTATGTTTTGATTCCTCTTGATGTAGCCCTAAGCAGTGACTGGCGAGAAACACTTTCATGGAAAGGGGTTGCCAGGCTTCCCAAAGTTACGAATGTCCAGAAATCTCAGCAAATATTATTTCAGCCAAACTGGATGATACTTTCAGGTAATGATCAGTACACGAAGGCGACTTTGTTCCCCAAATATCGTTCTTCTATGTTGAAGCGTTCGTTTCCAGTAACAGTTTGAATTTTTAGGTTTCACTCTGTTTTCTCCTATATTGATAGATGTGTTTGGAACTCTAAATCCAACACGGTTTGTGCTAGCTTCTTGAAACTTGACACAATAAAGTAGTTTCACGTTCTATCTCTATGTTTGGATTCCTCTTGCTGTAGCCCTAAGCAGTGACAGGCGAGAAACACTTTCATGGAAAGGGGTTGCCAGGCTTCCCAAAATTACGAATCTCTAGAAATCTCAGCAAATATTTTTTCACACAAACTGGATGATACTTTCAGGTAATGATCAGTACACGAAGGCGACTTGGTTCCCCAAATTTCGTTCTTCTATGTTGAAGCGTTCGTTTCCAGTAACAGTTTGAATTTTTAGGTTTCACTCTGTTTTCTCCTATATTGATAGATGTATTTGGAACTCTAAATCCAACACGGTTTGTGCTAGCTTCTTGAAACTTGACACAATAAAGTAGTTTCACGTTCTATCTCTATGTTTGGATTCCTCTTGCTGTAGCCCTAAGCAGTGACAGGCGAGAAACATTTTCATGGAAAGGGGTTGCCAGGCTTCCCAAAATTACGAATCTCCAGAAATCTCAGCAAATATTTTTTCACACAAATTGGATGATACTTTCAGGTAATGATCAGTACACGAAGGCGACTTGGTTCCCCAAATTTCGTTCTTCTATGTTGAAGCGTTCGTTTCCAGTAACAGTTTGAATTTTTAGGTTTCACTCTGTTTTCTCCTATATTGATAGATGTATTTGGAACTCTAAATCCAACACGGTTTGTGCTAGCTTCTTGAAACTTGACACAATAAAGTAGTTTCACCTTCTGTCTCTATGTTTTGTTTCCTCTTGATGTAGCCCTAAGAAGTGACAGGCGAGAAACACTTCCATGGAAAGAGGTTGCCAGGCTTCCCAAAATTACGAATCTCCAGAAATCTCAGCAAATATTTTTTCACCCAAACTGGATGATACTTTCAGGTAATGATCAGCACACGAAGGCGACTTGGTTCCCCAAATTTCGTTCTTCTATGTTGAAGCGTTCGTTTCCAGTAACAGTTTGAATTTTTAGGTTTCACTCTGTTTTCTCCTATATTGATAGATGTATTTGGAACTCTAAATCCAACACGGTTTGTGCTAGCTTCTTGAAACTTGACACAATAAAGGAGTTTCACGTTCAATCTCTACGTTTTGATTCCTCTTGATGTAGCCCTAAGCAGTGACTGGCGAGAAACACTTTCATGGAAAGGGGTTGCCAGCCTTCCCAAAATTACGAATCTCCAGAAATCTCAGCAAATATTTTTTCACACAAACAGGATGATACTTTCAGGTAATGATCAGTACACTAAGGCGACTTGGTTCCCCAAATTTCGTTCTTCTATGTTGAAGCGTTCGTTTCCAGTAACACTTTGAATTTTTAGGTTTCACTCTGTTTTCTCCTATATTGATAGATGTATTTGGAAGTCTAAATCCAACACGGTTTGTGCTAGCTTCTTGAAACTTGACACAATAAAGTAGTTTCACGTTCTATTTCTATGTTTGGATTCCTATTGATGTAGCTCTAAGCAGTGACAGGCGAGAAACACTTTCATGGAGAGGGGTTGCCAAGCTTCCCAAAATTACGAATCTCCAGAAATCTCAGCAAATATTTTTTCACCCAAACAGGATGATACTTTCAGGTAATGATCAGTACACGAAGGCGACTTGGTTCCCCAAATTTCGTTCTTCTATGTTGAAGCGTTCGTTTCCAGTAACAGTTTGAATTTTTAGGTTTCACTCTGTTTTCTCCTATATTGATAGATGTATTTGGAACTCTAAATCCAACACGGTTTGTGCTAGCTTCTTGAAACTTGACACAATAATGTAGTTTCACGTTCCATCTCTATGTTTTGTTTCCTCTTGATGTACCCCTAAGCAGTGACTGGCGAGAAACACTTTCATTGAAAGGGGTTGCCAGGCTTCTCAAAATTAAGAATCTCCAGAAATCTCAGCAAATATTTTTTCACCCAAACAGGATGATACTTTCAGGTAATGATAAGTACACGAAGGCGACTTGGTTTCCCAAATTTCGTTCTTCTATGTTGAGGCGTTCGTTTCCAGTAACAGTTTGAATTTTTAGGTTTCACTCTGTTTTCTCCTATATTGATACATGTATTTGGAACTCAAAATCCAACACGGTTTGTGCTAGCTTCTTGAAACTTGACACAATAAAGTAGTTTCACGTTCTATTTCTACGTTTTGTTTCCTCTTGATGTAGCCCTAAGCAGTGACTGGCGAGAAACACTTTCATGGAAAGGGGCTGCCAGGCTTCCCAAAATTACGAATCTCCAGAAATCTCAGCAAATATTTCTTCACCCAAACAGGATGATACTTTCAGGTAATGATCAGTACACTAAGGCGACTTGGTTCCCCAAATTTCGTTCTTCTATGTTGAAGCGTTCGTTTCCAATAACAGTTTGAATTTTTAGGTTTCACTGTGTTTTCTCCTATATTGATAGATGTATTTGGAACTCTAAATCCAACACGGTTTGTGCTAGCTTCTTGAAAGTTGACACAATAAAGTAGTTTCACGTTCTATCTCTATGTTTGGATTCCTCTTGATGTAGCCCTAAGCAGTGACAGGCGAGAAACACTTTCATGGAAAGGGGTTGCCAGGCTTCCCAAAATTACGAATCTCCAGAAATCTCAGCAAATATTTTTTCAGCCAAACTGGATGATACTTTGAGGTAACGATCAGTACACGAAGGCGACTTGGTTCCCCAAATTTCGTTCTTCTATGTTGAAGCGTTCATTTCCAGTAACAGTTTGAATTTTTAGGTTTCACTCTGTTTTCTCCTATATTGATAGATGTATTTGGAACTCTAAATCCAACACGGTTTGTGCTAGCTTCTTGAAACTTGACACAATAAAGTAGTTTCACGTTCTGTCTCTGTGTTTTGTTTCCTCTTAATGTAGCCCTGAGCAGTGACAGGCGAGAAACACTTTCATGGAAAGGGGTTGCCAGGCTTCCCAAAATTACGATCTCCAGAAATCTCAGCAAATATTTTTTCACCCAAACAGGATGATACTTTCAGGTAATGATCAGTACACTAAGGTGACTTGGTTCCCCAAATTTCGTTCTTCTATGTTGAGGCGTTCGTTTCCAGTAACAGTTTGAATTTTTAGGTTTCACTCTGTTTTCTCCTATATTGATAGATGTATTTGGAACTCTAAATCCAACACGGTTTGTGCTAGCTTTTTGAAACTTGACACAATAAAGCAGTTTCACGTTCTATCTCTATGTTTTGTTTCCTCTTGATGTAGCCCTAAGCAGTGACTGGCGAGAAACACTTTCATGGAAAGGGGTTGCCAGGCTTCCCAAAATTACGAATCTCCAGAAATCTCAGCAAATATTTTTTTCACCCAAACAGGATGATACTTTCAGGTAATGATCAGTACATGAAGGCGACTTGGTTCCCCAAATTTCGTTCTTCTATGTTGAAGATTTCGTTTCCAGTAACAGTTTGAAATTTTAGGTTTCACTCTGTTTTCTCCTATATTGATAGATGTATTTGGAACTCTAAATCCAACACGGTTTGTGCTAGCTTCTTGAAACTTGACACAATAAAGTAGTTTCACGTTCAATCTCTACGTTTTGATTCCTCTTGATGTAGCCCTAAGCAGTGACTGGCGAGAAACACTTTCATGGAATGGGGTTGCCAGCCTTCCCAAAATTACGAATCTCCAGAAATCTCAGCAAATATTTTTTCACCCAAACAGGATGATACTTTCAGGTAATGATCAGTACACTAAAGCGACTTGGTTCCCCAAATTTCGTTCTTCTATGTTGAAGCGTTCGTTTCCAGTAACACTTTGAATTTTTAGGTTTCACTCTGTTTTCTCCTATATTGATAGATGTATTTGGAACTCTAAATCCAACACGGTTTGTTCTAGCTTCTTGAAACTTGACACAATAAAGTAGTTTGACGTTCTATCCCTATGTTTTGATTCCTCTTGATGTAGCCCTAAGCAGTGACTGGCGAGAAACACTTTCATGGAAAGGGGTTGCCAGGCTTCCCAAAATTACGAATGTCCAGAAATCTCAGCAAATATTATTTCAGCCAAACTCGATGATACTTTCAGGTAACGATCAGTACACGAAGGTGACTTGATTCCCCAAATTTCGTTCTTCTATGTTGAAGCGTTCGTTTCCAGTAACAGTTTGAATTTTTAGGTTTCACTCTGTTTTCTCCTATATTGATAGATGTATTTGGAACTCTAAATCCAACACGGTTTGTGCTAGCTTCTTGAAACTTGACACAATAAAGTAGTTTCACGTTCTATCTCTATGTTTTGTTTCCTCTTGGTGTAGCCCTAAGCAGTGACTGGCGAGAAACACTTTCATGGAAAGGGGTTGCCAGGCTTCCCAAAATTACGAATCTCCAGAAATCTCAGCAAATATTTTTTCACCCAAACAGGATGATACTTTCAGGTAATGATCAGTACACGAAGGCGACTTGGTTCCCCAAATTTCGTTCTTCTATGTTGAAGCGTTCGTTTCCAGTAACAGTTTGAATTTTTAGGTTTCACTCTGTTTTCTCCTATACTGATAGATGTATTTGGAACTCTATCCAACACGGTTTGTGCTACCTTCTTGAAACTGGACAAAATAATGTAGTTTCACGTTCCATCTCTATGTTTTGTTTCCTCTTGATGTAGCCCTAAGCAGTGACTGGCGAGAAACACTTTCATTGAAAGGGGTTGCCAGGCTTCTCAAAATTACGAATCTCCAGAAATCTCAGCAAATATTTTTTCACCCAAACAGGATGATATTTTCAGGTAATGATAAGTACACGAAGGCGACTTGGTTTCCCAAATTTCGTTCTTCTATGTTGAGGCGTTCGTTTCCAGTAACAGTTTGAATTTTTAGGTTTCACTCTGTTTTCTCCTATATTGATAGATGTATTTGGAACTCTAAATCCAACACGGTTTGTGCTAGCTTCTTGAAACTTGACACAATAAAGTAGTTTCACGTTCTGTCTCTGTGTTTTGTTTCCTCTTAATGTAGCCCTAAGCCGTGACAGGCGAGAAACACTTACATGGAAAGGGGTTGCCAGGCTTCCCAAAATTACGAATGTCCAGAAATCTCAGCAAATATTATTTCAGCCAAACTGGATGATACTTTCAGGTAATGATCAGTACACGAAGGCGACTTGGTTCCCCAAATATCGTTCTTCTATGTTGAAGCGTTCGTTTCCAGTAACAGTTTGAATTTTTAGGTTTCACTCTGTTTTCTCCTATATTGATAGATGTATTTGGAACTCTAAATCCAACACGGTTTGTTCTAGCTTCTTGAAACTTGACACAATAAAGTAGTTTGACGTTCTATCCCTATGTTTTGATTCCTCTTGATGTAGCCCTAAGCAGTGACAGGCGAGAAACACTTTCATGGAAAGGGGTTGCCAGGCTTCCCAAAATTACGAATGTCCAGAAATCTCAGCAAATATTATTTCAGCCAAACTGGATGATACTTTCAGGTAATGATCAGTACACGAAGGCGACTTGGATCCCCAAATATCGTTCTTCTATGTTGAAGCGTTCGTTTCCAGTAAAAGTTTGAATTTTTAGGTTTCACTCTGTTTTCTCCTATATTGATAGATGTATTTGGAACTCTAAATCCAACACGGTTTGTGCTAGCTTCTTGAAACTTGACACAATAAAGTAGTTTCACGTTCAATCTCTACGTTTGATTCCTCTTGATGTAGCCCTAAGCAGTGACTGGCGAGAAACACTTTCATGGAAAGGGGTTGCCAGCCTTCCCAAAATTACGAATCTCCAGAAATCTCAGCAAATATTTTTTTCACCCAAACAGGATGATACTTTCAGGTAATGATCAGTACACTAAGGCGACTTGGTTCCCCAAATTTCGTTCTTCTATGTTGAAGCGTTCGTTTCCAGTAACACTTTGAATTTTTAGGTTTCACTCTGTTTTCTCCTATATTGATAGATGTATTTGGAAGTCTAAATCCAACACGGTTTGTGCTAGCTTCTTGAAACTTGACACAATAAAGTAGTTTCACGTTCTATTTCTATGTTTGGATTCCTATTGATGTAGCTCTAAGCAGTGACAGGCGAGAAACACTTTCATGGAAAGGGGTTGCCAAGCTTCCCAAAATTACGAATCTCCAGAAATCTCAGCAAATATTTTTTCACCCAAACAGGATGATACTTTCAGGTAATGATCAGTACACGAAGGCGACTTGGTTCCCCAAATTTCGTTCTTCTATGTTGAGGCGTTTGTTTCCAGTAACAGTTTGAATTTTTAGGTTTCACTCTGTTTTCTCCTATATTGATAGATGTATTTGGAACTCAAAATCCAACATGGTTTGTGCTAGCTTCTTGAAACTTGACACAATAAAGTAGTTTCACGTTCTATCTCTACGTTTTGTTTCCTCTTGATGTAGCCCTAAGCAGTGACTGGCGAGAAACACTTTCATGGAAAGGGGCTGCCAGGCTTCCCAAAATTACGAATCTCCAGAAATCTCAGCAAATATTTCTTCACCCAAACAGGATGATACTTTCAGGTAATGATCAGTACACTAAGGCGACTTGGTTCCCCAAATTTCGTTCTTCTATGTTGAAGCGTTCGTTTCCAATAACAGTTTGAATTTTTAGGTTTCACTCTGTTTTCTCCTATATTGATAGATGTATTTGGAACTCTAAATCCAACACGGTTTGTGCTAGCTTCTTGAAAGTTGACACAATAAAGTAGTTTCACGTTCTATCTCTATGTTTGGATTCCTCTTGATGTAGCCCTAAGCAGTGACAGGCGAGAAACACTTTCATGGAAAGGGGTTGCCAGGCTTCCCAAAATTACGAATCTCCAGAAATCTCAGCAAATATTTTTTCAGCCAAACTGGATGATACTTTCAGGTAACGATCAGTACACGAAGGCGACTTGGTTCCCCAAATTTCGTTCTTCTATGTTGAAGCGTTCGTTTCCAGTAACACTTTGAATTTTTAGGTTTCACTCTGTTTTCTCCTATATTGATAGATGTATTTGGAACTCTAAATCCAACACGGTTTTTGCTAGGTTCTTGAAACTTCACACAATAAAGTAGTTTCACGTTCTATCTCTATGTTTTGTTTCCTATTGATGTAGCCCTAAGCAGTGACAGGCGAGAAACACTTTCATGGAAAGGGGTTTCCAGGCTTCCTAAAATTACGAATCTCCAGAAATCTAAGCAAATATTTTTTCACCCAAACAGGATGATACTTTCAGGTAATGATCAGTACATGAAGGCGACTTGGTTTCCCAAATTTCGTTCATCTATGTTGAGGCGTTCGTTTCCAGTAACAGTTTGAATTTTTAGGTTTCAGTCTGTTTTCTCCTATATTGATAGATGTATTTGGAACTCTAAATCCAAAACGGTGTGTGCTAGCTTCTTGAAACTTGACACAATAAAGTAGTTTCACGTTCTATCTCTATGTTTTGTTTCCTCTTGATGTAGCCCTAAGCAGTGACAGGCGAGAAACACTTCCATTGAAAGGGGTTGCCAGGCTTCCCAAAATTACGAATCTCCAGAAATCTCAGCAAATATTTTTTCACCCAAACTGGATGATACTTTCAGGTAATGATCACTACACTAAGGCGACTTGGTTCCCCAAATTTCGTTCTTCTATGTTGAAGCGTTCGTTTCCAGTAACAGTTTGAATTTTTAGGTTTCACTCTGTTTTCTCCTATATTGATAGATGTTTTTGAACTCTAAATGCAACACGGTTTCTGCTAGCTTCTTGAAACTTGACACAATAAAGTAGTTTCACGTTCTGTTTCCATGTTTTGTTTCCTCTTGATGTAACCCTAAGCAGTGACTGGCGAGAAACACTTTCATGGAAAGGGGTTGCCAGGCTTCCCAAAATTACGGATCTCCAGAAATCTCAGCAAATATTTTTTCACCCAAACAGGATGATACTTTCAGGTAATGATCAGTACACGAAGGCGACTTGGTTCCCCAAATTTCGTTCTTCTATGTTGAAGCGTTCGTTTCCAGTAACAGTTTGAATTTTTAGGTTTCACTCTGTTTTCTCCTATATTGATAGATGTATTTGGAACTCTAAATCCAACACAGTTTGTGCTAGCGTCTTGAAACTTGGCACAATAAATTAGTTTCACGTTCTATCTCTATGTTTTGATTCCTCTTGATGTACCCCTAAGCAGTGACTGGCGAGAAACACTTTCATGGAAAGGGGTTGCCAAGCTTCCCAAAATTAAGAATCTCCAGAAATCTCAGCAATTATTTTTTCACCCAAACTGCATGATACTTTCAGGTAATGATCAGTACACGAAGGTGACTTGGTTCCCCAAATTCCGTTCTTCTAAGTTGAAGCGTTCGTTTCCAGTAACCGTTTGAATTTTTAGGTTTCACTCTGTTTTCTCCTATATTGATAGATGTATTTGGAACTCTAAATCCAACACGGTTTGTGCTAGCTTCTTGAAACTTGACACAATAAAGTAGTTTCACGTTCAATCTCTATGTTTTGTTTCCTCTTGATGTAGCCCTAAGAAGTGACAGGCGAGAAACACTTCCATGGAAAGGGGTTGCCAGGCTTCCCAAAATTACGAATCTCCAGAAATCTCAGCAAATATTTTTTTCACACAAACTGGATGATACTTTCAGGTAATGATCAGCACACGAAGGCGACTTGGTTCCCCAAATTTCGTTCTTCTATGTTGAAGCGTTCGTTTCTAGTAACAGTTTGAATTTTTAGGTTTCACTCTGTTTTCTCCTATATTGATAGATGTATTTGGAACTCTAAATCCAACACGGTTTGTGCTAGCTTCTTGAAACTTGACACAATAAAGTAGTTTCACGTTCAATCTCTATGTTTTGATTCCTCTTGATGTAGCCCTAAGCAGTGACTGGCGAGAAACACTTTCATGGAAAGGGGTTGCCAGCCTTCCCAAAATTACGAATCTCCAGAAATCTCAGCAAATATTTTTTCACCCAAACTGGATGATACTTTCAGGTAATGATCAGTACATGAAGGCGACTTGGTTCCCCAAATATCGTTCTTCTATGTTGAAGCGTTCGTTTCCAGTAACAGTTTGAATTTTTAGGTTTCACTCTGTTTTCTCCTATATTGATAGATGTATTTGGAACTCTAAATCCAACACGGTTTGTGCTAGCTTCTTGAAACTTGACACAATAAAGTAGTTTCACGTTCTATCTCTATGTTTGGATTCCTCTTGATGTAGCCCTAAGCAGTGACAGGCGAGAAAAACTTTCATGGAAAGGGGTTGCCAGGCTTCCCAAAATTACGAATCTCCAGAAATCTCAGCAAATATTTTTTCACACAAACTGGATGATACTTTCAGGTAATGATCAGTACACGAAGGTGACTTGGTTCCCCATATTTCGTTCTCCTATGTTGAAGCGTTCGTTTCCAGTAACAGTTTGAATTTTTAGGTTTCACTCTGTTTTCTCCTATATTGATAGATGTATTTGGAACTCTAAATCCAACACGGTTTGTGCTAGCTTCTTGAAACTTGACACAATAAAGTAGTTTCACGTTCTATCCCTATGTTTTGATTCCTGTTGATGTAGCCCTAAGCAGTGACTGGCGAGAAACAATTTCATGGAAAGGGGCTGCCAGGCTTCCCAAAATTACGAATGTCCAGAAATCTCAGCAAATATTATTTCAGCCAAACTGGATGATACTTTCAGGTAATGATCAGTACATGAAGGCGACTTGGTTCCCCAAATATCGTTCTTCTATGTTGAAGCGTTCGTTTCCAGTAACAGTTTGAATTTTTAGGTTTCACTCTGTTTTCTCCTGTATTGATAGATGTATTTGGAACTCTAAATCCAACACGGTTTGTGCTAGCTTCTTGAAACTTGACACAATAAAGTAGTTTCACGTTCTATCTCTATGTTTGGATTCCTCTTGCTGTAGCCCTAAGCAGTGACAGGCGAGAAACACTTTCATGGAAAGGGGTTGCCAGGCTTCCCAAAATTACGAATCTCCAGAAATCTCAGCAAATATTTTTTCACACAAACTGGGTGATACTTTCAGGTAATGATCAGTACACGAAGGCGACTTGGTTCCCCAAATTTCGTTCTTCTATGTTGAAGCGTTCGTTTCCAGTAACAGTTTGAATTTTTAGGTTTCACTCTGTTTTCTCCTATATTGATAGATGTATTTGGAACTCTAAATCCAACACGGTTTGTGCTAGCTTCTTGAAACTTGACACAATAAAGTAGTTTCATGTTCTATCTCTATGTTTTGTTTCCTCTTGATGTAGCCCTAAGAAGTGACAGGCGAGAAACACTTCCATGGAAAGTGGTTGCCAGGCTTCCCAAAATTACGAATCTCCAGAAATCTCAGCAAATATTTTTTTCACCCAAACTGGATGATACTTTCAGGTAATGATCAGCACACGAAGGCGACTTGGTTCCCCAAATTTCGTTCTTCTATGTTGAAGCGTTCGTTTCCAGTAACAGTTTGAATTTTTAGGTTTCACTCTGTTTTCTCCTATATTGATAGATGTATTTGGAACTCTAAATCCAACACGGTTTGTGCTAGCTTCTTGAAACTTGACACAATAAAGTAGTTTCACGTTCATTCTCTACGTTTTGATTCCTCTTGATGTAGCCCTAAGCAGTGACTGGCGAGAAACACTTTCATGGAAAGGGGTTGCCAGCCTTCCCAAAATTACGAATCTCCAGAAATCTCAGCAAATATTTTTTCACACAAACAGGATGATACTTTCAGGTAATGATCAGTACACTAAGGCGACTTGGTTCCCCAAATTTCGTTCTTCTATGTTGAAGCGTTCGTTTCCAGTAACAGTTTGAATTTTTAGGTTTCACTCTCTTTTCTCCTATATTGATAGATGTATTTGGAACTCTAAATCCAACACGGTTTGTGCTAGGTTCTTGAAACTTGACACAAAAGTAGTTTCACGTTCTATCTCTATGTTTTGTTTCCTCTTGATGTAGCCCTAAGAAGTGACAGGCGAGAAACACTTCCATGGAAAGGGGTTGCCAGGCTTCCCAAAATTACGAATCTCCAGAAATCTCAGCAAATATTTTTTTCACCCAAACTGGATGATACTTTCAGGTAATGATCAGCACACGAAGGCGACTTGGTTCCCCAAATTTCGTTCTTCTATGTTGAAGCGTTCGTTTCCAGTACCAGTTTGAATTTTTAGGTTTCACTCTGTTTTCTCCTATATTGATAGATGTATTTGGAACTCTAAATCCAACACGGTTTGTGCTAGCTTCTTGAAACTTGACACAATAAAGTAGTTTCACGTTCAATCTCTACGTTTTGATTCCTCTTGATGTAGCCCTAAGCAGTGACTGGCGAGAAACACTTTCATGGAAAGGGGTTGCCAGCCTTCCCAAAATTACGAATCTCCAGAAATCTCAGCAAATATTTTTTCACACAAACAGGATGATACTTTCAGGTAATGATCAGTACACTAAGGCGACTTGGTTCCCCAAATTTCGTTCTTCTATGTTGAAGCGTTCGTTTCCAGTAACAGTTTGAATTTTTAGGTTTCACTCTCTTTTCTCCTATATTGATAGATGTATTTGGAACTCTAAATCCAACACGGTTTGTGCTAGGTTCTTGAAACTTGACACAATAAAGTAGTTTCACGTTCTATCTCTATGTTTTGTTTCCTCTTGATGTAGCCCTAAGCAGTTACAGGCGAGAAACACTTTCATGGAAAGGGGTTGCCAGGCTTCCCAAAATTACGAATCTCCAGAAATCTCAGCAAATATTTTTTCAGCCAAACTGGATGATACTTTCAGGTAACGATCAGTACACGAAGGTGACTTGATTCCCCAAATTTCGTTCTTCTATGTTGAGGCGTTCGTTTCCAGTAACAGTTTGAATTTTTAGGTTTCACTCTGTTTTCTCCTATATTGATAGATGTATTTGGAACTCTAAATCCAACACGGTTTGTGCTAGCTTCTTGAATCTTGACACAATAAAGTAGTTTCACGTTCTATCTCTATGTTTTGTTTCCTCTTGGTGTAGCCCTAAGCAGTGACTGGCGAGAAACACTTTCATGGAAAGGGGTTGCCAGGCTTCCCAAAATTACGAATCTCCAGAAATCTCAGCAAATATTTTTTCACCCAAACAGGATGATACTTTCAGGTAATGATCAGTACACGAAGGCGACTTGGTTCCCCAAATTTCGTTCTTCTATGTTGAAGCGTTCGTTTCCAGTAACAGTTTGAATTATTAGGTTTCACTCTGTTTTCTCCTATATTGATAGATGTATTTGGAACTCTAAATCCAACACGGTTTGTGCTAGCTTCTTGAAACTTGACACAATAATGTAGTTTCACGTTCCATCTCTACGTTTTGTTTTCTCTTGATGTAGCCCTAAGCAGTGACTGGCGAGAAACACTTTCATTGAAAGGGGTTGCCAGGCTTCTCAAAATTACGAATCTCCAGAAATCTCAGCAAATATTTTTTCACCCAAACAGGATGATACTTTCAGGTAATGATAAGTACACGAAGGCGACTTGGTTTCCCAAATTTCGTTCTTATATGTTGAGGCGTCCGTTTCCAGTAACAGTTTGAATTTTTAGGTTTCACTCTGTTTTCTCCTATATTGATAGATGTATTTGGAACTCAAAATCCAACACAGTTTGTGCTAGCTTCTTGAAAGTTGACACAATAAAGTAGTTTCACGTTCTATCTCTACGTTTTGTTTCCTCTTGATGTAGCCCTAAGCAGTGACTGGCGAGAAACACTTTCATGGAAAGGGGCTGCCAGGCTTCCCAAAATTACGAATCTCCAGAAATCTCAGCAAATATTTCTTCACCCAAACAGGATGATACTTTCAGGTAACGATCAGTACACGAAGGCGACTTGGTTCCCCAAATTTCGTTCTTCTATGTTGAAGCGTTCGTTTCCAGTAACAGTTTGAATTTTTAGGTTTCACTCTGTTTTCTCCTATATTGATAGATGTATTTGGAACTCTAAATCCAACACGGTTTGTGCTAGCTTCTTGAAACTTGACACAATAAAGTAGTTTCACGTTCTATCTCTATGTTTGGATTCCTCTTGATGTAGCCCTAAGCAGTGACAGGCGAGAAACACTTTCATGGAAAGGGGTTGCCAGGCTTCCCAAAATTACGAATCTCCAGAAATCTCAGCAAATATTTTTTCACCCAAACAGGATGATACTTTCAGGTAATGATCAGTACACTAAGGTGACTTGGTTCCCCAAATTTCGTTCTTCTATGTTGAGGCGTTCGTTTCCAGTAACAGTTTGAATTTTTAGGTTTCACTCTGTTTTCTCCTATATTGATAGATGTATTTGGAACTCTAAATCCAACACGGTTTGTGCTAGCTTTTTGAAACTTGACACAATAAAGCAGTTTCACGTTCTATCTCTATGTTTTGTTTCCTCTTGATGTAGCCCTAAGCAGTGACTGGCGAGAAACACTTTCATGGAAAGGGGTTGCCAGGCTCCAAAATTACGAATCTCCAGAAATCTCAGCAAATATTTTTTTCACCCAAACAGGATGATACTTTCAGGTAATGATCAGTACACGAAGGCGACTTGGTTCCCCAAATTTCGTTCTTCTATTTGAAGCGTTCGTTTCCAGTAACAGTTTGAATTTTTAGGTTTCACTCTGTTTTCTCCTATATTGATAGATGTATTTGGAACTCTAAATCCAACACGGTTTGTGCTAGCTTCTTGAAACTTGACACAATAAAGTAGTTTCACGTTCAATCTCTACGTTTTGTTTCCTCTTGATGTAGCCCTAAGCAGTGACAGGCGAGAAACACTTTCATTGAAAGGGGTTGCCAGGCTTCCCAAAATTACGAATCTCCAGAAATCTCAGCAAATATTTTTTCACCCAAACAGGATGATACTTTCAGGTAATGATCAGTACACGAAGGCGACTTGGTTTCCCAAATTTCGTTCATCTATGTTGAGGCGTTCGTTTCCAGTAACAGTTTGAATTTTTAGGTTTCAGTCTGTTTTCTCCTATATTGATAGATGTATTTGGAACTCTAAATCCAACACGGTTTGTGCTAGCTTCTTGAAAGTTGACACAATAAAGTAGTTTCACTTTCTATCTCTATGTTTTGATTCCTCTTGATGTAGCCCTAAGCAGTGACAGGCGAGAAACACTTCCATGGAAAGGGGTTGCCAGGCTTCCCAAAATTACGAATCTCCAGAAATCTCAGCAAATACTTTTTCACCCAAACTGGATGATACTTTCAGGTAATGATCACTACACTAAGGCTACTTGGTTCCCCAAATTTCGTTTTTCTATGTTGAAGCGTTCGTTTCCAGTAACAGTTTGAATTTTTAGGTTTCACTCTGTTTTCTCCTATATTGATAGATGTATTTGGAACTCTAAATCCAACACGGTTTGTGCTAGCTTCTTGAAACTTGACACAATAAAGTAGTTACACGTTCTATCTCTATGTTTTGTTTCCTCTTGATGGAGCACTAAGCAGTGACTGGCGAGAAACACTTTCATGGAAAGGGGTTGCCAAGCTTCCTAAAATTACGAATCTCCAGAAATCTCAGCAAATATTTTTTCACCCAAACAGGATGATACTTTCAGGTAATGATCAGTACACTAAGACGACTTGGTTCCCCAAATTTCGTTCTATATGTTGAACCGTTCGTTTCCAGTAACAGTTTGAATTTTTAGGTTTCACTCTGTTTTCTCCTATATTGATAGATGTATTTGGAACTCTAAATCCAACACGGTTTGTGCTAGGTTCTTGAAACTTCACACATAAAGTAGTTTCACGTTCTATCTCTATGTTTTGTTTCCTCTTGATGTAGCCCTAAGCAGTGACAGGCGAGAAACACTTTCATAAAAAGGGGTTTCCAGGCTTCCCAAAATTACGAATCTCCAGAAATCTCAGCAAATATTTTTTCAGCCAAACTGGATGATACTTTCAGGTAACGATCAGTACACGAAGGCGACTTGGTTCCCCAAATTTCGTTCTTCTATGTTGAAGCGTTCGTTTCCAGTAACAGTTTGAATTTTTAGGTTTCACTCTGTTTTCTCCTATATTGATAGATGTATTTGGAACTCTAAATCCAACACGGTTTGTGCTAGCTTCTTGAAACTTGACACAATAAAGTAGTTTCACGTTCTATCTCTATGTTTTGATTCCTCTTAATGTAGCCCTAAGCAGTGACAGGCGAGAGACACTTTCATGGAAAGGGGTTGCCAGGCTTCCCAAAATTACGAATCTCCAGAAATCTCAGCAAATATTTTTTCACCCAAACAGGATGATACTTTCAGGTAATGATCAGTACACTAAGGTGACTTGGTTCCCCAAATTTCGTTCTTCTATGTTGAGGCGTTCGTTTCCAGTAACAGTTTGAATTTTTAGGTTTCACTCTGTTTTCTCCTATATTGATAGATGTATTTGGAACTCTAAATCCAACACGGTTTGTGCTAGCTTTTTGAAACTTGACACAATAAAGCAGTTTCACGTTCTATCTCTATGTTTTGTTTCCTCTTGATGTAGCCCTAAGCAGTGACTGGCGAGAAACACTTTCATGGAAAGGGGTTGCCAGGCTTCCCAAAATTACGAATCTCCAGAAATCTCAGCAAATATTTTTTTCACCCAAACAGGATGATACTTTCAGGTAATGATCAGTACACGAAGGCGACTTGGTTCCCCAAATTTCGTTCTTCTATGTTGAAGCGTTCGTTTCCAGTAACAGTTTGAATTTTTAGGTTTCACTCTGTTTTCTCCTATATTGATAGATGTATTTGGAACTCTAAATCCAACACGGTTTGTGCTAGCTTCTTGAAACTTGACACAATAAAGTAGTTTCACGTTCTATGTCTACGTTTTGTTTCCTCTTGATGTAGCCCTAAGCAGTGACAGGCGAGAAACACTTTCATGGAAAGGGGTTGCCAGGCTTCCCAAAATTACGAATCTCCAGAAATCTCAGCAAATATTTTTTCACCCAAACTGGATGATACTTTCAGGTAATGATCACTACACTAAGGCGACTTGGTTCCCCAAATTTCGTTCTTCTATGTTGAAGCGTTCGTTTCCAGTAACAGTTTGAATTTTTAGGTTTCACTCTGTTTTCTCCTATATTGATAGATGTATTTGGAACTCTAAATCCAACACGGTTTGTGCTAGCTTCTTGAAACTTGACACAATAAAGTAGTTTCACGTTCTATCTCTATGTTTTGTTTCCTCTTGATGTAGCCCTGTGCAGTGACTGGCGAGAAACACTTTCATGGAAAGGGGTTGCCAAGCTTCCTAAAATTACGAATCTCCAGAAATCTCAGCAAATATTTTTTCAGCCAAACTGGATGATACTTTCAGGTAATGATCACTACACTAAGGCGACTTGGTTCCCCAAATTTCGTTCTTCTATGTTGAAGCGTTCGTTTCCAGTAACAGTTTGAATTTTTAGGTTTCACTCTGTTTTCTCCTATATTGATAGATGTATTTGAACTCTAAATGCAACACGGTTTGTGCAAGCTTCTTGAAACTTGACACAATAAAGTAGTTTCACGTTCTGTCTCCATGTTTTGTTTCCTCTTGATGTAGCCCTAAGCAGTGACTGGAGAGAAACACTTTCATGGAAAGGGGTTGCCAGGCTTCCCAAAATTACGAATCTCCAGAAATCTCAGCAATTATTTTTTCACCCATACTGGATGATACTTTCAGGTAAGGATCAGTACACGAAGGTGACTTGGTTCCCCAAATTTCGTTCTTCTAAGTTGAAGCGTTCGTTTCCAGTAACAGTTTGAATTTTTAGGTTTCACTCTGTTTTCTCCTATATTGATAGATCTATTTGGAACTCTAAATACAACACGGTTTGTGCTAGCTTCTTGAAACTTGACACAATAAAGTAGTTTCATGTTCTATCTCTATATTATGTTTCCTCTTGATGTAGCCCTAAGCAGTGACAGGCGAGAAACACTTTCATGGAAAGGGGTTGCCAGGCTTCCCAAAATTACGAATCTCCAGAAATCTCAGGAAATATTTTTTCACCCAAACAGGATGATACTTTCAGGTAATGATCAGTACACTAAGGTGACTTGGTTCCCCAAATATCGTTCTTCTATGTTGAAGCGTTCGTTTCCAGTAACAGTTTGAATTTTTAGGTTTCACTCTGTTTTCTCCTATATTGATAGATGTATTTGGAACTCTAAATCCAACACGGTGTGTGGTAGCTTCTTGAAACTTGACACAATAAAGTAGTATTGCGTTCTGTCTCTATGTTTTGTTTCTTCTTGATGTAGCCCTCAGCAGTGACAGGCAAGAAACACTTTCATGGAAAGGGGTTGCCAGGCTTCCCAAAATTACGAATCTCCAGAAATCTCAGCAAATATTTTTTCACCCAAACTGGATGATACTTTCAGGTAATGATCAGTACACGAAGGCGACTTGGTTCCCCAAATTTCGTTCTTCTATGTTGAAGCGTTCATTTCCAGTAACAGTTTGAATTTTTAGGTTTCACTATGTTTTCCCCTATATTGATAGATTTATTTGGAACTCTAAATCCAACACGGTTTGTGCTAGCTTCTTGAAACATGACACAATAAAGTAGTTTCACGTTCTATCTCTATGTTTTGTTTCCTCTTGATGTAGCCCTAAGCAGTGACTGGCGAGAAACACATTCATGGAAAGGGGTTGCCAGGCTTCCCAAAATTACGAATCACCAGTAATCTCAGGAAATATTTTTTCACCCAAACTGGATGATACTTTCAGGTAATGATCAGTACACGAAGGCGACTTGGTTCCCCAAATTTCGTTCTTCTATGTTGAAGCGTTCGTTTCCAGTAACAGTTTGAATTTTTAGGATTCACTCTGTTTTCTCCTATATTGATAGATGTATTTGGAACTCTAAATCCAACACGGTTTGTGCTAGCTTCTTGAAACTTGACACAATAAAGTAGTTTCACGTTCTATCTCTATGTTTTGTTTCCTCTTGATGTAGCCCTGTGCAGTGACTGGCGAGAAACACTTTCATGGAAAGGGGTTGCCAAGCTTCCTAAAATTACGAATCTCCAGAAATCTCAGCAAATATTTTTTCAGCCATACTGGATGATACTTTCAGGTAATGATCAGGACACGAAGGCAACTTGGTTCCCCAAATTTCGTTCTTCTATGTTGAAGCGTTTGTTTCCAGTAACAGTTTGAATTTTTAGGTTTCACTCTGTTTTCTCCTATATTGATAGATGTATTTGGAACTCTAAATCCAACACGGTTTGTGCTAGCTTCTTGAAACTTGACACAATAAAGTAGTTTCACGTTCTATCTCTATGTTTTGATTCCTCTTGATGTAGCCCTAAGCAGTGACTGGCGAGAAACACTTTCATGGAAAGGGGTTTCCAGGCTTCCCAAAATTACGAATCTCCAGAAATCTCAGCAAATATTTTTTCACCCAAACTGGATGATACTTTCAGGTAATGATCAGTACACGAAGGCGACTTGGTTCCCCAAATTTCGTTCTTCTATGTTGAAGCGTTCGTTTCCAGTAACAGTTTGAATTTTTAGGTTTCACTCTGTTTTCTCCTATATTGATAGATGTATTTGGAACTCTAAATCCAACACGGTTTGTGCTAGCTTCTTGAAACTTGACACAATAAAGTAGTTTCACATTCTATCTCTATGTTTTGTTTCCTCTTGATGTAGCCCTGTGCAGTGACTGACGAGAAACACTTTCATGGAAAGGGGTTGCCAAGCTTCCTAAAATTACGAATCTCCAGAAATCTCAGCAAATATTTTTTCAGCCAAACTGGATGATACTTTCAGGTAATGATCACTACACTAAGGCGACTTGGTTCCTCAAATTTCGTTCTTCTATGTTGAAGCGTTCGTTTCCAGTAACAGTTTGAATTTTTAGGTTTCACTCTGTTTTCTCCTATATTGATAGATGTGTTTGAACTCTAAATGCAACACGGTTTGTGCTAGCTTCTTGAAACTTGACACAATAAAGTTGTTTCACATTCTATCTCTGTTTTGATTCCTCTTGATGTAGCACTAAGCAGTGACTGGCGAGAAACACTTTCATGGAAAGGGGTTTCCAGGCTTCCCAAAATTATGAATCTCCATAAATATCAGCAAATATTTTTTCACCCAAACTGGATGATACTTTCAGGTAATGATCAGTACACGAAATCGACTTGGTTCCCCAAATTTCGTTCTTCATGTTGAAGCGTTCATTTCCAGTAACAGTTTGAATTTTTAGGTTTCACTCTGTTTTCTCCTATATTGATAGATGTATTTGGAACTCTAAATCCAACAAGGTTTGTGCTAGCTTCTTGAAACTTGACACAATAAAGTAGTTTCACGTTCTATCTCTATGTTTGGATTCCTCTTGATGTAGCCCTAAGCAGTGACAGGCGAGAAACACTTTCATGGAAAGGGGTTGCCAGGCTTCCCAAAATTACGAATCTCCAGAAATCTCAGCAAATATTTTGTCACACAAACTGGATGATACTTTCAGGTAATGATCAGTACACGAAGGCGACTTGGTTCCCCAAATTTCGTTCTTCTATGTTGAAGCGTTCGTTTCCAGTAACAGTTTGAATTTTTAGGTTTCACTCTGTTTTCTCCTATATTGATAGATGTGTTTGAACTCTAAATGCAACACGGTTTGTGCTAGCTTCTTGAAACTTGACACAATAAAGTAGTTTCACGTTCTGTCTCCATGTTTTCTTTCCTCTTGATGTAGCCCTAAGCAGTGACTGGCGAGAAACACTTTCATGGAAAGGGGTTGCCAGGCTTCCCAAATTTACGAATCTCCAGAAATCTCAGCAAATATTTTTTCACCCAAACAGGATGATACTTTCAGGTAATGATCAGTACACGAAGGCGACTTGGTTCCCGAAATTTCCTTCTTCTATGTTGAAGCGTTCGTTTCCAGTAACAGTTTTAATTTTTAGGTTTCACTCTGTTTTCTCCTATATTGATAGATGTATTTGGAACTCTAAATCCAACACGGTTTGTGCTAGGTTCTTGAAACTTTACACAATAAAGTAGTTTCACGTTCTATCTCTACGTTTTGTTTCCTCTTGATGTAGCCTTAAGCCGTGACTGGCGAGAAACACTTTCATGGAAAGGGGTTGCCAAGTTTCCTAAAATTACGAATCTCCAGAAATCTCAGCAAATATTTTTTCACCCAAACTGGATGATACTTTCAGGTAATGATCAGTACACAAAGGCGACTTGGTTCCCCAAATTTCGTTCTTCTATGTTGAAGCGTTCGTTTCCAGTAACAGTTTGAATTTTTAGGATTCACTCTGTTTTCTCCTATATTGATAGATGTATTTGGAACTCTAAATCCAACACGGTTTGTGCTAGCTTCTAGAAACTTGACACAATAAAGTAGTTCCACGTTCTATCTCTATGTTTTGTTTCCTCTTGATGGAGCACTAAGCAGTGACTGGCGAGAAACACTTTCATGGAAAGGGGTTGCCAAGCTTCCTAAAATTACGAATCTCCAGAAATCTCAGCAAATATTTTTTCACCCAAACAGGATGATACTTTCAGGTAATGATCAGTACACTAAGACGACTTGGTTCCCCAAATTTCGTTCTATATGTTGAACCGTTCGTTTCCAGTAACAGTTTGAATTTTTAGGTTTCACTCTGTTTTCTCCTATATTGATAGATGTATTTGGAACTCTAAATCCAACACGGTTTGTGCTAGGTTCTTGAAACTTCACACATAAAGTAGTTTCACGTTCTATCTCTATGTTTTGTTTCCTCTTGATGTAGCCCTAAGCAGTGACAGGCGAGAAACACTTTCATAAAAAGGGGTTTCCAGGCTTCCCAAAATTACGAATCTCCAGAAATCTCAGCAAATATTTTTTCAGCCAAACTGGATGATACTTTCAGGTAACGATCAGTACACGAAGGCGACTTGGTTCCCCAAATTTCGTTCTTCTATGTTGAAGCGTTCGTTTCCAGTAACAGTTTGAATTTTTAGGTTTCACTCTGTTTTCTCCTATATTGATAGATGTATTTGGAACTCTAAATCCAACACGGTTTGTGCTAGCTTCTTGAAACTTGACACAATAAAGCAGTTTCACGTTCTATCTCTATGTTTTGTTTCCTCTTGATGTAGCCCTAAGCAGTGACTGGCGAGAAACACTTTCATGGAAAGGGGTTGCCAGGCTTCCCAAAATTACGAATCTCCAGAAATCTCAGCAAATATTTTTTTCACCCAAACAGGATGATACTTTCAGGTAATGATCAGTACACGAAGGCGACTTGGTTCCCCAAATTTCGTTCTTCTATGTTGAAGCGTTCGTTTCCAGTAACAGTTTGAATTTTTAGGTTTCACTCTGTTTTCTCCTATATTGATAGATGTATTTGGAACTCTAAATCCAACACGGTTTGTGCTAGCTTCTTGAAACTTGACACAATAAAGTAGTTTCACGTTCTATGTCTACGTTTTGTTTCCTCTTGATGTAGCCCTAAGCAGTGACAGGCGAGAAACACTTTCATGGAAAGGGGTTGCCAGGCTTCCCAAAATTACGAATCTCCAGAAATCTCAGCAAATATTTTTTCACCCAAACTGGATGATACTTTCAGGTAATGATCACTACACTAAGGCGACTTGGTTCCCCAAATTTCGTTCTTCTATGTTGAAGCGTTCGTTTCCAGTAACAGTTTGAATTTTTAGGTTTCACTCTGTTTTCTCCTATATTGATAGATGTATTTGGAACTCTAAATCCAACACGGTTTGTGCTAGCTTCTTGAAACTTGACACAATAAAGTAGTTTCACGTTCTATCTCTATGTTTTGTTTCCTCTTGATGTAGCCCTGTGCAGTGACTGGCGAGAAACACTTTCATGGAAAGGGGTTGCCAAGCTTCCTAAAATTACGAATCTCCAGAAATCTCAGCAAATATTTTTTCAGCCAAACTGGATGATACTTTCAGGTAATGATCACTACACTAAGGCGACTTGGTTCCCCAAATTTCGTTCTTCTATGTTGAAGCGTTCGTTTCCAGTAACAGTTTGAATTTTTAGGTTTCACTCTGTTTTCTCCTATATTGATAGATGTATTTGAACTCTAAATGCAACACGGTTTGTGCAAGCTTCTTGAAACTTGACACAATAAAGTAGTTTCACGTTCTGTCTCCATGTTTTGTTTCCTCTTGATGTAGCCCTAAGCAGTGACTGGAGAGAAACACTTTCATGGAAAGGGGTTGCCAGGCTTCCCAAAATTACGAATCTCCAGAAATCTCAGCAATTATTTTTTCACCCATACTGGATGATACTTTCAGGTAAGGATCAGTACACGAAGGTGACTTGGTTCCCCAAATTTCGTTCTTCTAAGTTGAAGCGTTCGTTTCCAGTAACAGTTTGAATTTTTAGGTTTCACTCTGTTTTCTCCTATATTGATAGATCTATTTGGAACTCTAAATACAACACGGTTTGTGCTAGCTTCTTGAAACTTGACACAATAAAGTAGTTTCATGTTCTATCTCTATATTATGTTTCCTCTTGATGTAGCCCTAAGCAGTGACAGGCGAGAAACACTTTCATGGAAAGGGGTTGCCAGGCTTCCCAAAATTACGAATCTCCAGAAATCTCAGGAAATATTTTTTCACCCAAACAGGATGATACTTTCAGGTAATGATCAGTACACTAAGGTGACTTGGTTCCCCAAATATCGTTCTTCTATGTTGAAGCGTTCGTTTCCAGTAACAGTTTGAATTTTTAGGTTTCACTCTGTTTTCTCCTATATTGATAGATGTATTTGGAACTCTAAATCCAACACGGTGTGTGGTAGCTTCTTGAAACTTGACACAATAAAGTAGTATTGCGTTCTGTCTCTATGTTTTGTTTCTTCTTGATGTAGCCCTCAGCAGTGACAGGCAAGAAACACTTTCATGGAAAGGGGTTGCCAGGCTTCCCAAAATTACGAATCTCCAGAAATCTCAGCAAATATTTTTTCACCCAAACTGGATGATACTTTCAGGTAATGATCAGTACACGAAGGCGACTTGGTTCCCCAAATTTCGTTCTTCTATGTTGAAGCGTTCATTTCCAGTAACAGTTTGAATTTTTAGGTTTCACTATGTTTTCCCCTATATTGATAGATTTATTTGGAACTCTAAATCCAACACGGTTTGTGCTAGCTTCTTGAAACATGACACAATAAAGTAGTTTCACGTTCTATCTCTATGTTTTGTTTCCTCTTGATGTAGCCCTAAGCAGTGACTGGCGAGAAACACATTCATGGAAAGGGGTTGCCAGGCTTCCCAAAATTACGAATCACCAGTAATCTCAGGAAATATTTTTTCACCCAAACTGGATGATACTTTCAGGTAATGATCAGTACACGAAGGCGACTTGGTTCCCCAAATTTCGTTCTTCTATGTTGAAGCGTTCGTTTCCAGTAACAGTTTGAATTTTTAGGATTCACTCTGTTTTCTCCTATATTGATAGATGTATTTGGAACTCTAAATCCAACACGGTTTGTGCTAGCTTCTTGAAACTTGACACAATAAAGTAGTTTCACGTTCTATCTCTATGTTTTGTTTCCTCTTGATGTAGCCCTGTGCAGTGACTGGCGAGAAACACTTTCATGGAAAGGGGTTGCCAAGCTTCCTAAAATTACGAATCTCCAGAAATCTCAGCAAATATTTTTTCAGCCATACTGGATGATACTTTCAGGTAATGATCAGGACACGAAGGCAACTTGGTTCCCCAAATTTCGTTCTTCTATGTTGAAGCGTTTGTTTCCAGTAACAGTTTGAATTTTTAGGTTTCACTCTGTTTTCTCCTATATTGATAGATGTATTTGGAACTCTAAATCCAACACGGTTTGTGCTAGCTTCTTGAAACTTGACACAATAAAGTAGTTTCACGTTCTATCTCTATGTTTTGATTCCTCTTGATGTAGCCCTAAGCAGTGACTGGCGAGAAACACTTTCATGGAAAGGGGTTTCCAGGCTTCCCAAAATTACGAATCTCCAGAAATCTCAGCAAATATTTTTTCACCCAAACTGGATGATACTTTCAGGTAATGATCAGTACACGAAGGCGACTTGGTTCCCCAAATTTCGTTCTTCTATGTTGAAGCGTTCGTTTCCAGTAACAGTTTGAATTTTTAGGTTTCACTCTGTTTTCTCCTATATTGATAGATGTATTTGGAACTCTAAATCCAACACGGTTTGTGCTAGCTTCTTGAAACTTGACACAATAAAGTAGTTTCACATTCTATCTCTATGTTTTGTTTCCTCTTGATGTAGCCCTGTGCAGTGACTGACGAGAAACACTTTCATGGAAAGGGGTTGCCAAGCTTCCTAAAATTACGAATCTCCAGAAATCTCAGCAAATATTTTTTCAGCCAAACTGGATGATACTTTCAGGTAATGATCACTACACTAAGGCGACTTGGTTCCTCAAATTTCGTTCTTCTATGTTGAAGCGTTCGTTTCCAGTAACAGTTTGAATTTTTAGGTTTCACTCTGTTTTCTCCTATATTGATAGATGTGTTTGAACTCTAAATGCAACACGGTTTGTGCTAGCTTCTTGAAACTTGACACAATAAAGTTGTTTCACATTCTATCTCTGTTTTGATTCCTCTTGATGTAGCACTAAGCAGTGACTGGCGAGAAACACTTTCATGGAAAGGGGTTTCCAGGCTTCCCAAAATTATGAATCTCCATAAATATCAGCAAATATTTTTTCACCCAAACTGGATGATACTTTCAGGTAATGATCAGTACACGAAATCGACTTGGTTCCCCAAATTTCGTTCTTCATGTTGAAGCGTTCATTTCCAGTAACAGTTTGAATTTTTAGGTTTCACTCTGTTTTCTCCTATATTGATAGATGTATTTGGAACTCTAAATCCAACAAGGTTTGTGCTAGCTTCTTGAAACTTGACACAATAAAGTAGTTTCACGTTCTATCTCTATGTTTGGATTCCTCTTGATGTAGCCCTAAGCAGTGACAGGCGAGAAACACTTTCATGGAAAGGGGTTGCCAGGCTTCCCAAAATTACGAATCTCCAGAAATCTCAGCAAATATTTTGTCACACAAACTGGATGATACTTTCAGGTAATGATCAGTACACGAAGGCGACTTGGTTCCCCAAATTTCGTTCTTCTATGTTGAAGCGTTCGTTTCCAGTAACAGTTTGAATTTTTAGGTTTCACTCTGTTTTCTCCTATATTGATAGATGTGTTTGAACTCTAAATGCAACACGGTTTGTGCTAGCTTCTTGAAACTTGACACAATAAAGTAGTTTCACGTTCTGTCTCCATGTTTTCTTTCCTCTTGATGTAGCCCTAAGCAGTGACTGGCGAGAAACACTTTCATGGAAAGGGGTTGCCAGGCTTCCCAAATTTACGAATCTCCAGAAATCTCAGCAAATATTTTTTCACCCAAACAGGATGATACTTTCAGGTAATGATCAGTACACGAAGGCGACTTGGTTCCCGAAATTTCCTTCTTCTATGTTGAAGCGTTCGTTTCCAGTAACAGTTTTAATTTTTAGGTTTCACTCTGTTTTCTCCTATATTGATAGATGTATGTGGAATTCTAAATCCAACACGGTTTGTGCTAGCTTCTTGAAACTTGACACAATAAAGTAGTTTCACGTTCTATCTCTGTTTTGATTCCTCTTGATGTAGCACTAAGCAGTGACTGGCGAGAAACACTTTCATGGAAAGGGGTTGCCAGGCTTCCCAAAATTACGTATCTCCAGAAATCTCAGCAAATATTTTTTCACCCAAACTGGATGATACTTTCAGGTAATGATCAGTACACTAAGGCGACTTGGTTCCCCAAATTTCGTTCTTCTATGTTGAAGCGTTCGTTTCCAGTAACAGTTTGAATTTTTAGGTTTCACTCTGTTTTCTCCTATATTGATAGATGTATTTGGAACTCTAAATCCAACACGGTTTGTGCTAGCTTCTTGAAACTTGACACAATAAAGTAGTTTCACGTTCTGTCTCTATGTTTTGTTTCCTCTTAATGTAGCCCTAAGCAGTGACTGGTGAGAAACACTTTCATGGATAGGGGTTGCCAGGCTTCCCAAAATTACGATCTCCAGAAATCTTAGCATATATTTTTTCACCCAAACAGGATGATACTTTCAGATAATGATCAGTACACTAAGGTGACTTGGTTCCCCAAATTTCGTTCTTCTATGTTGAAGCGTTCATTTCCAGTAACAGTTTGAATTTTTAGGTTTCACTCTGTTTTCTCCTATATTGTTAGATGTATTTGGAACTCTAAATCCAACACGGTTTGTGCTAGCTTCTTGAAACTTGATACAATTAAGTAGTTTCACGTTCTGTCTCTATGTTTTGTTTCCTCTTGATGTAGCCCTAAGCAGTGACAGGCGAGAAACACTTTCATGGAAAGGGGTTGCCAGGCTTCCCAAAATTACGAATCTCCAGAAATCTCAGCAAATATTTTTTCAAACAAACAGGATGATACTTTCAGGTAATGATCACTACACGAAGGCGACTTCGTTCCCCAAATTTCGTTCTTCTATGTTGAAGCGTTCGTTTCCAGTAACAGTTTGAATTTTTAGGTTTCACTCTGTTTTCTCCTATATTGATAGATGTATGTGGAATTCTAAATCCAACACGGTTTGTGCTAGCTTCTTGAAACTTGACACAATAAAGTAGTTTCACGTTCTATCTCTGTTTTGATTCCTCTTGATGAAGCCCTAAGCTGTGTCTGGCGAGAAACACTTTCATGGAAAGGGGTTGCCAGGCTTCCCAAAATTACGAATCTCCAGAAATCTCAGCAAATATTTTTTCACCCAAACTGGATGATACATTCAGGTAATGATCACTACACTAAGCGATTTGGTTCCCCAAATTTCGTTCTTCTATGTTGAAGCGTTCGTTTCCAGTAACAGTTTGAATTTTTAGGTTTCACTCTGTTTTCTCCTATATTGATAGATGTATTTGGAACTGTAAATCCAACACGGTTTGTGCTAGCTTCTTGAAACTTGACACAATAAAGTAGTTTCACGTTCTATCTCTATGTTTTGTTTCCTCTTGATGTAGCCCTGTGCAGTGACTGGCGAGAAACACTTTCATGGAAAGGGGTTGCCAAGCTTCCTAAAATTACGAATCTCCAGAAATCTCAGCAAATATTTCTTCAGCCAAACTGGATGATACTTTCAGGTAATGATCAGTACACGAAGGCGACTTGGTTCCCCAAATTTCGTTCTTCTATGTTGAAGCGTTCGTTTCCAGTAACAGTTTGAATTTTTAGGTTTCACTCTGTTTTCTCCTATATTGATAGATGTATTTGAACTCTAAATGCAACACGGTTTGTGCTAGCTTCTTGAAACTTGACACAATAAAGTAGTTTCACGTTCTGTCTCCATGTTTTGTTTCCTCTTGATGTAGCCCTAATCAGTGACTGGCGAGAAACACGTTCATGGAAAGGGGTTGCCAAGCTTCCCAAAATTAAGAATCTCCAGAAATCTCAGCAATTATTTTTTCACCCAAACAGGATGATACTTTCAGGTAATGATCAGTACACGAAGGTGACTTGGTTAACCAAATTTCGTTCTTCTAAGTTGAAGCGTTCGTTTCCAGTAACAGTTTGAATATTTAGGTTTCACTCTGTTTTCTCCTATATTGATAGATGTATTTGGAACTCTAAATCCAACACGGTTTGTGCTAGCTTCTTGAAACTTGACACAATAAAGTAGTTTCACGTTCTATCTCTATATTTTGTTTCCTCTTGATGTAGCCCTAAGCAGTGACTGGCGAGAAACACTTTCATGGAAAGGGGTTGCCAGGCTTCCCAAAATTACGAATCTCCAGAAATCTCAGCAAATATTTTTTCACCCAAACAGGATGATACTTTCAGGTAATGATCAGTACACTAAGGTGACTTGGTTCACCAAATTTCGTTCTTCTATGTTGAAGCGTTCGTTTCCAGTAACAGTTTGAATTTTTAGGTTTCACTCTGTTTTCTCCTATATTGGTAGATGTATTTGGAACTCTAAATCCAACACGGTTTGTGCTAGCTTCTTGAAACTTGACACAATAAAGTAGTTTCACGTTCTATCTCTATGTTTTGATTCCTCTTGATGTAGCCCTAAGCAGTGACTGGCGAGAAACACTTTCATGGAAAGGGGTTGCCAGGCTTCCCAAAATTACGAATCTCCAGAAATCTCATCAAATATTTTTTCACCCACACTGGATGATACTTTCAGGTAATGATCAGTACACGAAGGCGACTTGGTTCCCCAAATTTCATTCTTCTATGTTGAAGCGTTCATTTCCAGTAACAGTTTGAATTTTTAGGTTTCACTCTGTTTTCTCCTATATTGATAGATGTATTTGGAACTCTAAATCCAACACGGTTTGTGCTAGCTTCTTGAAACTTGACACAATTAAGTAGTTTCACGTTCTGTCTCTATGTTTTGTTTCCTCTTGATGTAGCCCTCAGCAGTGACTGGCGTGAAACACTTTAATGGAAACGGGTTGCCAGGCTTCCCAAAATTACGAATCTCCAGAAATCTCAGCAAATATTTTTTCACCCAAACAGGATGATACTTTCAGGTAATGATCACTACACGAAGGCGACTTGGTTCCCCAAATTTCGTTCTTCTATGTTGAAGCGTTCGTTTCCAGTAACAGTTTGAATTTTTAGGTTTCACTCTGTTTTCTTCTATATTGATAGATGTATGTGGAATTCTGAATCCAACACGGTTTGTGCTAGCTTCTTGAAACTTGACACAATAAAGTAGTTTCACGTTCTATCTCTGTTTTGATTCCTCTTGATGAAGCCCTAAGCGGTGACTGGCGAGAAACACTTTCATGGAAAGGGGTTGCCAGGCTTCCCAAAATTACGAATCTCCAGAAATCTCAGCAAATATTTTTTAACCCAAACTGGATGATACTTTCAGTTAATGATCACTACACTAAGGCGACTTGGTTCCCCAAATTTCGTTCTTCTATGTTGAAGCGGTCGTTTCCAGTAACAGTTTGAATTTTTAGGTTTCACTCTGTTTTCTCCTATATTGATAGATGTATTTGGAACTGTAAATCCAACACGGTTTGTGCTAGCTTCTTGAAACTTGACACAATAAAGTAGTTTCACGTTCTATCTCTATGTTTTGTTTCCTCTTGATGTAGCCCTGTGCAGTGACTGGCGAGAAACACTTTCATGGAAAGGGGTTGCCAAGCTTCCTAAAATTACGAATCTCCAGAAATCTCAGCAAATATTTTTTCAGCCAAACTGGATGATACTCTCAGGTAATGATCAGTACACGAAGGCGACTTGGTTCCCCAAATTTCGTTATTCTATGTTGAAGCGTTCGTTTCCAGTAACAGTTTGAATTTTTAGGTTTCACTCTGTTTTCTCCTATACTGATAGATGTATTTGGAACTCTAAATCCAACACGGTTTGTGCTAGCTTCTTCAAACTTGACACAATAAAGTAGTTTCACGTTCTGTCTCTATGTTTTGTTTCCTCTTGATGTAGCCCTCAGCAGTGACTGGCGAGAAACACTTTCATGGAAAGGGGTTGCCAGGCTTCCCAAAATTACGAATCTCCAGAAATCTCAGCAAATATTTTTTCACCCAAACAGGATGATACTTTCAGGTAATGATCAGTACACTAAGGTGACTTGGTTCACCAAATTTCGTTCTTCTATGTTGAAGCGTTCGTTTCCAGTAACAGTTTGAATTTTTAGGTTTCACTCTGTTTTCTCCTATATTGATAGATGTATTTGGAACTCTAAATCCAACACGGTTTGTGCTAGCTTCTTGAAACTTGACACAATAAAGTAGTTTCACGTTCTATCTCTATGTTTTGATTCCTCTTGATGTAGCCCTAAGATGTGACTGGCGAGAAACACTTTCATGGAAAGGGGTTTCCAGGCTTCCCAAAATTACGAATCTCCATAAATCTCAGCAAATATTTTTTCACCCAAACTGGATGATACTTTCAGGTTATGATCAGTACACGAAGGCGACTTGGTTCTCCAAATATCGTTCTTCTATGTTGAAGCGTTCGTTTCCAGTAACAGTTTGAATTTTTAGGTTTCACTCTGTTTTCTCCTATATTGATAGATGTATTTGGAACTCTAAATCCAACACGGTTTGTGCTAGCTTCTTGAAACTTGACACAATAAAGTAGTTTCACGTTCTGTCTCTATGTTTTGTTTCCTCTTGATGTAGCCCTAAGCAGTGACTGGCGGGAAACACTTTAATGGAAAGGGGTTGCCAGGCTTCCCAAAATTACGAATCTCCAGAAATCTCAGCAAATATTTTTTCACCCAAACAGGATGATACTTTCAGGTAATGATCAGTACACTAAGGTGACTTGGTTCCCCAAATTTCGTTCTTGTATGTTGAAGCGTTCGTTTCCAGTAACAGTTTGAATATTTAGTTTTCACTCTGTTTTCTCCTATATTGATAGATGTACTTGGAACTCTAAATCCAACACGGTTTGTGCTAGCTTCTTTAAACTTGACAGAATAAAGTACTTTCACGTTCTATCTCTATGTTTTGTTTCCTCTTGATGTAGCCCTAAGCAGTGACTGGCGAGAAACACTTTCATGGAAAGGGGTTGGCAGGCTTCCCAAAATTACGAATCTCCAGAAATCTCAGCAAATATTTTTTCACCCAAACAGGATGATACTTTCAGGTAATGATCAGTACACTAAGGTGACTTGGTTCCCCAAATTTCGTTCTTGTATGATGAAGCGTTCGTTTCCAGTAACAGTTTGAATATTTAGTTTTCACTCTGTTTTCTCCTATATTGATAGATGTATTTGGAACTCTAAATCCAACACGGTTTGTGCTAGCTTCTTTAAACTTGACAGAATAAAGTACTTTCACGTTCTATCTCTATGTTTTGTTTCCTCTTGATGTAGCCTTAAGCAGTGACTGGCGAGAAACACTTTCATGGAAAGGGGTTGCCAAGCTTCCTAAAATTACGAATCTCCAGAAATCTCAGCAAATATTTTTTCACCCAAACTGGATGATACTTTCAGGTAATGATCAGTACACGAAGGCGACTTGGTTCCCCAAATTTCGTTCTTCTATGTTGAAGCGTTCGTTTCCAGTAACAGTTTGAATTTTTAGGTTTCACTCTGTTTTCTCCTATATTGATAGATGTATTTGGAACTCTAAATCCAACACGGTTTGTGCTAGGTTCTTGAAACTTTACACAATAAAGTAGTTTCACGTTCTATCTCTACGTTTTGTTTCCTCTTGATGTAGCCTTAAGCCGTGACTGGCGAGAAACACTTTCATGGAAAGGGGTTGCCAAGTTTCCTAAAATTACGAATCTCCAGAAATCTCAGCAAATATTTTTTCACCCAAACTGGATGATACTTTCAGGTAATGATCAGTACACTAAGGCGACTTGGTTCCCCAAATTTCGTTCTTCTATGTTGAAGCGTTCGTTTCCAGTAACAGTTTGAATTTTTAGGATTCACTCTGTTTTCTCCTATATTGATAGATGTATTTGGAACTCTAAATCCAACACGGTTTGTGCTAGCTTCTTGAAAGTTGACACAATAAAGTAGTTTCACGTTATATCTCTATATTATGTTTCCTCTTGATGTAGCCCTAAGCAGTGACTGGCGAGAAACACTTTCATGGAAAGGGGTTGCCAGGCTTCCCAAAATTACGAATCTCCAGAAATCTCAGCAAATATTTTTTCACCCAAACTGGATGATACTTTCAGGTAATGATCACTACACTAAGGCGACTTGGTTCCCCAAATTTCGTTCTTCTATGTTGAAGCGTTCGTTTCCAGTAACAGTTTGAATTTTTAGGTTTCACTCTGTTTTCTCCTATATTGATAGATGTATTTGGAACTCTAAATCCAACACGGTTTGTGCTAGCTTCTTGAAACTTGACACAATAAAGTAGTTTCACGTTCTATCTCTATGTTTTGTTTCCTCTTGATGTAGCCCTGTGCAGTGACTGGCGAGAAACACTTTCATGGAAAGGGGTTGCCAAGCTTCCTAAAATTACGAATCTCCAGAAATCTCAGCAAATATTTTTTCAGCCAAACTGGATGATACTTTCAGGTAATGATCACTACACTAAGGCGACTTGGTTCCCCAAATTTCGTTCTTCTATGTTGAAGCGTTCGTTTCCAGTAACAGTTTGAATTTTTAGGTTTCACTCTGTTTTCTCCTATATTGATAGATGTATTTGAACTCTAAATGCAACACGGTTTGTGCTAGCTTCTTGAAACTTGACACAATAAAGTAGTTTCACGTTCTGTCTCCATGTTTTGTTTCCTCTTGATGTAGCCCTAAGCAGTGACTGGAGAGAAACACTTTCATGGAAAGGGGTTGCCAGGCTTCCCAAAATTACGAATCTCCAGAAATCTCAGCAATTATTTTTTCACCCATACTGGATGATACTTTCAGGTAATGATCAGTACACGAAGGCGACTTGGTTCCCCAAATTTCGTTCTTCTATGTTGAAGCGTTCGTTTCCAGTAACAGTTTGAATTTTTAGGTTTCACTCTGTTTTCTCCTATATTGATAGATGTATTTGGAACTCTAAATCCAACACGGTTTGTGCTAGGTTCTTGAAACTTTACACAATAAAGTAGTTTCACGTTCTATCTCTACGTTTTGTTTCCTCTTGATGTAGCCTTAAGCCGTGACTGGCGAGAAACACTTTCATGGAAAGGGGTTGCCAAGTTTCCTAAAATTACGAATCTCCAGAAATCACAGCAAATATTTTTTCACCCAAACTGGATGATACTTTCAGGTAATGATCAGTACACTAAGGCGACTTGGTTCCCCAAATTTCGTTCTTCTATGTTGAAGCGTTCGTTTCCAGTAACAGTTTGAATTTTTAGGATTCACTCTGTTTTCTCCTATATTGATAGATGTATTTGGAACTCAAAATCCAACACGGTTTGTGCTAGCTTCTAGAAACTTGACACAATAAAGTAGTTCCACGTTCTATCTCTATGTTTTGTTTCCTCTTGATGGAGCACTAAGCAGTGACTGGCGAGAAACACTTTCATGGAAAGGGGTTGCCAAGCTTCCTAAAATTACGAATCTCCAGAAATCTCAGCAAATATTTTTTCACCCAAACAGGATGATACTTTCAGGTAATGATCAGTACACTAAGACGACTTGGTTCCCCAAATTTCGTTCTATATGTTGAACCGTTCGTTTCCAGTAACAGTTTGAATTTTTAGGTTTCACTCTGTTTTCTCCTATATTGATAGATGTATTTGGAACTCTAAATCCAACACGGTTTGTGCTAGCTTCTTGAAAGTTGACACAATAAAGTAGTTTCACGTTATATCTCTATATTATGTTTCCTCTTGATGTAGCCCTAAGCAGTGACTGGCGAGAAACACTTTCATGGAAAGGGGTTGCCAGGCTTCCCAAAATTACGAATCTCCAGAAATCTCAGCAAATATTTTTTCACCCAAACTGGATGATACTTTCAGGTAATGATCACTACACTAAGGCGACTTGGTTCCCCAAATTTCGTTCTTCTATGTTGAAGCGTTCGTTTCCAGTAACAGTTTGAATTTTTAGGTTTCACTCTGTTTTCTCCTATATTGATAGATGTATTTGGAACTCTAAATCCAACACGGTTTGTGCTAGCTTCTTGAAACTTGACACAATAAAGTAGTTTCACGTTCTATCTCTATGTTTTGTTTCCTCTTGATGTAGCCCTGTGCAGTGACTGGCGAGAAACACTTTCATGGAAAGGGGTTGCCAAGCTTCCTAAAATTACGAATCTCCAGAAATCTCAGCAAATATTTTTTCAGCCAAACTGGATGATACTTTCAGGTAATGATCACTACACTAAGGCGACTTGGTTCCCCAAATTTCGTTCTTCTATGTTGAAGCGTTCGTTTCCAGTAACAGTTTGAATTTTTAGGTTTCACTCTGTTTTCTCCTATATTGATAGATGTATTTGAACTCTAAATGCAACACGGTTTGTGCTAGCTTCTTGAAACTTGACACAATAAAGTAGTTTCACGTTCTGTCTCCATGTTTTGTTTCCTCTTGATGTAGCCCTAAGCAGTGACTGGAGAGAAACACTTTCATGGAAAGGGGTTGCCAGGCTTCCCAAAATTACGAATCTCCAGAAATCTCAGCAATTATTTTTTCACCCATACTGGATGATACTTTCAGGTAATGATCAGTACACGAAGGTGACTTGGTTCCCCAAATTTCGTTCTTCTAAGTTGAAGCGTTCGTTTCCAGTAACAGTTTGAATTTTTAGGTTTCACTCTGTTTTCTCCTATATTGATAGATCTATTTGGAACTCTAAATACAACACGGTTTGTGCTAGCTTCTTGAAACTTGACACAATAAAGTAGTTTCACGTTCTATCTCTATATTATGTTTCCTCTTGATGTAGCCCTCAGCAGTGACAGGCGAGAAACACTTTCATGGAAAGGGGTTGCCAGGCTTCCCAAAATTACGAATCTCCAGAAATCTCAGGAAATATTTTTTCACCCAAACAGGATGATACTTTCAGGTAATGATCAGTACACTAAGGTGACTTGGTTCCCCAAATATCGTTCTTCTATGTTGAAGCGTTCGTTTCCAGTAACAGTTTGAATTTTTAGGTTTCACTCTGTTTTCTCCTATATTGATAGATGTATTTGGAACTCTAAATCCAACACGGTGTGTGGTAGCTTCTTGAAACTTGACACAATAAAGTAGTTTTGCGTTCTGTCTCTATGTTTTGTTTCCTCTTGATGTAGCCCTCAGCAGTGACAGGCGAGAAACACTTTCATGGAAAGGGGTTGCCAGGCTTCCCAAAATTACGAATCTCCAGAAATCTCAGCAAATATTTTTTCACCCAAACTGGATGATACTTTCAGGTAATGATCAGTACACGAAGGCGACTTGGTTCCCCAAATTTCGTTCTTCTATGTTGAAGCGTTCGTTTCCAGTAACAGTTTGAATTTTTAGGTTTCACTCTGTTTTCTCCTATATTGATAGATGTATTTGAACTCTAAATGCAACACGGTTTGTGCTAGCTTCTTGAAACTTGACACAATAAAGTAGTTTCACGTTCTATCTCTACGTTTTGTTTCCTCTTGATGTAGCCTTAAGCCGTGACTGGCGAGAAACACTTTCATGGAAAGGGGTTGCCAAGTTTCCTAAAATTACGAATCTCCAGAAATCTCAGCAAATATTTTTTCACCCAAACTGGATGATACTTTCAGGTAATGATCAGTACACTAAGGCGACTTGGTTCCCCAAATTTCGTTCTTCTATGTTGAAGCGTTCGTTTCCAGTAACAGTTTGAATTTTTAGGATTCACTCTGTTTTCTCCTATATTGATAGATGTATTTGGAACTCTAAATCCAACACGGTTTGTGCTAGCTTCTTGAAACTTGACACAATAAAGTAGTTTCACGTTCTATCTCTATGTTTTGTTTCCTCTTGATGTAGCCCTAAGCAGTGACTGGCGAGAAACACTTTCATGGAAAGGGGTTGCCAGGCTTCCCAAAATTACGAATCTCCAGAAATCTCAGCAAATATTTTTTCACCCAAACTGGATGATACTTTCAGGTAATGATCAGTACACTAAGGCGACTTGGTTCCCCAAATTTCGTTCTTCTATGTTGAAGCGTTCGTTTCCAGTAACAGTTTGAATTTTTAGGTTTCACTCTGTTTTCTCCTATATTGATAGATGTATTTGGAACTCTAAATCCAACACGGTTTGTGCTAGCTTCTTGAAAGTTGACACAATAAAGTAGTTTCACGTTATATCTCTATATTATGTTTCCTCTTGATGTAGCCCTAAGCAGTGACTGGCGAGAAACACTTTCATGGAAAGGGGTTGCCAGGCTTCCCAAAATTACGAATCTCCAGAAATCTCAGCAAATATTTTTTTCACCCAAACTGGATGATACTTTCAGGTAATGATCAGTACACGAAGCCGACTTGGTTCCCCAAATTTCGTTCTTCTATGTTGAAGCGTTCGTTTCCAGTAACAGTTTGAATTTTTAGGTTTCACTCTGTTTTCTCCTATATTGATAGATGTATTTGGAACTCTAAATCCAACACGGTTTGTGCTAGCTTCTTGAAACTTGACACAATAAAGTAGTTTCACGTTCTATCTCTATGTTTTGTTTCCTCTTGATGTAGCCCTGTGCAGTGACTGGCGAGAAACACTTTCATGGAAAGGGGTTGCCAAGCTTCCTAAAATTACGAATCTCCAGAAATCTCAGCAAATATTTTTTCAGCCATACTGGATGATACTTTCAGGTAATGATCAGGACACGAAGGCAACTTGGTTCCCCAAATTTCGTTCTTCTATGTTGAAGCGTTTGTTTCCAGTAACAGTTTGAATTTTTAGGTTTCACTCTGTTTTCTCCTATATTGATAGATGTATTTGGAACTCTAAATCCAACACGGTTTGTGCTAGCTTCTTGAAACTTGACACAATAAAGTAGTTTCACGTTCTATCTCTATGTTTTGATTCCTCTTGATGTAGCCCTAAGCAGTGACTGGCGAGAAACACTTTCATGGAAAGGGGTTTCCAGGCTTCCCAAAATTACGAATCTCCAGAAATCTCAGCAAATATTTTTTCACACAAACTGGATGATACTTTCAGGTAATGATCAGTACATGAAGGCGACTTGGTTCCCCAAATTTCGTTCTTCTCTGTTGAAGCGTTCGTTTCCAGTAACAGTTTGAATTTTTAGGTTTCACTCTGTTTTCTCCTATATTGATAGATGTATTTGGAACTCTAAATCCAACACGGTTTGTGCTAGCTTCTTGAAACTTGACACAATAAAGTAGTTTCACGTTCTCTCTCTATGTTTTGTTTCCTCTTGATGTAGCCCTGTGCAGTGACTGGCGAGAAACACTTTCATGGAAAGGGGTTGCCAAGCTTCCTAAAATTACGAATCTCCAGAAATCTCAGCAAATATTTTTTCAGCCAAACTGGATGATACTTTCAGGTAATGATCACTACACTAAGGCGACTTGGTTCCCCAAATTTCGTTCTTCTATGTTGAACCGTTCGTTTCCAGTAACAGTTTGAATTTTTAGGTTTCACTCTGTTTTCTCCTATATTGATAGATGTGTTTGAACTCTAAATGCAACACGGTTTGTGCTAGCTTCTTGAAACTTGACACAATAAAGTAGTTTCACGTTCTGTCTCCATGTTTTCTTTCCTCTTGATGTAGCCCTGAGCAGTGACTGGCGAGAAACACTTTCATGGAAAGGGGTTGCCAGGCTTCCCAAATTTACGAATCTCCAGAAATCTCAGCAAATATTTTTTCACCCAAACAGGATGATACTTTCAGGTATTGATCAGTACACGAAGGCGACTTGGTTCCCGAAATTTCCTTCTTCTATGTTGAAGCGTTCGTTTCCAGTAACAGTTTTAATTTTTAGGTTTCACTCTGTTTTCTCCTATATTGATAGATGTATTTGGAACTCTAAATCCAACACGGTGTGTGGTAGCTTCTTGAAACTTGACAAAATAAAGTAGTTTTGCGTTCTGTCTCTATGTTTTGTTTCCTCTTGATGTAGCCCTCAGCAGTGACAGGCGAGAAACACTTTCATGGAAAGGGGTTGCCAGGCTTCCCAAAATTACGAATCTCCAGAAATCTCAGCAAATATTTTTTCACCCAAACTGATGAAACTTTCAGGTAATGATCAGTACACGAAGGCGACTTGGTTCCCCAAATTTCGTTATTCTATGTTGAAGCGTTCATTTCCAGTAACAGTTTGAATTTTTAGGTTTCACTATGTTTTCCCCTATATTGATAGATTTATTTGGAACTCTAAATCCAACACGGTTTGTGCTAGCTTCTTGAAACTTGACACAATAAAGTAGTTTCAAGTTCTATCTCTATGTTTTGATTCCTCTTGATGTAGCCCTAAGCAGTTACTGGCGAGAAACACTTTCATGGAAAGGGGTTTCCAGGCTTCCCAAAATTACGAATCTCCAGAAATCTCAGCAAATATTTTTTCACCCAAACTGGATGATACTTTCAGGTAATGATCAGTACACGAAGGCGACTTGGTTCCCCAAATTTCGTTCTTCTATGTTGAAGCGTTCGTTTCCAGTAACAGTTTGAATTTTTAGGTTTCACTCTGTTTTCTCCTATATTGATAGATGTATTTGGAACTCTAAACCCAACACGGTTTGTGCTAGCTTCTTGAAACTTGACACAATAAAGTAGTTTCACGTTCTATCTCTATGTTTTGTTTCCTCTTGATGTAGCCCTGTGCAGTGACTGGCGAGAAACACTTTCATGGAAAGGGGTTGCCAAGCTTCCTAAAATTACGAATCTCCAGAAATCTCAGCAAATATTTTTTCAGCCAAACTGGATGATACTTTCAGGTAATGATCACTACACTAAGGCGACTTGGTTCCCCAAATTTCGTTCTTCTATGTTGAAGCGTTCGTTTCCAGTAACAGTTTGACTTTTTAGGTTTCACTCTGTTTTCTCCTATATTGATAGATGTGTTTGAACTCTAAATGCAACACGGTTTGTGCTAGCTTCTTGAAACTTGACACAATAAAGTAGTTTCACGTTCTATCTCTGTTTTGATTCCTCCTGATGTAGCACTAAGCAGTGACTGGCGAGAAACACTTTCATGGAAAGGGGTTGCCAGGCTTCCCAAAATTACGTATCTCCAGAAATCTCAGCAAATATTTTTTCACCCAAACTGGATGATACTTTCAGGTAATGATCAGTACACTAAGGCGACTTGGTTCCCCAAATTTCGTTCTTCTATGTTGAAGCGTTCGTTTCCTGTAACAGTTTGAATTTTTAGGTTTCACTCTGTTTTCTCCTATATTGATAGATGTATTTGGAACTCTAAATCCAACACGGTTTGTGCTAGCTTCTTGAAACTTGACACAATAAAGTAGTTTCACGTTCTATCTCTATGTTTTGATTTTTCTTGATGTAGCCCTAAGCAGTGACTGGCGAGAAACACTTTCATGGAAAGGGGTTTCCAGGCTTCCCAAAATTATGAATCTCCATAAATCTCAGCAAATATTTTTTCACCCAAACTGGATGATACTTTCAGGTAATGATCAGTACACGAAGGCGACTTGGTTCCCCAAATTTCGTTCTTCATGTTGAAGCGTTCATTTCCAGTAACAGTTTGAATTTTTAGGTTTCACTCTGTTTTCTCCTATATTGATAGATGTATTTGGAACTCTGGATCGAACAAGGTTTGTGCTAGCTTCTTGAAACTTGACACAATAAAGTAGTTTCACGTTCTATCTCTATATTATGTTTCCTCTTGATGTAGCCCTAAGCAGTGACAGGCGAGAAACACTTTCATGGAAAGGGGTTGCCAGGCTTCCCAAAATTACGAATCTCCAGAAATCTCAGGAAATATTTTTTCACCCAAACAGGATGATACTTTCAGGTAATGATCAGTACACGAAGGCGACTTGGTTCCCCAAATTTCGTTCTTCTATGTTGAAGCGTTCGTTTCCAGTAACAGTTTGAATTTTTAGGTTTCACTCTGTTTTCTCCTATATTGATAGATGTATTTGGAACTCTAAATCCAACACGGTTTGTGCTAGCTTCTTGAAACTTGACACAATAAAGTAGTTTCACGTTCTATCTCTATGTTTTGTTTCCTCTTGATGTAGCCCTGTGCAGTGACTGGCGAGAAACACTTTCATGGAAAGGGGTTGCCAAGCTTCCTAAAATTACGAATCTCTAGAAATCTCAGCAAATATTTTTTCAGCCATACTGGATGATACTGTCAGGTAATGATCAGGACACGAAGGCAACTTGGTTCCCCAAATTTCGTTCTTCTATGTTGAAGCGTTTGTTTCCAGTAACAGTTTGAATTTTTAGGTTTCACTCTGTTTTCTCCTATATTGATAGATGTATTTGGAACTCTAAATCCAACACGGTTTGTGCTAGCTTCTTGAAACTTGACACAATAAAGTAGTTTCACGTTCTATCTCTATGTTTTGATTCCTCTTGATGTAGCCCTAAGCAGTGACTGGCGAGAAACACTTTCATGGAAAGGGGTTTCCAGGCTTCCCAAAATTACGAATCTCCAGAAATCTCAGCAAATATTTTTTCACCCAAACTGGATGATACTTTCAGGTAATGATCAGTACACGAAGGCGACTTGGTTCCCCACATTTCGTTCTTCATGTTGAAGCGTTCATTTCCAGTAACAGTTTGAATTTTTAGGTTTCACTCTGTTTTCTCCTATATTGATAGATGTATTTGGAACTCTAGATCGAACAAGGTTTGTGCTAGCTTCTTGAAACTTGACACAATAAAGTAGTTTCACGTTCTATCTCTATATTATGTTTCCTCTTGATGTAGCCCTAAGCAGTGACAGGCGAGAAACACTTTCATGGAAAGGGGTTGCCAGGCTTCCCAAAATTACGAATCTCCAGAAATCTCAGGAAATATTTTTTCACCCAAACAGGATGATACTTTCAGGTAATGATCAGTACACGAAGGCGACTTGGTTCCCCAAATTTCGTTCTTCTATGTTGAAGCGTTCGTTTCCAGTAACAGTTTGAATTTTTAGGTTTCACTCTGTTTTCTCCTATATTGATAGATGTATTTGGAACTCTAAATCCAACACGGTTTGTGCTAGCTTCTTGAAACTTGACACAATAAAGTAGTTTCACGTTCTATCTCTATGTTTTGTTTCCTCTTGATGTAGCCCTGTGCAGTGACTGGCGAGAAACACTTTCATGGAAAGGGGTTGCCAAGCTTCCTAAAATTACGAATCTCCAGAAATCTCAGCAAATATTTTTTCAGCCATACTGGATGGTACTTTCAGGTAATGATCAGGACACGAAGGCAACTTGGTTCCCCAAATTTCGTTCTTCTATGTTGAAGCGTTTGTTTCCAGTAAGAGTTTGAATTTTTAGGTTTCACTCTGTTTTCTCCTATATTGATAGATGTATTTGGAACTCTAAATCCAACACGGTTTGTGCTAGCTTCTTGAAACTTGACACAATAAAGTAGTTTCACGTTCTATCTCTATGTTTTGATTCCTCTTGATGTAGCCCTAAGCAGTGACTGGCGAGAAACACTTTCATGGAAAGGGGTTTCCAGGCTTCCCAAAATTACGAATCTCCAGAAATCTCAGCAAATATTTTTTCACCCAAACTGGATGATACTTTCACGTAATGATCAGTACACGAAGGCGACTTGGTTCCCCACATTTCGTTCTTCATGTTGAAGCGTTCATTTCCAGTAACAGTTTGAATTTTTAGGTTTCACTCTGTTTTCTCCTATATTGATAGATGTATTTGGAACTCTAGATCGAACAAGGTTTGTGCTAGCTTCTTGAAACTTGACACAATAAAGTAGTTTCACGTTCTATCTCTATATTATGTTTCCTCTTGATGTAGCCCTAAGCAGTGACAGGCGAGAAACACTTTCATGGAAAGGGGTTGCCAGGCTTCCCAAAATTACGAATCTCCAGAAATCTCAGGAAATATTTTTTCACCCAAACAGGATGATACTTTCAGGTAATGATCAGTACACGAAGGCGACTTGGTTCCCCAAATTTCGTTCTTCTATGTTGAAGCGTTCGTTTCCAGTAACAGTTTGAATTTTTAGGTTTCACTCTGTTTTCTCCTATATTGATAGATGTATTTGGAACTCTAAATCCAACACGGTTTGTGCTAGCTTCTTGAAACTTGACACAATAAAGTAGTTTCACGTTCTATCTCTATGTTTTGTTTCCTCTTGATGTAGCCCTGTGCAGTGACTGGCGAGAAACACTTTCATGGAAAGGGGTTGCCAAGCTTCCTAAAATTACGAATCTCCAGAAATCTCAGCAAATATTTTTTCAGCCAAACTGGATGATACTTTCAGGTAATGATCACTACACTAAAGCGACTTGGTTCCCCAGATTTCGTTCTTCTATGTTGAAGCGTTCGTTTCCAGTAACAGTTTGAATTTTTAGGTTTCACTCTGTTTTCTCCTATATTGATAGATGTATTTGGAACTCTAAATCCAACACGGTTTGTGCTAGCTTCTTGAAACTTGACACAATAAAGTAGTTTCACATTCTATCTCTATGTTTTGTTTCCTCTTGATGTAGCCCTGTGCAGTGACTGACGAGAAACACTTTCATGGAAAGGGGTTGCCAAGCTTCCTAAAATTACGAATCTCCAGAAATCTCAGCAAATATTTTTTCAGCCAAACTGGATGATACTTTCAGGTAATGATCACTACACTAAGGCGACTTGGTTCCTCAAATTTCGTTCTTCTATGTTGAAGCGTTCGTTTCCAGTAACAGTTTGAATTTTTAGGTTTCACTCTGTTTTCTCCTATATTGATAGATGTGTTTGAACTCTAAATGCAACACGGTTTGTGCTAGCTTCTTGAAACTTGACACAATAAAGTAGTTTCACATTCTATCTCTGTTTTGATTCCTCTTGATGTAGCACTAAGCAGTGACAGGCGAGAAACACTTTCATGGAAAGGGGTTGCCAGGCTTCCCAAATTTACGTATCTCCAGAAATCTCAGCAAATATTTTTTCACCCAAACTGGATGATACTTTCAGGTAATGATCTGTACACGAAGGCGACTTGGTTCCCCAAATTTCGTTCTTCTATGTTGAAGCGTTCGTTTCCAGTAACAGTTTGAATTTTTAGGTTTCACTCTGTTTTCTCCTATATTGATAGATGTATTTGGAACTCTAAATCCAACACGGTTTCTGCTAGCTTCTTGAAACTTGACACAATAAAGTAGTATCACGTTCTATCTCTATGTTTTGATTCCTCTTGATGTAGCCCTAAGCAGTGACTGGCGAGAAACACTTTCATGGTAAGGGGTTTCCAGGCTTCCCAAAATTACGAATCTCCAGAAATCTCAGCAAATATTTTTTTACACAAACTGGATGATACTTTCAGGTAATGATCAGTACACGAAGGCGACTTGGTTCCCCAAATTTCGTTCTTCTATGTTGAAGCGTTCGTTTCCAGTAACAGTTTGAATTTTTAGGTTTCACTCTGTTTTCTCCTATATTGATAGATGTGTTTGAACTCTAAATGCAACACGGTTTGTGCTAGCTTCTTGAAACTTGACACAATAAAGTAGTTTCACGTTCTGTCTCCATGTTTTCTTTCCTCTTGATGTAGCCCTAAGCAGTGACTGGCGAGAAACACTTTCATGGAAAGGGGTTGCCAGGCTTCCCAAATTTACGAATCTCCAGAAATCTCAGCAAATATTTTTTCACCCAAACAGGATGATACTTTCAGGTAATGATCAGTACACGAAGGCGACTTGGTTCCCGAAATTTCCTTCTTCTATGTTGAAGCGTTCGTTTCCAGTAACAGTTTTAATTTTTAGGTTTCACTCTGTTTTCTCCTATAATGATAGATGTATGTGGAATTCTAAATCCAACACGGTTTGTGCTAGCTTCTTGAAACTTGACACAATAAAGTAGTTTCACGTTCTATCTCTGTTTTGATTCCTCTTGATGTAGCACTAAGCAGTGACTGGCGAGAAACACTTTCATGGAAAGGGGTTGCCAGGCTTCCCAAAATTACGTATCTCCAGAAATCTCAGCAAATATTTTTTCACCCAAACTGGATGATACTTTCAGGTAATGATCAGTACACGAAGGCGACTTGGTTCCCCAAATTTCGTTCTTCTATGTTGAAGCGTTCGTTTCCAGTAACAGTTTGAATTTTTAGGTTTCACTCTGTTTTCTCCTATATTGTTAGATGTATTTGGAACTCTAAATCCAACACGGTTTGTGCTAGCTTCTTGAAACTTGACACAATAAAGTAGTTTCACGTTCTGTCTCTATGTTTTGTTTCCTCTTAATGTAGCCCTAAGCAGTGACTGGCGAGAAACACTTTCATGGATAGCGTTGCCAGGCTTCCCAAAATTACGATCTCCAGAAATCTCAGCATATATTTTTTCACCCAAACAGGATGATACTTTCAGATAATGATCAGTACACTAAGGTGACTTGGTTCCCCAAATTTCGTTCTTCTATGTTGAAGCGTTCATTTCCAGTAACAGTTTGAATTTTTAGGTTTCACTCTGTTTTCTCCTATATTGTTAGATGTATTTGGAACTCTAAATCCAACACGGTTTGTGCTAGCTTCTTGAAACTTGATACAATTAAGTAGTTTCACGTTCTGTCTCTATGTTTTGTTTCCTCTTGATGTAGCCCTAAGCAGTGACAGGCGAGAAACACTTTCATGGAAAGGGGTTGCCAGGCTTCCCAAAATTACGAATCTCCAGAAATCTCAGCAAATATTTTTTCAAACAAACAGGATGATACTTTCAGGTAATGATCACTACACGAAGGCGACTTCGTTCCCCAAATTTCGTTCTTCTATGTTGAAGCGTTCGTTTCCAGTAACAGTTTGAATTTTTAGGTTTCACTCTGTTTTCTCCTATATTGATAGATGTATGTGGAATTCTAAATCCAACACGGTTTGTGCTAGCTTCTTGAAACTTGACACAATAAAGTAGTTTCACGTTCTATCTCTGTTTTGATTCCTCTTGATGAAGCCCTAAGCTGTGTCTGGCGAGAAACACTTTCATGGAAAGGGGTTGCCAGGCTTCCCAAAATTACGAATCTCCAGAAATCTCAGCAAATATTTTTTCACCCAAACTGGATGATACTTTCAGGTAATGATCACTACACTAAGCGACTTGGTTCCCCAAATTTCGTTCTTCTATGTTGAAGCGTTCGTTTCCAGTAACAGTTTGAATTTTTAGGTTTCACTCTGTTTTCTCCTATATTGATAGATGTATTTGAACTCTAAATGCAACACGGTTTGTGCTAGCTTCTTGAAACTTGACACAATAAAGTAGTTTCACGTTCTGTCTCCATGTTTTGTTTCCTCTTGATGTAGCCCTAATCAGTGACTGGCGAGAAACACGTTCATGGAAAGGGGTTGCCAAGCTTCCCAAAATTAAGAATCTCCAGAAATCTCAGCAATTATTTTTTCACCCAAACAGGATGATACTTTCAGGTAATGATCAGTACACGAAGGTGACTTGGTTCCCCAAATTTCGTTCTTCTAAGTTGAAGCGTTCGTTTCCAGTAACAGTTTGAATATTTAGGGTTCACTCTGTTTTCTCCTATATTGATAGATGTATTTGGAACTCTAAATCCAACACGGTTTGTGCTAGCTTCTTGAAACTTGACACAATAAAGTAGTTTCACGTTCTATCTCTATATTTTGTTTCCTCTTGATGTAGCCCTAAGCAGTGACAGGCGAGAAACACTTTCATGGAAAGGGGTTGCCAGGCTTCCCAAAATTACGAATCTCCAGAAATCTCAGCAAATATTTTTTCACCCAAACAGGATGATACTTTCAGGTAATGATCAGTACACTAAGGTGACTTGGTTCACCAAATTTCGTTCTTCTATGTTGAAGCGTTCGTTTCCAGTAACAGTTTGAATTTTTAGGTTTCACTCTGTTTTCTCCTATATTGGTAGATGTATTTGGAACTCTAAATCCAACACGGTTTGTGCTAGCTTCTTGAAACTTGAAACAATAAAGTAGTTTCACGTTCTATCTCTATGTTTTGATTCCTCTTGATGTAGCCCTAAGCAGTGACTGGCGAGAAACACTTTCATGGAAAGGGGTTGCCAGGCTTCCCAAAATTACGAATCTCCAGAAATCTCATCAAATATTTTTTCACCCACACTGGATGATACTTTCAGGTAATGATCAGTACACGAAGGCGACTTGGTTCCCCAAATTTCATTCTTCTATGTTGAAGCGTTCATTTCCAGTAACAGTTTGAATTTTTAGGTTTCACTCTGTTTTCTCCTATATTGATAGATGTATTTGGAACTCTAAATCCAACACGGTTTGTGCTAGCTTCTTGAAACTTGACACAATTAAGTAGTTTCACGTTCTGTCTCTATGTTTTGTTTCCTCTTGATGTAGCCCTCAGCAGTGACTGGCGTGAAACACTTTAATGGAAACGGGTTGCCAGGCTTCCCAAAATTACGAATCTCCAGAAATCTCAGCGAATATTTTTTCACCCAAACAGGATGATACTTTCAGGTAATGATCACTACACGAAGGCGACTTGGTTCCCCAAATTTCGTTCTTCTATGTTGAAGCGTTCGTTTCCAGTAACAGTTTGAATTTTTAGGTTTCACTCTGTTTTCTTCTATATTGATAGATGTATGTGGAATTCTGAATCCAACACGGTTTGTGCTAGCTTCTTGAAACTTGACACAATAAAGTAGTTTCACGTTCTATCTCTGTTTTGATTCCTCTTGATGAAGCCCTAAGCTGTGACTGGCGAGAAACACTTTCATGGAAAGGGGTTGCCAGGCTTCCCAAAATTACGAATCTCCAGAAATCTCAGCAAATATTTTTTAACCCAAACTGGATGATACTTTCAGTTAATGATCACTACACTAAGGCGACTTGGTTCCCCAAATTTCGTTCTTCTATGTTGAAGCGGTCGTTTCCAGTAACAGTTTGAATTTTTAGGTTTCACTCTGTTTTCTCCTATATTGATAGATGTATTTGGAACTCTAAATCCAACACGGTTTGTGCTAGCTTCTTGAAACTTGACACAATAAAGTAGTTTCACGTTCTATCTCTATGTTTTGTTTCCTCTTGATGTAGCCCTGTGCAGTGACTGGCGAGAAACACTTTCATGGAAAGGGGTTGCCAAGCTTCCTAAAATTACGAATCTCCAGAAATCTCAGCAAATATTTTTTCAGCCAAACTGGATGATACTTTCAGGTAATGATCAGTACACGAAGGCGACTTGGTTCCCCAAATTTCGTTCTTCTATGTTGAAGCGTTCGTTTCCAGTAACAGTTTGAATTTTTAGGTTTCACTCTGTTTTCTCCTATACTGATAGATGTATTTGGAACTCTAAATCCAACACGGTTTGTGCTAGCTTCTTCAAACTTGACACAATAAAGTAGTTTCACGTTCTGTCTCTATGTTTTGTTTCCTCTTGATGTAGCCCTCAGCAGTGACTGGCGTGAAACACTTTAATGGAAACGGGTTGCCAGGCTTCCCAAAATTACGAATCTCCAGAAATCTCAGCAAATATTTTTTCACCCAAACAGGATGATACTTTCAGGTAATGATCACTACACGAAGGCGACTTGGTTCCCCAAATTTCGTTCTTCTATGTTGAAGCGTTCGTTTCCAGTAACAGTTTGAATTTTTAGGTTTCACTCTGTTTTCTCCTATATTGATAGATGTATTTGGAACTCTAAATCCAACACGGTTTGTGCTAGCTTCTTGAAACTTGACACAATAAAGTAGTTTCACGTTCTATCTCTATGTTTTGTTTCCTCTTGATGTAGCCCTGTGCAGTGACTGGCGAGAAACACTTTCATGGAAAGGGGTTGCCAAGCTTCCTAAAATTACGAATCTCCAGAAATCTCAGCAAATATTTTTTCAGCCAAACTGGATGATACTTTCAGGTAATGATCAGTACACGAAGGCGACTTGGTTCCCCAAATTTTGTTCTTCTATGTTGAAGCGTTCGTTTCCAGTAACAGTTTGAATTTTTAGGTTTCACTCTGTTTTCTCCTATATTGATAGATGTATTTGGAACTCTAAATCCAACACGGTTTGTGCTAGCTTCTTCAAACTTGACACAATAAAGTAGTTTCACGTTCTATCTCTATATTTTGTTTCCTCTTGATGTAGCCCTAAGCAGTGACTGGCGAGAAACACTTTCATGGAAAGGGGTTGCCAGGCTTCCCAAAATTACGAATCTCCAGAAATCTCAGCAAATATTTTTTCACCCAAACAGGATGATACTTTCAGGTAATGATCAGTACACTAAGGTGACTTGGTTCACCAAATTTCGTTCTTCTATGTTGAAGCGTTCGTTTCCAGTAACAGTTTGAATTTTTAGGTTTCACTCTGTTTTCTCCTATATTGATAGATGTATTTGGAACTCTAAATCCAACACGGTTTGTGCTAGCTTCTTGAAACTTGACACAATAAAGTAGTTTCACGTTCTATCTCTATGTTTTGATTCCTCTTGATGTAGCCCTAAGATGTCACTGGCGAGAAACACTTTCATGGAAAGGGGTTTCCAGGCTTCCCAAAATTACGAATCTCCATAAATCTCAGCAAATATTTTTTCACCCAAACTGGATGATACTTTCAGGTTATGATCAGTACACGATGGCGACTTGGTTCTCCAAATATCGTTCTTCTATGTTGAAGCGTTCGTTTCCAGTAACAGTTTGAATTTTTAGGTTTCACTCTGTTTTCTCCTATATTGATAGATGTATTTGGAACTCTAAATCCAACACGGTTTGTGCTAGCTTCTTGAAACTTGACACAATAAAGTAGTTTCACGTTCTGTCTCTATGTTTTGTTTCCTCTTGATGTAGCCCTAAGCAGTGACTGGCGGGAAACACTTTCATGGAAAGGGGTTGCCAGGCTTCCCAAAATTACGAATCTCCAGAAATCTCAGCAAATATTTTTTCACCCAAACAGGATGATACTTTCAGGTAATGATCAGTACACTAAGTTGACTTGGTTCCCCAAATTTCGTTCTTGTATGATGAAGCGTTCGTTTCCAGTAACAGTTTGAATATTTAGTTTTCACTCTGTTTTCTCCTATATTGATAGATGTACTTGGAACTCTAAATCCAACACGGTTTGTGCTAGCTTCTTTAAACTTGACAGAATAAAGTACTTTCACGTTCTATCTCTATGTTTTGTTTCCTCTTGATGTAGCCCTAAGCAGTGACTGGCGAGAAACACTTTCATGGAAAGGGGTTGGCAGGCTTCCCAAAATTACGAATCTCCAGAAATCTCAGCAAATATTTTTTCACCCAAACAGGATGATACTTTCAGGTAATAATCAGTACACTAAGGTGACTTGGTTCCCCAAATTTCGTTCTTCTATGTTGAAGCGTTCGTTTCCAGTAACAGTTTGAATTTTTAGGTTTCACTCTGTTTTCTCCTATATTGATAGATGTATTTGGAACTCTAAATCCAACACGGTTTGTGCTAGCTTCTTTAAATTTGACACAATAAAGTAGTTTCACGTTCTATCTCTATGTTTTGATTCCTCTTGATGTAGCCCAAAGCAGTGACTGGCGAGAAACACTTTCATGGAAAGGGGTTGCCAGGCTTCCCAAAATTACGAATCTCCAGAAATCTCAGCAAATATTTTTTCACCCACACTGGATGATACTTTCAGGTAATGATCAGTACACGAAGGCGACTTGGTTCCCCAAATTTCGTTCTTCTATGTTGAAGCGTTCGTTTCCAGTAACAGTTTGAATTTTTAGGTTTCACTCTGTTTTCTCCTATATTGATAGATGTATTTGGAACTCTAAATCCAACACGGTGTGTGGTAGCTTCTTGAAACTTGACACAATAACGTAGTTTTGTGTTCTGTCTCTATGTTTTGCTTCCTCTTGATGTAGCCCTCAGCAGTGACAGGCGAGAAACACTTTCATGGAAAAGGGTTGCCAGGCTTCCCAAAATTACGAATCTCCAGAAATCTCAGCAAATATTTTTTCACCCAAACTGGATGATACTTTCAGGTAATGATCAGTACACGAAGGCGACTTGGTTCCCCAAATTTCGTTCTTCTATGTTGAAGCGTTCGTTTCCAGTAACAGTTTGAATTTTTAGGTTTCACTCTGTTTTCCCCTATATTGATAGATTTATTTGGAACTCTAAATCCAACACGGTTTGTGCTAGCTTCTTGAAACATGACACAATAAAGTAGTTTCACGTTCTATCTCTATGTTTTGTTTCCTCTTGATGTAGCCCTAAGCAGAGACTGGCGAGAAACACTTTCATGGAAAGGGGTTGCCAGGCTTCCCAAAATTACGAATCACCAGTAATCTCAGGAAATATTTTTTCACCCAAACAGGATGATACTTTCAGGTAATGATCAGTACACGAAGGCGACTTGGTTCCCCAAATTTCGTTCTTCTATGTTGAAGCGTTCGTTTCCAGTAACAGTTTGAATTTTTAGGTTTCACTCTGTTTTCTCCTATATTGATAGATGTATTTGGAACTCTAAATCCAACACGGTTTGTGCTAGCTTCTTGAAACTTGACACAATAAAGTAGTTTCACGTTCTATCTCTATGTTTTGTTTCCTCTTGATGTAGCCCTGTGCAGTGACTGGCGAGAAACACTTTCATGGAAAGGGGTTGCCAAGCTTCCTAAAATTACGAATCTCCAGAAATCTCAGCAAATATTTTTTCAGCCATACTGGATGATACTTTCAGGTAATGATCTGTACACGAAGGCAACTTGGTTCCCCAAATTTCGTTCTTCTATGTTGAAGCGTTTGTTTCCAGTAACAGTTTGAATTTTTAGGTTTCACTCTGTTTTCTCCTATATTGATAGATGTATTTGGAACTCTAAATCCAACACGGTTTGTGCTCGCTTCTTGAAACTTGACACAATAAAGTAGTTTCACGTTCTATCTCTATATTTTGATTCCTCTTGATGTAGCCCTAAGCAGTGACTGGCGAGAAACACTTTCATGGAAAGGGGTTTCCAGGCTTCCCAAAATTACGAATCTCCAGAAATCTCAGCAAATATTTTTTCACCCAAACTGGATGATACTTTCAGGTAATGATCAGTACACGAAGGCGACTTGGTTCCCCAAATTTCGTTTTCTATGTTGAAGCGTTCGTTTCCAGTAACAGTTTGAATTTTTAGGTTTCACTCTGTTTTCTCCTATATTGATAGATGTATTTGGAACTCTAAATCCAACACGGTTTGTGCTAGCTTCTTGAAACTTGACACAATAAAGTAGTTTCACGTTCTATCTCTATGTTTTGTTTCCTCTTGATGTAGCCCTGTGCAGTGACTGGCGAGAAACACTTTCATGGAAAGGGGTTGACAAGCTTCCTAAAATTAAGAATCTCCAGAAATCTCAGCAAATATTTTTTCAGCCAAACTGGATGATACTTTCAGGTAATGATCACTACACTAAGGCGACTTGGTTCCCCAGATTTCGTTCTTCTATGTTGAAGCGTTCGTTTCCAGTAACAGTTTGAATTTTTAGGTTTCACTCTGTTTTCTCCTATATTGATAGATGTGTTTGAACTCTAAATGCAACACGGTTTGTGCTAGCTTCTTGAAACTTGACACAATAAAGTAGTTTCACGTTCTGTCTCCATGTTTTCTTTCCTCTTGATGTAGCCCTAAGCAGTGACTGGCGAGAAACACTTTCATGGAAAGGGGTTGCCAGGCTTCCCAAATTTACGAATCTCCATAAATCTCAGCAAATATTTTTTCACCCAAACAGGATGATACTTTCAGGTAATGATCAGTACACGAAGGCGACTTGGTTCCCGAAATTTCCTTCTTCTATGTTGAAGCGTTCGTTTCCAGTAACAGTTTTAATTTTTAGGTTTCACTCTGTTTTCTCCTATATTGATAGATGTATTTGGAACTCTAAATCCAACACGGTGTGTGGTAGCTTCTTGAAACTTGACACAATAAAGTAGTATTGCGTTCTGTCTCTATGTTTTGTTTCCTCTTGATGTAGCCCTCAGCAGTGACAGGCGAGAAACACTTTCATGGAAAGGGGTTGCCAGGCTTCCCAAAATTACGAATCTCCAGAAATCTCAGCAAATATTTTTTCACCCAAACTGGATGATACTTTCAGGTAATGATCAGTACACGAAGGCGACTTGGTTCCCCAAATTTCGTTCTTCTATGTTGAAGCGTTCATTTCCAGTAACAGTTTGAATTTTTAGGTTTCACTCTGTTTTCCCCTATATTGATAGATTTATTTGGAACTCTAAATCCAACACGGTTTGTGCTAGCTTCTTGAAACATGACACAATAAAGTAGTTTCACGTTCTATCTCTATGTTTTGTTTCTTCTTGATGTAGCCCTAAGCAGTGACTGGCGAGAAACACATTCATGGAAAGGGGTTGCCAGGCTTCCCAAAATTACGAATCACCAGTAATCTCAGGAAATATTTTTTCACCCAAACAGGATGATACTTTCAGGTAATGATCTGTACACGAAGGCAACTTGGTTCCCCAAATTTCGTTCTTCTATGTTGAAGCGTTCGTTTCCAGTAACACTTTGAATTTTTAGGATTCACTCTGTTTTCTCCTATATTGATAGATGTATTTGGAACTCTAAATCCAACACGGTTTGTGCTAGCTTCTTGAAACTTGACACAATAAAGTAGTTTCACGTTCTATCTCTATGTTTTGTTTCCTCTTGATGTAGCCCTGTGCAGTGACTGGCGAGAAACACTTTCATGGAAACGGGTTGCCAAGCTTCCTAAAATTACGAATCTCCAGAAATCTCAGCAAATATTTTTTCAGCCATACTGGATGATACTTTCAGGTAATGATCAGGACACGAAGGCAACTTGGTTCCCCAAATTTCGTTCTTCTATGTTGAAGCGTTTGTTTCCAGTAACAGTTTGAATTTTTAGGTTTCACTCTGTTTTCTCCTATATTGATAGATGTATTTGGAACTCTAAATCCAACACGGTTTGTGCTAGCTTCTTGAAACTTGACACAATAAAGTAGTTTCACGTTCTATCTCTATGTTTTGTTTCCTCTTGATGTAGCCCTGTGCAGTGACTGGCGAGAAACACTTTCATGGAAAGGGGTTGCCAAGCTTCCTAAAATTACGAATCTCCAGAAATCTCAGCAAATATTTTTTCAGCCATACTGGATGATACTTTCAGGTAATGATCTGTACACGAAGGCAACTTGGTTCCCCAAATTTCGTTCTTCTATGTTGAAGCGTTTGTTTCCAGTAACAGTTTGAATTTTTAGGTTTCACTCTGTTTTCTCCTATATTGATAGATGTATTTGGAACTCTAAATCCAACACGGTTTGTGCTCGCTTCTTGAAACTTGACACAATAAAGTAGTTTCACGTTCTATCTCTATATTTTGATTCCTCTTGATGTAGCCCTAAGCAGTGACTGGCGAGAAACACTTTCATGGAAAGGGGTTTCCAGGCTTCCCAAAATTACGAATCTCCAGAAATCTCAGCAAATATTTTTTCACCCAAACTGGATGATACTTTCAGGTAATGATCAGTACACGAAGGCGACTTGGTTCCCCAAATTTCGTTTTCTATGTTGAAGCGTTCGTTTCCAGTAACAGTTTGAATTTTTAGGTTTCACTCTGTTTTCTCCTATATTGATAGATGTATTTGGAACTCTAAATCCAACACGGTTTGTGCTAGCTTCTTGAAACTTGACACAATAAAGTAGTTTCACGTTCTATCTCTATGTTTTGTTTCCTCTTGATGTAGCCCTGTGCAGTGACTGGCGAGAAACACTTTCATGGAAAGGGGTTGACAAGCTTCCTAAAATTAAGAATCTCCAGAAATCTCAGCAAATATTTTTTCAGCCAAACTGGATGATACTTTCAGGTAATGATCACTACACTAAGGCGACTTGGTTCCCCAGATTTCGTTCTTCTATGTTGAAGCGTTCGTTTCCAGTAACAGTTTGAATTTTTAGGTTTCACTCTGTTTTCTCCTATATTGATAGATGTGTTTGAACTCTAAATGCAACACGGTTTGTGCTAGCTTCTTGAAACTTGACACAATAAAGTAGTTTCACGTTCTGTCTCCATGTTTTCTTTCCTCTTGATGTAGCCCTAAGCAGTGACTGGCGAGAAACACTTTCATGGAAAGGGGTTGCCAGGCTTCCCAAATTTACGAATCTCCATAAATCTCAGCAAATATTTTTTCACCCAAACAGGATGATACTTTCAGGTAATGATCAGTACACGAAGGCGACTTGGTTCCCGAAATTTCCTTCTTCTATGTTGAAGCGTTCGTTTCCAGTAACAGTTTTAATTTTTAGGTTTCACTCTGTTTTCTCCTATATTGATAGATGTATTTGGAACTCTAAATCCAACACGGTGTGTGGTAGCTTCTTGAAACTTGACACAATAAAGTAGTATTGCGTTCTGTCTCTATGTTTTGTTTCCTCTTGATGTAGCCCTCAGCAGTGACAGGCGAGAAACACTTTCATGGAAAGGGGTTGCCAGGCTTCCCAAAATTACGAATCTCCAGAAATCTCAGCAAATATTTTTTCACCCAAACTGGATGATACTTTCAGGTAATGATCAGTACACGAAGGCGACTTGGTTCCCCAAATTTCGTTCTTCTATGTTGAAGCGTTCATTTCCAGTAACAGTTTGAATTTTTAGGTTTCACTCTGTTTTCCCCTATATTGATAGATTTATTTGGAACTCTAAATCCAACACGGTTTGTGCTAGCTTCTTGAAACATGACACAATAAAGTAGTTTCACGTTCTATCTCTATGTTTTGTTTCCTCTTGATGTAGCCCTAAGCAGTGACTGGCGAGAAACACATTCATGGAAAGGGGTTGCCAGGCTTCCCAAAATTACGAATCACCAGTAATCTCAGGAAATATTTTTTCACCCAAACAGGATGATACTTTCAGGTAATGATCAGTACACGAAGGCGACTTGGTTCCCCAAATTTCGTTCTTCTATGTTGAAGCGTTCGTTTCCAGTAACACTTTGAATTTTTAGGATTCACTCTGTTTTCTCCTATATTGATAGATGTATTTGGAACTCTAAATCCAACACGGTTTGTGCTAGCTTCTTGAAACTTGACACAATAAAGTAGTTTCACGTTCTATCTCTATGTTTTGTTTCCTCTTGATGTAGCCCTGTGCAGTGACTGGCGAGAAACACTTTCATGGAAACGGGTTGCCAAGCTTCCTAAAATTACGAATCTCCAGAAATCTCAGCAAATATTTTTTCAGCCATACTGGATGATACTTTCAGGTAATGATCAGGACACGAAGGCAACTTGGTTCCCCAAATTTCGTTCTTCTATGTTGAAGCGTTTGTTTCCAGTAACAGTTTGAATTTTTAGGTTTCACTCTGTTTTCTCCTATATTGATAGATGTATTTGGAACTCTAAATCCAACACGGTTTGTGCTAGCTTCTTGAAACTTGACACAATAAAGTAGTTTCACGTTCTATCTCTATGTTTTGATTCCTCTTGATGTAGCCCTAAGCAGTGACTGGCGAGAAACACTTTCATGGAAAGGGGTTTCCAGGCTTCCCAAAATTACGAATCTCCAGAAATCTCAGCAAATATTTTTTCACCCAAACTGGATGATACTTTCAGGTAATGATCAGTACACGAAGGCGACTTGGTTCCCCAAATTTCGTTCTTCTATGTTGAAGCGTTCGTTTCCAGTAACAGTTTGAATTTTTAGGTTTCACTCTGTTTTCTCGTATATTGATAGATGTATTTGGAACTCTAAATCCAACACGGTTTGTGCTAGCTTCTTGAAACTTGACACAATAAAGTAGTTTCACATTCTATCTCTATGTTTTGTTTCCTCTTGATGTAGCCCTGTGCAGTGACTGACGAGAAACACTTTCATGGAAAGGGGTTGCCAAGCTTCCTAAAATTACGAATCTCCAGAAATCTCAGCAAATATTTTTTCAGCCAAACTGGATGATACTTTCAGGTAATGATCACTACACTAAGGCGACTTGGTTCCTCAAATTTCGTTCTTCTATGTTGAAGCGTTCGTTTCCAGTAACAGTTTGAATTTTTAGGTTTCACTCTGTTTTCTCCTATATTGATAGATGTGTTTGAACTCTAAATGCAACACGGTTTGTGCTAGCTTCTTGAAACTTGACACAATAAAGTAGTTTCACGTTCTATCTCTGTTTTGATTCCTCTTGATGTAGCACTAAGCAGTGACTGGCGAGAAACACTTTCATGGAAAGGGGTTTCCAGGCTTCCCAAAATTATGAATCTCCATAAATCTCAGCAAATATTTTTTCACCCAAACTGGATGATACTTTCAGGTAATGATCAGTACACGAAGGCGACTTGGTTCCCCAAATTTCGTTCTTCATGTTGAAGCGTTCATTTCCAGTAACAGTTTGAATTTTTAGGTTTCACTCTGTTTTCTCCTATATTGATAGATGTATTTGGAACTCTAAATCCAACAAGGTTTGTGCTAGCTTCTTGAAACTTGACACAATAAAGTAGTTTCACGTTCTATCTCTATGTTTGGATTCCTCTTGATGTAGCCCTAAGCAGTGACACGCGAGAAACACTTTCATGGAAAGGGGTTCCAGGCTTCCCAAAATTACGAATCTCCAGAAATCTCAGCAAATATTTTGTCACACAAACTGGATGATACTTTCAGGTAATGATCAGTACACGAAGGCGACTTGGTTCCCCAAATTTCGTTCTTCTATGTTGAAGCGTTCGTTTCCAGTAACAGTTTGAAATTTTAGGTTTCACTCTGTTTTCTCCTATATTGATAGATGTGTTTGAACTCTAAATGCAACACGGTTTGTGCTAGCTTCTTGAAACTTGACACAATAAAGTAGTTTCACGTTCTGTCTCCATGTTTTCTTTCCTCTTGATGTAGCCCTAAGCAGTTACTGGCGAGAAACACTTTCATGGAAAGGGGTTGCCAGGCTTCCCAAATTTACGAATCTCCAGAAATCTCAGCAAATATTTTCTCACCCAAACAGGATGATACTTTCAGGTAATGATCAGTACACGAAGGCGACTTGGTTCCCGAAATTTCCTTCTTCTATGTTGAAGCGTTCGTTTCCAGTAACAGTTTAATTTTTTAGGTTTCACTCTGTTTTCTCCTATATTGATAGATGTATGTGGAATTCTAAATCCAACACGGTTTGTGCTAGCTTCTTGAAACTTGACACAATAAAGTAGTTTCACGTTCTATCTCTGTTTTGATTCCTCTTGATGTAGCACTAAGCAGTGACTGGCGAGAAACACTTTCATGGAAAGGGGTTGCCAGGCTTCCCAAAATTACGTATCTCCAGAAATCTCAGCAAATATTTTTTCACCCAAACTGGATGATACTTTCAGGTAATGATCAGTACACTAAGGCGACTTGGTTCCCCAAATTTCGTTCTTCTATGTTGAAGCGTTCGTTTCCAGTAACAGTTTGAATTTTTAGGTTTCACTCTGTTTTCTCCTATATTGATAGATGTATTTGGAACTCTAAATCCAACAGGGTTTGTGCTAGCTTCTTGAAACTTGACACAATAAAGTAGTATCACGTTCTATCTCTATGTTTTGATTCCTCTTGATGTAGCCCTAAGCAGTGACTGGCGAGAAACACTTTCATGGAAAGGGGTTTCCAGGCTTCCAAAATTACGAATCTCCAGAAATCTCAGCAAATATTTTTTCACACAAACTGGATGATACTTTCAGGTAATGATCAGTACACGAAGGCGACTTGGTTTCCCAAATTTCGTTCTTCTATGTTGAAGCGTTCGTTTCCACTAACAGTTTGAATTTTTAGGTTTCACTCTGTTTTCTCCTATATTGATAGATATATTTGGAACTCTAAATCCAACACGGTTTGTGCTAGCTTCTTGAAACTTGACACAATAAAGTAGATTCACGTTCTATCTCTATGTTTTGATTCCTTTTGATGTAGCCCTAAGCAGTGACTGGCGAGAAACACTTTCATGGAAAGGGGTTGCCAGGCTTCCCAAAATTACGAATCTCCAGAAATCTCAGCAATTATTTTTTCACCCAAACTGGATGATACTTTCAGGTAATGATCACTACACGAAGGCCACTTGGTTCCCCAAATTTCGGTCTTCTATGTTGAAGCGTTCGTTTCCAGTAACACTTTGAATTTTTAGGTTTCACTCTGTTTTCTCCTATATTGATAGATGTATTTGGAACTCTAAAACCAACACGGTTTGTGCTAGCTTCTTGAAACTTGACACAATAAAGTAGTTTCACGTTCTGTCTCTATGTTTTGTTTCCTCTTAATGTAGCCCTAAGCAGTGACTGGCGAGAAACACTTTCATGGATAGGGGTTGCCAGGCTTCCCAAAATTACGATCTCCAGAAATCTCAGCATATATTTTTTCACCCAAACAGGATGATACTTTCAGGTAATGATCAGTACACTAAGGTGACTTGGTGCCCCAAATTTCGTTCTTCTATGTTGATGCGTTCGTTTCCAGTAACAGTTTGAATTTTTAGGTTTCACTCTGTTTTCTCCTATATTGATAGATGTATTTGGAACTCTAAATCCAACACGGTTTGTGCTAGCTTCTTGAAACTTGACACAATAAAGTAGTTTCACGTTCTATCTCTATGTTTGGATTCCTCTTGATGTAGCCCTAAGCAGTGACAGGCGAGAAACACTTTCATGGAAAGGGGTTGCCATGCTTCCCAAAATTACGAATCTCCAGAAATCTCAGCAAATATTTTTTCACCCACACTGGATGATACTTTCAGGTAATGATCAGTACACGAAGGCGACTTGGTTCCCCAAATTTCGTTCTTCTATGTTGAAGCGTTCATTTCCAGTAACAGTTTGAATTTTTAGGTTTCACTCTGTTTTCTCCTATATTGATAGATGTATTTGGAACTCTAAATCCAACACGGTTTGTGCTAGCTTCTTGAAACTTGACACAATTAAGTAGTTTCACGTTCTGTCTCTATGTTTTGTTTCCTCTTGATGTAGCCCTCAGCAGTGACTGGCGTGAAACACTTTAATGGAAACGGGTTGCCAGGCTTCCCAAAATTACGAATCTCCAGAAATCTCAGCAAATATTTTTTCTCCCAAACAGGATGATACTTTCAGGTAATGATCACTACACGAAGGCGACTTGGTTCCCCAAATTTCGTTCTTCTATGTTGAAGCGTTCGTTTCCAGTAACAGTTTGAATTTTTAGGTTTCACTCTGTTTTCTTCTATATTGATAGATGTATGTGGAATTCTAAATCCAACACGGTTTGTGCTAGCTTCTTGAAACTTGACACAATAAAGTAGTTTCACGTTCTATCTCTGTTTTGATTCCTCTTGATGAAGCCCTAAGATGTGACTGGCGAGAAACACTTTCATGGAAAGGGGTTGCCAGGCTTCCCAAAATTACGAATCTCCAGAAATCTCAGCAAATATTTTTTCAAACAAACAGGATGATACATTCAGGTAATGATCACTACACGAAGGTGACTTGGTTCCCCAAATTTCGTTCTTGTATGTTGAAGCGTTCGTTTCCAGTAACAGTTTGAATATTTAGTTTTCACTCTGTTTTCTCCTATATTGATAGATGTACTTGGAACTCTAAATCCAACACGGTTTGTGCTAGCTTCTTTAAACTTGACAGAATAAAGTACTTTCACGTTCTATCTCTATGTTTTGTTTCCTCTTGATGTAGCCCTAAGCAGTGACTGGCGAGAAACACTTTCATGGAAAGGGGTTGCCAGGCTTCCCAAAATTACGAATCTCCAGAAATCTCAGCAAATATTTTTTCACCCAAACAGGATGATACTTTCAGGTAATAATCAGTACACTAAGGTGACTTGGTTCCCCAAATTTCGTTCTTCTATGTTGAAGCGTTCGTTTCCAGTAACAGTTTTAATTTTTAGGTTTCACTCTGTTTTCTCCTATATTGATAGATGTATTTGGAACTCTAAATCCAACACGGTTTGTGCTAGCTTCTTGAAACTTGACACAATAAAGTAGTTTCACGTTCTGTCTCCATGTTTTGTTTCCTCTTGATGTAGCCCTAATCAGTGACTGGCGAGAAACACTTTCATGGAAAGGGGTTGCCAAGCTTCCCAAAATTAAGAATCTCCAGAAATCTCAGCAATTATTTTTTCACCTAAACTGGATGATACTTTCAGGTAATGATCAGTACACAAAGGTGACTTGGTTCCCCAAATTTCGTTCTTCTAAGTTGAAGCGTTCGTTTCCAGTAACAGTTTGAATATTTAGGTTTCACTCTGTTTTCTCCTATATTGATAGATGTATTTGGAACTCTAAATCCAACACGGTTTGTGCTAGCTTCTTGAAACTTGACACAATAAAGTAGTTTCACGTTCTATCTCTATATTTTGTTTCCTCTTGATGTAGCCCTAAGCAGTGACTGGCGAGAAACACTTTCATGGAAAGGGGTTGCCAGGCTTCCCAAAATTACGAATCTCCAGAAATCTCAGCAAATATTTTTTCACCCAAACAGGATGATACTTTCAGGTAATGATCAGTACACTAAGGTGACTTGGTTCACCAAATTTCGTTCTTCTATGTTGAAGCGTTCGTTTCCAGTAACAGTTTGAATTTTTAGGTTTCACTCTGTTTTCTCCTATATTGATAGATGTATTTGGAACTCTAAATCCAACACGGTTTGTGCTAGCTTCTTGAAACTTGACACAATAAAGTAGTTTCACGTTCTATCTCTATGTTTTGATTCCTCTTGATGTAGCCCTAAGCAGTGACTGGCGAGAAACACTTTCATGGAAAGGGGTTGCCAGGCTTCCCAAAATTACGAATCTCCAGAAATCTCATCAAATATTTTTTCACCCACACTGGATGATACTTTCAGGTAATGATCAGTACACGAAGGCGACTTGGTTCCCCAAATTTCGTTCTTCTATGTTGAAGCGTTCATTTCCAGTAACAGTTTGAATTTTTAGGTTTCACTCTGTTTTCTCCTATATTGATAGATGTATTTGGAACTCTAAATCCAACACGGTTTGTGCTAGCTTCTTGAAACTTGACACAATTAAGTAGTTTCACGTTCTGTCTCTATGTTTTGTTTCCTCTTGATGTAGCCCTCAGCAGTGACTGGCGTGAAACACTTTAATGGAAACGGGTTGCCAGGCTTCCCAAAATTACGAATCTCCAGAAATCTCAGCAAATATTTTTTCTCCCAAACAGGATGATACTTTCAGGTAATGATCACTACACGAAGGCGACTTGGTTCCCCAAATTTCGTTCTTCTATGTTGAAGCGTTCGTTTCCAGTAACAGTTTGAATTTTTAGGTTTCACTCTGTTTTCTTCTATATTGATAGATGTATGTGGAATTCTAAATCCAACACGGTTTGTGCTAGCTTCTTGAAACTTGACACAATAAAGTAGTTTCACGTTCTATCTCTGTTTTGATTCCTCTTGATGAAGCCCTAAGCTGTGACTGGCGAGAAACACTTTCATGGAAAGGGGTTGCCAGGCTTCCCAAAATTACGAATCTCCAGAAATCTCAGCAAATATTTTTTAACCCAAGTGGATGATACTTTCAGTTAATGATCACTACACTAAGGCGACTTGGTTCCCCAAATTTCGTTCTATGTTGAAGCGTTCGTTTCCAGTAACAGTTTGAATTTTTAGGTTTCACTCTGTTTTCTCCTATATTGATAGATGTATTTGGAACTCTAAATCCAACACGGTTTGTGCTAGCTTCTTGAAACTTGACACAATAAAGTAGTTTCACGTTCTATCTCTATGTTTTGTTTCCTCTTGATGTAGCCCTAAGCAGTGACTGGCGAGAAACACTTTCATGGAAAGGGGTTGCCAAGCTTCCTAAAATTACGAATCTCCAGAAATCTCAGCAAATATTTTTTCAGCCAAACTGGATGATACTTTCAGGTAATGATCAGTACACGAAGGCGACTTGGTTCCCCAATTTTCGTTCTTCTATGTTGAAGAGTTCGTTTCCAGTAACAGTTTGAATTTTTAGGTTTCACTCTGTTTTCTCCTATATTGATAGATGTATTTGGAACTCTAAATCCAACACGGTTTGTGCTAGCTTCTTCAAACTTGACACAATAAAGTAGTTTCACGTTCTGTCTCTATGTTTTGTTTCCTCTTGATGTAGCCCTCAGCAGTGACTGGCGTGAAACACTTTAATGGAAACGGGTTGCCAGGCTTCCCAAAATTACGAATCTCCAGAAATCTCAGCAAATATTTTTTCACCCAAACAGGATGATACTTTCAGGTAATGATCACTACACGAAGGCGACTTGGTTCCCCAAATTTCGTTCTTCTATGTTGAAGCGTTCGTTTCCAGTAACAGTTTGAATTTTTAGGTTTCACTCTGTTTTCTTCTATATTGATAGATGTATGTGGAATTCTAAATCCAACACGGTTTGTGCTAGCTTCTTGAAACTTGACACAATAAAGTAGTTTCACGTTCTATCTCTGTTTTGATTCCTCTTGATGAAGCCCTAAGCTGTGACTGGCGAGAAACACTTTCATGGAAAGGGGTTGCCAGGTTTCCCAAAATTACGAATCTCCAGAAATCTCAGCAAATATTTTTTAACCCAAACTGGATGATACTTTCAGTTAATGATCACTACACTAAGGCGACTTGGTTCCCCAAATTTCGTTCTTCTATGTTGAAGCGTTCGTTTCCAGTAACAGTTTGAATTTTTAGGTTTCACTCTGTTTTCTCCTATATTGATAGATGTATTTGGAACTCTAAATCCAACACGGTTTGTGCTAGCTTCTTGAAACTTGACACAATAAAGTAGTTTCACGTTCTATCTCTATGTTTTGTTTCCTCTTGATGTAGCCCTGTGCAGTGACTGGGGAGAAACACTTTCATGGAAAGGGGTTGCCAAGCTTCCTAAAATTACGAATCTCCAGAAATCTCAGCAAATATTTTTTCAGCCAAACTGGATGATACTTTCAGGTAATGATCAGTACACGAAGGCGACTTGGTTCCCCAAATTTCGTTCTTCTATGTTGAAGCGTTCGTTTCCAGTAACAGTTTGAATTTTTAGGTTTCACTCTGTTTTCTCCTATATTGATAGATGTATTTGGAACTCTAAATCCAACACGGTTTGTGCTAGCTTCTTCAAACTTGACACAATAAAGTAGTTTCACGTTCTATCTCTATATTTTGTTTCCTCTTGATGTAGCCCTAAGCAGTGACTGGCGAGAAACACTTTCATGGAAAGGGGTTGCCAGGCTTCCCAAAATTACGAATCTCCAGAAATCTCAGCAAATATTTTTTCACCCAAACAGGATGATACTTTCAGGTAATGATCAGTACACTAAGGTGACTTGGTTCACCAAATTTCGTTCTTCTATGTTGAAGCGTTCGTTTCCAGTAACAGTTTGAATTTTTAGGTTTCACTCTGTTTTCTCCTATATTGATAGATGTATTTGGAACTCTAAATCCAACACGGTTTGTGCTAGCTTCTTGAAACTTGACACAATAAAGTAGTTTCACGTTCTATCTCTATGTTTTGATTCCTCTTGATGTAGCCCTAAGATGTGACTGGCGAGAAACACTTTCATGGAAAGGGGTTTCCAGGCTTCCCAAAATTACGAATCTCCATAAATCTCAGCAAATATTTTTTCACCCAAACTGGATGATACTTTCAGGTAATGATCAGTACACGAAGGCGACTTGGTTCTCCAAATATCGTTCTTCTATGTTGAAGCGTTCGTTTCCAGTAACAGTTTGAATTTTTAGGTTTCACTCTGTTTTCTCCTATATTGATAGATGTATTTGGAACTCTAAATCCAACACGGTTTGTGCTAGCTTCTTGAAACTTGACACAATAAAGTAGTTTCACGTTCTGTCTCTATGTTTTGTTTCCTCTTGATGTAGCCCTAAGCAGTGACTGGCGGGAAACACTTTAATGGAAAGGGGTTGCCAGGCTTCCCAAAATTACGAATCTCCAGAAATCTCAGCAAATATTTTTTCACCCAAACAGGATGATACTTTCAGGTAATGATCAGTACACTAAGGTGACTTGGTTCCCCAAATTTCGTTCTTGTATGTTGAAGCGTTCGTTTCCAGTAACAGTTTGAATATTTAGTTTTCACTCTGTTTTCTCCTATATTGATAGATGTACTTGGAACTCTAAATCCAACACGGTTTGTGCTAGCTTCTTTAAACTTGACAGAATAAAGTACTTTCACGTTCTATCTCTATGTTTTGTTTCCTCTTGATGTAGCCCTAAGCAGTGACTGGCGAGAAACACTTTCATGGAAAGGGGTTGCCAGGCTTCCCAAAATTACGAATCTCCAGAAATCTCAGCATATATTTTTTCACCCAAACAGGATGATACTTTCAGGTAATAATCAGTACACTAAGGTGACTTGGTTCCCCAAATTTCGTTCTTCTATGTTGAAGCGTTCGTTTCCAGTAACAGTTTTAATTTTTAGGTTTCACTCTGTTTTCTCCTATATTGATAGATGTATTTGGAACTCTAAATCCAACACGGTTTGTGCTAGCTTCTTGAAACTTGACACAATAAAGTAGTTTCACGTTCTGTCTCCATGTTTTGTTTCCTCTTGATGTAGCCCTAATCAGTGACTGGCGAGAAACACTTTCATGGAAAGGGGTTGCCAAGCTTCCCAAAATTAAGAATCTCCAGAAATCTCAGCAATTATTTTTTCACCTAAACTGGATGATACTTTCAGGTAATGATCAGTACACAAAGGTGACTTGGTTCCCCAAATTTCGTTCTTCTAAGTTGAAGCGTTCGTTTCCAGTAACAGTTTGAATATTTAGGTTTCACTCTGTTTTCTCCTATATTGATAGATGTATTTGGAACTCTAAATCCAACACGGTTTGTGCTAGCTTCTTGAAACTTGACACAATAAAGTAGTTTCACGTTCTATCTCTATATTTTGTTTCCTCTTGATGTAGCCCTAAGCAGTGACTGGCGAGAAACACTTTCATGGAAAGGGGTTGCCAGGCTTCCCAAAATTACGAATCTCCAGAAATCTCAGCAAATATTTTTTCACCCAAACAGGATGATACTTTCAGGTAATGATCAGTACACTAAGGTGACTTGGTTCACCAAATTTCGTTCTTCTATGTTGAAGCGTTCGTTTCCAGTAACAGTTTGAATTTTTAGGTTTCACTCTGTTTTCTCCTATATTGATAGATGTATTTGGAACTCTAAATCCAACACGGTTTGTGCTAGCTTCTTGAAACTTGACACAATAAAGTAGTTTCACGTTCTATCTCTATGTTTTGATTCCTCTTGATGTAGCCCTAAGCAGTGACTGGCGAGAAACACTTTCATGGAAAGGGGTTGCCAGGCTTCCCAAAATTACGAATCTCCAGAAATCTCATCAAATATTTTTTCACCCACACTGGATGATACTTTCAGGTAATGATCAGTACACGAAGGCGACTTGGTTCCCCAAATTTCGTTCTTCTATGTTGAAGCGTTCATTTCCAGTAACAGTTTGAATTTTTAGGTTTCACTCTGTTTTCTCCTATATTGATAGATGTATTTGGAACTCTAAATCCAACACGGTTTGTGCTAGCTTCTTGAAACTTGACACAATTAAGTAGTTTCACGTTCTGTCTCTATGTTTTGTTTCCTCTTGATGTAGCCCTCAGCAGTGACTGGCGTGAAACACTTTAATGGAAACGGGTTGCCAGGCTTCCCAAAATTACGAATCTCCAGAAATCTCAGCAAATATTTTTTCTCCCAAACAGGATGATACTTTCAGGTAATGATCACTACACGAAGGCGACTTGGTTCCCCAAATTTCGTTCTTCTATGTTGAAGCGTTCGTTTCCAGTAACAGTTTGAATTTTTAGGTTTCACTCTGTTTTCTTCTATATTGATAGATGTATGTGGAATTCTAAATCCAACACGGTTTGTGCTAGCTTCTTGAAACTTGACACAATAAAGTAGTTTCACGTTCTATCTCTGTTTTGATTCCTCTTGATGAAGCCCTAAGCTGTGACTGGCGAGAAACACTTTCATGGAAAGGGGTTGCCAGGCTTCCCAAAATTACGAATCTCCAGAAATCTCAGCAAATATTTTTTAACCCAAACTGGATGATACTTTCAGTTAATGATCACTACACTAAGGCGACTTGGTTCCCCAAATTTCGTTCTTCTATGTTGAAGCGTTCGTTTCCAGTAACAGTTTGAATTTTTAGGTTTCACTCTGTTTTCTCCTATATTGATAGATGTATTTGGAACTCTAAATCCAACACGGTTTGTGCTAGCTTCTTGAAACTTGACACAATAAAGTAGTTTCACGTTCTATCTCTATGTTTTGTTTCCTCTTGATGTAGCCCTGTGCAGTGACTGGCGAGAAACACTTTCATGGAAAGGGGTTGCCAAGCTTCCTAAAATTACGAATCTCCAGAAGTCTCAGCAAATATTTTTTCAGCCAAACTGGATGATACTTTCAGGTAATGATCAGTACACGAAGGCGACTTGGTTCCCCAAATTTCGTTCTTCTATGTTGAAGCGTTCGTTTCCAGTAACAGTTTGAATTTTTAGGTTTCACTCTGTTTTCTCCTATATTGATAGATGTATTTGGAACTCTAAATCCAACACGGTTTGTGCTAGCTTCTTCAAACTTGACACAATAAAGTAGTTTCACGTTCTATCTCTATATTTTGTTTCCTCTTGATGTAGCCCTAAGCAGTGACTGGCGAGAAACACTTTCATGGAAAGGGGTTGCCAGGCTTCCCAAAATTATGAATCTCCAGAAATCTCAGCAAATATTTTTTCACCCAAACAGGATGATACTTTTAGGTAATGATCAGTACACTAAGGTGACTTGGTTCACCAAATTTCGTTCTTCTATGTTGAAGCGTTCGTTTCCAGTAACAGTTTGAATTTTTAGGTTTCACTCTGTTTTCTCCTATATTGATAGATGTATTTGGAACTCTAAATCCAACACGGTTTGTGCTAGCTTCTTGAAACTTGACACAATAAAGTAGTTTCACGTTCTATCTCTATGTTTGATTCCTCTTGATGTAGCCCTAAGATGTGACTGGCGAGAAACACTTTCATGGAAAGGGGTTTCCAGGCTTCCCAAAATTACGAATCTCCATAAATCTCAGCAAATATTTTTTCACCCAAACTGGATGATACTTTCAGGTAATGATCAGTACACGAAGGCGACTTGGTTCTCCAAATATCGTTCTTCTATGTTGAAGTGTTCGTTTCCAGTAACAGTTTGAATTTTTAGGTTTCACTCTGTTTTCTCCTATATTGATAGATGTATTTGGAACTCTAAATCCAACACGGTTTGTGCTAGCTTCTTGAAACTTGACACAATAAAGTAGTTTCACGTTCTGTCTCTATGTTTTGTTTCCTCTTGATGTAGCCCTAAGCAGTGACTGGCGGGAAACACTTTAATGGAAAGGGGTTGCCAGGCTTCCCAAAATTACGAATCTCCAGAAATCTCAGCAAATATTTTTTCACCCAAACAGGATGATACTTTCAGGTAATGATCAGTACACTAAGGTGACTTGGTTCCCCAAATTTCGTTCTTGTATGTTGAAGCGTTCGTTTCCAGTAACAGTTTGAATATTTAGTTTTCACTCTGTTTTCTCCTATATTGATAGATGTACTTGGAACTCTAAATCCAACACGGTTTGTGCTAGCTTCTTTAAACTTGACAGAATAAAGTACTTTCACGTTCTATCTCTATGTTTTGTTTCCTCTTGATGTAGCCCTAAGCAGTGACTGGCGAGAAACACTTTCATGGAAAGGGGTTGGCAGGCTTCCCAAAATTATGAATCTCCAGAAATCTCAGCAAATATTTTTTCACCCAAACAGGATGATACTTTCAGGTAATGATCAGTACACTAAGGTGACTTGGTTCCCCAAATTTCGTTCTTGTATGATGAAGCGTTCGTTTCCAGTAACAGTTTGAATATTTAGTTTTCACTCTGTTTTCTCCTATATTGATAGATGTACTTGGAACTCTAAATCCAACACGGTTTGTGCTAGCTTCTTTAAACTTGACAGAATAAAGTACTTTCACGTTCTATCTCTATGTTTTGTTTCCTCTTGATGTAGCCCTAAGCAGTGACTGGCGAGAAACACTTTCATGGAAAGGGGTTGGCAGGCTTCCCAAAATTACGAATCTCCAGAAATCTCAGCAAATATTTTTTCACCCAAACAGGATGATACTTTCAGGTAATAATCAGTACACTAAGGTGACTTGGTTCCCCATATTTCGTTCTTCTATGTTGAAGCGTTCGTTTCCAGTAACAGTTTGAATTTTTAGGTTTCACTCTGTTTTCTCCTATATTGATAGATGTATTTGGAACTCTAAATCCAACACGGTTTGTGCTAGCTTCTTGAAACTTGACACAATAAAGTAGTTTAACGTTCTATCACTATGTTTTGTTTCCTCTTGATGTACCCCTAAGCAGTGACAGGCGAGAAACACTTTCATGGAAAGGGGTTGCCATGCTTCCCAAAATTACGAATCTCCAGAAATCTCAGCAAATATTTTTTCACCCAAACAGGATGATACTTTCAGGTAATGATCAGTACACGAAGGCGACTTGGTTCCCCAAATTTTGTTCTTCTATGTTGAAGCGATCGTTTCCAGTAACAGTTTGAAATTTAGGTTTCACTCTGTTTTCTCCTATATTGATAGATGTATTTGGAACTCTAAATCCAACACGGTTTGTGCTAGCTTCTTGAAACTTGACACAATAAAGTAGTTTCACGTTCTATCTCTATGTTTTGTTTCCTCTTGATGTGGCCCTAAGCAGTGACAGGCGAGAAACACTTTTATGGAAAGGGGTTGCCAGGCTTCCCAAAATTACGAATCTCCAGAAATCGCAGCAAATATTTTTTCACCCAAACAGGATGATACTTTCAGTTAATGATCAGTACACTAAGGTGACTTGGTTCCCCAAATTTCGTTCTTCTATGTTGAAGCGTTCGTTTCCAGTAACAGTTTGAATTTTTAGGTTTCACTCTGTTTTCTCCTATATTGATAGATGTATTTGGAACTCTAAATCCAACACGGTTTGTGCTAGCTTCTTTAAATTTGACACAATAAAGTAGTTTCACGTTCTATCTCTATGTTTTGATTCCTCTTGATGTAGCCCAAAGCAGTGACAGGCGAGAAACACTTTCATGGAAAGGGGTTGCCAGGCTTCCCAAAATTACGAATATCCAGAAATCTCAGCAAATATTTTTTCACCCAAACAGGATGATACTTTCAGGTAATGATCAGTACACTAAGACGACTTGGTTCCCCAAATTTCGTTCTATATGTTGAAGCGTTTGTTTCCAGTAACAGTTTGAATTTTTAGGTTTCACTCTGTTTTCTCCTATATTGATAGATGTATTTGGAACTCTAAATCCAACACGGTTTGTGCTAGCTTCTTGAAACTTGACACAATTAAGTAGTTTCAAGTTCTATCTCTATGTTTTGTTTCCTCTTGATGTAGCCTTAAGCAGTGACTGGCGAGAAACACTTTCATGGAAAGGGGTTGCCAAGCTTCCTCAAATTACGAATCTCCAGAAATCTCAGCAAATATTTTTTCACCCAAACTGGATGATACTTTCAGGTAATGATCAGTACACGAAGGCGACTTGGTTCCCCAAATTTCGTTCTTCTATGTTGAAGCGTTCGTTTCCAGTAACAGTTTGAATTTTTAGGTTTCACTCTGTTTTCTCCTATATTGATAGATGTATTTGGAACTCTAAATCCAACACGGTTTGTGCTAGGTTCTTGAAACTTGACACAATAAAGTAGTTTCACGTTCTATCTCTACGTTTTGTTTCCTCTTGAGTAGCCTTAAGCCGTGACTGGCGAGAAACACTTTCATGGAAAGGGGTTGCCAAGTTTCCTAAAATTACGAATCTCCAGAAATCTCAGCAAATATTTTTTCACCCACACTGGATGATACTTTCAGGTAATGATCAGTACACGAAGGCGACTTGGTTCCCCAAATTTCGTTCTTCTATGTTGAAGCGTTCGTTTCCAGTAACAGTTTGAATTTTTAGGATTCACTCTGTTTTCTCCTATATTGATAGATGTATTTGGAACTCTAAATCCAACACGGTTTGTGCTAGCTTCTAGAAACTTGACGCAATAAAGTAGTTCCACGTTCTATCTCTATGTTTTGTTTCCTCTTGATGTAGCCCTAAGCAGTGACTGGCGAGAAACACTTTCATTGAAAGGGGTTGCCAGGCTTCCCAAAATTACGAATCTCCAGAAATCTCAGCAAATATTTTTTCACCCAAACAGGATGATACTTTCAGGTAATGATCAGTACACGAAGGCGACTTGGTTCCCCAAATTTCGTTCTTCTATGTTGAAGCGTTCGTTTCCAGTAACAGTTTGAATTTTTAGGTTTCACTCTGTTTTCTCCTATATTGATAGATGTATTTGGAACTCTAAATCCAACACGGTGTTTGGTAGCTTCTTGAAACTTGACACAATAAAGTAGTTTTGCGTTCTGTCTCTATGTTTTGTTTCCTCTTGATGTAGCCCTCAGCAGTGACAGGCGAGAAACACTTTCATGGAAAGGGGTTGCCAGGCTTCCCAAAATTACGAATCTCCAGAAATCTCAGCAAATATTTTTTCACCCAAACTGGATGATACTTTCAGGTAATGATCAGTACACGAAGGCGACTTGGTTCCCCAAATTTCGTTCTTCTATGTTGAAGCGTTCATTTCCAGTAACAGTTTGAATTTTTAGGTTTCACTCTGTTTTCCCCTATATTGATAGATGTATTTGGAACTCTAAATCCAACACGGTTTGTGCTAGCTTCTTGAAACATGACACAATAAAGTAGTTTCACGTTCTATCTCTATGTTTTGTTTCCTCTTGATGTAGCCCTAAGCAGTGACTGGCGAGAAACACTTTCATGGAAAGGGGTTGCCAGGCTTCCCAAAATTACGAATCACCAGTAATCTCAGGAAATATTTTTTCACCCAAACAGGATAATACTTTCAGGTAATGATCAGTACACGAAGGCGACTTGGTTCCCCAAATTTCGTTCTTCTATGTTGAAGCGTTCGTTTCCAGTAACAGTTTGAATTTTTAGGTTTCACTCTGTTTTCTCCTATATTGATAGATGTATTTGGAACTCTAAATCCAACACGGTTTGTGCTAGCTTCTTGAAACTTGACACAATAAAGTAGTTTCACGTTCTATCTCTATGTTTTGCTTCCTCTTGATGTAGCCCTGTGCAGTGACTGGCGAGAAACACTTTCATGGAAAGGGGTTGCCAAGCTTCCTAAAATTACGAATCTCCAGAAATCTCAGCAAATATTTTTTCAGCCATACTGGATGATACTTTCAGGTAATGATCAGGACACGAAGGCAACTTGGTTCCCCAAATTTCGTTCTTCTATGTTGAAGCGTTTGTTTCCAGTAACAGTTTGAATTTTTAGGTTTCACTCTGTTTTCTCCTATATTGATAGATGTATTTGGAACTCTAAATCCAACACGGTGTTTGGTAGCTTCTTGAAACTTGACACAATAAAGTAGTTTTGCGTTCTGTCTCTATGTTTTGTTTCCTCTTGATGTAGCCCTCAGCAGTGACAGGCGAGAAACACTTTCATGGAAAGGGGTTGCCAGGCTTCCCAAAATTACGAATCTCCAGAAATCTCAGCAAATATTTTTTCACCCAAACTGGATGATACTTTCAGGTAATGATCAGTACACGAAGGCGACTTGGTTCCCCAAATTTCGTTCTTCTATGTTGAAGCGTTCGTTTCCAGTAACAGTTTGAATTTTTAGGTTTCACTCTGTTTTCTCCTATATTGATAGATGTATTTGGAACTCTAAATCCAACACGGTTTGTGCTAGCTTCTTGAAACTTGACACAATAAAGTAGTTTCACATTCTATCTCTATGTTTTGTTTCCTCTTGATGTAGCCCTGTGCAGTGACTGGCGAGAAACACTTTCATGGAAAGGGGTTGCCAAGCTTCCTAAAATTACGAATCTCCAGAAATCTCAGCAAATATTTTTTCAGCCAAACTGGATGATACTTTCAGGTAATGATCACTACACTAAGGCGACTTGGTTCCCCAAATTTCGTTCTTCTATGTTGAAGCGTTCGTTTCCAGTAACAGTTTGAATTTTTAGTTTTCACTCTGTTTTCTCCTATATTGATAGATGTGTTTGAACTCTAAATGCAACACGGTTTGTGCTAGCTTCTTGAAACTTGACACAATAAAGTAGTTTCACGTTCTGTCTCCATGTTTTCTTTCCTCTTGATGTAGCCCTAAGCAGTGACAGGCGAGAAACACTTTCATGGAAAGGGGTTGCCAGGCTTCCCAAATTTACGAATCTCCAGAAATCTCAGCAAATATTTTTTCACCCAAACAGGATGATACTTTCAGGTAATGATCAGTACACGAAGGCGACTTGGTTCCCGAAATTTCCTTCTTCTATGTTGAAGCGTTCGTTTCCAGTAACAGTTTTAATTTTTTTGGTTTCACTCTGTTTTCTCCTATATTGATAGATGTATTTGGAACTCTAAATCCAACACGGTGTGTGGTAGCTTCTTGAAACTTGACACAATAAAGTAGTTTTGCGTTCTGTCTCTATGTTTTCTTTCCTCTTGATGTAGCCCTCAGCAGTGACAGGCGAGAAACACTTTCATGGAAAGGGGTTGCCAGGCTTCCCAAAATTACGAATCTCCAGAAATCTCAGCAAATATTTTTTCACCCAAACTGGATGATACTTTCAGGTAATGATCAGTACACGAAGGCGACTTGGTTCCCCAAATTTCGTTCTTCTATGTTGAAGCGTTCATTTCCAGTAACAGTTTGAATTTTTAGGTTTCATTCTGTTTTCCCCTATATTGATAGATTTATTTGGAACTCTAAATCCAACACGGTTTGTGCTAGCTTCTTGAAACATGACACAATAAAGTAGTTTCACGTTCTATCTCTATGTTTTGTTTCCTCTTGATGTAGCCCTAAGCAGTGACTGGCGAGAAACACTTTCATGGAAAGGGGTTGCCAGGCTTCCCAAAATTACGAATCACCAGTAATCTCAGGAAATATTTTTTCACCCAAACAGGATGATACTTTCAGGTAATGATCAGTACACGAAGGCGACTTGGTTCCCCAAATTTCGTTCTTCTATGTTGAAGCGTTCGTTTCCAGTAACAGTTTGAATTTTTAGGATTCACTCTGTTTTCTCCTATATTGATAGATGTATTTGGAACTCTAAATCCAACACGGTTTGTGCTAGCTTCTTGAAACTTGACACAATAAAGTAGTTTCACGTTCTATCTCTATGTTTTGTTTCCTCTTGATGTAGCCCTGTGAAGTGACTGGCGAGAAACACTTTCATGGAAAGGGGTTGCCAAGCTTCCTAAAATTACAAATCTCCAGAAATCTCAGCAAATATTTTTTCAGCCATACTGGATGATACTTTCAGGTAATGATCAGTACACGAAGGCGACTTGGTTCCCCAAATTTTGTTCTTCTATGTTGAAGCGATCGTTTCCAGTAACAGTTTGAAATTTAGGTTTCACTCTGTTTTCTCCTATATTGATAGATGTATTTGGAACTCTAAATCCAACACGGTTTGTGCTAGCTTCTTGAAACTTGACACAATAAAGTAGTTTCACGTTCTATCTCTATGTTTTTTTTCCTCTTGATGTTGCCCTAAGCAGTGACAGGCGAGAAACACTTTTATGGAAAGGGGTTGCCAGGCTTCCCAAAATTACGAATCTCCAGAAATCGCAGCAAATATTTTTTCACCCAAACAGGATGATACTTTCAGTTAATGATCAGTACACTAAGGTGACTTGGTTCCCCAAATTTCGTTCTTCTATGTTGAAGCGTTCGTTTCCAGTAACAGTTTGAATTTTTAGGTTTCACTCTGTTTTCTCCTATATTGATAGATGTATTTGGAACTCTAAATCCAACACGGTTTGTGCTAGCTTCTTTAAATTTGACACAATAAAGTAGTTTCACGTTCTATCTCTATGTTTTGATTCCTCTTGATGTAGCCCAAAGCAGTGACAGGCGAGAAACACTTTCATGGAAAGGGGTTGCCAGGCTTCCCAAAATTACGAATATCCAGAAATCTCAGCAAATATTTTTTCACCCAAACAGGATGATACTTTCAGGTAATGATCAGTACACTAAGATGACTTGGTTCCCCAAATTTCGTTCTTCTATGTTGAAGCGTTCGTTTCCAGTAACAGTTTGAATTTTTAGGTTTCACTCTGTTTTCTCCTATATTGATAGATGTATTTGGAACTCTAAATCCAACACGGTTTGTGCTAGCTTCTTGAAACTTGACACAATAAAGTAGTTTCAAGTTCTATCTCTATGTTTTGTTTCCTCTTGATGTAGCCTTAAGCAGTGACTGGCGAGAAACACTTTCATGGAAAGGGGTTGCCAAGCTTCCTCAAATTACGAATCTCCAGAAATCTCAGCAAATATTTTTTCACCCAAACTGGATGATACTTTCAGGTAATGATCAGTACACGAAGGCGACTTGGTTCCCCAAATTTCGTTCTTCTATGTTGAAGCGTTCGTTTCCAGTAACAGTTTGAATTTTTAGGTTTCACTCTGTTTTCTCCTATATTGATAGATGTATTTGGAACTCTAAATCCAACACGGTTTGTGCTAGGTTCTTGAAACTTGACACAATAAAGTAGTTTCACGTTCTATCTCTACGTTTTGTTTCCTCTTGAGTAGCCTTAAGCCGTGACTGGCGAGAAACACTTTCATGGAAAGGGGTTGCCAAGTTTCCTAAAATTACGAATCTCCAGAAATCTCAGCAAATATTTTTTCACCCACACTGGATGATACTTTCAGGTAATGATCAGTACACGAAGGCGACTTGGTTCCCCAAATTTCGTTCTTCTATGTTGAAGCGTTCGTTTCCAGTAACAGTTTGAATTTTTAGGATTCACTCTGTTTTCTCCTATATTGATAGATGTATTTGGAACTCTAAATCCAACACGGTTTGTGCTAGCTTCTAGAAACTTGACGCAATAAAGTAGTTCCACGTTCTATCTCTATGTTTTGTTTCCTCTTGATGTAGCCCTAAGCAGTGACTGGCGAGAAACACTTTCATTGAAAGGGGTTGCCAGGCTTCCCAAAATTACGAATCTCCAGAAATCTCAGCAAATATTTTTTCACCCAAACAGGATGATACTTTCAGGTAATGATCAGTACACGAAGGCGACTTGGTTCCCCAAATTTCGTTCTTCTATGTTGAAGCGTTCGTTTCCAGTAACAGTTTGAATTTTTAGGTTTCACTCTGTTTTCTCCTATATTGATAGATGTATTTGGAACTCTAAATCCAACACGGTGTTTGGTAGCTTCTTGAAACTTGACACAATAAAGTAGTTTTGCGTTCTGTCTCTATGTTTTGTTTCCTCTTGATGTAGCCCTCAGCAGTGACAGGCGAGAAACACTTTCATGGAAAGGGGTTGCCAGGCTTCCCAAAATTACGAATCTCCAGAAATCTCAGCAAATATTTTTTCACCCAAACTGGATGATACTTTCAGGTAATGATCAGTACACGAAGGCGACTTGGTTCCCCAAATTTCGTTCTTCTATGTTGAAGCGTTCATTTCCAGTAACCGTTTGAATTTTTAGGTTTCACTCTGTTTTCCCCTATATTGATAGATTTATTTGGAACTCTAAATCCAACACGGTTTGTGCTAGCTTCTTGAAACATGACACAATAAAGTAGTTTCACGTTCTATCTCTATGTTTTGTTTCCTCTTGATGTAGCCCTAAGCAGTGACTGGCGAGAAACACTTTCATGGAAAGGGGTTGCCAGGCTTCCCAAAATTACGAATCACCAGTAATCTCAGGAAATATTTTTTCACCCAAACAGGATGATACTTTCAGGTAATGATCAGTACACGAAGGCGACTTGGTTCCCCAAATTTCGTTCTTCTATGTTGAAGCGTTCGTTTCCAGTAACAGTTTGAATTTTTAGGTTTCACTCTGTTTTCTCCTATATTGATAGATGTATTTGGAACTCTAAATCCAACACGGTTTGTGCTAGCTTCTTGAAACTTGACACAATAAAGTAGTTTCACGTTCTATCTCTATGTTTTGTTTCCTCTTGATGTAGCCCTGTGCAGTGACTGGCGAGAAACACTTTCATGGAAAGGGGTTGCCAAGCTTCCTAAAATTACGAATCTCCAGAAATCTCAGCAAATATTTTTTCAGCCATACTGGATGATACTTTCAGGTAATGATCAGGACACGAAGGCAACTTGGTTCCCCAAATTTCGTTCTTCTATGTTGAAGCGTTTGTTTCCAGTAACAGTTTGAATTTTTAGGTTTCACTCTGTTTTCTCCTATATTGATAGATGTATTTGGAACTCTAAATCCAACACGGTGTTTGGTAGCTTCTTGAAACTTGACACAATAAAGTAGTTTTGCGTTCTGTCTCTATGTTTTGTTTCCTCTTGATGTAGCCCTCAGCAGTGACAGGCGAGAAACACTTTCATGGAAAGGGGTTGCCAGGCTTCCCAAAATTACGAATCTCCAGAAATCTCAGCAAATATTTTTTCACCCAAACTGGATGATACTTTCAGGTAATGATCAGTACACGAAGGCGACTTGGTTCCCCAAATTTCGTTCTTCTATGTTGAAGCGTTCATTTCCAGTAACCGTTTGAATTTTTAGGTTTCACTCTGTTTTCCCCTATATTGATAGATTTATTTGGAACTCTAAATCCAACACGGTTTGTGCTAGCTTCTTGAAACATGACACAATAAAGTAGTTTCACGTTCTATCTCTATGTTTTGTTTCCTCTTGATGTAGCCCTAAGCAGTGACTGGCGAGAAACACTTTCATGGAAAGGGGTTGCCAGGCTTCCCAAAATTACGAATCACCAGTAATCTCAGGAAATATTTTTTCACCCAAACAGGATGATACTTTCAGGTAATGATCAGTACACGAAGGCGACTTGGTTCCCCAAATTTCGTTCTTCTATGTTGAAGCGTTCGTTTCCAGTAACAGTTTGAATTTTTAGGTTTCACTCTGTTTTCTCCTATATTGATAGATGTATTTGGAACTCTAAATCCAACACGGTTTGTGCTAGCTTCTTGAAACTTGACACAATAAAGTAGTTTCACGTTCTATCTCTATGTTTTGTTTCCTCTTGATGTAGCCCTGTGCAGTGACTGGCGAGAAACACTTTCATGGAAAGGGGTTGCCAAGCTTCCTAAAATTACGAATCTCCAGAAATCTCAGCAAATATTTTTTCAGCCATACTGGATGATACTTTCAGGTAATGATCAGGACACGAAGGCAACTTGGTTCCCCAAATTTCGTTCTTCTATGTTGAAGCGTTTGTTTCCAGTAACAGTTTGAATTTTTAGGTTTCACTCTGTTTTCTCCTATATTGATAGATGTATTTGGAACTCTAAATCCAACACGGTGTTTGGTAGCTTCTTGAAACTTGACACAATAAAGTAGTTTTGCGTTCTGTCTCTATGTTTTGTTTCCTCTTGATGTAGCCCTCAGCAGTGACAGGCGAGAAACACTTTCATGGAAAGGGGTTGCCAGGCTTCCCAAAATTACGAATCTCCAGAAATCTCAGCAAATATTTTTTCACCCAAACTGGATGATACTTTCAGGTAATGATCAGTACACGAAGGCGACTTGGTTCCCCAAATTTCGTTCTTCTATGTTGAAGCGTTCGTTTCCAGTAACTGTTTGAATTTTTAGGTTTCACTCTGTTTTCTCCTATATTGATAGATGTATTTGGAACTCTAAATCCAACACGGTTTGTGCTAGCTTCTTGAAACTTGACACAATAAAGTAGTTTCACGTTCTATCTCTATGTTTTGTTTCCTCTTGATGTAGCCCTGTGCAGTGACTGGCGAGAAACACTTTCATGGAAAGGGGTTGCCAAGCTTCCTAAAATTACGAATCTCCAGAAATCTCAGCAAATATTTTTTCAGCCAAACTGGATGATACTTTCAGGTAATGATCACTACACTAAGGCGACTTGGTTCCCCAAATTTCGTTCTTCTATGTTGAAGCGTTCGTTTCCAGTAACAGTTTGAATTTTTAGTTTTCACTCTGTTTTCTCCTATATTGATAGATGTGTTTGAACTCTAAATGCAACACGGTTTGTGCTAGCTTCTTGAAACTTGACACAATAAAGTAGTTTCACGTTCTGTCTCCATGTTTTCTTTCCTCTTGATGTAGCCCTAAGCAGTGACAGGCGAGAAACACTTTCATGGAAAGGGGTTGCCAGGCTTCCCAAATTTACGAATCTCCAGAAATCTCAGCAAATATTTTTTCACCCAAACAGGATGATACTTTCAGGTAATGATCAGTACACGAAGGCGACTTGGTTCCCGAAATTTCCTTCTTCTATGTTGAAGCGTTCGTTTCCAGTAACAGTTTTAATTTTTTTGGTTTCACTCTGTTTTCTCCTATATTGATAGATGTATTTGGAACTCTAAATCCAACACGGTGTGTGGTAGCTTCTTGAAACTTGACACAATAAAGTAGTTTTGCGATCTGTCTCTATGTTTTCTTTCCTCTTGATGTAGCCCTCAGCAGTGACAGGCGAGAAACACTTTCATGGAAAGGGGTTGCCAGGCTTCCCAAAATTACGAATCTCCAGAAATCTCAGCAAATATTTTTTCACCCAAACTGGATGATACTTTCAGGTAATGATCAGTACACGAAGGCGACTTGGTTCCCCAAATTTCGTTCTTCTATGTTGAAGCGTTCATTTCCAGTAACAGTTTGAATTTTTAGGTTTCATTCTGTTTTCCCCTATATTGATAGATTTATTTGGAACTCTAAATCCAACACGGTTTGTGCTAGCTTCTTGAAACATGACACAATAAAGTAGTTTCACGTTCTATCTCTATGTTTTGTTTCCTCTTGATGTAGCCCTAAGCAGTGACTGGCGAGAAACACTTTCATGGAAAGGGGTTGCCAGGCTTCCCAAAATTACGAATCACCAGTAATCTCAGGAAATATTTTTTCACCCAAACAGGATGATACTTTCAGGTAATGATCAGTACACGAAGGCGACTTGGTTCCCCAAATTTCGTTCTTCTATGTTGAAGCGTTCGTTTCCAGTAACAGTTTGAATTTTTAGGATTCACTCTGTTTTCTCCTATATTGATAGATGTATTTGGAACTCTAAATCCAACACGGTTTGTGCTAGCTTCTTGAAACTTGACACAATAAAGTAGTTTCACGTTCTATCTCTATGTTTTGTTTCCTCTTGATGTAGCCCTGTGAAGTGACTGGCGAGAAACACTTTCATGGAAAGGGGTTGCCAAGCTTCCTAAAATTACAAATCTCCAGAAATCTCAGCAAATATTTTTTCAGCCATACTGGATGATACTTTCAGGTAATGATCAGTACACGAAGGCGACTTGGTTCCCCAAATTTTGTTCTTCTATGTTTTAGCGATCGTTTCCAGTAACAGTTTGAAATTTAGGTTTCACTCTGTTTTCTCCTATATTGATAGATGTATTTGGAACTCTAAATCCAACACGGTTTGTGCTAGCTTCTTGAAACTTGACACAATAAAGTAGTTTCACGTTCTATCTCTATGTTTTGTTTCCTCTTGATGTGGCCCTAAGCAGTGACAGGCGAGAAACACTTTTATGGAAAGGGGTTGCCAGGCTTCCCAAAATTACGAATCTCCAGAAATCGCAGCAAATATTTTTTCACCCAAACAGGATGATACTTTCAGTTAATGATTAGTACACTAAGGTGACTTGGTTCCCCAAATTTCGTTCTTCTATGTTGAAGCGTTCGTTTCCAGTAACAGTTTGAATTTTTAGGTTTCACTCTGTTTTCTCCTATATTGATAGATGTATTTGGAACTCTAAATCCAACACGGTTTGTGCTAGCTTCTTGAAACTTGACACAATAAAGTAGTTTCACGTTCTATCTCTATGTTTTGATTCCTCTTGATGTAGCCCTAAGATGTGACTGGCGAGAAACACTTTCATGGAAAGGGGTTTCCAGGCTTCCCAAAATTACGAATCTCCATAAATCTCAGCAAATATTTTTTCACCCAAACAGGATGATACTTTCAGGTAATGATCAGTACACTAAGACGACTTGGTTCCCCAAATTTCGTTCTATATGTTGAAGCGTTTGTTTCCAGTAACAGTTTGAATTTTTAGGTTTCACTCTGTTTTCTCCTATATTGATAGATGTATTTGGAACTCTAAATCCAACACGGTTTGTGCTAGCTTCTTGAAACTTGACACAATAAAGTAGTTTCAAGTTCTATCTCTATGTTTTGTTTCCTCTTGATGTAGCCTTAAGCAGTGACTGGCGAGAAACACTTTCATGGAAAGGGGTTGCCAAGCTTCCTCAAATTACGAATCTCCAGAAATCTCAGCAAATATTTTTTCACCCAAACTGGATGATACTTTCAGGTAATGATCAGTACACGAAGGCGACTTGGTTCCCCAAATTTCGTTCTTCTATGTTGAAGCGTTCGTTTCCAGTAACAGTTTGAATTTTTAGGTTTCACTCTGTTTTCTCCTATATTGATAGATGTATTTGGAACTCTAAATCCAACACGGTTTGTGCTAGCTTCTTGAAACTTGACACAATAAAGTAGTTTTGCGTTCTGTCTCTATGTTTTGTTTCCTCTTGATGTAGCCCTCAGCAGTGACAGGCGAGAAACACTTTCATGGAAAGGGGTTGCCAGGCTTCCCAAAATTACGAATCTCCAGAAATCTCAGCAAATATTTTTTCACCCAAACTGGATGATACTTTCAGGTAATGATCAGTACACGAAGGCGACTTGGTTCCCCAAATTTCGTTCTTCTATGTTGAAGCGTTCGTTTCCAGTAACAGTTTGAATTTTTAGGTTTCACTCTGTTTTCTCCTATATTGATAGATGTATTTGGAACTCTAAATCCAACACGGTTTGTGCTAGCTTCTTGAAACTTGACACAATAAACTAGTTTCACGTTCTATCTCTATGTTTTGTTTCCTCTTGATGTAGCCCTGTGCAGTGACTGGCGAGAAACACTTTCATGGAAAGGGGTTGCCAAGCTTCCTAAAATTACGAATCTCCAGAAATCTCAGCAAATATTTTTTCAGCCAAACTGGATGATACTTTCAGGTAATGATCACTACACTAAGGCGACTTGGTTCTCCAAATTTCGTTCTTCTATGTTGAAGCGTTCGTTTCCAGTAACAGTTTGAATTTTTAGTTTTCACTCTGTTTTCTCCTATATTGATAGATGTGTTTGAACTCTAAATGCAACACGGTTTGTGCTAGCTTCTTGAAACTTGACACAATAAAGTAGTTTCACGTTCTGTCTCCATGTTTTCTTTCCTCTTGATGTAGCCCTAAGCAGTGACAGGCGAGAAACACTTTCATGGAAAGGGGTTGCCAGGCTTCCCAAATTTACGAATCTCCAGAAATCTCAGCAAATATTTTTTCACCCAAACAGGATGATACTTTCAGGTAATGATCAGTACACGAAGGCGACTTGGTTCCCGAAATTTCCTTCTTCTATGTTGAAGCGTTCGTTTCCAGTAACAGTTTTAATTTTTTTGGTTTCACTCTGTTTTCTCCTATATTGATAGATGTATTTGGAACTCTAAATCCAACACGGTGTGTGGTAGCTTCTTGAAACTTGACACAATAAAGTAGTTTTGCGTTCTGTCTCTATGTTTTCTTTCCTCTTGATGTAGCCCTCAGCAGTGACAGGCGAGAAACACTTTCATGGAAAGGGGTTGCCAGGCTTCCCAAAATTACGAATCTCCAGAAATCTCAGCAAATATTTTTTCACCCAAACTGGATGATACTTTCAGGTAATGATCAGTACACGAAGGCGACTTGGTTCCCCAAATTTCGTTCTTCTATGTTGAAGCGTTCATTTCCAGTAACAGTTTGAATTTTTAGGTTTCATTCTGTTTTCCCCTATATTGATAGATTTATTTGGAACTCTAAATCCAACACGGTTTGTGCTAGCTTCTTGAAACATGACACAATAAAGTAGTTTCACGTTCTATCTCTATGTTTTGTTTCCTCTTGATGTAGCCCTAAGCAGTGACTGGCGAGAAACACTTTCATGGAAAGGGGTTGCCAGGCTTCCCAAAATTACGAATCACCAGTAATCTCAGGAAATATTTTTTCACCCAAACAGGATGATACTTTCAGGTAATGATCAGTACACGAAGGCGACTTGGTTCCCCAAATTTCGTTCTTCTATGTTGAAGCGTTCGTTTCCAGTAACAGTTTGAATTTTTAGGATTCACTCTGTTTTCTCCTATATTGATAGATGTATTTGGAACTCTAAATCCAACACGGTTTGTGCTAGCTTCTTGAAACTTGACACAATAAAGTAGTTTCACGTTCTATCTCTATGTTTTGTTTCCTCTTGATGTAGCCCTGTGAAGTGACTGGCGAGAAACACTTTCATGGAAAGGGGTTGCCAAGCTTCCTAAAATTACAAATCTCCAGAAATCTCAGCAAATATTTTTTCAGCCATACTGGATGATACTTTCAGGTAATGATCAGGACACGAAGGCAACTTGGTTCCCCAAATTTCGTTCTTCTATGTTGAAGCGTTTGTTTCCAGTAACAGTTTGAATTTTTAGGTTTCACTCTGTTTTCTCCTATATTGATAGATGTATTTGGAACTCTAAATCCAACACGGTTTGTGCTAGCTTCTTGAAACTTGACACAATAAAGTAGTTTCACGTTCTATCTCTATGTTTTGATTCCTCTTGATGTAGCCCTAAGCAGTGACTGGCGAGAAACACTTTCATGGAAAGGGGTTTCCAGGCTTCCCAAAATTACGAATCTCCAGAAATCTCAGCAAATATTTTTTCACCCAAACTGGATGATACTTTCAGGTAATGATCAGTACACGAAGGCGACTTGGTTCCACAAATTTCGTTCTTCTATGTTGAAGCGTTCGTTTCCAGTAACAGTTTGAATTTTTAGGTTTCACTCTGTTTTCTCCTATATTGATAGATGTATTTGGAACTCTAAATCCAACACGGTTTGTGCTAGCTTCTTGAAACTTGACACAATAAAGTAGTTTCACGTTCTATCTCTATGTTTTGTTTCCTCTTGATGTAGCCCTGTGCAGTGACTGGCGAGAAACACTTTCATGGAAAGGGGTTGCCAAGCTTCCTAAAATTACGAATCTCCAGAAATCTCAGCAAATATTTTTTCAGCCAAACTGGATGATACTTTCAGGTAATGATCACTACACTAAGGCGACTTGGTTCCCCAAATTTCGTTCTTCTATGTTGAAGCGTTCGTTTCCAGTAACAGTTTGAATTTTTAGGTTTCACTCTGTTTTCTCCTATATTGATAGATGTGTTTGAACTCTAAATGCAACACGGTTTGTGCTAGCTTCTTGAAACTTGACACAATAAAGTAGTTTCACGTTCCATCTCTGTTTTTATTCCTCTTGATGTAGCACTAAGCAGTGACTGGCGAGAAACACTTTCATGGAAAGGGGTTGCCAGGCTTCCCAAAATTACGCATCTCCAGAAATCTCAGCAAATATTTTTTCACCCAAACTGGATGATACTTTCAGGTAATGATCAGTACACTAAGGCGACTTGGTTCCCCAAATTTCGTTCTTCTATGTTGAAGCGTTCGTTTCCAGTAACAGTTTGAATTTTTAGGTTTCACTCTGTTTTCTCCTATATTGATAGATGTATTTGGAACTCTAAATCCAACACGGTTTGTGCTAGCTTCTTGAAACTTGACACAATAAAGTAGTTTCACGTTCTGTCTCTATGTTTTGTTTCCTCTTGATGTAGCCCTGTGCAGTGACTGGCGAGAAACACTTTCATGGAAAGGGGTTGCCAAGCTTCCTAAAATTACGAATCTCCAGAAATCTCAGCAAATATTTTTCAGCCATACTGGATGATACTTTCAGGTAATGATCAGGACACGAAGGCAACTTGGTTCCCCAAATTTCGTTCTTCTATGTTGAAGCGTTTGTTTCCAGTAACAGTTTGAATTTTTAGGTTTCACTCTGTTTTCTCCTATATTGATAGATGTATTTGGAACTCTAAATCCAACACGGTTTGTGCTAGCTTCTTGAAACTTGACACAATAAAGTAGTTTCACGTTCTATCTCTATGTTTTGATTCCTCTTGATGTAGCCCTAAGCAGTGACTGGCGAGAAACACTTTCATGGAAAGGGGTTTCCAGGCTTCCCAAAATTACGAATCTCCAGAAATCTCAGCAAATATTTTTTCACCCAAACTGGATGATACTTTCAGGTAATGATCAGTACACGAAGGCGACTTGGTTCCCCAAATTTCGTTCTTCTATGTTGAAGCGTTCGTTTCCAGTAACAGTTTGAATTTTTAGGTTTCACTCTGTTTTCTCCTATATTGATAGATGTATTTGGAACTCTAAATCCAACACGGTTTGTGCTAGCTTCTTGAAACTTGACACAATAAAGTAGTTTCACGTTCTATCTCTATGTTTTGTTTCCTCTTGATGTAGCCCTGTGCAGTGACTGGCGAGAAACACTTTCATGGAAAGGGGTTGCCAAGCTTCCCAAAATTACGAATCTCCAGAAATCTCAGCAAATATTTTTTCAGCCAAACAGGATGATACTTTCAGGTAATGATCACTACACTAAGGCGACTTGGTTCCCCAAATTTCATTCTTCTATGTTGAAGCGTTCGTTTCCAGTAACAGTTTGAATTTTTAGGTTTCACTCTGTTTTCTCCTATATTGATAGATGTGTTTGAACTCTAAATGCAACACGGTTTGTGCTAGCTTCTTGAAACTTGACACAATAAAGTAGTTTCACGTTCTGTCTCCATGTTTTCTTTCCTCTTGATGTAGCCCTAAGCAGTGACTGGCGAGAAACACTTTCATGGAAAGGGGTTGCCAGGCTTCCCAAATTTACGAATCTCCAGAAATCTCAGCAAATATTTTTTCACCCAAACAGGATGATACTTTCAGGTAATGATCAGTACACGAAGGCGACTTGGTTCCCGAAATTTCCTTCTTCTATGTTGAAGCGTTCGTTTCCAGTAACAGTTTGAATTTTTAGGTTTCACTCTGTTTTCTCCTATATTGATAGATGTATTTGGAACTCTAAATCCAACACGGTTTGTGCTAGCTTCTTGAAACTTGACACAATAAAGTAGTTTTGCGTTCTGTCTCTATGTTTTGTTTCCTCTTGATGTAGCCCTCAGCAGTGACAGGCGAGAAACACTTTCATGGAAAGGGGTTGCCAGGCTTCCCAAAATTACGAATCTCCAGAAATCTCAGCAAATATTTTTTCACCCAAACTGGATGATACTTTCAGGTAATGATCAGTACACGAAGGCGACTTGGTTCCCCAAATTTCGTTCTTCTATGTTGAAGCGTTCATTTCCAGTAACAGTTTGAATTTTTAGGTTTCACTCTGTTTTCCCCTATATTGATAGATTTCTTTGGAACTCTAAATCCAACACGGTTTGTGCTAGCTTCTTGAAACTTGACACAATAAAGTAGTTTCACGTTCTATCTCTATGTTTTGTTTCCTCTTGATGTAGCCCTAAGCAGTGACTGGCGAGAAACACTTTCATGGAAAGGGGTTGCCAGGCTTCCCAAAATTACGAATCTCCAGAAATCTCAGCAAATATTTTTTCAAACAAACAGGATGATACTTTCAGGTAATGATCACTACACGAAGGCGACTTGGTTCCCCAAATTTCGTTCTTCTATGTTGAAGCGTTCGTTTCCAGTAACAGTTTGAATTTTTAGGTTTCACTCTGTTTTCTCCTATATTGATAGATGTATTTGGAACTCTAAATCCAACACGGTTTGTGCTAGCTTCTTGAAACTTGACACAATAAAGTAGTTTCACGTTCTATCTCTATGTTTTGATTCCTCTTGATGTAGCCCTAAGCAGTGACTTTCGAGAAACACTTTCATGGAAAGGGGTTTCCAGGCTTCCCAAAATTACGAATCTCCAGAAATCTCAGCAAATATTTTTTCACCCAAACTGGATGATACTTTCAGGTAATGATCAGTACACGAAGGCGACTTGGTTCCCCAAATTTCGTTCTTCTATGTTGAAGCGTTCATTTCCAGTAACAGTTTGAATTTTTAGGTTTCACTCTGTTTTCTCCTATATTGATAGATGTATTTGGAACTCTAAATCCAACACGGTTTGTGCTAGCTTCTTGAAACTTGACACAATAAAGTAGTTTCACGTTCTATCACTATGTTTTGTTTCCTCTTGATGTAGCCCTGTGCAGTGACTGGCGAGAAACACTTTCATGGAAAGGGGTTGCCAAGCTTCCTAAAATTACGAATCTCCAGAAATCTCAGCAAATATTTTTTCAGCCAAACTGGATGATACTTTCAGGTAATGATCACTACACTAAGGCGACTTGGTTCCCCAAATTTCGTTCTTCTATGTTGAAGCGTTCGTTTCCAGTAACAGTTTGAATTTTTAGGTTTCACTCTGTTTTCTCCTATATTGATAGATGTGTTTGAACTCTAAATGCAACACGGTTTGTGCTAGCTTCTTGAAACTTGACACAATAAAGTAGTTTCACGTTCCATCTCTGTTTTTATTCCTCTTGATGTAGCACTAAGCAGTGACTGGCGAGAAACACTTTCATGGAAAGGGGTTGCCAGGCTTCCCAAAATTACGCATCTCCAGAAATCTCAGCAAATATTTTTTCACCCAAACTGGATGATACTTTCAGGTAATGATCACTACACTAAGGCGACTTGGTTCCCCAAATTTCGTTCTTCTATGTTGAAGCGTTCGTTTCCAGTAACAGTTTGAATTTTTAGGTTTCACTCTGTTTTCTCCTATATTGATAGATGTATTTGGAACTCTAAATCCAACACGGTTTGTGCTAGCTTCTTGAAACTTGACACAATAAAGTAGTTTCACGTTCTGTCTCTATGTTTTGTTTCCTCTTGATGTAGCCCTGTGCAGTGACTGGCGAGAAACACTTTCATGGAAAGGGGTTGCCAAGCTTCCTAAAATTACGAATCTCCAGAAATCTCAGCAAATATTTTTCAGCCATACTGGATGATACTTTCAGGTAATGATCAGGACACGAAGGCAACTTGGTTCCCCAAATTTCGTTCTTCTATGTTGAAGCGTTTGTTTCCAGTAACAGTTTGAATTTTTAGGTTTCACTCTGTTTTCTCCTATATTGATAGATGTATTTGGAACTCTAAATCCAACACGGTTTGTGCTAGCTTCTTGAAACTTGACACAATAAAGTAGTTTCACGTTCTATCTCTATGTTTTGATTCCTCTTGATGTAGCCCTAAGCAGTGACTGGCGAGAAACACTTTCATGGAAAGGGGTTTCCAGGCTTCCCAAAATTACGAATCTCCAGAAATCTCAGCAAATATTTTTTCACCCAAACTGGATGATACTTTCAGGTAATGATCAGTACACGAAGGCGACTTGGTTCCCCAAATTTCGTTCTTCTATGTTGAAGCGTTCGTTTCCAGTAACAGTTTGAATTTTTAGGTTTCACTCTGTTTTCTCCTATATTGATAGATGTATTTGGAACTCTAAATCCAACACGGTTTGTGCTAGCTTCTTGAAACTTGACACAATAAAGTAGTTTCACGTTCTATCTCTATGTTTTGTTTCCTCTTGATGTAGCCCTGTGCAGTGACTGGCGAGAAACACTTTCATGGAAAGGGGTTGCCAAGCTTCCCAAAATTACGAATCTCCAGAAATCTCAGCAAATATTTTTTCAGCCAAACAGGATGATACTTTCAGGTAATGATCACTACACTAAGGCGACTTGGTTCCCCAAATTTCGTTCTTCTATGTTGAAGCGTTCGTTTCCAGTAACAGTTTGAATTTTTAGGTTTCACTCTGTTTTCTCCTATATTGATAGATGTGTTTGAACTCTAAATGCAACACGGTTTGTGCTAGCTTCTTGAAACTTGACACAATAAATTAGTTTCACGTTCTGTCTCCATGTTTTCTTTCCTCTTGATGTAGCTCTAAGCAGTGACTGGCGAGAAACACTTTCATGGAAAGGGGTTGCCAGGCTTCCCAAATTTACGAATCTCCAGAAATCTCAGCAAATATTTTTTCACCCAAACAGGATGATACTTTCAGGTAATGATCAGTACACGAAGGCGACTTGGTTCCCGAAATTTCCTTCTTCTATGTTGAAGCGTTCGTTTCCAGTAACAGTTTGAATTTTTAGGTTTCACTCTGTTTTCTCCTATATTGATAGATGTATTTGGAACTCTAAATCCAACACGGTTTGTGCTAGCTTCTTGAAACTTGACACAATAAAGTAGTTTTGCGTTCTGTCTCTATGTTTTGTTTCCTCTTGATGTAGCCCTCAGCAGTGACAGGCGAGAAACACTTTCATGGAAAGGGGTTGCCAGGCTTCCCAAAATTACGAATCTCCAGAAATCTCAGCAAATATTTTTTCACCCAAACTGGATGATACTTTCAGGTAATGATCAGTACACGAAGGCGACTTGGTTCCCCAAATTTCGTTCTTCTATGTTGAAGCGTTCATTTCCAGTAACAGTTTGAATTTTTAGGTTTCACTCTGTTTTCCCCTATATTGATAGATTTCTTTGGAACTCTAAATCCAACACGGTTTGTGCTAGCTTCTTGAAACATGACACAATAAAGTAGTTTCACGTTCTATCTCTATGTTTTGTTTCCTCTTGATGTAGCCCTAAGCAGTGACTGGCGAGAAACACTTTCATGGAAAGGGGTTGCCAGGCTTCCCAAAATTACGAATCTCCAGAAATCTCAGCAAATATTTTTTCAAACAAACAGGATGATACTTTCAGGTAATGATCACTACACGAAGGCGACTTGGTTCCCCAAATTTCGTTCTTCTATGTTGAAGCGTTCGTTTCCAGTAACAGTTTGAATTTTTAGGTTTCACTCTGTTTTCTCCTATATTGATAGATGTATTTGGAACTCTAAATCCAACACGGTTTGTGCTAGCTTCTTGAAACTTGACACAATAAAGTGGTTTCACGTTCTATCTCTATGTTTTGATTCCTCTTGATGTAGCCCTAAGCAGTGACTGGCGAGAAACACTTTCATGGAAAGGGGTTTCCAGGCTTCCCAAAATTACGAATCTCCAGAAATCTCAGCAAATATTTTTTCACCCAAACTGGATGATACTTTCAGGTAATGATCAGTACACGAAGGCGACTTGGTTCCCCAAATTTCGTTCTTCTATGTTGAAGCGTTCGTTTCCAGTAACAGTTTGAATTTTTAGGTTTCACTCTGTTTTCTCCTATATTGATAGATGTATTTGGAACTCTAAATCCAACACGGTTTGTGCTAGCTTCTTGAAACTTGACATAATAAAGTAGTTTCACGTTCTATCTCTATGTTTTGTTTCCTCTTGATGTAGCCCTGTGCAGTGACTGGCGAGAAACACTTTCATGGAAAGGGGTTGCCAAGCTTCCCAAAATTACGAATCTCCAGAAATCTCAGCAAATATTTTTTCAGCCAAACAGGATGATACTTTCAGGTAATGATCACTACACTAAGGCGACTTGGTTCCCCAAATTTCGTTCTTCTATGTTGAAGCGTTCGTTTCCAGTAACAGTTTGAATTTTTAGGTTTCACTCTGTTTTCTCCTATATTGATAGATGTGTTTGAACTCTAAATGCAACACGGTTTGTGCTAGCTTCTTGAAACTTGACACAATAAAGTAGTTTCACGTTCTGTCTCCATGTTTTCTTTCCTCTTGATGTAGCCCTAAGCAGTGACTGGCGAGAAACACTTTCATGGAAAGGGGTTGCCAGGCTTCCCAAATTTACGAATCTCCAGAAATCTCAGCAAATATTTTTTCACCCAAACAGGATGATACTTTCAGGTAATGATCAGTACACGAAGGCGACTTGGTTCCCGAAATTTCCTTCTTCTATGTTGAAGCGTTCGTTTCCAGTAACAGTTTTAATTTTTAGGTTTAACTCTGTTTTCTCCTATATTGATAGATGTATTTGGAACTCTAAATCCAACACGGTGTGTGGTAGCTTCTTGAAACTTGACACAATAAAGTAGTTTTGCGTTCTGTCTCTATGTTTTGTTTCCTCTTGATGTAGCCCTCAGCAGTGACAGGCGAGAAACACTTTCATGGAAAGGGGTTGCCAGGCTTCCCAAAATTACGAATCTCCAGAAATCTCAGCAAATATTTTTTCATCCAAACTGGATGATACTTTCAGGTAATGATCAGTACACGAAGGCGACTTGGTTCCCCAAATTTCGTTCTTCTATGTTGAAGCGTTCATTTCCATTAACAGTTTGAATTTTTAGGTTTCACTCTGTTTTCCCCTATATTGATAGATTTATTTGGAACTCTAAATCCAACACGGTTTGTGCTAGCTTCTTGAAACATGACACAATAAAGTAGTTTCACGTTCTATCTCTATGTTTTGTTTCCTCTTGATGTAGCCCTAAGCAGTGACTGGCGAGAAACACTTTCATGGAAAGGGGTTGCCAGGCTTCCCAAAATTACGAATCTCCAGAAATCTCAGCAAATATTTTTTCAAACAAACAGGATGATACTTTCAGGTAATGATCACTACACGAAGGCGACTTGGTTCCCCAAATTTCGTTCTTCTATGTTGAAGCGTTCGTTTCCAGTAACAGTTTGAATTTTTAGGTTTCACTCTGTTTTCTCCTATATTGATAGATGTATTTGGAACTCTAAATCCAACACGGTTTGTGCTAGCTTCTTGAAACTTGACACAATAAAGTAGTTTCACGTTCTATCACTATGTTTTGTTTCCTCTTGATGTAGCCCTGTGCAGTGACTGGCGAGAAACACTTTCATGGAAAGGGGTTGCCAAGCTTCCTAAAATTACGAATCTCCAGAAATCTCAGCAAATATTTTTTCAGCCAAACTGGATGATACTTTCAGGTAATGATCACTACACTAAGGCGACTTGGTTCCCCAAATTTCGTTCTTCTATGTTGAAGCGTTCGTTTCCAGTAACAGTTTGAATTTTTAGGTTTCACTCTGTTTTCTCCTATATTGATAGATGTGTTTGAACTCTAAATGCAACACGGTTTGTGCTAGCTTCTTGAAACTTGACACAATAAAGTAGTTTCACGTTCCATCTCTGTTTTTATTCCTCTTGATGTAGCACTAAGCAGTGACTGGCGAGAAACACTTTCATGGAAAGGGGTTGCCAGGCTTCCCAAAATTACGCATCTCCAGAAATCTCAGCAAATATTTTTTCACCCAAACTGGATGATACTTTCAGGTAATGATCACTACACTAAGGCGACTTGGTTCCCCAAATTTCGTTCTTCTATGTTGAAGCGTTCGTTTCCAGTAACAGTTTGAATTTTTAGGTTTCACTCTGTTTTCTCCTATATTGATAGATGTATTTGGAACTCTAAATCCAACACGGTTTGTGCTAGCTTCTTGAAACTTGACACAATAAAGTAGTTTCACGTTCTGTCTCTATGTTTTGTTTCCTCTTGATGTAGCCCTGTGCAGTGACTGGCGAGAAACACTTTCATGGAAAGGGGTTGCCAAGCTTCCTAAAATTACGAATCTCCAGAAATCTCAGCAAATATTTTTCAGCCATACTGGATGATACTTTCAGGTAATGATCAGGACACGAAGGCAACTTGGTTCCCCAAATTTCGTTCTTCTATGTTGAAGCGTTTGTTTCCAGTAACAGTTTGAATTTTTAGGTTTCACTCTGTTTTCTCCTATATTGATAGATGTATTTGGAACTCTAAATCCAACACGGTTTGTGCTAGCTTCTTGAAACTTGACACAATAAAGTAGTTTCACGTTCTATCTCTATGTTTTGATTCCTCTTGATGTAGCCCTAAGCAGTGACTGGCGAGAAACACTTTCATGGAAAGGGGTTTCCAGGCTTCCCAAAATTACGAATCTCCAGAAATCTCAGCAAATATTTTTTCACCCAAACTGGATGATACTTTCAGGTAATGATCAGTACACGAAGGCGACTTGGTTCCCCAAATTTCGTTCTTCTATGTTGAAGCGTTCGTTTCCAGTAACAGTTTGAATTTTTAGGTTTCACTCTGTTTTCTCCTATATTGATAGATGTATTTGGAACTCTAAATCCAACACGGTTTGTGCTAGCTTCTTGAAACTTGACACAATAAAGTAGTTTCACGTTCTATCTCTATGTTTTGTTTCCTCTTGATGTAGCCCTGTGCAGTGACTGGCGAGAAACACTTTCATGGAAAGGGGTTGCCAAGCTTCCCAAAATTACGAATCTCCAGAAATCTCAGCAAATATTTTTTCAGCCAAACAGGATGATACTTTCAGGTAATGATCACTACACTAAGGCGACTTGGTTCCCCAAATTTCGTTCTTCTATGTTGAAGCGTTCGTTTCCAGTAACAGTTTGAATTTTTAGGTTTCACTCTGTTTTCTCCTATATTGATAGATGTGTTTGAACTCTAAATGCAACACGGTTTGTGCTAGCTTCTTGAAACTTGACACAATAAAGTAGTTTCACGTTCTGTCTCCATGTTTTCTTTCCTCTTGATGTAGCTCTAAGCAGTGACTGGCGAGAAACACTTTCATGGAAAGGGGTTGCCAGGCTTCCCAAATTTACGAATCTCCAGAAATCTCAGCAAATATTTTTTCACCCAAACAGGATGATACTTTCAGGTAATGATCAGTACACGAAGGCGACTTGGTTCCCGAAATTTCCTTCTTCTATGTTGAAGCGTTCGTTTCCAGTAACAGTTTGAATTTTTAGGTTTCACTCTGTTTTCTCCTATATTGATAGATGTATTTGGAACTCTAAATCCAACACGGTTTGTGCTAGCTTCTTGAAACTTGACACAATAAAGTAGTTTTGCGTTCTGTCTCTATGTTTTGTTTCCTCTTGATGTAGCCCTCAGCAGTGACAGGCGAGAAACACTTTCATGGAAAGGGGTTGCCAGGCTTCCCAAAATTACGAATCTCCAGAAATCTCAGCAAATATTTTTTCACCCAAACTGGATGATACTTTCAGGTAATGATCAGTACACGAAGGCGACTTGGTTCCCCAAATTTCGTTCTTCTATGTTGAAGCGTTCATTTCCAGTAACAGTTTGAATTTTTAGGTTTCACTCTGTTTTCCCCTATATTGATAGATTTCTTTGGAACTCTAAATCCAACACGGTTTGTGCTAGCTTCTTGAAACATGACACAATAAAGTAGTTTCACGTTCTATCTCTATGTTTTGTTTCCTCTTGATGTAGCCCTAAGCAGTGACTGGCGAGAAACACTTTCATGGAAAGGGGTTGCCAGGCTTCCCAAAATTACGAATCTCCAGAAATCTCAGCAAATATTTTTTCAAACAAACAGGATGATACTTTCAGGTAATGATCACTACACGAAGGCGACTTGGTTCCCCAAATTTCGTTCTTCTATGTTGAAGCGTTCGTTTCCAGTAACAGTTTGAATTTTTAGGTTTCACTCTGTTTTCTCCTATATTGATAGATGTATTTGGAACTCTAAATCCAACACGGTTTGTGCTAGCTTCTTGAAACTTGACACAATAAAGTGGTTTCACGTTCTATCTCTATGTTTTGATTCCTCTTGATGTAGCCCTAAGCAGTGACTGGCGAGAAACACTTTCATGGAAAGGGGTTTCCAGGCTTCCCAAAATTACGAATCTCCAGAAATCTCAGCAAATATTTTTTCACCCAAACTGGATGATACTTTCAGGTAATGATCAGTACACGAAGGCGACTTGGTTCCCCAAATTTCGTTCTTCTATGTTGAAGCGTTCGTTTCCAGTAACAGTTTGAATTTTTAGGTTTCACTCTGTTTTCTCCTATATTGATAGATGTATTTGGAACTCTAAATCCAACACGGTTTGTGCTAGCTTCTTGAAACTTGACATAATAAAGTAGTTTCACGTTCTATCTCTATGTTTTGTTTCCTCTTGATGTAGCCCTGTGCAGTGACTGGCGAGAAACACTTTCATGGAAAGGGGTTGCCAAGCTTCCCAAAATTACGAATCTCCAGAAATCTCAGCAAATATTTTTTCAGCCAAACAGGATGATACTTTCAGGTAATGATCACTACACTAAGGCGACTTGGTTCCCCAAATTTCGTTCTTCTATGTTGAAGCGTTCGTTTCCAGTAACAGTTTGAATTTTTAGGTTTCACTCTGTTTTCTCCTATATTGATAGATGTGTTTGAACTCTAAATGCAACACGGTTTGTGCTAGCTTCTTGAAACTTGACACAATAAAGTAGTTTCACGTTCTGTCTCCATGTTTTCTTTCCTCTTGATGTAGCCCTAAGCAGTGACTGGCGAGAAACACTTTCATGGAAAGGGGTTGCCAGGCTTCCCAAATTTACGAATCTCCAGAAATCTCAGCAAATATTTTTTCACCCAAACAGGATGATACTTTCAGGTAATGATCAGTACACGAAGGCGACTTGGTTCCCGAAATTTCCTTCTTCTATGTTGAAGCGTTCGTTTCCAGTAACAGTTTTAATTTTTAGGTTTAACTCTGTTTTCTCCTATATTGATAGATGTATTTGGAACTCTAAATCCAACACGGTGTGTGGTAGCTTCTTGAAACTTGACACAATAAAGTAGTTTTGCGTTCTGTCTCTATGTTTTGTTTCCTCTTGATGTAGCCCTCAGCAGTGACAGGCGAGAAACACTTTCATGGAAAGGGGTTGCCAGGCTTCCCAAAATTACGAATCTCCAGAAATCTCAGCAAATATTTTTTCATCCAAACTGGATGATACTTTCAGGTAATGATCAGTACACGAAGGCGACTTGGTTCCCCAAATTTCGTTCTTCTATGTTGAAGCGTTCATTTCCATTAACAGTTTGAATTTTTAGGTTTCACTCTGTTTTCCCCTATATTGATAGATTTATTTGGAACTCTAAATCCAACACGGTTTGTGCTAGCTTCTTGAAACATGACACAATAAAGTAGTTTCACGTTCTATCTCTATGTTTTGTTTCCTCTTGATGAAGCCCTAAGCAGTGACTGGCGAGAAACACTTTCATGGAAAGGGGTTGCCAGGCTTCCCAAAATTACGAATCTCCAGAAATCTCAGCAAATATTTTTTCAAACAAACAGGATGATACTTTCAGGTAATGATCACTACACGAAGGCGACTTGGTTCCCCAAATTTCGTTCTTCTATGTTGAAGCGTTCGTTTCCAGTAACAGTTTGAATTTTTAGGTTTCACTCTGTTTTCTCCTATATTGATAGATGTATTTGGAACTCTAAATCCAACACGGTTTGTGCTAGCTTCTTGAAACTTGACACAATAAAGTAGTTTCACGTTCTATCTCTATGTTTTGATTCCTCTTGATGTAGCCCTAAGCAGTGACTGGCGAGAAACACTTTCATGGAAAGGGGTTTCCAGGCTTCCCAAAATTACGAATCTCCAGAAATCTCAGCAAATATTTTTTCACCCAAACTGGATGATACTTTCAGGTAATGATCAGTACACGAAGGCGACTTGGTTCCCCAAATTTCGTTCTTCTATGTTGAAGCGTTCGTTTCCAGTAACAGTTTGAATTTTTAGGTTTCACTCTGTTTTCCCCTATATTGATAGATTTATTTGGAACTCTAAATCCAACACGGTTTGTGCTAGCTTCTTGAAACATGACACAATAAAGTAGTTTCACGTTCTATCTCTATGTTTTCTTTCCTCTTGATGTAGCCCTAAGCAGTGACTGGCGAGAAACACTTTCATGGAAAGGGGTTGCCAGGCTTCCCAAAATTACGAATCTCCAGAAATCTCAGCAAATATTTTTTCAAACAAACAGGATGATACTTTCAGGTAATGATCACTACACGAAGGCGACTTGGTTCCCCAAATTTCGTTCTTCTATGTTGAAGCGTTCGTTTCCAGTAACAGTTTGAATTTTTAGGTTTCACTCTGTTTTCTCCTATATTGATAGATGTATTTGGAACTCTAAATCCAACACGGTTTGTGCTAGCTTCTTGAAACTTGACACAATAAAGTAGTTTCACGTTCTATCTCTATGTTTTGATTCCTCTTGATGTAGCCCTAAGCAGTGACTGGCGAGAAACACTTTCATGGAAAGGGGTTTCCAGGCTTCCCAAAATTACGAATCTCCAGAAATCTCAGCAAATATTTTTTCACCCAAACTGGATGATACTTTCAGGTAATGATCAGTACACGAAGGCGACTTGGTTCCCCAAATTTCGTTCTTCTATGTTGAAGCGTTCGTTTCCAGTAACAGTTTGAATTTTTAGGTTTCACTCTGTTTTCTCCTATATTGATAGATGTATTTGGAACTCTAAATCCAACACGGTTTGTGCTAGCTTCTTGAAACTTGACACAATAAAGTAGTTTCACGTTCTATCACTATGTTTTGTTTCCTCTTGATGTAGCCCTGTGCAGTGACTGGCGAGAAACACTTTCATGGAAAGGGGTTGCCAAGCTTCCCAAAATTACGAATCTCCAGAAATCTCAGCAAATATTTTTTCAGCCAAACAGGATGATACTTTCAGGTAATGATCACTACACTAAGGCGACTTGGTTCCCCAAATTTCGTTCTTCTATGTTGAAGCGTTCGTTTCCAGTAACAGTTTGAATTTTTAGGTTTCACTCTGTTTTCTCCTATATTGATAGATGTGTTTGAACTCTAAATGCAACACGGTTTGTGCTAGCTTCTTGAAACTTGACACAATAAAGTAGTTTCACGTTCTATCTCTGTTTTTATTCCTCTTGATGTAGCACTAAGCAGTGACTGGCGAGAAACACTTTCATGGAAAGGGGTTGCCAGGCTTCCCAAAATTACGCATCTCCAGAAATCTCAGCAAATATTTTTTCACCCAAACTGGATGATACTTTCAGGTAATGATCAGTACACTAAGGCGACTTGGTTCCCCAAATTTCGTTCTTCTATGTTGAAGCGTTCGTTTCCAGTAACAGTTTGAATTTTTAGGTTTCACTCTGTTTTCTCCTATATTGATAGATGTATTTGGAACTCTAAATCCAACACGGTTTGTGCTAGCTTCTTGAAACTTGACACAATAAAGTAGTTTCACGTTCTGTCTCTATGTTTTGTTTCCTCTTGATGTAGCCCTGTGCAGTGACTGGCGAGAAACACTTTCATGGAAAGGGGTTGCCAAGCTTCCTAAAATTACGAATCTCCAGAAATCTCAGCTATTATTTTTTCAGCCATACTGGATGATACTTTCAGGTAATGATCAGGACACGAAGGCAACTTGGTTCCCCAAATTTCGTTCTTCTATGTTGAAGCGTTTGTTTCCAGTAACAGTTTGAATTTTTAGGTTTCACTCTGTTTTCTCCTATATTGATAGATGTATTTGGAACTCTAAATCCAACACGGTTTGTGCTAGCTTCTTGAAACTTGACACAATAAAGTAGTTTCAGGTTCTATCTCTATGTTTTGATTCCTCTTGATGTAGCCCTAAGCAGTGACTGGCGAGAAACACTTTCATGGAAAGGGGTTTCCAGGCTTCCCAAAATTACGAATCTCCAGAAATCTCAGCAAATATTTTTTCACCCAAACTGGATGATACTTTCAGGTAATGATCAGTACACGAAGGCGACTTGGTTCCCCAAATTTCGTTCTTCTATGTTGAAGCGTTCGTTTCCAGTAACAGTTTGAATTTTTAGGTTTCACTCTGTTTTCTCCTATATTGATAGATGTATTTGGAACTCTAAATCCAACACGGTTTGTGCTAGCTTCTTGAAACTTGACACAATAAAGTAGTTTCACGTTCTATTTCTATGTTTTGTTTCCTCTTGATGTAGCCCTGTGCAGTGACTGGCGAGAAACACTTTCATGGAAAGGGGTTGCCAAGCTTCCCAAAATTACGAATCTCCAGAAATCTCAGCAAATATTTTTTCAGCCAAACAGGATGATACTTTCAGGTAATGATCACTACACTAAGGCGACTTGGTTCCCCAAATTTCGTTCTTCTATGTTGAAGCGTTCGTTTCCAGTAACAGTTTGAATTTTTAGGTTTCACTCTGTTTTCTCCTATATTGATAGATGTGTTTGAACTCTAAATGCAACACGGTTTGTGCTAGCTTCTTGAAACTTGACACAATAAAGTAGTTTCACGTTCTGTCTCCATGTTTTCTTTCCTCTTGATGTAGCCCTAAGCAGTGACTGGCGAGAAACACTTTCATGGAAAGGGGTTGCCAGGCTTCCCAAATTTACGAATCTCCAGAAATCTCAGCAAATATTTTTTCACCCAAACAGGATGATACTTTCAGGTAATGATCAGTACACGAAGGCGACTTGGTTCCCGAAATTTCCTTCTTCTATGTTGAAGCGTTCGTTTCCAGTAACAGTTTTAATTTTTTTGGTTTCACTCTGTTTTCTCCTATATTGATAGATGTATTTGGAACTCTAAATCCAACACGGTGTGTGGTAGCTTCTTGAAACTTGACACAATAAAGTAGTTTTGCGTTCTGTCTCTATGTTTTCTTTCCTCTTGATGTAGCCCTCAGCAGTGACAGGCGAGAAACACTTTCATGGAAAGGGGTTGCCAGGCTTCCCAAAATTACGAATCTCCAGAAATCTCAGCAAATATTTTTTCACCCAAACTGTATGATACTTTCAGGTAATGATCAGTACACGAAGGCGACTTGGTTCCCCAAATTTCGTTCTTCTATGTTGAAGCGTTCGTTTCCAGTAACAGTTTGAATTTTTAGGATTCACTCTGTTTTCTCCTATATTGATAGATGTATTTGGAACTCTAAATCCAACACGGTTTGTGCTAGCTTCTTGAAACCTGACACAATAAAGTAGTTTCACGTTCTATCTCTATGTTTTGTTTCCTCTTGATGTAGCCCTGTGCAGTGACTGGCGAGAAACACTTCCATGGAAAGGGGTTGCCAAGCTTCCTAAAATTACAAATCTCCAGAAATCTCAGCAAATATTTTTTCAGCCATAGTGGATGATACTTTCAGGTAATGATCAGGACACGAAGGCAACTTGGTTCCCCAAATTTCGTTCTTCTATGTTGAAGCGTTTGTTTCCAGTAACAGTTTGAATTTTTAGGTTTCACTCTGTTTTCTCCTATATTGATAGATGTATTTGGAACTCTAAATCCAACACGGTTTGTGCTAGCTTCTTGAAACTTGACACAATAAAGTAGTTTCACGTTCTATCTCTATGTTTTGATTCCTATTGATGTAGCCCTAAGCAGTGACTGGCGAAAAACACTTTCATGGAAAGGGGATTCCAGGCTTCCAAAAATTACGAATCTCCAGAAATCTCAGCAAATATTTTTTCACCCAAACTGGATGATACTTTCAGGTAATGATCAGTACACGAAGGTGACTTGGTTCCCCAAATTTCGTTCTTCTATGTTGAAGCGTTCGTTTCCAGTAACAGTTTGAATTTTTAGGTTTCACTCTGTTTTCTCCTATATTGATAGATGTATTTGGAACTCTAAATCCAACACGGTTTGTGCTAGCTTCTTGAAACTTGACACAATAAAGTAGTTTCACGTTCTATCTCTATGTTTTGTTTCCTCTTGATGTAGCCCTGTGCAGTGACTGGCGAGAAACACTTTCATGGAAAGGGGTTGCCAAGCTTCCTAAAATTACGAATCTCCAGAAATCTCAGCAAATATTTTTTCAGCCAAACTGGATTATACTTTCAGGTAATGATCACTACACTAAGGCGACTTGGTTCCCCAAATTTCGTTCTTCTATGTTGAAGCGTTCGTTTCCAGTAACAGTTTGAATTTTTAGGTTTCACTCTGTTTTCTCCTATATTGATAGATGTGTTTGAACTCTAAATGCAACACGGTTTGTGCTAGCTTCTTGAAACTTGACACAATAAAGTAGTTTCACGTTCTATCTCTGTTTTAATTCCTCTTGATGTAGCACTAAGCAGTGACTGGCGAGAAACACTTTCATGGAAAGGGGTTGCCAGGCTTCCCAAAATTACGAATCTCCAGATATCTCAGCAAATATTTTTTCACCCAAACAGGATGATACTTTCAGGTAATGATCAGTACACGAAGGCGACTTGGTTCCCCAAATTTCGTTCTTCATGTTGAAGCGTTCATTTCCAGTAACAGTTTGAATTTTTAGGTTTCACTCTGTTTTCTCCTATATTGATAGATGTATTTGGAACTCTAAATCCAACAAGGTTTGTGCTAGCTTCTTGAAACTTGACACAATAAAGTACTTTCACGTTCTATCTCTATGTTTGGATTCCTCTTGATGTAGCCCTAAGCAGTGACAGGCGAGAAACACTTTCATGGAAAGGGGTTGCCAGGCTTCCCAAAATTACGAATCTGCAGAAATCTCAGCAAATATTTTTTCACACAAACTGGATGATACTTTCAGGTAATGATCAGTACACGAAGGCGACTTGGTTCCCCAAATTTCATTCTTCTATGTTGAAGCGTTCGTTTCCAGTAACAGTTTGAATTTTTAGGTTTCACTCTGTTTTCTCCTATATTGATAGATGTATTTGAACTCTAAATGCAACACGGTTTGTGCTAGCTTCTTGAAACTTGACACAATAAAGTAGTTTCACGTTCTGTCTCCATGTTTTCTTTCCTCTTGATGTAGCCCTAAGCAGTGACTGGCGAGAAACACTTTCATGGAAAGGGGTTGCCAGGCTTCCCAAATTTACGAATCTCCAGAAATCTCAGGAAATATTTTTTCACCCAAACAGGATGATACTTTCAGGTAATGATCAGTACACGAAGGCGACTTGGTTCCCGAAATTTCCTTCTTCTATGTTGAAGCGTTCGTTTCCAGTAACAGTTTTAATTTTTAGGTTTCACTCTGTTTTCTCCTATATTGATAGATGTATGTGGAATTCTAAATCCAACACGGTTTGTGCTAGCTTCTTGAAACTTGACACAATAAAGTAGTTTCACGTTCTATCTCTGTTTTGATTCCTCTTGATGTAGCACTAAGCAGTGACTGGCGAGAAACACTTTCATGGAAAGGGGTTGCCAGGCTTCCCAAAATTACGTATCTCCAGAAATCTCAGCAAATATTTTTTCACCCAAACTGGATGATACTTTCAGGTAATGATCAGTACACTAAGGCGACTTGGTTCCCCAATATTCGTTCTTCTATGTTGAAGCGTTCGTTTCCAATAACAGTTTGAATTTTTAGGTTTCACTCTGTTTTCTCCTATATTGATAGATGTATTTGGAACTCTAAATCCAACACGGTTTGTGCTAGCTTCTTGAAACTTGACACAATAAAGTAGTTTCACGTTCTATCTCTATGTTTTGATTTTTCTTGATGTAGCCCTAAGCAGTGACTGGCGAGAAACACTTTCATGGAAAGGGGTTTCCAGGCTTCCCAAAATTATGAATCTCCATAAATCTCAGCAAATATTTTTTCACCCAAACTGGATGATACTTTCAGGTAATGATCAGTACACGAAGGCGACTTGGTTCCTCAAATTTCGTTCTTCATGTTGAAGCGTTCATTTCCAGTAACAGTTTGAATTTTTAGGTTTCACTCTGTTTTCTCCTATATTGATAGATGTATTTGGAACTCTAAATCCAACACGGTTTGTGCTAGCTTCTTGAAACTTGACACAATAAAGTAGTTTCACGTTCTATCTCTATGTTTTGTTTCCTCTTGATGTAGCCCTGTGCAGTGACTGGAGAGAAAAACTTTCATGGAAAGGGGTTGCCAAGCTTCCTAAAATTACGAATCTCCAGAAATCTCAGCAAATATTTTTTCAGCCAAAGTGGATGATACTTTCAGGTAATGATCACTACACTAAGGCGACTTGGTTCCCCAAATTTCGTTCTTCTATGTTGAAGCGTTCGTTTCAAGTAACAGTTTGAATTTTTAGGTTTCACTCTGTTTTCTCTTATATTGATAGATGTGTTTGAACTCTAAATGCAACACGGTTTGTGCTAGCTTCTTGAAACTTGACACAATAAAGTAGTTTCACGTTCTGTCTCCATGTTTTCTTTCCTCTTGATGTAGCCCTAAGCAGTGACTGGCGAGAAACACTTTCATGGAAAGGGGTTGCCAGGCTTCCCAAATTTACGAATCTCCAGAAATCTCAGCAAATATTTTTTCACCCAAACAGGATGATAATTTCAGGTAATGATCAGTACACGAAGGCGACTTGGTTCCCCAAATTTCGTTCTTCTATGTTGAAGCATTCGTTTCCAGTAACAGTTTGAATTTTTAGGTTTCACTCTGTTTTCTCCTATATTGATAGATGTATTTGGAACTCTAAATCCAACACGGTTTGTGCTAGCTTCTTGAAACTTGACACAATAAAGTAGTTTCACGTTCTATCTCTATGTTTTGATTTTTCTTGATGTAGCCCTAAGCAGTGACTGGCCAGAAACACTTTCATGGAAAGGGGTTTCCAGGCTTCCCAAAATTATGAATCTCCATAAATCTCAGCAAATATTTTTTCACCCAAACTGGAATATACTTTCAGGTAATGATCAGTACACGAAGGCAACTTGGTTCCCCAAATTTCGTTCTTCTATGTTGAAGCGTTCGTTTCCAGTAACAGTTTGAATTTTTAGGTTTCACTCTGTTTTCTCCTATATTGATAGATGTATTTGGAACTCTAAATCCAACACGGTTTGTGCTAGCTTCTTGAAACTTGACACAATAAAGTAGTATCACGTTCTATCTCTATGTTTTGATTCCTCTTGATGTAGCCCTAAGCAGTGACTGGCGAGAAACACTTTCATGGAAAGGGGTTTCCAGGCTTCCCAAAATTACGAATCTCCAGAAATCTCAGCAAATCTTTTTTTACACAATCTGGATGATACTTTCAGGTAATGATCAGTACACGAAGGCGACTTGGTTCCCCAAATTTCGTTCTTCTATGTTGAAGCGTTCGTTTCCACTAACAGTTTGAATTTTTAGGTTTCACTCTGTTTTCTCCTATATTGATAGATGTATTTGGAACTCTAAATCCAACACGGTTTGTGCTAGCTTCTTGAAACTTGACACAATAAAGTAGATTCACGTTCTATCTCTATGTTTTGATTCCTTTTGATGTAGCCCTAAGCAGTGACTGGCGAGATACACTTTCATGGAAAGGGGTTGCCAGGCTTCCCAAAATTACGAATCTCCAGAAATCTCAGCTATTATTTTTTCACCCAAACTGGATGATACTTTCAGGTAATGATCACTACACACTTGGTTCCCCAAATTTCGGTCTTCTATGTTGAAGCGTTCGTTTCCAGTAACACTTTGAATTTTTAGGTTTCACTCTGTTTTCTCCTATATTGATAGATGTATTTGGAACTCTAAATCCAACACGGTTTGTGCTAGCTTCTTGAAACTTGACACAATAAAGTAGTTTCACGTTCTGTCTCTATGTTTTGTTTCCTCTTAATGTAGCCCTAAGCAGTGACTGGCGAGAAACACTTTCATGGATAGGGGTTGCCAGGCTTCCCAAAATTACGATCTCCAGAAATCTCAGCATATATTTTTTCACCCAAACAGGATGATACTTTCAGGTAATGATCAGTACACTAAGGTGACTTGGTGCCCCAAATTTCGTTCTTCTATGTTGATGCGTTCGTTTCCAGTAACAGTTTGAATTTTTAGGTTTCACTCTGTTTTCTCCTATATTGATAGATGTATTTGGAACTCTAAATCCAACACGGTGTGTGGTAGCTTCTTGAAACTTGACACAATAAAGTAGTTTCACGTTCTATCTCTATGTTTGGATTCCTCTTGATGTAGCCCTAAGCAGTGACAGGCGAGAAACACTTTCATGGAAAGGGGTTGCCATGCTTCCCAAAATTACGAATCTCCAGAAATCTCAGCAAATATTTTTTCACCCACACTGGATGATACTTTCAGGTAATGATCAGTACACAAAGGCGACTTGGTTCCCCAAATTTCGTTCTTCTATGTTGAAGCGTTCGTTTCCAGTAACAGTTTGAATTTTTAGGTTTCACTCTGTTTTCTCCTATATTGATAGATGTATTTGGAACTCTAAATCCAACACGGTTTGTGCTAGCTTCTTGAAACTTGACACAATAAAGTAGTTTCACGTTCTTCTCTATGTTTTGTTTCCTCTTCATGTAGCCCTAAGCAGTGACAGGCGAGAAACACTTTCATGGAAAGGGGTTGCCAGGCTTCCCAAAATTACGAATCTCCAGAAATCTCAGCAAATATTTTTTCACCCAAACAGGATGATACTTTCAGATAATGATCAGTACACTAAGGTGACTTGGTTCCCCAAATTTCGTTCTTCTATGTTGAAGCGTTCATTTCCAGTAACAGTTTGAATTTTTAGGTTTCACTCTGTTTTCTCCTATATTGTTAGATGTATTTGGAACTCTAAATCCAACACGGTTTGTGCTAGCTTCTTGAAACTTGACACAATTAAGTAGTTTCACGTTCTGTCTCTATGTTTTGTTTCCTCTTGATGTAGCCCTAAGCAGTGACAGGCGAGAAACACTTTCATGGAAAGGGGTTGCCAGGCTTCCCAAAATTACGAATCTCCAGAAATCTCAGCAAATATTTTTTCAAACAAACAGGATGATACTTTCAGGTAATGATCACTACACGAAGGCGACTTGGTTCCCCAAATTTCGTTCTTCTATGTTGAAGCGTTCGTTTCCAGTAACAGTTTGAATTTTTAGGTTTCACTCTGTTTTCTCCTATATTGATAGATGTATGTGGAATTCTAAATCCAACACGGTTTGTGCTAGCTTCTTGAAACTTGACACAATAAAGTAGTTTCACGTTCTATCTCTGTTTTGATTCCTCTTGATGAAGCCCTAAGCTGTGACTGGCGAGAAACACTTTCATGGAAAGGGGTTGCCAGGCTTCCCAAAATTACGAATCTCCAGAAATCTCAGCAAATATTTTTTCACCCAAACTGGATGATACTTTCAGGTAATGATCACTACACTAAGGCGACTTGGTTCCCCAAATTTCGTTCTTCTATGTTGAAGCGTTCGTTTCCAGTAACAGTTTGAATTTTTAGGTTTCACTCTCTTTTCTCCTATATTGATAGATGTATTTGGAACTCTAAATCCAACATGGTTTGTGCTAGCTTCTTGAAACTTGACACAATAAAGTAGTTTCACGTTCTATCTCTATGTTTTGTTTCCTCTTGATGTAGCCCTGTGTAGTGACTGGCGAGAAACACTTTCATGGAAAGGGGTTGCCAAGCTTCCTAAACTTACGAATCTCCAGAAATCTCAGCAAATATTTCTTCAGCCAAACTGGATGATACTTTCAGGTAATGATCAGTACACGAAGGCGACTTGGTTCCCCAAATTTCGTTCTTCTATGTTGAAGCGTTCGTTTCCAGTAACAGTTTGAATTTTTAGGTTTCACTCTGTTTTCTCCTATATTGATAGATGTATTTGAACTCTAAATGCAACACGGTTTGTGCTAGCTTCTTGAAACTTGACACAATAAAGTAGTTTCACGTTCTGTCTCCATGGTTTGTTTCCTCTTGATGTAGCCCTAATCAGTGACCTGCGAGAAACACTTTCATGGAAAGGGGTTGCCAAGCTTCCCAAAATTAAGAATCTCCAGAAATCTCAGCAATTATTTTTTCACCCAAACAGGATGATACTTTCAGGTAATGATCAGTACACGAAGGTGACTTGGTTCCCAAATTTCGTTCTTCTAAGTTGAAGCGTTCATTTCCAGTAACAGTTTGAATATTTAGGTTTCACTCTGTTTTCTCCTATATTCATAGATGTATTTGGAACTCTAAATCCAACACGGTTTGTGCTAGCTTCTTGAAACTTGACACAATAAAGTAGTTTCACGTTCTATCTCTATATTTTGTTTCCTCTTGATGTAGCCCTAAGCAGTGACTGGCGAGAAACACTTTCATGGAAAGGGGTTGCCAGGCTTCCCAAAATTACGAATCTCCAGAAATCTCAGCAAATATTTTTTCACCCAAACAGGATGATACTTTCAGGTAATGATCAGTACACTAAGGTGACTTGGTTCACCAAATTTCGTTCTTCTATGTTGAAGCGTTCGTTTCCAGTAACAGTTTGAATTTTTAGGTTTCACTCTGTTTTCTCCTATATTGGTAGATGTATTTGGAACTCTAAATCCAACACGGTTTGTGCTAGCTTCTTGAAACTTGACACAATAAAGTAGTTTCACGTTCTATCTCTATGTTTTGATTCCTCTTGATGTAGCCCTAAGCAGTGACTGGCGAGAAACACTTTCATGGAAAGGGGTTGCCAGGCTTCCCAAAATTACGAATCTCCAGAAATCTCAGCAAATATTTTTTCACCCACACTGGATGATACTTTCAGGTAATGATCAGTACACAAAGGCGACTTGGTTCCCCAAATTTCATTCTTCTATGTTGAAGCGTTCATTTCCAGTAACAGTTTGAATTTTTAGGTTTCACTCTGTTTTCTCCTATATTGATAGATGTATTTGGAACTCTAAATCCAACACGGTTTGTGCTAGCTTCTTGAAACTTGACACAATTAAGTAGTTTCACGTTCTGTCTCTATATTTTGTTTCCTCTTGATGTAGCCCTCAGCAGTGACTGGCGTGAATCACTTTAATGGAAACGGGTTGCCAGGCTTCCCAAAATTACGAATCTCCATAAATCTCAGCAAATATTTTTTCACCCAAACTGGATGATACTTTCAGGTAATGATCAGTACACGAAGGCGACTTGGTTCCCCAAATTTCGTTCTTCTATGTTGAAGCGTTCATTTCCAGTAACAGTTTGAATTTTTAGGTTTCATTCTGTTTTCCCCTATATTGATAGATATATTTGGAACTCTAAATCCAACACGGTTTGTGCTAGCTTCTTGAAACATGACACAATAAAGTAGTTTCACGTTCTATCTCTATATTTTTTTTCCTCTTGATGTAGCCCTAAGCAGTGACTGGCGAGAAACACTTTCATGGAAAGGGGTTGCCAGGCTTCCCAAAATTACGAATCACCAGTAATCTCAGGAAATATTTTTTCACCCAAACAGGATGATACTTTCAGGTAATGATCAGTACACGAAGGCGACTTGGTTCCCCAAATTTCGTTCTTCTATGTTGAAGCGTTCGTTTCCAGTAACAGTTTGAATTTTTAGGATTCACTCTGTTTTCTCCTATATTGATAGATGTATTTGGAACTCTAAATCCAACACGGTTTGTGCTAGCTTCTTGAAACTTGACACAATAAAGTAGTTTCACGTTCTATCTCTATGTTTTGTTTCCTCTTGATGTAGCCCTGTGAAGTGACTGGCGAGAAACACTTTCATGGAAAGGGGTTGCCAAGCTTCCTAAAATTACAAATCTCCAGAAATCTCAGCAAATATTTTTTCAGCCATACTGGATGATACTTTCAGGTAATGATCAGGACACGAAGGCAACTTGGTTCCCCAAATTTCGTTCTTCTATGTTGAAGCGTTTGTTTCCAGTAACAGTTTGAATTTTTAGGTTTCACTCTGTTTTCTCCTATATTGATAGATGTATTTGGAACTCTAAATCCAACACGGTTTGTGCTAGCTTCTTGAAACTTGACACAATAAAGTAGTTTCACGTTCTATCTCTATGTTTTGATTCCTCTTGATGTAGCCCTAAGCAGTGACTGGCGAGAAACACTTTCATGGAAAGGGGTTTCCAGGCTTCCCAAAATTACGAATCTCCAGAAATCTCAGCAAATATTTTTTCAGCCAAACTGGATGATACTTTCAGGTAATGATCACTACACTAAGGCGACTTGGTTCCCCAAATTTCGTTCTTCTATGTTGAAGCGTTCGTTTCCAGTAACAGTTTGAATTTTTAGGTTTCACTCTGTTTTCTCCTATATTGATAGATGTGTTTGAACTCTAAATGCAACACGGTTTGTGCTAGCTTCTTGAAACTTGACACAATAAAGTAGTTTCACGTTCTATCTCTGTTTTTATTCCTCTTGATGTAGCACTAAGCAGTGACTGGCGAGAAACACTTTCATGGAAAGGGGTTGCCAGGCTTCCCAAAATTACGCATCTCCAGAAATCTCAGCAAATATTTTTTCACCCAAACTGGATGATACTTTCAGGTAATGATCAGTACACTAAGGCGACTTGGTTCCCCAAATTTCGTTCTTCTATGTTGAAGCGTTCGTTTCCAGTAACAGTTTGAATTTTTAGGTTTCACTCTGTTTTCTCCTATATTGATAGATGTATTTGGAACTCTAAATCCAACACGGTTTGTGCTAGCTTCTTGAAACTTGACAGAATAAAGTAGTTTCACGTTCTGTCTCTATGTTTTGTTTCCTCTTGATGTAGCCCTGTGCAGTGACTGGCGAGAAACACTTTCATGGAAAGGGGTTGCCAAGCTTCCTAAAATTACGAATCTCCAGAAATCTCAGCAAATATTTTTTCAGCCATACTGGAATATACTTTCAGGTAATGATCAGGACACGAAGGCAACTTGGTTCCCCAAATTTCGTTCTTCTATGTTGAAGCGTTTGTTTCCAGTAACAGTTTGAATTTTTAGGTTTCACTCTGTTTTCTCCTATATTGATAGATGTATTTGGAACTCTAAATCCAACACGGTTTGTGCTAGCTTCTTGAAACTTGACACAATAAAGTAGTTTCACGTTCTATCTCTATGTTTTGATTCCTCTTGATGTAGCCCTAAGCAGTGACTGGCGAGAAACACTTTCATGGAAAGGGGTTTCCAGGCTTCCCAAAATTACGAATCTCCAGAAATCTCAGCAAATATTTTTTCACCCAAACTGGATGATACTTTCAGGTAATGATCAGTACAAGAAGGCGACTTGGTTCCCCAAATTTCGTTCTTCTATGTTGAAGCGTTCGTTTCCAGTAACAGTTTGAATTTTTAGGTTTCACTCTGTTTTCTCCTATATTGATAGATGTATTTGGAACTCTAAATCCAACACGGTTTGTGCTAGCTTCTTGAAACTTGACACAATAAAGTAGTTTCACGTTCTATCTCTATGTTTTGTTTCCTCTTGATGTAGCCCTGTGCAGTGACTGGCGAGAAACACTTTCATGGAAAGGGGTTGCCAAGCTTCCCAAAATTACGAATCTCCAGAAATCTCAGCAAATATTTTTTCAGCCAAACAGGATGATACTTTCAGGTAATGATCACTACACTAAGGCGACTTGGTTCCCCAAATTTCGTTCTTCTATGTTGAAGCGTTCGTTTCCAGTAACAGTTTGAATTTTTAGGTTTCACTCTGTTTTCTCCTATATTGTTAGATGTGTTTGAACTCTAAATGCAACACGGTTTGTGCTAGCTTCTTGAAACTTGACACAATAAAGTAGTTTCACGTTCTGTCTCCATGTTTTCTTTCCTCTTGATGTAGCCCTAAGCAGTGACTGGCGAGAAACACTTTCATGGAAAGGGGTTGCCAGGCTTCCCAAATTTACGAATCTCCAGAAATCTCAGCAAATATTTTTTCACCCAAACAGGATGATACTTTCAGGTAATGATCAGTACACGAAGGCGACTTGGTTCCCGAAATTTCCTTCTTCTATGTTGAAGCGTTCGTTTCCAGTAACAGTTTGAATTTTTAGGTTTCACTCTGTTTTCTCCTATATTGATAGATGTATTTGGAACTCTAAATCCAACACGGTTTGTGCTAGCTTCTTGAAACTTGACACAATAAAGTAGTTTCACGTTCTATCTCTATGTTTTGATTCCTCTTGATGTAGCCCTAAGCAGTGACTGGCGAGAAACACTTTCATGGAAAGGGGTTTCCAGGCTTCCCAAAATTACGAATCTCCAGAAATCTCAGCAAATATTTTTTCACCCAAACTGGATGATACTTTCAGGTAATGATCAGTACACGAAGGCGACTTGGTTCCCCAAATTTCGTTCTTCTATGTTGAAGCGTTCGTTTCCAGTAACAGTTTGAATTTTTAGGTTTCACTCTGTTTTCTCCTATATTGATAGATGTATTTGGAACTCTAAATCCAACACGGTTTGTGCTAGCTTCTTGAAACTTGACACAATAAAGTAGTATTACGTTCTATCTCTATGTTTTGTTTCCTCTTGATGTAGCCCTGTGCAGTGACTGGCGAGAAACACTTTCATGGAAAGGGGTTTCCAAGCTTCCCAAAATTACGAATCTCCAGAAATCTCAGCAAATATTTTTTCAGCCAAACAGGATGATACTTTCAGGTAATGATCACTACACTAAGGCGACTTGGTTCCCCAAATTCGTTCTTCTATGTTGAAGCGTTCGTTTCCAGTAACAGTTTGAATTTTTAGGTTTCACTCTGTTTTCTCCTATATTGATAGATGTGTTTGAACTCTAAATGCAACACGGTTTGTGCTAGCTTCTTGAAACTTGACACAATAAAGTAGTTTCACGTTCTGTCTCCATGTTTTCTTTCCTCTTGATGTAGCCCTAAGCAGTGACTGGCGAGAAACACTTTCATGGAAAGGGGTTGCCAGGCTTCCCAAATTTACGAATCTCCAGAAATCTCAGCAAATATTTTTTCACCCAAACAGGATGATACTTTCAGGTAATGATAAGTACACGAAGGCGACTTGGTTCCCGAAATTTCCTTCTTCTATGTTGAAGCGTTCGTTTCCAGTAACAGTTTTAATTTTTAGGTTTCACTCTGTTTTCTCCTATATTGATAGATGTATTTGGAACTCTAAATCCAACACGGTTTGTGCTAGCTTCTTGAAACTTGACACAATAAAGTAGTTTTGCGTTCTGTCTCTATGTTTTGTTTCCTCTTGATGTAGCACTCAGCAGTGACAGGCGAGAAACACTTTCATGGAAAGGGGTTGCCAGGCTTCCCAAAATTACGAATCTCCAGAAATCTCAGCAAATATTTTTTCACCCAAACTGGATGATACTTTCAGGTAATGATCAGTACACGAAGGCGACTTGGTTCCCCAAATTTCGTTCTTCTATGTTGAAGCGTTCATTTCCAGTAACAGTTTGAATTTTTAGGTTTCACTCTGTTTTCCCCTATATTGATAGATTTATTTGGAACTCTAAATCCAACACGGTTTGTGCTAGCTTCTTGAAACATGACACAATAAAGTAGTTTCACGTTCTATCACTATGTTTTGTTTCCTCTTGATGTAGCCCTAAGCAGTGACTGGCGAGAAACACTTTCATGGAAAGGGGTTGCCAGGCTTCCCAAAATTACGAATCACCAGTAATCTCAGGAAATATTTTTTCACCCAAACAGGATGATACTTTCAGGTAATGATCAGTACACGAAGGCGACTTGGTTCCCCAAATTTCGTTCTTCTATGTTGAAGCGTTCGTTTCCAGTAACAGTTTGAATTTTTAGGATTCACTCTGTTTTCTCCTATATTGATAGATGTATTTGGAACTCTAAATCCAACACGGTTTGTGCTAGCTTCTTGAAACTTGACACAATAAAGTAGTTTCACGTTCTATCTCTATGTTTTGTTTCCTCTTGATGTAGCCCTGTGCAGTGACTGGCGAGAAACACTTTCATGGAAAGGGGTTGCCAAGCTTCCTAAAATTACAAATCTCCAGAAATCTCAGCAAATATTTTTTCAGCCATACTGGATGATACTTTCAGGTAATGATCAGGACACGAAGGCAACATGGTTCCCCAAATTTCGTTCTTCTATGTTGAAGCGTTTGTTTCCAGTAACAGTTTGAATTTTTAGGTTTCACTCTGTTTTCTCCTATATTGATAGATGTATTTGGAACTCTAAATCCAACACGGTTTGTGCTAGCTTCTTGAAACTTGACACAATAAAGTAATTTCACGTTCTATCTCTATGTTTTGATTCCTCTTGATGTAGCCCTAAGCAGTGACTGGCGAGAAACACTTTCATGGAAAGGGGTTTCCAGGCTTCCCAAAATTACGAATCTCCAGAAATCTCAGCAAATATTTTTTCACCCAAACTGGATGATACTTTCAGGTAATGATCAGTACACGAAGGCGACTTGGTTCCCCAAATTTCGTTCTTCTATGTTGAAGCGTTCGTTTCCAGTAACAGTTTGAATTTTTAGGTTTCACTCTGTTTTCTCCTATATTGATAGATGTATTTGGAACTCTAAATCCAACACGGTTTGTGCTAGCTTCTTGAAACTTGACACAATAAAGTAGTTTCACGTTCTATCTCTATGTTTTGTTTCCTCTTGATGTAGCCCTGTGCAGTGACTGGCGAGAAACACTTTCATGGAAAGGGGTTGCCAAGCTTCCTAAAATTACGAATCTCCAGAAATCTCAGCAAACATTTTTTCAGCCAAACTGGATTATACTTTCAGGTAATGATCACTACACTAAGGCGACTTGGTTCCCCAAATTTCGTTCTTCTATGTTGAAGCGTTCGTTTCCAGTAACAGTTTGAATTTTTAGGTTTCACTCTGTTTTCTCCTATATTGATAGATGTGTTTGAACTCTAAATGCAACACGGTTTGTGCTAGCTTCTTGAAACTTGACACAATAAAGTAGTTTCACGTTCTATCTCTGTTTTAATTCCTCTTGATGTAGCACTAAGCAGTGACTGGCGAGAAACACTTTCATGGAAAGGGGTTGCCAGGCTTCCCAAAATTACGTATCTCCAGAAATCTCAGCAAATATTTTTTCACCCAAACTGGATGATACTTTCAGGTAATGATCAGTACACTAAGGCAACTTGGTTCCCCAAATTTCGTTCTTCTATGTTGAAGCGTTCGTTTCCAGTAACAGTTTGAATTTTTAGGTTTCACTCTGTTTTCTCCTATATTGATAGATGTATTTGGAACTCTAAATCCAACACGGTTTGTGCTAGCTTCTTGAAACTTGACACAATAAAGTAGTTTCACTTTCTATCTCTATGTTTTGATTTTTCTTGATGTAGCCCTAAGCAGTGACTGGCGAGAAACACTTTCATGGAAAGGGGTTTCCAGGCTTACCAAAATTATGAATCTCCATAAATCTCAGCAAATATTTTTTCACCCAAACTGGATGATACTTTCAGGTAATGATCAGTACACGAAGGTGACTTGGTTCCCCAAATTTCGTTCTACATGTTGAAGCGTTCATTTCCAGTAACAGTTTGAATTTTTAGGTTTCACTCTGTTTTCTCCTATATTGATAGATGTATTTGGAACTCTAAATCCAACAAGGTTTGTGCTAGCTTCTTGAAACTTGACACAATAAAGTACTTTCACGTTCTATCTCTATGTTTGGATTCCTCTTGATGTAGCCCTAAGCAGTGACAGGCGAGAAACACTTTCATGGAAAGGGGTTGCCAGGCTTCCCAAAATTACGAATCTCCAGAAATCTCAGCAAATATTTTTTCACACAAACTGGATGATACTTTCAGGTAATGATCAGTACACGAAGGTGACTTGGTTCCCCAAATTTCATTCTTCTATGTTGAAGCGTTCGTTTCCAGTAACAGTTTGAATTTTTAGGTTTCACTCTGTTTTCTCCTATATTGATAGATGTGTTTGAACTCTAAATGCAACACGGTTTGTGCTAGCTTCTTGAAACTTGACACAATAAAGTAGTTTCACGTTCTGTCTCCATGTTTTCTTTCCTCTTGATGTAGCCCTAAGCAGTGACTGGCGAGAAACACTTTCATGGAAAGGGGTTGCCAGGCTTCCCAAATTTACGAATCTCCAGAAATCTCAGGAAATATTTTTTCACCCAAACAGGATGATACTTTCAGGTAATGATCAGTACACGAAGGCGACTTGGTTCCCGAAATTTCCTTCTTCTATGTTGAAGCGTTCGTTTCCAGTAACAGTTTTAATTTTTAGGTTTCACTCTGTTTTCTCCTATATTGATAGATGTATGTGGAATTCTAAATCCAACACGGTTTGTGCTAGCTTCTTGAAACTTGACACAATAAAGTAGTTTCACGTTCTATCTCTGTTTTGATTCCTCTTGATGTAGCACTAAGCAGTGACTGGCGAGAAACACTTTCATGGAAAGGGGTTGCCAGGCTTCCCAAAATTATGTATCTCCAGAAATCTCAGCAAATATTTTTTCACCCAAACTGGATGATACTTTCAGGTAATGATCAGTACACTAAGGCGACTTGGTTCCCCAATATTCGTTCTTCTATGTTGAAGCGTTCGTTTCCAATAACAGTTTGAATTTTTAGGTTTCACTCTGTTTTCTCCTATATTGATAGATGTATTTGGAACTCTAAATCCAACACGGTTTGTGCTAGCTTCTTGAAACTTGACACAATAAAGTAGTTTCACGTTCTATCTCTATGTTTTAATTTTTCTTGATGTAGCCCTAAGCAGTGACTGGCGAGAAACACTTTCATGGAAAGGGGTTTCCAGGCTTCCCAAAATTATGAATCTCCATAAATCTCAGCAAATATTTTTTCACCCAAACTGGATGATACTTTCAGGTAATGATCAGTACACGAAGGCGACTTGGTTCCCCAAATTTCGTTCTTCATGTTGAAGCGTTCATTTCCAGTAACAGTTTGAATTTTTAGGTTTCACTCTGTTTTCTCCTATATTGATAGATGTGTTTGAACTCTAAATGCAACACGGTTTGTGCTAGCTTCTTGAAACTTGACACAATAAAGTAGTTTCACGTTCTGTCTCCATGTTTTCTTTCCTCTTGATGTAGCCCTAAGCAGTGACTGGCGAGAAACACTTTCATGGAAAGGGGTTGCCAGGCTTCCCAAATTTACGAATCTCCAGAAATCTCAGCAAATATTTTTTCACCCAAACAGGATGATAATTTCAGGTAATGATCAGTACACGAAGGCGACTTGGTTCCCCAAATTTCGTTCTTCTATGTTGAAGCATTCGTTTCCAGTAACAGTTTGAATTTTTAGGTTTCACTCTGTTTTCTCCTATATTGATAGATGTATTTGGAACTCTAAATCCAACACGGTTTGTGCTAGCTTCTTGAAACTTGACACAATAAAGTAGTTTCACGTTCTATCTTTATGTTTTGATTTTTCTTGATGTAGCCCTAAGCAGTGACTGGCCAGAAACACTTTCATGGAAAGGGGTTTCCAGGCTTCCCAAAATTATGAATCTCCATAAATCTCAGCAAATATTTTTTCACCCAAACTGGATGATACTTTCAGGTAATGATCAGTATACGAAGGCGACTTGGTTCCCCAAATTTCGTTCTTCTATGTTGAAGCGTTCGTTTCCTGTAACAGTTTGAATTTTTAGGTTTCACTCTGTTTTCTCCTATATTGATAGATGTATTTGGAACTCTAAATCCAACACGGTTTGTGCTAGCTTCTTGAAACTTGACACAATAAAGTAGTATCACGTTCTATCTCTATGTTTTGATTCCTCTTGATGTAGCCCTAAGCAGTGACTGGCGAGAAACACTTTCATGGAAAGGGGTTTCCAGGCTTCCCAAAATTACGAATCTCCAGAAATCTCAGCAAATATTTTTTTACACAAACTGGATGATACTTTCAGGTAATGATCAGTACACGAAGGCGACTTGGTTACCCAAATTTCGTTCTTCTATGTTGAAGCGTTCGTTTCCACTAACAGTTTGAATTTTTAGGTTTCACTCTGTTTTCTCCTATATTGATAGATGTATTTGGAACTCTAAATCCAACACGGTTTGTGCTAGCTTCTTGAAACTTGACACAATAAAGTAGATTCACGTTCTATCTCTATGTTTTGATTCCTTTTGATGTAGCCCTAAGCAGTGACTGGCGAGAAACACTTTCATGGAAAGGGGTTGCCAGGCTTCCCAAAATTACGAATCTCCAGAAATCTCAGCTATTATTTTTTCACCCAAACTGGATGATACTTTCAGGTAATGATCACTACACACTTGGTTCCCCAAATTTCGGTCTTCTATGTTGAAGCGTTCGTTTCCAGTAACACTTTGAATTTTTAGGTTTCACTCTGTTTTCTCCTATATTGATAGATGTATTTGGAACTCTAAATCCAACACGGTTTGTGCTAGCTTCTTGAAACTTGACACAATAAAGTAGTTTCACGTTCTGTCTCTATGTTTTGTTTCCTCTTAATGTAGCCCTAAGCAGTGACTGGCGAGAAACACTTTCATGGATAGGGGTTTCCAGGCTTCCCAAAATTACGATCTCCAGAAATCTCAGCATATATTTTTTCACCCAAACAGGATGATACTTTCAGGTAATGATCAGTACACTAAGGTGACTTGGTGCCCCAAATTTCGTTCTTCTATGTTGATGCGTTCGTTTCCAGTAACAGTTTGAATTTTTAGGTTTCACTCTGTTTTCTCCTATATTGATAGATGTATTTGGAACTCTAAATCCAACACGGTGTGTGGTAGCTTCTTGAAACTTGACACAATAAAGTAGTTTCACGTTCTATCTCTATGTTTGGATTCCTCTTGATGTAGCCCTAAGCAGTGACAGGCGAGAAACACTTTCATGGAAAGGGGTTGCCATGCTTCCCAAAATTACGAATCTCCAGAAATCTCAGCAAATATTTTTTCACCCACACTGGATGATACTTTCAGGTAATGATCAGTACACAAAGGCGACTTGGTTCCCCAAATTTCGTTCTTCTATGTTGAAGCGTTCGTTTCCAGTAACAGTTTGAATTTTTAGGTTTCACTCTGTTTTCTCCTATATTGATAGATGTATTTGGAACTCTAAATCCAACACGGTTTGTGCTAGCTTCTTGAAACTTGACACAATAAAGTAGTTTCACGTTCTTCTCTATGTTTTGTTTCCTCTTCATGTAGCCCTAAGCAGTGACAGGCGAGAAACACTTTCATGGAAAGGGGTTGCCAGGCTTCCCAAAATTACGAATCTCCAGAAATCTCAGCAAATATTTTTTCACCCAAACCGGATGATACTTTCAGATAATGATCAGTACACTAAGGTGACTTGGTTCCCCAAATTTCGTTCTTCTATGTTGAAGCGTTCATTTCCAGTAACAGTTTGAATTTTTAGGTTTCACTCTGTTTTCTCCTATATTGATAGATGTATGTGGAATTCTAAATCCAACACGGTTTGTGCTAGCTTCTTGAAACTTGACACAATAAAGTAGTTTCACGTTCTATCTCTGTTTTGATTCCTCTTGATGAAGCCCTAAGCTGTGACTGGCGAGAAACACTTTCATGGAAAGGGGTTGCCAGGCTTCCCAAAATTACGAATCTCCAGAAATCTCATCAAATATTTTTTCACCCACACTGGATGATACTTTCAGGTAATGATCACTACACTAACGCGACTTGGTTCCCCAAATTTCGTTCTTCTATGTTGAAGCGTTCGTTTCCAGTAACAGTTTGAATTTTTAGGTTTCACTCTCTTTTCTCCTATATTGATAGATGTATTTGGAACTCTAAATCCAACACGGTTTGTGCTAGCTTCTTGAAACTTGACACAATAAAGTAGTTTCACGTTCTATCTCTATGTGTTGTTTCCTCTTGATGTAGCCCTGTGTAGTGACTGGCGAGAAACACTTTCATGGAAAGGGGTTGCCAAGCTTCCTAAAATTACGAATCTCCAGAAATCTCAGCAAATATTTCTTCAGCCAAACTGGATGATACTTTCAGGTAATGATCAGTACACGAAGGCGACTTGGTTCCCCAAATTTCGTTCTTCTATGTTGAAGCGTTCGTTTCCAGTAACAGTTTGAATTTTTAGGTTTCACTCTGTTTTCTCCTATATTGATAGATGTATTTGAACTCTAAATGCAACACGGTTTGTGCTAGCTTCTTGAAACTTGACACAATAAAGTAGTTTTACGTTCTGTCTCCATGGTTTGTTTCCTCTTGATGTAGCCCTAATCAGTGACCTGCGAGAAACACTTTCATGGAAAGGGGTTGCCAAGCTTCCCAAAATTAAGAATCTCCAGAAATCTCAGCAATTATTTTTTCACCCAAACAGGATGATACTTTCAGGTAATGATCAGTACACGAAGGTGACTTGGTTCCCCAAATTTCGTTCTTCTAAGTTGAAGCGTTCGTTTCCAGTAACAGTTTGAATATTTAGGTTTCACTCTGTTTTCTCCTATATTCATAGATGTATTTGGAACTCTAAATCCAACACGGTTTGTGCTAGCTTCTTGAAACTTGACACAATAAAGTAGTTTCACGTTCTATCTCTATATTTTGTTTCCTCTTGATGTAGCCCTAAGCAGTGACTGGCGAGAAACACTTTCATGGAAAGGGGTTGCCAGGCTTCCCAAAATTACGAATCTCCAGAAATCTCAGCAAATATTTTTTCACCCAAACAGGATGATACTTTCAGGTAATGATCAGTACACTAAGGTGACTTGGTTCACCAAATTTCGTTCTTCTATGTTGAAGCGTTCGTTTCCAGTAACAGTTTGAATTTTTAGGTTTCACTCTGTTTTCTCCTATATTGGTAGATGTATTTGGAACTCTAAATCCAACACGGTTTGTGCTAGCTTCTTGAAACTTGACACAATAAAGTAGTTTCACGTTCTATCTCTATGTTTTGATTCCTCTTGATGTAGCCCTAAGCAGTGACTGGCGAGAAACACTTTCATGGAAAGGGGTTGCCAGGCTTCCCAAAATTACGAATCTCCAGAAATCTCATCAAATATTTTTTCACCCACACTGGATGATACTTTCAGGTAATGATCAGTACACGAAGGCGACTTGGTTCCCCAAATTTCATTCTTCTATGTTGAAGCGTTCATTTCCAGTAACAGTTTGAATTTTTAGGTTTCACTCTGTTTTCTCCTATATTGATAGATGTATTTGGAACTCTAAATCCAACACGGTTTGTGCTAGCTTCTTGAAACTTGACACAATTAAGTAGTTTCACGTTCTGTCTCTATGTTTTGTTTCCTCTTGATGTAGCCCTCAGCAGTGACTGGCGTGAAACACTTTAATGGAAACGGGTTGCCAGGCTTCCCAAAATTACGAATCTCCATAAATCTCAGCAAATATTTTTTCACCCAAACAGGATGATACTTTCAGGTAATGATCACTACACGAAGGCGACTTGGTTCCCCAAATTTCGTTCTTCTATGTTGAAGCGTTCGTTTCCAGTAACAGTTTGAATTTTTAGGTTTCACTCTGTTTTCTTCTATATTGATAGATGTATGTGGAATTCTGAATCCAACACGGTTTGTGCTAGCTTCTTGAAACTTGACACAATAAAGTAGTTTCACGTTCTATCTCTGTTTTGATTCCTCTTGATGAAGCCCTAAGCTGTGACTGGCGAGAAACACTTTCATGGAAAGGGGTTGCCAGGCTTCCCAAAATTACGAATCTCCAGAAATCTCAGCAAATATTTTTTCAGCCAAACTGGATGATACTTTCAGGTAATGATCAGTACACGAAGGGGACTTGGTTCCCCAAATTTCGTCCTTCTATGTTGAAGCGTTCGTTTCCAGTAACAGTTTGAATTTTTAGGTTTCACTCTGTTTTCTCCTATATTGATAGATGTATTTGGAACTCTAAATCCAACACGGTTTGTGCTAGCTTCTTCAAACTTGACACAATAAAGTAGTTTCACGTTCTATCTCTATATTTTGTTTCCTCTTGATGTAGCCCTAAGCAGTGACTGGCGAGAAACACTTTCATGGAAAGGGGTTGCCAGGCTTCCCAAAATTACGAATCTCCAGAAATCTCAGCAAATATTTCTTCACCCAAACAGGATGATACTTTCAGGTAATGATCAGTACACTAAGGTGACTTGGTTCACCAAATTTCGTTCTTCTATGTTGAAGCGTTCGTTTCCAGTAACAGTTTGAATTTTTAGGTTTCACTGTGTTTTCTCCTATATTGATAGATGTATTTGGAACTCTAAATCCAACACGGTTTGTGCTAGCTTCTTGAAACTTGACACAATAAAGTAGTTTCACGTTCTATCTCTATGTTTTGATTCCTCTTTATGTAGCCCTAAGATGTGACTGGCGAGAAACACTTTCATGGAAAGGGGTTTCCAGGCTTCCCAAAATTACGAATCTCCATAAATCTCAGCAAATATTTTTTCACCCAAACTGGATGATACTTTCAGGTAATGATCAGTACACGAAGGCGACTTGGTTCTCCAAATATCGTTCTTCTATGTTGAAGCGTTCGTTTCCAGTAACAGTTTGAATTTTTAGGTTTCACTCTGTTTTCTCCTATATTGATAGATGTATTTGGAACTCTAAATCCAACACGGTTTGTGCTAGCTTCTTGAAACTTGACACAATAAAGTAGTTTCACGTTCTGTCTCTATGTTTTGTTTCCTCTTGATGTAGCCCTAAGCAGTGACTGGCGGGAAACACTTTAATGGAAAGGGGTAGCCAGGCTTCCCAAAATTACGAATCTCCAGAAATCTCAGCAAATATTTTTTCACCCAAACAGGATGATACTTTCAGGTAATGATCAGTACACTAAGGTGACTTGGTTCCCCAAATTTCGTTCTTGTATGTTGAAGCGTTCGTTTCCAGTAACAGTTTGAATATTTAGTTTTCACTCTGTTTTCTCCTATATTGATAGATGTATTTGGAACTCTAAATCCAACACGGTTTGTGCTAGCTTCTTTAAACTTGACAGAATAAAGTACTTTCACGTTCTATCTCTATGTTTTGTTTCCTCTTGATGTAGACCTATGCAGTGACTGGCGAGAAACACTTTCATGGAAAAAGGTTGGCAGGCTTCCCAAAATTACGAATCTCCAGAAATCTCAGCAAATATTTTTTCACCCAAACAGGATGATACTTTCAGGTAATAATCAGTACACTAAGGTGACTTGGTTCCCCAAATTTCGTTCTTCTATGTTGAAGCGTTCGTTTCCAGTAACAGTTTGAATTTTTAGGTTTCACTCTGTTTTCTCCTATATTGATAGATGTATTTGGAACTCTAAATCCAACACGGTTTGTGCTAGCTTCTTGAAACTTGACACAATAAAGTAGTTTAACATTCTATCACTATGTTTTGTTTCCGCTTGATGTACCCCTAAGCAGTGACAGGCGAGAAACACTTTCATGGAAAGGGGTTGTCATGCTTCCCAAAATTACGAATCTCCAGAAATCTCAGCAAATATTTTTTCACCCAAACAGGATGATACTTTCAGGTAATGATCAGTACACGAAGGCGACTTGGTTCCCCAAATTATGTTCTTCTATGTTGACGCGATCGTTTCCAGTAACAGTTTGAAATTTAGGTTTCACTCTGTTTTCTCCTGTATTGATAGATGTATTTGGAACTCTAAATCCAACACGGTTTGTGCTAGCTTCTTGAAACTTGACACAATAAAGTAGTTTCACGTTCTATCTCTATGTTTTGTTTCCTCTTGATGTAGCCCTAAGCAGTGACAGGCGAGAAACACTTTTATGGAAAGGGGTTTCCAGGCTTCCCAAAATTACGAATCTCCAGAAATCTCAGCAAATATTTTTTCACCCAAACAGGATGATACTTTCAGGTAATGATCAGTACACGAAGGCGACTTGGTTCCCCAAATTTTGTTCTTCTATGTTGAAGCGTTCGTTTCCAGTAACAGTTTGAATTTTTAGGTTTCACTCTGTTTTCTCCTATATTGATAGATGTATTTGGAACTCTAAATCCAACACGGTTTGTGCTAGCTTCTTGAAACTTGACACAATAAAGTAGTTTCACGTTCTATCTCTATGTTTTGTTTCCTCTTGATGTAGCCCTAAGCAGTGACTGGCGAGAAACACTTTCATGGAAAGGGGTTGCCAGGCTTCCCAAAATTACGAATCTCCAGAATCTCAGCAAATATTTTTTCACCCAAACAGGATGATACTTTCAGGTAATGATCAGTACACGAAGGCGACTTGGTTCCCCAAATTTCGTTCTTCTATATTGAGGCGTTCGTTTCCAGTAACAGTTTGAATTTTTAGGTTTCACTCTGTTTTCTCCTATATTGATAGATGTATTTGGAACTCTAAATCCAACACGGTTTGTGCTAGCTTCTTGAAACTTGACACAATAAAGTAGTTTCACGTTCTATCTCTACGTTTTGTTTCCTCTTGATGTAGCCCTAAGCAGTGACTGGCGAGAAACACTTTCAAGGAAAGGGATGCCTGGCTTCCTAAAATTACGAATCTCCAGAAATCTCAGCAAATATTTTTTCACCCAAACAGGATGATACTTACAGGTAATGATCAGTACACTAAGGCGACTTGGTTCCCCAAATTTCGTTCTTCTATGTTGAAGCGTTCGTTTCCAGTAACAGTTTGAATATTTAGGTTTCACTCTGTTTTCTCCTATATTGATAGATGTATTTGGAACTCTAAATCCAACACGGTTTGTGCTAGCTTCTTGAAACTTGACACAATAAAGTAGTTTCACGTTCTATCTCTATGTTTTGTTTCCTCTTAATGTAGCCCTAAGCAGTGACAGGCGAGAAACACTTTCATGGAAAGGGGTTGCCAGGCTTCCCAAAATTACGAATCTCCAGAAATATCAGCAAATATTTTTTCACCCAAACAGGATGATACTTTCAGGTAATGATCAGTAAACGAAGGCGACTTGGTTCCCCAAATTTTGTTCTTCTATGTTGAAGCGTTCTTTTCCAGTAACATTTTGAATTTTTAGGTTTCACTCTGTTTTCTCCTATATTGATAGATGTATTTGGAACTCTAAATCCAACACGGTTTGTGCTAGCTTCTTGAAACTTGAAACAATAAAGTAGTTTCACGTTCTATCTCTATGTTTTTTTTTCCTCTTGATGTAGCCCTAAGCAGTGACAGGAGAGAAACACTTTCATGGAAAGGGGTTGCCAGGCTTCCCAAAATTACGAATGTACAGAAATCTCAGCAAATATTATTTCAGCCAAACTGGATGATACTTTCAGGTAATGATCAGTACACGAAGGCGACTTGGTTCCCCAAATATCGTTCTTCTATGTTGAAGCGTTCTTTTCCAGTAACAGTTTGAATTTTTAGGTTTCACTCTGTTTTCTCCTATATTGATAGATGTATTTGGAACTCTAAATCCAACACGGTTTGTGCTAGCTTCTTGAAACTTGACACAATAAAGTAGTTTCACGTTCTATCTCTATGTTTGGATTCCTCTTGATGTAGCCCTAAGCAGTGACAGGCGAGAAACACTTTCATGGAAAGGGGTTGCCAGGCTTCCCAAAATTACGAATCTCCAGAAATCTCAGCAAATATTTTTTCACACAAACTGGATGATACTTTCAGGTAATGATCAGTACACGAAGGCGACTTGGTTCCCCAAATTTCGTTCTTCTATGTTGAAGCGTTCGTTTCCAGTAACAGTTTGAATTTTTAGGTTTCACTCTGTTTTCTCCTATATTGATAGATGTATTTGGAACTCTAAATCCAACACGGTTTGTGCTAGCTTCTTGAAACTTGACACAATAAAGTAGTTTCACGTTTTATCTCTACGTTTTGTTTCCTCTTGATGTAGCCCTAAGCAGTGACTGGCGAGAAACAATTTCAAGGAAAGGGGATGCCAGGCTTCCCAAAATTACGAATCTCCAGAAATCTCAGCAAATATTTTTTCACCCAAACAGGATGATACTTTCAGGTAATGATCAGTACACTAAGGCGACTTGGTTCCCCAAATTTCGTTCTTCTATGTTGAAGCGTTCGTTTCCAGTAACAGTTTGAATTTTTAGGTTTCACTCTGTTTTCTCCTATATTGATAGATGTATTTGGAACTCTAAATCCAACACGGTTTGTGCTAGCTTCTTGAAACTTGACACAATAAAGTAGTTTCACGTTCTATCCCTATGTTTTGATTCCTCTTGATGTAGCCCTAAGCAGTGACTGGCGAGAAACACTTTCATTGAAAGGGGTTGCCAGGCTTCCCAAAATTACGAATCTCTAGAAATCTCAGCAAATATTTTTTCACCCAAGCTGGATGATACTTTCAGGTAATGATCAGTACATGAAGGCGACTTGGTTCCCCAAATATCGTTCTTCTATGGTGAAGCATTCGTTTCCAGTAACAGTTTGAATTTTTAGGTTTCACTCTGTTTTCTCCTATATTGATAGATGTATTTGGAACTCTAAATCCAACACGGTTTGTGCTAGCTTCTTGAAACTTGACACAATAAATTAGTTTCACGTTCTATCTCTATGTTTTGTTTCCTCTTGATGTAGCCCTAAGCAGTGACAGGCGAGAAACACTTCCATGGAAAGGGGTTGCCAGGCTTCCCAAAATTACGAATGTCCAGAAATCTCAGCAAATATTTTTTCACCCAAACAGGATGATACTTTCAGGTAATGATCAGTACACGAAGGCGACTTGGTTCCCCAAATTTCGTTCTTCTATATTGAGGCGTTCGTTTCCAGTAACAGTTTGAATTTTTAGGTTTCACTCTGTTTTCTCCTATATTGATAGATGTATTTGGAACTCTAAATCCAACACGGTTTGTGCTAGCTTCTTGAAACTTGACACAATAAAGTAGTTTCACGTTCTATCTCTACGTTTTGTTTCCTCTTGATGTAGCCCTAAGCAGTGACTGGCGAGAAACACTTTCAAGGAAAGGGGATGCCAGGATTCCCAAAATTACGAATCTCCAGAAATCTCAGCAAATATTTTTTCACCCAAACAGGATGATACTTACAGGTAATGATCAGTACACTAAGGCGACTTGGTTCCCCAAATTCCGTTCTTCTATGTTGAAGCGTTCGTTTCCAGTAACAGTTTGAATTTTTAGGTTTCACTCTGTTTTCTCCTATATTGATAGATGTATTTGGAACTCTAAATCCAACAAGGTTTGTGCTAGCTTCTTGAAACTTGACACAATAAAGTAGTTTCACGTTCTATCTCTATGTTTTGTTTCCTCTTAATGTAGCCCTAAGCAGTGACAGGCGAGAAACACTTTCATGGAAAGGGGTTGCCAGGCTTCCCAAAATTACGAATCTCCAGAAATATCAGCAAATATTTTTTCACCCAAACAGGATGATACTTTCAGGAAATGATCAGTAAACGAAGGCGACTTGGTTCCCCAAATTTTGTTCTTCTATGTTGAAGCATTCTTTTCCAGTAACATTTTGAATTTTTAGGTTTCACTCTGTTTTCTCCTATATTGATAGATGTATTTGGAACTCTAAATCCAACACGGTTTGTGCTAGCTTCTTGAAACTTGAAACAATAAAGTAGTTTCACGTTCTATCTCTATGTTTTTTTTTCCTCTTGATGTAGCCCTAAGCAGTGACAGGCGAGAAACACTTTCATGGAAAGGGGTTGCCAGGCTTCCCAAAATTACGAATGTACAGAAATCTCAGCAAATATTATTTCAGCCAAACTGGATGATACTTTCAGGTAATGATCAGTACACGAAGGCGACTTGGTTCTCCAAATATCGTTCTTCTATGTTGAAGCGTTCTTTTCCAGTAACAGTTTGAATTTTTAGGTTTCACTCTGTTTTCTCCTATATTGATAGATGTATTTGGAACTCTAAATCCAACACGGTTTGTGCTAGCTTCTTGAAACTTGACACAATAAAGTAGTTTCACGTTCTATCTCTATGTTTGGATTCCTCTTGATGTAGCCCTAAGCAGTGACAGGCGAGAAACACTTTCATGGAAAGGGGTTGCCAGGCTTCCCAAAATTACGAATCTCCAGAAATCTCAGCAAATATTTTTTCACACAAACTGGATGATACTTTCAGGTAATGATCAGTACACGAAGGCGACTTGGTTCCCCAAATTTCGTTCTTCTATGTTGAAGCGTTCGTTTCCAGTAACAGTTTGAATTTTTAGGTTTCACTCTGTTTTCTCCTATATTGATAGATGTATTTGGAACTCTAAATCCAACACGGTTTGTGCTAGCTTCTTGAAACTTGACACAATAAAGTAGTTTCACGTTTTATCTCTACGTTTTGTTTCCTCTTGATGTAGCCCTAAGCAGTGACTGGCGAGAAACAATTTCAAGGAAAGGGGATGCCAGGCTTCCCAAAATTACGAATCTCCAGAAATCTCAGCAAATATTTTTTCACCCAAACAGGATGATACTTTCAGGTAATGATCAGTACACTAAGGCGACTTGGTTCCCCAAATTTCGTTCTTCTATGTTGAAGCGTTCGTTTCCAGTAACAGTTTGAATTTTTAGGTTTCACTCTGTTTTCTCCTATATTGATAGATGTATTTGGAACTCTAAATCCAACACGGTTTGTGCTAGCTTCTTGAAACTTGACACAATAAAGTAGTTTCACGTTCTATCCCTATGTTTTGATTCCTCTTGATGTAGCCCTAAGCAGTGACTGGCGAGAAACACTTTCATTGAAAGGGGTTGCCAGGCTTCCCAAAATTACGAATCTCTAGAAATCTCAGCAAATATTTTTTCACCCAAGCTGGATGATACTTTCAGGTAATGATCAGTACATGAAGGCGACTTGGTTCCCCAAATATCGTTCTTCTATGGTGAAGCGTTCGTTTCCAGTAACAGTTTGAATTTTTAGGTTTCACTCTGTTTTCTCCTATATTGATAGATGTATTTGGAACTCTAAATCCAACACGGTTTGTGCTAGCTTCTTGAAACTTGACACAATAAATTAGTTTCACGTTCTATCTCTATGTTTTGTTTCCTCTTGATGTAGCCGTAAGCAGTGACAGGCGAGAAACACTTCCATGGAAAGGGGTTGCCAGGCTTCCCAAAATTACGAATGTCCAGAAATCTCAGCAAATATTTTTTCACCCAAACAGGATGATACTTTCAGGTAATGATCAGTACACGAAGGCGACTTGGTTCCCCAAATTTCGTTCTTCTATATTGAGGCGTTCGTTTCCAGTAACAGTTTGAATTTTTAGGTTTCACTCTGTTTTCTCCTATATTGATAGATGTATTTGGAACTCTAAATCCAACACGGTTTGTGCTAGCTTCTTGAAACTTGACACAATAAAGTAGTTTCACGTTCTATCTCTACGTTTTGTTTCCTCTTGGTGTAGCCCTAAGCAGTGACTGGCGAGAAACACTTTCAAGGAAAGGGGATGCCAGGATTCCCAAAATTACGAATCTCCAGAAATCTCAGCAAATATTTTTTCACCCAAACAGGATGATACTTACAGGTAATGATCAGTACACTAAGGCGACTTGGTTCCCCAAATTCCGTTCTTCTATGTTGAAGCGTTCGTTTCCAGTAACAGTTTGAATTTTTAGGTTTCACTCTGTTTTCTCCTATATTGATAGATGTATTTGGAACTCTAAATCCAACAAGGTTTGTGCTAGCTTCTTGAAACTTGACACAATAAAGTAGTTTCACGTTCTATCTCTATGTTTTGTTTCCTCTTAATGTAGCCCTAAGCAGTGACAGGCGAGAAACACTTTCATGGAAAGGGGTTGCCAGGCTTCCCAAAATTACGAATCTCCAGAAATATCAGCAAATATTTTTTCACCCAAACAGGATGATACTTTCAGGAAATGATCAGTAAACGAAGGCGACTTGGTTCCCCAAATTTTGTTCTTCTATGTTGAAGCGTTCTTTTCCAGTAACATTTTGAATTTTTAGGTTTCACTCTGTTTTCTCCTATATTGATAGATGTATTTGGAACTCTAAATCCAACACGGTTTGTGCTAGCTTCTTGAAACTTGAAACAATAAAGTAGTTTCACGTTCTATCTCTATGTTTTGTTTCCTCTTGATGTAGCCCTAAGCAGTGACAGGCGAGAAACACTTTCATGGAAAGGGGTTGCCAGGCTTCCCAAAATTACGAATGTACAGAAATCTCAGCAAATATTATTTCAGCCAAACTGGATGATACTTTCAGGTAATAATCAGTACACGAAGGCGACTTGGTTCTCCAAATATCGTTCTTCTATGTTGAAGCGTTCTTTTCCAGTAACAGTTTGAATTTTTAGGTTTCACTCTGTTTTCTCCTATATTGATAGATGTATTTGGAACTCTAAATCCAACACGGTTTGTTCTAGCTTCTTGAAACTTGACACAATAAAGTAGTTTCACGTTCTATCTCTATGTTTGGATTCCTCTTGATGTAGCCCTAAGCAGTGACAGGCGAGAAACACTTTCATGGAAAGGGGTTGCCAGGCTTCCCAAAATTACGAATCTCCAGAAATCTCAGCAAATATTTTTTCACACAAACTGGATGATACTTTCAGGTAATGATCAGTACACGAAGGCGACTTGGTTCCCCAAATTTCGTTCTTCTATGTTGAAGCGTTCGTTTCCAGTAACAGTTTGAATTTTTAGGTTTCACTCTGTTTTCTCCTATATTGATAGATGTATTTGGAACTCTAAATCCAACACGGTTTGTGCTAGCTTCTTGAAACTTGACACAATAAAGTAGTTTCACGTTTTATCTCTACGTTTTGTTTCCTCTTGATGTAGCCCTAAGCAGTGACTGGCGAGAAACAATTTCAAGGAAAGGGGATGCCAGGCTTCCCAAAATTACGAATCTCCAGAAATCTCAGCAAATATTTTTTCACCCAAACTGGATGATACTTTCAGGTAATGATCAGTACACTAAGGCAACTTGGTTCCCCAAATTTCGTTCTTCTATGTTGAAGCGTTCGTTTCCAGTAACAGTTTGAATTTTTAGGTTTCACTCTGTTTTCTCCTATATTGATAGATGTATTTGGAACTCTAAATCCAACACGGTTTGTGCTAGCTTCTTGAAACTTGACACAATAAAGTAGTTTCACGTTCTATCCCTATGTTTTGATTCCTCTTGATGTAGCCCTAAGCAGTGACAGGCGAGAAACACTTCCATGGAAAGGGGTTGCCAGGCTTCCCAAAATTACGAATGTCCAGAAATCTCAGCAAATATTTTTTCACCCAAACTGGATGATACTTTCAGGTAATGATCAGTACATGAAGGCGACTTGGTTCCCCAAATTTCGTTCTTCTATGTTGAAGCGTTCGTTTCCAGTAACAGTTTGAATTTTTAGGTTTCACTCTGTTTTCTCCTATATTGATAGATGTATTTGGAACTCTAAATCCAACAGGGTTTGTGCTAGCTTCTTGAAACTTGACACAATAAAGTAGTTTCACGTTCTATCCCTATGTTTTGATTCCTCTTGATGTAGCCCTAAGCAGTGACTGGCGAGAAACACTTTCATGGAAAGGGGTTGCCAGTGTTCCCAAAATTACGAATGTCCAGAAATCTCAGCAAATATTATTTCAGCCAAACTGGATGATACTTTCAGGTAATGATCAGTATACGAAGGCGACTTGGTTCCCCAAATATCGTTCTTCTATTTTGAAGCGTTCGTTTCCAGTAACAGTTTGAATTTTTAGGTTTCACTCTGTTTTCTCCTATATTGATAGATGTATTTGGAACTCTAAATCCAACACGGTTTGTGCTAGCTTCTTGAAACTTGACACAATAAAGTAGTTTCACGTTCTGTCTCTATGTTTTGTTTCCTCTTGATGTAGCCCTAAGAAGTGACTGGCGAGAAACACTTTCATGGAAAGGGGTTTCCAGGCTTCCCAAAATTACGAATCTCCAGAAATCTCAGCAAATATTTTTTCACACAAACTGGATGATACTTTCAGGTAATGATCAGTACACAAAGGCGACTTGGTTCTCCAAATATCGTTCTTCTATGTTGAAGCGTTTGTTTCCAGTAACAGTTTGAATTTTTAGGTTTCACTCTGTTTTCTCCTATATTGATAGATGTATTTGGAACTCTAAATCCAACACGGTTTGTGCTAGCTTCTTGAAACTTGACACTATAAAGTAGTTTCACGTTCTATCTCTATGTTTGGATTCCTCTTGATGTAGCCCTAAGCAGTGACAGGCGAGAAACACTTTAATGGAAAGGGGTTGCCAGGCTTCCCAAAATTACGAATCTCCAGAAATCTCAGCAAATATTTTTTCACACAAACTGGATGATACTTTCAGGTAATGATCAGTACACGAAGGGGACTTGGTTCCCCAAATTTCGTTCTTCTATGTTGAAGCGTGCATTTCCAGTAACAGTTTGAATTTTTAGGTTTCACTCTGTTTTCTCCTATATTGATAGATGTATTTGGAACTCTAAATCCAACACGGTTTGTGCTAGCTTCTTGAAACTTGACACAATAAAGTAGTTTCACGTTCTGTCTCTATGTTTTGTTTCCTCTTGATGTAGCCCTGTGCAGTGACTGGCGAGAAACACTTTCATGGAAAGGGGTTGCCAGGCTTCCCAAAATTACGAATCTCCAGAAATCTCAGCAAATATTTTTTCAGCCAAACTGGATGATACTTTCAGGTAACGATCAGTACACGAAGGTGACTTGGTTCCCCAAATTTCGTTCTTCTATGTTGAAGCATTCGTTTCCAGTAACAGTTTGAATTTTTAGGTTTCACTCTGTTTTCTCCTATATTGATAGATGTATTTGGAACTCTAAATCCAACACGGTTTGTGCTAGCTTCTTAAAACTTGACACAATAAAGTAGTTTCACGTTCTATCTCTATGTTTTGTTTCCTCTTGATGTAGCCCTAAGCAGTGACTGGCGAGAAACACATTCATGGAAAGGGGTTGCCAGGCTTCCCAAAATTACGAATCTCCAGAAATCTCAGCAAATATTTTTTCACCCAAACAGGATGATACTTTCAGGTAATTATCAGTACACGAAGGCAACTTGGTTCCCCAAATTTCGTTCTTCTATATTGAGGCGTTCGTTTCCAGTAACAGTTTGAATTTTTAGGTTTCACTCTGTTTTCTCCTATATTGATAGATGTATTTGGAACTCTAAATCCAACACGGTTTGTGCTAGCTTCTTGAAACTTGACACAATAAAGTAGTTTCACGTTCTATCTCTACGTTTTGTTTCCTCTTGATGTAGCCCTAAGCAGTGACTGGCGAGAAACACTTTCAAGGAAAGGGGATGCCAGGCTTCCCAAAATTACGAATCTCCAGAAATCTCAGCAAATATTTTTTCACCCAAACAGGATGATACTTACAGGTAATGATCAGTACACTAAGGCGACTTGGTTCCCCAAATTTCGTTCTTCTATGTTGAAGCGTTCGTTTCCAGTAACAGTTTGAATTTTTAGGTTTCACTCTGTTTTCTCCTATATTGATAGATGTATTTGGAACTCTAAATCCAACACGGTTTGTGCTAGCTTCTTGAAACTTGACACAATAAAGTAGTTTCACGTTCTATCTCTATGTTTTGATTTTTCTTGATGTAGCCCTAAGCAGTGACTGGCCAGAAACACTTTCATGGAAAGGGGTTTCCAGGCTTCCCAAAATTATGAATCTCCATAAATCTCAGCAAATATTTTTTCACCCAAACTGGATGATACTTTCAGGTAATGATCAGTACACGAAGGCGACTTGGTTCCCCAAATTTCGTTCTTCTATGTTGAAGCGTTCGTTTCCAGTAAAAGTTTGAATTTTTAGGTTTCACTCTGTTTTCTCCTATATTGATAGATGTATTTGGAACTCTAAATCCAACACGGTTTGTGCTAGCTTCTTGAAACTTGACACAATAAAGTAGTATCACGTTCTATCTCTATGTTTTGATTCCTCTTGATGTAGCCCTAAGCAGTGACTGGCGAGAAACACTTTCATGGAAAGGGGTTTCCAGGCTTCCCAAAATTACGAATCTCCAGAAATCTCAGCAAATATTTTTTTACACAAACTGGATGATACTTTCAGGTAATGATCAGTACACGAAGGCGACTTGGTTCCCCAAATTTCGTTCTTCTATGTTGAAGCGTTCGTTTCCACTAACAGTTTGAATTTTTAGGTTTCACTCTGTTTTCTCCTATATTGATAGATGTATTTGGAACTCTAAATCCAACACGGTTTGTGCTAGCTTCTTGAAACTTGACACAATAAAGTAGATTCACGTTCTATCTCTATGTTTTGATTCCTTTTGATGTAGCCCTAAGCAGTGACTGGCGAGAAACACTTTCATGGAAAGGGGTTGCCAGGCTTCCCAAAATTACGAATCTCCAGAAATCTCAGCTATTATTTTTTCACCCAAACTGGATGATACTTTCAGGTAATGATCACTACACACTTGGTTCCCCAAATTTCGGTCTTCTATGTTGAAGCGTTCGTTTCCAGTAACACTTTGAATTTTTAGGTTTCACTCTGTTTTCTCCTATATTGATAGATGTATTTGGAACTCTAAATCCAACACGGTTTGTGCTAGCTTCTTGAAACTTGACACAATAAAGTAGTTTCACGTTCTGTCTCTATGTTTTGTTTCCTCTTAATGTAGCCCTAAGCAGTGACTGGCGAGAAACACTTTCATGGATAGGGGTTGCCAGGCTTCCCAAAATTACGATCTCCAGAAATCTCAGCATATATTTTTTCACCCAAACAGGATGATACTTTCAGGTAATGATCAGTACACTAAGGTGACTTGGTGCCCCAAATTTCGTTCTTCTATGTTGATGCGTTCGTTTCCATTAACAGTTTGAATTTTTAGGTTTCACTCTGTTTTCTCCTATATTGATAGATGTATTTGGAACTCTAAATCCAACACGGTGTGTGGTAGCTTCTTGAAACTTGACACAATAAAGTAGTTTCACGTTCTATCTCTATGTTTGGATTCCTCTTGATGTAGCCCTAAGCAGTGACAGGCGAGAAACACTTTCATGGAAAGGGGTTGCCATGCTTCCCAAAATTACGAATCTCCAGAAATCTCAGCAAATATTTTTTCACCCACACTGGATGATACTTTCAGGTAATGATCAGTACACAAAGGCGACTTGGTTCCCCAAATTTCGTTCTTCTATTTTGAAGCGTTCGTTTCCAGTAACAGTTTGAATTTTTAGGTTTCACTCTGTTTTCTCCTATATTGATAGATGTATTTGGAACTCTAAATCCAACACGGTTTGTGCTAGCTTCTTGAAACTTGACACAATAAAGTAGTTTCACGTTCTTCTCTATGTTTTGTTTCCTCTTCATGTAGCCCTAAGCAGTGACAGGCGAGAAACACTTTCATGGAAAGGGGTTGCCAGGCTTCCCAAAATTACGAATCTCCAGAAATCTCAGCAAATATTTTTTCACCCAAACAGGATGATACTTTCAGATAATGATCAGTACACTAAGGTGACTTGGTTCCCCAAATTTCGTTCTTCTATGTTGAAGCGTTCATTTCCAGTAACAGTTTGAATTTTTAGGTTTCACTCTGTTTTCTCCTATATTGTTAGATGTATTTGGAACTCTAAATCCAACACGGTTTGTGCTAGCTTCTTGAAACTTGACACAATAAAGAAGTTTCACGTTCTATCTCTGTTTTGATTCCTCTTGATGAAGCCCTAAGCTGTGACTGGCGAGAAACACTTTCATGGAAAGGGGTTGCCAGGCTTCCCAAAATTACGAATCTCCAGAAATCTCAGCAAATATTTTTTCACCCAAACTGGATGATACTTTCAGGTAATGATCACTACACTAAGGCGACTTGGTTCCCCAAATTTCGTTCTTCTATGTTGAAGCGTTCGTTTCCAGTAACAGTTTGAATTTTTAGGTTTCACTCTCTTTTCTCCTATATTGATAGATGTATTTGGAACTCTAAATCCAACATGGTTTGTGCTAGCTTCTTGAAACTTGACACAATAAAGTAGTTTCACGTTCTATCTCTATGTTTTGTTTCCTCTTGATGTAGCCCTGTGTAGTGACTGGCGAGAAACACTTTCATGGAAAGGGGTTGCCAAGCTTCCTAAAATTACGAATCTCCAGAAATCTCAGCAAATATTTCTTCAGCCAAACTGGATGATACTTTCAGGTAATGATCAGTACACGAAGGCGACTTGGTTCCCCAAATTTCGTTCTTCTATGTTGAAGCGTTCGTTTCCAGTAACAGTTTGAATTTTTAGGTTTCACTCTGTTTTCTCCTATATTGATAGATGTATTTGAACTCTAAATGCAACACGGTTTGTGCTAGCTTCTTGAAACTTGACACAATAAAGTAGTTTCACGTTCTGTCTCCATGGTTTGTTTCCTCTTGATGTAGCCCTAATCAGTGACCTGCGAGAAACACTTTCATGGAAAGGGGTTGCCAAGCTTCCCAAAATTAAGAATCTCCAGAAATCTCAGCAATTATTTTTTCACCCAAACAGGATGATACTTTCAGGTAATGATCAGTACACGAAGGTGACTTGGTTCCCCAAATTTCGTTCTTCTAAGTTGAAGCGTTCATTTCCAGTAACAGTTTGAATATTTAGGTTTCACTCTGTTTTCTCCTATATTCATAGATGTATTTGGAACTCTAAATCCAACACGGTTTGTGCTAGCTTCTTGAAACTTGACACAATAAAGTAGTTTCACGTTCTATCTCTATATTTTGTTTCCTCTTGATGTAGCCCTAAGCAGTGACTGGCGAGAAACACTTTCATGGAAAGGGGTTGCCAGGCTTCCCAAAATTACGAATCTCCAGAAATCTCAGCAAATATTTTTTCACCCAAACAGGATGATACTTTCAGGTAATGATCAGTACACTAAGGTGACTTGGTTCACCAAATTTCGTTCTTCTATGTTGAAGCGTTCCTTTCCAGTAACAGTTTGAATTTTTAGGTTTCACTCTGTTTTCTCCTATATTGGTAGATGTATTTGGAACTCTAAATCCAACACGGTTTGTGCTAGCTTCTTGAAACTTGACACAATAAAGTAGTTTCACGTTCTATCTCTATGTTTTGATTCCTCTTGATGTAGCCCTAAGCAGTGACTGGCGAGAAACACTTTCATGGAAAGGGGTTGCCAGGCTTCCCAAAATTACGAATCTCCAGAAATCTCATCAAATATTTTTTCACCCACACTGGATGATACTTTCAGGTAATGATCAGTACACGAAGGCGACTTGGTTCCCCAAATTTCATTCTTCTATGTTGAAGCGTTCATTTCCAGTAACAGTTTGAATTTTTAGGTTTCACTCTGTTTTCTCCTATATTGATAGATGTATTTGGAACTCTAAATCCAACACGGTTTGTGCTAGCTTCTTGAAACTTGACACAATTAAGTAGTTTCACGTTCTGTCTCTATGTTTTGTTTCCTCTTGATGTAGCCCTCAGCAGTGACTGGCGTGAAACACTTTAATGGAAACGGGTTGCCAGGCTTCCCAAAATTACGAATCTCCATAAATCTCAGCAAATATTTTTTCACCCAAACTGGATGATACTTTCAGGTAATGATCAGTACACGAAGGCGACTTGGTTCCCCAAATTTCGTTCTTCTATGTTGAAGCGTTCATTTCCAGTAACAGTTTGAATTTTTAGGTTTCATTCTGTTTTCCCCTATATTGATAGATTTATTTGGAACTCTAAATCCAACATGGTTTGTGCTAGCTTCTTGAAACATGACACAATAAAGTAGTTTCACGTTCTATCTCTATATTTTGTTTCCTCTTGATGTAGCCCTAAGCAGTGACTGGCGAGAAACACTTTCATGGAAAGGGGTTGCCAGGCTTCCCAAAATTACGAATCACCAGTAATCTCAGGAAATATTTTTTCACCCAAACAGGATGATACTTTCAGATAATGATCAGTACACTAAGGTGACTTGGTTCCCCAAATTTCGTTCTTCTATGTTGAAGCGTTCATTTCCAGTAACAGTTTGAATTTTTAGGTTTCACTCTGTTTTCTCCTATATTGTTAGATGTATTTGGAACTCTAAATCCAACACGGTTTGTGCTAGCTTCTTGAAACTTGACACAATAAAGAAGTTTCACGTTCTATCTCTGTTTTGATTCCTCTTGATGAAGCCCTAAGCTGTGACTGGCGAGAAACACTTTCATGGAAAGGGGTTGCCAGGCTTCCCAAAATTACGAATCTCCAGAAATCTCAGCAAATATTTTTTCACCCAAACTGGATGATACTTTTAGGTAATGATCACGACACTAAGGCGACTTGGTTCCCCAAATTTCGTTCTTCTATGTTGAAGCGTTCGTTTCCAGTAACAGTTTGAATTTTTAGGTTTCACTCTCTTTTCTCCTATATTGATAGATGTATTTGGAACTCTAAATCCAACATGGTTTGTGCTAGCTTCTTGAAACTTGACACAATAAAGTAGTTTCACGTTCTATCTCTATGTTTTGTTTCCTCTTGATGTAGCCCTGTGTAGTGACTGGCGAGAAACACTTTCATGGAAAGGGGTTGCCAAGCTTCCTAAAATTACGAATCTCCAGAAATCTCAGCAAATATTTCTTCAGCCAAACTGGATGATACTTTCAGGTAATGATCAGTACACGAAGGCGACTTGGTTCCCCAAATTTCGTTCTTCTATGTTGAAGCGTTCGTTTCCAGTAACAGTTTGAATTTTTAGGTTTCACTCTGTTTTCTCCTATATTGATAGATGTATTTGAACTCTAAATGCAACACGGTTTGTGCTAGCTTCTTAAAACTTGACACAATAAAGTAGTTTCACGTTCTGTCTCCATGGTTTGTTTCCTCTTGATGTAGCCCTAATCAGTGACCTGCGAGAAACACTTCCATGGAAAGGGGTTGCCAAGCTTCCCAAAATTAAGAATCTCCAGAAATCTCAGCAATTATTTTTTCACCCAAACAGGATGATACTTTCAGGTAATGATCAGTACACGAAGGTGACTTGGTTCCCCAAATTTCGTTCTTCTAAGTTGAAGCGTTCATTTCCAGTAACAGTTTGAATATTTAGGTTTCACTCTGTTTTCTCCTATATTCATAGATGTATTTGGAACTCTAAATCCAACACGGTTTGTGCTAGCTTCTTGAAACTTGACACAATAAAGTAGTTTCACGTTCTATCTCTATATTTTGTTTCCTCTTGATGTAGCCCTAAGCAGTGACTGGCGAGAAACACTTTCATGGAAAGGGGTTGCCAGGCTTCCCAAAATTACGAATCTCCAGAAATCTCAGCAAATATTTTTTCACCCAAACAGGATGATACTTTCAGGTAATGATCAGTACACTAAGGTGACTTGGTTCACCAAATTTCGTTCTTCTATGTTGAAGCGTTCGTTTCCAGTAACAGTTTGAATTTTTAGGTTTCACTCTGTTTTCTCCTATATTGGTAGATGTATTTGGAACTCTAAATCCAACACGGTTTGTGCTAGCTTCTTGAAACTTGACACAATAAAGTAGTTTCACGTTCTATCTCTATGTTTGGATTCCTCTTGATGTAGCCCTAAGCAGTGACTGGCGAGAAACACTTTCATGGAAAGGGGTTGCCAGGCTTCCCAAAATTACGAATCTCCAGAAATCTCATCAAATATTTTTTCACCCACACTGGATGATACTTTCAGGTAATGATCAGTACACGAAGGCGACTTGGTTCCCCAAATTTCATTCTTCTATGTTGAAGCGTTCATTTCCAGTAACAGTTTGAATTTTTAGGTTTCACTCTGTTTTCTCCTATATTGATAGATGTATTTGGAACTCTAAATCCAACACGGTTTGTGCTAGCTTCTTGAAACTTGACACAATTAAGTAGTTTCACGTTCTGTCTCTATGTTTTGTTTCCTCTTGATGTAGCCCTCAGCAGTGACTGGCGTGAAACACTTTAATGGAAACGGGTTGCCAGGCTTCCCAAAATTACGAATCTCCATAAATCTCAGCAAATATTTTTTCACCCAAACTGGATGATACTTTCAGGTAATGATCAGTACACGAAGGCGACTTGGTTCCCCAAATTTCGTTCTTCTATGTTGAAGCGTTCATTTCCAGTAACAGTTTGAATTTTTAGGTTTCATTCTGTTTTCCCCTATATTGATAGATTTATTTGGAACTCTAAATCCAACACGGTTTGTGCTAGCTTCTTGAAACATGACACAATAAAGTAGTTTCACGTTCTATCTCTATATTTTGTTTCCTCTTGATGTAGCCCTAAGCAGTGACTGGCGAGAAACACTTTCATGGAAAGGGGTTGCCAGGCTTCCCAAAATTACGAATCACCAGTAATCTCAGGAAATATTTTTTCACCCAAACAGGATGATACTTTCAGATAATGATCAGTACACTAAGGTGACTTGGTTCCCCAAATTTCGTTCTTCTATGTTGAAGCGTTCATTTCCAGTAACAGTTTGAATTTTTAGGTTTCACTCTGTTTTCTCCTATATTGTTAGATGTATTTGGAACTCTAAATCCAACACGGTTTGTGCTAGCTTCTTGAAACTTGACACAATAAAGAAGTTTCACGTTCTATCTCTGTTTTGATTCCTCTTGATGAAGCCCTAAGCTGTGACTGGCGAGAAACACTTTCATGGAAAGGGGTTGCCAGGCTTCCCAAAATTACGAATCTCCAGAAATCTCAGCAAATATTTTTTCACCCAAACTGGATGATACTTTCAGGTAATGATCACGACACTAAGGCGACTTGGTTCCCCAAATTTCGTTCTTCTATGTTGAAGCGTTCGTTTCCAGTAACAGTTTGAATTTTTAGGTTTCACTCTCTTTTCTCCTATATTGATAGATGTATTTGGAACTCTAAATCCAACATGGTTTGTGCTAGCTTCTTGAAACTTGACACAATAAAGTAGTTTCACGTTCTATCTCTATGTTTTGTTTCCTCTTGATGTAGCCCTGTGTAGTGACTGGCGAGAAACACTTTCATGGAAAGGGGTTGCCAAGCTTCCTAAAATTACGAATCTCCAGAAATCTCAGCAAATATTTCTTCAGCCAAACTGGATGATACTTTCAGGTAATGATCAGTACACGAAGGCGACTTGGTTCCCCAAATTTCGTTCTTCTATGTTGAAGCGTTCGTTTCCAGTAACAGTTTGAATTTTTAGGTTTCACTCTGTTTTCTCCTATATTGATAGATGTATTTGAACTCTAAATGCAACACGGTTTGTGCTAGCTTCTTGAAACTTGACACAATAAAGTAGTTTCACGTTCTGTCTCCATGGTTTGTTTCCTCTTGATGTAGCCCTAATCAGTGACCTGCGAGAAACACTTTCATGGAAAGGGGTTGCCAAGCTTCCCAAAATTAAGAATCTCCAGAAATCTCAGCAATTATTTTTTCACCCAAACAGGATGATACTTTCAGGTAATGATCAGTACACGAAGGTGACTTGGTTCCCCAAATTTCGTTCTTCTAAGTTGAAGCGTTCATTTCCAGTAACAGTTTGAATATTTAGGTTTCACTCTGTTTTCTCCTATATTCATAGATGTATTTGGAACTCTAAATCCAACACGGTTTGTGCTAGCTTCTTGAAACTTGACACAATAAAGTAGTTTCACGTTCTATCTCTATATTTTGTTTCCTCTTGATGTAGCCCTAAGCAGTGACTGGCGAGAAACACTTTCATGGAAAGGGGTTGCCAGGCTTCCCAAAATTACGAATCTCCAGAAATCTCAGCAAATATTTTTTCACCCAAACAGGATGATACTTTCAGGTAATGATCAGTACACTAAGGTGACTTGGTTCACCAAATTTCGTTCTTCTATGTTGAAGCGTTCGTTTCCAGTAACAGTTTGAATTTTTAGGTTTCACTCTGTTTTCTCCTATATTGGTAGATGTATTTGGAACTCTAAATCCAACACGGTTTGTGCTAGCTTCTTGAAACTTGACACAATAAAGTAGTTTCACGTTCTGTCTCTATGTTTTGTTTCCTCTTGATGTAGCCCTGTGCAGTGACTGGCGAGAAACACTTTCATGGAAAGGGGTTGCCAAGCTTCCTAAAATTACGAATCTCCAGAAATCTCAGCAAATATTTTTTCAGCCATACTGGATGATACTTTCAGGTAATGATCAGGACACGAAGGCAACTTGGTTCCCCAAATTTCGTTCTTCTATGTTGAAGCGTTCGTTTCCAGTAACAGTTTGAATTTTTAGGTTTCACTCTGTTTTCTCCTATATTGATAGATGTATTTGGAACTCTAAATCCAACACGGTTTGTGCTAGCTTCTTGAAACTTGACACAATAAAGTAGTTTCACGTTCTATCTCTATGTTTTGATTCCTCTTGATGTAGCCCTAAGCAGTGACTGGCGAGAAACACTTTCATGGAAAGGGGTTTCCAGGCTTCCCAAAATTACGAATCTCCAGAAATCTCAGCAAATATTTTTTCACCCAAACTGGATGATACTTTCAGGTAATGATCAGTACAAGAAGGCGACTTGGTTCCCCAAATTTCGTTCTTCTATGTTGAAGCGTTCGTTTCCAGTAACAGTTTGAATTTTTAGGTTTCACTCTGTTTTCTCCTATATTGATAGATGTATTTGGAACTCTAAATCCAACACGGTTTGTGCTAGCTTCTTGAAACTTGACACAATAAAGTAGTTTCACGTTCTATCTCTATGTTTTGTTTCCTCTTGATGTAGCCCTGTGCAGTGACTGGCGAGAAACACTTTCATGGAAAGGGGTTGCCAAGCTTCCCAAAATTACGAATCTCCAGAAATCTCAGCAAATATTTTTTCAGCCAAACAGGATGATACTTTCAGGTAATGATCACTACACTAAGGCGACTTGGTTCCCCAAATTTCGTTCTTCTATGTTGAAGCGTTCGTTTCCAGTAACAGTTTGAATTTTTAGGTTTCACTCTGTTTTCTCCTATATTGATAGATGTGTTTGAACTCTAAATGCAACATGGTTTGTGCTAGCTTCTTGAAACTTGACACAATAAAGTAGTTTCACGTTCTGTCTCCATGTTTTCTTTCCTCTTGATGTAGCCCTAAGCAGTGACTGGCGAGAAACACTTTCATGGAAAGGGGTTGCCAGGCTTCCCAAATTTACGAATCTCCAGAAATCTCAGCAAATATTTTTTCACCCAAACAGGATGATACTTTCAGGTAATGATCAGTACACGAAGGCGACTTGGTTCCCGAAATTTCCTTCTTCTATGTTGAAGCGTTCGTTTCCAGTAACAGTTTGAATTTTTAGGTTTCACTCTGTTTTCTCCTATATTGATAGATGTATTTGGAACTCTAAATCCAACACGGTGTGTGGTAGCTTCTTGAAACTTGACACAATAAAGTAGTTTTGCGTTCTGTCTCTATGTTTTGTTTCCTCTTGATGTAGCCCTCAGCAGTGACAGGCGAGAAACACTTTCATGGAAAGGGGTTGCCAGGCTTCCCAAAATTACGAATCTCCAGAAATCTCAGCAAATATTTTTTCACCCAAACTGGATGATACTTTCAGGTAATGATCAGTACACGAAGGCGACTTGGTTCCCCAAATTTCGTTCTTCTATGTTGAAGCGTTCATTTCCAGTAACAGTTTGAATTTTTAGGTTTCACTCTGTTTTCCCCTATATTGATAGATTTATTTGGAACTCTAAATCCAACACGGTTTGTGCTAGCTTCTTGAAACATGACACAATAAAGTAGTTTCACGTTCTATCTCTATGTTTTGTTTTCTCTTGATGTAGCCCTAAGCAGTGACTGGCGAGAAACACTTTCATGGAAAGGGGTTGCCAGGCTTCCCAAAATTACGAATCACCAGTAATCTCAGGAAATATTTTTTCACCCAAACAGGATGATACTTTCAGGTAATGATCAGTACACGAAGGCGACTTGGTTCCCCAAATTTCGTTCTTCTATGTTGAAGCGTTTGTTTCCAGTAACAGTTTGAATTTTTAGGTTTCACTCTGTTTTCTCCTATATTGATAGATGTATTTGGAACTCTAAATCCAACACGGTTTGTGCTAGCTTCTTGAAACTTGACACAATAAAGTAGTTTCACGTTCTATCTCTATGTTTTGATTCCTCTTGATGTAGCCCTAAGCAGTGACTGGCGAGAAACACTTTCATGGAAAGGGGTTGCCAGGCTTCCCAAAATTACGAATCTCCAGAAATCTCAGCAAATATTTTTTCACCCAAACTGGATGATACTTTCAGGTAATGATCAGTACACGAAGGCGACTTGGTTCCCCAAATTTCGTTATTCTATGTTGAAGCGTTCGTTTCCAGTAACAGTTTGAATTTTTAGGTTTCACTCTGTTTTCTCCTATATTGATAGATGTATTTGGAACTCTAAATCCAACACGGTTTGTGCTAGCTTCTTGAAACTTGACACAATAAAGTAGTTTCACGTTCTATCACTATGTTTTGTTTCCTCTTGATGTAGCCCTGTGCAGTGACTGGCGAGAAACACTTTCATGGAAAGGGGTTGCCAAGCTTCCCAAAATTACGAATCTCCAGAAATCTCAGCAAATATTTTTTCAGCCAAACAGGATGATACTTTCAGGTAATGATCACTACACTAAGGCGACTTGGTTCCCCAAATTTCGTTCTTCTATGTTGAAGCGTTTGTTTCCAGTAACAGTTTGAATTTTTAGGTTTCACTCTGTTTTCTCCTATATTGATAGATGTATTTGGAACTCTAAATCCAACACGGTTTGTGCTAGCTTCTTGAAACTTGACACAATAAAGTAGTTTCACGTTCTATCTCTATGTTTTGATTCCTCTTGATGTAGCCCTAAGCAGTGACTGGCGAGAAACACTTTCATGGAAAGGGGTTTCCAGGCTTCCCAAAATTACGAATCTCCAGAAATCTCAGCAAATATTTTTTCACCCAAACTGGATGATACTTTCAGGTATTGATCAGTACAAGAAGGCGACTTGGTTCCCCAAATTTCGTTCTTCTATGTTGAAGCGTTCGTTTCCAGTAACAGTTTGAATTTTTAGGTTTCACTCTGTTTTCTCCTATATTGATAGATGTATTTGGAACTCTAAATCCAACACGGTTTGTGCTAGCTTCTTGAAACTTGACACAATAAAGTAGTTTCACGTTCTATCTCTATGTTTTGTTTCCTCTTGATGTAGCCCTGTGCAGTGACTGGCGAGAAACACTTTCATGGAAAGGGGTTGCCAAGCTTCCCAAAATTACGAATCTCCAGAAATCTCAGCAAATATTTTTTCAGCCAAACAGGATGATACTTTCAGGTAAAGATCACTACACTAAGGCGACTTGGTTCCCCAAATTTCGTTCTTCTATGTTGAAGCGTTCGTTTCCAGTAACAGTTTGAATTTTTAGGTTTCACTCTGTTTTCTCCTATATTGATAGATGTGTTTGAACTCTAAATGCAACACGGTTTGTGCTAGCTTCTTGAAACTTGACACAATAAAGTAGTTTCACGTTCTGTCTCCATGTTTTCTTTCCTCTTGATGTAGCCCTAAGCAGTGACTGGCGAGAAACACTTTCATGGAAAGGGGTTGCCAGGCTTCCCAAATTTACGAATCTCCAGAAATCTCAGCAAATATTTTTTCACCCAAACAGGATGATACTTTCAGGTAATGATCAGTACACGAAGGCGACTTGGTTCCCGAAATTTCCTTCTTCTATGTTGAAGCGTTCGTTTCCAGTAACAGTTTTAATTTTTAGGTTTCACTCTGTTTTCTCCTATATTGATAGATGTATTTGGAACTCTAAATCCAACACGGTGTGTGGTAGCTTCTTGAAACTTGACACAATAAAGTAGTTTTGCGTTCTGTCTCTATGTTTTGTTTCCTCTTGATGTAGCCCTCAGCAGTGACAGGCGAGAAACACTTTCATGGAAAGGGGTTGCCAGGCTTCCCAAAATTACGAATCTCCAGAAATCTCAGCAAATATTTTTTCACCCAAACTGGATGATACTTTCAGGTAATGATCAGTACACGAAGGCGACTTGGTTCCCCAAATTTCGTTCTTCTATGTTGAAGCGTTCATTTCCAGTAACAGTTTGAATTTTTAGGTTTCACTCTGTTTTCCCCTATATTGATAGATTTATTTGGAACTCTAAATCCAACACGGTTTGTGCTAGCTTCTTGAAACATGACACAATAAAGTAGTTTCTCGTTCTATCTCTATGTTTTGTTTCCTCTTGATGTAGCCCTAAGCAGTGACTGGCGAGAAACACTTTCATGGAAAGGGGTTGCCAGGCTTCCCAAAATTACGAATCACCAGTAATCTCAGGAAATATTTTTTCACCCAAACAGGATGATACTTTCAGGTAATGATCAGTACACGAAGGCGACTTGGTTCCCCAAATTTCGTTCTTCTATGTTGAAGCGTTCGTTTCCAGTAACAGTTTGAATTTTTAGGATTCACTCTGTTTTCTCCTATATTGATAGATGTATTTGGAACTCTAAATCCAACACGGTTTGTGCTAGCTTCTTGAAACTTGACACAATAAAGTAGTTTCACGTTCTATCTCTATGTTTTGTTTCCTCTTGATGTAGCCCTGTGCAGTGACTGGCGAGAAACACTTTCATGGAAAGGGGTTGCCAAGCTTCCTAAAATTACAAATCTCCAGAAATCTCAGCAAATATTTTTTCAGCCATACTCGATGATACTTTCAGGTAATGATCAGGACACGAAGGCAACTTGGTTCCCCAAATTTCGTTCTTCTATGTTGAAGCGTTTGTTTCCAGTAACAGTTTGAATTTTTAGGTTTCACTCTGTTTTCTCCTATATTGATAGATGTATTTGGAACTCTAAATCCAACACGGTTTGTGCTAGCTTCTTGAAACTTGACACAATAAAGTAGTTTCACGTTCTATCTCTATGTTTTGATTCCTCTTGATGTAGCCCTAAGCAGTGACTGGCGAGAAACACTTTCATGGAAAGGGGTTTCCAGGCTTCCCAAAATTACGAATCTCCAGAAATCTCAGCAAATATTTTTTCACCCAAACTGGATGATACTTTCAGGTAATGATCACTACACGAAGGCGACTTGGTTCCCCAAATTTCGTTCTTCTATGTTGAAGCGTTCGTTTCCAGTAACAGTTTGAATTTTTAGGTTTCACTCTGTTTTCTCCTATATTGATAGATGTATTTGGAACTCTAAATCCAACACGGTTTGTGCTAGCTTCTTGAAACTTGACACAATAAAGTAGTTTCACGTTCTATCTCTATGTTTTGTTTCCTCTTGATGTAGCCCTGTGCAGTGACTGGCGAGAAACACTTTCATGGAAAGGGGTTGCCAAGCTTCCTAAAATTACGAATCTCCAGAAATCTCAGCAAATATTTTTTCAGCCAAACTGGATTATACTTTCAGGTAATGATCACTACACTAAGGCGACTTGGTTCCCCAAATTTCGTTCTTCTATGTTGAAGCGTTCGTTTCCAGTAACAGTTTGAATTTTTAGGTTTCACTCTGTTTTCTCCTATATTGATAGATGTGTTTGAACTCTAAATGCAACACGGTTTGTGCTAGCTTCTTGAAACTTGACACAATAAAGTAGTTTCACGTTCTATCTCTGTTTTAATTCCTCTTGATGTAGCACTAAGCAGTGACTGGCGAGAAACACTTTCATGGAAAGGGGTTGCCAGGCTTCCCAAAATTACGTATCTCCAGAAATCTCAGCAAATATTTTTTCACCCAAACTGGATGATACTTTCAGGTAATGATCAGTACACTAAGGCAACTTGGTTCCCCAAATTTCGTTCTTCTATGTTGAAGCGTTCGTTTCCAGTAACAGTTTGAATTTTTAGGTTTCACTCTGTTTTCTCCTATATTGATAGATGTATTTGGAACTCTAAATCCAACACGGTTTGTGCTAGCTTCTTGAAACTTGACACAATAAAGTAGTTTCACTTTCTATCTCTATGTTTTGATTTTTCTTGATGTAGCCCTAAGCAGTGACTGGCGAGAAACACTTTCATGGAAAGGGGTTTCCAGGCTTACCAAAATTATGAATCTCCATAAATCTCAGCAAATATTTTTTCACCCAAACTGGATGATACTTTCAGGTAATGATCAGTACACGAAGGTGACTTGGTTCCCCAAATTTCGTTCTTCATGTTGAAGCGTTCATTTCCAGTAACAGTTTGAATTTTTAGGTTTCACTCTGTTTTCTCCTATATTGATAGATGTATTTGGAACTCTAAATCCAACAAGGTTTGTGCTAGCTTCTTGAAACTTGACACAATAAAGTACTTTCACGTTCTATCTCTATGTTTGGATTCCTCTTGATGTAGCCCTAAGCAGTGACAGGCGAGAAACACTTTCATGGAAAGGGGTTGCCAGGCTTCCCAAAATTACGAATCTCCAGAAATCTCAGCAAATATTTTTTCACACATACTGGATGATACTTTCAGGTAATGATCAGTACACGAAGGTGACTTGGTTCCCCAAATTTCATTCTTCTATGTTGAAGCGTTCGTTTCCAGTAACAGTTTGAATTTTTAGGTTTCACTCTGTTTTCTCCTATATTGATAGATGTGTTTGAACTCTAAATGCAACACGGTTTGTGCTAGCTTCTTGAAACTTGACACAATAAAGTAGTTTCACGTTCTGTCTCCATGTTTTCTTTCCTCTTGATGTAGCCCTAAGCAGTGACTGGCGAGAAACACTTTCATGGAAAGGGGTTGCCAGGCTTCCCAAATTTACGAATCTCCAGAAATCTCAGGAAATATTTTTTCACCCAAACAGGATGATACTTTCAGGTAATGATCAGTACACGAAGGCGACTTGGTTCCCGAAATTTCCTTTTCTATGTTGAAGCGTTCGTTTCCAGTAACAGTTTTAATTTTTAGGTTTCACTCTGTTTTCTCCTATATTGATAGATGTATGTGGAATTCTAAATCCAACACGGTTTGTGCTAGCTTCTTGAAACTTGACACAATAAAGTAGTTTCACGTTCTATCTCTGTTTTGATTCCTCTTGATGTAGCACTAAGCAGTGACTGGCGAGAAACACTTTCATGGAAAGGGGTTGCCAGGCTTCCCAAAATTATGTATCTCCAGAAATCTCAGCAAATATTTTTTCACCCAAACTGGATGATACTTTCAGGTAATGATCAGTACACTAAGGCGACTTGGTTCCCCAATATTCGTTCTTCTATGTTGAAGCGTTCGTTTCCAATAACAGTTTGAATTTTTAGGTTTCACTCTGTTTTCTCCTATATTGATAGATGTATTTGGAACTCTAAATCCAACACGGTTTGTGCTAGCTTCTTGAAACTTGACACAATAAAGTAGTTTCACGTTCTATCTCTATGTTTTGATTTTTCTTGATGTAGCCCTAAGCAGTGACTGGCGAGAAACACTTTCATGGAAAGGGGTTTCCAGGCTTCCCAAAATTATGAATCTCCATAAATCTCAGCAAATATTTTTTCACCCAAACTGGATGATACTTTCAGGTAATGATCAGTACACGAAGGCGACTTGGTTCCTCAAATTTCGTTCTTCATGTTGAAGCGTTCATTTCCAGTAACAGTTTGAATTTTTAGGTTTCACTCTGTTTTCTCCTATATTGATAGATGTGTTTGAACTCTAAATGCAACACGGTTTGTGCTAGCTTCTTGAAACTTGACACAATAAAGTAGTTTCACGTTCTGTCTCCATGTTTTCTTTCCTCTTGATGTAGCCCTAAGCAGTGACTGGCGAGAAACACTTTCATGGAAAGGGGTTGCCAGGCTTCCCAAATTTACGAATCTCCAGAAATCTCAGCAAATATTTTTTCACCCAAACAGGATGATAATTTCAGGTAATGATCAGTACACGAAGGCGACTTGGTTCCCCAAATTTCGTTCTTCTATGTTGAAGCATTCGTTTCCAGTAACAGTTTGAATTTTTAGGTTTCACTCTGTTTTCTCCTATATTGATAGATGTATTTGGAACTCTAAATCCAACACGGTTTGTGCTAGCTTCTTGAAACTTGACACAATAAAGTAGTTTCACGTTCTATCTCTATGTTTTGATTTTTCTTGATGTAGCCCTAAGCAGTGACTGGCCAGAAACACTTTCATGGAAAGGGGTTTCCAGGCTTCCCAAAATTATGAATCTCCATAAATCTCAGCAAATATTTTTTCACCCAAACTGGATGATACTTTCAGGTAATGATCAGTACACGAAGGCGACTTGGTTCCCCAAATTTCGTTCTTCTATGTTGAAGCGTTCGTTTCCAGTAACAGTTTGAATTTTTAGGTTTCACTCTGTTTTCTCCTATATTGATAGATGTATTTGGAACTCTAAATCCAACACGGTTTGTGCTAGCTTCTTGAAACTTGACACAATAAAGTAGTATCACGTTCTATCTCTATGTTTTGATTCCTCTTGATGTAGCCCTAAGCAGTGACTGGCGAGAAACACTTTCATGGAAAGGGGTTTCCAGGCTTCCCAAAATTACGAATCTCCAGAAATCTCAGCAAATATTTTTTTACACAAACTGGATGATACTTTCAGGTAATGATCAGTACACGAAGGCGACTTGGATACCCAAATTTCGTTCTTCTATGTTGAAGCGTTCGTTTCCACTAACAGTTTGAATTTTTAGGTTTCACTCTGTTTTCTCCTATATTGATAGATGTATTTGGAACTCTAAATCCAACACGGTTTGTGCTAGCTTCTTGAAACTTGACACAATAAAGTAGATTCACGTTCTATCTCTATGTTTTGATTCCTTTTGATGTAGCCCTAAGCAGTGACTGGCGAGAAACACTTTCATGGAAAGGGGTTGCCAGGCTTCCCAAAATTACGAATCTCCAGAAATCTCAGCTATTATTTTTTCACCCAAACTGGATGATACTTTCAGGTAATGATCACTACACACTTGGTTCCCCAAATTTCGGTCTTCTATGTTGAAGCGTTCGTTTCCAGTAACACTTTGAATTTTTAGGTTTCACTCTGTTTTCTCCTATATTGATAGATGTATTTGGAACTCTAAATCCAACACGGTTTGTGCTAGCTTCTTGAAACTTGACACAATAAAGTAGTTTCACGTTCTGTCTCTATGTTTTGTTTCCTCTTAATGTAGCCCTAAGCAGTGACTGGCGAGAAACACTTTCATGGATAGGGGTTTCCAGGCTTCCCAAAATTACGATCTCCAGAAATCTCAGCATATATTTTTTCACCCAAACAGGATGATACTTTCAGGTAATGATCAGTACACTAAGGTGACTTGGTGCCCCAAATTTCGTTCTTCTATGTTGATGCGTTCGTTTCCAGTAACAGTTTGAATTTTTAGGTTTCACTCTGTTTTCTCCTATATTGATAGATGTATTTGGAACTCTAAATCCAACACGGTGTGTGGTAGCTTCTTGAAACTTGACACAATAAAGTAGTTTCACGTTCTATCTCTATGTTTGGATTCCTCTTGATGTAGCCCTAAGCAGTGACAGGCGAGAAACACTTTCATGGAAAGGGGTTGCCATGCTTCCCAAAATTACGAATCTCCAGAAATCTCAGCAAATATTTTTTCACCCACACTGGATGATACTTTCAGGTAATGATCAGTACACAAAGGCGACTTGGTTCCCCAAATTTCGTTCTTCTATGTTGAAGCGTTCGTTTCCAGTAACAGTTTGAATTTTTAGGTTTCACTCTGTTTTCTCCTATATTGATAGATGTATTTGGAACTCTAAATCCAACACGGTTTGTGCTAGCTTCTTGAAACTTGACACAATAAAGTAGTTTCACGTTCTTCTCTATGTTTTGTTTCCTCTTCATGTAGCCCTAAGCAGTGACAGGCGAGAAACACTTTCATGGAAAGGGGTTGCCAGGCTTCCCAAAATTACGAATCTCCAGAAATCTCAGCAAATATTTTTTCACCCAAACTGGATGATACTTTCAGGTAATGATCAGTACACGAAGGCGACTTGGTTCCCCAAATTTCGTTCTTCTATGTTGAAGCGTTCGTTTCCAGTAACAGTTTGAATTTTTAGGTTTCACTCTGTTTTCTCCTATATTGATAGATGTATTTGGAACTCTAAATCCAACACGGTTTGTGCTAGCTTCTTGAAACTTGACACAATAAAGTAGTATCACGTTCTATCTCTATGTTTTGATTCCTCTTGATGTAGCCCTAAGCAGTGACTGGCGAGAAACACTTTCATGGAAAGGGGTTTCCAGGCTTCCCAAAATTACGAATCTCCAGAAATCTCAGCAAATATTTTTTTACACAAACTGGATGATACTTTCAGGTAATGATCAGTACACGAAGGCGACTTGGATACCCAAATTTCGTTCTTCTATGTTGAAGCGTTCGTTTCCACTAACAGTTTGAATTTTTAGGTTTCACTCTGTTTTCTCCTATATTGATAGATGTATTTGGAACTCTAAATCCAACACGGTTTGTGCTAGCTTCTTGAAACTTGACACAATAAAGTAGATTCACGTTCTATCTCTATGTTTTGATTCCTTTTGATGTAGCCCTAAGCAGTGACTGGCGAGAAACACTTTCATGGAAAGGGGTTGCCAGGCTTCCCAAAATTACGAATCTCCAGAAATCTCAGCTATTATTTTTTCACCCAAACTGGATGATACTTTCAGGTAATGATCACTACACACTTGGTTCCCCAAATTTCGGTCTTCTATGTTGAAGCGTTCGTTTCCAGTAACACTTTGAATTTTTAGGTTTCACTCTGTTTTCTCCTATATTGATAGATGTATTTGGAACTCTAAATCCAACACGGTTTGTGCTAGCTTCTTGAAACTTGACACAATAAAGTAGTTTCACGTTCTGTCTCTATGTTTTGTTTC